>NC_139761.1:4165751-5562332 GCF_965231275.1 Zosterops lateralis | reverse complement strand
AGGATCACAGAATAGTTTGGGCTGGAAGTGACATTTCAAGCCCATCTAGCCATCCCTCTGCAGCAATCAGGGATACCTTCAACTAGACCAGGCTGCTCAGAGACCTCTCCAGCCTGGCCTTAAATGTTTCCAGGAATGGGACATTCAGCAATTCTGGGCAACCAATGCCAGTGCCTCACCACCCTCACCAAAAACAATTTCTCCTATGTACTCCCCATTAGTTTAAAATCATCACCCTTTATCTTATTGCCTTTTAAAAAGTCTGTCTTCACCAGTATTTGATGTGTTAAATTCAACAGCAGCTGGATCCTCCTCCTTTGGTGGGTTGCACAGAAAGGTCTGGCTCATGGGATCAGCTGAAGCCATGGCTGGCTGGTAGGGCACCTTCACAGCTTCACTTTGGGCTTTCAGGTGTGAGGGCTGCTGCCAACACCCAGGGGATTTTCACACATGCTCAGGAGCAGGCAGGAAAAATGAACTCTGTCTGGCAACTCCGTATGGTTTTTGTCTTTCCCATCAGCCATCTCCTGGGAAATGGGTTCCATCCTCCCCCACCTGCAGGGAGAACAAAAGCAACTTCCAGCACCTCCAAATCCTGGGGCAGGTCCAAAACCCAGCTCAGGCCAATCCCTGCTGGTGCTGTAGCCCCTCTGAGCAGGGGAGAAGTTCCCCAGGACAGCAGCATCTCCAGCCCACTGTGCTGCTCAGCCAAGCTTGACTGTTTTTTTCCTGCAGTCACCTTTGGGCCCTGGCAGTAATCTTGAAGCATCTGCTCCAAATCATCCAGGATTACAGGAATTAGAAGAAAAAAAAAAAAAAAAAAAAAAAAAAGAACCCAATTAGAGACCCAGGGTCCTGCAAGCACAAATCCGTTTAGCCCTAATCCAGGCTGCTGCCCCTTCCCAAAAGGCAAAGGGATGGTCTTTGGGGGCTGGTTTTTGGTGTACCCCAGCTCCGCCTCCTCTCCTCAGCCTGAATTTATCCATTTTTGCCCCAGCAGTAGCACCAGGGGAGTTGCTTATGTCGGTGGGGAAATGGAACACTTGGCTTTGGGCTCTGAAATCAGCTGCACAGACTTGGGGGGCAGCACCAAACTCTTCCCCTGGGCAACCCAGAAGGGCTCCCAGAGGACTGGGGATGGAAAGGGGGGTGCAAACACATCTAAATGTGCCACAGTGTCTGTCAGGGGCTGGACACCAGGCAGAGGCTCCTCCACACCTTGCTCACCTTCATGTCCATTCCTCTGTGTCACCAAGGCTGCCCTCAGGGCTCTGCTGTGCTCTGCACTCAGCATGGACTGGGACACCTGCAGCCCCATGCTCATTTTGCTGGCAATTCAATGTGGAAATGCTCTTCTGAGATAAGGCACAGAAATTGGAGTCTTTCAGTAGAGTGAGGGTAGAGACTGAAAACCTGTTAGGAAAATAACTCCTCTCCTTTGAAATCCTCTATTTCTTTCAGTGGGGGTCTTGTCCAGCTGGTTAAATCTTTCACCAGCAGCCCTAAACATCTAAGATAAAAATGCATTATCCATGGGCATATGTCTCAGTATGCCCATAAACTCTGTGAATGACACATTTTAATCAACATTAGATCCCTCTCGTGTGTGGCAGCCTTTGCATCTGTTTGTAAATTTTACACCCAGAAGACATAAGGAAAACTGTTTCCTTAAGGAAACTTTTCCATAAGGAAAACAATCAATGCTTTCATTGTTAATAATTGAATGGGAAAATATTTGAATTAATATTCAAGAACTCAGGGTGTTTACATGCCTCCAAGAGATGGGTGACTGTTACAACAGGAGAGAAACAAATACTTTTTTTTGCTTGCCTTTTTTCTTATATATGATGCAAGAAAAGATGCTCACAGCAGAGCTTCCAGACAGGTGATGCTGTGACAATTAGCACCACGTTTTAGGTGTGCTGAGACATGAGATGCTCTAGGTGGTAAAAGCTTTTACAATTCAAAGGGATGTTCATCGGTGGGAAATCCTTTTCTGTCCCAAAAAGTCCCTCAGTGTGGCAATCCTTCCAAGACCAAGGTGTTCTGCCCTTTTCTGGCACCTCCTCCTGCTGCCAGGCCCTGTTCACTTCTGGGTTTGGTGTGACAAGGACAGGTGGAGGCTGTGGAAAAGGTGTGTCTTGTTAGCAGAGGGGTCCACGTTAGTGCCAGGTCTTTCCGTGAGCTTCAGTGGGGATTAGATAAACTCCAGAGAGGTTTGGGGAGAGGGACTGTCCAAGGGTGATGGGAGAGGGCTGGAAAAGAGGAGGAGCAGAAAGGAGGAGACCACAGGGGTTGAAAAGATGCTGAAGCAAAGAGCACATGGACAAGGAAGAGTTTGTGATGAACAGACACTGCAGGGCAGAGGATCTACCATGAGAACATCCATGTACTTCCTCCAAGTGCTTCAGACTTGCTCCAAATCCTGTTGGTTTTGGGGTCTGGCACCTCTAAAGCCCCAGTGCCCTGGGGTGGGTGGCACTCTGAAGGTGTGAGGGTGTGGGCTGTGGCAGGGCCACAGTTGTTGTCCCATGAGCAATGTCAGGATGTCTGTGTGCTTTGTCCTCCTGGGACACCAGAGCAGTGACTGACCCACATCAGCATAGCCCTCAGCTCACAGACTTCTGCATTTGCTGACTTTTAGTAAAAGCTTTGTTAATTTGCTGTATCTCTGACTTAAAGATGTATCCCTGACTCCATCAGCTGCCTTGGAACCTGGAGATTTCATCCTGGGTTGGTAGGAGATGCCAGCTGGATGTGATCAGTCCTGACTTGTTAAGAACAGCAGCCACTGAAGGGCTCTCTTTGTGAATAAAAATTTGCAAGGTAAAAAAACCATACAGGTAGCGCCTTTTTTTAAGACCAGTTTCTGAAACTCCTCTGAGGGAGAAATGAGAGACAGGAATAACACCACTCAACACCCAGAGCTGTGCACTTCTTCCATTCCTCACAAGAATGAAAAGGCTGGCAGCTGAAAATAATCCCAGACTTCTGCATAATGGCTAATTTTAATTTCACTGGGGCTGTGGCTGCCCCATCCCTGGCAGTGTTCCAGGCCAGGTTGGACAAGGCTTGGACCAGACTGGGATAGTGGAAGATGTCCCTGCCAATGGCAGTAGGTTGGAACTGGATGGATTTTAAGTCCCTTCCAAACCAAACCATTCTATGATTCTATGATTTTATCCACTTTGATACCCATCACAAGAGTTTCCTTCTAGCTCCAAAAGGGAAGCTTTAGTCCATCTGTCCAAGGCCCAAGGCAGTGAGAGAAATTATCTGGATTTTCTTAATGCCCAGCAGCAGAGCCTCTTCTGGACATACAATGCAGAACTGCAAGGGTGGAAAAAGTCTTCTCTTAGGTTCTGTTCCGCATCTTGTTGCAAAGGTTTTAATGTCAGGGTAATTAAAGCCCTGAGAGTTGTATTCTCATGCTGTTGTAGAAGGATTTGATCTAATGGCCATGGAAGTCAACAAGAACCTGTCTTCTGGTCTTAAGATGTGTTTGGTTCTGGCTTGAATTGACAGTGAGATACAATGTAGATCTCAGCAATTAATACTGAAGGAAATATGGTTTATTTGCTTATGCAACAAATAATCAATACCATTCTATTAAAGAAATGAAAGCAATTAATTAATTACACCTACTTTGCAATCTAATGAAGGATCCACTCTGCTCCATCACTCTTGGTGCCTTCTGATCCTTTGCTTGCGCTGCCAGGCATTTCATGTCTTCTCTGAGCCTTGCCCTCACAGCTTAAATAAATATTCTATAAGTGCAAACAAGATCAGCAATGCCAGTGTGAGCAGCTGGACCAAGGCCCTGGGCCAAGGCACTGTTCTCTCACGTGTGTGTGCTTGGAAGGTGAAACTCAGAAACCTCCCAATGAGTGGGTGAGTCCTGTAACACAAACAAACCTGAAGAGACAAAATGCATCCCTACAACCCCATGTGTGTAGTGACACATAGAGGTGACAGGTGAAGAGCCAGCTGTAATGCCTGGGAGGCCTTGAGGGCCTTGGCAAGGTGACTTGTTTGTAACAAAGCACAGGAGATTGTTAAAAGCAGTAAAGATATCAAATGAAAATCATGCTGCAGCACTGCTGAGAACAGCCTTTCTCCTGTCTCCCTGTGCCAGACAATGTGGGTATGATCCTGCAGCCCCTCAATGCTTCCTGGCATCAAAAATATCTCACTGACAGCAGCAGGACTGCACTGCAGGGAGGCTGGGGACTGCTGGTCATGAAGGTGACTGTGCAGGATCAGGGCAGCACATGGTGACAGATCACTCTTGCTTCTGCAGTGCAGGAGAGCAGGAAAAAAAAAAAAAAAAAAAAAAAAAAGGAATTTTTGATGAAATAGTTGAAGCAGTGGGGATTTACTGAACCAGTGTTACGCCGTCCATGCAGCTTGCTCAGTTTCCTGTTGCTAGCAATTCAGATATTGTCCAAGCTGTCCTGCTCATCAGTGCATGAACTCTGAAAACACTTAGCCACTACCAGCTCTTTGCATTATTTCAGCTGGAAGAACCGTGGTAGGTAAAGCAGCGATGATGGATCTAAACGATAATAAAGTCTCCCTGTTGAAAATTTAAAGTGCTATACAACTATTTTTAGTGACCTCTCCAGCTGAGATAATGCAGAAAGCTAACTAGATGTGAACATCCATCTTAGGAGAATTGATTCTTGCAGTTTGCAAACCAAGGTGAACTGTAGAAGGTTAATGTTCATGCTCCAATACAAGAGATATCAGCTGTATGAAAAGTTGTGTACTGCACATGTAAAGTAATAACCTATTCAATGGCTAATGTGGATGCAATGGGTTTTTTCTTCCTCGAGCATGTTTATTTCCATAATGGACATTTAGTTTAGACAGAACACTAAGAGCTCCCTCCATCACAGCCTCCTCCCTCTGTGTGTGATGTGTGTGGGCATGAGGGAGGGAGAAGAATCTGGTCTTATTTCAGGAAAGTGAACATGCAAGCACTCAAGCATGGCCCAAACCTAAGTTCTTGGGTCAGCATTTTCAAATACAGGCTTTTAAAATGAGGCAACTGCATTATGTGGCTTCCTAAATAAAAGAGCTGAGCACTAGCAGTTCTCTCTCTGCAAAGGAGATGGAGAGCAGTGGATGCCTTTGCAAAAATGCAGCACATACTGCAAAATGCAGCACATATTCCAGGGCTGCTGCAGCAAATTCTTTGCTTCTCAGAGCTCATTTGTCTCAGAAGGGCTCCACATCCAGCAATGCAGCCTGCTGCCCTGCCCCTCCAAACCCTCAGATGGCAATTAGCAACATCAATAAGTAATAGAACAAATACTTTGTCTCTAAAAAAACAAGTCGCAGGCAGAGCAGCTCATTCACTTTATTCGGAGACTGCGCTAAAAAAACCTGAATTTTTAATATTTCATCTGCTTAAAGCCCCAGTCCTAAAAACACTTAATTTTGAGATGAGACACTTGAAAGCCAATGTGTAATGAAGGAAGGGTGAAAGGCAAGACCTGATGCTTGGGAACAGCCACATCCATCCAGTCTGGTGCACACCAAGGATGCTGCTGTGCGGGAGATTTTTAGCAGAGTTCCTGTGGCTCACCCCTTTAGCAAAGAGACATGATTTTTCCATCAGAAGCAAAGCCTAAAGAAAATGGCAGAAAACAGCTAAAATACTGTAATAGGAATGTTTATTAACATTAACTAGTAATAAAATGAAATATTAGTGGGGAAGAAAGCTTTAAAAAAGTTGAAAAACAATGAGATCTGCCAAGAAGCCAAGAGCTTTGTAATCTTAAGTAGCACTGTGGCTCTAGTGTTGCTTCAAAACCATTCTTTGCAGAAGACATCCCACCACTGGAGCCCTGAAGTCCCTCTGACCCACGAGTGACCTGCCACATGAGTCTGCCAGGAAACACTGCAGCAGGTTAAGCTTAACAACCAAATTGGTTTGCATCCCTCCTTCAGCACTTGGGGCTCTCAGGGGATAAAAAGGATCACCGACTGAGTGGGAACAATACTCACAGAAATCAACTCTGGCCTCAGGAGTCTCCTCTCACTCTGCGGTCAATAGGCAGAGACGAGCCTTGGCAGACAGTGAACTTGATTAGAGAGATGATCTTGGTTAAAACTGCCTAGATGTCCTTGCTGCTAAGGACACAGGGGGAGGAGGATGGGGCCAGCTCTCCAGGCAACACAGCCTGATTGACAGGGCTGGATTACCGTGCCAGCGTAACCAGAGCGGGATTAGGTGCCTTGAGTCACCTACCTGAGCACTGCTCTCTCCACTGACCACACGGGATTAGGTGCCTTGAGTCACCCACCTGAGCACTGCTCTCTCCACTGACCACACGGCAGCCCCTGGAGATCAACCCCCTCCATGGCAGTTTTGGGGACATCTGTCCCCAAGGTGACTCCACTGCACTAGTGGAAGGTGTGGTAGAGAGAGTGGTTGCAAGCCATAATAACAACCCGTAAAGTCTTCAAATTGACTTAAGAAATTACCTGACCTGAGGAGCAGTTTCCAATATAGATGTCCTGTTTATGAGGAGGTTTTTTTCCCAGCCTGCAGACACAGTGATTTGCTCCCTGAGTAATGGTTGTGTGTTCTTGTGTTTCTTTGAGGTTCCTGAAAGGCACTGGGGCTGTGTGTCCCAGTGTGTGGCTGCTTCACTGCACATTTAATGGGGAATTTCCCTTCCAGAGTTCCAAAGAAGAGCTCTCATTCCATCCTCAGTTACCTTGGTATTACAGCTATGTGTTTTGAAAGCATTTCAAGAATTGCTTCTGAAGAAGCACATGCATTTCAGTCTGTGAAATAGGGAGGGATGGGATGGCTTTGTACTGAATGGAACCACTAATGGCATTGAAAGAAGATTCAGACCAGCAAAAGGCTTCCAGATGAAAAAAAAATCAAGTCCCACTCTCCTGCTGTAGAGCTCTCTGTTGAAATCAACAGGTCTTGAAAAAGAGACGGTAGTGCTGGGTTAAAACTTCCTGCTTGTCCTAGAGCAGCCCCAGATAGTGTGCCATCGGGGTTACTATGGAGTTATTGAATAAAGGCTGAGGAGCTTGTTCTGCTGATCAATACCTGTGTGTGCATGCAGACCTCAGCAGTGGCTGTTTGTCTCTTAACAGCTCCACTCTGAAACCTTTATCCAGCTTTTGTGGAGTTTTCAAAGAGATTGAACTTCTGAGACCAGTGCAAATAAAATGCGGATGCTCAGGACAAATAGATTGCTTCCATTCTGCTCCTGCCTCTAGATTATTACAACCTCTCTTCTCACATCTTTGTTTTATATTAGACTGTTAAAAAAAAAAAAATTGAGAGAGAGAGAAAAAAAAGGGGGTATCAAGAGGAACAGCTTTAAATGGAAATAAAGAGATGTGTCTAAATCCTTTAGGCTGTTTGGGATGTCTCAAGTGATTTAGTCTGGCTGTATCTGTACATTAAAGCATATGAGGGCACTGAGGTTCACCACTGATCCTATTAAAACGTTAGAAGAGTCCCTGGCTCGGGTTTGCCTCAGACCAGGCAGAGCTGTGTCACACAATCCCTGGGGAAGAGCTCAATAGCTGGCATGGCATGCAGAGGCTTTGCCATGGACACAGCCACCTCATTGGGAGGGTGAGGGGGCTGAAAATCACGGAGTAGTGACCCCACCAGCAGGCAGCAGTATCAGGACAAGTCATTCAATAGCTCAGGCATGGCAGAGTGTCTTCCTGCTCCAAGGCAAATCTGTACTGTGACAATAAAGAGATAAAACCCTGCCAGGTGTTTTCCAGTCAGGAGAGGGTGCTGGATGATGGTGAGACAGGGAAAAGAGAGATCACCCCATAAGTGTGGTCTCTATATGGACACTCTCCTGATAATGCTGTCCTGGTTGCCTGAAAATGAGCTGCAAATCCAGATTTTGGGGATAGTGAGCTGCAAGTCTTGTCTGACACCATTTATTTGGCTGCCCACTTTTCAGGGGAGGAATTCCTGGAGGTCCCACCAAACCTCTCCTTGGGCATTGCTGGAAAGGAGATGTTTTTCTCTCAGCAGTAAGTGGGGAGGGTGAGGATCCCATCCTGCCCATGCTGGGTGTGAGGGTCACCCACAGAAGTGGGTTTAGCTCAGCACTGTCAGACAATCCCAAAATAAAATACAAGTTCCCTGGGTTTTACTCCATACAGTGAGAGAAGAGCCTTTAAAGGGAGAGCACTGGGTGACTGGCACAATTTTTAGGATTTCTGGGGCAAAAACAGTGGGAACAGTGGTGAGGGCTGATGCTCTGGGCTGACTCCAGTGGGATGGAATGGCACCAGCTCTGCTAAGTGTAAGGAGAAAATTAACAAAGTGTGGAGGATTATGGGCTCCCACCTCTGGGAAGGCACGGAGATGGCACATACATGAACCCATTTTGTTTTTATATGGTTTGAAGCTCGAAATTTCCTTCCAAACTCTATTTTTTGCTGGGGAAAGTGTGTGCCAGAGAGGCCGATGTCACAGATCAGAAGGCAGTGTGGTTAAAATGAGCTTTCTGGGGAATTTCTGCAATTTGAGGGAGTTTAGACTGGATACAGATAGTGATGAAGGAAGGAAAGCCTTTTCCTGGCCTTTGACTGGGGCTTTTGCAGCCAGTCCTGGCAGAAGGGAATATACATCCACGGGCTTTTTCTGTCACCCTGGTGCCAAGAATAAACGCTGATAGAGTGCAAAGTGCTGTAAGCCTCGGAGGATCTAAGATGAAATGTTTCCTCCCTGGATCCTCAGCCAGGTCTCACCCTCGTGGGGGCACACCAAGGTCAGGCCGGGGTTCAGGCTCCTTTGGGGTGCTGGGGCTGCAGGGCAGCCTTGGGGAAGGGACAAGGGAAAGGACAGGTCAAAGTTTGGCAGCTCCTTCACCCCACAGTGCCCTTTCCCCTTGGCCTCTGACGCCTCCATCCTCATCTCCAGCAAACGGACGTGGCTCTTCTCCTGGAGAGGAGAGAAATAAGAGAAACACGGAAAAGCCTGTGGCTGGCACTGCTGGGAGGCGGGGGCAGACTCGGCTGGGGAGTATTACGCTCTCTCTCACGGTATTACCCCAGCGGCAGCCAGGGGTAACTGGATCTGCGAGAGTCTGATCCTCCCAAGCCCTTAATTGGATGCGTGAAACCTCCAAAATGCGGCTCACTCTCCTGCTTCCCACAGCTATGACACACACACACTCTCTGCTTGTCACACAAGGGTGTTTCCCCCTGAATCCAGCCCCCTCCTGCCTGTCCCAGCACCCAGCTAAAGCTGACCCTTTGTGCAGGAGCCCTCCCAGCCCAGAGAATGCTGCTGGTGGTGCAATATTCAGCAGATTTCCAGACACCCGCTTTTTCTGCTCTGCAAAGAAAACGCCTTGGTTAGACAAGGGGCAAAGGCAGTGGCAGAACAAATAGGGATCGGTCCCTTTTGTGAGATTGGGATGTGGGATGAGGATGGGATGAAGGCTCTGCGAGGGCTGTGCAAACTGGAGCGTGAGGATGGGCGTGCAGGGAGCACCCGCATGGACCAGGCAGCAGCTGGGGCAGCGCCCCTGGCCTGGAGAGGCTGCTGAGGCTTTTCCAAGGCTCTTGCATCCCCCAGCCCTCCCTCCACCCCAGTTTCCACTGCAAGCAGCAGCAGCAATCCTCCTCTGCAGTGTGGGACTGGGACAATGCTCCCTGGATAAGTGGGCCTTCTGTCCCCAGCTGCACCAGAGTCAAGCTTTCCCCCCAACCTGCATTTGCTTTTTGTTGTTGTAAGGGTTTTTTTCTGTTTGTGTTTTGTTTTGTTTGTTTGTTTGTTTGTATTTTGTGTTTCTTTTACTTTTTTTTTTTTTTTTTTTTTCTCTTGCAAAATCAATTTACGGACAGCTCACTCATTTCCCCCCCCCTTGCAAACTTATTAGGTATTCAGTCCCGGCTAGCACTCGTAAGCATCCTTTGTCCCAGGGAGGGCTGGAGACCCCTTCATTAGCAGTGATTACCTCTGAGCAGTTTGACAGCCTCCCAGCCCGCTTACAAGACTTTCCCATTCAGCCCTGCCCGGGGCTGCCCCGCTTCTCAAAAGAAACGGAAATATTCAAACATTTCTCCCCCCCTTCCCAGCTGAAGAGAGGAAAAGCTGTTTCTCTTCTCCGCCTTCCCCATTCACTTCACTTTTGATACAATATTTTCGGTCTTTGTTAAACCGGAGAGAGAGGGGTCAAGGCAGACTTTTTAGTGACCCTTTTCGGAGCGTTTTGTTTAATGTAAATACAAGCTCCTTCACTCTTATCCGTTTATAATTATTATTATTTTTAAAACAACCAAAGGCTCGGGAGGGCGACGGCTTGGGCTGATCTTTGGGGGGGAAAAAATTGCTGAAAAAGCCAGGGGAAGGACATTCAATAATGGAAGAGAAAGGGCAGCTGAAAAAAAAAAAAAAAAAAAAAAAAAAAAAAAAAAAAAAAAAAAAAAAAAAAGAGGGGACGGGGTGGGGAAACTGCGGGTTTTTATTTTGGGCGTTATTGGTGGAACTAAAGGCGGCGGTGCAGCCGCACGGCCCCGGCCCCTGCAGGGCTCCGGCGGGGAGGGAGCGGAGCTGGGAGACTCTCGGTTCTCGCCTTCTCCCACAGCCAGCAAGGCCGGGCAGCGGGGCTGCTCTTCCCACTGGAGCTCCGTCCTCCTTTTCCCACCCCGGCCACTCTTCCCGAAGGGGTTGGTTTGTGCTCTTGCCGCCAGCATCCCCCGGAGGGTCCCTGCACTGCATCCTTCATCCATCCATCCACTCCAACCCTTTGTCCAAAGACACACCATCATCCCCGCTGCCCATTGAACAAATTCCAGGTGATTTATTTTTTTTTAGTTGGAAGGAAATCGCACGTTAGCAGACGCCGAGCGCATGTGCTCTCCACTCTCTTTCTGTCTTTAATTCCCCACAATAAGCGCTGCTACTCCCTGCCCGCAGAAGCCGACGGGGAAATTGAATCCAATTCACCGATTTCCCGGGGAAAAAAAAAGAAATAAAGAAAGAACGCGATGGATTTCAGCAGATTCTGTTTTGAGGGCGAGCAGCGCTTTTGCTCCCAAAACAACCTCGCAGATGGGAACCCCAAGGTGAAAGCCCAACCTCGTTTAACGCTCAAACAGCACAGCCGGGCTCTTCTTGCATGGCTTAAATCCGGTGGGGTCAAGGGGCCAAAAAACCTCAGGGTTTGGGGTGCAAAGTGCCCTCCGGACCCTCCCGAAGGTGGGTACCCCAAATGCAGGTGGAGACCCCTACTCTGTCCTCGTTCCCTGCCCTGTGATCCGACCCTTCCGTGCTCCTAAAATGTAGATTATTTGCCTGTTACGCCCCACCAGGAAAAGAGCTGCCTGTAAATTGACTTGAAAGAACAGCTTAAAAAAAAAATCCTGCTACCTGTCTCATCCCTGGAATGGTCTGTAAGGAAAAAGGCACTTGCATTTGGGGATGGAAAGATTTAGGCAAGGAGAGTGCGAAAGCCTTGAATCCAGATTTTAAATTCAAACTTAGACAGAGGGGGGAAAATCGAAATGGGAATATACCTCCCGATAAAAGGCAGCAGGAGTGAATTAAACTATTATGGAGCTGAAATACCTCTGTGCCCCTCTGGGCGCTGCCCCTGCAGGCAGGCGGAGACGAGAGGGAGCCGGGGCATCTCCCGCTCCCAGCGCTTCCCCCAGTGCCGGGCTCCGGCCGCTAAATAAACCGAGCCAAGCAATCAGCTTACCGGGGAGGCATCTCTCTGAGGACAGGGAAGTAAACGCGATGAGACCGAGAAGACAAAAAAAGCACAGCTCAGGCGATTTAAAGATCAATGTCAAATTGTATAATATAAAATCCTTCTGCCGGGGAAAAAAGCTTAGCGCACTTCTTGGACCTGGCGTTTGGTCTCCTCCGGCAAAACCGCCGCGAAACAAAGCGAGGGAGGCGGATGGTGGGGACAGCCACGGGCACAGCGCAGGGCTCGTGATTTGGGGTAATTTCACCCCCGTTATGGCCTTTCACTGGCATGGAGAACTGTTAATTCCCCATCTTTTCCTTCCCTTTGCCAGGTGAGGGAGGAAGCTTAGTTTCCCCGGCGGGGCTGTGCCCCAAACATTCCTCTCTATAATATTATCTCTTTTTTTCCTTTTTTTTTTTTTTTTTTTTTTTTTTTTTTAATATATATATATATATATATATATATATTTTTTTTTTTTTCTCCCCTCGTTCCTCTCAAAAAGTTCTCCTCCGATAACCCCCAAAGCTTCAGCCTTTGGGAGAGAAGAAGCTGCGGCGATTCCGCCTCTTTCCCTTCGTGGGGCACCCGCATCCCCCGGCAGCCCCTTTCCCTCGCCTCCTCCCGGCTCCTCCCGGCTCCCTGCCCGGCAAAGGCATCACCCCGGGCCCGGGGACCGCCCGCTTCGGTTCCTGCCCGGTTCCTGCTGCTGAAATACCCGTGGCCTCGGAGATCTGCTCTGCGTAAACCGGCGGCCTTGAGAGCGACACCGTCATTTCAAAGCAGATTTCAAAGCGAGGGTCGTTCACCAAATATTTTATTATGGTTTTAGGCTGCTTCATACAGTTTCGTCCTGCACATGCTCTACAAGTCACCTGTGCACATAGAGAACAAGCCAAAAATAATAATAATAATTAATAATAATAATAGAAAAAAAAAATCTACCATAGCAATCCCTTAAATAAGTAAATAAACATTATATATATATAAAACCCTTTAAAGTAAAGCAAAACCCAACCAAAAGAACAGCGTCTTTTCAACATGGAACAACCCCGCGGGATAAGAGCAGGGGCTCAGACATTTTGCAACTTGGCATTCGGTTTTTTAATTATTTTTTTTTTTTAACATTTCCTGGGCCTTCTTTAATGATTTCTTTTTTAGGCATCAATTCTGCAAATCCTTCCGAATAAAGGCGACAACGATTTTAATGACTTTTTTTTAGTGCAGTCTGATGCTGCGGGGCTGGGAGAGAAGCTCGGGCTGGGGAGCGCCCCGTACCCGCCTTGGGCACCGCCAGCCCCGGCACCGGGGAGCCAGGCCTCCCTCTGCCCGCGCTGTGCCACGGCGGCCGTGTCAGATGTCACATTCACTGTCGCTGGATGTGATGGAGATGGCGGAGGTGGCCGCTTTGCTGGAGAGGCTGGCTGCGGGGCTGGAGGCGGCCCCCAGCGCCTCCCCGCCGCTCTCCTCCTCCGCCTGCAGCGAGCGCACCGAGCCCTGCGATAGGACCTGCTGCTGTAGCCTGCAAGGAACCGGCACACACAGAGCGTCACCGCCCGCCCTCCGCACCCCGGGACCCACCGACAGCCCCCTGGGTCCCCACCGGGGCTCCCCCGCACCGCTGCCCCGACCCCCGGCTCTCAGCGGTGACAGGAGAGAGGAGGACCCGGGTGGGCACCCAGTTCTTCAGATCTGTCTGAGAAAGCGGGTCCTCACCCCAGGGTCACCTTTGGGCTGGTGACACCCAGGGAAAGGCTGTCCCCGTCCTCCTCAGCCTGTCCCCAAACCGGGCCTCATCTTAGGGGTCACTAATGCCCTGCAGCAGCTCCCAGGCGGCCTCTCCCGTCCACTAGGCCTTAGGTCTGCCCTTAGCCCATAAAAAAGGGCTTCGGGTGACAGTAGCCACGTCCCCGGCGTGTGACAACCCGGTTGAGGGGTGACAAGGGGAATTTTCCCCACCTCGGGGTCCCGGGGAGGAGATAAAGGGGGAACTCTGCTCCCTGCCCTGCTTGTGTCACCAGCGTTGGGATAACACTGCTCTTTTAGAGTCGTGATTTTGTTCTGCAACATATATACATATATATATGTATACATATGTATATCTATGTAGTATTTCTATTCGATATTTATATATATAAAATAGAAACAAGAACAATATCCCAAGGAATGTTCCCGGATGGCCCTGGAGCAGGAACAGGGCACGGCGGCCGCGGCAGGGCCTGCAGAGGGCACGGCCGGCCCTTCTCAGGATGGACAAAACTCAAACCGCTATTGACATGTCAGGGCCAAATTTTGAAGGGGGTTTGTCTCCTGTCAGCCCCTGAACACGGCCCACGGTGGCTGCAGGCGGCCCCTCTCCTGCTCCCCCTGTCCCTCTCCCCTACAGGGCAGCCAAGAGGGAGCCCAGGGCGGGGATCCTCCCCTATTAAATCCAAGTCATTAAAAAGCCTTAGCGGTTTTTTTCCCCCCGCTGCTCCTGCTTTATCTCGCTGCATTTCCCGGGGAGAAATCTCCCGGGCAGCCTGGCACCGCCTCCCCGCATCCTCCGGCCCCAAAGGGGGAACCTGTGCCCCGACGGGGCGGGCAGCACCTTCCTTACCTGTTCTTAGCGGCTGCCGCCCTGTCCCTTTGCCGCCGGTTTTTGAACCAGTTGCCCACTTGCGTGGGGGTAAGTCCCGTGGCCTGAGCCAGTTCCCGCTTTTTGCTGGGGTTGGGGTAAGGGTCCTGCAGGTACCACTCCCGCAGCAAATGCCTCGTCCGCTCCTTGAAGCAATGTGTCTTCTGCTCGCCGTCCCAGATGGTGCGGGGCAGCGGGAACTTCTTCCTCACCCGGTACTTGTCCACCGGTCCCAGGGGTCGGCCCCGCAGCTTCTCCGCCTCTTGGTAGTGCGCTTCCAGCCAGAGGGCTTGCAGTTTGGCGTGGGACTCCTTGGTGAACTTGTGGTTCTCCAGGATGTGGTAGAGCTCCCGGTAGTTCCCCGTGTGGAAGGCCACGATGGCCCGGGCTCTCAGCACCGACTCGTTCTTGTTGAGCGCCTCGCAGGCCGCGGGGGCCACGGGCAGGGACCAGAGGAAGCGCCCCAGGCGCTCGATGTCCCCGCTCTCCTCCAGGGTCTCGCATACCCCGGCCACCTGCTGCGGGCTGAAATTGAGGATGGGCAGCTGGAACATGGAGGCGGCGCCGGGCTCCGCTCCGCGCTCCGCGCAGCCCCGGCGGGTCCCGCCGCCACCACCGCGCACGGCCCGCGGCGGGGAAGGGGCAGCGGCCCCGGGCCGCCCCTCGCTCCGCTGCTGCCGCCGGAGCTGCCGCGGGAGCGACGGCGGAGGGCGGAGAGGCGATGGGGAGCGCTCGGCAGCTCCGGAGACTGGGGGCGGTGGGCAGGGGCGAGGCGGAGGAGGATGGAGCAGGGAGGGAGGGCGGGGGGTAGGGGGGGAGAGGGAGGGAAGGGAAAAAAAAAAAAAAAAAAAAAAAAGAAAAAAAAGAAGAAAAAAAGGAAACCAGAAAAGGCACAAGCACAGCTCCCCGCCGCCGCCGCGCTGCTGCGGGAGCGGCTGATTTGCTGCTGCGGGCTCGGCAGATTGGCTCCCGGGTTTCCATGGCGGGGCTGCCACTCACTGTCAGCCGCTGCCAATCACGGCGGGAGGCTCCGCACCGCCCGCTCCCCGCCCGCTCCCCGCCCGCTCCCGCCCCGCTCCCGCCCCGCTCCCGCCCCGCTCCTGCCGGTCCCCGGGCACCGCCACCCCGCCGCCTGCCCCGCCGACCCGGGCAGGGCAGGGCAAAGCCCCCCGGCCGCCCCGGGGAAGGGAGGCTCAAGGGAGGGTCGGGGGCTCCCGCTTCAGGGTGCTGGCGGCAGGTTGGAGGGAGTGGTCCCAGCAATAGGACGGCCGGGACCCCCCATCCTCCCCGGGAAAGCTGCGGGGTCCGGCCCGGTGATGCTCTCACGGAGCACCCGCGGGCGGAGAGGGGGATAAGGCAGAGCTGAGAAATCAGATTTAAAAAAATTGGCTGCATAACAGTGACAGTGATGCTGGGAGTGCCGCTGACAATGGATGCAGCGGGAGGACCGCAGGAACAGCCCAGATTTAGGGAAAACTCTCCCCTTTACCCCTGTAGGCGACTTCCCATTTCGATTAAGACGAAGAATTATCTGCAAAGAGCCCAGAGCCCTTCCCCGTTCAACCAAAGCGTTATTTTTTTATTATTATTTCTATTTTTTTTAACATTTAAACCCCTTATTGTTTTCGGCTGAATGGTCCTGAATAGACGCCGAGAACAGTCGCGAGGAGTGAGAAGTCATTTGTAGGTCAGGAAAAGCGACTTAAAGCAGATTTCGGGAATCTTTTGAAATATTGATCACCTCGTAGTAATCATTCCCCGCGAGGTTTTTTCGCCCCTCGATGGCCCGAGAGAGGGACCGAGGTGAGCCCCGGGCGCCCCTTCGGAGGAGCGGGGCCAACTCCAGACGTCTCGGGGTGGGATGAAATCACTTTCTGAGCTGCGAGGACACGATTTATTTTCCGTAGAGAACGGGAGGATGATCAAGAAGCCACTCTTTATTCTACAAATCGCTGCTCAGTGGTAATTTCTTCCCGGGAATATTAGGGACTATGCTCGGAAAGGCAGCATGTATTTTGAATTAAGCTCAATATGTTCTCCCCTCTGCTCTTTGCAATGTTTTTTTTTTTTTTTTTTCTAGAATGCTTGTCAAAAAAATCCCTTCTTAATTTGATATCTTGTTATTGTCTCTTCCCCCCCCCCTTATTCTTTTTTTTTTTCCCCTATTGTTTTTGTTTCCCTTTCTTCCCTTCTTTAAGAAAGCTCCTTTGCTAGTTGCCTGTAGACCGAAATTAAACAGATTTACATTTTCTCCAATCATTTCTCCGCAGAAATGGAGCCGGACTGAGGCTCGCCGTCTTTTCTTTAGTATCAAGTACAATTTGTCTTTTGCTTGTGAAGATTTGGTAAATCAGAAGGCAGATAGATAGCGCAGATGGTCGGAGGTGTCGGGTCAGATTATGGTACGCCTCAGTACAGTGCTAAGCTCATTCTGACGGAAAACCCTGATATTATTTTCACAGATCTACACAGTTCACTTGAAAAAAACCCTTCGAGCCATTTACATCATTTATGTGAGGCTCACAGCTAGCGGGATGGAAAAGCTTTCAATACTGCTCATTTTCATAAAACCCGACAGAGCTGGGGAGACATAAAAGCGTACACAAAACTCACGAGTTCAGAGACACTCCACAAAAACTTAAAAAAAAATAAAAGAAGTGACTTTTCTGCTTCACCTTTACGCAGGTTTGATTTGCCGATCTGTTTAAAAAAAAAAGGAGGGGGAGAAAAAATTAGAGAAGAGGAGAATATAATCTATAAATATTGCCGAGAGTCTCCTTCCAGCCTTCCATCCCACCACTGTCCTCTCCGTTAGGGGAAAAAACAGTAATTTGACCAGCTCAACGAAAGATCCCAAATAACCTTTTGAGGCAGGGATTTTAAAAGCCTTCAGACCTCCCCGGTATGAGCATCGGGCTTCCCCAGCGAGGGGGTGAGAAGGCGGCGACCTCGGGGGCTCCGGGCGCGTCCCCTGGGCAGGAGCTGCCCCGCCGCCCCCGGCCCGGCCCGCCCAGCCCCGGAGCGTCCCGGGACGGGCTGGTGGGGAAACACCTCTGCTGGGAGAGACCTGGAAGGATGGGAAGCCTGTGTTAATGGCTAGCTAATTTAGAACGGCCAGATAGATGATGGTGATGATGATTACTAATATTACTAAAGCGGTCCTTTTTTTTTTTTTTTTTTTTTTTTTTTAAATCATACACATGATCTGGCGAGGGAGTTACTGGGCTGCAGCCTAATGACCATGAACAGAGCGAGACAGGCTCCGTAATGAAAGCCAGGACTGTAGGCTAAAGAAATGAATCCTCATTAAGAGCGGCTCGCAGGGGCGAGGGGCTGTCCCCCAGGTCCCCAGCCTTTGTTCCCCAGAAACCGGCCCGGATGGGGCGATGCTGCCAGCACTGCTGGGAGGGGAGAGGAAGAGAAAGAAAAGCGACACCGAAATGGACCCAGGAACCTTGTGTTAACCATTTAAAGGGTCACCCAAGGCGGAAAACCAGCCCAGCCGCAGTAGTTTTGAACCTTCTCCAGCTGGGAACGATGGGTTCTGGTTTTGGGAAGTGGCACAGACCGGTGTGACAGGATTGTCCCTGTCTGGGAAAGGTTCTTGGGGCTCCTTGCTTTGTGCCACCAGGGCCGACAGAAATCAGCTTCAAGGGGGCCCCTCCATCACTTTCTCAGCTCTCAGGGAATTTTATCCATGGCCGGTAACGCAAGTTCCCCGTTGCCCCGCCGCTCCCAGGAGCTCTACCACCGGACCGGACCGGGCCGGGCTGGGCTTTTCCTCGGGAGCGCGACCCGCAGGACCCCAGGAGCGACCCCATCCCCGTGGGACGTGATGCCGCGGCCGGGGAAGCCGAGATTCCTGCGGTGCCCAAATTCCTGGCTCAGCCCTCATGTCTTATTAGAGATACGGGCGAGCCTGGGGATGCGCTTGGCCGTGCCCTCTTCTTTTCCCCCCTCCCTCCTCCCATATAATAGAAACACTTCTCGTAGCATTAACAGCAGGCAGTGATTACTACTTTTATTTAGGTGACACCTTTGACCCTTGCTACAGGTAGCGTGATGAGTTAACCCTGCAGAGACAAACCCACTGGAGACCAAGAAATAAAATTGTGCATGAAAAAAATATTTATCAAAAATATGATCAGACATCTCTAGCATTTCGACGGCCTGCATGGACACGGGGGTCAGGATAGGACATATTCCCCTCTCTTCAGAGCCTTAAAGCAAAAATAAGCTGAGCAACATATCAATATACCTTCGCATCAGTGTTTGTCTGCTATCCTGGGTCCTAGAATCTCAGTCACTGGGGATGATTTATCTAGACAGAGCTTCCAAACGCAGCAGAGGTGCGAATACATTTTTTAAAGCCCTTGATTGGCGTTAAGTAGTGTATTAAAAAATACCCTCGGGAAGGAGAAGCCTCACTTTAAAGTCTCGGTAGGATTGTCAGAGATGTGGGAGTTCATTAAGGGATGCTGACCGGGAGAACTGGAGCGCGGGCAGTCCCTCGGGCGGATATCTGGGAAACCAGCCGGGATTTTCCGGCCTTGGATGGGTCTCGGCAGGACCCGGGTGGTGCCGGGGAGCGCTGCGGGCCGGGCGGGGCCGGAGAGAGCAGGAGGCTCCCTGTCCTCCCCCGGCTGGACCTTCCCCGCTCCCCGGGAGCAGGCGGGGGATGCTCAGCCCGAGGACAGTGCCCGCTGCCGCGGATAGAAAAGGTTACTGGAAATGTCAGCGCCCCTCGGGCAGCGGGGACAGGGTTTTCGGGAGCCTTTCCCACCGGGAAAAGGGCCATCCGGGAGCTTTGATGGAGGACCTCAAGCTCAGGATGCTGGAGTGGGGGATGCTCGGTGGGCAAACAACCTGTGTTTCCATGTGTTTCATGTGCTTGCCTCATTATTGTTAAGAGTGCCAAAATAGTTGAAATAATAGCTCTCAATCGCTCCATTTGTTCCTAAAAAATGAAGTTACATTTAAAGCTGTAATCTGCTTAATATTAAACAGAGTGGGCAAGTTGGGTCTGCACTTAAGCTCCTGATACCTGTTGAAGCACCGAAGAATCCCTAAAATGCTGTTGGACAGGGAGAAATGTTCATCCACTTCCTACTCTCACACAATATATTCATTAAATTTTTGTTCTTCAATGTATTATTATTAGAGTTACTCGCCAAAAGAAGTATCAGGCCATGGCTGGTATATCTGAAGTTAAAATCAAGATGCACTGAAAACTCAAAATATCTAAATTAAATACAAAATATCTAAAGTAAATACACTCACTGCCAAATCTCCTTCAACAATGAGATGTTCTTGTACCATCTTCAATCTGCGTCCATCAGGATTTCACTGAAAAAATCAACAAAAACAACAAAATCACAAAGTATTCAAATAAATAGGGTTGTTTTTTGATTGATGATGTTTTCTCCCCCATCAAGTCTCTCCTCTCCTCTCCTCTCCTCTCCTCTCCTCTCCTCTCCTCTCCTCTCCTCTCCTCTCCTCTCCTCTCCTCTCCTCTCCTCTCCTCTCCTCTCCTCTCCTCTCCTCTCCTCTCCTCTCCTCTCCTCTCCTCTCCTCTCCTCTCCTCTCCTCTCCTCTCCTCTCCTCTCCTCTCCTCTCCTCTCCTCTCCTCTCCCTCTTATTTTACATTCAAGGACATTCAAGTCCTTTAAATATTACAACTTCTCCCGGTATGGGGGCGAGGGTTGTCACGAAAACACGTATTTAGCAGAAAGCAGGAATTAGGACAATTCGCGGGTTTGGGGGAGGTGAAGAACCACGGTCAGATCCCCTGAGGTGTCTGAATGTTTTTGGGGCTGAGCTCAACAAGAGGCAGCACCGGGGCCGTCCACTAACAGGATGATGGATTTGGGGGTCTGCCAGCAGTGGGGAGAAGGTTTGGGAGCCTTTTCTGAGCCCTGACTTGACTACATTTCTTTTCAGAGTAACGCAACCCATTCATCATTGATCAGAGATGATGATGCTATGAAAGAGCCCTTCCGTCTTGCCATCGGTAATGAAAGTGGTTGTTTATGGCTTTGGGGTTACTTGGGGACTTTTTAGAGCGATTCTGCTGGGAAGCAAGAGAAAACAAACAAGTCAGAACCAGCGGCATACAAAACGCCCCTTTCTGCAGCTTCAGAAGGCGGGTTTTTTTGGTGGGTACGGAGTGACAACCTCGGCTTGGGAGTCCTTATAATAAATAGATGGGTAGAGGAGCTCCCGGGCCCTGCCAAGCCCCGGTGGGAACAGGCCCCAGGGGGAATTAACTGGGAAGTCTCTTCTTTATCCAAAGCCTGTTGAACTGACTGACCACCTTCCGGGTGAACTGGGGTCCTTGGATCTCTGGAAACTTCAGCCTCCCTTGGCACCGCTTCCTAAATTACCGGGACACGGCGAGGCGTTAATGAGCATCATTGAAGTTACCTGTTACTTTGCTGTTAAACTCCCATTTCGAGAAGTTTAGAGGGTCTTTAACGATTTGCTTAAGGCAGGACAAAGCTTTGAAACCATTTCTCCTTAGGAAAACATTGAATGTTTTGGGAAGACTGAGTGGCAAATGCAGAGCCCCAGGGGCATCTAGGAATTTAAAATGTCCTTAGGGAGCAGGGCAAGGAGGCGGCTCATCCTCCGGGACAGTCAGGGAGACTGGTGGGAGATGTTCCTGGAAAGGACAGAGCTTCACCATGGAGCAGAGGCCACAGATATCTATCTTCCAAAAGAACATGCCTATTTCCATATCTCTCTCTTTTTTATTTCCCTTCCTCATATCTGACCTGAAGCCAGGTACATCAGTTATTTCTCTCTTAAGCTGCATTTCTTGTTGGTTGTTCTGAAAGCAGCACCACATCTGACTGACGCCTGGGCTGCAGTCGGCAGAGAGAATTTTCTGTGTTTCTCTCTCTTCAGTCCTGTTTCTATTTCTCTATCCTTTCTTCTTTCATCGGTTGACTTTTTTTTCCCCTCCAGCTTGTACCCTACCCCCCAATTTATTTTCCTTTGCTTATTGATAATCTTAAATCCCTCCTCTGCCTCAGTAATCTCAACTGGGGGTAAAAAAACAACCAAGTGTAGAGAGAAGCATCATATTCTAGTTTCTTGCACTCTCGGGCTGTGCATTTTAGCCTTGTAATACAGCACTTCCATAAAGAAACAAACAAACGCACACAATTTTGTGAGCACAACTTGCGTTGAGGCAAGCGATGGCATTCCACAGCATCCTTAGTGTGAAGCATTGCTCTGGGATGAGAAGGGAGATGTTTTAATGCCATTTTAAACTACCTGAGGGCCGGGCCCGTGAGGGATTTGAGGGAAGGAGGATTTAGGCCGATTTCGTGTCAGCAACACGAGCGGGACCTGGAGGATTGGATAAAGCAGGTTGCACTCTACAGCTCCTTATTTTTGTGCCCCATCCCGGAGAGTGTATATATGTAATTAACCCCCAGCATCCTTCCAAACCATGTCCCGTTCTAGCGGCGCTGCCTCCTCTCCCCGCCCGGCCACCGCCCGCCTGCGCGCTGCCCCCGGTAGATGGAGCATCCTCATCGCTTTTCGCCTTCAGAAACGTCGATCTTCCCCTCACAAGTCCCACTGCTGAGGCAAACGGGTGGTTTAGGCCGATGTGTCCTTGGGGGAGCGGGAGCTCCGCGGCCGCTGGCGATAAACCCGCCCGGCCGGTGCTGTGATTGTTCCGCTGGGTGACCGGGCTCAGCCCCTTCTCCCGACCGCCGAAGCTGCTTCGGGCTTGCCCGGCTGGCAGCAGCCCTGGCACGGAGAGCAGCGGGCAGGCAGCACCTCCCGCTCTCTCCGCAGCCCCCGGCGGGGCTGAGGCGCCCCGGGACCTGAGCGGGGGCTGCTCCGCAGGGCGCGGCCGGCGCTGAGGGGCAGCGTCCGGCCCTGAGGGGGGCTCTGCCCTCCTCATGCTTTGGGTGAGTCTCTGGACGGCTCCTCGCCTATTCCCCTCTGGCAGCGCTTGAAGCGATGCGGGGTCGCAGCGTTCTGGTCGCTTTCCCAGTGCTGGTGGCCCCGCAAAGGCAGAGGGTCCCCTGAGCGCCCCGGCCCCGCTCTCCGCCCTGAGGGACTCGGGTCCCGTTTCTCACGCCGCCATTTTGTGGCGCTCTTCCGCAGCCCCTGTGGCGTCCCACAGGATGGGGGTTTTCCCCCCAGTTTTTTTTTTTTCTCTTTTTGACAAAAATAGTATTATTTTTTAAATCCCAGAACTTTAGGGAATAATCTGCAGCAAAAGCCTTTTGTTTGGTCTGTGCCGGACTAAGTAAAATGTGACAATCCAGTGGCTGTTTGGTTGAGGTCTCCTCACGGCGGTCAGGTCTTCACCAGAGTTTCCTGCAATAGTGTGGTAAAAGAAGGGCAGAGGAGCATAAACAACACGTTGAGAGGCACATTTTAATTTAATTTTATTTTATCAACAGAGATAAAAAAGCCACGAAATGTAAGCTCTTCTAAATTTCAAGAAGGCTCAAACAACCAGTCCCTTTACAGTCATAAACGGTAATGAATAGCACGGGAGAAGCGCAGGTTTGCTCTCAAAAGAGCCTCCCAAAAATGAAAATTATTCATATAGAGCCAACTGGAATTAACGCTGTTTCACAGCCTACAACTGGTAGAATCGAGATGTGGATTTTAAGGAAGATATTTACCTCACGGGTTATGGGTATTTCCCACCTTTTAATGAAGAACTTCCTGGGTTACTGAGAAGTGGCATTTTTAATATTAGTGCTATAAAGGCTTGAGAACACATCAGGCAGTTTGTTTGATTGTATTGCACCCAATACAATCTTTTAATATACGAAACTTTATTGCCGCGATTGAATGCCGTGTAAATTACATTAATGCCGTGCAATAATAATAATAATAATAATAATAATAATAATAATAATAATACTTTTCTCCTGGCAGCATTCTGAATAGCCCCATTAGAGAAAGAAGAGGTGCAGTCTGAAGCCGGTTTACCCAGGCGCGTGTGTTACATATTTATCTTTTACAAAAAATATCACCCGCACAGGAGAGTTTCCTCTGAGTCTCTCGTCCTGAGTTTGATGGTTTGATGCTCCTTTTCTGCAGCAACTTTTCTGATTCTGTCCAAGAATCAGTCTTTGCTGCAGTCATATCCTGGAAGACGTCAGATGTCAAAAGTTTGTTGCAGGCTGGTGTTATCTACTGTTTTTAAAGTCTGCAAACACCGTGTGTATTACCAGTGCTATTGAATCTCTCAGCCCTTTCTGCTAGTGACACCTGTATCCTCTTAATTCACAGCACTTTGACACTTGCAGTTACACTACTTCATTTTTAACAATACCAGAATAACAGGTATTTTACATATGCATGTTTTCAGCAGCACTGTTTTCTGCAGCTTCACCCTTTTCATAAATTTTATTGTAAAACTGCAGTAAAAACTACAGTAAAAGAAAATAAACACTTTAGTTCTCACTACAAAAGCATTAGTGCTCTTCTACAAAAATATTCAAAAGGTTAAATTATTTGTATTTTTATGTGATAATATAGTGGTATCTGTCTTATTAATATACAGCTACACAGTCTGCTCTATTGATGAATTTTGTGTTTTTTACTAAACAATAAATAAAATTTCTTTGCCCCAATATCTTTCAGTTTTTATGGGAAGTTTCAGAAAACCAGGTAATAAACAGTTAAATTGTTTCTTGAGAACAGCTTTTTATTACATGCTCCAAACTATTTTTTTAATAGTAAAGAATTATTTAGGATTTTTTTCACATGGTGTGAAAGCAAAAAAAAAGAAAGAAAAAAGTGGCTTGAGATAATATTTTCTAGTATTTTTCTTAGTATTTTCAGAAGTTTTTTTTTTTTTTAATTGTTATTATTTGCTACCTGAAGTGTTTCCAGGAACTAGGATTTCAATCTTTTAAATACATTTGGTAAAACTATTATCTCTC
The DNA here is from genome assembly GCF_965231275.1 of Zosterops lateralis. Lineage (NCBI taxonomy): Eukaryota > Metazoa > Chordata > Aves > Passeriformes > Zosteropidae > Zosterops > Zosterops lateralis. The sequence continues at coordinate 5,538,081 of NC_139761.1, read as the reverse complement.
TCTCGGAGTTTTTATCACAGCCTGTGCTAATCCAGGCACTTGGATTAGGTGTTCTGATCCTCCCCTAACTCCCTTATGAGACAAATTCATTTCTGTCAAACAACCCAGCGTTTTAAACGCTGCCTCCGCCCCCTCCCGCAGCCTCAGTGCTGCGGGATGCAGCCTTAATGCCACTTTAGTTCAATTCTGCAGTTGTTTTCTATTCCGCTTTATCCTGGATTAGGGTCTCATCCCCATCACCAATTGCTCGTGGCTTTGCTCCTCTCGCGGTGTGACGGGGAAGCCACTGTGGGACAGTTAAACATCGCTCACTGTTAATGCACCTGAGCGTCCTGCTGAACGGTGTTTGCACCCCTTGCAGAGATCTCCATCATCCCCCATCTCTGTAAAAACTCATTACTGAATTTCTGCACGTAGCAGCACGGTGCAAACAGGAGAAAGGATTTATACCAATCCGTTTTCCCTTTGGTGAGCGCTCTGTCTTTACGCTGAGCGTTGATACACCTTTGATTTAAATGGACCCGGTGGTTGTACGGGAGGAGTTGCAGGATGCTGAAGGAACTTTTCCGTCAGCAGCACTGCAGTCCATGGGCTTAGTAACCAGCTACACCTTTTGTACACAAACATTTCTCCCTCTCCTTGCATTCTTCATTGCCTTCTGAGAAAATTAAACCTCTCAAGCACAACTACTCCAGAAGCAATGCTTTACCTAAATTATGAATCTCCTTTTTTCCTAACCGTGGTTTAGACTCTTGCAAGTCCCTCACCACCATTAGTGAGAAATTTTGTTCCACCAGATAGCAATTCAAATGCAATTAAAGCTAATTTTCGTCCTTTTATGTTAAAATGTGTGGTATTGTCTTGCCATTTTGACTTGTTTATTGTATCAACAAGGCTTTTGACTGTGTAAATCCTTGAATTGCATTTTTCTTTTGAAGTCTAAACGATGAATGACGAGGTTTCAATCAACTTGGACAAAATTCTGGTCAAGTTTGGTAGGTCATTCCATTATACATTTTTTTGTTAACAATTACTTATGTACTGCATACAGCGATATTTTTTGCTTTAAACGGTTATATTAACTTCAAATAAATGTATAACATTAAGCTTTTGTTCTTTGCCTGCATAATGTTTTGTTAGCTGGGAGGTTGTGGAGAGGGGTCCTGACAGCTATTTAATAGTAAAATTTCTATTTAAATACTTTGCTAAAATAATCGCTAATCAGAGTTTATGCCATTAATGCTGCACAGCATATGTTTGTTTCACAGCTCCACTCATATACTTGTATGTAACGAAGGGTCAATTTTCCTCTTAAGCTTCTGATATAGAAAAAACTCGCAGTGCTAAGGAACATGTGGATCATCAGAAGAATTGTGAGTAGTGATAAAGTATCATTTTATTGGATGCTGAACACTGATTTTGTTTCATGTTCTGTGCCTCGGGGGCGGAAGCAGGATGAACAATAGAAGCTGTCCTGTGTCCTGCTCTCACCCTGCCTCATCTTTAGCCATCAATACTCGCTCATTCTCCCCAGCAGACTTTGCTTGTGCTCGGACTTTGAGCTGAGGCTGTTCAGCTGCCTCATGGACAGCCAGTTTCATGCTGCGCCATTTCCTGCTCTGACTCTGCAGCTCCTCACAGTCACTGGCAGCCCTTTGATTCAGCTGTGCTTGCTCAATACATCTGCCACTTGCCTCCCTTTCTTTCTTCATGTTTTTTGTTCTTTCCAGATTTGGACCTCTGCCTCACTGCATCTTCTCTCTTTCTGTTTTCTTAAAATAATGAAAGTTCTCTCAGTTGCTGCTACGTACTCAAGCCTGGTTCTTCTTTTTTTGCAATCAAGCAGCTGGTTACTTTATTTGAAATTCAAAACAGTAAACCCAAAGAGAAAGTCTTGCTCTGCATCAAATTTGTTCTCCCCCAGGGCTTACAGACAGCACAATACTATGGACTTATGTCTGGACCGATTTTTAAAATCATGTTACTATGTGGAATCCCTCATAAGAATGTCTGAAGAATAGTTTCTCTACCACAAACAATCTGAGAACATCTGTGCTCACCTCTGGTACTTCATAGGTCGATATTCAAGCACATAACCTCCATTAAAAAAAATAAAAAAATTCTGGTCTAATTGGTGTTCTGATTATAACATTTCAAATAATCTTCACTGATATGTCCAAGCAAGTACTTATTCATTAAGAAGATTATCACAATTAAATTGTAGCATCTTAAACATGAAAACATCTGTATCACTAAATCTGGCACACCTTGGATTCCAATTTGGCTCTCCAGTCATACAATTGAGATGAGGCTTTTCTTAACATTTATACAGGCTTAGGTTAAATGCTCTTGGGGAAATCCAAAGGCTGTGTAGTAACATGGCATAGCTGCTTCTGTGTTCAGTTCAGAGATCCCTAAATATGTGTAAACACACAGCCAACACTCAGGCTTTTAGAAGTTTGGGTTAAGCCTTTCAAAAACTTAGCAAAAAGTAACACTGATGTAATTTTGTCTCTGTGTGAGTATTACTTGGCAGATGAACAGCTGTAGCATTCAGCCTTGGACTTTTGGTGTGAGATTCATCAGGCTATTTGGCTACAGTCCCTTTCTTACCAGTGGAGGGGAATAGGCACTTTTAGGGTGTGATTTACCTTATCCTGAAGAAACTGTTTAAAGTGGGTTAGATAAAATAAACTTTAAAAGTGTCAGCTTGTCTCAGCTGGATGGAGCTGCAGCCATGGGTGTGTGTTCTGATGAAAGTTCCTGCACTAACCTTGGATGAGATGGATCTCACCCACCAGGTCCTTGTGAAGGCTCAGGGTGAGTTGAACAGCTCACACAAGTGCTTATCTATAAAAATTACTAAATGAGATGAGAAGTGTGTATTTTGTTAATAGTGTTGTGTTAAATTTTGGTAAATCTCAAAAAGTCATCTGCAGGGTTCTGCGACATTCAGCTGTTTATTTACAGAAATGAAGCCGTGTCAGTTGTACAGTATTATGCTTCATGCTAGGTAAAGACAAGTTACTGACTTTAGAAAATATTAAGTGACTTAAGATAACCCCAGGATAACCCAAGATATTAATTGAGAAATTTTTGCTTTTCACTGACTGACATTCCTCTGTGCAAAATGATTTATTTTCTGCTATAAATGCAGATGCTGTTGAAAATTAATATATAGCAATTAGTGCTAAACCAGAGCCGAACTTTAGAATGAACTGGAGTTCTAGAGCAGTAATTCCAGCAACTCAAGACCCATCTTGCATTACTAAGATACTCTCCCCAGTTGAGTAGATGAGGATGAGGCAGGATGTGATTGACTTCTGTGCTGTGCCACCTACTCTGGTATTGAGTGCTTCAGGGCAGCACTGATGGCAAGGGATGATTTAGCCCTGATAAATCTGAAATCTTGCATAGAAAAAAACAATGCAGAGGAAAAAAAAATCACCAAGTTGTGCTTGTTGCATTGCAAGGTGAGCATCCATGATGGTTCTCACAGCTTTTACCTGTGGAGAGAACACTGACCATGTTCAACAACAAGGATTCTCCTCTAACCACTCATTCAGAAACTGTTATCAGCTCTCTGCTGTCAGAAGAGGCAGAATTAAGAGTTTGCCTTAAGAATCTCCACAAATATCATAGTCCTTGAGAACCTGTCATTATAATGCACTTATTAATTAATTAACCTGTGTCCTATATTAATTTATCATACATTACACATTCCTACATTGAATAACATTCCTTTTTATTTTAATCTTTCTGTTTTCCACTAATTGCTTATATGCCTTTTGTGATGTTTTTATTTTTCCTCTATTGTAGTCAGCTTTCCCACTCAGAACATTTGACTTGAATGTTTGAAAGAGGGTCCTGGTTCTGGCTAGAGAGTGAGCAGTGCCTGGTTTGCAGTGTTTCACTGAACTGGGGAATACCACTAATAGTTACTTCAGTTCTATACAGACTGGGAGTCAGAAACAGCACAAATCATGGCAGTCTCACAATTATCATCACAATATTAGGAGATTAAGCTTTTGGGAAGGAATTTTTTAATAATTCTGAATGTTAACTTTTTATTTCATGGATTTGTTGAAAATACCTGAATCTACTTTTAGATTTGTTTTTTCATTTCAGTGCACGCTGCAAAAATCACAGAAAAAAAGAATCAGATTGCTGGATTGGAGGAAAATATAAAAAAAGGCAATGAGGAACTTGCTGATTTGCAGAAGCAGAACAAGAGCAGCAAGAAGAGCTGTGATGTGTGAGTATAAAAGAACCTGAGCTCTGAGTTGTGGCTGGCATTAAGGAAGTCACTGAGGAAGGAAGGGAAAAATATGTGTGAGTGTGTTCTGACAGCAGTGATGTTAAAGAAAACTTTAGTATGCTCTTGTTTGTTTGTTTGTTTGTTTGTTTGTTTAAACTGCAAATCTTTAGGTATAAGAATTGCAGCACTACTCATCTGCTGAAGAAGTATAGAAAAGCAGACTACATCTAATTTTGGGTTGGTTTTTTATTAAAATCCCCAGTTATCAGAAGATCACAGGTACAATCTTTGCAGCATGCTAAAATACTCATGTATTAAGGTAATAGAAACATAATTTTTCTACACTTGGATGCACCTGAGTTTTGTCAAATTTGACCAATATTAAGAATACTGTTAAAAAAAAGACTTCCTAAAATGGAACATGTTTTTATTCTTTGTTCACAACAAGTTTCATGTTACTTTTTGTTCTATACATATTTTCACACAAGATGTGCCATATCTGCCTTTGCATACACATGTGTGTGTGCTTCTGCTGGCAGATTCTAATATCAGTTTTGCTCCAGACTCCAAAATTTTTCTTCTGGGCACAATCTTTTGATGAATGCAGTGGGCTGCCATTCACAGTTTTCCTTACATAAATGTTTGCATCAGATAATTAGTTCAAGTTTTAAATGCTGATCGCTTTTGGATCTTAGTAATTAGAAGTTTTTCAAGACACAATTTAGCTACAAGGAGTTTTATCTCCCTGACATTTAATTTTTAAAAATAAAACCTCAGGTGTTTGCAAGGGTAGCTGAAAAGGCAAATCTATATTTGACAATACAGAGAGTTTGTTCTAGGTGATAAAATCCATGAGAGTGTTCCATTTCTCCACAATCTGACTAGTTCGTCATCAGCTGGAGTGAGGATTTGTTGGCAAATTCTGTTTTGTTTTCTTACAATTCTGTATCTAAAGGTAAGTACTTCAACAAAAATGTCTATGAAATGCATCTGATTTTTTTTTACAGTGTGAATGGAGAGTATGGGTGTTTCTGAGAATAAAAAGGGAAGTAAAGATGGCATTGGGGTTCTTTCTAGGTTTGAACTCTCAAAAAGAAAAATAAAGAATGGAATCATTAGTGAATTAAGTGGATGTAGTGGCTGGCTTATTTGAATGAATTGCCATTCAAGAGTGATTTGTGGCTTTACCATTAAAAGAGTAGGGAAAAGATCTGACCTTGGTAAAAAACTCTATTTTTCCATTACATTTAGTTCTTGCCTCCAGTGTAGTATAAAATGAATGCTTACATAAGTTTATGAAACTATCCACACTGCTTCCTTTGATATCTTTCTGAAGCTGCAAATCTGTTTGCAAATGACAAACTGTTAAGTGATGCAAATGAAGGAGTAAAAAATTAAGGGTAGAACTAACGATCTGATCTAAATTTTAATCATTGAATTCAATGGGTTTTGGCTAAAGTCCTACAAAGAATAATTAATGGCATTAGTGTAAAGAGACTGAAAATGAGAAGTGACTCATTAATGAATACATGTATTCATAGAAGGACAATGCTTGCAGAAGAGTAGAGACTTTGTGTCTTAAATTATTGGAAATGTCATTTAACGACAGACTGGAAACTGCAATAAACAAGCCCTGGCTATAAGATCAGACAATTAGAGCACTTACACAGTAGAATCACCCCAAACTTCTAAAATTTATTCTAGTTGACACTCCATCTATAGTGGCCATGATTCTAATGTTGGTTTTGTAAATTCAGATACTGTTTTGGAGTCACAATCACCCTCACAGCTGACTAATTGCCAGTGATAGAGCTCAGCAGAGCTCTCAGAGAAACAACGTTTTGTCTGGGTTATGAGACATTATCAGTATATTGAAGCAGATTTGAAGACTTTGAACAAAATACAAGGTTCTTCTGTTCAACAAATCCAGAGAAAATGTGATATATGGGATAGATGTATTGGGATAATACAGTGCTTTCTGAATAAATCCATATTGGTCCACGTACGAAAGACCTGAAGACAGAAAATGATCCAAATTAAACGTATTTTTATACAAATGATGTCGTTTTGCTAATATTTAGTTTCCTGAAGGATCCAAACTAGAAATGTTGATCCCAGAGCATTAAGAAGTAGTGAAATGCTACTGATGGAACCTATTCCAATTTTATTATTTGTCTTACAATTTTTAAATTTGGATGCAAGGATGGTGAGATTTCATGGAAAGAGAAGATAATTTTTAAAAAGCCACATGAACTCAGAATGTTGTTAGTTAGGAAAAGAAATTGTTGTCTTGTCCCAGTGCAGGATGATTTTATTGCTTTCAGAGCAGTGTGGATAGAGATCTTTTCTATACCTTGGCTGATGAAGAGAAGGACAGATAAATGTGATGGCTGCCAAGGACATCCATGAAACAGTGATGCTTTTAGCAAACAAGTAAATGAGCTGCTCGAATCCTGCATACCTGGTTGTGTTCACAGACCACTGTTCTTGTCCCACATGTTTTTCCATGTCCACAGAATAGATGTGAATGAAAAATGTCGCTCACAACATGGCTTGTACTCTAATTAATAAAATATCTATGAATTTTACATCTCTGGGGTTTTTTTTCCTCCAAAGAAAGTAATGGAGTTTGCTGAGTAAAATAACATCACAATGTCTGGTGTGCAAGCATATATTTATATAAGTATGGTGTTTTCTGCTTTTGAAAAAATCTGATCTTTTTGAAATTCAGCTTTCTGCTGAATTTGCAGTAGATGCAGTGAAGTAACATTCTGCAGTTCCACTTTTAATCACCAGTGGTGTCCAACAATTTGTGCCACGAGTGATGGATGGTTCATGCTTCTTATACCATTTCACTTTCTTTTCAAAAACGTTTTAATCTGCCTCTCCTAAAGATCACATCTGAATTTCACTTGAATCAGCAAGTCTCTCTGCCTGTTTTTCTGGTATTCCCATATCCAAGGCAGAGGTATCTCTAGTGCCTGGATGTTGAGAAAGTTGTGCTCCTTCAATAGTTGTAAGTATTGTGTGAAGCTGCTCTGCTCTCAATACCATCTACAGCATCTTGTAGGAAAATCACTTTGATGCCTTCTGAGCAGGACTTGTTAGCAAAGGGAGGAAATTCTGGGTTTGTAACTGCTGCTTGCATTTAGGTGTGAGATGGGTACTGGTGATACTGGTGAGAATGAAGGTATGGGTGTCTCCAACAAGAAAATTTAACGTATCTAAAGAATTTACTGATGGTGATGTGTTGAGGACCTAAAATATGGATTTAGATACCTCATTACTTAGCATTAGCTAAAAAATTTGTGAAGTTCATTCTATTTATTCCTTAAAAAGTATTTTGTAATGTTTCTTAATTCTAAATATATATATAATTTTTTTCTTTGAATTTGCAGGTTTAAAATATTAACAAAATAAATGTATTCCTCCCAAATCTGTCCCAAACCAGGACAGCCTGCAAAAGATTCTGCACAAAACCCATTTATATTTAACTTTAACAAAAATTATAAATAATTTGTAAAATAGCTAAAGTAACTTGGTGTATTCTTTTCTTAATTTTTTTTACTAAGAAAGACCATTAATAGCCTTTTGTTTTTTGTTTGCTTTGTCCACAGCTGGAAGCCCACCTATGCAGTCCTTAAAAAGCATGGAGAATGTTTGAAAAATGGACTTAAAGCTTTAGAGGAAGCTATAGAAAATGAGAGGTATCTATGATCACATGAGATGAGCTTTCCGGCAGTAGTACTGACTAAACTGACTGAACTGATCAACAAAACTAGTCCTGTCTGCATGAAAAAAATTGTTGCAAACTTTTCAGGAGTTTATAGTCACTTATAAGTGACTGAATAATTAAAAGAATTTTTTGTTTACATTACTATGAGATCATATGGTATTTTGTAGTTGCCAAAGAAATATGATAAAATATGAATTCTTGAAATTCAGTTGCTTCTCAAATGCCTATTACAATTTTTCAGAACATTGTATGATTGCCTACTGTTTCAAGAGAAGCCCAATAAATAAAAGCAATTAATGTTTTCAGGTAACGGTTAGAAGCATTCAGATAATTTTATGCTTTTTCTTATTTTTGGGTATGAATTGCATAGGATTATCAGAATATACCAATCAAGTTTTTTATAGTGTTGTATATTCTTCAAAATCACCACTAAGCGTGCAAATTCACTCTTAGGTCCTGAAAAAATGAGAAAGTGGCTCAGAAGAGCCTGGTCTAAAACCATTTGAAGACCAGTTGTGGGCAAGCTTCCAGTCTCAGCATTAATTGCAAATTCAGTTCTGTTCAGTGAGTGCCATCTCAGGTGTTTCATCTTCATTCATTCGACTTGGCATTTAAAAGGAATTATTAATTGTGTGGTGTAGCTGTTCAATCAATGAGATAACGGACAGACCCTGAAGATTCTCACTGAAATGTACCAAATGTGCTGTGCCAAGGTGACCCTCCAAAGTCCTACTGAACACAGTAGAACTGATCTCCATTTTAGAGAGGCTGCTCACCTGCACCGCTCTGCCCTGAGGGGGTGGAGGCTGCTGGCCCTGCGGTGCAAAAGTCACGGCAGACCCCTCCAGATACCTAAATACCAGTTCAGAGTTGTAAATTCAGGTAATTTAAAACATTGGCTTTGAGTCTTTTGTAATCATTCTTTTTGCCAGTTGTCCAAGACAGCAGAAACAGCACGCCTGAGAGCCTTTAATTAACTCACTTAGTAGCTTATCTTTCTTCTTCCTGTTCAGAGCTCTAAATTTGGTGAAAAATAAGGCTAAATTGGCTTTCTATGAGTATATGATTAAGCCATTTTGGCTTTCACTAATTTGAGCTGACAAGCCAAAGAAGCATTACTTTTAAATTGCTTTCTTAGATAACTCGTTTCAATTCCAACATGAAAGTGTTTGATCTGTTTTCCTGAGCTTAATTATAAGACATCATGAGTACAAATCACAAAATAAATTTAATTCATGTATTTTTTGAAAACTGTGCCCCAAATATAGTCTCTCTGCACCAAAGCATTTGATGATATGTTCAAGTCAGCAAATTCTAAATATTTAAATTAGGGAGAAAAATAAGTGTCTTTAGAACTTTGTGAGCTGAATGTTCTTTTTAGCCTGGCATTTGGGGGCACTGAGGACATGCTGCTTTAGATGGAAAGATGTTTTTAAAAGATGGGCAGATCAGTTCATGTTTAATTAGGCACTTATAATGGAGGTTTATGAAATGTTCCACATTTCTTTGTTGTTATTGGTTTCAAGAACGTACAAGAATGCAGATATGAACTGGAAGTTAATCCTGAAAATAAGTGATATGAAGAGGGGAAAAAGTAATAAATTGCTATCCACATAATGTTCAGGGGGTTGTGAGTCCTGCCCTTTTCCTGTTGTAATTAGATTAAAACTTTTTCTGATTAATATGAACAGTGGTGAATTCTAAATAGTCTGTGTTATCTCCATGAACTGGAGGATGTAAATTACTTGGAGAAAATATTAAAAATAGTGATGATTGCTCAAGACTACTGTACTGTATATGGCAATAAATATTATCTGTGAAAAATAGATTTTGGGAAAAGAATATAAACTTTGAGGGTTATGTTCACAAGCTTGAAATGCACCAGTTACAGCAAATTATTTGACTTATTTATATTATTTGAATTTATTTGCAATGCTTTCTAAGTTTATTAGCAATATTATTTTTTGATCATTTATTGTTGTAACACCTATTTAATTAAATAGAACTGAATATTTTTCATGTTTCATACCTGGGAAATTTTGTACAGTATACAGAAATATTAAGTAAATCAAAAACCTTAGATTTCTGAGACCACTTGTGTAGGAAAGTAAATAGATTAGTGTCATTTTCTATGTGAAGTTTGGGAAATATCAGTTCCTAGGTTTGATTCACAGTGTTGAACTACAGCTTCTGTCCCCTAAAGTTTGTCAGTTTAACAGGAGCTTGTGCCTGGAGTGTAGTTTGATTTGAAAATTAGAATCTGACTGTGTTTTGCCTTGTGAATTTATTTTCCTTTTGTAAGAGCAGAAGATTCTAGTGTTGAATTTGAACATCAGTTTTTCTCTCTCCCATTGCCTGGCCCAGCCAGTGGGCAGCCAGGCCTGTCAAATGCATCCTTTCAGACATTAAATGATTATTAGCAGTTTGAGATAAAACGTGCTCCTTAAAAAGAAGTCCTGTGTGCTTTGCAAGCAGTGAGAGCTGTTCCTTAATGCAGGGGCAAATTAAGAGATGGGTTTCTGGTTTTAATTGCTTTTATGCACCATAGTTTTTTCCCATAAAGAAATTTCTTGCCCATCTTATTAGTGTTATTAGTTATTAGTGTACTAATAACTTAACATTTTTAAGTTAGTTCACATAAGCTTTCCCTGCATTAATTGATGTTACCTACTTCAGTAATTCATAGCTACGTGCTCACATGATGTCAATGAAGTTACATTTAGTGCAACATTAATTTACAGGGCAGCCCCACGAGAAGCTGAGCATTCTGGCTCTTTGCCACTGAAACATTTAAGTGTTTGCTTAACCTTAAGTGTGAGTAGTCCTGTTGTTTCAGTGTGCCTGTTGTGTGTGTTTAAGGCTTCCCTGAGTCACACAGAGATTACTTAGCACCTCCTTGGAGGCAGCTCTCAGTCCAGTGCTGCACCAGGCTGCTCTAAAGATGGGAGGTTTGGCCAAATTCTCTTCTGCTGGGACTTTGATCCAGCTCCACCAAAACTGATGGAATTGTGCCAAGGTGCACCAGCAGAGACTTTGGCCTGCAGTGAGTTTCATGAGAATTACACAGTGAAAAACGCGTTTGTCATCTGCCAGGCTGCCTTTGGTTATGGTATGGTTCTACATTCCCTTTGGAACAGAGAGGTTTGGCTGGTTTTTACATAATGACTATTCTTTGTTACATGCAGCATAATTTTCCTTGAATATAGCTGGAAAACAAACAAACAAACAAAAATAAATAAAGCCAAATATTGCCATATTTAAAATAACCTGAATTTCCTTCCCACAATAGCAGCAAATTAACTGAGCTGGTGCAATGAATTTATAGTTTGTTTTTTTTTTTTTTTTCTTTATAAACAATGGCTTCCCGTGGAAAAAGAAATTAACTTACATGTATTTTATAGGAAAATGTACGAGGATTCCATAACACAGTGTAGAAAGACTCTGGAGGAACATCACCAAAAATATACAGAAACTCCTCTTGCCCAGAAGTATTACAAAGAAAATGAAGAAGTTGAAGGAATCCGAAAGAGAGTTTTGAAATACCTTGAAAATTACAAATGGAAAGAAGATGTTTCCTTGGATACTCTGGGTACTGCTATTGTCAATGCTTTTACAATAAAGCCTTTTGGCAGTGCACTGCACATTGAAGGTGCCATATGGAAAACCTCTGATTTTACGAAGTTAATTCAGCTAATAAAATATATTCTCTTTATTATATCATTTTTAGAAAAAAAAATCTGTAGCAAATAAGAATTTAGATTACACATACTAATATTCCTTCCTCCAACCCATGAATGTAGTGGGGAGGGATTTGTCATTGAAATTCTTGGGGTAAAAAAGTTCCAAGATTTCTTTAGATCAAGCCTCTCAATATCTTAAATTTAATTTTCATCACTTTTTGGAGCTGTTTTTTAATGCCATTACTGTTATACTGCAATTTTTGTTATCTATAATAAGTCAAGAGAAATGCTCCTGATTTATTAATTTATCTTGTATTTGTTAAGAAAATGGATTTGTTAGTTAAAGATCTGAAGGCAAATTTTATTTTTGCAGAGGCTGCTCCTTTTACATCCATAAATGCTTGGGCTGTACACATGTATCCTTGATTTCTAGTGTTTGTTCAGTTGGCAAGAAATAAATTTTATGTTTACCTTTCACAACTTTCTATTTGAAAATAAAGTAATTATTTATATATTTATGATTAGAGAGGCAACATTGGCATTTCTCAGTGAGAAAACTGAAGGTCAAATTCCGCTATTCAGTTTAAATTTATGGGAGCATTCTGGGGAAAGAAAATAAAATTTTACTTAACATATCTATTTTACTTTAACATATCTATCAAAATGCTTCATTTAGGAGAAGATTAATTGAAGTTAGAGTTGAAGATTGGCTAAGGAAATACAGATTTATCAGAGCTGCCTGCACCTCTAGCATTTGTTAGAGCATAGAGAGGTCAGGGATCTGATGGCATCTCTTGCTTGAAAAAATATATTGTTGTAAAATATATTCCATGACATGGCAGTGCCTCTATGAGGAAAAAAACACAGGAAATCTTGCAGCTTGCTGGAGCTGCTGGGCAGGAAACCATCAAACTGGAAAAAGAAGCAGAAGAATTACAAATGAAAACGGACTACTTAAAAAAGGTAATTGTATCTTAGGGTTTTTTTAAAATAGATATGTGTTTTACATGGGGTCATACACAGCACTGTTCCATTTTCTGAAACATCAAAAAAGTAGTGTATTTTCAAGTTCACAGAGGAACAGGATGATTCCAGGCTTATAATTATGCTTCTATAGCATCACACTTGTTTTCTTAGAGAAGAGGGGTCCATGAATGTAAAGGTTCTTAAAGCTTGCTTTCTACTGACCTCAGTTTGTACCACAGTTTCTGCTACGGCACCGTGTGATGATGACTTTGGTGTCAGCTCAGGAGAATACACTTCAAAATAGATCAGGGCCACTCCTCACCGAGCCCCAGGGCTTGAGTGTGCAGCTTTCACAGGTTCTGCTGGGTTTTTAAGGGTTTGTATTTAACTAAATATGCTTTACAGTAAGAATAATGGAAATCCCTTCTTTCTTTATATTTTTCCCCCCAAAATACATGTGTGGGTATATAATACCCTGCAGAAAATTTGGGTGGTGAACGAGGAGAAGCACTGATTCCGAAGGGAGAATCTTTAAAACAAAATCAATGGGATTTTATCAGTACAGAATTTGGACCTACTCCTCTGTAAAAGGTCCCTTCTAAGCCTGAGTAGCCCAACCTTGTAAAGGTTTAGTAACTTTTTATGGCATTGCATCTCAGTGCTTTTACCTGTCTGAAAAAAGGCTCCATTTACTGCCTTGTGCTGATAACAGCACGTTTTGCACAGGTGTTTTTTTCTGTTTATATTCTGTGATCCTGTTTGACACTCCTAGTTCCAGACTGAAGTTCCCAATGTGGTTTGTGCTGTGTAAACATACAGGAAGAGGGATGTGGAGAATTTGTTTACAGCTATGAAGGAGACCATGTAAGGAGCTCCAGGTTCTGATATTTAGGGCCATGCTTCAAAACTTCTGTGTTTATTCCAGTTAATAGGGTTGATCCAACAAAAAATATTGCCTCTTTTTAACCTTGTTCTCCTTATTTCTTCAGCATCTCTTGGCTATAAAATCTACTACTGATTCATCAGGTTTAGAAAACTTTGGCAGCTAAAATAGTTCAAGTTTTGTCATTTTTTATGCCATTTGTTCTTTATCCTTTAAGAGCTTCAAAGAGACTAAAGAAGATCAAAATAATCGCAAAAATATTGAAGGAAAAAATCAGAAAATTCTTGAGAAGTCAGAAGAGTATAAAGAAAGGTACACTTCAAAACTATTTTCCCCTTGCTTTTATCCAGAAGACTACCTCAAAATTACACAAAGACTGCTACAAAATGTAGATTGTTGTTAGATAAGGACTGGCAAATTTCTTTAATCCTGCTGATGTGATTTAATTATGGAGTTCAACAAATTTTTTATTTCTGAGGGTTAAGATAGTGACATTTGATTCTTAGAAACCCAATGTATCCAAAAACATGCTATAAAAATATTTTGTAGAAGCATTTTCTCCTCAGCTACTGCTGAAAGATCTGTGCAAGTAGTTTTGAATGCAACTATAGTGACTGTGCAATCAGAGATAAAATAACATTAACTCTACTAAATATATATTTGGAAAAGGAGTCAGGGTTCCACATGTCAGTTGTCTTCACCTCTGAACTACTTAAGAAATTTAACTCTTAATTTAGTTCTTAAAAACAAGCATGAGTGAAAGTTTCATAGACAGGATTAATGGCTTAGTAAATTAGTCAGCAATCATTTACAGCTGGGACTCACTTTAATTTGAGCTCAATTACAATGACTGAAAATCACCATGAGGACTATCTTGCACTTATCCTTGTGAATGTTGAAACTTCTCCTGTCCAGCTGATACTTTTAGACCAAAATCCATTTTAAAGGGAATATATGTTTGAAAGACATAGACAATGTGATTTTATATTATGGTGTGCTTGAAAAAGAATCCTTTTAGGGCTCTAAATAGGCATTTAGTGGAACATATCTACAAATAAACATAATTTTAGTAATTCCTAAGATTCTTTTCACTGGGACATTTTAAGTCTTAATATCTTCTTACAGACCTACGAGTGAATCATTCAGATGATGATTTCTTTGTGGTGTAGCCTTTGCACCCATTTTACCTTCTCATATAAGATTTTTGCGATTGGCAAGAACAGAAACTTGGGAAAGCAAGAAATCCCCTTAGTTTTAAGACAAGGTTAAGAAAAAAAAAAAAAAAAAGATGGGAAGCACTGTCTTTGAATTTTCCAAGAAACCCATGTGTGTTCAGTCTGCAGAACACAAAATACCAGTTAAAGACCTGCTGTAAGAGGCAGAGACCCATGCTCTGGGTATGGAGGTGTAGGAATCCCTCAGTGAGGCTCCTCATGGTAAGGAATCCATAGGGTGCCACAGCTGCCATATGTACAATTCTTTTCCTGTCATGGAGTCTGCTTGTACCTTCACCTGAAGTTGTGTATGTTCCACAACATAAAGGCTTGTAGAAAATGGCATAATTTTTTAAAAATTTTTTTTTTAATTTTTTTTAATATTTATCTTGCATTAGTGTATTAAAAAAAGTTGTCACTAGAAAGTGTGGAAGTGACTGCTTAAGTAACTATTGGTATTAAAAATGGGTGTATTATGAAGCTGAAAAAAACCAAACAATCAAAAAACCCAACAAAACAAAACCAAAACAAACAAACAACAACAAAAAACACCAGCAAAACCCCCCAAAAAAAACTCTGGGAAAAAAACCAAAACTCACCAACAGAAACTGTGTATTGAGAAAATGAGCCATAGGAAATAAAACCTTTGCAGACTCAAAGCAATGTACAAAAATACAACAGCAGAATGTGGGCACCAAAGGCAGGAGTTTTATTTTGAGCTGTCCTGCAGCCACTACAAAGTTACTACTGAGGAAAAAGATCTTTGTGAAGAGAGGAGATATCTTCATCTTCTGCCACAAAAGAAGAGGAAATAAAAAGAATTGTACTGTGAATCTCTGTGGACTGGTCCAGACCAGCATGAAACCAGCAGCATCAAGGGAAAGAACTGAAGAGAGCAGTGAAAGCACTGGGCAGAACAATGTACAGATTAATATCCATGAAAAGCTTTAGAAGGCTTCAAGACAAGAATCAAGCTTGCAAGCCAGTTCCTAGGTGCTGATATTTATATTCTGCTCTGGGCAGCAGGATGGCAGTGGGCACTGTTCCATTAAAAAACCTGGAATATTGTTGTTTGAATCACTTAGGTCTGGTCAGTTTCTGGTTAGAAGTGTAAAACACAGATTCCTCTGCTCTTACCAGCTCATGTCTCTGACTCACAGCTCAGCAGTTACACTGACAAGTGTCACAGTTTAATTTCCAAAGCAAAAGTTCTCATCAGTCACCAAACAGGACTCAACTCTTTTGAAGCCCTGGTCTTGATGTCTCAATTAGACCTTCTATTTATTACACAGAAAGGCTGGTGTCTTGAACTGTGCTATGGCATATATAGTGCTCATTCTCTCTGCTTTTGTAAAATGGTCGGGAGAGATTTAATTCCATGATGCTGTAATTCTTTTCTTTCTTTTTCTTTCCAATTTGGTCATGTATTAATTCCATCTCTTACTTTCCAAATGAGAGCTTTTTGCCACATCTTCACATGAAGGAGATTCCGTGGTGGATTATTGCAGTTCTTTCAGCATCCTTGCATCGGAAGTGATTGACTTACTGATCAAAGAAAAAGCTTGATAATATAAACCTTAGAAAAGTACTTATGAAGTTGTTTCTGCATTTCTAATGTAAACATATATGAAGAGCCAACTCAAAAAAATGCTTCTGATGAGAATACTGAGCGTGGTTTCAGTAGCTGTAAATACCACAGAAACAGGTGTGATTCTTCATATGTACAATGAGATATACTTGATTCCTTTAGTGGAAATTAATAGTAATCCATGGGTTTCTTTATGCTGCAAAGAAGAAAATACTACTAAGGAAATGGCAATTTATTTTGGCTTAAGAATGTCTGTTTTTCTCTTTGCACTTAAAATAACTCCTGCAATATGGATCAAGATAAAGGGTTTTTAATCTACTCAGATGTCTACTAACAATGAAGTAGAAAAAGAAGACAAATTATTGTTCTTGATGCTGCAGTTTGGATTGTTTTGAGCTTTGTGATGCAGTTTTATTTTTCTTCCAATGGTATTAATTAATGTCAGAGAAGATCTGCATGGTTTATGTTTCAATAGTGCTTTTGTGGAGGGAAGGGAGCAGGTGTACTGCATATGCACAGTTTAACTTCAGGCTCTTATGGAAGGTCTTGTTACTTAAAAAATGAATATCTTAAGAACCTTTGAGTTTGGTTTGTAGCTCTGCCTTTGAGACATTCTTCTATATAGATATGCATTGTAAGATGATTTTTTATTTAATGGAGAGTAAATCTTTAGAAATACAGACTTGTCTGCTAGGCTTTACAGAAGCACAAGGAAACTGACTCCAGGAACTTTTAAAAATGGAGTTTGACATCCTATGTTTTGAAAAAACCCCAAACCTACCAACCAACCAACCAACCAACCAACCAACCAACCAACCAAAAATCCCCAACCACAAACCCTCCCCTGTTTGTGACCACCTCAGCCACAGTAGCCTTGTTCAACTGATCTGGGAATGATGATTGTGGCAAAATGAGCCATTTGGAACAAAGTGAAACAGTTTTAGCCAGAGTTCTGTGCTTAGCTCTGCTTTGATTTCTCCTTGCTTTTGAGTTCCCTGCATCTGAATTTAAAGATACACCAGCCACACATATCTTGTTTTCTGTATTCATTCTTGACAAGGGTTTGTCTAGAACTAATGTAACAGAAATATTTACTTTGGTTTTGTTTAGGTGGTAGATGTCTTGTACAGTTTGTTCAGTCTCAGTCCAGCACAGGTATAAATGTAACTGCAAGAGAAAATAGTTCTTTTCATCAGAGATACTTGACTGCAGTGCTTTCAGGGTTTTATGTGAGCACAGTTCACACAGTTCACATGAATATATATCAGTTTAATGTGTTATGTCCTTGCATTTAGCCAGTGCTTCTCAGTGGTGTTTTTTTATTAGTGTTGCTAATTTTACTACACACTATCTTATAAAGTGTATCCTATGTTTTATCTTATTTTTGTTTATGGAGAATTTCAAGAAGAACAAAAAGACTGACTCAGTTCTTCATTTGTTCTGAGCAGCATTGTTCAGTCAGCTACAAACCAGATGTTGTAGCTAGAAGCACAGAAGCACTAAGCAGGAATGCCAGAGAGAAAATAAAATAGAACTCATTCTTCTAAAAAATAGTAAATGTTCCTGTGCCAAACAGCCACTTTACTCTTCATTGTTCTGCCAACCTTTGTCTTTCTGCACTGTAAAGGGCTATTTACCCTACACAGATAATTACCCCACAAGAAAAAACACTTGCTGCAGTTTTCTCTTTTGTGCATGTGCAGTGTGAGTATTCTACACAGTCTCAGAGAGAGAGAAAGAGAGAAAGAAAGAGAGAAAGAAAGAGTGGTTTTAAATGTGAAAATGTGATTTCAGAACTACAATAATGAGGCACTTTAATCAAAGTGTAAAACTCCACAATACTAATACTTGTCTTTGACACTGACAAAATTTAAGCCATCAATGTTCTTATGATTGGCTTATTACTCCTTTATGGCTTCTTTTTCAGAGATATTCTCTCTCTGATATTATTAAAAAAAAAAAACGCCTTTTTATCAACTACTGGTGCTGAAGGTGGTTGAACTTCCTTGACAACATCCAATGCCCTTGAGAATTCCACTTACTTGAAGCAGTTATATTTTATGGTTTCTTTTCTTTTGCAATGATCAGTTTGTTGGGTTTTTTTCTAATTTAAATTTGTTTAGGTTGTTTGAAGAGCGTGAGCACCCATCTTTGCCCAAGAAGAAACATCAGCTGTATAAAACATTGCATATCCCATGCGTTCCTCGGAAATTTGTCCAATCTGTGCAGGGTTTTAGATTCTCAAAGCAACGAGCAGAAACAGGTGCAGTGTGTTGAATGACTTCAGTGAGTATTTTAGGGTTTTTTTTTCAAAAGAATGGGTAAGTGATGATAACAAATCTAGTGAACTGCTCAACTACTTATAGTTGAGGCCAGGCTTTCAATGGAAGTTGGGTGCTTACCTTTTTTTATATTCTGGAAATCTTCTGTGTCTGATTTCTCCCTTATCTGTGCAATGAATAAAGTAACATGACATACACCTGATGCATGGTGTCACAAACATCTGAAAATAATTTAATTTCTAATCTAAAATACCTTTAGCGCTGTTCCCATTAGTACAGTAAATAATAAACAACTGTTATTTGTTTGATACTTTCACATTTTGTGGTAAATTTATAAGGCTTGTTCCCAGGTTCTGTTTAACAATGCCATGCTTTTGATATTTAATCTTATTGATAATATTATGTAACACTTGTAAATTTAGGGAGAGAAGAAAAAGAGAAACCAGTGGAACCTTCAGTGGTCACCAGTAGTTCCTCCTGCCTTGCAGAAAATTTATCCCAGGTGTGTTGCTCTCCATTGATAAAAATATGAAGTTATATAATCTGTTTTATGTGGTTGTTTAAATTTAAAACACTTCAAATATACCTCATGGTATTATGTCTTACAGAAAACTTGTTAGCACTGTAAATTGCTAATCATGGCAATCTGCAATTGCTTGGTAATCACAGCAAAAATCTTTCTTTGGTGCCTTTTCATTCTGAAAATATCTGTGTTCTTACAAAGTGCATTCTAATGCTAAAATCAAGGTAGACCATCTTAGAACTCATTTTGTAGTTTTTAGTATTTAAAAAAAGCCCCACTGTAGATTCTGTATGTAGCAAGTATTTGGAAGTCTAAAGGAGGGTCAGAATCTTCTGATGTTACTGATGAATCATGAGCCATCTACTCCATAATGAATGATTTCATAAAGGACTGAGTATACAGGACAGCCCACAGTTAACAGCTCCATTCTGAGGTTTAGCCAAAAACAGAAATCTGGACTGAGAGGAATAAAAGCATGAACAACATTCCTTGGTGCACTGCAGGAACCCCCAGCTCCATTTTCTCTCTCACCCACAAGAATATAGTTACTATGACATTTTTGAAATGGTGGAGTGAATTTCAGCTTTATTCAGATACAATTTTTTTTAAAAAAAATTTAAATACATTAAACTAATCCAGAAGAAAGCTAGAGGTACAACTTGCAAAGTTGTGGAAATCACCAATAGTGTCATGGAGTGCAAGACTATTCATAGGAGCAAGATATTGTTAAAGTATTAAAAGGAGAAATTAGAGGAGGTAAGGCCATAAGGGGCAGAAGAATTTGTAACTGTGTTTGCTGTGCAGAACCTTGGAGAAGTTTCTAAATCATCTTTCTAAGGGACATCTCACTGGATCTATTTAAAATCACAGTTTAATGAACAACAAAAAATCCGGTAAAAAAAGTTAGCATAACCAGTTGTGATTTTCTTAAGAATTTCAAGGCAACTGAAGAATGAGGTGAGTGAATCACTAAATGATTTAGAGTGACGCCTGTGTGAGAAGACAAAGCCTCCATACACCAGACAAGATGAAGGACAGTGACAGGACTGAGTGGGACAAGACCAGAAGAAAATTCAAGCAATTCTGATTTGTGCCTGGCTTAGGGAGTTGGACATGATGAGGATGATGGAAGGGCTGTTGCTAGGGTAATCTAGAGATGAGGCTGGGAGTCTGGGACCCAGAATTGCACTTAGACTATTGTAGGAAGCAGGAAGTCAAGGTTAAGAGAACTTTAAGAAAGGGTGATGGCAACAAGGAAAAGAAGACGGAGTCTGAGGAAAAACAAAAAGATTGGAAGAAAGAAGGTTGCTATGCTTCAGGAAAGGTGTGCAGTACAACTACAGGAGTTGAGTGGCAGGCAGATTCTGCAGAACCAGCTCTTTTGTCCCCTACCCGGAATAAAATTCAGTTTGATACATTTTGTAAAATAAACAAGAACTAGACACTCCCTGTAAAAGAATGTGTTATTTGATGCTAAGGCACAGATTCTTCAGCCTGCCCTTAAGGCACAAATGCATGCTACATAGAGGAGTGATGGCTTCTGCTCTGATGAAAATCTATGAGGTGGGAGTATTTCCATGTTTTTTGCAGTTTTTCAATCCCCACATGAGACCTGTGCTGACTGAGACTGGTGTGGATGCTCAGTTGGCCTTCAGAGGCAGAGCCAGGCCTGGCCCCAGCCCTTTTTGGATTGACAGATATGAGCAGCCAGGCTGTAGCAGCAGCAAACCTGCCTGAAGTGACACAGAATTATTTGTGTTATAGAAAAGTTAATTAATCACATCTAGTTATCAGTGCTGTGACTAAGACTTTATTAATAGATTACCAAAGTGGTTTTGGGTATCATGCTGTCAAAATGTAGGTAAAACAGAGAAAAGGTTTTTGCATTGTCTGATCCTTAAGTTCTGATTAAAAGAAGGTATTTCCACAGTTTAAGGAGAAATCAGAGTGATATTAGTGAAGTGACAATTTCACTTGCTGCCTCATTTGAATTTTTTTCTGTCTTTTAGATGGTTATTGACACTGAAGGGACTAAAACCCCACAAATTGCCAAAGTTCCATCAATAGTAAGCATCCAAAACCAAGTGAAATTCAGGTAACTTTAATAAAATAGCTTTCATTCTTGAGGCTGGGGTTCATGGAAATAATTCACATTTAGACAAACATTAAACTTTGTCTTTTAGACTGTCAGACCTTCCAAAGCAGTTGCCTTCCAATCAACAGTTTGAGAGTGCAAAAGCAGTAATGGGTAAAGTACTACTGTAATATTTTTGATAAGGTTGGATCATATAATTATACATCAGAAAATTCTAGGGACCAGATTTTCATTCTGGCATTAAGAGGGTCACCATTTGTATTTCTTTTCCACCTTGATTGTTTAGCTCAAAATTTGAGTACAGCAGACGGGCAGAGTCTTAATTTAAATAGAGACTTAACTGCTCAGTAATGTAGGATTTAGGATGCACTGACCATTGTGAGTAAAAGGATCTGTCCAACATCTCTTGTAAATTCACACTTGAGTCTCAAATTACTTGGGTAAAGTGAAATCCAGTCTTAACATCTTGCCAGAAGGTATGAGGAAATGCAAAGAAAAGGGATATAATAAACCCAGTAATTCAGGTATCTTGAAGGATCAGATCAAGATTATTAAAGATGAAAATTAACTGGAGAAAAACATGCAGAATCCTTACAGATAAAACCAGGGCAGTTACAAATAGATCTGGAATTTTTGAAATCACAAGGAACTGAGCTTCAGTTTAAATATTTCTTTTTCTAAATGTACTTCTAATTTAGATGCATGTAGAAGATTATAGCCTAGGTTTGTTTTTTTTTTTTTACAAAGAGAATACTGAAACATAGGACCTTAACCCACAATGCCTGAGATGCAGCACATCTCAGTCTGAAGCTTAAAGCAAAAACTCTGGCAGTAGAAAGTATGATAATGTTTCTTCTCATTTCTCATCCTGACTCTTGCCCAGTTCTTAAAACTGCACTTCATCACTGTCACATGGATGTGCTTTTTTATATTGTTCCCTCCTGGTTTCTATTGACTATTACACTCTCAGAGGGCAGTAGCTGGAGGAGACAAACACAGCACTCTCAAGGAACAATGGGCAGGTTTGAAGAACACCAAACCACAAGCAGCAGCCTGAGTAATGCTTTGACAACAGCAAGTGGCAGAACAAGAGGTAATTGTTATGGACAGAGCCTCAAAGTGGGGTTTTGAGAAAACCACAGTCAGAACACTTCCTTACCAATAGCAATGCCATGCTAGTGAACTTCCCTGATGGATTCTTTCCCACAATGTCGTTTTTATGTGTCTGTTTAAAATGCTGTTACAATACAGGCAGTGCTGTCTTTTTTGTGCAGCAAGCCAAGAGGCCAAACATGTTGGTGAAGAAGCAGATGAGCACATGGACTGTTTGTATGTACCTCAAGTAAGAAAAGCATTTCTTATGTCATAAGTAAGAAGTTTATTTAGAATAGTCGAAGTATTTTGACATACTTCTTTCAATAAGCAAGAGACAACTCTCAGAAATTGGTAAAGTATTAATTAGTCCATAACTTTTTCATTAATGTGAGCTGATGAAACATTTTGAAAATAGTTTGCATTTAAAATTCATTTCTTGCACAGAACTATAAATAAACAGGCTAAGTGCTGGCTCCACTGAGAACCCATTTATGGTTAAAAGGACTAATGATATTTTGGGAAATTTTATATGTTATAAACATCATTGTTTATTTCTTTTTAATAGGATGTGCACAGAGGTTTTAAGCCAAATGAAGATAATCCTGACATAGCAGAAGAAAGTGCAGAACCTTTCTTAAGAGCACCTAAAAGACCTGACTTAAAGGGGAAAACCCCACACTTCTCAAAAACACCTCCATTTGACTCGTATGATTTCAACTTTCATTTTGATTTTGAGCCAAAAATTGTACTCACATTTACTGTATAAGCATTTCTGCTCTTTTTCAAAGATACTAGAGGAAGAATTTTCTAGAAAGCTCTTCTGAAAATGTTCAGATTTTTTTTCCTGAGTTATGCTTGATATTTATTGAGTTTTCTTCTTACAATATCATTTCCAGTTGAAGCTGTTTTTAAAGATCAGCACATTGCTTAGAAATAGATGAGACACATTGTCTTTTTCTGCAGTACTATTTGTTACTCTGATTTCTATCTTTAAACAGGCTTTTTGGGTTTTTTTGCTAAGTGGGCAGGGAGTTGGTAAGAACACCACCTTCCTTTACTTGAAAGAATTGTGTTATTGGTTCTGTGATGTAAAAAGCAATTACTGATGAAAGCTGTGGGGATGTAAAAAAGTGAAAAAAAGAGGAAAAGGAAGAAATAAGAGGGAAAAGGCCATCTACATCACTTAAAAAGCTATTAATATAGTTTCTACCTTTCTGTATTTACAGCATTCAAAATTTTGGTTGTGAAGAGGGAACATCAAAATCTCCTGCTTTCTTTTCTCTGATGAACTTCTCCCAGAAATCACCTGGCTTTAATTTATTTGATTCTTCTCTGTTTGGAGCACAAAATTCATCTGATGAGGTAAAAATGATTAATTGTAAAAACATTAAATTTCCACAAAGCAAAATATGTGACCAAAACAGCATTGACACTGAATGAGATTTTTCAGACTGGTTATCTTTGTAGCAAACTTTTTTTTAAAATATCTTGGTTACTTTTAAGTTTGATGTTCTTTGAAAATGTTTAATTTCCAATCCTCCTCTGATGACTTCTAACCAAGTATGAATCTCTCTCGTATGCATCATGTGCAAATATACAGTGACTCAATTCACCAAAAGGCTTCTGGTTCAGTATTACAGTGCAAAATTCAAGTTCTCTGGCAGACTTCACAACTCACAGGCTTCTCCTGTGTGGTTTTGTCTTGATGAAGGGAAGAAAGGACAGTCTATTAGGGTTACTGACTAGCAAATATGGATTAGCTGTATTCAAATGAAGGAGCTGGTAGGCAGCTAAATGGAACAGGGAATGGAATCCAGGTCTTCCATTTTCTTTGGAGGTTCCCTAGCTCCAGTGGTCTAGAATAATTTTTACTCTCCTGGGCTATTAGGTTGGTAACTGGGGATCCAGGATAGATGTGTGCATCAGACAGGGCTTAGGTATCACTTGGCAGTGGGGCTCCAAGCCCCATGATGCAGATAAGGGATCTCAGCCCAGGTAGCCGCTGTTGCAGGTGGCTGGGAGCTGAAGTAGGGATGGGGGAAAGCACCTTTTTATTCTGGGTTTGGTATCTCATAGCATGAACTGTGTGTAGGAGAGAACACACTGGTGTGTGGTTTGTGAATTGTTTAGGAATTAGGTGTGTTTTAAGTCACCCAGTGCTGTAAGAAACCACAGTATTTTGTGCCTGCTCAGCAGCAGAAAATGAGAATTTATCAGGCTGGGGCAGATCTGGGATTCTTTAGAGTTAGATGGGAGTTTTGAAGGACATCAGTATCTATTTTAAATGTAGTCTAAGAACACATTTTAAGATTGACAAGTGATTATCCTGCTGCTCTTTCTGGCCATTTGAGGCCCTACTCAGTAGGATGTATTTGTGTTCTTGCTTGGAGTTTTATAAAATGTCACAGATTTGAACAATTTTGAATCTTTATGGTTTAGAAAACCAGCAGTAAGTCAGGTCAGCTTTTGGATTGTTATCAGTCTGGTTTTTCCTAGAAGAACGGAGCAAGGGTGTTTGCATACAAATATCATAAAACCCATCTGATCTAAGAACTTACCTTGCAACTTTAGGGACTGATAAATACCTTTAAATCATATTTTGTAAAGGCTGCTAACGCTCACTGAGACAGTGTTTTTCTCACTAAGACAGTGTTTTTCTCACTAAAACCAAATGAACATATTACATATCAACAATAAAGTTTCCTTTTTGCCTTTTTCCTTTGTTAAATTAAACATTTGTTTATACTTCAGACAGAGGAAAATTACTCTGTGGGAAACCTGAACTCTCTGTCCCTACACAAAGATATTGGTAAGTCTGAAACTCAGATGCACTTGTGTATATCAGCTCTCTTCTCCTCGTGTTCCTATGACTGGCAGGCTCATGATCCAGCTTAACAGAGCTCCTTTGGCTGTCTGAAAGGGTGTTCAGCTGTGATAGTGTAGCTCAGTGGTTTATTGTGCTCATTTGTGTTTTAACTAAATCTTTTAGCTTAAATTTTCCCTTGCATGTTGGGCTCCAAACTCCTGAGGTATCATAGAAAAGAAGAGGTATGAGAAAAAAAGAAATAGGGATAGTGTTAGGTGTGTTTGAAGCAAAATGAGAGGACTTGCAAAGGAGAAGAAAAAGTTCAAGTGTTTCAATGATTGATCACATTTTTCTTTAAATAAACACTTCTGCAGATTCTGTTTACAGATATCTCTGGTGCAAAATGTGTCATGCAGAAGTGTTTTGTTGTTCTAAACCATTCAAGTGCTCCATGCTTCCTTCAGTGTCAATTCTCATAACAACCCCCTGGAAATACCATCTCTGGTGCAGCAATAAACACACAACTGTGGGTGATGCTCAGTGGGATATTTGGCACAATATATTAATAAAGAAGCATGTGCTGAATGCAGTATTCTCTCAGATTTAATCTAACAACAAATATTATATGTGTTCCATGTAGGAAGCTTCTTTGAGAAATCAGAAAATGAAGATGCATTTGTCTTTCCCTTCCACTCGGAATCAAACTCTCATGCATTTGGAGATGGAAAAGATGATGTTAGTTTTTCATTTGCATTTGGACAGGATCAGAGATCATCACCGTCTCCTTCTATGGAAGGTTTTCATTCTTCCATACAAAATACAAAGCCATTTACACTCTTTTGAATACCTTTGACTTCCTTTTAAATTGTTTTCCTACTTAGCCTTGGCAAATGTTTCCAGTTTCTTGAGTTAAAGTACAAAGCATTTCTTCTCCTTCCATTTCTTGTAGGAATACATTATTGCAATTGCTGCAATGTGTGTTTATCAAACACACATTATGAGATTTTCTTATTTATCTTTGAAATGTGTTTGTTTATAAAATATTTTTATATTCTCTTGCACTCACAAACAAATATAATTTTAGGGGTAGAGTGTTAATTCAATGTCTGTGAGAGCATTTAAACATAGATGAGAACTTTCAGCTTCTGATATAAACTAAATTACTTGTGTTAGTAAAAATGACTGTTGTAGCAGTTAAAGCTGAATTTGAATTAAAGACAGTGTTCTTGAGTATTCTGTGTATAACAGCTGGTTTATAAAATATTTGAAATAAACATTTTTTTGTTCATTTGATGTAAAGTTTCGTAGGTATTTCTTAGTATCTGAAGTGGAACAATGTTGCAACTGTAATACTTAACATCCCTTCCTTCCTTCCTTCCTTCCTTCCTTCCTTCCTTCCTTCCTTCCTTCCTTCCTTCCTTCCTTCCTTCCTTCCTTCCTTTTCCTCCTCTTTTTTTAATGTCTTTCAAAAAAGACAGAGACAGTTTGCAAAGTCCAGCTGTGGTCAGTTCTATCCCTCAGTTCTCCACAGAGGCTTTCCTTATGGAAAGAATGGCTGTCAGGACATCAGGGTTACTCAGCAAGGAATGCTGACTGGTCTGAGCCACTGTGCCCTGGGAATCCCTCAGAATCGTCTTCTCTAGAATCACAACTTTCATATTTATGGCCTTTGAAGGAAATAGCAGGTAACTTTGAAGTCATTTTTTTTCTGTTACATATGAAACATAGGTTGCTAATTTTTGAAACTCTTCACATATTTATAAGGGAATTGGGTTTCCCAGTCACTTGCTATGAGAAAACTCCCTGCCTGACAGCAGGAAAGCAAAATAAAGAGAGGTCCACATCATTCAGCAGACTTCAGAGAAGAGACTGCAAATGCACAAATGAGTCAGAAGGGCACCCAGACTGAGAGGAGCAAGTGGCAAAAAAGCATCCTACCAGTAGAGTCTACAGTCTGCCAAAAAAATGGCAACCAAGTCCCAAGGGGAGTAGAGTCCCTTTTCCTCTGCTGCCTTGAAAAACCCTTAATGACCAAAAGCATATCTATGCTACTTTTTCTTTTCTGCCAAACTCCTAAATGCCTCAGGACTATTTTTATGCCTAGACAGTTGTGAAAATTGGATTTTTTTTTTTTTAACTGGAAGTGAATCAGGAAGTTTTAGTGAATTCCTGCTGAGGTCCAGCTACTAAGAATTGAGACACAGCTTTTCTAATCTACTGCATACCTGTCACTCTGAAAAACCTAAGGTAGGGGGAAGTTTAGGTTTCTACCTTTTATTTGGGGCAGTGTTTATAGTACAGTGCTGACAGATATTCTGACATCATTTAGAAAGCCAAAAGTTTGATTTTGTTTGCCCAGTTACTCCATAACTGTAGCCCCAGCCTGAAATGTTTTAGCTTTCTGGGATTCCTTTCCCAGAAAATTTTCTATATACAAGAGACATGTTTTAATAACAACAAAATTGTTTACATTCTTTTCCTAGGAAGGACTTCTTTTTAATGTCCCTCTGGTCTGACCAATGTGATTGAAGAAGTTTATCTTCTTGTCACCAATCAAATTGATCTGTGTAAAATAGTATAAAAAACTCCACCACATCCCAAAAATAAAAAAGTAATTTTCAGCCTTCTGAAGTCAAAATCTTTGCGTAGTTGTGGTATACAACAGCATCACATAACCAAAGATCTTTCCTGATGAGTTCTGTTATCCATGCCTAAGATGTTACAGTGTAGAAGTCAAGGCTGCAGGTTGAAGTGGGAGAAACCACAGTACTAGGTCTTTACTGACACAAATTGGATAGACTGATTAATAACAAAGCAGAGAAAGCTGCTTCAGAAGAGGCAACCTCTCAGCATTTGGGATAATTCTCTGAGGTCTAAGACCATGAACTGCTTATAAACACACACTGAGATTTTTTCATTGGTGCCTGTCAAAGTCCACCTAGAAATGCTCCCTGCTTATGCCTATAAAAACAACAGCAGTCTATGTGTGTTGATGGATTGCTGACACTGGTATATCTCTCACTGCCCAGTGTCATTTTGGTTTGCCCTTTACACACTCACATGCTACACCCATTTCTAGCCTGAAAGCTGAGCAGAGAGATTCTCTTCTCAGTGTAGCAAGGGCTGCTTGAGAGCAAAAACCAGGTACTGCAGGTATCCCACATGTGGCTGCAACTGAATTGGAGCCCAGGAACCTCCAGAAACAGCAGCAGCTGGGAGCTGCAATCCCTTAAAAGCTGTGCAGCTGCCAGCAAAGTGACAACATGGTGACACTGTGCACTTGTGCTGTGAGTCCTTGGAGGTGGGGGTGCCTTTTTGTTCTCTCCTTGGATTACACAGAGTGAAAAAAGAGTTCAGACTCACAACCAAGCCCAAAAGTACCAACAGCAAAAATCCCTCTTAAATAAGCAGGGCAGGGATTTGATTATAGGAGTATCCTAACTAGAAGGTAAATGTTTATTTTGAGCTCTTGATATCTTTACTGTTCTACTTAGGTTTTTAATGAAGTTTTTGACAGAAAACCACTTCACTTGAAATATTGCTTGTAAAAGCTAATGTGCCACACTCCATTAGGTTGAATAAATATTAAATAAGAATTAATAATAATAAATATGTTGTGTCACTAGCCTTGTAGGGAATATAATGATACCTGAATAAATAGATCTTTGAACTTGTTGAGTAAAAAACTTAGAGGATGTTTACTAATGAAATTTACACTTTTATCTACTGCTGTGGTGAGGAAGACACTGATGCTTTGGTTTTCTCTCTCCTACAGAAATAACAGCTATATGAAAATACCATTTTTCTGATGAGAAATAACATAGAGAGCATTTCTGTGCATCTGCTTTGTTCTGCAAAGTAGACTTCCAGTAAAAAAAATAAATTAATATCTAAAGTAATATAACATCATGACTGGAACACAATCTACTATTTTACTGATAATTTTACTGATATATAAATGTAAAGCATATTTATAAACAGTTAGGGATATTTGGCTGACAAATAAGCAACTGCTGTATAAGTCAGACACTAAAAAAATTACTTAGAAATTATGAAGTAAATACTAATGTAATGACTTCCAGAAGTTGTGGAATATAAGATTTATTTTCATGTACTACTGTTTTATGCCTTCAGACACCACTTTTTATAGGAAATAAAACATTCAGTGAACTGTTCACACTCAAAAATCAAGTTTCACATTCAGAGCAATTTATGAATTTTCTGTAACTTCAGTCCAAGAATATCAATCTCAAGTGCATATGCCCAGCATAACACTCTGCAGGACAAATTTTGTTGTGCTGTTATGTATTATGCTTAAAGTAATAAAACCACAAGAGTTATTTATATTTTATATGGAAAAACTGTATGAATAGGACAACTGAGAGTGTTAAACGTGTCTCTTTACCACACTGAATTGTCAATGGCAACATGTGAATGCTTTGAGGAAAACAAAAAGTTTATGTCATGACATTGTAGGCTCATCTAATTGCTCACTGATTTTATGTGTAATACAACAAGAGTAGCCAGAATTCTGAGGTGGAAAAACTGCAGTGGTACAAGTGGTACAAACCTGGAGTTGTAACCCACAGAGTAGTTCAGAGAACATTGTGTATAAATAGTGGCTTTATTTCTAGCTACCTCTTAAATTACAGCACTGAACCCCGTAGAAATTCTATACATCACTTCATCCCCAGTCTGGGCTCTATGCAAAGAAAAAAAAGTACTTTCAATTTTTCATTTCAAGACCATGAACATAATTAAAACTTCATGTTGAGAGTAACAGGGCGTCTCTGGATGTATGTGGGTAAATGCAGGCTTTGGGGGCAGGTGAATCACTGCATCCTCAGAAAACAATCTTACACTACAGCATTAATACCTTTAAGTATTTCAAGGAAATAAGCTTTAAGTGCTACATATTGTAACAGATTGGAATGTGTAGACTTACAGTATTAGATGGTTGTAATCCCCCCAGTGCAAGGCTGATTGCAAGGGGTAGCAAGAGTTGGCTAATCCTTTTGGGCCAATGGCATAAAACAAGGATTAGTTTTTCATTTACTGCAACTGAGTGGGTCATTAGGATCCAAAGACACTAATGAGCCTGAACAGGCAATTGGATTCTGGTTTCAAAGTTACGGGCTAGTTTGAAAGGAGATTGATTGTGTCTTTTAATGATTTAAAACATGATGTTTTGATGACCTTTTGCCTGAGAAAAATGAATGGAGGATATAACCGTGGAACACAAACCTGGAATGCTGGCTTTTTTCCTCCTGAAACTTGAGTTGTTGCCAGATTCATTGCCTTAGAGGCTGAATGGCTCATTTAGAAATATCTCTGTTGCCTTGCTTTTATGTTCTCCTCTTGATGTCTCCAGAGTTGACACAAGTCACATGCAATCAAGTCTGTATTCCTGGTGGACAGGCACTGTCCTAATATTCTCTGACTCACACCCAGGTTGTTTGCAGCTCAGCAGTTCTGCTTCCAGACACATCACTTTGTGTTCTGATGCTAACATCTTGCTGAGAAATTGCCTCTTGGCATGTTGTTTCTTGGATCCTGTACCTTGCTTGATTTGATGTGAAGATGATGCTCTTTTTAGCACTTGCAACACGTTACCTTTGGAAAGGTA
Organism: Zosterops lateralis; assembly: GCF_965231275.1. Classification (NCBI taxonomy): domain Eukaryota; kingdom Metazoa; phylum Chordata; class Aves; order Passeriformes; family Zosteropidae; genus Zosterops; species Zosterops lateralis. The sequence goes on along the minus strand of NC_139761.1, from coordinate 5,507,329 downwards.
AATCTTTTCCTCCACCTTTGCTACATCCCAGATATTTTTCTTCTCAGGAATCACTTGACTTCAGCAAGAATAGGTAGCTTCTATTTGATTTCATTCAAATTAAGCAAGAGTATAAAAGAAATGTCAAAAGATGGACATTACCATGCTGATAGAATGTTTAGACATACACAAAAGGAAAATACTTTGACTGTTATGACTCCATAGGAGAAATAGTGTCAAAAGTTTTAATAACATGAACTTAATTTTCTGTATCATATCACAGTCCACAAAGCATCCACAAAATTATTTCATACAGCACAGGACTTGATTCATAGTCCTTTGAGGCTTGGCTTGAGGAAGAGAAAGAAGCAGAGGATCAAGTTACAAAAAGTTCTTGCTAGTGGGGAACCAGCTGTTCTGACTGGTGGGAAGCTTGGAGGCTGACAGTCCATACTGAAACTCAGTTTTGAGCTTGCAATTCTTATATGCTCCCTTCTGCCAGAGCAGGACTGCCTTGAGCTAAGTGTGGTCTCTTGCTGCTCTTTTCTTTTTCTTGAGGCACATGTGTGGCACATTTTAACTGTTTCCACAAAATTCCTGATGCTATGACAGTGATGTTGCTCACTGCCATGGCTGCAAAGGGCTCCTGTCCAGAATTTATGGGTAAAAAGTGGTTAAAAATGTTTCTTAGCAAGTACAAAACCCTTGGAAGGGCTGTTTCCATTGCAATCCAGGGAGATGCCAAGCCTCTGGAGTACTCTAGCCATTACCCAAGCAGTACAATACAATTTCAAATCGTGCCACGTGGGCTTAAAAATCCCTGGGCACAATACATTCTTCAAGGTGATTTTTTTCCTTGGGAATGAACACCACCACATGTGTATTTCATTCTACAAACATTGAAGGAGCTATCATAGGCAGCTGCTATTTTTCTTCCTCACAGTTGAAAAGGGCTCTTGAAAAACATGCAAGTTGCGACCAATATCATCTTTAGTGAAAAGATATTAAACCAAGGCCTGACCACCTCTGCTCAGTGCAGACCCTGTGTTGTCACTGCTGCTGTTTTGTTGAAGGAGAGTAATGCAGAGCCATGGCTTCTTAGACTTTTAAAATTTTTTCATCTTGACCTAATACTTGTGACTTGTCATCAGACACTAAAGAGCAGTAGAGTTCTGATTAAAAAAAAAATAAATATATATATATATAAATCTCAGCATGGAAATCACCACTGGGGTGATCTTCAAGGGTGCTTTTCAGGTTGGCCATCCAGCCAGAGCACTTAAAAGAAGCTGGTTCTGTGAACCAGGTCATGACTTCATGGAAACCTCCACTTCATCTTGGATTGTCCTCTTCCCAGCTTTCCAAAAAATAGATCTTTAATAAATTTCTAGCACAGGAGAAACATTCTGGTCACATAAACAGAGGGATCAATGTTTGGGTAGATTTTTCTGCCCTATCATTTGTAGACAGAGTTATGTCAAGATCACCAATTGTAGTGACAAGTTTTTGAAGAATTGTTAAAAGAGCCAATACTTAGATGGACAGAAGAGATGAATTCTCCGGATCTTTCTTTTAAATAGTGCTGAGATAGTCTTGTTGCTTATCAATATGATACTTGGATTATTTGTCTTGTGTTGCATTGGAATTATATCTGGTGCTTAGGTGAGTTTTGCCACATTATCGCAGTCGTTGAGCATCCACAATCCTCATTAACATAACAATGAGCAGAGTTTGGGGTCAGATTGTTCTCAAGCAGAAAAATTCCTGTGCTGCCAGAATTTCCTTGGCATTACCTTGAGAGTTTCTGTGATCCAGAGCAGAAGCAGAGGGTCAGAGTGCTGAGGCACAAGGCTCTTTTTGGTGTGTGAATGCCTTGTTTCCAGCAGTGTAGGGCTGGCAGCAGCATGCACTGCCCTGCGTGTTTATCACAGCTAGCTCACACATTGCAGTGTCAATATTTTATCAGAGAACACTTTACAACACAAAAAGGGAAAAAAAAAAAAAAGAGGATGCTCCAGTGGATGCTGTATATGTTTCAGATTCCTCTGTTGAGTTTTATCTGAGCTGACATTACTGGAATAAAGTAGATTGTCAAAGGCTGGGCAGAGTGCTTTTATCATTTGCAAGTATTGGCATCGAGTGAAATAATGATTCAAATTTCTGTTTTCTGTCTTTTGTGGATAACTCTGTCAGTTACAGTGATGCTTTTGACAAGGGAGTGCTGCTGGGTTAGTGATTTCTTCCAGAGCTTCAGAAACAGTGAAGTTATCTGGTATCATCATCAGATCAAGGCTGACAGTTGACGGTCAGTGCTTACATATTGTCTTTGTAAATTACAAAATGAAGTAAGGAGCAGCAAATGCATCTCTCCACTTCTATAAGGTTAATTCCATAGGATTATTTGCCATATGCTTATATCCAGACTTGGTAAAATTTTTGGTAGGAGTTAAGTTGTGCAGAATGACTTCAGGTAAGATAATTTTTTTTGGGTTTGGTGGGTGTTTTTTTTAGTTTGTTTTGGTTTGTATTGTTTTAGGTTTTTAGGCAGGGAAAACAAAAGTTCTACACTGAGCATATCTCCTGAAGGCTTGTAGTGTTATGGAAATATTTAGATCTCTACAAGTTCCTGAGTGGAAGCTGTTATTATCTGTTTTTGCCAGGTGTCACAGTACAGTGACTCTGCCACCAATGTAGATTTATAACCTAATGATCCACAGGTAACATTTAACTATACATGAAATATCCCCAGCTGAAGCACTGGTCCTTATATAGATAGTTCTATTATTGAGGGTTGTAATATGAATACAGTTTAATCAATGTACCAGCACACTGCAAGGGCATGTAGTGATGGGACAAGGAGGAGTGGCCTTAAGCTGAAGTAGGGTAGATTTAGATGAGATATTAAGTAGGAATTCTTTGCCCTAAGGCTAGTGAGGCACTGGAACAGGTTGCCTGAAGCAGCTGTGGACTCATCATCCCTGGAGCTGTTTAAGGCAAGGTTGGATGGGGCTTACCTGGTCTAGAGAGAAGTGTCCCTGCCCATGGTAGAGGGTTGGAAGTAGATGGTCTTTAAGATTCCTTCCAAGACAAACCATTCCATTATTCTATGATTCTATGCTGAAAAAAAAAAAAAATAGGGAGAGAGAACAGAAAATTTTGAACATTTCAGTCAATATTAGCTGTTCATTCACATGACAAAATGATAAAAAGTATCAAGGTATATAACTGCCTTGTGCTGTGTTTGGAATGTAGACCTGGGGAGCTATAAAGTATAATCAGTGTGACTAGGTCTGAGCAAGAGAAAACAGTCGTCACTGTTGAATCATGTTGATAAATGTGGCTGAGATTTCAGGAATCATGTAGTAAATAAACTAAAAATAAAAAACTAAATAAAACTTTTCCTAAATAAAATACTCCGCTGACTTTTTAAAATCACTGTAGTGAGAACTGGGTAAATTTTGTGTACATATACTCCTAGCTGGGAAAACATCACTGCTGTTATGACTTGACAGATTGTTTTGTGAGCAATCCTTCCCATTCCCCATCAGTGAAAGAAGGGATGTGTCTGAATTACTGTATAGTTATATCTGGGAGATCCATGCAGCAATTCTCATTTATATTAGAGTGCCCACAGGGCACAGCTTCGTTTAAGGCCTCATTGTGTTACACACAATGAAAGAGTCCAGGCCTTAAACATTTTACAGTTTAAAAAGATTGGCAGACAATGAAGGGCTAGATGATAAAATGCTGAGTGCTTCCCAAAAGTTCTAAGCAACTTGACTGGAAATCAAGTGTAATCAGTGCCTTGCAGTACCAGTCAGTCTGACTTACGTAGAATCCATTAAAAAAGTCCCAACTAAAACAGTGGAAGAATAAATAATTCCCACTGATTACATATCATTTGCAGAAGGGAGAAAATCTTAAACTAAATTCTAAGCCTTTGGAAATTGTGCTAGTTGGAAATAAAATGGAATTCCTCTTGTTGGCCAGATTTTGTTAGGATATCTCAGGAAGGCACTGAGCACCAAATTCAAACTAGGCCATTTCCACTAGATCAATGTTCCTGACGAACCGTGCTCTGAGCAGAGTTGTCATCAGGAACTTAAGCTGGGAGAAATTTATAAAATCTGAAAAACAGCAGCTTTCAAAGTGTTGAATGTCCTTTCAAGTTCTTGTCAGTCTAGGAAGATGATGAAAGAACAAATCTGATGAGGGAAAGAGAGGCAAATGGCAAGAAGAAAAAAGTTGTAGGGGGGAAAAGAGACAGAGTGACAATTAGTGTCTGAGATATAACACATTTCCTCCTGCTTACCCCAAGACTGTAGTAAGACTTTAGGCAGGATTGATCAATGTCTGCATGTTTCAGTGCTTTCAGAGGTGGATTCAAGCAGAGGAAGGTGGATCTGTGGCACAGTTGCATGTCCCCAGCCCTGGGCATGTTTCCTTTTATCAGGAGCTGCAGCAACAACTCCAGTGCAAGGCAGCATCAGTCAGCATGAAGGACTCCAGGCAGCCCCAAGAGGCCAGGTCAGTGGCCTGGGAATCCAGCCTTATTTTTCCTATCACAAATCCTGGCTCTGTTGGAGCCATTTTTATTGTCATTACTCCAGTCAGCACTGCAGCTTCTGGCAGCTGCTGAGGGAGGCAGAAAGGAGGCTGCCCATATGGCGAGCGCATCCTACCAAAGGTGCCTCAGCGTTTGGGAAGATCCCTGCAAATGTCACTGCTGGGTCACTTAAGGCCTGATTTTATTTCAGCAAAGTCAATAGGGATTTTGGCATTTATTAGTAGGAGCAGAAACAAAACCTTAATCCTTGGTAATTCTGTTTGTATTACATTGTACGCAGTGTCACAGATGTGCACAGGATACTGTGAAAAACACAGAGTCATATGCTGCTGTCACCAGCTCTCCCAAAACAATGGGACTGAAGACAGAGTGGACCTGCAGGAAGGCAGCCTTGGGCCACTGCTTTAGGCTCCAGTTTAACTTTTTTGTCCATCCCCTGGGAGAAAAAACAAATTTTGGGGAAGTAGATGTGTGTCATTAAACTTACTGATGCCACCTCCAGTCTCACTGCTGGTGAGCTCTCAGGGTGCTGGGAGTATCACTTGGCCAGATGCAACCTCAGTTCCTGCATGTGTTGTAAGATCTGGAGCAGAATGACAGACACGAAGTGAAGGCAGGGGCATTGAGACAGAGGTTCAAGCAGGAGAGGATAAGCAGGAAAACACAAAATAAGCAAGAAAGCAGGATATGAGAAAAAGAACTGGATCATGAAGCGTGAAGAAGGAACACTGGGTGGGAAAATAGATCCCCAAATGGGTCCTGTTAATTCCAGCTGAGTCACTGTTCTTTGACCCAAATGCTTTATCTCCTCAGTGTCTCCTCCCTGCTGTGCACTGGGCACTGCTCTGAGGATGTGGCCAAATCCTGCTAGGCAGGGACCTCTGCTTTCCTACTGCTTTTGCAGCTCATTGTGAGGATCTAAATGGCTGATTACATCAACTTAGATGGGCAGTGATCTGAGGAGACGCTGAAGTAAAGACACAGCAAGTAAAACCATTGCAGACATGGACAGCAGCAAAGAAATGTGGAAACCCTGGTGCAGAAGTGCCCCAGTGTCTGTGTGCTCCCACTTATGTAACTCCCCCGTTGTGCAAAGTGCCAGCCCTGGCACTCAGTGCTGCCACACTGGCCTGACCAAGGCATAAAGTATCTTTTCATTTGGTGCTTGCTGACAACGTGCCCCGTTGTTCTGCAGTGCTGACCTGAGCAGGCCAAAGCGGCCGCTCTTGGTTTGTGAAATGGGCTGCACTTAATCCAGGCACTGCTCCAGCCCTGCAGGCTCCACTGAAATGAATGGCTGCAGCTGAGCTGCTTACATGCTGCAGAACAGGGCTTGTGGCTGGCCAGCTTCTTGGATATGCTCTTGGGATTGCAAGGACACCTAGAGCATTACAAATGGAAGATGCTCCCGTCACTGAGGTGGGATTCTTGTGATGGATGGAGCCAAACCCCTGAACTCGCAGCTTACCTCTTTCTCCATCTCCTTGTGACAGCCAGAGGTACTGCTGAACTTTAACAAATGATTTTGTTGAGACAGTTGTCCATAAGTGGCAATATTTATCATGGGATAAATTTGTTTTGCATGAAGAGTTTTTTTTTTAATAAGAAGTCAAGTGTTAACAGAGTCGTTGCACTTTAGAGCCAGGGAAAGCAGAGCAAGGACAAAGCACAGGTTGCTTTTCAGCTTTGTTCCTCCTGCTGGTACTTACAGCCTGGTAAAAGCACCACTCACATGCTGCCATGTCTGCCAGGTCAGGCTGTTTGTGTCTTTATGATCACAAGAATTTTGTTCTCATAAACTGAATAAGTGCAAGCAGAGGTGTGTGCATGTGGGAGCAGCACAATCCCTGTTCCACACCCACTGCAGCTGTCAGCCTCCACTTTCCCAAAGCACATGTGGGTATAGAAAGGTGTGGAATCATGCAGAGTCCAATAAACTGGAATGGCTTGGATTGGAAGGGACCTTAAAGATGATTCAAAGACAATTCTAACACCCCTGCCATGGGCAGGGACACCTCTCACTAGACAAGTTGTTGAAAGTCCCATCCAACTTGGCTTGGAACATTTCAAGGGATGGGGCATTGACATCCTGGTTGTGCTAGTGCCATTAAATAAACTTATAATTAGAACAGCTGTAAACACCAAGTCACCATTTCTGGGGCCAGCCTTATTTTATTTATGTCAATGGGAAATCTCTAAATTTATTTGTTTTATGTAACCTCTGGAGAGCTGGGCCTGTCTCTGGACAGTCTCCCAGTATCTCTTGTTTTCAAAGGGCATAAAAATTACCATGTTGATAATGGCTTTGTCACCATCATTGCTATTTTTATGCACTACAAGGTCCACACATTTTTTTTTTTTAGCACTTCTGGGGATGGTGATTCCACTGGGCAGGCTGTTCCAATATTTTTATTAGATTGAACAAGTGGGAGAAAAAGCTAAGTTGGTTAATTTGATTTAATTTCAGTTGTGATGGTGCATATTTTGGTTGTTTGAGCTGCATATTGAACAGGGTACAATTAATATTTTACTGGAAGCAAGCTGAGTGTCTCTTACATAAACACTTATACTCTGAGCACAAAGTCATGATTCTGATAAAGCTGAATTATGATCTTAATAATGCACAGACATGATTCACCCCAGGATTCCCACTGAAAACAGACCCATATGCCACTGAAATGTCACCATCATAGAACATTTATTGGGAATAAGTACTGTGAAGCTGGGTTGAGCTTTTAGCTCCAGGACCTTCAGGTGAAAATCAGGTGCAAGCAATTCTATGTTTTGGCTGAGAAAAATACTTTGGGTTTTATTTTTATACGCCAGGTATGAACAGTCTTTCTTTCCAGGGAAGACATGGTCTTTCTAAAGCTGTTGGCAGGAAAAGACAACACTGATCACTTGGATGTTTAATCCAAGGTGTGCATTCATGCTGTAGCTTTTCCCTTTCTGAGCACTTGGAGCTGCTGTGGGCATGAGTCTGGTCACATCAGCTTTTTGTTACAGCACCAGGCTGGCAGAAAGGGACTTCTCTCTCACCAGCAAATAAACTCTGATCAATAGAACACACTAAAGATGATAATAACTGTTAGATCATACTCCCGTGTCTTTATTTCCTTTATTTGATCAGGGAAGGTATTTTGCTAATGCTGGGGATGTATTTGACCCACTCACTTTCCTATGCTGTAATGGAAAGACTGGATCACCAGCATCCAAACCTCAGCTGGGGAGGCAGAAAAACCCCCTGATTCCCAGCATTTTCACCAATCAAGATACAAGATTTATTGACTACTTCCTCTTGTATCTCAACAATCATCCCTTGTGCCAAAACATCTCTGAACTGGTCTTTTCTCGCCCTCACAGGTGCTGTTTCCAAGACCAGCTCACCTCATGCATGTGGCAAAACAAACCAGATTCTGCTCTACTTTCATTGTGCTTTGTGTGTGTGCTTGTGACATCATTTAAATAAGCTTATCCTGCTCAGAAAGAAAAAAAAAAAAACATTCCTACCACAGTTTAGGTAAACCAAGCAATTATTCTGTTACTAAGTGTAATTAATGCCTAATGATTTGCTTTGATTAATAGGACAATCAGCATCTGCTCCTTGAAATAGGGATTAGTAACCCAAGCCATCTCTAGTATTAGAAGGTAGGGGGTCCTTTTGTACTAAACCCTATTTTTCCACATTCATCTCAAAGCAGAAAAACCCTGTGCTATATTCTAAAAGCAGAATAAAGGAAAGGTAGTATATTTATGAAAAAATATAGAGAAAGTTTTATAATGTTCTCATGAATCTGTGTTTTTAAGTGAAATCAGTGCATTTCCATCCTTTTAGGAATTAATTACTCAGATCTAATTCCCTGATAATTTTTACAAGCAAAGTTACAACCAGAACATTTAAGATTTTGCATCTGCTAGGCTGGAATTGCAAATTGAACTAAATAAGAATCTATGTTTGATATTTCTGTACAGCTGATTACTGCTGAACATCCCCAGTATAGGACGCAATAAAATGGTATTTTATAGACATGATGTTAATTTTTCTAAATCCCCTGATCAGTTTATCTTTTTTTTTTTTCCCCTCTGTGGCTGAAGAATCACAACACACAACGCAGCTGCAAGGCTAATCATTCTTTGGCATCTTCTATTGATCCTGGAGATAGAGCTGGAGTGGGGTTAGGTCCAAACACTAATCCAATCGTATAACAGACATCCCCATATGGTTAGTCCCCAGCTTTGCCTTAAGCCAATCAATAATCACTTTGACAAAGAAAAATATATTTGGATTTTTTTTTTCTTTCCTCTTGTGGAAAGGTTGGGCTCTGAATGCTCCGTCTACCAAGTGTTCTGGACTTCTCAGTCACTTCAATGCCCACTCTGGAACAGAGGTTGCAATGACTGGTAGATAACCAAGGACATGGTCTCATTTCTGGGATTAGTACAGAGCCAGGAACAGAATTAACTTGAGCCACACGTCTTGCTTCTAAAAGCCTTTAAAGGAGACTGAATACCTTGTCAATGGATTGGGTTTTCTTTTTAATATAAAAATGTCCTTGAAGAAACAATGTTAGTTGGAGCTGTAAAACTTGGGAGGTGTGTGAGGCTCACCTGGGAGCATTTCCTCACTACTCAGGGTTTAGACAATACAAGAACACAGGGAGGGTCTGTAGTAGGCACCCAGTAAGACCTTGGTTTACTCCATTTATTGATGTTTTCACAGGAATGATCATCTGCTGTGGCTTGTGCAGCACTGAAAGCAGTGAAGAGACACCATAAATGACAACTTTTCATGTGGTTCTACTTCAGCTCCTCTCTGAGTCTGGCTGGTTGAGGGCTGACTCCTGTGTTTGGTCTTGGGCCACAGGAATAGCAGCTCCTCTGTGGCCAGAAACTATTTCCAATCCTCTTGCACAGGAATTCATGCTGCAATTGCAGAAGGACTCTGCCAGATCAGGACTGGGGGTGAAGGATGATGACTGAAGATCAAATGCTCCCTGAAGGTTCAGATTAATCCAGTGAATAATTTTCTGATACCAGAATTTCAATATTCAGAACCAACTGCCTTTGGCCAGATGGGAGCTGAAACAAAAGGACAACACATGGAGAATTATAGCTGCTTTTCCCCAGCAGATCTTTAAATTAGAGAATCTAAACACCAGCAGGTACCAAGCACTCGAGATGCCAGAAAGTTCTTTGTAAGCCAGAACCCAGCAAAAATAACCTCCCTAAAAGATGACAAACTCCAGCTTCTGAGCAAAGCCTTTCCTGATCTTTGTCCAGCTGGAGGATGAGACTGTTTAGGTGTGTGTTCTCCAGGTGTATGTGCCTGCATTCCTCATTGCACTATTGTGCATCTTTTTACTTTTTCTTGTAATTAGAGCTGCTTTGGGATTGGTCTCGACAGCAGTTTGAAGTGGGTTTTTTGTTCAGAAATGTCACAGGAAGTAAATTAATGGAGAGATGCCAAAGGTATTAAAAGCTATGAAGTCCCACATTACAATGGAGAGAAATTCTCATGTATATTCCAGTGCAATCTTTAAAATATAAAAGCAGAGACAAAACATCCCTGGTGTTTCTTTCCTCCCTTGAATTCCATCTTTCACCACCCTATTCCCTTTGCAGGTTGGTGAGTGGCTGTTGCTAAATATATGCATAATAGTGAAAACCACTACATAATACAATGCATTGTAAAAAGGTCCTGCCAGGCTGCTAGGTCAAGGGAAGGAATATCTCTTTTTTTCCCTAGTTAGCTTATCTCCCCATTTTTCTCCTTTTGCTTTATGAAAGAGCTGATGGGGAAGATCTCCATAGCTGATGAGCTATTCAGAAAAAGAGCTGACATTTTGAATCAAAATTCAGACTGCCTCCAAACATCGTGTCCCTGGTGCTATTAAACAATAATAAAATATAATGAAATCCATATTTACTCTGAAAACAGAAGGTACACAGGTATTTGATTTTGAAAAACCCAGGTAATTGACTTAGAAATGAAACCTGTGACAGATGGCTGAGGAATGGATGATTTAGGTAAAACATAAAAAAAGTAATGCTTAAACCTTTGGGAAGAAGAGACAACAGTAGGCAGAAGTACAGATGTTTGCACTCTTATTCTATAGAGAAGCGCACAGAAACATGGGAGAAAAGGCATGGAAAGGGATCCCCACCTCAGCAAAGCCCACCACTGGGATCACAAAGAGTGTAGTGACAGATTCAGGCTCAGAGGGGATCCTAGCACAGCACATGTGCCAGTCCCCACATGCCAGTGACATGTCCCTGCCTGCCTTTCTGACATTGATAGCGATTTTAACACCCCCAGTGTGTTAAATTTGCACCTTCAGCATGTTTAACACCTTTGTTGTGTGGCAGTGAGGACTTGGGTGACACTGAGGGGGATATTTTACCCCACTATGTGGGTAAAAGTTAAAAGTTGTAGCCCTAAACCAATGGCACATATCTGCCTGATTTATGTACAGTTTCCATCTTTGCCCCAAGCCTGTCATCAGTTTAACCCTGACTTTGTGATAAGCTTGAGAGCTTTCTGAAGATCAGCAGAGGCAAAAACTCAACTTGCATGAAAATCCAACCACATGTGGATGTTTCAAAAGAAGCTGGGGATAAGCATCTCCAAACTCCAAAACTGTCAATAATTGTGTAAGAAAAAGTCTTCTCAGAGTCTTGTAAATGGTCTTTCAGGCCTGCAGGTTAAGTGGTTTTGTCTTACTTTCTGATTTCACCACCTTCATCATATCTCACATAGTCCTGACATTCACTCTGCTGCCATGGAAATTGTCACAGACCAAGCTCTGTCCAAATCCCCTGACCCTGTAGATGGAACACCTGAGTAATGTCTCTTTCAGGGTGACTCCTCCAGCCCTGGTCCTCAGAACTGCTCTTTGTAAGATGATTCCTGAGCTGTGAACTGATCCTGTTCTAGGTAATTCCAGATAGGAATTACCCGTGTGTGCTCAAATTCCCAGGTGACCATGTCAGGATGTGGCATTGCTTCTCCTGTAGCACTCATGGGTGTGTGACCACAGAGGATAGTGCCAGAGCACAAAGCCAGGCAGGTGAAGAAGGTCTTTGTGTGCAGTTTGTCACCTTTAAAGTGTCAGTGACCAGATGGCCAAGCTGCTGCTGCCAGGAGCTAGAATGAGCTGGAACACCACAAGGGCTTGGAGAGAAGCATTTAGGTGAAGATCCAAAGTCTGCAAAAGCCTGTATGTGTCCCACACAATTTCACCCAGTTTGTCACAGCCAATACTTGTATAATGCATATCCAGGCTGGGTAATTCCACAGTGATGATCACAATCAGGGGTAGTGCAGCTTGGAGATGCTTCCTGGCCTCCCACCTAACAGCATCCCTGAGACCTGAGCCCTGCAGCAGCATGAGAAGGGTTAGGGAATTGTTGCCATGCCCATGAGAACTCTGGTGCTGAGACAGGTGAGTCCCAGAACAGCAGCAGTTTGTGTGCCAGCAGAGTGGATCCCCCAGACTGCTGCCCCAGAGAGAGAATTGGATTTGTGTTGTTGAAATCCCCCTGTAAAAGCTTTACTAACTCAGTGCTCCCAGGGATGTGTACTCACAGCTCCCACCAACACCCACTCAGCTGAACTCATCTACCTGTTTCCTGACAGGACATCCCAAGCTGGTAGAGCACTGCAGGAAGCTCCATGTCCTTCAGGGGCTGTATAAGAAATGTCATTGAGCTAAAGAAAACATCAGCACTGCTACAACCACCCACTGTGCTTCACAAGAGAGATGACTCCATCAGCTCCTGGCCCTGCCCTGCTTTTCTTGTCTCTCAGCTGCAGGTTTAAAAAGCCTCCACCAATACACTTCAAAGCTTCCAGGGGGAAAACTTTCCTCTTCAGCCCTCATCACACCTCTCAGGCTCATATTCACAAGTACAGCATTCAATGTACAATCAACACCCACTCAGCACAAAGATTATTCTTGACACCGGGAGGAGAAGTTAATGTTTGAAGGAATAGAAGAATATGTAATTGAGATTTCCCCAGAGCAGAAAGGAGTGGAGGAATCTGCCACTGCACATCATGCATCTCACTAACAGATCCATATTCATTGTGCTTAAATGTATTCTGGTAGTTCTTATGTATTCCTCGTAGTTCCTAACGATTATAGCTCATCTCTTTGTTAGGGACAGAAAATGTAGGCTTAATAGGATGTCAACAGACAAGGAGTATAAAGTAATTGCCCATTACGCTATAAATGTGTTATAATCATTTGCCAGAGGGAGAAAAAGTCTAATTGAATGAAAACTCTTGATGGTTTCATTATGCTTCTATTAAAAGGCAGTCAGGCCTCCTGATCCAAATCCAGGGCTTGACTCTTCTTTCATTTACATCTGTAAGAACTGGGGGCAGCCACAATGTTACTGATGGATTTGCAGCAGCACAGAGCTGGAGCACGGGAGCTCAGAGTGAGTCCTGAGCATTTTTGAGTCAAGATGAAATGAAACCATTTACCATGCATGTGGCAGAGAAGAAGAATTCAATACAAATGTCAGCAAAACTGAATAAAATGCCAGAACTGTTCCCAGAAATGACAGAATCAAAATCTCTGTGTGTGAAAAAAGCAAAGGAAGGGGCTAAATTCTGCCTTTCAAACTGCATTCATAAAAATCCACGCTGATTATTTGCTTATTTGTTATTAAATAAAACTTCCTTTTCTCCATCCTCCCTGACACCCAGTCAGAGCAGAGCTGTTGAAATCCTCTCCTGTCTTTGCCAAGATCAGCCCAGCCTTTTACAACTACTCACCAACTCCCCCTTTCTCTGCTGCATCTCGTTCGAGCCCCTTGTCCTTGCCTCTGTGCCCTGCGTTATTCCAGCTCTCCCCCGCATTTTCCATGCCCTATGTACCAGCTCCTCTGCACTTTCCCCTCCTGCCACCACTCACAGCCCTCCCCAGGTGCTTCACAAAGTCATCCCCTCACTGACTCCCAGGAGTTTTTGAAGACCTTTTTCTTCCATGACCTTAAATAAACACAACCCTTGGTACCTTCATCCACTCACCCACATGACAACAGAGATTATTGCTCCTCCTCTGCATCAGCCTCTCCAAATGTGGATCTTCAGTGCTGCTGTGTTTGTTTTTGCTTCTCCAGCCCATCCACCTCAGTGCCTGCTGTGGAGTAATTTCTGAGCTCTGTGGGGTGGGAATGGGGAGTTGCAGAGAGGTCCCACCTGCCCTGTGAGGAAAAACAGGGTTGAAAACCACCTAAATTTGGGTGTCTCTGAATCCAGCTGTGGCTCCTGCAGCAGGGAATGGTGAGTGAGAGGTGAGCAGGCTAGGAAAGGGTGAGGAATATCCACGATTTAGGACTTAGGAAGAAATTCTTTCCTTTGAGGGTGTGAGGCCCTGGCACAGCCTGCCCAGAGAAGCTGTGGCTGCCCCATCCCTGGGAGTATTCAAAGCTGGGTTGGATCAGGCTCTGAGCAAAGTGGTCTGCTGGAAGCTGTCCCTGCCCATGGAAAATTAGGTGGTCCAAAGTCTCTTCCAACCCACTCTGATTCCATGAGTCTCTGTTCTTGGGTCAGCCTGGGGTAATTGCTGGTGCCCTGCCCACAGGGGGAAGCCCTTGATATCTCATCAGCTGCCCACATGGAACAGGATTTATGCCTGGGGAGTCCTGGACACAAGAGAATTTGGGGATGTGGCTCATAAGGTCAGGGACACCCCTAAGCTAAGCTGTCTCAGCAAAACCACTTTCAGCTAGTTTTGATTGATAAATGTCTTTTTTCCCAGCAGGAGCAGCAGCAAGCACTGATATTTCATGCCTTTTAAAAGCTGACTTTTCTTAACTGCCCTTGGTGGGTCTCTGAAGCATCACACACGAGTTCCTGAGGATCTGCAGCCCACTGATGGGAGAGTGTTTACCAGCCACTCTCTGGCTTCCTCTGACCAGGCAAATTATTAAAGCTGCCTGAGCAGAGGTGTTTGTGTGGGCTGAGGGTGTGCTCTGGAGGGAGCAGGGACCAGAGATCTCCCCTGCACGGGGATTTTAAACTGTTGGTAATTCAGACAGCTGCTCCTCATGCTCTCTTGCACACATCCTAGATACCTGTGTAAGCTATAAAACAACAAAAAACCCCACTGGCCATTATATTGGTTGCAGGGATGATGCTCTAACTAGAATCATCACCCCAAACCAGAGAGAAAGTAAATATCTACACACACTTAGCAGCAAATCTTTTTGGCCCCCAGCCCTCAGTCTCCCCTGGCTTTCTATCTGAGTACCTGCCTACCCAGATACTTTATTGCATACCAAGTCTTTTGCAGACTGAGAATGCAGCAAAGTTCTGATTTCCTCCTCCCCTCTCTGAGTCTGGCACTCTTTTAGATCTGGTCTGAACTTGTGTCATTACCAGCACCTTTTGGAAGCTCATACTCAGGGCTCAGCACAATAAACACCTGAGTTGGTTATGTAAAAAGCTCAGCAATGTAGCTGATGTTTGGGCACTGATATTTTGAAGGAAAAACCTCACTCTTTCATTGGGTTGTTTTTAAGGGAACCACACTGTGCTTGGCCCAGACTCTAGACCTCACTGGCTGTTTGATGTTTGATTTTCATGTCTGAAATGTTGATTTCTTTGCAGTTCCCCTGAGAAGGAACAGAAGAGAGGCAGGTGAGTCCCTGGCTAAGGGAAGGACAGGCAGGGTATGGCTGTTTCTCTGTGTCCAGATGTGAAATTTTGGCCAAGCAGCACCTCAGCTGAGCTGAGGTACAGAGAAGGAGGCAGCTGGGGGCAGAAATTTGAGGGACAAAGAACCCACCCCCACTGCAACTGAGACATCATTGCCTCATGTTACACCGTTGCTTCATTATCCTGCGCTGCATTTTTATCTGCATTTAATTGGCTCATGCATTTCCATGAACAAACCATTGCATAATCCTTGGATTGTGAATCACAGAATAATTCAGCTTGGAAAAGCCCTGTAGGATCACCAAGTCCAGCTGTTGCCCCAGCACTGCCAAGGCCACCACTAACTCATATCTCCAAATGCCACATCCACACATCTTTTAACACCTCCTGGGGTGGTGACTCTGTCACTGCCCTGGCAGCCTGTTCCAGTGCTTGACAACCCCTTGGGTGAAGAAATTTTCCTGAATATCCAAACTAAACCTCCCCTGGCACAACCTGAGGCTGTTTCCTCTTGTCCTGTCTCTTGTTACTTGGAAGAAGGGATGTCCTTTCTGGGAGCTGCAGAGAGCAATTGACTGCACATTTCTCTTACAGATCCTTGTACACAGAAGTGGGATTATTATCCCTGTCTCTGCTGTTTTATATAAATATAGATACTCTCTGTTCAGGAAATCCCAGCAGAAGAAATGTGGCTAAAATGCTGCACTATGAGCAGCACTGTGTGCTGGCTGCTTTGTTTTAGAGTATTTAGAGTAAAAAATAAATAGAATTATATGATAAACAAAACCTGGCATAAAAGATAAACAAGGATCACTAAGCCCAAGTGGTTTAAAGATTAAATATCGCTGTTTCTTTTAACCAGGTTCATTCTAAAATATCACAATTTTTTTTTCACTTTTGGCTTGTATCCGAAACTCAGTAGTTTTAACATTTTTGTTTGGTTTAACACAGCCAAATGAAGGATATAAAAGTGTTAGCAGAAATTAGAGGTAATTCTGCTAAAATCTTTAGACAAAAATTTTACCTGGAACATGTTAAAACAGATTGATGTGTATTTCTTTAGAAAATCTGAATTTTAGTGAGAATTGAACCATTAAATTTCCTGGTCTTGCAAATCTCCTTCAAACATAGTTACATTCTGACTTCAAAAACATCAGTGTTTTAAATATTTCACCTGATGTCTTGGAATTTCAGTTCTGAGAGTGAAAAATACAACTCTGGTTTGGAGAGTTATCGAAGCATAGATTTAGGAGACTAATTTTAGGCACCCAGCCTTGAAGTTTTGACCAACAGGATTACACTGGTAGAAACAAAAGCAAAGCCCCAAATCTGGGGAAAATAACAAAGCAGAAAGATCTTCTGAAGGAAGGGCCATCCACCTCCTACCAAAGCTGCCAAGGATTACTGTAAAGCAATAATTAATGACCATTGCTGCTGGGTCTCTAACTGATGCAGGGGGAATATTGATATAATCCTATTAGTGTGTTGCTCTCATTAATGTACTTATGTCAATTAGCTGAGCATTTTAGCAGAAAGGTGAATTTATGATTTTTTTTCCCTCCATCCAACATAGATTTCCATTGCAAAAATCAATTTTGAACAATCACCAAAGATCAAGGTCCATTAATGAATCTTATCTGACACTAATGTTGTCTAATTACATTAAAATGTCACAACTAATTTAATGGCAGCAGAGCTCCCTACTCCATAAACAAGCACAAGTTTGGTTACATTTCTAAAGAATTTAATGTTTGATCAGGAAAATAATGAATGGAACTTCCAGTTTTGATATTTTTCTGCATTTCTGTCATTCCTGAGTGTTTTGAAATAAAGAGCAAGAAAAACCTGAGCTCAACAGAACATTCCAAGCTCTGAGGAGACCTTAGAACTCCTTCCAGCACCTTAAGAGTCTCCAAGAGAGCTGGAGAGGGACTTTCAACAAGGGTGTGGAGTGATGAGCCAAGGAAAAATGGCTTTAAACCTGACAAAGGGTAGATTTAGATTAAATATTAGGATTTTTTTTCCCCTGTAGGGTGCCGAGGCCCTAGCACAGGTTGCTCAGAGAAACTGTGGCTGCCCCTGGATCCCTGGAAGTGTCCAAACCCCATCTGGATGGGTCTTTGAGTAACCTGGTTGCTCAAAAAGAGGGACCAGAGACTGCAGGGAAGACACAGTGAGAGTTTTCATCACTCACACAGACTTGAGCCTTGAAAATGAGTTAAAATAAGACACTGAACCAACAGCTCTTCACATGACTGAGAACTGGGGCTAGGAGGGGAGATCTTAACCTAATTCCCACTGGGCTTTTTTTTTTTTTTTTCTTCAACAAAACAAAACAGCAGACTCTTTCACAGTTGCCAGAGCTGGAGCCTCAGTGAGAGATTATGAGGGATGCAGCCAGTGACTAAGTTTGGATACAAAAGCATTTCTGATTGGTTTCCCACAAGATGAAATTCTGTTATAAAACCTGCTGCTCATTTTCCATTGAAAGAGTAATTTGGGAAACTGTCTCTCTTTGTGCTCTAACTAGGCAGCAGATGGCTCCAGATATGTTTTACTTGGTCCTATTGATTTCACTGCACGATTTAATTTTATTTCTCAGCAGAGCAGATTAAAATATGTGAGATGCTTTATAGGCCCCTGAAATGACAGAAACCTGCCCCGAAAAAACTCCAGCATCAGCCCCTCACCAAGAGCACCTTTTTTCCTTGTGTCAGCTCAGAGACATCCCCTTCTATCCCACAGTTTCCAGCAGCAGCTTTTGGGTCCAGGGAATGATGTTGGTGAACCCAGTGCAAAACACAGACAACAAACAGTCAAAGGACAAATAAGAGACTCTGAGGAAAAGAGGTGCAATGTGGGTGGTTTTTTTTTTTTTTTTGTTTGTTTGTTTGTTTGTTTTAAGCCCATCCCCAATGTGCACTTAATAAATAATTAATTGCTGTTATTTTCAAGTTCAGATCCATTTTCACACAAATGCACTTTTAACTCCAGTGATAAAAAAAATAGGATGTTTTTTTTGTTGATGCTACTTCAATGCAGCCTTGGAGCAATAAACCAAATTGACTGCTAAATTTAGACAAGAATACAGTCTGGCCCAGTCCTCTCAGAGTCCATAAATTTATTGATAAGTGAGATCAAGACGAGTCAGGAAACAATCCCTGAGATGCAGACCTGCTTCTCCTTTTACTGGGTCAAAGATAGTTTGGGGTATGAAACACATATTATACTTTCCAATTTACATGTCTAAGTCTGGATTTATTCTCTTAACTGTAAAAAAACTTCATGAAGGAAGAAAATCTCCCCCTGCTGAGGGGCTGCTTGTTCCAGACCTGTGACTCCACACTTCTTCTACCCTTAGGACTCCTGCCTTTTCCAGCAGAGAGAGGCTATAATAGTATTTCTATATTTTTATCTCTATATTTTATCTTTTATAAGTAGTATTTCCTTTGCGTTCCCTGGCAAAGAAGTCCCTGGGAGTGTATTTGTATCCTACACTGGCACCTGCATTTTTGTGCAAAGTGGGTATGGTGGCTGATGCTCAGTCACATCCCTCACACAATTCCTAACTTTTTGTCTCAGGTGTGTCATGAAGGTATCTCACACATTTTTCCAGGTTAGAGAACAAACCCACAGCAAGAACAAGTGATCTGTCTGCAGTGCTGCACAAAGAAGGGTACAGCCAATTAAAGATCCATTGTGTGGCAAGGTGGGAAAAGAAAGAGGTGGGATATGAATGGGGAATCCACTCCCCTCACTGGAGAAAGGAACTGAATCTCATCTTCTCAGGGAGGAGAACAGGCAAGCAGGTGTCACCTCAGAGTAGTTAATGCCATTATCTGTCCTCCTGCTCTTCATCATGCTTATACTTCACAGGCAAGGCATGACAAGAACCTTATTGAAGAAGGCTGGAAGTTTCTCCAGCCACTGCACACGAGACCTGGCCTTGAGAGACATCTCCCGTTTTTCTCATGATCTTCCTGCCCATCCAGTGAACTTCTGCAATGACAACACAGGTACATCCAGTAGGGTCATAGATTTTATCACAGTTTTATGTGTAACACCTGGGAAAAAATAGAACTTTGGGCAGACCTTGTGTCCAGAGACTGGTCAGTGTTGTGAGAGGGACCAGGCATTTTCTTGGATCTACCCCTCCCTGTCATCTTTCTCCCCCACCATCTCCCTTCATCTTCCCTCCTCTTCTCCCATTCATGCTTGGGGATTGGTGCCTGAAAAGGGCTCTGCTTTGCAGAGACAGATTGTGCCAACAGCTGCATCTGTAACAGGGGCTGCATTAAAAACTGGAAAAGCCAAGAGGAGCTGGAAGCTGAGGATGTGGGGAGGAAAGGCACCAGGTGACAATGGGGGTGGTTTGTACCTTGTCCTGCTGGAGAGGCTGTTTTCCTGCAGTAATGTACTTCAGGGGCTGGTGGAGGCAAACATGAATGGATGCTGCAGTGGCTTTCTCTGGGGTTAGAGCTTGCACTCAGGAAAATTACAGCCTTTTAGTTACTTAGAGCATCCCTCTATGCCAGAACACTTGTGTGTCCATCATACTCAGAGTGAGGGAGAGAAAGGCAAGAGCTTGTTCTGTACTCAGAGCGTGAGCCCCAGACTGGGGTGGTGCCATGAGCTTGACCCTGTCACTAACAGGATCTAATTTAATCACCAGGTTTTCAATATTGATCTATGATTGTGAATATTTCAATTCGGACTCTGCCACAATTATGGGTGAAAGTCACTCCACTCACATCCCCAGGCTACAAACTTGAAGTCCAAGCTCATGGAACCATAGAACTGTAGAATGGCTTGGTTGGAAGGGGCCTGAGAGATGACTCAGTTCAAACAGGAGGGTTAGAAACAGATGATCTGGAAGGATCATTTGGGTGGAGGGTTGGATCTAGATGATCCCTGCCAGACGATCTCTGCAACCTTCCACTATCCCAGGTTGTTCCAAGCCTCATCTGACCTGGCCTTGATCACTTTCTGGGATGGAGCATCCACAGCTTCTCTGGTCAACCTGTGCCAGGGCCTCCCTGCCCTCCAGTCAAGAATTTCTTCCCAATATCTAATCTAACCCTGTCCTCTGTCAGCTTAAAGCCATTTTTCCTTGTCCTATCACTCCATGCCCTTGTAAAAACATCTTCCTCATGGACATTAATCAGGCAGTGCTCATTAATCCTCCCACTCCTGTGAGGACCCTTTCCAGGGAACCTGCTAGAGGCTTATACAATTTTCAGTTCCTGGTCTCAGTAAAACCTTTTGCACAGGTGAGGAAAGAGCTCCTGCTTAGAAGCAGCCACTTAACAGTCTTTGGGATTTTTTTTTTCTTCCTTTTCTTTTAAATTGCTTGAGTCGAGCACTCCACTGAGCAAAGAGGGGACAGTCCCCTAGAAGCAACAACTGCCACCTAATTTCACCAGCAGCACTTCTCCCATCTGCCTGGCCATTCTTCTTAAATTGCTGTCTAATTTTCAGTATAAAGAGTGTCTAAGGTACACACTTCCCATGATCGCAGCTTTATTGCAAACCTGTGAGAAGAAAAGAGAGCTTTTGTTGGTTTAATTCCTTGGAACTTCTGAATTGAGCTTCCCCCAAAGCACATGCACAGAAAATGAAGAAAAAAGGTGCTGTTTGAAAGAGTGCAAGGAATAAGCAGTGGAACACGTTTTCTTGTCATTTTTTAAAAATAAAAACCCAAGCAAATAATCATATATCTGCAATTAGAACGTTCACCAAATACCCTGTATTTTGAATTAGCTATTGGAATAAAAACTAGAATTAAAATAAATGTATTTCTAGAGTGACTGATGGGTGTAAACTGGGGGTGTAATTCTCAAACACAGATCCACCCATGGAACAACACAGACCTTCACAAATACAACTAATGGCTGATCAGCAGGTGAAAAACAAGAGCATAAATAAGAGCAAAAATAAGAGTTAAAAAAAAGCAGGGTAAACACTTGCTGTTTGGTTGACTTCTGCCACTACAAATCTAGGCCAGATGCAGCTCTGGGTTTCCAGTCACTGAAGAAAGAAGCTCGTATAAAGAAAATCTATTTTGCGAAATACACAAGTGAAAGAGCTTGGAAGGTCACCAAACCTAAACAGTTAAAAGCAATCACGTTTCAATTAAGATGAATTGAAACAAACAGGCTTTAGAGAGGACGGTAAACACAGCAATGTTTGACTGAGCATTAAGATGAACAAAGAGCATACATCTCCTGAAATGCCTTTTAAGAGCCATCTCATCCCAGCCCTGCCACGAGACATTGTGCCTCCCAAGCCACCCAACTTCTCCCCGCCAAGAAAAACACAAAAATTAAATAGTTTTTATCCTCTCCGTTCCAGATTAAATAACGTCGAGAGAACCATGTGAAGCAAAAGGGAGAGAAATGGCTGCACGGTATTAAGAGAGTTAATTATAGATGCAGATTAAAAGGCAAGACTGAGTGGTGGAAGAAAAGGGAAGAGTAACCTCCGGCACAGAGATAGTGACATGCAGCAGTTGTCAGTCACCTAGCAACAAGTTTCCTATCCCTGCTGTGCTCTTTAATTCAGCAAATCTGCTCAGGATGTTGGGCTGTTCTCCTGACAAAACGCATTATGTAGCAGACTAAAGGATACAAAAATCCACTGTACACAACACTCTGCTCCCTATTGACCACTGATCCTTTCTCTCAACCCACAAAAGAGCCTTGCATAATGCTCTGAAAAGAGAAAAGTCTCAACAGAGAAAACATTTGCTTGTAATTGAGATTGACTACATAACGAAAATGTTCTTTTTTAAATTCAGCTTGTTGAGGCCACGCTTTTTGTCTCCTGGCTCTCAAAACCCATCCCTGCTGGGAAAAGGGGCAAACATTGTACAAACTCAAACCTGTGTGTTTTTTCCGTTCCTTTCACTGGGAGCACACACGCGCACGCATGCACGCACACGCATTCTCTGCCTAAATGGGCAAGACGGGCTCCTGAAGACTTAAACAAGTTTAGGGGAAAAAAAATAAAAAAAAGAGGGCACAAATTAGAAAATCGTGGAGTGTTTCTGTGTTGAAGGGAAGCTGCCTTACTTCTGAATGGAGCTGAGGTGAGGAGGGCAGAATGTATTTTGTAATTGTTCTGGCTGACTAGGGAGCAGCACTGTCTGAGAAAATGAGTTGTTTTATTCCCAAATCCACACAGTGAGTTATCAGCAAACTCAAGTATCACAGAATCACAGAATGGTCTGGGTTGGAAGGGATCTTAAGGCTGGTTTCTTTCCAAGCCCCCTGCCGAGGGCAGGGATGTCACCCACTAGTTCAGGTTGCTCCAAGCCCCATCCAGGCTGGCCTGGATCTATCCCAGGGATGGGGCAGCCACAGCTTCTCTGACCAACCTTTGCCAGTGCCTCACCACCCTCACAGTCAAGAACTTCCTCATATTCAAGCTAAACCTACTCTGGCTCCCCAACTGCATTCCCAGACACACACATCCCTACCTCTGCATCCAAGTCAGGACTGTGCTCTGAGATAATAATTATCTAAATATGAAGAATAAAAAAGGGAGTGAGTTTAAAAGACCTGAATTTTGGCACAGTGAACTCTACTGTGGCCCATGGCAGAAGTTTGGATGAGTGCTCCTCAAAGAGTGGCTGCTCCAGCAGGAGAGCTGAGGGAGCTGGACCAGCAGTATTTTCCTAAGACTAATTGTCAGGTCTCATCTGGAGTCCAGAAGGAAGCAGGATGAGAAGAGGTAATGGCAGAGAAACTAAAGCCTCATGCAGCTCACACAGAAGTCCACAGCAAACTCAGCAGAAGAAAACAAGCCCCTGAAGAGGGGTCTGAGTCCCATTGGCACCCTCAGCTCTTTGGGGTGGAAGTGGATGCAGTTTGTCCAGTCTATAGAGCACCTTAACACAGCCAAGGTTCAGCATCCTGGGAGCTCCACAAGTGCAGAAAATGGCAATAACTCACATCAAGCTTTTCTGCTGACATCAACCAGCTGAGTCTGCAACTGTGCAACTCCAGATGAACCAGTGCTAATGCCCAAAATCATCTGGAGCTCTGAGCCACATCCAACCTGGCCTTGGACACTTGCATGGATGGGGCACCCACAGCTCCTCTGAGCAGCCTTTGCCAGTGTTTTACCATCCTCATTGTAAAAGCTTCTTCCCTATATCAAATCTCACCTGACCCTCTTTTAGTTTAAACCGACTACTGCAAAAAATTTTGTCCCCATCCTATGGGTCACAGTACCAAAAAAAAGAGAGGGGGCTGTGCACCAGGAAATGCAGCAGGGCAATTTCTCCTCCAAAAAGCTACACAAAAAAACTGAAAAAACACCTTGGTGCCCCAAATGAGGGAGAATTGAAAGGTGATTGTATGATTTATGACACGAAGTTCACAAAACAGCATCCCTTGGAGATTGTAGCAGGCCTGGGTGAGGCTGGTGGGTACAAAACTTCATCCCAGGAAAACAAACCCACTTGGATTTTCTCAAGCTCAGCAGTTTCCACCCTCAGCTTTCCTAGAAAGGGAAGGGATGAAGGGTAAAAGCCATCATTTACCCAGTGTATGTTTCCAGAGATGGTAAAACACATTCCCTGCTTGTACCTACAGCCCTCTGAATATAACACAGAATATAATAAAACCTGTTCAAGTTAAAGGACTGGAAAGGGATGACATGAATGTGTTATTCAGCCACAACCAAGAAAAAATAGACCTTTATTTTTAAAGTTCTCTCTCTTAAAAGGTTTTGTTCCTTTGGAAACAATCTAATTGTTTATAATATTTTTTCCTCCCCTTTTTAAACAGAACAAAAACTTACTTTCAATCAGAAAATATAAAATATACAAGAATTGATTTCAACTGATAAATATGAACTCAAGGGGAGTTAAACATGAACTTCAGGAGCTGCAAAATTTTCAGAAGATAATGTGCAGCAGTAGGAAAGGAGATTCTGTGAACCCCCTGAAAAGATGCTAAAAATTAAAACCTGAAATAGTAGAAGGTTTAGAGGAATGCAATAGGGGGGAAAAAATGTGAATAATTGTGGTGCAGAGGAAATACATTTTGTTTTCTCCATAAACAATATAGTGTTGGTTACCATAGAATTTAAGACTCTCTGTCATTCCAAGAGTGCTTCAGTCAGATTTCATAGCCATGACAAAGAAAATTCCCTGTGAGGGAGCTGGATCAATCATAGAATATGCAGGAATCCAAATTACTGAAAAAAGAAAAAAAAAACCCCGAAACTAAGCAGTAACTCCTAGTAATAAATAATTAAAAGAACACACAAAAAAGGTATTTTCATCCAGTTTCTGGAGCTTTTTAAATATAGTCTGCAGGGATATTTGTTGAAACCTACCTCCAATAACAACCAGTGTAAATCTTGTCCTGGGTTATCCCTGGATAGCCGGAGCACACAAGCTGCAAAGGGACTCTTGTCTCCTAAAAGCAGAATTTTTTCTAAGCAGGATATTAATTTTCAGGTATAGTTTTTAGAGAAGTTTTCTCTCAGAAAAGCTAAAATTAGAGTGGACACCGGGGTCAGCCCAGAATAGTTGGATCACGTCCTACCAAAAATAAGAATCGCGAGGGATTCTCCCGTTGATATTTTAAACTTTTGTTCATGCAAGTTTTAATCAATTAAAATGCATTATCTACCCTCTTAACTTTCTCAGAGAGGATTATCTGACATTTACTATTCACCAGTTTTTGCTGAAAAGGTTAATAGTTCACGGGCTGGAGTTAGGAGTAAACAGAATTGATCATTCCTAATGCCTCGCCTGGAACGGAGGGGCTTTGTGTTGACAGGCTGGGAGATGTAATGAGCCTCTAGTACATTCTTAAGGCTTGTTTCATTTGCCCTGTGAATGGGGGAAAGTAAAATTATTAGTCTATAGGTGTTTTCCGTGGCTCTTTCATAAGCAGGCCTCCTGACACCAATTAAAGAGATTATGTCATCGACTGAAAAGAAAGCCATAACCTTGTATGTTAATGCCGTGATTACTTAAGACAGGGTCACTGGGCCCAATGGAACAGGGAGTGACCTTGGTGAAATTAACTTCGGAGCTCAATTCCTAATTAACTGTTTTCAATGAAAGAATGTGTGATTTCAGGCTATTGGTTAAAATAGTCACTTTTTTCTGTACAAGGACTTTGCCACCAGAAGTTAGTCTCCAGCAGCATTAATAAAAAACAAAACAAAATAAACTCCAAGAAAACCAGGAATAAGATTAGGAGATGGCAAACAGCATGTTCAGAGCTTTATGAAAGCGGATATTGTCCCATGGATATTTTGCCTGAAAAAACTTCATTCTTTTGAGGCTTCTTTGCCCACAGTGCAAAATTTCCAATCCTTGGGGAGGAAATGACACATTTTAACACACAACCAGGGCAGGAGAAATTGAAGAAAAAAATAAGTATTGAAAAGACAACACTACTAAAAAGTAGCTATGTATAAAATATAAGCCAGTATTTGTAAGTATTTTAAATTTACCAATTTTTAAATAGAATTGTGGCATTTGTAAAAATTTGGCCAGGGAAGCTCTATTTTGTAGCATTGGGGGAATATGAAAAGAAGGCAGGGAAGGGTTTTAAGCAGCCGTCTCTCAGGTAAGGGTAGAAGTGAGGCTCCAGAAGGCTGGCAGATTGCCAGGGCACCCCTGGACTTTGAGCTCTATTGGGATGCTCACTCAGAGATGCACTCTCAGTCCTGGTGAAGGCAGTGGCAGGGGCTGGGCAGTCCCCTTGAAACATTTTTTTGGCACTGAACCCACCTTGGATCTCTGACCAGCTATGCTAAAGTCACACCTGTACCTGCTTAACTTTCCCCAGGAAGAAATACACACCTGAAAACATTTTCAACACCAATATCCCGTAAAATAATAATAAAAAATAAGTTTAACCTGTCAGCCTTTTTCTAGTTTCTTAAATAACTCCTTTAGGTGTGGTCCAAGTCATACTCAGCCTGAGAGTACAAATCCTGAGGGTGTTGCTAATCAAACACTGCAGCAAGCAGCAAATTCCCTTTCAAAATGATGGCAAAGTTAATGGCAATTGCTTCATGTGTGTTGGAAAACTTCACACCTGAGCTACCCCTCTGAACAGGTCCCACTCCCATAAGGTTGGGTTTCACAAAATTATTGGAATAGTTTGGGTTGGAAGGGACCTTTAAAGGTTCAATCCCCATCCTCAGCTGTGGTTTACAGGTTTTAATGCTATGTCTGAACAGGGCAGAGGTTCCTTCCTCTGCAGGCTGTGAGCAAGGCAAGCAGAGTGGATCTCCAGGGTGTCACACTGTGCAGGGTGTCACACTGCCCAGGGTGTCACATTGTCCCCAGGCCAGGACAAGCCGTGGGGCTCTGGATCTGCTTCTGCTACAGGACTGGGAGATGGAGCTCACTCCCCTCTGGTGTCTATGATGGGATGAGCATCAGAGGAGGTCCTGAAGGGGAAGCAGGAACCTCTCCCACCTGCCCACATCTTATTCTAAAGAAGTGATTACACAAAATGTCCCAGAGAAGGCTGGAGTACCCAAAGCTCAGAGACAGCAGAGGTACCTCTGTGCCACGGGCAAGACCCCAAAGGGAGCCTGCAGCAAGGCCAAGGATGAACCAGGTTCCTGAACCTCCATCTCTGTCCACAATCCACATCTGTGCCAAGCACAGAGCGTGGCTGGTTGGCCACTGGACCAGCTGCTCCTCTCCTCATGTAGAGCCAAAACCCTCCCAGGCTTGGGCACAGACATCCACTGTTCACAGGAACACTGAAATATCAGAGCACAAAAAAGACTTTTCCCACGGTTCCCAGGTCATCCAGCAGGATGTTCCAGTGGGAATCCAGCTCTAGGGGACAGCTAAAGGGACTGGCACTGATAATAGCACTGGTGTGATCACTGATACCTGCCTGGAGATCTGGCCTGTGGATGGGAAGGCATTGATTAAACGTGAAGGTCTGTGGACCTGTGACCTTGTATTGCAGGCACAAAACACCCAATTCCCCTCAAACCCAACCAAATGTGGGCAGCTGCTTTCTCTAAGAGCCAAGAAAACAAAACCTCATATGGCTTCCTGGCTTTATTTTCTTTCCAGGGCTAAAACATCCCACTTAGACAGGGCATGGATGTAATCAAATAAACCCCAGGCTTGGATATCACCACCCTCCCAGAGCTCACTTTGGATAACCACCTTTCACACCCCAGCCTTTGGCAAATAAATGGCAAAGGAGCAATTGGTAAATTTGCTGAAAGGTGCAATTAAAAGCAAATAGGGACATTCTGCCTGCTGAAGGCAGCGTATTCTTTACTGCTTGTTTGTGGAGGAGGTAAAAGAAAAAGAAAGGAAAAGATTCCTCCTTTCCCTGTGGACCACCCAGGGAACTTTTTTGTCCCCTAATTCTGACACCAGAAGAAAAAGAGGTACTTGTTGCTCACAGCTCCTGTGCACACTCCTCCCCATACAGTACTTTGGGAAGTAAATTGCATTAATGTGTTCCCTGAGTAAAAACAGGTGTTGTAACACCTGCATTTTCTAAAGCTGGATTTCACTAAGAATGTGAATTTTCAGAGGGTTGGAGCAGGTGGTTTATACAGAGGTGATATTTAAGGGACTTGGGACTGCACAGAACAACTAAATTGGGAAGGTTCACAGCTTGTGCTGTGAAATCCTGCAAATTATTGATGACCAGAGCTAAGCCTGGACAATGTCTGCAGGAATTCAGCATGGATGTGATTTTCAGGGAGTGTCACTGGAGCCCCTGTGTGTGTTTCCTCTTTTGGCCCATGCTTTAGCCCCTGCCTGGACCTGACAAAGATGTTCAGCACTTTACAGGATGCAGCTCCTCAGACAAAGCCCCTGAGCCCCTGCAGGGTCTGTGCCACCATCTCCATTGGGGAGCCAGCCCTGAGTGGATGGGATGGAGCAGCTTTTAGGGAATAAATATTAGAGTTGTAAAGAACATGACAGCAACAGCACCATGGCTGGAAAGCCTCCTGGCACCGAGGATTTTCGAGGAACAGGGAGCAGCTTACGGGCTGCGAGGGCTGAAGTGGAAGATCTGCTTACTCACATGAGTAAGGGCTACCAGTGGTAGGAAGGATTGCAAGATTAAGCTCTTAAGGAATGAAGTGCTAATGGGTCTGACGCTGAAGTGGCTCTGCAGTTGCTTACACAGCTGAGGAGATGGCCTGTGACATAACACGCTCAGCCATGCAAGCTTCATGTGTACATGTCCATGCCATAATACCAGCAACCTGCTAAGTGCACATCATCCCTCCCACCAGGGACGCGGGGCTTGCCTCCTTGTAAAAAGCATGTTAAAATCCAGAGAATATCCACTGCCTTGTGCCAACACTCATCTGAACATTGAATCATGTCAGGGGGATGTATCTGGGATGAGAGGCCCTTCCCTCAGCCCTCTCCCCCACACTTCTCTGGGTTTTTCTGTGCACCAAAGGGTCAGAGACACAGGAAAGGGTTTGGGAAGCTCTGTTAAGGGCACGAAGATGATTCCTGCAGTGGAGACAGCAGGAAGTGGCAGAGCTTTCAACCTTCCTGGGACAAGTTCTGGTGCTGAGGGTGTGCAGAATACAGAACATAAAGAGGCAAACCACTGAACACAAAGCTGAGTGATAATTAAGACAACTTAGAGAGCTCATTCAAATACAAGTGGAATTGGGGCTTTCCTCATGGTTTAGAATATTCAGAAAGTATTTAAAATTTGTGTTGTCTCAAATGCAACAGTGAGCATGAGTCCAGCTCTGTGTCCTTCTAAGTACCATGGCCATGTTTCATGCAGTGCTTTAAATTAATACTTAATACCTAATTCTATTAGGTATATTATTATTATTATTATTATTATTATCATTATCCCTGCTCACGTCCAGCCTTGTCATACTCTCATGGTCTGTAAATAAAATGCAGTATGATTTAATTCCAACTCAATACAGTTTTTAGCCCAATCAAACTTTTTGCAGATAACTGTTTGTTGCCAGCAAACACAGAGGGAAATGCTGATTTTTTTTTTTTTTTTTTTCCCACTGGGTGCACTGAGTTTCCTTGCTGGAACACAGCACTTCCATAGGATGTTTGTTGTCCTGGACACACAGGCTAGAAACACACCTCAAAGGAAATAGTTTAAATGCTGGTGTCAATCAAAGTATTTAGATCAAATGCTTTAGAGCACAGAAAAGTGGTGGAAGGCTCTAAATATCTCCTCCAGAAAGCAAATTTACCTTGTAATGAAGGTGGAATAAAATTTTCCAAGGGGAAATGAGAGATGAGCAGCAGAAATGACTGACATCCGTTTCCTTCCTTCTGTCGTGGGCTATTTTCAGACGTGGGTGACAATGTCTTTCCCTGCCTCCTCTGAAGTCCACTCTAGTAAATTCAGAATCACAGAACTGCAGAACAGTTTTGGTTGATAAAGACCTCTAAGACCATTGAGCCCAGCCATTAATGTGGCATTGCCAAGGCCACCATGTCCCCAAGTGTCACACCCACACAAGCTTTAGACCCCTCCAGGGATGGTGACTCCACCACTGCCCTGAGGCAGCCTGTGCCAGTGCTTGACAAACCCTTCAGTGGAAAAATTGCTCCTAATATCCAGAGTTAAGCTATCCTGGCACAACTTGAGGCTGTTTTCTCCTGTCCTGTTGTTTGTTCCCTGCAAGAAGAGCTCAACACCCAGCTGGCTGCACCCTCCTGTCAGGGAGTTGTGGAGAATGAGAAGGTGCCCCCTGATCCTCCTTTTCTCCATCCCTCAGTCCTTCCTGGTGCTCCAGCCCCTTCCCCAGCTCCATTCCCTTCTCTGGACACACTCCAGCCCCTCAATGTCCTTCTTGTAGTGAGGAGCCCAGAACTGAGCCCAGGATTTGAGGAGCAGCCTCAGCAGTGCCCAGCACAGGGGAACAATCCCTGCCCTGCTCCTCCTGACCCCGCCCCATTCCTGCCCCAGCCCAGGTGACAGTGCCCACCTGGGCACACCTGGGCTCACCTTCAGCCACTGCTGACCATCACCCCGCTTTGACAGGGGGATTCTGTGCCTTCCTGAGCTGGGAACCTGCTCCCATAGAGCCCCAAAGCCACCTGCTGTCCTGTTTGGGGACAGGACTGCTGATGTGCAGGGAGGACACCGAGCTGGGTCAGGCTGGAGCAGCCGGGGCCAGCTCCTCTTGGCCTCTGCGGTGCTGGAGCACAAAACCCGAGGCTCTGGCAGGCTTTTGTTCAGCCTCACAGATGTTTTCACGCTGCGGTTGTTCCAGGTGTTCCTGCTGCCATCCCCCGGGGAGCCGGGCACAGACACGGCATCTCCCGCAGCTCCTCCTCACTGATGCTCCTCTCAGCCTCGCTGTGCTCTTTTCACCAGCTGGGATTGATTTTTTTTTTATTTTTTTCCCCCGTCTGAGAAAAGGAGCTGGAGCCCTCTTGTGTTGAGTTGTGCAGAATGCAAGGATCCCTTCGGAAATCCCTTCGGATGGAGCCGGCCCGGCTTCACCGGGATGCTGCGGGCGAGCTGCTATTAATAGGAGCCCATCTGCACTGCTTGTCTTTGCTCCTGCAGCAACACCGCACGTAATGATGGCAGGAAATGGATTTCGGCTTCGAAAGCTTCGTGTTTAATTACACAAGATAAATAAAAATCTTATGAATTCAAGCCCTCTTAATTCTAATCTCAGTTTCTGAAAAAAATGTGGCTTTTTCATTGACTCAGAAGCACAGAATGCTTTGGGTTGGAAGAAATATTAAACATCATCCAGCTCCACTCCTGGCATGGGCAGGTACACCTTTAACTATCCCTGATTGCTCCAAATCTCATCCAAGGAGAGACTGAACACTGCCAGGGATGGGGCAGCCACAGCTTCTTTGGATACCCTGTGCCAGGGCCTCACCACCCTCACAGGGAAGAATTTCTTCCTCAAATCCAATCTAACCCAGCCCTCTGGCAGTGTGAAGCCATTCCCCCTTGTCCTGCCACTCCAGGCCCTTGTCCAAAGTCCCTCCAGCTCTCCTGGAGCCCCTTTAGGCACTGAAAAGGGCTTTAAAGTCTCCCCAGGTACTTCTTTTCCCCAGGCTGAGCAGCCCCAGCTCTCCCAGCCTGTCTGCAGAGCAGAGGAGCTCCAGCCCTTTGTGAATCTTTTTGATCCCCTCTGGATTTGCTCCAACAAGTCCACTTTTTGAGTCCCTGCTGTTTAATTAGTAGGATACAGTATGTACCATACAGGTAAGGAGCATAAGTTGGAAAGATGACTGACTGCAGGATTGGCAATTTCACTCAGATTCCAAAGATGCATGGGATAAATCAATCTGCTCACATCTGCTGCAGAGCTGTGCAATATGACTCATTTCCACTGATTTCCACTCAGTTTGTCTAAACCTGATCTTCCAGTTTGTGGCTGCAGTAGAACAGCACACACTGGGGAAGGGGCAGCACTTTGATGGCTGAGAATTCCCAAGATTGTTGGAAACTGATGCAAATTTGGTGCTACTTTTCATTATTTTTATGCATAAATAATGCTTTCCTGCCTCATTTAGTAATATAAACTTGACAGTGAAAGCTGATATTGAAACCACTTCAAACAGAAGCACCAGGGTTTTATTTTGAGAAGCTATTACCTAAGCAACCACAATTATGTCATTTGTTCAGTTGGGGAAAACCTGGGATGATTTTTTGCTTTAGGTTTTCATGTTTGGAGATACTTATATTTGTTGTAATGCCCTTCTGATAAAAGGTTCTCTGCAGCAGTTTGAGCTTTCTTAGCTGATAAGACAACACAGTGACTACCCCTCCCAAAATTCAGGCCTTTTAACATCCTTCCAGTTGTTTATTCATTAAAAAAAAAATTAATTAAAAAAATTAAAATGCCCCCAAACATTAATCACTAAAACAAAATCTGTCTGCATTTGGTTGGAAATATAGATAAATTCAGTACAGGTGAAGGTCATATTTGATCTTTCTCCATTTTGCCTCCTGGTTCTCACCCCATGTCAAAGCCCTTGATTATAATCTGCCACAAAAGCGTCTTTGGCAGGTGATGCATTTCCTCTGCTTGTGGTTAAGCACAACACCTACGGGCAAAATGATCTTTTACAGCTCAGGACTGTCGTGGCAACAGCTGGAAGAGGTGACTGGTTGGTATTTCAGCTTTTCTGGTCTGGGTTTCAGAGCCATCCGGGCCTGAACTGCAGCGAGCAGTGGCTGAGTCCCACCCCAGCACAGCTGAAATGGAAATAATTGATGCTGATGGTACCTTTAACTGAGAGAGAGTCCTTAATACCTCCTGCCAAGAGCAGCTGAATGTCTGAGCCAAGGCAAGGAGGGAAGGCTCTGACAGAAGACATTATGGTAATGTACTCTAATGGGACTTGCTGATTTGAATAAAGAAGCATGTTAAACACTCCACAGTCTCCTTGCTGTGTGCCATGACCCTATTTACAACTCTGTATTTAAGATGTTTGCACTCAATACAATCTGAGACAAGCCAACACGCCCACATTACAGTATTTTTCCATTTATTTTATTCTTGAAATTTTAAAAAGGGTGCATAGAAACTTTGTCCCTTGGTGGAAACCTGACAGCTCAGAACAAGCTCTGCAGCAGCATTCCCATCTTGGATCCGCATCTTTTGCAGTGAAATGCTTGTCCCAAGCCCAAGGTCAGCACAAAGTCACCTGTCACTTGTAGGCAGCACTGCTGATCTCAGGGTAACACTTGGGTTTGTAGTTGTTGGAGCAATAAACATGCTCTATTACTCATTCATAGTGAAAAAAAAAAAAAAAAAAAAAAAAAAAAAGAGCTAATATTAATAACTGTACATACTAATGGCTGCAGAGGACCATAACCTGTGTTACACACAGGCCCTGGAGAGCACAGAACATCAGCCTGGGATGGATGTGATGATAATGTACACACTAAATGTACACATTAAATGTACACACCCTGCTGCTCCCCTGACCTTTGCAGCACTTTGTTCTTCAAATACCGTTTGCAATCCAGCCTCTCCTTTCACATCCAGATGAGAGCATCCATTCCTCCTGCTGCTGCTGCACATCCTCTGTCCCAAATACTTCCCTCCACCACCTTCACTTTCTTAGATCATGGTTGACTTCATCACCAATGGGCCAGGGGCTGTAGGTATCTGTGGGATGGAGCTATTCCTGCTCAGCCCCTGCACTGCTGGTCTTGGACCAGAGGAGAATAAGAGTCTGATCCTCTTCCCATCCCTTCCACCCACTCAGATTGTAGCCTGCATTTATAAAAAGTCAGGGTTTCTTTAAGCTGAAAATATAATTTGTAGTTTTAATTTAATCTTGTGTTTAACTTGAAATGGGAAGCCTTCGTTTTCTTGCAAGTTCCTTGATACAATTTTCCTTAAAACTAAGGAATCTTAAAATGAAAAATTCTCATAGAAATCAAAATGTTCAGTATTACTTATAGCAAAATGGCTTTTATAAACAGCTTAATTGCATCAATATGATTCACAACATTCTGAAATATTTGAGCCAGTGATTATTTTTTTACTCATTAGATATTCATCTTGGCCAAGATATTTTGAAGCTAATTCTTTCTCCTTCTTTTATCTACAGATAAACAGCTGCTGAGTTCTGCTGCTCAGAGCTGGGTGTCACACAATGATGGAATGGTTTGGGTTGGAAGAGACCTTAAAGATCTCATTCTAACCTCTGTCCAAGGGCAGGGACACCTTCCAGCAGGCTGTCCACAGAACCTCTGGCTGCTCCATTCCTGGGAGAGTTCAAGGCCAGGTTGGATGGGACTTGGAGCAACCTGGGATAGTGGAAGTTGTCCCTGCCCAAAGCAGGGGGATTGGAACAAGATGATCTTCAAAGTCCTTTCCAACCCAAACCCTTGGAGTCTGTGGTTCTAATTTAATGGCTGAGGGTTGTTTTTGGTGGCTGCAAATGGGTAACTCTTGTCTTAAGAAGATCAGAGCTGATGAGCAAATTGTTGAAACCTGCTGACTGTGGCAAAGTGTCGTGGTTTGAAAGAAAAACAAGTGGGAGGCTCCAAGTCAGAAATACAATTTAATAAGAAGAAAGGAAAAAAAGTAAAATAAAATAAATGCAATAACACAAAGGATCACTAACAGAGTCAGAATACAACCTGAGCAGGGTGGTGGGAGCAGTCCAGGTGAGGTGCTCTTCCTGAAGCAGTGATCCTGTAGAAAGGTCTGGGAGCTCTGCTCCTCTGGGAATCCAGTGAGTAAAGGCTGCTTGTCCTGTCCCAAATCCCAGATTATATCCAGGCGGGAATGCTTGGCTCCTCCCCCTAGGCGGAGCATCTCCCAATGGGATGAGGAGTCGTGCAGTGGGTCCTTGATGGCCCATTAAACAGAGAGAGCTCCTGGAGGGAGTTCCCTGTGAGTCCTGGGCAAGGCATTGATGGGCCATGAGCAGAAGAGCCCAAAGGAGGGGCCTGGGAAAACACTGCCCCACCTGGTTCCAACAGCTCATGGGGATGGTGATAGAATAAATACTTTGTGTACATCCTACACTACAACCCAGGACACAAAGCAAGAAGAGCTCTGTGTGCAATTTTTCTGCCCCTTTTGAGGGGTGCAGAGGTTTACAAACCAACACCACCCATCACAGGGTGCCATGCCATGGGACGTGGAGCTGAACAAGGACAACCACCCCCAGAGCCCACGGTGGGGCAGTGCCCAGCTTCTCCCAGCCTGCTGCTGCTCCAGGAGCCTCTGCAATGGAAATGGTGGGATGGGAAGGCAGGCAGGGGCTCGAGTGGGGGCGAGGGCAGCTGTGACACTGTGCTGCAATGTCACAGGCTGCTGCTGCTCCTCCTGGGGCCCTGGAGAATTCATGAGAATTGACAGTGAGGTCAGGGAGATAATCTGAAGGAGCTAAAGCAGCTGGAAACCTGGAGAGAAAAATGACAAGTTCTTTTGCACTTTTTGAAGCTGAACCTTATTTACTTCTGGGGACAGGTCATCAGAAGGACTGATACACACCAGAGGCTAAGGTAGAAATTCCAGGAGAGTAAGAGAGCCTCCCTTTAGAAACATGTGGGTAAGGAGTAGTAGAGGTATAGGAGGCAAGGATAATTTTGGATCTGAGATCAATGCTACTGGATTTTTTCTTTTGATTGAAGAAAATTTGCAGAAGATTAAAAGAAAATATAAATTGTTCAAAAATCCCAATGATACACCCAGATGCATTCAAGCATGACTAGATCTGAAGTGTAATTCTCTCAGTGACACAACTGTCAGCCTGGGATTTTTTTAGCATATGTGGGGCAGGAAGGAGACAGCAGACAGGAAGCAGCTTCCCTGAAAAGGCAAATCTTTTATTTTGCATGAACCTTAGGTAATTCCTTTCTTGCCACTGAAGTCCTGGTTCACAGCCCTCTGTGAGAAGGTGTTTTAGGGCACAGGTTAGTTCAACACAGAGAGGACTTGCTGAGTGTCCCAAGTTTAAGTGCATCATGTTTTAGGTTCTGTAAACACAGGAATACAAACAGGCCGACAAACTTTTGTGAATTGGACCATGAGTCATGATTAATTTATCAAGCTGTTCTAAATGCACTGACTAAAATAACAGAAATATAAACAGAAGTTATGTAATTCCTCCTTGCCTGTGCTTGGGCCTTGCTTGTGATGGTGGAAATATAAACTGAACTAGAGCGTATAAAAAGATTTCCAAGAAAAAACCTTTGTTTAATGTTTCCTATGCATCAGATATTCCACTTGCCTCCCAGATGCATATATTCCCAATCGTGCTTTTGCTGTCCACAGAAAATTCCTCCACCTATTTATACTTTCAAATCTATGATCTTACACATTAATAAATAGTAATGAAGTCCCAAAGTAAATACCAATGTGACGGTTTCACTGGAGATCTCACTGACATTTATAAATATCTGCAGCTTTCATGGTTCAGGACACTGGCAGAGCTCACAGATTCTGTTAAACTTTATCATATAATTGTACATATGGTCCCTCTTTTGAAAGTATAATGCATGGGGTGGATGGAATATTTCTCTTAGTGTGTTTCCCTGCTTTATTAAAAGCCACGTTCCTGTGCAGATGTATTTTAGCTAAACCCACCATTTTTCATCTCAGCTGACACCAAACAGCACACACAGTCTGGACTTCCCCAAGCTATGGAAATGTTGCTATCTTGTGCTTACTCACTGCTCTGACTGACTCATCCATTTATATGTCTGTGCATTTATACTCCAGGAGATAATCCAAGGAGACTAAAAGCCATTGCATCCCTTGTGTGTGCCTTTGTCTGTCAAAGGGATTACAGGATTTGGGTCCCCATGGTGGAAAGTTTAGCTCAGTGACCCAAGAAATACTTTCCAATTGAATTCTGTCATTGCCCTGCTCCAAAAGGTAAGACAGAGGAATTTCACAGGACAGCCCTTGCCTGGGACAATCCTGGGCCAGGGATTTTGTTGCTGGGATAAGGCCAAGGTGAAGAGCTGTAAAGCATCAGTAACAATGAGCTTGAGTCCAGCTTTCCCAGGAGATGTTTAATGACCAAGAGCAAAGGACTTGAGATGGAAATTCATTTCAGCCTCAGATTCCAGGGTGGCAGAGGGATTTCCAAGCCAGTTTCTTGCCAGAAACATTCAGTACCACCTAACTGTGCAAAAAGACAAATTTCTCAATAGATAGAGCCCTACATACTCAGTATCTCCCAATTATACCACGAGATGGGGAAGTGGGAGGGAATTCTCCACTCCAGAGAACTCTGTCAAAGTAGGACTTTGCTCCTCATACAACAGGGAAGGTCCTCACTGGCTTTAGTCTCCCAAAGGTCCTGTCATCTGAGCAGGAATCAAATAGCTGCCACCCCTGATGTCTGCTACAACTGGGAGGAGATGGATAACTTCCAGATAAAACAATGGCTAAAACTCCCTTTTTGCACAGTTAAGCCTTCACACTCTGAGGAAGTTCCATGCTCAGTCATCCCCCATCTGACATTGGATGGAGGCCTGGGCACAGCCAGGATCAGGGGAACTGTTCAGAAAACTGTCAGTTTGTGCAGATGAGACACAGAGGGAGCTGCTCCCAGTAACTCTGCACTGGTATGGTGAAAGGAGCTTCCATCACCTCCTGGATGGATTCTGCCAGCACTTCTGAAGCCCCAGCACTGCTCACATCTAAAACCAGTTAAAAGTGCCATGTGCTGCCTCTCTGGGAAACTTTTTAAAAATGAACTTCCGGGCACAGTGGCTTTAATCCTGTCTGGTCCCTAGGGACATGAGACCTGTGTTTGCCACTGCTGCTGCTGAGGATGAGACTGGGAGAGAGCAGCCAAGGCAAATGGGGTGGGCTGCTGTTGGAGCAAACACTAAATCTCAGATCAGGTGGGATTTCTGCCTGCAGGCTGCAGGATGGCAGCTCTGAGCACACTGCACAAACCCACCTTTTTCAGATCGTGCACAAAGCACCTTCAGACTCTCTCCAGATTTCCAGAGATGTGTTTATACTGGCCTAAAATAAATGTAACACAGAGGAAGGGAGAAGGGCTTGCTGCATATGCCACAATACAGATCAAGTCAAGCGAAAAAGCCAGTGTTGGTGGCACATGAAAAATTAGTTCCCTGGAGCAAAGTAGGCAACGACTTATTTATGCTGGCTGGAAAAACTGCTTGTTGTACACACTTGCTTTCCTCTTACCTACAGCCCTCCCCAGGTAAGGGTAACCAGCCTGGTAATTTTGCATATCAGATCTTTTTGCTGGTAATGTTTGTAGGTGCTGGATGTTAACCAGTGGTTCACTGCCAAGTGATTTAAGACATGTAATAACCCATCCCAAGTTTTCATTGTGATAAAGGGAGGAAAGGCAGTGATGGAAGTGTGTGCCTAAAGAAAGGTTGTGAAGTTGTGTCCTGATTCACATCTCACAGTCACAGAATCAGAGTATCCTGAATTGGAGGAGACTCACAAGAAT
The DNA here is from genome assembly GCF_965231275.1 of Zosterops lateralis. Classification (NCBI taxonomy): domain Eukaryota; kingdom Metazoa; phylum Chordata; class Aves; order Passeriformes; family Zosteropidae; genus Zosterops; species Zosterops lateralis. The sequence continues at coordinate 5,469,199 of NC_139761.1, read as the reverse complement.
CAAAGTCCAACTCCTGGCTTTGCCTCTGCTTTGGCTCCTCTGTGGCTCAAGACTTTGTCCAACTTGCAGACACGTGTGTGACTCCAAGAAATGTTTCATGTCACCATTTGAGACCCAGGGGCTGTGCAGGGCAGGCACAGCCCTTGCTGTGAAGACCAGCTGGTTGGTTTAAAACCTGCAGAACTGAGGTGTAGGAGGAAAAGGTGAGGGCAGCTGGATGTGCCACCTCTGTATCCTACTAAGGGAAAGGTAACCAGGGGCAGGAGGAAAGGAAGAGGCTTCAATTTGCATCAGGGGAGGTTTGAAACACATATTAGGAAAAAATTCATGACTGAAAAGGAAGTTGGGCATTGGAACAGGCTTCTCAGGACAGTGGTAGAATCCCTAGAAGGGCTCAAAAAATGTGTGGATGTGGCACCTGGGGACATGGTTTTGTGGTTTTGTGGTGTTGTGTTAATGGTTGGACTCAATAATTTTAAAGGTCTTTTCCAACCTTAATTACTCCATGATTCTAAGAAAGTTGTTAAAAATGACCACTGGAAAAATGAAGTTTAAACATCCTTAGGTGAACTTACCAAATCAGTGCTCTGGTTGCCTGATTGGATGGATCATGCAATTCCTCAATCTGTTCTCTTGCTAACATGGATAATTATCCCAGCTCAGATAAACCCAAATGTACCAAAATAACATAAATAACATCCTTCCCACTTTATTTTTTTTTTTAATTTTAAATTTTGATTCTGCGAAGACGAGGTCTTTTAAAGGTCACGCCTTGACAGAAATTCCCCTCCTTACCCCCCTGTTGTGCTAAAATAGATCAGTATTATTGACCTTGACAACAATGCCTGAAAGGTTTAGTGACAATCCGTTCTGTATCAACGAGCACAACAAACTGCTGTTCATGGGCTGGGGCGTTCTCTGGGCAGAGAGATCGGCTTCTCCTGACAAGGCTGGGAGTAAAGAGATTTAATGTACCCATCTGAACGTGAATTGGATCGTACCCTCCTGACATGAGATCCCCAGCCCCAGGCAGAGCCCTGCTCGCCGCTGTGGTGCCGCATTAGTGGCTCGAAATGGCCACGAGAAGAAACAGAGCATGACAAGAGCTAAATAACATCAGAGAGAGGAAATGGCCAGGTTTCCCCAAGCCTCTATTTTTCAAACATGGAAAGCAATGAAACGCTTTTAAAGGAGGCTTGTTTTGCCTTTGGAACCACTCTTTTTCTTTATTTTTCTTTTTTTTTAGGGGTGGATGTGTCACTATGGAAAAAAGCATCCATGGGTGGCTCATGTTTAGCTGCTCTCCCATGTTTCACCTCAGTCCTCACCCTGTGTATGTTCTTACACCTGCTCTGGGGCAGGAGGTCCCTGTTAATTGAATTCTTCTTTTCCTCTTTTCTTCCCTGATGCCCTCTGCAAAGTGATCAACAAAAATAAGAGTTGAAACTCTGGCCTCAACAAGGGCAGATTGAATGTGCCCGTGGTGTCAGTGGGGGCAGGATTTCACTTGTTCAGTCAGAAACAGGTTTTGCCAGAATCCTGACTCTTTCCCCTCGAGTTATGGTGATTACTGGGGGAGAGGGGAAGGGGGAAGGGAGAGGGAAGAACTGTAATAGATAAAGAGGTGGATTAAAAAAAATCACATGCAGTGGTAAAATGTACCCTGACTATTGTTGTTCTGGTGGTTTGTAATAAAATTTGGAAAACTAGGCACATGAAGAAAAGAAGACAAGAAAAAATTAAAGGGTTTGTTTCATAGTTTACCTTTCTCTGGTTTAAGGAGTTATAAATAATCCCTCCTAAAGGGATGAGTTACCTCCCATCATTAATCTTATCTCCACAATGCCTTTTCTATCATGTTCATTTCAGGGTCAAAAAATTCACCTTGAAAAGCCAGCAGCACACAGCAGATTTCCCTGAGATCCAAGCAGGGAGACTTGTTTACCAGCCCTTACACTATTCCAGCACTGGGAAACCAACCAAGGCTTTGTGTGTCTGGCCTCAGGGTGTCTTTCCCTGGATCATTGTGTCTGGAAGTGGCACAGAAGTGAACTAACAGCTCTCCATGGTCTCTTCTGGAGATGCAGGATTGCTGCCCAAGGATCAATAGCTCCTGTTTCAGTCCATATACTATTGAGTTGTTATGATTGAAAACAACCTTTGGGAAGAAGAGGGGTTGCTCACTTCACAATTGCCAGGACTGGAGAACAGCCAGTACAGGGATATCATTGTCCAGAGAGGCCACAAAGGTGATCCAAGGGCTGGAGCCCCTCTGCTCAGGAGACAGGCTGGGGGAGCTGGGGCTGTGCAGCCTGGAGAAGCAAAGTTCCCCAGGGAGACCTTAAAGCCCCTTCCAGCACCTAAACAGGCTCAAGGAGAGCTGGAGAGGGACCGTTTACAAAGGCATGGAGGGATAGGACAAGGGGGAATGGCTTCAAACTGACAGGGGATAGGGTTAGAGAAGATGTTAGGAAAATTTTTTTCCCTGTGAGGGCCTGGCACAGGTTGCACAGAGACGCTGTGGATGATTCCATCACCTTGTTCCAACTCCCCTGCCATGGACAGGGACACCTTCCTCTAGACCAGATCCCATCCAACCTGGCCTGGAGCAGTCCCAGGGATGGGGCAGGCAGAACTTCCCTGGCAAGGGAAGTGCCAGTGCACCTTTAAGGTTCCTTCCAAACCAAACCATTCTCTGATTCCTTGATTCTTCTCACCTGTGTGGTGACAACAGACTTAATTTGGATGAACATCTGTCTGCACAGACATTTCCAAGCCCCAGTGTTTATCAGAGACCCCAAGAACCCCCACCCTCCTCTCCTTCTCAAAAGGAAGAGCACAGTGTTACCTTCCCAGCTAAAGATGTTTCTCCATTTCGTATTTCACCCACATGAGCTCGTTTGATCCCTGCAGTGGCAGAAAGCACAAAGAATTGCCAAAAGAGAGCTCTGGCCATGGGAAGCTCAGCAGCATTGCACATCTCTGGTGAGCAGAGAATCACCACCATCACTTGCAGCATTAGTTTAGTGCCCCACAGCTGCTGCAGGTCCATGAAATCCACCTTGGGTGGCTGGTGAAGCAAATTCCTGCTTCAGTCATTCAGTCAGCTGGCAGATCAAAGGGTCTTGGTGAAAATTAAGGCACAGGTTACTTGAAATACAATCTTGGTTGGAATAAGCCACTGTGGGGTTCCCGACCTCCAGTTGTTGCTCTGGGAATGCAAACAAAAGGGGGAGGGAGCAGAGGATGAACAAAAAACCCCGAAAGTCAAGGAAAGGAACAAGGAGCAAGAAAGAAAAGATTAATCATTCCATCACCAGCTGACTCCTGAGAGGTCCATTTGTTCTTCCCGCAGGAAAAGTCCTTCCTTTGCCATCCACAACAACCACCCAACTTCCCGCTCGCCTTCAGCCCTTTCCCCCCATTTCAAGGCTGTAATTACCGGCACAGGTGCATCGCTCCAGCCCATCCCTGGTGCCGTTCCCATTCACGAGTGAAGGATTTGCAATTTGCCAGCCTCCCCTGAAGGGCTTTGTCCCAGCCTCCCGCCCCAGGGGTAGCGCTACATGGACAAGGGCAGGGCACAAAGGGGAGGGAAATGGAATTTACTGTGGGAACAAAGAGCATTAGTGCCGCCTGCCCCTGGCCCAGGTGACCTGCAGAGCTGCCTGCGGCCTCATGATGCCTGAAGTTTGAGCTTTCATGTATTTCAGATTCTGTGCTGCCTTGGGCTGCAGTTCTGAGCTTCATATTCAGTGTCAGACAACTCTCTTCACAGAGTAGGGAGACAAAACAAATCCTTTTCCTGCTGGAGACCAAGGACAACTTTCAGGCCCAAAAGCACAAACAAGAGTGGACTGAACGGAGGAACAAGAAGGATGAGACCTCACAACCTGAAGCTGGAATTGGACAATTAAACCCCAATATGCAAATGGACCAAAACTTATATAAGACCTTGTAACCGGTTGTCCATTTTTTGTGACCATTTTGGGTCCACCTCCTGTCCTGCCCAAGGTGTATCCTAAAGGCCTTTCAACAAATATCTACTTTATTCTCCAGCTCTGTCCAGTCTCTGTTCCAGATCAGTTTTCTCAAGGCATCAGTTTCTGGTGACCACGAGGGGACAGTGAGGCATCATTTGGGGGATGTAAAACCCTGAGCTGGTAGCAGGGCTGGGAGGCAGCTACACCTGCAGCCACAGCAACCACAGCCCTTGGTGCCATGATTGGGGGCAAACTGCCTGTCCTATTTCAGGTTTTAATTGCTAAAGTGTTTCAGCTGGTGGGATCCTGGGTGCTGATGGAGGGTGTTCAGTACAGAACACAAGTGGCACCTGTGATGCTGCCTCTGTCTCACTGAAGCTCCTGCAATTTGCCTGTTGCACCCACATGGGGCAGGACCCATCCCTTTGTCTGTGGCAGGAGCTCTCCTCAGCCAGGGCTGATCCATGACTGGTGCCCCTGGGCTCTGCTCTCAAACAAATTAACAAGGACAATGATAATCCCAGGCAAGTGAGAACTGAGGTGATTTAGGCTTGCAGCTCTGTCCTTTGGTTTGGTTTGATGCAGCAAGTGCAGGCATGGATGAACCAGGGATGAAGGGATCAAGTGCTCCCCTCTTAGCCCTGGCTTTGTGGTACACAATGAACCATAAGTGGTTTATGTTGGAAAGGACCTCAAAGATCATCTCCAACCCCCTGCCATGGGCAGGGACATCTTCCACTAGAGCAGGTTGCCCAGGGCCCCATCCAGCCTGGCCATTCCACTGCATGTGAGATTTATTGCAAAATTCTTACAATCCCTTTGCACCTACCTCAATCAAGGGTAAAAACCAAAATCCTGTCTTTCCCTCCCAGAAAAATCCCAATGCCTTTAAGCTAAAAGAGAGTAGACTTTGATGAGATATTAGGGAGAAATTCTTCCTAATAGGGAGAAATTCTTCTCACTGCCCAGAGAAGCTGTGGCTGCCCCATCCCTGACAGTGTTCCAGGCCAGGCTGTTTGAGGCTTGAAGCAGCCTGGGATAGTGTAAGGTGTCCCTGCCCATGGCAGGAAGGTTAGAACAAGGTGATCTTTAAGGTCCGTTCCAAGCCAAACCATTTGATAATTCCATGGCTCTGTGATCCAGGGGAGGGCAGCAGTACTGAAGTTGTTTTCTCTGAGCATCCCTAAGGCAGCAGCTCACAGCAGATGAGGAGAGCAGCAGCTCTGCTGAGCTCAGCACAGGCTCCTCCTAAAGCCCCTGCTGCTGTCTGAGTTACCTCTGCCTGCTCTGCTCCCCCTGACAGGAGCATGCCCACTGCTGGCTCTGGAAAACTCAGCTCAGGCACCATCCTGCTCTTCCTGCAGATGCTTCTGACTCATGCTGATCTCCCAAAGATTAGGGAATCCAGCTTTTGAAGTGCTCTGAAACATGTGTTACAAAAGAAAAATAAATTAATTGAAGCAACATTGGTCTGAGCCGTATCAAGGCTGAAATCAGACAGAGGCAGGAGGAATGTCCTTTTTTCCATGGCTCCCTCTGACCCATGGGCTGGAGGAGGAAGTGGGCAGATATTTTTAACGGAGACAGTACATCACCGTTTTTTTATATTCTCCATCTGTATGAACTGTAAGACAAAGTGGAGCCAAATGTAATTATTCCTAAAGAAATTAAGGCACGAGCATATGCACAGTGTCAAGGTGGAGATCCCAATACAGAAATCTTCCCAGTTTGGCTCCTCTCTGGGCAAAATGAAGATCTGTCCCTCCTTCCTACCACCTCCACCTCTTCCCTATAAACCTGCAGCTACCTGTAAAGCTCCCAGGACACCTGGCCATGCCCAGGACCATCTGTGCACTCCCTGAGACTGGTGTGACTTAAAACCAGGAGCACTGGGAAATAAATCTCTTGAGAGACACATCTTTTCTTGGGTATTTGAAACAGCAGTCTCAGCCTTGCCATTTGATGCAGTAAATACTTTTCCCATGGACAAGTTATTCTAAATTGGAAAGGAACAGCATTAAAAAAAACAAAAACAAAAACAAAAACAACAAACAAACAAACAAAAAAACCCCTGCCTATGTCCAAATTGGACTTGATCCCAAGCTCTATAGGAAATGGGCTCATCAGTGGGATGAGGATCCTATTCCATATGAAGCCCTCACCAAGTTTTTGTCTGTTTCTCCGTGGTTTGCCCAGGTCACCCCACAATTACCCTCAGAGGTTTCCCTCAGCTGCTGAAAAGAGGAGCACAGAAATGGGTAAGAGGCTGCACTGCAGCATTCTTGGAGTTTTCAGGTTCACCTGGATCCCAGACATGACAACAGCCTGTCTGCTTGTCCCACCCCACTGCCTCACTCTGCCCGGCTCTCCCAGAAGAGGATTTTTCCAGCCCAGGAGCAGAATTGGAGACATTGTTCCCATGGAAAGGCTTTGACATCTCTACGTGAAGGAATTTGGTCAGTAAGAAGCATTGCAGACCACAGGTGTGGGTTTACCCTGTTGCAACACCCTGATTTTTGGAGCACACTGAAAATGCAAGGGTATTTTTTAATCAGAGACTACAGGTTTCGCCTGTATAAAAATAGGAGACTACCAGCTTTGGATTGTCTATTCATTTTCTATTTATTACTTTTTATTTTCTATTAACTTTTTTAGTAATTCTATTTGTTTTTCCATGATCTTTCTATTAGTTTTTCTATTTTGATTTTCTGTTTCATTTCCTCTGCCTCTTTTTCATCATTCCACTTACAATCAGCTGAGATGAACAGACAGTTCTGGCCTCTTCCCATTGATTACATGGGACTATTTTGGGTTTCATTACCTTGTTTCTCTGTTTTTGTTCTGGAAATCATACCCTGTCTGCAAAGAGAAAGAGAAGGCAAGTACAGCACTTTGACCCTCAGATTTCTCTGCAGTTTTCTGGTGCTGAGATGCCTGGACCTTGTCTTCACATTTCTGCTTTTTCTACTGCTCAGATCAGCAGCAGCCAGACTTTGTGGCAACATCCCAGATCCAGCATTCCCCACTAACCAGGAGAATGAGGCCATCCTATTCTAGGACATCTCCCTGAGAACATGCAGACAATTATTTGAAGCACAGGAGGGAAAGGAGTGAGAAAACTTCAGTAGTGAGAGAGAGGCTGTTCCACAAGCATTTACAAGTCTCGTTTATAAACAGGAGATTACTGCAGGAAAGTTCAGCCTTCAGAGCTGGCTGGAAAAAATCCCTCAAATATAGTTTCCTTTGACTCTCCCTTCTGCAACAGTTGGGACTCAGTCTGAAATTCAAATTAACTTTCATACCCGGCCTACAATTCCATTTTGTGCCCCAAAGCAAAATCTCCTGCATAATTGTGTGTATTTAGGTCACTTCTCCATTGTTTGCTTCTGCAAAGAAAATCGCTGATTTGCCAGCGGAGAAAATTCCTAATACAGTTTTCAAAAGCACTTTTGCAATTAGAGATTGTGCTCCTAAACGAGACTGGAATGTAGGCATGGATTTGCTTGGGTAATGTCTTGAGACTTTTTATGTCTGTTTTTGACAGCAGTGACTTCATTTAAACACAGACTGTATTTGACATTTATACAGGGCTGAGCTTGTTTGCCAAACTTTATTAAAAGAAGTATTTATCCTGCTTTCATACTTTAATCAAATATTAGCCATAAGTATGCAATATGTGCAAATATTAATCTAACTAATTAACATTTAATCTAGAGAAATAACATCATCTTTTGCTGTTCTAAGGTTCTTTTCACTGCAAGTTTTTCCCTACACTTAACGCTGAGTGAAGTTCTTTTGTTTCTAAATTTCTGCTCTGAGAAGTGCTGGGTTGGTATCTCCTGTTTATGTCTGACTGTACAGCACCAGCCACATGTATGGGCAGATCCACATAAACATTTTAACTCCTCCAGGTATCAAATTAAAATATTCTGAGCTGACTGCAACGATGAAGAAAGCTCTCCTGGAGGCTCAGTTAATTGGCTGAGACCAAGGATCTACACAAAGCAAAGCTGTATCTCTGAGTCTTGCAATGAACTAAGGGGCATGACTCAAAATTTATATTTTTTTACATCTTGAAACCCATGGCTTGTGGCTTCATAAATATTTTTTTGTGAATGTGCTCCAGAGGAGGTCCAAACATAGAGGAAAAGGCCCCAGCAGGGCTGCACTTCAGGGCAATGACACCAAAGCTTGGGCGGTGGAAAGTCAAAAGCTGATGCTGCACGTTCATTTCTAGGCATTAATTAAAAAATCAAATCAAATCACTGCCACCCCACCCCCTCCAGACGCGTGCTAGGGACAACAAAGCATGGCAGATCCACTTCAGGATGCTGGGAGAGGGGGGAAAAAGAATCAGGTCAAAGCACACAATACACAAATCCTTGCGGTGCCGTAGGGCACAGTATGCAACGACCTCAGACTGTTTTGAAAATCGATTACAGAAGGCCTTCAGCTGAATGGAGTCAATGACCCTCTCCCTGCACGGCAACAGAAAACAGCCACATCTTCTCTGAGCTCATACACACCAGGGGTCCCAGCCCAAGATCCTCATGGTGGCAAGGATAACGTGGGAACAGCCCCTCCCAGCTCCTGTTCCTCAGACCAGGTGATGAAAACATGAGCTTTCTTTTCAAAAAGGCTTGATTTCCATGAGATCAAAATAGATGAGCCCCAGTTTTCCTGTTCCTCTTTGGAGAAACATCACCAGCTGTGCTGGGGGTCAGGATGTAATAGACAAAGAACGTGTGTAATTCAGGAACTACAACTGCCTAGTAAAATATATGTCAAAAGAGACAGCTGGCCTGAAGGCTTGGGCTGCCCTGTGCCTTTGTCTTAAGGTTTTCTCTGGCTACAAGTACAAGAGAATTTGGGCTGGTGAAATGGGGTGAGTTTTAGCTGCTATGTCCAATTGCCAGAGTCTCCTTTATTGCACTTACAGGATTTGTTACTCCTGCCCAGTTACAGCTGCTCTGCTCAGACAGTGAAAGCTGTGACCAGCACACAGAGTGATGAGGTTTGGTGCCAGGGAGCAGAACAGTCAGACACAGGAGAGAACCACTGAGTCATTCTCTGGGGAGAACAGAAAGGTGATTTAGGTAGCAAGAATTGGCAACTCTTAGACTCTTGATGCTCCCAACAGACATAAAAAAATGAGTTTGGTTGTGTCACTGGTGGGCAGATAACTCTGCTTCTGATAATTGTTTCCATCATCATCATTAGAGTAGAACTGGTGAAGTTTTTGGTTCAGTGACATGCATTGAGGCTGCTCTCTCCATCAGTGCCACACCTCAAATCCTGGGGTTCAGTTTTGGGCCACTCAGGACAAGGAGGACATTGAGGGGCTGGAGTTTGCCCAGGGAAGAGCAACAGAGCTGGGGAAGGGCCTGGAGAACAAGTCTGATGAGGAGCAGCTGAGGGAGCTGGGAAAGGGGCTCATCCTGGAGAAAAAAGAGGCACAGGGGGAACCTTCTCACTCTACAAATCCCTGACAGGAGAGGACAGCCACGTGAGGGTCAGGCTCTGCTCCCAGGGAACCATGGACAGGACAAGAAGAAATGGCCTCAAGTCATGTCAGGTGAGATTTAGATTGGGTTTTAGAGAAAAATTCCATCGGTAGCGTTGTCAAGCACTGGAACAGGCTGCCCAGGGAAGGGCTGGAGTCACCAACACCAGGTGTGTTTAAAAGATGTGTGAATGTGGCACTTGGGGACATGGGTTAGTGGTGGTCTTGGCAGTGCTGAGTTAACAGCTGGACTTAATAATCTTTTCCAATGTAAACAATTCTATGACCCAAAGAATTGGGAATCAGGTTGTAGAGCATTACTTCCACAGAACTCATAAATTGGAGCACACGGATTACATCACTTAAAAACACACACTCTTCAAACACTGAGTGCATGATACAGCAGCACCAGTCCACCAGACTAAGCACATTTTCCAGGAAATGCTGCAAAAACCTTTTTGAAGTCAAGCAGTACTGACATTAAAAAAAAAAAAAAAAAAAATCAAAAAGGGTCAGAAGTAGCTCCATTAATTTTTTTCTTTTTTTTTTTCTTGCATCAGCTAAAACAGACTGTGCAACTGTGTCTTCTGTTGTTTCTTCTCTCAGAAACTCCCCCAGAGCAGCAGAAGCAGCAGAGGAAATGAATTGTGAGTGCTGTGCCACACAAACATCTGAAGGGGCTTACTCCTGAGCATGCAAGGAGCTGCCTGGCCCCAGCTGGGAATGGCTGTTCAGCACATGCTGCCAGAGTGGGATCCACCCAGGGGGAATGGACACATGAGACAAGGTGTTCACACCACAGCATGAATTACCAGCCTGCAGGAAGAGTTTGGCTCTTTACCAGTGCCTCAAACCCTGGGAGAGGGTCCAGCCTGCAGAAAAGTAGGGGAGAACTTTATCACTCTCCACAGCTACCTGAGGGAGGGTGCAGCCAGGTGGGGCCAGGTAGAATGATGCTATTCCTAGTATGAGAAAATTTAGAAAATGCAGAGAAGATGGGAGAGGAAACACAGTTCCCAACACTGAGGGCGTTTTCAGACTTTTACAGAATAGTCTGGCAGTTTCAGGCCAAAAAGAGGTGGACAAGAGAGAAGAATCAAAGGGATCAGGTGCAGGGGAGAGGTGGCAGAAGGAAGGTGCTTCATTGCATGCAGAGCAAGAGGCAGCCACAGGACAAGACCCAGCTGATACCTGGGTAAAGGAAATATAAAAATCAGGCTAAAGGCTACAGTCTATCTAGAAACCAGGTGATAAAATGAGTACAGCCCCTTATCAAATGCTAATATGAAAGCTCTGTATTAGTTATTAGACAATAAAAGCTGGGCTGTGGCCTGGGGCAGGTTTATTCTGGCACTGTACTCAAGCCCATGCTGAAGGTTTTGGGTGCAGGCAAACTGAGACCCTCAGCCCAATATCTGAAACAGGGCAAGCTTCAGTCCTTCAGGCTGGCACCTATCAATATTTCCTTACACAACAATAAAGTTCTCATACTGAAATTTCCATGAGCTTCAAGAGTGTAGAAGCATTAAGTTAATATATTTCTACAATTAAAGATTCAATTATTTTAATTCATGCTGCACATTCAATTGATATTACTATCACTAAAAGCTTCTAAAAGAAGCTATCACTTCTAAATCAGTCTTCTGCTTTGTTTTGGTTTTTTTAATCCCTCAAACTGATTCTTGACATCTGACCAGCCTCCAGTTCTTTACTGGGATTTAACAACAACCAGCTGGGGGCTGACTTCAGTTGCTTTCCTATTGCAGTTGTATATAGTCTGCTAAGACAGCTGTAGGTGACCATTAAAATCTCTCAAATAAAAAAAAAAAAAAACAAACTTTGTAATTTTGCAAATACAATGATCCAGAACCCACTCTGAAGTGCACAATTCCAGGTACTTACAACATGAGCTAAAACATTCTCAGGATTAAGACTGATTTAAGTTGATGGTGTCACTTCATATTCTTCAGGTAACAGACTCCTACTGTACCCCTCTGACAGGGATGATCACCAGAAGAATAAATTACTCTCCTAAAAGAATACTTCAAAAGGCTTCTGGCATTTTGGAAAAGGTAATTTGGATAAGCAGGAAATGCAAAGGGAAAAAAAGCACAGCTCAAAAGACTTGGAGGACAGGCTTGTCCAAATAATCCTATTCCTCTTGGCCCAGAGACTCCCAGGTTGTTTTAAAAAACAGACTAGAAAATGCTTTGTTTCCTTAAAAGCCTTTTTAAAAAATGTTCCATTGCATGTTTGTAATATACCCTGAATTATTTTGTTACCTTCTTATAGTATGGGACAGGACTCAAATTTCAGAGGAAGGTGAGTGTTCTCACTGAGTTCCACTTGTGTTCACAAGCCAGAAGAAATTCTGATGTTCTGTTCAGAGGAAGAGGGAAGAGCCATGATGCAGCTTCAGCAGGATGATTCCTACTAAAGAGAACCAGCAGGACACTGGACAGGGTCACAAACACTTGTATTGCTAAGGAGTAGAGGTAAAGACAAGAAAACACAGAACTAATTGTATTTTCTTCATATCTGCTCTACTGTAAAAAATAAACTCCCTGTTTCAAATGTCTGTTCAGCAAACCTTAGACTAAGACAAGTCTAAGTTGTAGGACACAGTTTTCAATTCTGTTTAATAGGATTAAAAACCTGTAGCAAGCATTTTCTTCTAGTAGAGCATGTACCCCAGAAAAACCTGCTAACTGGGAGAAGAGAATAAATCCCTCCCACAGCTGTGGCTAAGTAGGACCTTTGAAAGGCTACAGATAATTTTAAGCTCTCCCACTTCCAGTAAAAATACTGGAAAGTTTGCATTTAAATTGGTACATAGAAATTAATTTCATCAATATAGGAATTTTCATTATATTGGTGAACTTCCAGCACTGCAAGGCTTCCTCACAAATGAGAGCCAAGCTTCACATTCACCTGAATCCCAGAGACCCTCCTCTGTATGTGTATTTTCAGGGATAATTTTGAGTTATTTCTATCACAGAATCATGAAGGTTGGAAAAGACCTCTGAGATGGAGTCAAATCTTCAATAAATATGAGATCTTCTATTTTTTGCCAAGTTCCCCTCTGTTTCTTCAGAACTTGATAGAATCATCTCCTATATTCTTAAAAATTGCTGAAAACTAAAACTGAAATGAGTTAAATGACTTAACCAGGCTTCAGGGTTCTGCCTCTTTTAAATTAGCTCACATAAATGCAGCCTCATGAAATTCAGCCATGATGAACATCTGCAGTTGGCTTAATATTTCTAACTAAACAGCCTGGATGGCATTCAAATTTATTATTACATGTCAGGGTTGAAAAAACCCATTTATATAAACCAACAATGCTATCCAGAGGTATATTATTGTTTGGCTTTGAGGAAAATACATTAAAATGCATATTTTCCACTTAGATAGGATAAAACAGTCTTTTTATACACTCTGAGCTGGAAAACAAAGGGATATATTTTGTCTCCCATGCCTGCTCCATTAATGTGAACCAAGGATAATCATAGCAATTCCACTTTTTTAATCCACAGAAAATATTGTTATTTTGCTAGACAATTCAGTGGTTCTGAGTTTTAATCCTTAAAGGGATGGGGCTGAAATCTTTTAAGTTCTTTTAATACAGAACTTTGTTCCAGGTCTCAAGTGACAGCAGAATCCCCTCCTGCCCCCACCCTAGCTTTTATTTATTTAGTCCATGTCAGAATCCTTCCAGCTCTGTCTATAAAGATTTCCACAGATGACAAACGTGAGCTGGTAACACACGAGGGTCATTTTTGCTTCAAATGATAAAGGCTAAAACCGTATTTATTTTAGCCTTTAGCATCTTTAAATTCTTAGAAGTTAATTACAAAGGTCTAGCTTTTATTTTACAGTATTGAATCTGAATCAGAGCAAAAGATTCAAATGTATTTTGCTCTTGTGTGATGTAGTATTCCAGAACTTGGGCATCCTAATCCATCCCTAGTTCTCTTGAAAGCCTCAGACAAGGCAGCCTCTGGGGAATGCTGGGGCTGGAGCCAAGCACATGCAGCTTTTTATCTTGGAATTTCAACATGAAAGGGGAAAAACCAGCAAAAAGGAGGGAGTTTAATAATTGTAACTAAAAGTGATCACGATAAGCCCTCAGTATTTCATTTTAATCTAACTCCCTTGAGCCAGAAAACTGAAGGAAGCCTGGAAAGTTTGTAAATCAGGGACAATAAAAGAGATGTGAGGATGGTTGGTGTAGCATTGCACTCAAATACACACACACGATGTAATTGCCTGTTTTATTTAGTGGAATCATTTTTGTAGATTAGAAATATTTCCAACTCCCGTTTACTCCAATGCAAGCCTCCACCATCGACAGGCATAACGCAGTTTGTTCAACTGATTCCAAACAAAAAAGAAAAGAAAAAAAAAAATAAAAAAAGGAAAAAAAAAAGAAAAAAAAAAAAGAAAAAATAGTACAATCTCAAAAGTTAAGTTAGAAACTAAGTTCACACATTTTCTTTGGGACCAGGAATCTGTACATAGTACAAAATATACATTTATTGAACTTTCTGTAAACACACAGTTTGAATTGTGTAAAACTGTAAATAGTGGGTGAACTACGTGGAGAATAATTTATTATATATTGTTATACATTCTACTTAAGGAAAATAGTTATGCTCTTGTATATTACTCTGTTAAATTTATAAATTCCATAATGAAGCTGTGTAATCTGCAAACATGCTTTTCAAGCTTAAATCTCTCCATTCGTAACACACATTTATACAGGTCATCAATGAAAAAAGTTACACTTTCCACAAAATAGATATAAAGAGGTCATGAATTTTCTAAAAAGACAGGCACAGCATGTCACTACAAACGAGACTCTTATGGTACGGTGTGGAGTCAATTCTGTGAGAAGACAGGTGAAAACTCTCTAATTCAGCATGTTTGTACGTGGTCTTAGGAACAAGACAGATGCTAGAACCCAAAATCTCTGCTCATAAAGATTTATAAAATAGCTGGTCCTGGAAGTCAAAGCTCACACTTTTCAGGTATCTGGCACTCCCTGGCTGGGAGAACCTCAACTTTTGTCTCCTATAAACTCTTGGTCACGAATAATTGACTTTTCCAAGGTGTGAAATACCTGGCACCATTTGCCAAGAATATTTGCATAATTCAGCACTTTTCTCCAAAAAATTCCTGGCACCAAAGAGTTAGATCAGGTTAATAAACACAATTTAACTCTTGGTGCCCAAGGTCATCAGCAAGAACAGGCTGGGAAACCCCAATTCCCAACTCCCACAGGCTGCAGGGCTTTAACCCACAGAACGTGGGGTAAGAGCACCCCAGCACTGGGGACTCTGGTGTGCAATGCCCAGTTTCCAATTTAAGAGGCTGGAAATTCCAAATTGCAGCAGACGTCTCAGTCTGGCACCACTCAGCAAGAATAAAAAGTTCCCCTATAAACACTGTGAAAGATCCTTTCACAGAATGGTCCATAGAATGGTCTGGGTTGGAAGAGCCTTAAAGATCACCTAGTTCCAACCTTTCAAGAGTCCATCACTGAACATGGATATAATTCTATGTAAACTCAGGACATTTATTCCTAAATTTTCAGGGTCTCATTATCTTTCCATCTGGAAACGTCATTTTGGATTTTATTTATTTGCAGCTGAAAGCATTGCATCAAAACCAAACCTCTTAAAGTGTGCTTTTCTGAGGTTTTAAAATCAAAATAATTCTTAGATGTTTAAAGAATTAAGAAATTATATCAGATTAATCAAACATTTTGCTTTAACACTACCACTGTCTTCTCTTTGGCTTTGAAAAGCTTTTTCAAAACCTAAACTGAATAAAGATTACATTTGTTTTTCATTCCAAGAGAAGTGGGACAGTTAAGGCTCCAACAACACATGCAAAGTCTGTATGTTGTGAGCAAAAGCTCCATCAAAGTCAGAAGGATGTAAAGTTAAGTTTGTGCCTGATTTTCCCAAGCCCGACTCTAATTTTCCCCTCTAGTGTGAACAAAAATACTGTGATCCAGCCTGAAATCCCAACAGTGAAAATGAAACTGGTTACCCAGTATTTGCACTGCTTACACTGGCTGGAATTCAGTATCAGCTGAAATGAAACTCTGGACCTTAGTCTACAGGCATCGACAGAATAAAAGTATTGAATGTTTTAGAACCTGCCAGTCTGTTTTTTTCATTTTTTCTTAAAGGCATTTCTCAAAATAAATACCAATGGCAGCTCCTTCAACTCCAGGGGCCTCCTCACAACACACACGTGGGGAGTCCTGTCCATGTGTAAGAACCTCACACTCCCACCAAGCTCTTCAGAGCCAACACTTGAAGGAAGCAAAAAGGAATTTCAGCTTTGCCCCAGTATTACTGAGCAAGCTGAGAAGTGCAGATGTTGTGCTCCTAAAGGAAAATGGCACTGCCTGACACAGCACTCACCCTTCAGGTAAATGGCTGGTTACACAGTAGTAAGGACCATTGGTTTTATTCTTCCCATTTTGGAAAAAAAATAAGAAAAAAATAAGAAAAAAATAAGAAAAAAATAAGAAAGCAGGTGCCTAGTGATATTATAAAAAGCATTTGGGCAGGAATCAGTTCAAGTTATGTGTAAAAATCTGGCTATGCATAAACCACTCTAGAAATCTGACCTGTCATGCCACTTCTACCCAAGTTTTGACACTTTCAGGTCTTCTTGGTTCTATAAAAGGCATTTTTGAAGTTAAGCCCACTTCCCCAACTTCTATGGTGCAAAAGTCTGGGGGTTTTGTAGTCATTGCATTTAAAGCAAGCCTCTCCTAAAACACTTTCCTAAGACATCATTATGACTCTTGTTCCCTTAGCCTGGAAGCAAAGACTTCACAAGAATGTGTACAAGAGATGGGGAAAAGAAAGATCTGTTTTACTGCTATTTAAAAGGAACATCAAACAAAAACACAGAGAAAATGAGGAATATGCACAAAGCCTAAGTAATTAAAGGTCAACAACCCTGATACAATCAGAAGATTAAAGCTCCAGACATTTTTTTCACTTATTAAATAAATGGTAGAAATATTTGTAATTTTTCTAGAAACAAACTGTCAATGGGAGACAATGTAAACTCAATTTTTAACATGTCTATTTTTTTTTCTACTTTAATGCATTTAGTGGTCTATGATACTAAAGAGAAGCTTCAAGTTTTCCTACAGCTTCCTGACCTTCTGTGAACACGTCCCACAGCCCCAGGTGGCTGCTACCTCATTTACAAAGCAACATTATTAGGCAAAATAAGGCCACAGAGTGCTTCAGATGTGCACACCTGGGTCTGCAGAAAGCTGCAGACTGTGCAAGCACTCCACAGAAAAAGCTCACAAAAGATTGGATTCTCTGATCAGTATCTCAGACAGGTCAGTCAAAATTATTTAGCCACAGAGTGATACTTTTAAATTCTGCTCCTTTTCTGCACCTTATAGCAGGAATCAGAGTAATATTTTTTTTGTGCTAGAGCATCTTGGAAATTCATGTCTGGAGCCTCTTTTCACCAATTAAAGAGTCAAAATGCCTCTCCAGCCAGGTGGAAAGGTTCCACCCTGAACTGGTCTATAAAGGCTCAGGTGTGATCACCTCAGACACAGGTAGGTGTAGTAACAAGGAGCCACACTTGTTATCTAGGAGACATTATTTTCCTATCTGGTGAAGCTTGGCACCAAGTAACAACTCATCTTCTACACAAGAATGTCAGGTACAGCCCTGTAGCTCTATGGTTTTGCTGTTCCTGAACCTATGCAAGGTACATCAGGTTTGTATTAAATACTGTATTTGCCAAAGGATGAGGAAAAGGGCACTGCTTTCCTAAAGGTTAACCCCTTTCAGACATGGCCAAGTTTAAATACCAAGGAATTGAAATACACCAAGTTATTTGTGCACAAAAACAGTTCAAGAAGGTGCAGGTAGAGATGGAGGTGAACATCTTGGCATGATGAAATCCTGATGTACATTGAACTAAGGTAAACTGTAACAGCCATATCATTAACCTAATTGTGGCAGCCGTGCTGTCTCTCCCACAGGACAGAGCTCCAAATCTCTAGAGAATGTGATCACAGAGGAAGGCTGTCAGCACAGAACTCCCACACAAGACACTGAGACCAAAGTTTGATGATTCCAGTTTAAAGAAAAGCAACGTTTATCAAAGCAAAATGTTTGTCTTAAGTGGGGAAAGATCTGCAAAGGCTTCAATGCTCCCTTACACAGGCCATCATTTATCTGGGTGTGGTTTCCTAAACTGCGGCAGGAGGGGTGGGGCAACCATTCCTTTGCTCTCAGTCCTGTCTCCCCACTCTCTATTTTTCCCTAGCACCAGCACCCCACAGCTGGATTATCAATTTACCCAGCTCAAGAGGACAGTTCTGTTCTTTCTCCTAACTGCACACCCATGTAAGGACAAGCACTGGCACAAAAAAAAAAAGGCAGTAGGGGCAAAGTAGGAGCAATGGTTTAATCTTGGTGTCAGATCATGAAACCATATCCTTAGACCATAAACTACTAAAAATGGAATGCAATAGGAAGTGTCTCCTATCTTAGTGTATAAAATTAAGGCGGGATTCTCATCAGGGAATCAACTGAAGTGAAAACTGATCCCTGATTTTGTTAAATCATCTTAAGCTTCCAACTCTTGAACTGAGCAAAATGGCTCAGACATGGACCTCTACAGTGACAGCACCAGCTTTGCAATAAATAATGTCATGGACATGGAAGACAATTTGCTACAATTCAATGTTGAAAAGATCAGCTTTGGCACCTGGAGGAGCTCTCAAGGTAAGCACTACCATGACTCATCTGCTGCTCAGTATTCACCAGGCACGTCGCTGACACAACCTACGACTGCGGCAGTTCAGAGCAGTTTAACAAGCTGATGAAACTCCTCTCCCCAATTCTGACTCCAGCTCAAAGTTTAACTAAATGATGGCCGTGCCTCAAGGTGGTGGTGGGGCTGCTCCTGGGCCAGCTGAGAGCAAGCCCAGCTGGAAGGCTCAGGCTCTGAGTTTGAGTACTTGTCTCCAGCTCAAGCACTGGGGACTCTACAGATACAAAGGATTTACAGAGCCTTGGAAAACTAGGATCCTACTCAATGCCACTGCATTTAGTTCATCCAACATTGGTTTAAAGCACATTTTAAAAGCCTCTGTCTTGAACATATTTTCAATGCTGAATTAGCGAGAATTATTTGGAACAGTTGTCTATAAAGCAGTTACAGGTATTCTCCCAGAACGATCAGCAAAACATTTAATCTGACTATAACAAAACTCACAGAAACTGTAGCCAGTGAAGCTGTCAAATGTAGAAGGAAAACAAAGTTGCATGGTATACGAAGCAAAGTAGCTTTACAAATGTCATTTCCTTTTAAAAACAAGCAAATCGGGACCATCCTATTTGAACATGTATTTAAAAATACATCTGTTAACATCACACAATTTTCATTTTTGTCACACAGGAATCTTTTTCCAAGAGGGAAATAAATAGCACACAATATTTCAAAATAAAAATTGCTGCCTTGCCCCTGAGGTGCTAATGTTTTTAGCATTTAAAAAAAAAAAAAGTTTCTGGTGCAAGAAGGAGATGCACAAAGGTGCAAAAGTGCCTTTTTTCTTTTCAGAGCAGTGAAAAAAGTACAGCTTGCCTCTTTCCTAGAATGCTTTATACACTTAACTGGTTAATTCTGTAATCAAAGTCTGTATCTAAAATGGCAGTGTTTATGCATACATCATAATTCAGTGCTCTGAGCTCATCGAAATGCTGAACGTAGGCGGGAGAGAGAAAGGCCTGAAACAGCCTTTCTGCCACTGCCCTCAAACCTACTCACATCACCTGTAGCAACAGCAGAATAATTTTCTTTCTAAACCTTCAGGAGACCTCGTCAGAAGAGGCTTCAAAAAAATCTCCTTTGTCACTGAGACAGTTTAAGTGATTATAGTTTGAAGTATGGCTTTTCACACCACAGTTTTGCTTCCGATTTTTTTTTTAAGTTTAAAACTCAAAGGTTCCACAGTCCAGTTCAAGGTTTTGCAGTTTCCAAAACTAAACTTCAGTCTCTATGAAAAAAAAAAAAGGACAGAACTTTATCTGCCTAGTCCTAAATTAAGTTTAGCTTTTCGCACTAATACGCCATGTATTATTAAATATGCTCATTAATTAGGTGCCTGTGAAGCTATAACTTAACATCATTATAGTTTTGCACTCTACAACAAAATTAGACATTTTAAGCATTTATTCATAGGTAGGTAAGGAACTGGTTGTTTAAGCAAAAATTGCTATAAATTTATGAATACAAATAGTGCTTATGTTTTCTTCATTCATGCTTGAACAGATTACAAACTGAATACAATGAAGTTACGTTTAAGCACCCCACATAGACAAGAGGGATAAAAGAAAAGTTTGCTGGTATATACTATACTTAGTTCCAAGACACTATAAGTTACTTTTTCACTGTTCAGTGTTCCCTAACTCTGCATTAGTTTTAAGGCTATATATACAAATATGTATATGTCAAAGTTAGGGAAAGACAAATATAGCAAAATGCATTGTACTACATTTTCCTATCAAAAAGTAATTATACACCAAGTTCTGATTCTGTTTAACTGCAGTAAATGTTACAATCTACTTGTTTTACTGATTTTCCTTTTGAGGAATCTGCCTACTAAATGAGTAAACTACATATTAAATACAATATTCTCAACCAAAAAGACAATACAAGGTGCACAAAACAGCAGTTTTGCAAACACGACTGACTTGAAAACTTAATTTTCGTATGCTCAATGGGAGAAAGCTAAGCTTAAATCAAATTAGTTTATTATCTTATAAAATTTTAAATTAGAATTTTAAACAACAAACAGTTAAATATTGTCAACATGCTATACCTCAAATCACAAGTACTGTTTAACCACTAGTCTCTCATTCTAAGTAAGTGGGTCAATTAAAAACACACACCATAAAATGTTAAAGATTGTCAGGCTTTGACAAATGTATTTTTATCAAACAGTAGGCAAATTCAAACCAATGCACATCTTCAGTAGGGAGGGGGGGGGGGGGAAAAGCAACACCAAAAAAGCCTGAAAAAACCCACATTTGTAAAAAATAGGGTAACGGATTAATCCCACATCATCCTCTAGCATATGGCTATGTCTTGGGCAATAATCAAAATCCTTCCCATTTTAAAAATGGGCTACCAATTAAGAAAAATATTCTTCCACAAGTAAAATATAATTTACAATGGCACTGACATTTTAAAAGGTAGGAAAAGAAGGAATTACACATTTATGGGTAAATGTCTTGTTTGTTAAATCAAGCTTTATTGATAAAATGGAATTCAGAGTATTTTACTTGGAACAGCAGCAGACCCAGCCAATCAGGATTGTAAAAATGCTGCAGACTCCTACTTTATGTAGAAAGTTGTCTTCGTGCTCAGTGATTAGTAGTTTCAGGTAAGGGTTAATGAAAAAAGAGGTGCAAAGAACCAAGG
The DNA here is from genome assembly GCF_965231275.1 of Zosterops lateralis. Taxonomy (NCBI): domain Eukaryota; kingdom Metazoa; phylum Chordata; class Aves; order Passeriformes; family Zosteropidae; genus Zosterops; species Zosterops lateralis. The sequence continues at coordinate 5,448,223 of NC_139761.1, read as the reverse complement.
CATTCTAATCCCAAGATTGGTACATGTATGAACAGGATACTGTTAACAGGGCATGATTTAACTCCCACTGAACTCAAAATCACAAATCCCTTTGACTCAACGTGAGAGCAGGAGTGCATCCGAGAAAATGATCTACATTTGTTGAAGAATGTGCACTACTCCTAAGTTATTTCTCCATTGCCAAGTGAGATTCACACACTGTAATTTCTGGTAGGCTGCCCATGAGTTCAGCTTTCATTTAAACCAAAAAGTTATTTTTAACAGTTTTGTGCACCTCTTGAGCACCTAGCTGGCTAGGCTGCTGCTCCTTGCAATCCAAAACCACAACATGATTTTTAAAAGGGATATATATTGTTGCATCACACAAGCCAAAACATTTCTTCTAACCTTTATAGTGATTTAAAGCGGTCCATAATTAAATATGAGCATTTTGTACAAAGACAATTGCACTTTACAAAAACAAAATCATACAACATAAATTGCTGGAGTCTGATTTACAACATGGATTTATGGTTTGAAATCACGTTTACAGAAGTCTGTTTTACAAAAAAGATCAGTTCCTGGGCTAGATGTCGTACTGCTGTAGTCACTCTCACCAACACATCATTTTCCCTTCTTTAATTAAGGTTGAGGATGGATGTTAAGAAGGGTCACTGAGGTTGGGCTGCACTTTCATTTGCAGGATGAAAGGTGAACTCCACAGCTAGATGAGCAGTTTTACCACATATCATCAGTTGAGGCAGAATCCTTAAAGAAAAAAGAAGGAACCCTTTAAAGTCTGGAGTGCCCATCCTTGCGGCAGTTTCTGGATAATCCAGACTGAAAAGGGTAAAGACTTAAATCATTTCAGGAGTCTGTTTTCTCTCCCCTTTCAGAAACAGCTTTTAAAAAAAAACTAAACCCCACATACGCTTCATTAACGAAACATCAGAACCAAGAAATTTCACAATATGACCAAATAAGACCCATATTTCATCAATCCTGAGAATAAGACCCTAGGAACGTTACTCAAAAGCATTTCCAGAGCCTTTGTAGCTATTTCCTGAGTAGTTACAAGTAGCATAAAATGGATACAGTCAGCTCACAGGTGCTAGAAAAGAGCAGGGTGTGCTCATACCATGTGTTATCACCATTATCATCTTTTGTGTTCTCAGCCCTCCCTCGCTGCATGGGAAGATACAGACATCAACTGACACCCTGTTATAACTCAGAGCTATTTTAACACTTTTAATTTAAGGTTACAGAAGTGTAGTTTAGGCAACTGAAGGAAATCGTAATTTTGGATGGTAATAAAACTGCAAGGCGAAAAAAAGAAATGCATAGAACAAAAAAATAATCTGAAAATAAATTCATGCTGTGCTCCAAATCATAAATGTATGGCCACAGTACTTGGTATTTCAACCTATCCAATAACTGAGTATCCCAAAAATTCATTCCATTTAGGCCCACAGGCAACAGCAGATTCTGTATAACTACCACAAGCCTGACAAATGTTTAACCAATTCCTCGTTTAACTAGTGTTTAATTTCACCAAGTGTTTTATTAATCCATTTGCCTTTGTGTCAGGCCTGTTTCCTTTTCCCTTGCTTAGCCTGCTGTATCAGCTTTCTCTACCAGCCTCATCAGGTGGGCTCACAGGTTAATCACAAGCAATGGGGCCTCAGTAGCACAGAAATCAGAGCAAATTGCTCCTGTGCATCACCTTTAGTGGTTTCAGCATTACCTGCTCCTTTTCCCTAAGCAATTAATGGGCAGGATGGGCTTTTACAACAGCACATCCTGGTGCTTCCACAGCTACACCTCCTCATCATTACTGAGGCTGCTGGAGGCAGATATATTACACTCCTCTTCAAAAACACTGCCTTAGTGATTCCTTGGAGAGGAAAGAGACTAATTAACTCTCTAGCAATGCCACATATGATAATTTCTCAGCACTGAAGTTCTGCACCCTTCATTCAAACTTGCACACAGAATCCATTACAAACCAGACAGGAACAGTTGGCACGGAGGTGTAGTTAAAAAAACACAAACTGAAATTGCCCTTTGCAAAAGTACCACCTCCAGCTTTTCCTTCAAGACCAGAAGTAGCAAAGGAGAGCAATTACATGAAAGAGCAAAATGGTTGTTTCAAGAATGAAGAATAAAAGCAGCCTGAGTAAAAATGCAGGAGCCGCTTGCCAACTATTCCATATGCAAATTTCTGTGTCCCAGTTGCCAACATGATCACAAAGTTTGTGTACTGTACATTTGTAGAACAGCAACATACTACAGAATGTATTTTGAAGGTAAAGCGTCCTCTTTCAGCCCCTATTTAGGAATTTTCATGCTAAAAATAGAATGAAGGCTGCCAAATAAAACTAGTGCATAGTTGTAAAGCCAACGCACAATCTTTGTGTCTGGCTGCATTTCACTTATGTCACATCCAAGCATGTAAGTAATTTCTGTTGATAGTTAAAGGATCAGTTTAAGTGCTCTATGAGATACTGCACTTTCGGTGACAGAATGTTGTTCCTGGTGATCAAACTGCCACTGGAATCATGCTCATGTTCACTGTTTGGTTTTTCTTCCCTCCCCCATCCTGACAGTAGATTTACGTGTCTCTCAGAATTTACACATAAGAACCCAAAGTGTTTGCTTGCTGTAAGATGCTCTATGCTTAAAAATAAAAGTGCTTACACAGTCTTTTTGGTAAACCAATATATTCATAATACATCTGTTTAACCTTTAGATATAGCACTTTCCTTCTTGATATTTAGGGAAAAATGTCTCCTATAAAGAAGGGGGAAAAAAAGCCCCCCCATGCCTCTTTCCATCATTTGGCAGCACTTGGAAAACCAAGCAGGAGTGAAATAATGAAATTCCAGAGGACAAATGAATCAACCCTACTGGAGTTTTGAGATGATGATCAGCAGAAAACAATTACAAAGCAGAGTCCAAAGAGCACAACAGCATTACTCCTCTCTTGGGGGAAGGGCTCTTTAACAGGAATTTGCAGTATCTTTCTTTACAGAACAGTGAAAATAATTGGGGTGGGAGGAAAGAGAATGTAAGAGAAAAAGATACTTACAGCATCATCGTTCCTGTAGGGGTTCAGTCTGTTATACACAGCTTCAATCACACTCCGTCTAGAGCAAAAAAGAAAACAAAACCACAAGATTTTAAGGCTGTGTTCTTTTTTTTTTTTTTTCCCCAAGTCAAATTCCCAATTTTAATTTAAAAACAAACTTTAGAAGTTTCCAAATTCACAGCTTCAGTTAGCACTAAGTGTCCTTAAACATTCCATACTCTTTAAAACCTTTAGGCTCAAGACAAACAAGGCTGAATATCCCTGAGAGTTCAGCAGGAGAAGGGCACAACCTGACACTGAGGTCTTCATTTTGAAAAAGGGCAGCAGAAACCTCAGCGGACATTGAATGTCCTGGTCATTTGTGTGCCCAAAAACCACTGCAGTAGTGCCTTATGTACAATGTGTTATTTCCATTGGGGAACAGCATTGTGTTATTTTTTGGACACACAAAAGTTAAATTCTGAAGTACATTTTTGTTTGTAGTTATGTCCTAAAATGTACTTTCCATGTGCAAATATGAACAAATAGTTCTAGAACAGTATTTGCCTGCAATTTTTCTTTAAAAAAATAAAATAAATTAAAAAAAAAAAAAAAAGCGAATTGCAGGTTTGTGTATTGTATCTTCAGACTGAGATAAATTTTGTCTGGTAAAAAAATAATAAAAAAAATTCAATAATTTTGACAGTTGCCTATTTTTAAAAAGGCCCATGATTAGCATATTTAAGATAGCTTGAAATTAATCTTAATCTCTGGGATGCTTGACTTGTCTAATACTGATAGAAAATTGATAAGAAATAGATTGATAAAATATGAATACAACATTTGCAATCAACATGCCAATGAGCAACATGATTTTTATTTATTTCTTTTAACATAGGGTGAAAAACTGAGAGTCAAAAAACCCCTTGAAAACTGGTAATAAAAAAAAAATAAAACCCAAACAAAACAAAACACAATGCAGTGAGAGGCTGAAGGAAGAAGCTGCCTTTGCCTTTCCCAGTATATAAGGAAAAAACTTTGGAGGGAGGACCAGAAGGAAAGAGGGGAGTAAAAACCAGAAATGACGGATTAGACTTTAAATGCAATTTTCTTTTGGATCTCCTTCTGCAGAACCAAGTAAGATGAAGTAGCAGAGTGTGATATAAAACAAACTTCAAAGAACAACCTTTAAACTGCTGATGAATGCATGCAGAGCAATCACAAAGAAGTGCAAGGGAAGAAAAAATGGCAGATGACAAGCTTTGTAATCATCCTGCAACACTGAAGAGTCAGGAACTACCAAGTATCAACATCATAGTGAATGATTATAGGGCATGAAAGAAGAGGCTGGATTTAAAGCAATAAAATCAGGCAATTACACACAAAGTACATTGCATATATGGATTGGAAAGCTTCCCATACCTTTTAAGAAATAGGTATCTTTGATTCTAAATACAGGCAGGTTTCTTGGAAAGCATTATTTTCCTTCCAAACTGGCAATAGTGCTTTAAATCACATCAACACCCAATTAAATCAATGTTTCTCTATTCAAACTAGCATCACTGAGACACAAAATCCCACTGAAGTCACATCACTTCAGCAGTTCTACACAACCATGATGCTACTTGTAGCCAAAGGAGATTATGAAAAATCAATTTGTATGCTGCATTTCATGAGTAACTGACTCACACATACTTCAACACTACAGCAGCCCATCCTAAATAGATGCTACTATACTTTAAATTGCCATCTCCTCTTCTCCTAGTCAAACAGTTCCTATAGGAACAATATTGTTTTCTAGAAGCCATCCTTATAGTTATCACTTTATAATTTATTCAGTTTATTAATTTATAATTTATTCAATTACATGCCTGAAGTCCTGACGTTTTGGTGTAACAATACAAAAATCATATTTTGAAAGGTTAAAGATCCTCTGTATCTTATGTGCCCAATCCATTTTAACACTGCACAGGCTCATGAAGAATCTTTTGAAGCAAAAAGCACTTGGTTTGGGGTGCAAACAAGCTAAGCACATTGCTTCCCTAAAGACTAAATATTTGAGAAACCACAGAGCATCACCACTGAACCCTTCAAGGACAAAGTCAGTTATATAAAGCTACAAATTTAACTTCCACTTTTTTTTTTCTGATAGACTTCTATCTCACTTTCAGATTTGTCACAAGCAGAGAGGAACAAAAGCAAATTTTTAAGCAATTACAACATGGCTACAGACAAGAAAAGAAAGTTGCCAAGCAAAACATTTTATGCATATCACTTCTTGTTGAAGTGTGTAACACTTCAATCCAAGTAATTAAAGTCAGGGCATTACTTTCACATGTTCAAATGTAACATCCCCCCAGAAAACCCCAGTTAATTACAAAAAACAGACACTCAGGCCACCCTTAAAAACCCCTCATTCCTTCCCAAAACTACGGTTTGACATTTAATTTTTGCAATGATTCATAGCCAACTCCATTCTTTAGCTCGTCCTTTTCACCCAGAACAACTGAGTAATAAAAACTGGAGAACGGATCATCACCTTTTGTCGTGTGCCCTTCCTCCCCTCCCTGCCCCCCAACTTTTAAGAGTGGCCTTGCATTTAAAAAGTGATTTAAACCAAACCCCACACGGACACTGATGTGAACTCACTTGCTTGCCAACTCCCCCCCCGGCGGGAGGTTGGGGATGCTCTCAGTTGCTAACGTACGCATCACGTGGACTAAGTCTGGCACTCCTTCACCCTGCTTCTTTATGATCTCTGGGAATCAGAAGTACTTTTTTTGTAAGTGCAGTCCAAATTTTAACTTCATAAAGATTGAAACACTCAGTTTTATAAAAAAAAAGGCAGCTTAACATTAAAAAAAATATTAAAAATAATTAAAAGCGACAGACCGTACTCAACATGGTAATTGTTAACTTTGGTTCCATAAGGAAAAACCTGAAACAGATTTGACAGATTTACTGCTGTTAAAGTGCTGACTTGGTTTTAGAAATACACAGCTACCTAGTAACAGTGGAGGAAAAAAAAAATAATCTTTAATGGCTTTCCTGCTATACATTAGATAGAAGATGTAATATCTTCCCAAGGCATGGGGCAGATATTAACATCAGCTTTATCGCTGCAACACAAGATAAAATACTACTGCCATCACAGAAAACATAGTATTTTTAAGAAATAAAAGGTTAGACATATCAGAAGTAATTCCCATGGCTGTATGTGTATTAACCAAAACTTGTACCTCACTGCATTACAGCAACATGCAAATTTTAAGAACTATTACACATAAATTAAAAGCCAGGGACATCACATCTAATTGACAGTTCCAGTCTCAACTCAGGAGATATTTAAATACAGGTCAGGAACTTAAAGCTGATCCACTCCAGCTTTTGGGTGAAGAGAATCTGTATTGTAGCCCCAGCCACATTTGTCAAGACATTCATTCTTTGAGTTTATTCTTTGGCCTGATTGGTTTGGGGTTTTTTTTTGGAGGTTTGTTTTTTGTTTTTTTTTTTTCTGTGTTTGCTTTTTTCACTTTTCTCCTCAAGTCAAAAGCACACAATTTTATTTGAATACAAGACATTTCAGACCATACCACCCGTGAAGAGTCACTCTTAAAATAGCATTTTTATGAAGTTTAAAGAACAAGAACATTTTTAAAAATGCATCTCATTCATTTGTCTGTGAACATGAGCTCTCAGAAATTGCAAAACACATGAATTATTAAGACCTGGTGCTGTTCATCTTCAAGTGAATACTGCAACATGCATACAATAATTGTACATATGTGCACACCTAGACATGCATGTTTGTACATGCACACTAGTCTTCATGTAACAAAGCATTTACACAGTTTGAAAGTAGTTGGAATTCATCAGTACCACTTTTGAAAAATACTCAAGCATTCAGGATTTTGCCCTAAATTTCCAGAAGAACATACCAAGTTTCCATTTTATAATTTTTGAGATAAGGGACATTGAAAGCTTTTAAAACCAACACGTATCCAAGTATTTTTTAGTTAAAACAAAACGTAAAAAACAACAATTGTGAATTACTTTTTGTGTATGTAATGGTTTTCAGGGCTGTGTGTGTTTACAAAAACCATCAGCTCTGTTTTGCAGTCAGGCTGTGTAAATTATTTGCAAGGTATAGTGGAAACACTGCCTACTCCTCAACCAGCATCAAACTCTGCAGCACAAAGCTTTAAGCTGTTTACTTCAAGACCTAAATTTTAGATACATGACACCACACACCAGAGACACCTCAAAAACTCGCCATTTTCCTTAAAATCTACAGCCAAAGTTCATTTTAACCATCTACCATTTAGCAAAGATATAATCTATGAATCTTAAATCTGAATAAGAAGCCAAGATCTCAGATTTGGTTTGCCAAGTTCCTTTATTGTGCAATTTTGAACATCTAGAATATGCTACATTGTGCTAGTGCTAAAGTTCTGCTGTACAAAAATAAGGAATTTATAGTTGACCTATGCTACACAGTTTCACAACCTGTAACTGCAGTACATTTAACATACAGTCTCCACTAAATGAATACATTTATATTTTGATAAAACTATAGATACAGACTGAATGAACACTGAAGACACAACAAATGGAAGTCGGTCTGCTAGCTGTGGTTAATTTATTGGAATTATCTTGTTTCAATACACCTTTAACCCTCCCCCCAGTCTTTAATTTGCTTTTAAACCTTCTACACATTGTCATGGCATCAAGTACTGGAAAAATGTACTTACAACCCTAAAATAAAGGATTCAAAAATGGGAATTCCATACAAAAGTTTAAGGAAAAAGTCAGAACTTTGTTTATGTGAAAATTAGGGAAGGAACATAAAACAGCTAACTTAAAATTATTTATCTCTACATAGGTATAAATATTGCAGGGATTATCTATTACGGAATGGTTTTATGTAAAAAAAAATGAGAACAGAAAAAAAAAAAGGCTTAGACAAGTTTCTTTTTAGAGTCAACACATCAATAACACATATTAGTGCAAATCATAGCAACACATTTTGGAATGACTGATTACTTCCACCATGAAGTTCACATGATACTTTAGGAGTAACATTGATTTATTGCAAGTAATGGCACAAGGATGCTTCTCCACACTTGCTGCTTCTTCCATTATTTGTTGCAGCTACAAATCTGGACCACAAACACATCAGGAGAGTCTTCAGTGACATAGTAAGTAGAAAAGTTTCTACATTTTTTAAAATCTGAATCATCTCTCCTTATTCAAGATGACCATCATTATTAAATCCTATTCAGTCTTAAAATTTGCACTAGTTTTTAGCAGTATAAAGGTATATTCTGGGCCGAGGGGATAAAAATACAACCAGGAAAAAAATGCACATGAGAAAGGATTGACTCCCATTACTTGTTGGACTTCACTGAGTACCGAAGTGCATAAAAATACGTAATATGCATTTTGACCAAGTTTCCATTTTAATGAATTTTAAATTTAAATTGATAATACAGATTAGTAAGATCATTCTAAAAGTACTCTTTATATTTTTTAGTTCCTTCAGCCAAAAATCAGACTTTTAAAGTTAAGCACTGCCACTCTTATAGTATCCTAAGATAAGAGCAAGATTACTCACTGTAGTGTATAATGTTTCAGATGCTGCAGCAGTCCTACCTTACTAGTCAATAAGGTATGATCCATTTACTTCACAAACAATGCAACGGCACAGCAATTAAGTTAAACATAACAAAGTTATCAACTCCTGTTCTTGAAATTCTGCTTCACTTCAGGCCTTTCAATTTTCCTCATGCATAAGTTCTAAAAGGCCAAATTCTGCAAACAGCTGATACAAATCACTGCTGGGTTAAGTAGTGTTTACTAAATATTCATTAATTTAAATAATATTTTTGTGCAACAATAGACAAAAGATTGAGGATAACTCTAAAAATTAAGCAGAGACCCTTGAGGGGAAGTATAATATATTTCCTCAAGTTGTTCAGACATCATCTCATTAAATTAATATTAAAGTGCTTTATAACTACATACAGAATCCTTCTGCCTCTATGCAATTATCACACTTTGCTCATTCCTGCAAATTTCCTATTTGTATAAATGCAAAGTACCAGCAGCCAAATTCCTTGTATGTACCATAATCACATGCAGGTCCAGTGTTTAGGCTCTTCCTTTATAAAATGAAGCAGCTGTACAAAAATGCCAGCTCTCCTCACTATAATATTCCTGGGGTAGGATGAAGCCAGCTGAAGATGCAGCCTTGGCTTCATTGCATTTTCATATTCTAGGTCACGGGTTTGTCTGAATTCAGACACAATATCTGAGATAAGGAGGCTGCACTTGCCCAGATAAGGAGAGTCAGCACGCTGTGAATCAATGTGTGAATGTACAGCACACTTGTTCCTCACCCAGTCTGTGGGTGGGCACACACAGCGAGCTCCTCACTCGCCTGGTGCAAACCCGCTCCGCGCAGGGGGAGCCATCTGACACTTCCCTCCCGCAGTGTGACTGCGCTGGGATGTTCCTGTCAGGGAGATTCACACCAGCACTGACTGTGCACCAACCTCTCCTCTCAGGCAAGGATGGAGATTCAAATACACAACTGTCTGCCTGGCCATTTGTTCAGAGGCAGAACAGATGCAGTTTGCCAAGACCTGCCGAGCGAGGCCTTGGAAAAACGTAGCACTTTCTGCAGGAGCACCTACACGAGGTTGTAAGTGCTTTAAAAATGGCACATGGATTTGTGTGAGCCCACAAATCCCATGCAGGCAAGTTCTCTGGGAAATTTCTGGAGCTGCACTGTGTTACCTTCATGCAAGTTAAGGAGGAGAAAAGTGCATCATGTACTCCTCTAACTTGCTAATGACTGCTACCATAGCTGTGGAGAGCTCTGCCTGTCGTGCCCTGTGTGCTGTTAAGGATCCTTGGGAGTATACACACACATAACTAGACTTGTAACATATAGAGGAGTCCACTTCAAAAATAGACTGAACCTATGCAAATAATGCATACAGCATGTCTTAGATTTCAGAAACAAACTCCAAGCTGTAGTTGGTTTTAAATATCAAAAGGCACTATAAATGCAGTTTTAATCAGAAATTATTTGCATTGAATTGATTTCAAATATTTTTATGTGATCCAAAAAAGCCCCAGACTCACAATTTCAGTTTAAAGTTTTAAGACCTACTGAAATACAAATTTAAAGAAAAATTTTTAAGCTACTGTCAGAGTAAGATGAGTTCCCAGATTTTGTCATGAATGCTTAAAGATTAGCTTTGACAAATTTCTGACATACTTTCAAATAAGTAAATATGTAAGCAGGTGTTAAAGATTACAGTAATCAAGTTGTAATCCTACTATTACTGGATAATAAAATATTACAGCTAACTGATTTGTACTTAACTACATGGAAAAATGGCACTCAAATTACCATCTCCATAGACACTTTGTAAGATATTCTGATTATTTCATTTAACTCCATGTAACAGGAACCAGGAGTCACTGGTCTGAAGTTAGTGTTGTCAACAGACTCAGGAAGAACACTGAGCATAAATGAATTCTCTGCCATCCTGAGTAATTTTCAGGGCTACAGGCTGCTGCATTTTCATGGCAGAACTTTTTCAGGACATATATGAGTGCCTTTTTCAGAGGTACACAGGATGGCCAATGGCACTTGAAGGTCTATAAAAAGCCTGTACGTGTTAAGGGTTTAGTTGTTGGAAGGGGAAGGGGGGCCAGGGGTCTGTTTAGAAACAAAGTTACTTATTTTTTTTTAAATGATCCACCTTCTACTCTGCTTTCCAGGTACTTGTCCAACTCTGCCTCTCTTTTCACCGCCTCTGGTGATACCTTTGGTGCATTCGGAAAACAGATCAATATCACACTCATGTTGTCTCGACTTCCCTGGTGGAAAAGAAAAAATGATTTGAGAAATGTAGACACACCAGGCTAAACACAAATCAAAGCATTTTAAACACAGAAATTCACAAATCATATAGTATCAGAATCCAACTTTCACTATTATGGACTAATATTATCATTAGAATTAATCTTTCTGTACCCCTTACAGAATTCCAGGCCCATTCATTCAGTTCAACAATTAAGTAATTGCTTTTTCCTCTTTTATGGTCTGAAGACTACCTGGAGCCAGTTACAGACACCCCATTGTCATCTGAAAACTGACATTACTAATGAGTGATGTATAATTACAAAGTTGTGTTCTATCTTGTTTTAAGTACCAACCAATCATTTTGGGAATGGGTGAACAAAACCATTACTGCTCAAAAGCACTAATCAGGAAGGTGCTGAGTTCAGACAGTGCTTCCACCAAAAAATCACAGCTATTAGGCTTTTTCTTTTCCTTCTCATTTAAAACAAGAAATGTTGCAAGGAAGAAAATTTGTTAGAAAACCAGCTGTAAGATACCCAGTGCAAAAAGTGTTTACATTTAAAACTCCAAATAAAAGAATCCCAATACTTCAATATTTAAAAATACAAACACTTTGTGCTTATGCAAAATGTTTGGTTTACTTTTAATACCCTCGTGCTTTGGCCTACAAACATGCATCCACATAGGCTTAACTTTTAACACTAATTAACTCCACTGATGTCAGCAAGATCAAGAACAACCCAGTGTGCAGAACAACAGTATATGTTGTATAGTATAACAGTATGGGAGGTGCTGACAGTTGCCTCCTGCAAAGTTTACAGCATCCACAAGCCACTGTTCCTTTCCTGGTATTTGTTGTTAGCATTACCAAACAAAAATATAACCATTATTAATCTGCCAAGGTGTTGGACAGCAATTACAATTTTCCAGATGGGAAACAATGATCTGTTAGGCATGTGGGAGGAGCAGTGATGTTGCCTTGTTTCTTTAGAGAAAAGTCTTTTTCACTCTATGACTTCCAGTTTGCCTTTGCAAAATAAATATCAAGCTATGAAACTCAGTAACTGCATCACAGTGCAACTTGTTAATACAAAGTAGAAGTTAATGCAGACAAAGTTACAGAGTTTTGTTAACCCAAATAGCCTGGTCTTCTACTTGAGCTGGTTTCAGAGCTGCATCACACAACAGTGAATAAGAAATACAGTAATTAAACAAACAAAAAAAAAACTACTTAGGAAGCTAGGTCTTCAAAGTATGAAATCAAGGTTTATTGACTCTGCATTTATCTTGATGTAATTATGACAGTAATGTTACTACTGTGTGCCCAAGAAGGCAGGGGAAGATTACAAAGGAGAAAAATACTCTCTAGCCTGATTAAGTCTTAAGAGTTAAGGTTTTGTAAAGTATGTTATGAAATAGAAAAGGCCTATTTACTGTCTTTAGCTTACCCATGAATTCCCATTACCTTCTACTTTTCCACTGGTCACAGTGTATCTGTACATGATTATGACCTCTTGATGAACCAAAACCACCCAGAGGAACAATGTTCCTGTTGTGTGTTAGTTCCCCCTCTATCACTATTTTTCTAGGAAACATCACTGTCAAACTCATGTTACCATAAAACAGTGAATATTTATAGACTGGAAGCAAAGTTATTAATAACTTGTTCATAAACTTCTAACAGTGAAAACACAGTAAACTCCTTCTCTCAAGTCTGGCTACCTTGTACAAGCAGGTGTCAACTATCTCATTGCAAACTTTCTCAAGGTCATCAGTGACTTCAAGTCTGGATCTTACAAAGTCACACAGCTCTTCATTTCCCATAACATCCCAGATACCGTCGCAAGCCAGGATGATGAACTGATCATCTTCTTCTGATCTCTCAATTTCATAAACTTCAGGCTCGGGTGAGACCAGCTGTTCTGTAGGACCTTTCCCATGGACACATTTGTAATCAAAGTCCCCAAGTGCCCTTGAAACAGCAAGGGAGCCATTCACACGCTGAATCATTACGGAGCCACCCGCATTCTGTATTCGCTCCTTCTCCAGCGGGTTACTTGGTTTGTGATCCTGTGTGAAGAAGTGAACCTTCCTGTTTCGACAGAGCAAACCTCTCGAGTCTCCACAGTTGATGAAGTACGTGTGTTGGGGAGAAATCATGACACCCACAGCTGTTGACCCACTTCTGTCTGCGCCGTGCTTCTTCTCCGAGATGACTCTCATGTGTTCATCAATTTGCAGAAAACCTGTTCTGATGCCGCTCTTTACACTTTCCACAGATGGTGGCCCATCTGGCCCTTTAAAATCCTGGTTGCTCGTGATGTGATCTAATAAATGCTCACAGCAGTACTTGGCAACCTGTGATCCAGCGTGCCCATCATAGACAGCAAAAAAGGACCATCCATCCAGTCCGTTTGGCAAACCGATGACGGCCGTGTGTGCGTCCTCCATTTCCACGCGCCAGCCTTGCATGCTGCTCAGACCGTAACGCAGCCCGTTCCCCTGCCCCTGGGCATTATGCTTCTCCATCTTTGGCTTGTCTAAAAATGCTCCCATGGTGACCTGCCCTCAGTTCTACAAAGGGGAAAGAAGAAAAAAAAAAAAAATAAAAAGGGATTATTAAGATGTTACTTACACGTCTTGTTTATAAATCCTTTTGGAAGATGTTAAATAATGGTACGAGTAATGTTAGGATGACCAAAATACACAGCTATAAAAGCTGATTTTTCTGTGTCTCCAGTTGAATTTGCATTGCTTTCATCTAATTTAAACAAGGACACTATTACTGGCTGAACTGCACTTTTCATATTTTTGTATTTTCAGCTGTTTTACTTGAAAAATTTATATTCACTGTCATTCATGGTTCTGACAAAAGCCTCTAATAGAACTATGTATGAAATCAGTTTCAAAGAGGACTTGTTAACTGGCACACATCTGAATGGCTGTTCTCTGCAACTACTGAGCCATGAAAGAGTTCAATGTTTCCAGGACACTGGCATTCCCTAGATCCCTACCTGCTGGCCACAAATTCTTGCTAACACTGCTTTTCTGGTAGTGATGGGGAAATGAAAGCAAACTGATGAGGTTTTGGTTTTTTTTTCAAGAAGGAGGTTTCAGGGTTTTTGGGGTTTGGCTGTTATTTGAGGGGTTTTTAAGAGAGAAATTATAAGAATGACCAAAAGGATGCCAGAGTCTGCATAAAGGAAAAAGCAACACTGGATAAACTAGCAGCAGGACTGGGAAGGAACAGAGCAGCTGTCCCTTTAGGCAGCAGCAAACCATTAGTTTGGCTCAGCCATCTTGTGAAAGCTCATCCTTAGATTTTCGGTTAAATTACGCAGCAGCTTCTCAGATGTCTGTGCTGCAGATTTACTTAAAACCCTCATGTATTCATGCTTCACTGAAAGACAACTGCCCCTGATGAGTCTGAGGAAATCTGTTTGGAAATAATTGTGTGAATCAAGATTCATGCCAGACCCATGCACTGCACACCCTCTCCTCCTTCACCTCCTCCTTGGGATGTGATACAGCAAATATTCATGCTGAAGAGAATAAGAGTTGTATTTGCAGGCAGTGTAAACTGACTGGTTTATCTTCATGGTTTTCACACCCTAACCATCCAACCCACCCTTCTAATCCACATGGCTTTATTTGTGCATTCATTATTAAAAAATCGTACAAAATAGGTCACACATTTTGCATACTTGCAAATTATGCCTAGAGAAGCATCAAAGAGTCTGCAAATCACTGTTATACAATACAAGGTAATGGAACAAAACTATGAGCTCTTCTATTTGAAGACTGTGGACAAAAATTAGCTGTGAAAAGAACCTCAGAAAGAGATTTTACCTGAGGCCCCAACTAATAGCTGCACCAGCAGAAAAATCAGTACATCAGGGGGTTTTAGAAATGTTTAACTTGACCATGGGATATATTTGACCCATTTTCTAAGTGACAACATCACGTTTTTATAACATGCTTTTATCACAACACAGCACCAGCCATTAGTGACACCATGTATCCAACAAAGCTCTTCACACTGTCTCTTTCCAGCCACTGTCAACCTTTCTGAAACATCTGTGTTAGAATAAACAGTCGAGAAATGTTTATATTTGATCTCACCACAACAGTGATTCAAATGTGAGGCACGGGGACTGGTTATGCACTCTTTGGCTCACAGGCTTTGTTAACAAAAACAAAACACATACTTCAGCTGTATGGGGATGGCAGCAGTGATTCACCTCTGCCTCCCCTCACCTCAAACCCTGCTCTGCAGTTCTGGCTCTTCTCAAGTGAACACAAAAATATTGATGCCCAAGCAGGCTGTAACTAACCAACAAAACAGAGTGTTGCATGGTGTGTGTCTTGTGTCCCAAGCACATGCAGGAGGTTCACATTACTGCAGTTGCTAGGAAAAAAATATGACTTAAGACTTTTTTATCTTCACATGCAACTCTAGTGAAGTCAGAGTGATCAAAATAATTACAGAATGCTGCTATAAATCACATGGGAAATTATTTTGCTGAATAAGACTTTTTATTCATTCTATGATAGGAGCAAGAGTCTAATGCTGAATGTTCTCTTTGTTGAGGAGATCATTAAACAGAATGCGGACATTCAACTTTTTCACCTTAATTTAGAGCTCAAAAAGCAGAAACTGCCCTGACAAATATACTTTTGTAAGATATCTGACATTATTTCTATTTAAAATAAAACATTAAGAACAGGATACAGTTCCACTGACCACAAACACTGTTGAAATCTTGACTAATAAGGACCATTTTTCTTCTAATCTCTCACCTTAGTATGTACACAACATTCAGAGCTGTGCTTTGTAAACTGTTTGTTCTGCTCAGTAGTTTACCATGTAAATTAGAAATACATACAGACAGTCTGAGTGAAGTTCTAGCAACTACAGAACTGCCAGCACACCTTCTACGTTAACAAATCACTCTCCATTTAAATACCAAATTGCCTTATCCCTTCCCAGAAAGGCAACCTGAAAGCTGGTGGTCTTTTAAGCTAAACTTTGTAGGTGAGATGTTGATCCAGGATTCCTCAGGGGTGAGAGTTGCCCACCAGGGATGAGAACACAGCCAGGCAAAAGGAAAACCACAATGTGGCCATGGAACAACTCCTTCAGAAATTGCCCACAGGATGAAGTGATCCCCCTCTGGAAACTGCAGTAACACTTGTCTTCCCTGCCACACTCCAGCTAACCAGACTTTGGCCAGAATAGCAGTCTAAACCTGCAGGAGAATAGGCCAGGTTTTCAAAATCCTCACTGTATCTGCAGAAAAAGCATTGTTTACTTGTGGATAGGATGAACGTGCCAGACCAGGTTTTTTCCAGAATTTCAAAAATTTCAGTTAAAACTGACCAACCTGTGAAGTCTGATGGAGATTACCTGCTACTTCTTCCCCCATACCCTTAATATGTAGTTAAAATCTGAAGAATTTCAAGAGTCTTAGCTGTGAACAAAAAGATTCTTAGTTTTACAAGAAGGGATGGACACACACAGAGAAATGCTGATATAAGAAAGCCATGCCTCCCTCCTACTAAAAATACCTTTTAGACCTGTTTTTGAGTCCATATCTACGGAAACATCTTTCAAACACCGGTGTCTATCTAAATTATGAGCACATTTGTCATCCTTTGATGAGGTGCTTTGTGCACTACAGTGACTGAGTTGGAATGACACCTTTGGTTAAGCACATTACTCTGTATGCAAATCTGATTAACTTATAGCAGTGCAAGTGCCCAAGTTACAGCATGACTTTGTTATGTAAAAACACAGACCCAGAACAGGCTTCGTGCAATGGGTGCAATACACAAAACAGATCCTGAACGTGGCTTAACTCGGCTCCTCTTTATGCCTTTAGTCTTCTTTCTTAAGAGGAGCCCTCATTTGATGATTTTTATTCTCCAAATAATTTTACTACCTTAATCCAGTCACACATTTCTACAGTCATGTCAGAAAACTGCAGTCTCATGGCAGGAGACAGAACCAGTCCTTTACTCAAGGAAGTAAAAAACTCAACTTTTGGGATGCTTGAATTTTGCACTTATATACTGAAGGAGACAGACATTCTTCCTCTTCTTATTAAAGGCAAAGTAAGAGAAAAGGCACTTTAATAATGAAGTTTGGTAGCAAACATACACCACTTTTTTTTTTTTTTTTTCCTTAAAGAAGGACCATTCTGAACAGTACTGTAAGGAACTGGTAAAAAGGTCAGAGGTGCAACATTGTCTTCATAATTGTGACTCTCACACGTCACCTGGTGCTATAACCACACAACCATCAGCCAAACAAGCTTCAATTTTAGTCTAAGATGATTCTTGGCTCACCATTTCTGTACCAGTGACTTCCATTAGTTTTAGATCCTAAAAGAGAAAAGCTTCTTGTAGTCAAAGTTTCTGGGATTTTGGCTCTGAAGAACAGAGAGGCATCTGAACAAAACTAGATGTGAAAATGGACCCCTGTGAACAGAAATGAACGTGCAGGGGGTGCAGCTCTGCATCTACAAGTGCATTTTTAACACGATTTCTGAAACACTGATTCTGTGGAGGTCAAACTGAAGGACAGCCTCTCCAGCAAGTGCACAGAAAACTCAGACAGAAAAAAGTAAGAATACTGTACACGGCCTAGAAAGATCAACACAAATAACAAGAGCTTGGATAAAACACAAGAGTGGCAAAATTCAAAGGACTGCAGCATTAGAAACAAAACTGAAATAATGAATGGAGCATGCCAAAGAGTCAGTAGCTAAACTCCTTGAAAGTAGATGCAACTGGAGAACAGAGTGGCAAAGAAAAAAGGAGGGTAATTAGTATACCAGGCCATGGACAACCATGGACAACCACAGATACATCACTGGAATGCATGAAATCTCTTTGCCCCTTCATTTGTTCCTCAAATTGTGCTATCCAGGCAGCACAACTGTAATGCTTTCTGCTACACGGGAAAATAAGTTTTACTGGTTTGCTATTTGCTTGTTCATTTGCCTCAAGGTTCAAATGAAGATAAGCCCAAAATTGTCCCTAAAGGAGAGTTAATGCAACTCCACATATCCCTACAGAAATACAAATTGATTTTTCCAAGGAATCTGGACAAAGATTTGATCGTTTTGTCCGAGAAAACTAATCACCCCCATCTAAAACTTTCACTTGAACAATATGTAAATTAATAATCCTTTTTAAACAATGCTCAAGTTGTATTCATTCCTCTAGGATAAGCTGCTTACATGAACCACACTGAAGTCACAGGCACTTGTTCTAACTAAGCTGAGAAATACCCCCACACTCCAATTTCCTGGAACAATTCTCTCTCAGTGACATTACACCCCGTGTGTTGTAATGAGGACCACAGAGAAAGATTACAACCTTTACTTGAACTACAGGACACAGAGCAAGTCACCAAATTATACAGACTGCTAGTGACTAGAAAAAGGGTGTTTGTTCACTTCAGCTCCAGCCTGATCTGCAGCACTTTTTCCCCTCTGCCTTAAGCAGGCTGGATGCAGTAGCAGACAGCATGTAATTGTGCAAACGTGGAAACATTTTCACAAGTTACAGCCTCTTGAATGAAACACTGACAGCACATACTGGATGCCCCGAATCAATTAATTTTAACAAACAACATGTCAGAGAACATCCCAGGGATCGGAAGAATGACTAAAATAAAACAGAACACGCAGATGAGGAGACATAATTACACCACAGTCATGGGCTGAATGAAGTCATGAAAAAGCTCCTTGCCAATGAAACTATTTAAAAACTATTGGAGGCTATATGACTGAGTTCTGGCACTCAGGGTTCCAAACATCAATAAAACACCAAAAAATTACAGTTGATGTTTCTGAATTTGTACTTTCAGACACAGGAATACACGGCCGGCTACGAGACGTGAACTGTTTATGAAAAAGAAGTAAAAGAAATAAAATTCAGAAGTGGGGCTCTTTCAATAAACACAGACTAACCCATTTCCCCACCAGAACATTTATTTATTGGGGATACAACTGTAGTCTGAGTTATATTTCAGTCAGACAATTGCAAAAGGAAGAACATAAACTACCCATATAGGTAAGAAAATTTCTAATAACATTAAGAACTTTTGGTTTAGGATAGATGTAGGAGGTATGGCTTGCAGCAGACAAAACCCAAAATAAAACAAAACAAAAAAACAGAGGAAGCAAGTTAATAACTCTGTGTGTATGAAGGAAAGTCTGAACTGTTCCAAACTTCCCCAACTTACCCTCCCTCTCTCCCAGTAATTAATATGCAACAGTGATGCCTATTACAACTGCACAGCACAGCAGAAAATGCTAAATCACTGCACCTCTGATACAAACACCTATGAGCTCTGAACGGCTGGTCCACAGGCACTGCCATTTCACTGGGCTAAGTTGTTCAGAGAGTTGTTTTTTTTTAACATAACTTCTGCTAAAAATCCCTTCTCCTTGCTAGGAGCTGACAGCCCTTTCCAAATTCCTCCTTGTACTAAGCAGCAAAATATTTTATCCCACGTGGTGTTTATGGCAGGGCAGGTAGGATTTAGAAGAGGATTATTAAAGCCTTCTGGAACACAGAAGGTAACCATTTCTAAGTTAACACCCTCCCTCCAACAACATGTTTCAGCTTCTTCTTAAAACATTATTTTCTGCTCCTACCTACCTACCTACCTTTCCTGCAGACAACTAAACCTGTTCCAAGGTTAAATGAGAAGGTTCTCATTATGAGTGTGTTTTGGCTGAGGTTCAAACTCTCTCCAGCAGAGACATGTGTAATCTGATTTTTTGCAAAAGGAAGCCCCGGACATTGAAA
This sequence comes from Zosterops lateralis, assembly GCF_965231275.1. Classification (NCBI taxonomy): domain Eukaryota; kingdom Metazoa; phylum Chordata; class Aves; order Passeriformes; family Zosteropidae; genus Zosterops; species Zosterops lateralis. The sequence goes on along the minus strand of NC_139761.1, from coordinate 5,428,475 downwards.
TAGGTAATTCACCTCTAATAAACTGTTCCTTCAGAAGTTTGAAAGATGGTGATGTAGTTTCCAAGAATTCTTTATGGAGTTAATTTTGCAATCTGGTCAGTTATGGAAGAAACTAAGTTCTTTCCAGAATTACCAAGATCCCTGCTGGGAATGAAAAATAACTACATTGATTCTGAGAGGAAATACAACTTGCATCCACAAGTGCCAGTCACTCATCAGGATCCTAACATGACTGGCATTCTCAGAACACGATTAAATGAGCATTTCTTGGCCCAGACAGAATTCTCACTTCTTTCTAAATATCTGCACTACAAATGAGAAGTGGGAAGGCGTAAGAGAAAAAACCACAACAGCATCAAAGTATGAGCAGCCCAAAGACTATGAAAAACTATGCAGACAACCAAAATGGCACTACCAGGAATGATGAAAATCAATGAGGTAGCTCTGCATAAAATCATGTTCTGCTGTCTGAACAACATGAGAATGAAAACACCAAGGTCCTTGCTTGAAAGTATTAATAAGCAGAAAACATGCTCATGCTGGTGCTGAGTTCAGCACCTTTCTGGTTATACTTCATTTTCCAAAGATTTCTTACTAAGGAGTGTTGGAAGATAAACAAAAGACACCCATTTTAGACAAAAAGCTCAGACAACTGCTTTGTTAACAGTGCAGAAATTCCTGCAGGTTCCAGCCAAAATTCTGAGCCCCATTGAAGCAACAGAAAAAAAAAGGACTGGAAGATCCAAGGAAGCTGCAGTGTGTGGAGACAGAATTTGGGAGAAAAGAAAGGCCTTGCTTCAGTTTATATATCAATGAGATGCAATGAGATTCAAATTTTTTGAAAGAGGAAGGCAAACAAGTGAATTTAAGGATTCCAACCAAGCTGCTCATGACAGAAGGAGTACACAGTGCTGCACAGCCATTCCAACAGAACCCCACACAGCAACAGTTTCACCACAAAGAAAACATGGGTGAAAAGGAAACAGAAAGAGACAACCCAGAAGAATGGAGCTATAGTAAGTCATAAAAGCTGAATTACAAATTTTTCCAGTATTTGTAATACCACGAGTGCTCTGCCACTGTCATTTCTCATCACAGCAGATCATTTCCCCATTCCTAAACATTGTGGGCCGAACTGAAAATTCCTATTTGAGTACAAGCCACTTAGAGAGCAAGAATTCAACAAATCTGAACACATCAAATAATTCAAATAATAGCTTCAACCCCCTTTTTCTCTAAATTTCTTTTTTCCCCCTCTTATTTACAGCTTGAAACTTCAATATCTTCATTCACTGACAGTTTTATCAATCAAACAATAACTGCCACCAAAAAAAAAAAAAAAAAAAAAAAAAAAAAAAAAAAAAAAAGTTAAAGATTCACAGAAGAATGTTTTCTTTAGAGGAAGGCTCGCATAATTCCACTGCCATTTCTGTATCAAAGAAAAAAAAAAAAACAAACCCAAACCTAACCAAATAAAAAGCATTTACTTCTTTTATTAAGTTCAGCTAAACCTAGTCAGAAAAATCAAGACAACTGGGGAGTCCTGGCCCCTGCTGCCCCTACCCAAAAGAGTGAAGATATTGGGTGAAGCCTCTAGACCAGAATGGCTTTTGTCCACAACTGTTCTGGTTGTTCAAATGCAACTGGAGTGAAGTCCAGCCACTGCCAATTTGTCTTTGTCAGTGTTTTAGCTAAGTGTTAAAATAAACCAGGAAAAAGATGCTCCATGGAAAAAGGTCCCGAGGGGATTATTCGTTGAGACTCCAAAAACAAAGGGAGGCTCGAATAACAAAAATTTTAAAATCAACAAAACAGCGCCTGTATTAACTGAACTATTCCTGAAATATGGGGAAAAACTGACACTCATAGTCACTCTCAATTCAGGAAACTGCCATTTTTTTAACAGTTGATATTGCTTGTTGCCTGTGGTAATGTATCCAAATTCTTACAGAACCCCACCATCCCCATATTGTATTGTTTCACTGATAACCTCACCATAAACATCTTAAAAATTTAGTTAATACAATCCTATATATTTCAATTAAATGGAACACATGGAATCATCCCTCTATCTGCTCTGTAATTCCCCCTCTCTGTTTCTAGTTACTCATCAATGTCACTGCTCTTTTTAAAAACTAATTATTTAAAGCTTTCAGACTTCAGATCTTCCTAACTTCAACAAGAAGCACCAGCCAACTGTTTATGGTTTGTCTTATGAGCAATTTATTTTAACAATATGACAGAATGAAACCCAAGTGAAAATAAAGCTTATACAGATAGAGCCTGGGAGCAAAATAAAAATAAACTATTTTGAGAAAACACAATCAGTATGTGTGTGCCCAATAATTAGAAGATGATGTTTGCATGAAGGCCCCAAAACTTCCTGTTTAGTCAAGCACTCAATATTATGAAATAATACAAAAGCAATTCCCCAGACCCTTCACTTTACATGAAAACTTTTGTGGGGTTCTAATCTGAGCAACATTAACACTATTCTGGTGAGGATACAGAAAAAGCAGCATACAGGGGAGACCTGAAACCTGATGACTACCCACGGGAACAAAATGGCAATAAAATAGGAAATGTTCTGAAGTTACAGCTGGAACCTGGCTTTGCTTGCAAGGAAATGACATCAAAACTATGCCAGAAGCACATTAAGACCTGGAAGTCAAATCCTCAAAGCTTAGGAAAAGCTGGAGTTTGCTCATTTGTACACACACAGAGCTTTTATTTACAAAGCTATTTTGCCCTCATGTCCCCAGCATTCCTATCTCATTAAAAGAACAAGGACAGAGGATGATGACTGCTGCAGTAAAACAGATTTTTCACCCTACACAAGACTACATAAAAAATATAAAAAAGAAACCAATGAGAAAAACAACTCTATTATTCTTAGCCTTTTATGCAGACAGGAGCTTTCAGGACAGAAGGCTTTCCTCTGAGGGGCACATTGATTGCCAAGTTCACTTCTATCACTACCAGCAAAGAGGTGATTTCCCCATGATAAACAAGGCAGTAAAGGTGCTCCTCTCACTCCAAACCAGAGTTCAGGACAGCTCTAAACATTCTGGTCACTTAATGAGGTCATTGTCAATTCATAAATTCACCTGTTATTCCAAAGTCACAGCAGTGCTAATGCCAGCATTTCCTAAGCTTACAGGGCCTTGCTCTGCAGCCTCAGAATGTTTTTTTACAGAGAGCAGCAGCAGTTGATTTTTAACAAGGGTCTGTCCAAATACTTGCTGTAATTGACTGAGGGAACTAGAAAATTATTTACTGACAGCAACTGAGTCTTTCTTCATTAAATTTTCCTACAATTTAATGCTAGCTGCTTAACCGCCCACATTTTTCCACATTCTGCACTCCTTTCCAAAGCCTGGGTTTTACTTAACAGCTGGAGAATTCCTTAAACTCATCTCCAAACACAAAGAGCTCAGGCACAGTTTACACAGTTCTCGTGGCTACTGCATTTTAGGGCATTTCTAATGAAAAAAAATACCACAGAAGTTAATGGACAAATAGCTATGACAATATGGTCAAGAAGAATACAGGCCACATTCGAATTTCAGATGACAAGGACTGTTGGCAGTAAAAATGAATTGCACACACAGATACAGAAAATCCTTCAAGTTACAGCAGAGACCCAAACATGAGAGAACATTTCATTCTCTAGGTCACAATCCAGCAAGGCATTTAAGATGAGAGCAACATCACAAATCAGAGTAGTCCCAAATAATTCAGCTGCACACGGCCTATCACCATAAGCACACTGAAGTGCTTTGCTTTATTTAAACTGCAGCTATCAAAATACAAGTCATGCAACACTTGAGTTTGTTGGGTTTGTAAATTGGTATCTTAGAAGACTTTAGAGGCCTTTTTATCTACTACAGTATTCTTACTTTTGAGAATTAACCTGTTAACAATGAAGAGGCTAATGTACTTTTTCCTCCCTCTGTAAACTTTATTTCTCTACATTTCAATACTGAAACATGGTTAGTCAGTTTTGCTTTTTCCTTTGCAGCACTCTAAGATGCTCTTTGGATAAACATAGATATATATTGCTATAAAGTTTACACTCTAAACAGTACAAGTGTACTTCATTGGAACTGTCACTGAAAAAAGTTCTTATTCTGTTGTTTCAGTCACATGTAAACACCTTTTGAGAAGAGCTGTTAAAAAAAATCTGAGCAACTGTTTCATTTATTTATAAACACACTCTGTTCTGTAGACTCCAACAGGCAGCTGAAATATCCATTAGTGAATTATACTGGTATTTGTGTTGAAACACAAACAAAATAAATAAGAGAAAAGATAGCAACTTGACAAATCTGTAACTCGGTCTGTGGTTTAACACAGAGCAGAGTTTAGCAGACAAATAGAGAAAAGGAGACCTTGCAGCAGTGGTTTAACACCAGTAACACCCACCCAGCAGTTACTGCCTCTACCCAGGAACAAAAATCAGCCCATTCACTCCCATGGTATCACACTTGCTTTCTCCTCCTGCCCTGATTACAATTCCCTTGGTCTAAACATTCTTCCCAGTCTTAAGAGTCAAGTGATTTACTCTAGAAATATTAAATCTTAATAAATGCTAAACTGTTTTTTTGCAGACAGAGAGCAACATGAAAAAGCTACAAGTAGAAAATGTTATCTCCACATCATGGCTCAATGTATGAATCCTCCTTTAAAAATATCTTTTAGCTCTGGTGAATGGAATGTACATAAAATGCCATAAAATGTACATTTATGCACATTCCCAGGATCTTCTAAATATCCTAAGCACACTGTCATTTTTTCAGGGATTATATTGTATACACAGACTTGATACTTTGCATTTGCCATTCATTCAATGAAGAGGATTGTATTAAGCATGTGTAAATGTTATCGAAGTTTATTTCTTATCCCAGTACTCTAAACTGAAATTTGGATCATGCGATTAAAACGACAGAGATCAGTAAAGAGTTCAGCAACCGAGTGTTATCCAAAAAGAGATTAATTTCCAAAAGAACAAATGAGATTACAAGTTGCATCATTTAGAAAGGAACAGAAGATACATAATTTTTTTTACAAAAAACTAGAACTCAAGTATGATTTATGAGAAAAGAGGAGCAAAAATTACAAAAGGTCCACATGCCATAGTAAGAATAAATGCAGTTTGGCTAAGGTTTAACTATGATAAACAACTATAGTCTTGACTTCAAACATTATTACTGCTCGAGTCTTTAAAATGTCCCTGGTTTGCAGAGGCAAAATGCAAACAGTTATTTTACAATACTTCCCATTCTAAAACTTGTTTATTTATCAGCACAACCTGCATCATTCCATCACTCAATTGCAATGCTGTTCTGCTCGGCCAATTACGTAAGTATTTTGTACATCAGAACAGACCTGAACACGTGAAAATTAAGCCCATTGAAATGTCCACATTTTAGTAAGAAATATCCTATTCTTAAATTATTTATATTTAGGTCATCTTGGTCAAAAGCAGCTGCTTTACATTCCCTAGTTCCACTAAAAATGAAAAGTGCAATAAGATCTCTTATTGACAGCTGCATTCAAAAACATACCAGTTACATAAGTTTGCAAATTATACTGTGCCAGAGTTAAATATCTAAGCATTTTAACAACAGTTCTCAAAATGCTATCTCAGCAAGAATGACTCAACTCCACTGTATAAGCTGCACTCCAGATAAGAAACAACAAGCTCGATTTTAAAGGGAAAAAAAAAAAAAAAAAAAAAAAAAAAAAAAAAAAAAAACACCAAAAAAAACCACCAAAAAAACCCCAACAACTTTTTAGTATTCTGCTTTAATTCAAATTGCTCTGAGTGAGTTCTGCTTGTTTGGACCTGCAAGCTTCACCAGTCATTTGGCATTTCCATCTCTCCTCGCTTTCAACAAAAGTATCCCAAGCCTACCTAGAGACAGTTAAGGGAAATACTTGGAAAACAGGTATAGTTTTCTACTGTACCTCCAGGGGAGAGATTTACCTGACAACCACCAAGCAGAGGACTAAACCTGTAAACCAGAGCTAGGCCCTGCCCAGGAGAAAAACATGGCTATGCCAGGTGAGAGTGTGAGGACAGAGAAACTCTCTCCGTGTTTATCCGAGGATTTTATCACAGATCTCTGTGAGGAAAATGGGCACGATGCATCAGCAAGTCTTTTAGCTCAATCTCACATACAAAAGGAAGACCCAGAAAGGCCTGGGAGTGAAAACTTCAGGAGCAGCCAATGCTGGTGCACCAACCCAAGCTGCTGTCCTTTAACACCTTCCCTTTGCACAGGTAGAGTGCAGAACTCCCCCAGCCCACGTTCTCTCTGATGTAATTCATACAAGAAACTATGAATAGCAACAGATGGGAAGTTATCAGAGAAGAAACGTGGCTAGAAATTGCACAATTCTTGGTCATTTGGCAACTCACTCGGGGTCCTGAGTAACAGTGGCCATTCAGCCTTAATTCCATCAGGACTTCACAAAACCTGCTTCAGCCACTTAATCACTGAAACAGCTCAGGAAAGTCTTACAAGGGCTCATATCTGGAAATGCATTTCCTAGAATCACAAGAGTTAGAACTTCTAATTTATTAATGGATTCTCTTTACTCTGATGCTAAATTCACAATCTAAGGAAAACATATCACATTCTTTCCGGCTCCTGCTCTTGTGATCTACAACTGTCTTCTGCTTAAAAAAAATTAAATTTTCCTTTGGATAAAATACCCTAAGGACCTTAAACCTTAAGGTTACCACAGAGACCACTCCAACGCACAGCACTTTCCCATTTGACAGAAGGTACAGCTCAAAAAAAATTTAGTTCTTCCCAAGTGCTACTGTAAACTTAAACATCAGTTCTGTAACCACAAAATTTTGCCATCCACACGGCAAGACTTAAGAAATATTTTAATCGTACCAAATAAATACAAACACATATCCAACAGATGTCTGCAAAAATCAATTCTCCTAAAACTGTCAACCTCCAGCCTGCCTTAACGTTGTATCACAGCTACCAGAACACGATCTAATATAACAAAAAGGTTAGACATCCGCTCAGAACCCCTGGCATTTCGCACGCAAGCCCAATTTTACCCAGCACATCACCGCACAACTTTCTCACCGAGGACAGCATTTCCTTCCCCGGACTTTTACCACGCAGGCCGTGACAGATCGCGGATCGTCAGCACAACCTTTGCTCGCTGAGCATTGTTTTCAAAGGCACCGAAATCTCTGACAAACTTTAAACGCCCGAAAGGCGTTGGCGAGGGAAAGCCGCCCGCCGCATCACAATGTCACTATCTGGAGAGCGCTTGATGCTCCGACCCTCGCCGGGGTGGGGTGCTTTATAAACAGATATTTGTTGGGTTGTTGGGTTTTTTTTTTCTTTTTTTTTTTTTTTCTTTTTTTTTCCCAGTCAGTGCCGTGCCCCGAGCGTTTGGGTGGCGATGGGAGAGGAGGCTGTTTATAGCCTTTATTAAATGAACTCTGAGCGAGGAAAGGAGGGGGGCAGGGAGAAAGGGAAAGCTGCTGCTCCTACCTGAGGCAGGCCCAGACCCCGGTGCTCACCCTCCTCCCGCCGTGCCCGGGGGGCTGCGGGGACACCGCCACCCTCAGCGGGCGCTGCAATGCAGGGGCTGCGCAGGGGGCTCCGCATCCCGGCGGGATCGCTCCCCCCTTCCCCTTCTCCCCATCCCCATCCATCTCCTCCCCTCCCTGCGGGCCGCCCGCCCCGCTCCCAGCCGTGCCGCCGGGGATGGCGCCGGAGCTGCCGCGCTCTCCGCCGCCCCCGGTTGTTTACAGGCCCCGCAGCGCCCCGGCCCCGCCGCCCCCTCAGCCCGCCCCGGCCCCGGCCCCGGCCCCGCACTGCGCAGCGCCACTTACCCCCCCGGCCGCGGCCTCGGCCTCGGCGCCGGCTCTGCGGGCAGGGCCGCGCTCCCGGCGGTGCGCGGGGGAGACGGGGAAGGAGGGGGGGACAAGGAGGAGGAGGAGAAGGAGGGGGGCACCCGGCTGGCGGCCTCGCCTCAGCTCATTCACAGGGCGGCTCAGTGCCCAGGGGGAGCCCAGCGCTCATCTCGCCCCCGCCGCCGCCGGCCCCCCCCCCGCCCCCGTCCCCGTCCCCGTCCCCGTCCCCCGCCCGAGCTGCTCCGCGCCCACCCGCGCAGCGCCGCGCGGAGCGCCGGCCGCGGACGGACGGACGGACGGACGGGCGGGCGGACACACGGACACACTCGCACTGCGCTGCCGCCGCCGCCCCTCTGCGCAGGCGCGCACGCCGCAGGGGAGGGGAGGCGGGAGCGCGCGCGCGCGCCCCCGCGCCCTTTCCCTCCTCGCTGTCTGCCTCCCTCATTAAAAAAAAAAAAAAAAAATTAATTTTAAAAATCACACAATTAAAACACCCAAAAAAAGGGACAAATGGAGCTTGACAGATTAAAAAAAAAAAAAAAAAAAAAAGAAAGAGTTAAAAAAAAAATAGGCGGAAAAAAAAAAAAAAAAGCAGCACCCCGGCAGGGTACCCGGATGTCGCACGGAGCGGGGCCGTTACGGGTATTACATCACCCTCCGCCCCGGGCCCCGCGCCGCGCGGGGCGGTGACGTCATCGGCCCCGCCCCTGCCCCTGAGGGGAGAGGCTGGCGCGAGCGCCGGGGCTGGGGGGGTGTTCCCCGTCCCGGGTCTCGAATCTCGAATCCAAATCTCGAATCCAAATCCTCATCCCGGCCCTGTTCCGATTCCAATCCCGATGCCGGTCCCGCTGCGGTGGCGGCAGCAGCTCAGCCCACCTGAGGACGATGTGGGTCTCGAGGCGCTGGCCGGATGAAGCCTCAAGTCTCCCTTAATCACAGAATCGTTTAGATTGGAAAAGATCTCTGGGATCATCGAGTCCGAGTTATGACCCAGCACCACCCAGCCAGACCGTGGCACTGACTGCCATGTCCAGTCATTCCCTAAAACACCTCCAGGGATGGTGATTCCATCACCTCCCTGGGCGGTTCCAATGTCTAATCACCCTTTATGAGAAGAAATTCCTCCTGATGCCCAACCTGGACGTCCCCTGTGTCCTCTCCTCCTGAGGGGCTCCTGCTCGCCTGGATCGCAGCTCCGCAGGATTTCCCGTTGGAAGCACAACCGCTGGCAAAATCAGCAGCGGATTACCAGTAATGAACGCATAATGGGTTTAATAATCCCACGGGTTTCAGCCCCCTTTGATGAAGGCTGGCCTGTACACAAAAGACATGGGAGTGTGTTCATGAAGTCATTCCCCCACCAGTCTGCGGGGAACAAACTGAGATGAGAAGGTTTTAGACAAAAAAATCTCTTTTGTCTCAAGAGGGGAGGAGGATGCTCAAGGAGGCTGCGATGGGAGAGGGGTGATTCTGGGAGGAATGGCTTATTCCAGCAAGCCAGGGTTAAACCTCGTGCCTGGGGATTTCTGAGGTGGAGTGTGTGCCAGGAGAGAGGATTAGGAATCCTCTGAGGATGTGAAGAAGGAATTGAACACAGAGGGAGAGATGCTGAGGGCTGGAAAAGGTGGACGCCTGGCAAGGTTGTCTAGGTAGTTTCCATCTTTAATCATAGCAAACAGCTGTATGTTAATGGCTTTAAACTGAGAGTAGTTTTAGATTGGAAATTATGAAAAAATTCTTTACTGTGAGGGGGCTGAGGCCCTGGCACAGGATGCCCTGGTGAGAGGCTGCCCCATCCCTGGAAGTGTCCAAGGCCAGGTTGGATGGGGCTTGAGGAAACCTAGGATAGTGGAAGGTGTCCCTGCTCATGACAGGAGGTTGGAACTAGATGTTCTTTAAGGTCCTTTCCAAACCAAAGCATTCCCTAAATTGGATGTTCGGATAGGCCTCCAACTGCAGGTTATGTTCCCACTGTCTACAACTGTTGGTGCAATTCATCAGTGACTGAGGGCAGTTTACAGCAATATCCTACTGGAGAGAGCTAAAATAGCTGTGAAAAATAGAAACATCCTTGCTGTATGGCTTTCCTGTGATAGATGAACTGACCATGTTTCTGTATGATTGCAGATTCTCCCTTTGCCATTGCTGTCTGTGGCTGGATGGAATGTTTGGACTCGATCTCCCTGTATTCACCCTAATTGTGATCTTTATCATGATACTGAGCACTGCTCAGTCGTGCTCAGTATTCTGGTAACTATTAAGGGCCTTTAGTTTAGAAATTTTGGGCCTTTGTAGTTAAATGCAGTAAAATTTGTTGGTAGAAACGGACCTTTAGAGAGATTTAGATGCAGGCCCTAACCCTTCCCTTCCCAAGATTACACAGAATTGTTCCTGCAGGCATGTGCCATGTTTCTTTACCCTCTCCATTTAAAAATAAATTTAATTTTTCACCCTCCTTTTCCACTTTAATGAAGCTCTCCTAGCACTTCAAATTAAATACAATCATGGATTTCATTTAGATTCCATGTTACCTACATCTACATTTTCAGTAGTTATTTTTTTTAATAAAACTGAATGAAAACATGACCCTGTATCTTTTTGGAGATGCCCTCATTTTAAGCTGCAAGAATGTAATGACAGCAGAGAGTTTGCTGCTCTCGTTTGCTATTTATACATTTTTCAGGGGAAATTGGACTAAGTCAAATTACTACAGTATTTTCTGAAAGCATAGCTTTTATTTAGTTCCCTAGATTTGCTTGGCCTGTTGCACTGACAATGGTAATAAATATTTAAAAGAAATTCAAGCATCACTTTAAATTAGGATCAAACAGCTGTGTATATCATATCCCTCTACTAAATGTATTTGTAGCTGATGAGACTACATCTCCCAGTGTACAACTCTATTTATTTTCTCTTTAGCTGTACATCAAGTTGTGATACAGATGGTTGGGACCTGTAGTCACCACATTCATTAGCACCACAGTAACAAGAGCCATTGTGAAACTCAACTCTGTATCATAAATAATTTATGAGTTATTGAGAAGGATAATATTTCACTGTTTGGAACAAGAAAATTCTTTTAGCATTATGGTCATATTTAAAATGATGTGCTGCTCCCCAGCCCTATTTTTAGAAAATATTATTTTAGACAATTTTAATTCTGTTTCCTGTTACAGCTTGTTGAAAGTCTTTAGATGGATGGTAATTGCCAAGCGTATTTCTAAAAAAAAAAAAGTAAAACCCCATGTATCTAAATAAACAACTTTTTGTCACCAATGCACACTCAGTTATTGCAGGCAAGAGGATGACTTTGTCCAGTCTATTCATTAAAACTCAATTTAGAAAATTCCACCCTTAGCCCGATGAAGCTGTTCCCAATGACATCATTTCCCATAAAAAGAGAAAACGGGCCCGCAGTTGCTACTGGGATCACATGGCAATTTAACTGCACTTTGGAATCAGCTTCCATCGCAGTGGCCATATTCTGTATGAGCCTGCTGTAATCTCTGCACGCTCTATTGCCCAACACCCCTTTTAACTCTTTCTGGTTCAATACCAGTGATCAAACTTCTTTTATTATATGGTATATCGTGAAATATCAGAGTTTTGTCTGTGTTTTCCTTAAACAAGGGACTTTTGGCACCAAGATCGCAGAATCATGAAACAGCCAGGGTGGAAAGAAGCTCTGGAGATCCCCCAGTCCAACCCCCTGCCATGGAAGGATCACCTGGAGCAGCGACACATGAATGCATCCAGGTGGGTTGGGAATGTCTCCAGAGAGGGAGACTCCACAATCTTCCTGGGCAGCCTGTTCCAGTGCTCTGCCACTGTCAACAGAAGAAGTTCTTCCTTGTGTGGTGGTGAACCTCGTTGTGTTTTAGTTTATGGCCTTTTCTCCTCATCCTGTCTCTGGCAACCACCAAAAAGAATCTGGCACCATCCTCCTTTGCATCCACCTTTGTCTGCATTGATGAGATCAATCTCCTCCTCTCAGTCTCCTCTGGACTAAACAGCTCCCTCACCTCTCCTCAAAAGAAGGATGCTCCAGACTCCTGATCATCTTTGTGGCCTCTGCTGGACCCTCTCCAGTAGCTCTTTGTCCTTCTTGAACTGGGAACACCAGAATTGAGCACAGGGTCTTGCTAAGGCAGAGTAGATGTGGAAGATCACTGTTGTCACTGTGAACTGTTTTATTGGGCCATTTAGATTTCTTGACTTCTCAAAGAAAAAAACTGAACTTCTCTCATCTGAAACCTTAGTTTCAGCTTCCCTTACTTACTGTCCCTCCTCTCTTTTATGGTTTGCTGTGAATATCTGATGTAATGGAAAATAATACATTTCAAGTTACTCTGCAGCCTAAAAACTTGGCAAACTGTGGGATTTTGTTTTGTTTGGAAAAGGATTTGCATCACCTGGTAATACTCATCTAAAAATTAGATATATAGTCAAGCTGTTGTCCAGGCTGCCTTGGTTTGGTGGAAGGATACATTTGGTGGAAGGTGATCATTACTGTCATGTTTTTGCTGGTGTCTGGAGCAGGTTGGGCGAGTCCTTTGAAGGTGACTTTTATATTTTCTGTAGTTCCTGTGAGTTCAGAAGAAGCTGAGATGACTACTTAGACTAGATCCGTAATTTTTAGATAGCTAAAATTAAGAGATGCTTAGAGGTTATCTACAAAAATCTTCATATTAATGTTATGTAAGACCTATAATAGTGCGATGTTGCTATACTTTTTTTTCATCTTTGGCTTGGGAAGTACTGATTCCCTGCCCCATCCCTTCTCCACGGGACTGCACGTATTTTTGGAATCCCAAAGGCAGATGGATGATTACCCTGCAGGCTCCCCATCTTCCTGGTGCTATTCCTGCAGCACCCTGGTGTGATAACACCTGTAGGGATCTGCTCAGGCAGCTGTGCCATTAGGAGCTCCATAAAATCCCGGTACTGTAGCCATGATTAATAAATCACACGATGTTTAAATCATCCAGAGCACACACCTGGGGTGTATCCTGCATCCAAACTGAATTTATCTGAAGGATGTCACAAAGATTCATGAAATGCAGCACTTTTGATTTAATTCCCTTTCTCCTGGACTCTTGAAAAGTGCTTCCCAACCTGCCATACTTTGCTGTCTCTGAGACTAGATCCATGCTCTGCTAATCACTTTAAAAAAACAACAGTTATGACCTCATTTAAAAACCAAATGCTGGTAATTTTCAAACTACAAAATTAGGTACAAAATCATTAGGGCATCACAATGTGGTTTTCTTATTTTAGCTGTAAGAGAAAGCAAGCGATGCTCAGTCATGAGTTTTATTTTTCCAGGGAGAATTTGCTGATGGAAGTAACCTATAATTCAAGAAAATCAGCAAAAGCAAAGTACAATAAAGGCCAAAATATCAACAGAAGCCAAATCCTTTTATGCTGAAAATTAATATAAAACATATTCAGCAAAGAAACATAATAAAAATACAAAAAAAAGCTTGTAAAAATAAGCACAATAAAAATCAAAGCAGGATAAATATAAGCATAATACAAAATAAAGCATATAAAATGCAAGCATATAAAAGATATTATGAATAATAAAATATAAAAAGGAGAATAAAGGTAATAGATTTACCATTAATGTAAATTAGTATATAAAACTATTATTAATATTCTAAAGTGTTGGGGAGGGGTCATCCCTCCATTTTTCTTTTTTTTTTTTTTTTTTTTTTTTTTTTTTTTTTTTTTTTTGTATAAGAAATATGGGAAAAGCATGGCATTTCCCAGTTTCTTCAAAAGGCCAAACATGACAAAAGATTCAGGCAACTCAGGAAGAGAAATGCAGTTTATTGAGGTTTTCAGAGCTCATCTGCAAAGCACCTGCATTTCACATGGTTCCTTCTATCTGCAGCAAAATGTCACCGAAGACCCAGTGGCTAGGAAAATTTGCTTTTCCTGTGACATGGGGAAACTAAAAAAGGATGTCAATATAGTCTACAGGAATTTTAAAGAAAATGAAAAATTAAGGGAAAGCAGAAAACCATTTTTTCAGTGGGGGTTTCCCCCCCCCGCCCCCCCGCCCTTTAGAATCTCTGCTGCCTCAGAAGTTGAAGTGGAAAAGTCTTGCTAGAAAGCCTGTGTGTCCTGAGCTTGTTATGGAAAAAGGGACAAAATAACCACGTTTAAGGTCTGAAGAAGTGCTGGCATGGCTTGCCTGGCTATGCCAAATCATTTTGGCCCCTGTCCCTGAGCTCTCCACCAGTTTCTCAGCAGTACAATGCATATGGTCTCCTTGGGACCATCTGTGCTTCTCCGCAGCACAGAAACCATCAATCAGCTTAAAGCCACATTGGGAGACAGCATAAGTTGATTTGAAGTATTTAAAAGGCTGGGGCAGATTAATACACACCAGGACTCCAGCAGGGATACCTTATACAGTTCTTTCCAGCTTGGAGGGGTAAACTTCATTTACTCTTCATCACTGGACACCAAGAAATGCCTGTGTTTTGTAATTCAATTTCTCAAAGTCTGATTCTCTTGACAAGATCTTCTTTTGCTGCAAGACAAGCTGCGAAGTGAAGAACCCCCAGAATATTTTATCAGCCAGGCTTTCGCCTGTTCTGTTCATTAGACGCCCTTCTCTTTTCTAAATGTGAGGGCACCTGGATGAGGAAGTTGCTGGTTTTGTTTGCTCTTGGTCCGTGCGAGGAGACCTGACCGTGTCCTCGCTGAGGACAAAGCTGCCGGTGACAAAGCTGCCACTGACCTCAGCGTGGCAGGATCAATCCCCCGGTCATTAGTGCGTTGTAAAAAACGCTCTTACCCGGCCAGTTGTAATGGGCCTGCCCACAATTGCCGGTTGTTGAACCTAAGAATTAGCTGAGCCATCACAGCTGAAATGAATATGAGAGTGTGACGATGCGTAAGAATCCTTCGTCCTGACTCATCAAGAGTCTTATGATGCTCCTAAGGGGTTTATAATTGTTAACATCCAGGCAAGAGACTCTGAAATTTGATAAAGATTGGAATTTCCAGATGTGAGGGAGATTAGTTTGGAGGAGAGGATAAGATTTGTATTCTGTAAACTCCCTTTTTTTTTCCTTTTGTCTTACCAGTCCTTTTCTTCTTTCAACAGTCACATGAAGTCATCTTCTTGTACAACCACACACAACTTATGCTTTGCTACATTCATTCACATAAATGTGTTAAATCAGTTGTCTCTTTTAACAAGCTGTGAGCTGGGACACAACCGAGCAGATAAATTTTTTTGTGTCAATTAAACAGTTAAATTAAGCAACATGTCAAAATCAAATAACCAAGGCATGGAGATATTTAAAATCTAAACATTACTCAGTATTTTGCAACGTAAGTTTTCCACAGTACCAAGGATTCTGGAGAGTCTCGGATTTACAGGATAATCCTGGTCTGGACCTGGATTTTTGCCACCTATGCCTTTTTTTATTTGATAGTATAACCAAAGTTTAAATTTAGTTTCATTACATAGGTGCTGATGGGGTATGACTAAGAAGTGAAGAAGTAAAGACATTGTTTCATGTTTGCTGGCATAAGGGACATGGTAAAAATGGATATGAGATCACAAGTTCCATGTGTTGGCTTTCTTAGGAAAACAAAACAGGCAGCAATTTGGATTTTTACCATTTTATAACAACCCTCACCCTGCAATGCCGGTGTTCTCCTTCGCTGGGGATGGTGCAGGACAAAATATTAGCAAAACAACAGGGGCCATTATGAAAAGAAAGTGCTTGTTGTGCCCAGAGTTCAAGCCCAGAGTCTGCAGAGAAGGAAGTATTAGGAAAGGAAAATCTCGTATTGCAGGTCACATTAGCATATGTTCTTTTGGAGAACATTTAAGTGCAAGTAACATAGGTGCAGCTTCATATCAGAGGATTACTCAAAACATGGATGCTACTTGGAGATAATCCAAGTCTCCACCCTAACCAGGAAGGTATCCTTCCTTCTCAGGAAATTTCAGTTAGTCCAAGGGACTAGGACAGCTACTTCTTCAGGGATTGTGGATGTGATTTCTTTTAAGGATTCGAAAAATGTTTGTTTCCTTGCTTTTTTTCTTTCTTTGTAGTATATGACTCCCATATTTATCAAGATAAATCTGTTTCCATTCTCTTTGTGTGTGTAAAGGCGTTCACTATGTTTTTACAAAGTCATGGGTTCTTTTTCATTTTTTAACCTTCATAGGAATAATCAAAATAATTGGCTAGTACTTGACATTTATTGTGTTGTAATTACTCCCTTGTGTTGTTTACTCTGTTTCATGTTGAAGATAAATAATAGGATCCTTTGTAAGAGACAAGATAAGGAAGAGGGAAAAAGCTTGTCTTACAAAGAAAAATGACGAGGTGAAAAAGGGAAAGCAGTGGCCGTGTTAATTCACAGCAGTCTGCTGAAAACAGGACTGGAACCATTAGCTCACTCTATAGAGGTCACAGGATTGCCATTCTATGACATAAATTTCAATTATTATAGACAGTGTCTCAACACAAAAGCAGCAGTTGACCTGAGCTGAACCCACGTTAGACAAGAGGCTCATTACCAATAACACTTGGCAAATGGGAATTTTCCTACAAGTGCAAACTGAAAAGTGGAGTTACAACCCCCCCAGAGCACTGAGCAAACTCCTGCTCTGCTGGTGACTCCCTGGGCAGGATTTGTGACTCAAAAGTGAGCAGTTCTCATCTAACTGCAGAGACAACCTATTGAGATACTCATAGTTTAAAAAACCCCACAATTTCTAGTGTCACCTGCAAAGCTAAAGTTTAATGTCTTTTCTGAACATGAATCCTAAAAGCATTGAAGTTGATCCAGTGCCTTTCAAGTTGAGCTCAAGATTCCCACTGACTTCAGCAAGTCTGGGTTGGGTTTAAATTTCTTATTTGCTTGGGGAAGCATTAGAACTGTCAAAGTAACTTCCATCAGGTTAAGTTGGATTAATGATCCAGTAGTCACTTACCATAAAATCATGGAATAATTTTGGTTGGAAGGGACTTCTGGAGGTCACCTAGTTCAATTCCTGGCTCAAAGCGTGTCCAATGAGGAGTGGCTTAGGTTTCTGTCCAGCTAAGCCATAGAATCATGGAGTATCCTGTGTTGGAAGGACTTTGTAATCCTCATCCTGACCCTGCACAGAACAACCCCAGGAATCCCACTCTGTGCCTGAGACCATTGCCTAAACACTCCTTGAGCTCTGTCAGGTTTGGTGCTGTGCCCACTGCCCAGTTCCAGTGCCCAACCAAAGGGTGAAGAACCTTTTCCTAACATCCAACCCAAATATCTTTGAGAATGGCAATCTCACCTGACTGGGCACTTGTTTTTGTGTTTCCCATAAGAATTTATACAATGTGTTGTCTCTTATCATTGTGTATCTCTGAAAAGAGTCTGTGATTGAAAGCAGCAATAAACCCTTCCCTTATCCTTCTGCCCTTACAGCTGAGCAAAGAGAGTTCTCCAAGATTCTCTCCACCTTGCCTGGCCTCCACTGCACTTTCTCCAGCACATTCAAGAATTTACTTACCCAGAGTGGGTAACAGGAGGCTGCTAACAGAGCTTAGATTTAAATACCCATGGCCAGGATCTTGCCTGTGCCTGTGACATGTGAAATGCTTTTCAACATCACTAAAAATAAACCCATGTGAAATAAACCAATCTTTTTTTTTGTGACTCTGCTGAACATCTTTGGGTTGATGCCTGTGCTACCACCCTTTTCTGCCTGATCCTGGGCAATGCAGGAAACATTTTTAGGTGTTGGTATTAGTTAAAGCAGTCTTGGAGCTTCTTTTCTTAGTTTTGGGTAGCAGAAAGGGACTCCTGGAGTACCAGGTGCACCAAACTTCCTTTCTCCCAGTGCCAGTGTGTCGTGTCCTTCACCTGGTTAAGAAAGCACTGTGCTTGAATTCACTTCTCTGACATCCAGAGATTTTCCCAGATAATTAGATCTCTGTTTTACATTGTTGCTGGAATGGGTGCTAATATTTAGCCACTATACCTCCTCACCTGTATATCTCCTTCAAATATGTGCTGTTCAAGCAGGACTACTGCCTCTGGATTTTATTAGCTGAGATACACAAAAAACCCCCATCCCCAGCAGCCTATGCTCCTAGATCTCCTTACATAATATCTTCATTAAAATGCCAATCACAAGGTGCTGCTAAGAGCCAGATGAAGCTGGGATCAGCTTTTTAGGCCGTGTTCACTTTTGGACTTTTTGCCTGAGAAATTCCACAGGTTCACATGCTTGATTATGCAATTATTTTCTTGAATTAATTTTAAAAACTGCCCCTATGCTGAGTTCACAGCCCAAAAGATGATCTTCTTTGTGATTTGTATTCTGATAGTAAAAGGTTAAGAAAGAGAAATCTGGATTTTTCCCCTAAAAAGGTTAATTAGTAATGAAAAATCTCTGGTATTTAGTGTTTTGCTTTGGGAAGACCAGCAGAGGGGGCCTAAGCCAGAGAGCAAACCCCGTCCCAGATTTGTGCTGGAGTTGTGAACAATATCAGTGTAAGAAACTCAAAACATGCCCACTTTATTTTAGTTCTGTATTAAAACCTAAGAAGAATACACCTATGAAAAGGAAGGGAAAGTAGCTGTCTTAGGAAAACTGCACTATTGAGAACCTGTCCAAAAAGTAGTACTAATTATTAAGGGGAAAAAAAAATGGTCATTAGGAAAGAAATTTTAATTATCTGATTCTGTCATTGGCTAACAGCTACTAAAGGACCAATTCCTTGAAGTATCTTTTCATGGGTTTTGGAAGACATTCCCTCCACAAGCTACTCCTTAAGTTACCTCTGTGTCAGTAGATGGAGGAAGAAAAATTCTTTCAGTGCAGGCTCCCAGCTTATGTTCCCTGGCCACCTCCACAGTGGAGTTTGTTTCTGCTGACTATTGCAGGTGCCCAGTGAGGCAAAACTGTGCAGAATCAGCCTTTGGAAATACTCCTTTTTGTCCTCCTGCCCCTCACTCACAATATTCAAAGTTGCAAGAGAGAAAGTTTTCCCTGTTCCCTTTGAGTTACCCTTTCAGTTCTAGTGCACTGAGAGCATCCACATGGAAAGAAACCCTCTTAGATTCATCACAGCAGATTGAAATGCAATAAATATTGTATATATACACATATGTTGAGTTATATACACATATAAAATTCCAGATGTGGAAAGGGAATGCAAATCTTTCCATTGAATTTGGTGACCTTGGAAAAACCACCCCAAGGTGATAGACACAAAACAGGGATCTAAGAATCAGAATGTAAATAACAATGATATAGTCTGCCTCTTCACCATGAGTAGATGGTTTGTTCTGTAGCAAGAAAGCAAGAAAGCTGTTCTTTTAAAGCAAAACAGAATCAACAACTTCTATCTTGAGTTCTTCTAATGTTTCACTTGAATAATCATAAAGAATTATGTAGAAGTAATGTCACACAAACAAAATGCCATTATCATCAAATGGGATTTTCTTTGATTTACCTGAACATATTCTCTGTTTCTGTTATTTAAATAAACACAGGTGATTTAGTCACACCCCTAATGTAAATGAAAGAAAAAAGTGTGTTATGGAAAGGAAATGGATAAAATGGCTCAAGGACTCTGGGTTCCATCACTGTCCCATCATAATAAACAAGTCTTATCTTCATATAGATGGCCCATCACCTGCAAAAAAAAGGTTGAAGTTTTTCTGGATTTCTCTTTTTATTTCTCCAAGTAAAAGTGCTTTTAATGTCAACAAACAGGAAGAGAAGTCAGAAGAGAGTGGTCTGGAGGAATGTACAGGTGTCAGGCAGACCTGACTAGAGTTCACTCTTATGTGAGGGACACATCTGGATCACTTCAGTCACAATAAAATATCTGGTTAGGTCAAGGCAGGAGAGACTTGATGTGCAGGAGTTCTTTGTCTGGAGGCAAAACTTGTCCTTTAAAAGTAATGTAAAGCCTCTTTAAAACAAATACAGTTAAAGCAGGTGTCAGTGAATGCTGACAGAGCACTTTGTAAACAAAACCCAAGCAGTTTATAATCAAATTGAAAAGTCATGGATGTGAAATTGGGAAGAAGAGCAGGGCCATGTGGAGCTGGAGGTGGCTGGGATCACTGCAGAGTTTTACTGCTTCAAACACAAATGTCACACCAGGTACAAGGTGGGAAATGGCTCTTGCTTCTCATACTGAGGAAATCCTGCCCAGGATATGCCACAAAAAGTCACTGACCAACAATCAGGAATCATCTTCTGTGCCTGAAGATGCTCCTATTTTTGTCCTGGCTGTCTGAATAAGCATTTTATATGTATTTTATATTGCTATTTTGCATTTTTCTGTGGTACTCTGTTGTTATAAGACATTCTTCTATATATTTTTCTTTTTTTTTCTGAGACAGCAAATAATGAGGTGTAAGGAGGGGAGAGGAGGAGAGAATGATTCACTCAAAGTTACACTTCACTTAACAGTTGCAAAGACTTGTGTAATCATTTTTTCTCCGTCTTTGCTAGCAAGTAAAGCAATCTTTGAGCTTTCTAGTAGTGTGATCAACTGGACTGATCTTGTGTGTGTAGCTGATGTCCCTCAGACATGTCCCACGTTCCTGGGGACAGTGTTTGTGTGCAAAGCCATAGCAGGAACCTCAGTAACAGATTGAAAGTGTGGATGACCAGATGCCAGAGTACAACTCCACACCCTGGTCCTGTTTGACTGACTGGTACAGATGCAGCTTACTCTGGCAAAAAACGTGTAATGTTTCTAGTTTACCATCTACTGCTTGGGAACAGGCTGTATTCAACTGTAAAACAGTGGCTCACAGCTGTATTTACTGTTTTACAAATGGATAGAAGGCACAGTATTTCATCTTGTCCTAATTGTTCAGCCTGGAGAAGAGAAGGCTTCAGGGAGTCCTTGGAGTACTTTCCAGTGCCTGAAGAGGCTCCAAGAGAGCTGAAGAGGAGCTTTGGACAAGGGCCCAGAGTGATAAAGGAGAATGGCTTTAAACTGACTGAGGTTAGATTAGAATTTAGGAAGAAATTCTTCCCTGTGACGGTGGTGAGGCCCTGGCACAGGTTACCCAGAGAAGGTGTAGCTGCTCCATCCCTGGAAGTCTTCCAAACTAGGTTGGAAGGGGCTTAGAGCAACCTGGGATAGTGGAAGGTGTCCCTGCCCATGGCAGAGGAGTTGGAACTGGATGGTCTTTATGGTCTTTTCCAACCAAAACCATTCTATGATTCTATGATAATTAGAATTAGACTTCAAATTTTAAATTGATGGGAGCTCACACACAGAAATCCAACTAAATGAAGGGAAACGAAATGGATGCAAGTCATAAGTAAAATTAAGGAATGATTTGAAGGAAGAAAAGATGGGAGTTATTTTCTTCAAACCTCTAAATTGCCTGAGAAAGGCAACAGGCCAAAGGGGCTACATGTGAAAAAACATGAAGGTGGAACAACATGCTGCTAACAGCTGAAATGAGAGGCAATTATGGGAGATAGGAAGGCAGAGGCTTAAGTGCTGAAAACCTCGGAGGCTTGAATTCAAGAAGGTAACTTGGATGCAGAAAGTAGAGGAGCTTGTGCTGTTTGTAAGCAAGAGGAAAAATTTCATTGATGTTGTGCCAGCAGAATTGTACCTCCAATCAACATCAGATCACAATGATTGCCACTTTTAAAGGGCTCAAATGGATGCTTCTTACCTGGGATACAGTTTTAGGTTTTCAGTAAATGCTGTTACCAAAGAGATGACACTTTCTGAAATAGTAATTTGTGGTTAAACAAGGCATAAAATAAAATCAAGAGAAGGAAGGTACATATCCATTGTCTGACCAGACAGATGTATGTAAGAAGTATTTTTGGCACTCTGTTACATTTACATGGGACTGTCTTTATCTGGATGTGTTTATCTTCTCTTCAGACAGCAGTAAACCATACAGCACAGATAACATTCTGAAGCAGATAGGATGGAGACATGGCATTACTTCACTTGCATTCATTTTATGACAGATTCTCCCTAAAGTTTTGTTTTCCTAGACAAAGCAAAAAGCTTTTCTCTTTATAAAGTATTCTGTTTTGCTCATGGTGAAAGAGAAAATAGAGGAAGAGGGTGCTCCACTTACTGCTGTTCATTTTAGTGTTATTGTACTCTCGTAAATAATTGAGTGAAGTAGGAGAGTTTTTCAAATCTATATTTTACACAGACACTGAAATAATCTCAGATAATTGCTCTGGAGCTTTATTCACTCTAAAGTGGATCAAAGAAATTGCATCACAGCACTGTGGAAAATACTCACACCCATGCTGTCACAGTATGATTAGCAGGGCTGGCAGCAAGACATGTTAGGCTCACCTTGTGAACATCCCAGGAGGAACCACTTCACCCATGAATCTGTGCAAATTTACTCATATTATAGAATCCCAGAATGGTTTGGGTTGAAAGGAACCTTAAAGCTTATCTAGTTTCAACCCCCTGCCATGGGCAGGGCCACCTTCCACTATCCCAGGTTGCTCCAAGCCCCAACCTGGCCTTGGACACTTCCAGGGATGGGGCAGCCACAACTTCTCTGGGCAGCCTCACCATCCTCACAAGGAAGAATTTCTTCTTAATATCTAATCTAACCCTGCCCTCTTTCAGTTTGAAACTGTTGCCCCTTGTCCTGTCACTACAACTTTGTAACTTTTGTGTTTCCTATAAGCCCCTTTATATGTTAAAAGACCACAATAAAGTCTCCATGGAGCCTTCTCTTCACCCAGCTGAACGACTGCAACTTCCCTCAGCCTTTTGGCACAGCCAAAAGAGATGACCCAGCCCACTGACCATTTTCATGGCCCTCCTCTGAACTGCTCCAACAGGTCCACACCTTTTTTGACCCAGAAATCCATAGCAGGATACAGATCTTCAGTTGAGGTTTCAACAGTGCAGAGAGTAGAGGTGGAAAATGTGGGCTGCAAGATCACATTGTTGTATCATGTCCAATTTTTCACCCATCAGTATCCCCAGGTCTTTATCCACAGGACAGCTCCCAGTCCTCTTCTGCACAAAGTCTCCTCAATACTGCACAGCTGGAGAAAAAAAAAAATAATTATATATATAGAAAGGGAATCCAATCAAATATATATTTCTGCCATATTGTTTTAGAGACAGAAGGCAGCTTATCTTGCTTTTATTTACACTAAGTGTGTCAATATAATTTGTGTGACTCTTGAGAGTAAGGCTCATATTATCATATTACCATATTATGTGGTGAGATTAATTGACCTGTTATCTGCTGCCACCGACACATCAGGAGAACCTCAGCACGGCTCACAGAGGGTGAGGAGCAAGACTGTGACTTCTTATATCAGTAAGTGCTTGTGATTTTGTTTTCAGAGCTTTGCACTTCAGCTTTACATTGGCTCTTGCACTTCCCAGCTGCAGTTAAGCACGTTGTGCTGATATCAGAATGTGTTTGCTGAGCTCCAACGTGCCATCTGCTTCAGCCACAGGGCAAAGTGCAGCAGAGTTGTCATTCAGGGTGCTGATGTTCAGGTTGACTTTGGCTGACTTTTAAAAGCTGTTAGCAGTGATGGCCTCTTCAGAAAGTGAAAATTAGCTTCTCATGTGGAAACTAAGTTCAGGAATTATAATGAGAAATTTTTTTTTAGTCTTCCTTGGAAACTAAGATGTTGGTCAAATCCAAGGACTCCATTATGATGTGATCCTTTCAGAAATCATGGAATAGACTTGAATAGAAAATTCCTTAAATATACTTACCTATCACTAAGAGAATACTAATGAGATGAGTGTATTTACTTTTTATAAGTTGTAAACCAGCAAGAATGGACATTACCTTGTGAAGGATGTTTTAAGTTTTCCAAGTGCTCCTTCCCAAGCTCAGGTTGACACCAAGCAGGAACTTCATGCCTATCTCAGGGCAGGACATAAAATCTCCACTGATGGAGACTGTGCAGATGTACAAATGCACAGTAACTCCCTGACTTAACCTTTTTATTTTTAACAAGAGAAATATATTTTACTCAGTATTGTTGTAAAAGAAGGGTTGAAGCACAGAGCTAACATGGTAAATTCTCACCACTAACCAATTATAAGATGCTGGAACAATCACAAGATGTTTGTGAGTTTTTCCTACTCATCTTTTCTGTGCTCAGCCCCAGCTGCTGCATTCCTATGTCTTTGGGGATAGCTGGGAAAACCCCCACTGGGAATACACTGTGCAGCTGCAGTTTACATCCTTTTCCAGCTTTATACTGCCTCTTTGGGTGTGTTGTGGCACAAAACTCCACAATTGTGTGTGGATCCCCTGCATTTAGCACAAGGAGGAAATGAGACCCAGAAGAATCTTTAATTTACTTGCTATTTATTTATATTATTTATATTTTCTACAACATTAAGGTTTCATTATGCATTGCACTAACACAAGATAAATAGTTCTCAGCTCAGTAAAACAGGAGAAAACAGAAGAATATAAAGAATAGCTGTTACCTATAAATGTGTAACTGTGAAAGGTCATAGTTCTGTGACTTCCTTTATAACCTCCAGAGACCTGTTTCTATTCTGAACTACCACAACCATTTAATTTACAGTTATTAGTTTGGACACGGTTGATGAATGGGGCTATTTACAGAAACAAAGTATATTGATGGTGTATTTTTATTTTCTGTCACCTTTCCCTTGTCCTGTGGGTTAGGTTTGGACTGATATGCTGAAAAATCAGCAAGAGCCCAAAAGGTTCAGAGGCAGACCATGGCTGTGTTTTGCCTCAAAAAAGCCGTAATGCAAATTTTATGGTAATTCAGGAGGTGATTCATGAATTCTTTGCTCACTGGTGGAGCTGGAACAGACTGAGCAGCTGTGTGTGGTAAAGAGCCGTCCTGTGCTGCATCTGCTGACAGATCAGGGGCCTGAGCCTGTGAGATTTTGGGAACAGGATGTATGTCCTGTCCCACATAAGCTCTGCAGGCATTTCTGTCATGTCTGGTTAGGAGCCAGGAATTACTGCGGGTTACCCTTTCCATAGAACCATAGAACAGTTTGGGTTGAAAGGGACCTCAAAGACCATCTTGTTCTAACCCTGATGCCATGGACAGGGACATCTTCCACTTGTTCTAAGCCCCGTCCAACCTGGCCTGGAACACTCCTGGGGATGAGGAAGCCACAGCTTCTCTGGTCAACCTCTGTCAGGGCTTCACCATCCTCACAGGGAAGAATTTCTTCCTAATACCAAGTCCAAACCTACCCTCCTTTGGCTGAAGGCCATTCCTGCTTGTCCTATCACTGTATGTCCTTGTAAAAAGTCCCTCTCAGGCTCCTTTTTGCATCTGTACCTCCTCTCATGAAATACTTTGGTGGATCAAAGCAGAAAGAACAGAGTTTTTCACCTCTGCACAATAAGCACTAATAAATCTGTCATTAAGAACTGTAGATGAGTGATGTGATGACCAGAAATGCTGCAGTCCCTGGTGTTTTTAGCACTTATGGGTATCCACCACCATGAATTTTGGAGCCTGAGGTCTGAAACCTTGTCCAGACTGGGTCCATGTGAGAGCTGGGCTCTCATTCACAGGTGGGGAAGCAGGAGGCACGTCCAAGGGCAGCATTCCTGCAGGAACCTGCCCGGGAAAGGATGTCACCTGTCACAGGGGCTGGGGGTGGCTGCAGCTGGGCTGGAAACCCTCGGAGAGCTCCAGACGAGAAAGGAATCGCCCTAGGGACACCCACGAGAGGCTCTCCAGGAAAACGAGCCCCGGTTTTTGTTCTCCGAGCAGCGCTTGGTCCCTGCACACCGCAGCCAAGCCCAGGACGTGCTGCGGGCAGCGCTCTTCTCTTTGCAGCGGGGAAAGGCCGGGCGGCCCTGCCTGCCCCGGGGGCACGGCCAGGAGGGGAAACAAAGCGCTCCGCTCCCAGAAAGCGACCTTCACCCGCGGCCGCACGCTCGGCCCCTGCCCCACTGAGCCGGGGGCAGCGCGGCCGAGCGGAGCGGGGAACGGAGAGAGGGAGGGAGGGGACGGGGCTGGAAGGGAAGGAAAGGGAAGGGAAGGCAGGCGGGAGGCGGGGAGGAGGCCGGCGCTGGCTGCGGCCATCGGGGGCGGCTCCCGATAAAGGGGCGCCGTGCGGTGGGTGGCGGAGCGGTGGCGGTGATGGCGTGGGGCTGCGCGCTGTGCCTGGCGCTGGCCGGGGGGGCCCTCCTGGCGCTGCTGGTGCAGCTGCTCCGCTGGCTCAGGGCCGACGGGGACCTCACCCTGCTCTGGGCCGAGAGGTGGGGGAAGAAGCCAGGTAAATGCCGCCCGGCCAGGGGACCGCGGGGGCTGTGCCGGGAGAGGGGATCTCTGCAAAGGGGGTGGCGGGGAGCACAGGGGTGCTGGTGGTATCAGCTCACCCCTGGGGTTATCCATAAACACCCCCCAAAAGTGTAATTTTACCCGCCCTTTTCCTGGATAAGGAGCGTGGTGCCCCGGAAAAGCAGCTCCCAAAAAGCCACTTCGCGGCACCCGCGGGGCTGTGCCGTGGGCTGGCTCCTTTGGCTCTATAACTCTTTGTTTTGCACAGTTTCTGGGCAGGTTCCCGGTCCTGGCAGGGCCCCGCGGGGCAGATGGGGCTGGGAGAGCGCCGGGCACAGGGACAGTGTGAGGGAAGGCTCGGGAAGGGACCAGAGTGCCTGGCCCGGTGTGGCCGGGACGAGCGGCTTTGGAGCCTTTTTAGCTGCTGCTCCAGCCTGTCCTGACATCTTCAAGCAGCTATTGAATTCACAGCGTTGTCGAAAGTGTTTACAGTGAAGTAAACATGATGTATGATTTATGTCGGGGCTTTCCTGTTCCGTGGATTGTGTCCCGGACGGCTCCAGGGAGCAGCCCTGGCACACGATGCTCTTTAGGGGACTGTGCACTGCAGCTCTGTGAGGTGCTGCCTTGGTCACCTCGGGGACAAAAGTTCACTGAAATTCTGCCAGACAGGCACTTTTAATTCTTGCTGGTGTCGAACTTTCTATTCTGACTGCTGTTCTCCCTATTTCTGGACGAAGGTCTTTAGAAATCATGGGTTTTGTTTGCTTAATAGAGGCTTTTGGTCAGAAAAGGCACAACTTTGTGAATATCCTCCCTTAGTTTAGCCTACTGGGGTGATTTGTGGCTCTGTGAGCTGCTGGCTGTGAGTGTTTTAGGTGGAATTGGAGACTGGGGACAGGAGCTGCTCAGACAGAAGGTGGGATGAGAGGCACTATAAGATATTCCACGTGGGAATTGAAATGGGTTGTTGGGTTGAGGTAGGGAGAAGGGACTGCATGGGGTGAAGGTGGATCAGGAGTGGTGAGTTGAGCTCGGGACCATGATTCCTCAGGGGATGGTGGTGCAGGTGAAGTTTGGCATTAGAAATGACTGGAGAGAAGAGTAGGACAAACTTGAGACACCTCACTCTTCCTGCAAATGTGCATCCTCCCCTGTTCTCCATTAGATGGACAAACAAAAGTAATAAAGCTCTAAAAATACAACATTTAAATCAGTGTGAACAATCCCCTGTAGCTGTTTGGATACTCAACCCAAAGTTGTGAATGAACTCCTTTAGAAAGTTCCCTTGCTGTAAGGAAACTGCAAGAAATCTTGAGTGTGTGGACTTTGTAAAGAACACGGAAAGAATCAGGGCAGAGAAGTGAGATAAATCTTGACTGATACAAACAGAATTGAAGTTTTGGCCTGAGGGATCTGTGTGCAATACATATCAAAGATGTAGGAGCTTTCTTGGGTAGACAAAGTGTTATTTGAATGTAGCTCTCAGAATTACTGAAGGCCTGAAAACACTTTAGGCAGTCTCTAAAAATTCACGTGCAAAGACCAATGTAGTAATTTTATGGTGGAGTTGTTTTAACATGTAATACAAGAAGAATCAGGCAAAAGTTCATCAACATAAGAGGTCACCTGTGTTTTGGCCACCTTCCCTTTGTCCCCAGCCTCTGTGTTTGTAATTAAGTAAAATATATAACTGAAATGGTACCATTTAGCAAACCAGGTAGGAAAACAGAAGGGACAAACACTAGAAAATATGTTTCCTTAAATAACTTTTCCCTTTTCCTTCTCCCCATATTGTAGATGTAATGTAGGGTGCCTAGGTAAATATTGTGTGGATACCTTCATTTTTAATTAAAGATGTTACTAGAGCTTTCACTCTTGCAGTTCATTATATTGTGTTATCACTTCTACAACATTATTATGGGTGTTGAAGTTGGAGATGAAAGTATTTAGCAGAAAGTGGACTGATCTCTTGTGTTTCTTGTGCTATAGACTATAATTACAAAGAAAGGCCTTAATATAGGTAAGATTGTTTCCAATTCAGTGATTCAATTCTATATTTGACTTCTGGATTTATTCATTGGCAGGTGCTGGACTGCTTCCCATCCTCTGAACATGTATGTGGTCAGGAGAGAAGGGGTTTTGGGTGCTGGATGCCTTTCCTTCTGTGTTGTGTTTTGCTGGGTGCAGAGAAGTCACCCTAAACCCTGTGCTTTTCACAGGTGGCTTAATATTTTCAAGCTAAGGGAGAATATTCCATGTATGAAAACCCTGCTGTTAAATTTAGGAATAATGGTATGATTCTTTAGGGCTCTGGAGTAGATGTTCTGCTTAAAATTTGCCCACTTCTAATATTTTTCCTGAAAAAAATGATATGGCAACCTTGTGCTGTAAGAGCTATAAAAAGTCAGAAAAAAACCTCTAAGTAGAACTACAGAACAACTTTTGGGGTGACTTGCAGTGCTGGTCAGTTTAGCCTCTCATTTGTTATGCCTTGTAGCACAGTAGTTAATGGTTAGTAATGGCATAATCTACTTTTATTTTTTAATTTGGCACAGTTAATTTTTAAACTCATTTCCAGCAACAACTGGACACTTATTCTGGAGCAAAGCTGATGGTTTGGTGTTACAGTTCTGTCTGTTACTTGTTCTGCACCAGCACTTGGGCTTTCCCATTGTGTTCACTGTCAGTAGCTCAGTGCTTGGTCAAGATCAGCTCTGGGGGATCGGTGGGAAAACTTTCCTTATCTCAGTTAATCATTCTGTTCACAGAACAAGATCCTGAATAACTGCTGTGGAGCTGCCCAAGACAGGTTGGGAACAGGGAAACTAAGTGGTAGGAGGAAGCGGATTTGTTTTCAGTAGCAAGAGGAAAGAGTGTGGTAAGCAGGGTTGAAATTACCTCCATGTGTTGTTTTGTTCATGTAGTGTTTGTCTGCTCGGGTTTTCTGCAGCAAAAAAATGTGGTAGGAGAGGCAAACTCCCATGTTTATTGTGTTTAATTCAATAAATTGGGAATACATTGGAATAAAACTGTAGGAAAGGGGTGTGAATAAGCTTTACAGACAGCAGCCATTTGTTCTAACAATGAACACAGTGGATATTCCTACAACGTCAACATCTCTTTCCATCTGCCTAGTTCATAACCTTTAGCATACATCTCTCCTTTGGGAAGTGACTCCTTTTGCTGTTGTTAGTGTTTTTAGAAACAAACACTCCAAACAAACCCAAGCCACAAAAGTCTGGGTTTAGGAGGGATTTGGTTTTGGGCTGAAATGCAGTCAGCTTAAGAAAGGACAAATAAAACTTCTTGCCAGCCCCACAAAGTCAAACTGAGCTCTGATAGTCAGTCTTGAGTGCTTGCTGCTTTTGTCTGAAGGGTAAAGGGTTTTGGTGCTGGTATCTTTGTGGGATTTGTGTCATTAAGACTCCAGAAGTAGAAATTTGAAACACAGCGTGGCGTAGAGAAACCCAGGAACTGATCACTGATGAGAGCAGGAAGTAAAAGCAGTGCCAGCCACAGTGAAAAAGCTGTATTTTTTCTAAATTAAATTAGTGGTTAAATTTCAGTGGGCTGAAAAATTCTACTCTGACCCTTTTCAGAATGGAACTGGCTTTAAGTCTCAGGAACTGCATTTGGCTCTGATATTTGAATTATGCCATGAAGTCTTTCTTGGTTGGCTAGATGCTGGAATGCACAAACTTGAGAAACAGAGGGAAGAGCTCCTGTCAGCAGTGCTCTGAGTGAGTCAGATCTTCCCCAAGACTGATACTCACTATGGCTGAGCTTGAGGAACACAGACACGTGTCAGGCAACGATTCCTTCTGCAAAGTGCTCTGATATTTGTGATCTTTCATCCCTAAATCATGTTCTGGAATTAATTGAGTGATTTTTTTTCAGCCATCTGTGGTGTTTGATGATTTTGGATATATGTCTGGAAAGCTGAGGCTTTTCCCAGTGCCCAGGTGTGCCACGGAGTGGGAATGGTTTGGACAAGCAGGAACAGGCATTATCACCAGAGGAGTAAACAGAGCAAGATGCTCTTAATTTTACTACTGGTTTAAAAAGCGTGTCAGGGCAGGAGCTGGGGAATCCACATGTGAATTTACACCTTTGGAACCCTGTGTACTGTGCTCTGGCCAGTGCAGGAGCCAACCTGCATCAGATACAAAATCAAGTGGATGAACACCCATTTGGGTTTTTGTGATTAGCTGTCTTTGTTCAGAAAATTTTGCTCAGTCAGCAATTACTCTGGAACATTTTTTGGGATGAAACATTATTTGGAAAGATTTGCTTAGGCTTTTGTTTGTGTTTGCAATACAGTAACTGTTTCCTGTCTATTCCAAGAATTCTCTTCCCCTCTGAAGCTGTTTTTGATGAGGTCAGTGGAGTTGTTATGTGTGGATAGCCTGCAGAAATGCAATCAGATTCCTTCCATCAGGTAAATAACCCGTGTTTATTCAGATTAGCCTTGGAGCAAAGTTCAAATGGCAACAGAACAACTATGAACCATTTCACAACTGCATGTGACTAAAAAATAAAGAAGTCAGGATTTTGTAATACCCCCCCAAAATGAGCATATTTCTTAAAAACAGTACCAGCTTACACCCCTGCAGTGAGCTAGATGCTTATCCTAGCATTGGCAATGTGTGAACTGCTGTCTTGATTCTTTTGACAGAACATGAACTGCGTGGCAAGGTTGTCTGGGTGACAGGAGCCTCAAGTGGCATCGGAGAAGAGTTGGCTTACCAGCTGGCAAAGCTGGGAGCCCTGCTTGCCATCTCTGCCAGGAGGGAGGATGAGCTGCAGAGAGTGAAAAAGAAATGCCTTCGTAAGTACAACTTGGCACTTCATGCAAGAAGTTCCACCCTGGCTGGGCTGGAATTGCCACAGGAACACTAATATACATATCACAAGAATAAATTTAATGATCAAACTCAACTTTATACAGAGCTGGTATCTTCTTTTTATGAGTGAGAAGCTTTTGTATAGACATGCATTTCAACTTCCTACACAAGCCACTCTTCCCTAAAAATCTCATTATAAGTTGCAAGTGCTTCTGTAAGGTACTAGATTAAGAAATGGAATAAATACTGTGAGGAATGGAGGAAGCAATCCCAGGGTTATCATCCTGTAAAGAACCAAACCGCGTAGCTGCTTGCTGGTAAGAAATACTCTTTATTCTGGTTTGTACTCTGAAGAAAGAGAGACAGGCAGAGAGACAACTAGCTTTCCTCTTCAGAAAATGGACTAATAAAAATGTTCAGAAAAAGTTGTTCTAAGAGTGTGGAAGAAAGAAGATCTCCTGTAAAAAAGAGGAAAAAATGTGAAGCAAAATTTTTAACTGTTCCAGTTATCTTCCAGTTAGCTTTCATGTGCCTGATGACTCAGTAGTCTGGCATCATTCCTCCTGTTTCTCTTTTCCCCTCCTGTTTTCTGGCTTGGCAGCAAGAGGAATAGGCAGTTAATTCACACTGATAGATAGAGGGTTTGAACATGAGGTTAACCTTATGCATTTTTTTCAGACTATTTATCCTCTATAGTTCAGGATGGAGTATTTTATGTGGAATGTGTTATCACACCAAGAGTTCAGTCTTAGTAATGCTGACAGAATGTCCACAGTCTAGTTGGAATGTGTGCTAGGGAATAATCAGATGTTTTTCTTGGATTAGCACCTAAACATGCCTAGAAAGCTGAAAGTTGCAGCAGCCTGCTCAGATGAAAAGCTTTCTAGGAACTTTCAAAAATGCACAACTCCTTATTTGTATTTTCTGAGGGCTCCAAAAAGCAGTCACTTAAAGAGCTTGATGTTGAAAAAGAGGCATTGGACATGTGATGGCAGTGGGGTTAAGTGGCAGTCATGACCAAATCCCAGTGCTGTGTGATGCAATGGTCAGTGCTCAGCAGGGACCTGCAACACCATTTGCGTCCACGGCTGTTTGCTGTCATTGCAAAATTGATAACACGAGACAGGCTGGCAGCAGCTGCAATCTTGGAGAGGCATTTTCAGAAAACACCTGTGTGATGTGCTAAGGAATATTCAGAAATATTATTTCAGGTAATGTGGATCAAGAGCTTTGATTTACCTGAGATGATTTCTGCTGCTGCCAGTTTCAGTGGGCCTGTGAATGTCTGAGCTGTGCCACACACAACCTTGGAAGTCTCATGGAGCTTATGAAAGCCCTGTGCTTTGTAAATATTTGCTACTGAACTTTGCTTTAACTGAAAGTCTGATTAGCAGGAATATTGGAAACTCTTCAGTAACACAGAAACAACTAGGGCAGGAAGTGAAAGGGCAAGGGGGAATGGCTTTAAACTGACAGAAACCAGGTTTGGATTAAATATCTGGAAGAAATTCTTGCTTTTGAGTCTGGTGAGGCTCTGGGACTGGGTAACCAGAGCAGCTGTGGCTGCTCCATCCCTGGAAGCCTCCAAGGCCAGGATGGATGAGGCTTTGAGCTTCCTGGGCTAGT
This sequence comes from Zosterops lateralis, assembly GCF_965231275.1. Taxonomy (NCBI): domain Eukaryota; kingdom Metazoa; phylum Chordata; class Aves; order Passeriformes; family Zosteropidae; genus Zosterops; species Zosterops lateralis. Next base: position 5,395,840 of record NC_139761.1, on the reverse strand, counting down.
GGAAGGTGTCCCTCTCCATGGCAGGGGTTTAGAATGAGGTGATACTTAAGGTGCCTTCCAACCTAAACAATTCTGTCATTCTATGGTAGCTGATTTTTTTCTACAGCCAGCTCCTAAGTAGTGGAAGGCAGTAATTGGACACACTTCCACTCTCATCCTTTGCTTCTCAAGGCTGTGTAAATTCAGCTTCCACCCCTTTCCTTGACTGTTACATGTGCCAGCCCCCCCAACCAAATTAGTGGCCCTATGCTCCACCATCTCCAGTTTATAAGTATTTGTTTTGAACTAGGGGGTCCAAAATTAGACACAGTGCTCTAGGAGCAGTCTTGGAATGCTGTGTAGAAGCTCCTAAATATCACTTTCCCTCTGTGTTATTTTATTAGTGCAGCCCCATTAGCTTTTGTCATTGCCAGAGCCAGTTGCTGGCTTGTACTCAGCTTGTTGCTGTCCTTCCATCAGGACCCAGGTCTTGTTTGGAGATCTGACCCTCTGGATGTTGATCTGCAGTACTGCAGAGCAATAGCCTCTCCCAGGTGTGAAAATCTGCATTTTGATTTATTGAGCTTAATGAGGTTTTTCAGACTATTCTTAGAGCTTGTTAAGGTGCCTCTGCGTGGCAGCCCAGCCCTACAGCAGGACTGCTCCTCAGAACTTGATGTTAAATTAAAATTTTATGAAAATCTGTGTTTTTTTCCCATCATCTGGGTCACTAATGAAGACATTCAAACATATTGATCATGGAGGGGTGCTACAGCTGATCACAAAAAGCAGTTGAGTTGGTCAGGCAGTATATGGCTGTGCTAAATCCATGATAGCTTTTCCCACACACCTTCCTGTCCTTCACTTACTTGGGAATTGCTTTGAGGAGGAATTGCCATGTAATTTTCCCAAGAACTGAAGTTAGTCTTTGTGACATTTCTTTTCTTGCTGTCCCTGGGGAACTACTCCACTTAGAAGAAAATTCCAAAGAGGAGTGACATTGGTCAGCTCCTGTCAATCACAGATGCATATATTGGCCTGTAGTATGTGCATTTTGACCCTAATTTGTCTGTCTCTGGTAGTGGAACCCTCAGGAGTGTGGGACACCTGAGGAAATCTTGCCAGAGAAGGCTGGGGCAAAGAAGGCATTCAGTACCTCATGTTTTTCTGTGCATTTCATCATTTCTTCCTCACCATCCCTGTCCAGCAGTGAGCTCACTCTGACTTTGGCCTCCCTTTTGTTGCTGCTGTACCTGTGAAACCTTTCCTGCCTTTCACATTCCTCAACTCCAGTGGAAATTTCAGTTTCAACTCCACCTGGGTGTTGATCTTCCTGATTCCATCTCTGCATGTTTGTCCAGTGGGTCCATGGTGGCCTGTCCCTGCTTCCCCCTGCATGTTTTCTCTTGACAGCTGAGTTCAAGACTGTCCTGTGAGGTTTGAGTAGCACAGGGTGGGTGAAGTCTGAGCAGCAACATCAGTGTAAATTTGGCTGATTTATGGGGTGTAATTGCAGTCCATGTGCTGCAACATGCCTGCTGTAGAGGTTGAACACAGCAGCAACTGAACTATGTCAGAAACAAGCACATATATCTTGTTCAGAGTTTAGTGACACCACCCTGTGGTACAGGTCTGTGCATTCTACACTGCTTAAAAGCTGAGTGAGAGACAGGGAAAGGTAATCCCTGTTGAGTCATGCAAATGCCAACTCAACTCTTCACTGCACTTGGGCAGGAGGGAGAGAAAACAACTTGTATAACTCACTCAGCTCCTGCAAGAGGCTTCTCTATTTCCCCCAACCACTCTTTCTCTTTCTTTTGTCAGAAATGTTGGAGGTTGTTTTCTCCCAAGAGCCCCAAAAAGAAAAAAAAAGTGTGTGTGTGTGGGATGTTTCTCAGTTTGGCAAAGGTCAAATATAATTTAATTATGGATAGGCCAAATGAGTGACAGGCAATCTATAAGTTCAAGAATTAAACAGTAATTGAGCTTGAAATGGACCCCAGGAGGTCACGTTGATCAGCCTCTGCTGAAAGCTCAACCTCTGCTGAAGGGCATTTATACAAGGGAGAAATAAAAGACAGAAGAGGAAATGCAGAAGAGCTGGAAAACACTACTCTGAGCTATAGTGTTTATCACATTGTGAGGAACTGCTACCTGAGATCAACATGTATTGAAAGGAGTTGTTGATCTGAAACCCAAGCAATGAATTTTAAACTAAGGTGTCCCACTTGGGGCCAGGTGTTTTTTCTGGATATCATAAATGTTCCCTTAGAAACATCACTTTGGTAGCAGGCAAAAGGGGCAGTGGAATATTAGGGATTGTTAAGGTAAAAGCAATGAGGAACACAGTGTATAAGTTGGCACATATATGTGCCTTCTACACTGGGCACAGTGCTGGTCATCAACCAGAAAAACAATGGGGTAGTGAATGGGAGAAGGAGTTTAGAAAAAGGTAGCAGGAATGCTTGGTTTTTGTAAGAGCTGTCTATGAGGAGTGCCTGAAGTCAGGATCCCCCACCCTAGAAAAGAACCAAGGAAGCTGCTGGAGATGTACAGTTTGGATGCTGTGGAGGGTGGACAAGGTTTCTGGTTTAAAATTTCCTGATGTCAGACATTTCTTTCATCTTATAAAAGAGCACTTCCTTCCTCAACAGCAGTCTGTGTCTCTTCCTCTGCTCTTTCTTTCTCCCCTTTCATGGCTGGACTGAGCCTGTGGTCTTGCTAACCCATGAGAGGAACATCCACACCCCAACAGGTTTCAGCTGTGCAAATTGCTTCAGGCAGCACCAGGTAGAGGTGTGTCCCTGAGAGGGCAGCTTAAACTACATTTTACTGCTGCATTTCTGGAAGAAATGGAGGAGAAAATGCACATGGAGGGGTTGGAGGGAGCAATAAATGGAAATATGACTAGCATTAAACCAGGCAGTTGGGTTTATTTTAACCAGTGGCTTTAATAGTAATGACCTTTGAACAGAGGCAACTCGTGGGTTTAAGTAACCTCTTTATATCACCATTAAGACAAAGTTCAACTTTCCCTGCATTTGCAAGAAGTAGTAATTAAAAAGTCAAAGCCTGAGGCTCTCTGAAGGGAGCAGCTGCTTAAAGGGGAGCAGCCACACTTAAATGTGTCTAGGAATTGATGCAGGGAAAAAATAGCACTAACAAACTAATATAAATAATATAAAAAATCTTGTTAGGTGTGGTTTAAAAAAAGCTTGAAATGATGAAGATTTTGTTTTTGTGAGTCATCTGCCCCAAAACCCCAGCGTAACAAATCACTGCTCAAAGAAATGCCTTCTATGGAAAAGGTCAGTTGTTCTGAAGAGACAGTGGGGGAAAAACACGACAAAAAGGCTGGAACTTGATGGCAGCTGACTTTTATTTCAGGGCATGGATATGTTAAAAGCTGTCAGTTAAACAAAATCCTTTTACCTCCTCCCAAAAAGCCCCCAATAATTCAGCTTCTATAGGCATTGCCTTGTATCTACTCAGGTATGTACGTTGTGTTTTGGGTGTGAATTGTGAGTCTTGTTTTCAGGAATAAACATGCTTGACTTGTTGACATCCAAGCATGACATCAGGGCTCCCAATGTGCTTCTGAATCCCTCTGTGAAAAGTTTCAGTTGCTTTTTACTCCTTACTGTTGCAGTTTATTTAAAGAAGTGAAACTTCTCTGTTGTGCTACAAAGCCTGTTTAATGAAGTCAGACTTTTCACATACAAAAACATAATGAGAAAAACAGTGGGTAGGACCAGATTAAAAATAGATTCTCTGTGGGGGTCAAAATGGAGACAAAGCAAGCATTTTATTTCCAACTAGATGTTATAGTTTCTTGATGTCTTCTTCGTGAAAACGTGGTGTTTAAAAGCATGTTATTTTTCCCACAGTTCTGACGTTGGAATACTTATCAGCTCCCATTCCCTTTCTGGTTGTTTTTTAGAGATTAGCAGCCTGACCGAAAGTGATATCCTTGTTCTGCGTCTCGACTTGACTGACAGATCCACTCATGAAGCTGCAACCAACAGTGTGCTCAAGCACTTTGGCAAGGTGAGATGTGCCTCCCTCTGGGGTTAAACTTCTTTTTCTTCTTGGTCTCCTAGACCTGCATTTATGTCCATACTTCACTTTTATTTTACTGTATGATAAATTTAGCAGTGTCCACATCTTCCTTCAGTTTCAGTATTAAACTTGGCAAGTAGTAAGTTTACTTGGTCTCCTAGACCTGCATTTTTATCCCTTCTGTTGCTTGCTTGGTTTTCAGCAACAAACAATCACTGGTCCTTCCCAAGGTCTAAACCCTCACTAAATTGCCTGAGGAAGCACAAACATTAAAGAAAACTGTGTTTATATTAATTTATCTTTGTATCTTTCCCCAGATCGATGTTTTGGTCAACAATGGTGGGCGCTCACAGCGCTCCCTGTTCGTGGACACCAACCTGGATGTCTACAATGCCATCATTGAGCTCAACTACCTGGGCACCATCTCTCTGACCAAGTATGTGCTGAACCACATGATCCAGAGGAAGAAAGGGAAGATTGTCACTGTGAGCAGCGTGATGGGCATCATGGGAGCTCCCCTTGCCACTGGTTACTGTGCCAGCAAACACGCTCTGCAGGTGAGTCACAGCCTGGGAGTTCATCAAGATAATTAAGTGGGCCAGTAGCAAAGGGCTTTGTTCTGTGAAGAAAACACAAGTCTCACCTGAAATTTCACACAGCACAGGCAGCATCCTCAGGTATTGAAAGTCCTTCAGAATTGACTTGCTCTGAAATGTGAAATAGCTCCCACTGTATATATATATATTTTCCTAACTGGAGTTCAAGTGCCAGCATAGTTGGCTCTAACCAACTGTGGTTAGAGCTAACTATGGTTAAATGGTTAAATTCCAGTGTGAAATACAAAACCTCAGCCTCTGGCCTTCAGATGAGGAAACAGAGATACTATGAGAGGGTTATTCTGTTGCATATAGAGCCCTAATATTCTCAGTTCATTTAGGGAGAAAGAGTCACTGGTGAGGGTTTTAAGGCTTGAGAAAATCTTTAGGACAGTGAGGTGAGAACAGTGAGTGGTAAGGCAGACTACTCAGAGGAAGGAGAATTCCTGCTCCATCTGGGAACAGATGATTCTTCCCAAGAATTCTGTGGTGTCTTTCTGTGGTGTGAAGAACTAGCAGCTCACAGTGCCATAGGAAATTATCTTCTGCCTAACACTTAGCACTCAACATTGCCTGAAAAAAGGTTTTGAAATCAGTGTCGCTTGAGTAAAAAAACATGAAAGAGGAGCTCAGAAAACTTTCTGCCTATATCATTGAGGAATCACTTGTTTAGCTAGTAAATTTGTTTGAACGTACTTGTCTTTCACCACCATTTGGCCTCCTGCTAATGTACATTTTGATCTCAGTAAAACAAACTTCAGCTGTGCTCAGTGATGGTTTAAAAACTGGCATCTTACACCGTGCTGCATTTCAGCACGTGAACAGAACAAACAACTGCTTAAGCCAAGGGATCAATATCTTTTTTGACAATTTGACCAGCAACAACAGAAATGTAACAAGTGGCTGACAGCACAAAGCCTCTTGAAAAGATGAAGATATAGAATATGGTGACAGATCTCTGCTAAAAAAAAAAAAAAAATTTCAGTTAGTGATGGGGAGAGATCTGCTGCTTTTCATTGGAGTGGCAATGCTGGAATTGCCCATTACAGGCCAGCTTTTGGGTTCAGCCTGGTAGATTTAAATCAGAAGAATGCAGTGAGCAAAGCCTGACTTCCCTTCATGCTCCTTTATTTATTAAATGTTCTTTCGGTTGAATTATCTTTGGGTGTGGTGCAGTCAGGCTAAGTATGGCTAATTAATTGCAGAGCACAAGGAATTCACGTGTTGCTTTAAAAATACTCAGAATTCTGAAGCTCATGTTAAGATTGAGAGCAAAGGCAAAGCTTTGAAGATATGGTTTACTAAAATTAATTAAAATAAGCTGACTGAACTGCTTCTATCTGTATTAGCTTCTAGCTCTGCTCAATAACCAGGTCAGACTCCAAACCTCCTTCCTGGTTTCTTTCACAGTAATTCTACAAACAGTAATTGCAGGTGTTGAAACATGACTTGCAATATTGATTTTGGAAACACTCTGCCTGAGAGTCTTTGATTGGGCTGGAGTTATGGCTGGATGAAGCATGAAGCCCCCAAAACTAGGGAAAGTTTTTTTTGAAATAACAAACTTCACCAGTGCAGTTCAGATAAAGGAATTCTGTAGGAATGGCAGATAACCCATTTCTGATGGTGAGCAAGAAGAAATGGAGGCTGGAAGAGGAGAGGGGAAAAATAGGCCAGAGCAAAGAGAGGTGCTTTTCCTATTCAGGTTTCCCAGCATGTATCCACTTGTGTTCTGAGATCTTCTTGAAGGTTGTGTTTTGGCCACCAGTTATTAAATATATGAGCCCATCTGACATGGATTCATCTGTTGTGGTTTTGGGCTTGTTTTGGTTTTTCTTTTTAATTCATGCCTTGGAGTCTATCACAACTGGCACACGTAATGCTGCAAACTTAATTACACCTTTTTTGGAAAAAGTCCTTCCTTTTCCTTGTGGTCTTTTCTTTATTCTTTTATTTTCTTTTCTAAATATCTTTAAATGGCAGTTGTAGGAGGAAGGAAGGAATTCTGCCTGGAATTAGAATCTGTTCTTGAAACAATCATGCTTTGATTCATGCCAACTGGAATTCTTCATAACAATGTTCTACTGATGAAATTACCCTTTATTTCAGTGCTGGGAGTGCTGTGAGAGCATGAGTCAAGCCCATGGCAGTCTGCATCTGCCTGGTGCAGTTTCCCTCCTGGAGGGGATGATGCTCATGGGGATCATGTGCCATTCACTCAGTTGTAACTCATCTAATTGGTGGCACGGGGAGTGGATCAGGAATGGTGGCCTTCCAAATGTTCCTTCATCAGGAACCTGTCTAAGAAGCACATGGACTGAGCAGCAACAGCTCCTTTCTTTGTTCAGTATCGGTCATTAATGGAATTTCTAAATATTTCTGTCAGGGTAGCAGTTGTTTCAGCCTTGCCCTGTTCAACATCTAGGATTTGGTGACTAAGCTGGAAAGAGCCAGAGATGGCTGAAATGAGTTCCTGTCCCACACACTCTGCCTGGATGTCAGAGCTGGCTTCAGTCTGGGCTTGGTGGAAACACTCAGGTTCTTCCCCTTGCACTGGAGTTCCTTTACTGCTCCCAAATCTGGGTCTGTCCCTGCCTGAATTTCTATAAGAGAAAGCACTTATTTTTCTTGCTGAGGAATTTAAAGCTTCTCTTCTGGGAGGAAGTAGAGGAATTTCATACCAGCTATCTTTGAATACCAACGATAAGTGCTGGAATTAGAAAACATGTACACAGAGCCTCCAGAGGAGACTGAGTCTATGTAAGATTCTGGTTTTCAAGAGGCCCTTGTCAGTGTGTATCAGCCAGGATTTAGGGTGAGTGCGTGTCCTGGCCCTGCTGTGTTGCAGGTGAAGGCTGTGCTTCTTCTCTGATGTAAACCCTGGAGCTGCAGCACCAAGGGAGGGAAGGATGTGGGACAGCAGAATGGCTGCAGAGCAGGATCAGGAGCTCCCTGGCACCTCTGGCTACTTGCATTTCATGTTTACAGGCTGTGCAGCCTTTAATGGAACCACTCTGACTTTGACAGTGCCCACAGAGCTGCCTGCTGCTGTGTGCCTTTGTGTGGCTGCTCAAGTGCCCAGTTTCAGGCACAGCTTGGATCCCAGGAGCCTCCCAGCATCTGAGCAGGGGTAGGAGCTTTGTCAAAAGTGACTGAGCCATGCTCTGGCTTCCCTTCTATCACAAAATTCCCAGACACTCACCCTTCCACCTCCTGGAAGTGCATCTTGAGTGTGTTCCTTTCAGGCAAAATGGGAGCCAGTTCTGTTCCTCACCTCAAATGGACAGGGAGTGGTGGGCAAGTGGGGCTCTAAATGTCATTGAATGTGTGATTTTAACCTCAGCTGGACTGGTGGCACCACCTTTGTGACAGGACTGCACAACCTGGGGGTTTGAGGCTTTTCTGAAAGAAGTGGGCTCAGGGCCCCTCAGGGGAGGGAAGAGGATGAGGAAAGTGCAGGTTGGGATGTAGCATTGGCCTGGAGTGGTGGATAAAACACAGCCTTGTTTGTGCTCACGAGGGTGGAGCAGCCAGGGCAGGGCCTGGCTTTTTAAACCAAAACAACTGGGTGTCCAGGAGCAGATTCCCATCTGTCCAGGAGCAGATTTCTGGGCACATGAGTGTCCAGTGTTAGCACTTCATCCTCTGCAGGCTTTGCTCACATGCTGGGAAGATCCAGCCCCAGATCTGGGACCTGCAGGTACTCATGACTTTAAATTCATGCTCAGTGTTGGGAGAGAACTGAACCACAAAGCCTAATTATGGAATCCATAAATTGGAAGTAGCCACCAGCAGCTGGGACATTGGAGCCCCTGTTGTTGGTCAGAGTGTGCTGCTCCTTGCTGAGCTTCAGTGGCTGGTTCTGTGTCACCACAGGCTCACATCTGACTGCTTTAGCCTGTGTTGCAGCTCAGGGAAGAGCTCTGGATCAGCCAGCCCCCCTTCCAAGCTGGATGGGAGTAAAATGATAAAATTTTACTACAGTGGGAGTTTATCAGCCTGTGCTCACTCTGTGTCTCTGTTGTGACACAAAATGACGTGTTGGAATAGATACAGGGGGCTGTTGGCCAGGTCAGAGATAAGACATGATGGGGTGCTGGCTAAATCATCCTCCACAGTGCTTGGCCAGCAGCTTTCATGGACTGCACCCTTCTGAACTGGCCATGTTTCCCATAATAGTTGCTGTCTAAATATGGATTGCTGCAGAGGTTCAGAAAGCCTTGTATTCTCTTAGCTCATGAAAAGAAGTACTCACAATTTCTGTAATTTTGGCTTAACTTGGATACACTGGTATCATATTCCTGCTCTGAAATACAATTTGTATCTTTGTGGATGCCAATTTCAAACTCTGTAGCAAATTCAGTGCTGCAAATTAACCCCCTAAAGTGTCAGGGAGAGGTTTTGGCTTTGCTATGCTGAAATTTTTCCTCCTTTTCTTACATAAACCAATGCCACTTACTTCATAGAAACCATGTAAACCCTTTATTGTCACCCCAAACAGCAACTGACCTGCAAAAGGTGATTTCCATGATACTGCAAGTCTTAGGATTGGTGGCATTTCCACTGCCAAATACCAAGACTTGCCCTTAGTGTAGGGACAGCAGAATCTGGCTGTAGTTTAGAGAAATTACTGTGTATTTGGGAAGATGAGGATAAATTCCTCACTGGTTTATATATCAATGTCTGTAACTGCAGATAAAATGCTAAATTTGCCATTGATTGTGAAAAGTCAAAGAAAGTAGTAGGAATTGCTTGTAGTGAAATCTTGTAATCTTTACAGTATAAATTTGTATGACAAGATGGTATCAGCTAAATCTTGCAAAAAACATGGGCAGGGAAGATAGCACTGTATTTTTGTCTTCCAGGGATTCTTTAATTCTCTGCGGACTGAGCTGACTGACTACCCTGAGATCAGCGTTATCCAAATCTGCCCAGGGCCTGTACAGTCCCAGATCATCCAGAATGTCTTCACTGAGAATCTTGCAAAGGTAAGGACTCAGTTGTGTTGTGACAAACCCAACTTTTGCTGTGGGGCCAGTGATGCTTTTGTGGGGTACTTTGGTCTGGTTTTGTCCTCCTTGCAAACACTGACCTCCTCTACTTACCAAGAAATGCTTTGAGTGGTGCAGAATTCTATATACTCTTGTAATTCTTGGTGGTCTCAAATGAAAATTGAGTTTGATAATTGCTGTTCCTTCTCTCTTCCAACACAAACAACCCAAATCTAGTAAAATGTACTGCACAGCCACTGTGCTGCAGTTTGGGAGGTAAAAGCCAGGATTTTCTGGACACAGCTGTGCCTGGGGAGTGCTGTCCTTGCTGCACAGGTGGGGTTTTGTTTGTCCTGGTCACGCTGTGCCCTGGTGGGTGACGCTGCTGCTGGCACAGCCCTGGCTCAGCTGACACGAGCTGTGCATTCCTTTCCTGTTAGGGATTGTTCCAGGAGGAGAAGCAAAACCTTCCAACTGCACAATGGCTTTTAGTAAAGGCTCTCTGACAAAAGCAGCCAGGCAAAAGTTGCTACTGTGATACATCAAACTGTAATCTACCCTAAATTCAATCGATTTGAAGCTCAGGATGACCCAGCAGTGAGGAGGAGGGGATCTCTTGTTGTCGAATGATTGTTCTGGAATGATTTTTTTGTGTTGCAAAACCTCTGACTTGCGTGAAAGAAAAGATGTACTTTTTGAACAATGGTGAAAGTTGCAAAACACATTCCTCAGATTTCGGTGTGGCAGAAGACCAGGGAGGAGGAGCAAATCTAGACCAGAACTGCTTCTGCTCTGTGAAACAGAAGGACAAATTGCCTGCTATTGCTGGAGTAAAATGTGCACAAGTTCACAGGGCTGTGTCGTGTTCACTACATGATACACAAGGACAAGACCTCAGGTTGATGTCCCTGCTCCAAAGCAGCTGGTTGCTTTTCTCTTGGTTGAGATGGACAGAACTGGCAGGAATATTTAAGTTAATGGGGAATGTGGCCTCACGTACTAACTTGGTAGTTGTAGTACCAAGTAGTAGTACTTAGTACAACTTGATACTACTCAAGTTACTACTTATAGTACTCAGGTAGTTACTTGAGTAACTTGTAGTGTAGAATGGGGCAGGCACAGCTGGGAACTGGGGAGTTCCTATTCCTCAGAGCTGCAGATGGGGGAACTTGTTCAATAATTCCCATCAAGTGGAAGCAGGCTGAAGCAGGACAGAGCTTGGAGATCTATTTTCTTTTTTAACCTTTTGACCCATTGATAGAGGCATTAATTAAAAGAGTGCTTTAAATAAGCCAAAGGAAGGTGGAAAGTGTTCCCACACTGAAAACCAGAGGGATGGGTTCTCCTACCCCAGTCTCTGGGTGAATTTTTCTTGTGGGGAAACTGGGAGGATTGTGTCTGTCACACAGTGTGGCCCTTTCCCTCCCTGCATCACTCCCAGGGATGCAGTTCTAACCCCTCCCTGCTCTGTGCCCACCTCAGTCCATTGAGAACAGTGGAGACCACTCCCACAAGATGGGACTCCCTGTGTCACTCCCAGGGATGCAGTTCTAACCCCTCCCTGCTCTGTCTGTCCCCTCAGTCCCTCGAGAACAGCGGGGACCAGTCCCACAAGATGCCCACGGACCGCTGTGCCCGCCTCACCCTGGTGAGTGTGGCCAATGACGTGAAGGAGGCCTGGATCAGTGACCACCCCTACCTGGCCGTGTGCTACCTGTGGCAGTACGCGCCCACCTGGGCCTGGTGGCTCATGAACAGGATGGGCAAGAAGAGGATACAGAACTTCAAGAGTGGAATTGTGAGTGTGCAGGGTGCCCCCCTCTCTCTCTCCTCTTGTTTGTCTCTCTCCTTGCTTGTTTCACTCTGCTGCTGTGGGGATGTTGGGATGAGGAATGTTGCTCCTCACTCACACTTAGAGCCCTGCTGTGCAATGCAAGGCTGATATTTCTGAGTCTGAAAGATTTTTTTAGCCTGCTAGCAGCTGCTAACTTTTTCCCAAGGAAAAAATTCTCAAAAAAGTTTCTTCTTGAAACAATCTTGGCAGACAACTATCCTTTCTCAAAACAATCTTTCTCCAGGTGGTGCTTTGTTGTTTCTCTAGTTAACCAATGGGATTATAAAAATGTTTCTATTCACCAATCATGTTAAGTCTGTATGGGAACACCTTAAAAAGGTAGTAAGAATTAAAAAAATAGAGCCTTCTTTTTCTGTGCCCTTTGCCTTCTGAAATATTTGGAGTCTTTAGTGTCCTACGCAACAGTGCAGGGCAGTGTTCTGTTCCTGCAGTGCTCCCTGGTAGATGCTATTTATTCTTCTGGTACAGAAAACCCCTCCCATCTTCAAGTACTGCAAGATCAGGAACTAAAAAAGGGTAGCACATGCAGCTTAAAACTCTGTGCTTCTATACTGAAACTGCCCATGGCCACAAGCTGTTTCAAAGTAAGTCTTTCACTGACAGTGTTGTTTTCTGAGTGGGGAAATACTGATTTAATGTCCTCTCCCTCCAGGATGCTGATGCCTCTTATTCAAGGAAGAGGAAGTAAGGACAAGAGTGTACAAAATCCTGCTGTACTTGTGCTAAGGCTGAGAAACTTTTCATAGTGCATGACTGCAACCAACAGCTTCTTTTTGGTTTTGTTATGTCTTTGTCATCCTGTAACTTGACAGATCTATGCAGCTGATGACACACTTGACTAAATAAAAATCTCTTTCTAAACACATCTGTTTCATGCCAAACTGCCAGAGGCTGAATTTTTAAGCTTACAAGAACTGAGACACATGAGAGGCTGGGCTGCTGCTCTGACATGGGCAAATACCTGGTGAGCAGCCTAAAATTACAGACCCCAGGATCCCGTTTCCCTTCTCTTTCATTCCTAATTCATGTTGATTAAAAAAAAAAACAAACCACAAGAAGAAGGGTGTGGTATAAAGGGCAAGGGTGTCTGGTCTGTGCTTGGGATGTGTTGCTTGAGCAAAATGTGTGTTCAGGGCCAAATCCCTTCACTTCTGACACATCAGGACTTAAGCTTTGGACTTTTTCCCAGCTCTGCTGCCCTCTGTGTGCTCAACATCTCAATCTAAAGCAAGGAGGTGTTGGGAAGAATTAAATAAAGCTCTGCACACACCTGGTTAGAAAACAGAGCAGTTCATGGATGACAATGGGGTGGCCTGTCCCAAGCTCAGGCCTATTGCTGGCAGCAGTATAAAGATGCCATCAGCAATCCCAACAGCAGCCTGGAAACACAGACAAGGCCAGGGTTGAAGGTGCTCCAATTCCTGACTTCAGATAAATCAAAGACATGTTCCAAATCAAACAGGCCATGGTTCAAAAGCACACAAAGAAAACAACAGCTGAACGGGGGCACTTGGCAGCACAGATTTGTGGGACAGAACAAGAAGTTTAACTCCTGCTCCTGCCAAAACCAGAAAGCAGACAGGCTTAAGGTGAAGGACTGTGACTCAGGGTCTCAGGGCTGTGAACACCCTGGGCTGTGCCAAGGGGCTCAGTGAGTGGGGCTGTGGGACAAGCTGCCTGTGACAGCAGGGGACAGGATGTGGCAGGGCAGCACAGCCCTGCTCCACATTCCTGTGCTCCAGCAGGAACTCTGCCCACTGCTAATTGTGCTGCTCCATCTGGTGCCAATCAGGATCTCTGCTGGAACACTGGGCCCAGTTATCAGCAGCTCTCCTCGGGGCTGGGGACCAGATGGAGAGAACACAGAGAAAGGAAGGGAAAAGGATCACAGCTCTCTTCAGTTTTTTCTCAACTGGTTTATTCAGTTTACAAAAGACAAAGGATGAGGGCAGAAATTACAGCCATCTTTGAGTAAGTACTGCTGCAAAAAAAGATAATTAAATTTTCTGTGACCATACAGAAGACAAGTAGTAAGAGATTTACAATGAGGCAAGGGAGGGTTAATTAGATTTAGGAAATAAAACTCCAACTTTCCAGCTGCTGCAAGAGCAGCAAAGAACTGGAGTGAACTGCTTGAGGAGTTCATGACAGTCCTTGCAATGGAAGTTTTAAATCAGAGTAAACATGTGCCAGGGTAGTTTCTTCTGACAGGGAGCTGAAATAGGTGCTCTCTACAAGCCCCTTCCACATCACTCCCATGGCTCTGTATTGCCAATGCAGCTCAGGGCCCAGCATGGCACCAACCTGCTTTGTTAATCCACTACACCACTTGCATAGTTTTTAAAAATCATTTCTGGCCACTATCAAAAGGAACAACCAGCAGCCAAGTACAAGGTTCGTGGCAAATTTCATCTGAAACAAAAAGTCTTAAAGGTGAGGATTAAAAACAATGAATGTGCTCAGAATCAGACAAGGCTGATGTTCCAAACCAATACTGCTTCAGTTATGGAGCAGGTCTGATTTCAATTGATTCTGCAGGACTAGGAAATACAATTACCTACTCCCTGCTCAGCATTTGCCCACAGTGTACCCACTGCCCTGCTGAGAAAACACAGTTATGTGCTAAGACTGGGGGAAGTGAACAGGATAAATGAGCCACTGGAAGCTGGATCTGGACCTGTTTTCAAGGTGACCTGTAACGTTACAAACCAGCTGCCTGAGTCTCTTCCAGCCTGTAGTGAGGTTAAAAAAAATAAATTACTTCTGGCACAGACAGCTGGGTTTTCACCATCCCTCCATCATCAAACTCTCACTGCATTTATGGAAGACTGGTTAGGGAGGTGGACAGAGGTTGCGAGTAACATATATATTTATGTTTATATATATAATATATATCATTTATATGGATACTGGAAGAAGGAGATTAAATCATCCATTTGTTCTTAAATTTTCATCTTTCCCCTAATTATATATATTTACTTCTCTTCTCAGTAAAGTCACCCAGGCTATCAATGTGTCAGAGCACACACTGGTTTATATAAGTTCTTTTTACCAAAACAAGTAGTTTGGTAAAAATTGTCCCTTAGAATTTACTTTAGTTAAAGCATGGCTGATAACTTACTACACATAAGGAAGATTAGTGAAAGTCATGTAACAAATACTAGAACTGAACTCAGTCCAATATAATATGGCCAGAATTAAAAAAAAAAAACAACATATAAATAGTCCTATGTACATGTTGGTTGCCAACACTACAAGAAGCTGTAACCTGACTGGCAGTGCAGGTCACCTGTCCAAGGGAAAAAAAAAAAAAAAAGAAAGAAGTAAAACTAAATGAGAATGCACCAAAAATAGGTAATGATCAAAATTACGTTAGTGATCAGAATTATGGTAATGATCAGAATTACGTTGCTCTTCTCTAAACTGGAGAAGATAATTTCAGCATGTGGCTCATCAGCCACACAGGCAATGATGTCTTGTGTTCCAGCAGCAGGAAACCAGTCCCCAAATTCCCAAATTCCAGCCTGCTGAAGGTTCTGGCCAGCACCATCTCTGAGCCGAGGACGTGCCTGGCACCGCCACCCTGAGAGTAACCCCTGACCTGCAGCGCACGAAGGGAGCACAGACATCTGAGGACAAAGACAAACCAGGAAGAGCCCTGGCTGATAACAGGGCAGCCTAGAAGAGAGGCAGCTGCAGGAGCTGTGAGGAGTACACGGGGTAGCCCAGGGGCGGGTCGGCCGCCTGCACGGTCAGGTTGCGCAGCAGGGCCGGGTGGGCCTGGATGCTGTAACGCTCCTCGTCGTCGTTGGTGGCGTAGAGCAGCTCCCAGGACAGGTTGGCCCACTGGCCCCTCACAGCTTCAGCATTGAGCTTTCCCACCTGGACTAACAGCTCCTGCAGAGTCAGGACTCGCCCCGTGTAAATTCCCTACAAGAACAAACAGATCCAGGTGTCCGGGTCATTGTCCCAGAAGAGACAAGAGCATTTTGGTTACAAAGCACTGAGTGAAGCTTTGGGACCACGCTCTGTGAACACTTTAAACACAACAAAGTACAAACCAATCCCCTCAGTTCAATTCCTCCACTGGAATATAATCAGGAAATATTGCTGCATCTGAAGAACAGTGCAGTGGGGTTTTCAACAACAGTGGTGCCAGTTCCTCTTTAGTCCAAACCAACCTTGCAGAGCCTTCATGTTTTAGAACACAATTACGAGGGGGGAAAAAAGGACAGTGAAAAAGAAAACTGAACTTTGACCTAGTAATTTTTTCTTACCATGCTTGGGTCATGCCCCAGAGAGAAGAGGTATGGCTTTTCCTGCAGAACTGCTTGCTGCCACTCCAGGTCTGACACCAGCCCAATGTACCAATCGCTTTCATATTCCTCCAGGTAATTCACCAGCTCTTTGAAGTTCTCGACTGGGCCCAGGCTGGCTTTGTCCAGCATTAGTTTAAAGGTGTATCTGAAAGGTGCAGAACATGACACAGTCAGCTGTGGGGAAAAGACAGGAGGGAGAAAGGCTCTTCAGGCCACAGAGGGTGGAGAGGCTCCACCAACTCTGTCAGTCACTGCCAGTCAGTCTGTAAAACACATCAGCTTAAACATCTCTCAGTCACCTCCAACACTTCCCCACTGCCTGGCAATAGATAGTGCCAAATATCTAAATCCAGCAGCACAACTGTTAAGATCTGGGAACAATGAAAAAAGGTTGTTTTTGCTCACTTAACACAGCAGATTGGAGGCAGCTGCTGTGGAGGGGAAAGAAGAAAACTCCATACCACAGGCTTCACCACCTGGAGTCACAGGCAATATTCATGTAGGAAAAACCTACAAATAAATTTAAACTATATGGATTTAACAAAACATTACTGAAGTGACGCTTCTCTATTTAATTTTTCTAGTCTCAGGCAATGTTTTTCTTTTACCTGAATGCTTTTAATGCCAGCTGGAAGAGCTCTGGTTTGCCTGTTAGCCAGTCCAAGCCAGCAGACCAGGGAATGCCACCAGTGTAGGCCCTGAAGACGTGGCGAGGGGCAGGCACGGCGTTATCCAGCCCAAACAGACCAAAGCAACACGACAGCACCCCGTGGATGTACAGGTCCTTCAGAGCTTTATCTTTCATAAGGTCTGTGAGTAAACTGGAAGGCTTCTCCTTCAGATGAAAGAAATCCAGCTGGCTCAGAACAAAGTGGTACCATTCCTCTGGAAACCTCTGCCTCATTTCACTGACTTTGGAAGAAGGTACTGGTGCTGTTCTCCATTCCTCAGGGATGCTCAACAACTCTGAGTAAGAGCAACTAAATTCTACACGAGGTAAAACTTCTGGCTGTTTCCCTTTGTCCACAGCAGGCAGCCCAAGCACCACAGCCCTGTTTAACTTATCTTCTGGTGACATTTCTTGTAGGAAATCTTGGCTCTGTGTTTCTACAGACCCCGGAATAGACAGGTGCACTTTTGGTGTCAGTCCCAACTGCCCAAGCTCTTTTCTGTCTCTTGTTCTGCTACTGGCTTCAAAATCAAAAATGTCACTATCATCAGTCCAGTCCTCCACTGTATCAACACTAAAGCTGTCTTCTTCCCTCAGAGCTCTGGATCCTTTCACTGCACCACTATGCTGATTTTCTGGAAATGATCCTTTTTTGCTCTTGTTGGCACTGCCTGGGCTTTCCCATGTCTTTGATTTTTTATAACAATACTGGACAAGCATCCATACAAGCACCTTAACAAAATCATCTTTCAGGTGCTTTAAATTCTCATGGGAATCAATTATTCCAGATAACACATTCCTGGCATCAGAATACAGCCTCACAGGAACAACAGTACAGGGAGTGAGGATGTGTCCAAAATGGGGATTGGGAGACAGAATCCGCGTGTGCTCCTGATGTTCAAAGGCCATTTCAAAAATTTCATCCACTCTGTGAGCTTCAGCAGTATGGCAGGATGTTTCCTGCAGTTCTAGCCCCTAAAGCACAAATGAAAACAGCTTCCTGTTAGCCTTCACCAGGATGTAACTTTAAACACTAGCAAGTTGTTTGCTTGCAAGAGAATTATTCTGAACAAGATGATCGTCAGTATTTCCACAACTGAATCTACAAATGTATCTAAAGATAATAGCAACAACAAAGCACTCACTCCAACATTAAGCACAGATCAACGACTTATATAAATCTTTGCCTGATGCAGATCTTATTAACCAGCTTATTAAATATACTGTGTCACAAGCTAAATGATAAAAAAATTTCACATCTGCTACTCACGTAAATTGCAAGACTAATTAATACAACACTCATCTTAAAGAATTAAATGTAAATCAGTTACACTGCTGAAATGTTGCACAGCAAAAGGTTTGCACAATTTCCAGACATCAACATCTCAGTGCTCAGCATGCAAGTACCTTGATGTTAACACCACAGTATGTGAAGCCTTTTTCCAGCACCAATATCCACATCAGCCTGTCCTGAAAGCGGCACAAGTAATGTGACCCGGGCAGAGAGAGACCTGGGCAAGGAAAAAACCCAAACAAAAATAACATTTTACCTTTTCTATACGCCAATGAAAGGATTCAACAGCAAACACCAACTATTTCTGCATCAACATCACAACCAGTTAGCACTGGCTAACTAGCACCTCAGAATCTTGAAGAAACTGGCTGAAATTGCAGCTTTGAAAAAGCTGTGGAAACTTGGGAAACCTCACAAAACTGCAGGACTGCATTATTCAGACTGGAGCAGGTGTGAACAACAACTCCACCCTTAATTCCCTTTGCAGGGATGACTTTTATGGTTAAAGATCATTTTTTGGCTGCATTCTCAACCACACAGTTCCCACTGAGATTCTCTGGAGACCTAAAATCCTTCTTACTGAGAATTTATTAAAGAATCGTGATACGGCACAGGAATTTCCTGATAGACCAATTTGTTGTGGAGTAGGAATTTTATTTGTTATCAGAGAAATAAAAATATAACTGAACTGAAATTTGAAAATCAGGGCCTGAACAACAGTAAATTAGTACTCAAAAAAAAAAAAAAAAAAAAAAAAAAAAAAAAAAAAAAAAAAAAAAAACCAAACAAAAAAGCACCCAAACTTTTTTCTCTTTTTTACCTATGTCACAAAAAGAGCAATGCCAAATTTCCTAAGAACTGGTGGTTATACTGTATTTGAACTACAGCCTGATGTCAATCCTCCTACCACAATGGTTCTATTCTTAAACATGACATTTGCTGACAGTTTATGACCTGCTTCTGCTGTCATTCATGTCTGGTGACCACTCACTTGCAGAGAATTTCAGTTTTAAAACGTTGTAAGATGAAATCAGTGAATCCAACCATTAAGCTGTAGTTAAAATTTAAGTAACTTTTTCTATCCCACTGAGCTAATGAAGTGCATTTTCTTGCTAACATTTTGCAAAGATTTTAATTCCTTTCTTGCTAGCTGTTAAAGCTACTAAAGCTCCTTTACACAGAAAAAACTATGGGTTTAAATTAGTGACACACAAAGTGGGACTGCTTCCTTTTGAACTCATCTGAGAACACCACAGTTTTTCTTGCTTCAAGACATTCATTCACAGATTTTCCCATTAAAGAAGAGACTTTTTACCCCTGAAGACCAGTCTTTTAATTTTTTTATTCTGAGGCATACATGCCATCACAGCCCTGATGGGAATGGGGAAAAAAAACCTATTAAAATATGTATATATATAATACAGATAGATATAAGAGATAGATAACATATATATATGACAAATCAATAGATATTATAATGATATAATAAATATATCTATTGTAGATATAAAACACAGATGCAGTAGACAAACTGAAGTATCCTTCTTTAGGGAAAAAAGATTTCCTAGTTTTATTTAGTACCTCTCTCTAACCAATGATGAAAGTGCAGCACATGTTTCCTAGTAAAACACCTGGATATATTCTTCAGAAAGGCAAGATTAAGGTTAACTCCCACTGCCTTCAAATATTAAGCCACTTTTTCCAGCCATAAGCCATTTTCTAAGAGGCTTATGTAAATATTTGCCTCTTGTCTAAGGGCTACAATCTTTTGATTATTTAGGTTACACAAAGGCTGTTTCTCAAGAAAATGACCTTGCAATTTTACAACAGTTACTCTGTCTCCAGCTGGGAAAAAGACTGTGCTTTTCTTCACCTCTGTCTCTGTAATTCTGTGAAAACCCCTTTAGGATGCCTTTCACAGGCTGTAAACCCACAAGGGCTGCTACAATCCCACCCCAACTGCCTGCACAAGATATGACATTAAATCTTATCAGTGAGTTTGTTCTCAGCTGTTTACTGCTACTTAGGCTACATCATGTGTTACACAAACATCCAGTCAATATGCACCATAACTAATTAACACAGCCAAATTAGCAAAGTCACCTTCTGGATGCTGAGTAATGGGATTGATGCAGAGACAGACAGACCTACAGAGAGCAGTGTGACACATATCCTTCTCTATGTTGTTTGGCTAAAGAACACAATTTACAGCCTCCAGTTAGGCAGGATCAATGCACTCCACCCTTTTTGTTCAGTATAGAAAAATTAGAATTGATATTGTTTCATCACATTTCATTACCTTAAAGGTAACAAATCAGAGTTATGTTTTTACAGGATTGTAGCAAGGAGACATTATAGAATCAGTAGCTGGCAAAGACCTCCTAGATCATCAAGCCCACCCTTTGACTGAATACTACCATGAAACTGTATCACAAACTGCTACATCTACTTGTTCCTTGAATGCTCCCTGGGATGATGACTTCACCACTTCCCTGGGGAGCCCGTTCCAATGCTTAACCCTCCTTTCCATGAAGAAATATTTCCCAATATCCAATATTTCTCAATATCTTGAACCTCTCCTGGTGCAACTTGTGGCTGTTCCCCTTTGTCCTACCGTTGGTTGTACAAGAAGGATAAAAGTAACCACCTTTTCCTGAGCAATCTCTGAATATCAGATCTAACCCACAGTGTGAAATGTGGTTTTCAACCCCAGATTCTCCTGTTCTCCAGCAAAAACATGTTTCTTGAAGTATTTAGCTGCAATATTTCACAGAATTCACAGAATGACTGGGTTGGAAGAGACCTTCAAGTCCAACCCAGCCCTAACACCTCAACTAAACCATGGCACTGAGTGCCACATCCAGCCTTTGTTTAAACACACCCAGGGATGGTGACTCCACCACCTCCTACAGCAAACCATTCCAGTACTTTATCACTCTTTCCATGAATATCTTTTTCCTAATATCCAACCTGTATTTCCCTTGGCACAGCTTCATACTGTGTCCTCTAGTTCTGTCAGATGCTGCCTGGAGAAAGAGACCAACCCCACCTAACTACAGCCACTTTCAGGGAGTTGTAGAGAGTGACAAGGTCACCTCTGAGTCTCCTTTTCTCCAGGATAAACACCCCCAGCTCCCTCAGTCGTTTCTCACAGGGTTTGTGTTCCCAGCCCCTCACCAGCCTTGGGGCCTCCTCTGGACATGCTCAAGGGTCTCAACATCCTTCCTAAACTGAGGGGCCAGGACTGGACACAGCACTCAATGTCCTTCCTAAACTGAGGGGCCAGGACTGGACACAGCACTCAATGTCCTTCCTAAACTGAGGGGCCAGAGGACTGGACACAGCACTCAATGTCCTTCCTAAACTGAGGGGCCAGGACTCAGCACTCCAGGTGTGGCCTCACCAGTGCCCAGTACAGAGGAAGAAACACCTCCCTGCTCCTGCTGGGCACACTGTTGCTGTGAGAGATGCAGAAAGCTCCCTGTACATACCCAGCCCTCCGGCGGCCAGGGCCCCCTGCAGCGCGGTGGCCAGGCTGGGCACCAGCTGCCGGTAGTAGACGGTGTCGGAGCAGACGCAGGCGCTGCCGCCCACGGGGCCGGGCCAGCTCCGCAGGGGCCGGGGGAAGCCCACCAGGAACACGGGCAGGGTGAAGAGCGGCAGCAGGGGCGAGGAGAGCAGCGCCGACACAGCCACCAGGGCCAGCAGCACGGGGAAGAAGGCGACGTTGAGCGCGATCAGAGCGGCGCTGGACCTGCGGCGCTGCTTCTTCTCCGTCCATGACGTCAGGAGGATGGCGATGGCAAAGTGCAGCTTGGAGAGGAACTGGAGCAGCCGATCCCGCAGGAGACCCACCTGCAGCAGACAGGTGGAAACATGGGGTTTGTAGCCTGTAGCACGCTCAGCACAGCCACAGGAATATGAAGACAATGACTATCATTGGTGTTAGAATACATCTTAGTACAGTTTTTAGGTTCTATCTGCTGGGTTCTGTAATTCTCCAATAGGAGAGGGTAAGGAAACAGAGACTTCAGGTATCAACTATCTGCTTAATTTTACATTATGAGCATTACCAGCAAGAGTTTGATTCCTGTATCAAGGCTCCTGTTCCACCAGAGGTCTGGATTAAACATCAGCATTTGTGCTGCTGACACAACCACCACGTCTAGTAGGGCATTTTCTGTATTCTGCCAGACCTAAAACAGAGATATGTTAGAAATACATTAAAAAATATATCTATTTATCTCTGCTTTCATGACCTGGAGTATTTCTTCCAGGTCATCTTGGTTCTCAAATCATGTAGAAGAGCATTTCTAAGGCTAACATATTTAAAATTCAAATTACCATCCTGAATATCCTTGTGAATCCAATGGAAACAGACACGGAATGTGGGTTTTGTAGCGAACGGTCGAGTGACAGGAACGCGATCATAGCAAAGGGAGACACTGCAATGGAAACAAAAGAATCACTGACCTCCTTCTAAAAACATAACAAAAGTCAACAGAGGTAAGCAGTCTTATTGCAGGATGGAAATCCCAGCATAAAAGAGAAACCTTCCCTTCACCATCACAAACTCCTCTTTGTATTACACTCCCACGATATCAAACAATTTATTTGCACTAATGGCCCAGGACAACAAACATTTACATCAATGCTTAGTTCTTACTTGCTATTAGTTCTTTTGTCCTTTATTTGTTTCCCCAAAAGAAAACTCAGAAAAATAAAAATAAGCATGAAATAGCACTCATCAATCTACTTTCCCAAAGTAATGCTTCTTTATGAAATGAAATAATTTAAATCAAATTTTTATTCCCTCAAAGTAGATGCATTTGTCTCTAACCTACCAGAAAGGAGGCTCTTCCCTTTACTAGCAAGTTCTAAGAACCAAATATTTAGTCAGCTTGAAGACTTTCAATTCATTTTGTTTCCAAGTACATCTTTTCAAAAGTGGGTACTGCAGTTGTAACTAAAATCCTTTAAAAGGCCCTGCTTTCTCAGCTGGGCTTTTGAAAGGCTCAAGTTTTTAAGTTCACCCCTATAAAAGAAACAAATAAAATCACTTTCAAATTCAATCACTTTCAAATATGCTGGACCAGTAACTTTGACCTCAATGTACAATTTAACATGACATCAATGAGCATTTCCAGCCACTTGGTTTCCCTTGGTCCATTCACAGAATCTTGCACATACAGCAGTTCTAGAGTTTCAATCTCCCTACAAAGCATCATCTAACAAACAACAGACAGTTGTGTATTCCTACCTAGTGTTAGTAAAATCCTCCTGACAACACCAACTTTCATTAGCCTTCTTTGCTTCTCCATGAACACATCCACAGTCCTGACATCCTTTGGGTAAAAGGGGTTTCTGAAGACTCCAAACAAGTACACTCTCTGAATCTCTCTAAGAATCCACAGAATTACAAGTAACAGGATCAGAATGTAACTTGCTATGGCCTGGGGACTGGCTGGGGAAAACGATGAGGGGCCTGCAAACTGATGCAGCAGGCTGGCTTCTGTGAGAGCAAATGCCAACACAGTCACATAGAAAATAAATTCCCTCCACCCAAATTGTATTCTAAGACCTCTGTGTGTATTTTGAGATTTGCTGGGGCCTAAATGGCTGCTCATGGTGTGTTTGAAGGCAAACCCAATCTCACTTAGGTTAAGACTCAGTATGAACCCAAATCCAGTCATGAAGAGGATCACACCGAGGGGGCTGGGAATGAAATACGATGCTATTGCTGTTCCAGCAGAAATGAGAAACATTACTAACAACCTGTGAAGGAGAAAATAAAGAAGATTTGCTTGAAAAGAAAAAGGTTATGAACAATACTGATATATTTTACAATTGTAGAAACATTTACTTTGTGTTACTTGACATAGGTGAACCTCCTAGTCCAAACTCCAACAGTTGTTCCATTCCCCAGAGAAAAAGTGCATCAAGTGGGGGCAGAATTCCCATTGCCCACAAGAATGGCAGAAAAAGAAACAGGATGTGCAAAATCTGGTTTGTCTGTTCTAGAATGGGTGCGTTGACAGCAAACCTGGATAAAAGAAGAAATGGATTTGACTTCTGTGAAGGGAAAAACAACTTCCACGTGGGAAGATTTCCTGTTTAATTACTACAGCAAATTCCAAAGTAAAACCATTACACATTCAGCCTATAAAACCCAATGAGTATTTTTTGAAAGGAAAAATAAGGACATATTTATGCTTGGGACAGTAACACATTAATTAGAACATCAGAACACAGACTAAATTTTCATTTTAAAGATTTGAAGCCTTCAGATAAATACAGTGATGCAATTACCTTGATTATTTTTGTTACTGTTGTGATAATACACTGAAAAAATACTTGTGGAAAAAAACAAAGGTCCACAGGCTCCAAGGCCTCAGCTGTTTAACAAAAAATTGTAAAGAATTTTTTTCAGAAACACAAAAGCAAAATTTTATGCAATTTCAAGGCCCAAGATCTAAGCTTCAACACTGGAAGAACTGGCATGTTGCCTGTACACCTACAGATAATATTGTATATTCCTAAAGAGAGTTTATTTCTATATAAAAGTGCCAAAATCTTCCTGCAAAACCACCAAGATCAGTATTAGAAATCTGCATAAAGGTAGCAAACTGTCAAGATATTTGCTTTCTCTATATTTTTTAACAAGTAAGCAAGCTCAGAGGAATTTTATCAGGAGTTTTGACAATGTCTTAATCTTCTCCCCAGGAAATTGAATAGAAGAATTTGGAGTCCAAGACCACATGTATAATTCTCACACCTCACCTGAAGTGGTAATTAAGGTAAATCATTAACAGAGACATCTCACAGTGCAAAACTAGCAAATTCAAACATTGGGTTTCTTTAACATATCTGAAGTACCCCAACCATAAAATATGTACATGTGGCAAAGGGCTATAAATATCACCTGATAGGGAGAATGAATGAATGCAGAGAGTAAATCTAAAAGCATCTTGTTTTAGGAGCCTGATACTACAAATACTTCAGCCAAGGCACTTATCTGAAAAACAGAAATCTGACTCTCCTGATTTGCAGACTGACACTTTTGTCAGTCAGCTCTTTTGTATTGCAAAGGCATTTAAAAATCCAAGTTCAAAATCCATATAAAAAAGCCACAGCAATATTCCCACTTGCTTACCTATTCCTTAAAACCAAATTCAGAGGTTTTTTTGTGGTTGGTTTGTTTGTTTGTTTGTTTGTGTTTTTTTCGGGTTTTTTTTTTGCCTGTTTTATAAAAGCTTCTGCTATCACTTCACAGAGCTTAAATTAGAAAGTATTCCAGGATGAAATCCAGTAATCCTGAATCTTGCAGTGTTTAGATTTATGATTCCAGGTCAGGAACACTTGTTTTCAAAACACATCCTTTAAAATGATAAGAGATGCAAACGCTCCAATACAAAAATATGAAAAATGACATAGTAAAAGATAGTTTTACTTATCTCTTACTTACAAACTGCTCTTCCTAGTTTACATGGAATGCTATAAAAATTTAAGGACTTTTTATACACAGCAAAGAACCTCAATTTTTTAATCATATATGCATCAATCTTCCTTCTTTGAAGTTACTACAGTTGATTAGAATCTTAAAATACCTTTTCCTCAGAAGAATAATTTAACCTCTCCCATCAAAAAATACACAGAATAACCATCCCTTTCAGTGGCTAAATGCATTATTACGTTTACCTGTGTGCAAGGTCCACAGCAATAAAGACAAAAATGTAGAAAGGTCTCATCAGAGCAGTGATTTCATAAGTATCCAGTGCTTGGAAAGTGGCTGTTTCGGTGGCTGTGTTTATGATTAATGAATACTCTCCTATACATATGGTCACCCATCCCAACACAAAGATCACAACAGTTCCTCCAAGGTTGCTGTATAACAAGGTTATTCTGTTTGGCAGCAAATACCAAGTTCCCAGCCCACACAATACCCCTGCCAGAAGGGAATGGAGTACGGTGTTGATTATGTACTTCTTGCCAGGAATAATAAATTTTACTGTCTCTGAACCTACACAGCTGGAAAATTCAAACTCATCTTCATCTGTCAGGGTACTCTGAATTTGCATCCTCTCTACTGTCACTGTTTTCTGCTTTGCATAGAGATTTGTCAACTGAAGAGCAAGGGCAGTGACAAACATGAGTCCTCCCGACAGCGCCGCGGTGCAGAAATCCCTCATCACTCCCAGCTGGTACAGGAGTGTTCCCACTCCTCCCCAAAGCCATGGAGTCAGGAAAAGGATGAGCTGGTTCACGTAGATGTAAGGAGGGGCACAGTAGCCTAATCTGAAGCGGGGACCTCCCAGCAGAGTCTGAGGGAAGCGCTTCAAGAAGAACTCCTGTTTGTAGTCGTTGAGCAGGGGCACATCTGGCCCCATCCTCATGGCTCAGGAACGCTGCCTGGGGATCATCTTTCCTGGGAGAGAGCAGAGAGGAATACAGGGACACATTACTGACTCTGGAACTCAGAACTCAGGGAATTCTTGTGTCTTCTTTTTATTTACCAAGTTACAGTGGAATTCTGACATGGTGCTGTTAGAATTTCCCAGAATACAATGACCAAGCAAACATCTGTTTTAAAACGTGAACACATTCTTTCATCTGAAGGTTGCAAATGAAAATATATAACCTGTTCTTGGGAGATGATAAAACCAACCATCACCCCATCAGAATACCTTCCTAAAAGTGACATTCTTCCCACTCAATCTGATTCCAACCACATCTCCAATTCCAAATCCTGTTAAGAATCTCTGTATAGAGAGTTTGTGGTTTCAGGGACACAGGCACACAGAGGTCCCTGTAAAAAAAAAAATCAAAGCTTTATGGAATAAAGCTTTTTCTACATAAATATATTAAAAAAATGTAAGCAGAAGTACTGGAAATTGTTTTCCACATCAGCATTGTTACTGTCCTCCCTACACAGCCCAGTTGAAGGACAGGATCTCACTATAATATAAAATAAACAGTTCACCTTCTGCTTCCTAAAACATATTTAAAAAAAAAATAAACACAATACTTGTGAGTTGTAGCAGAATCAGCATATGTTCTTCTTTGTGCCAATGGAAAAAGCTGAAAGAAAGGAAAGAAAAAGATGCCTGTAGACGTTTACAATGACCCATCAAACAGAAATAGGTTTGAATATTCTTTTAGAGAGTAGCAGGCAATGTAGAAACAATGAATGTAAGGTGGTAACTATGATATTCAAATATAATTTTCTATGCTGTTAATCATCATGGAAGCAAGAATCTACGAGTGACAGGCAGAAATACTC
Source organism: Zosterops lateralis (assembly GCF_965231275.1). Lineage (NCBI taxonomy): Eukaryota > Metazoa > Chordata > Aves > Passeriformes > Zosteropidae > Zosterops > Zosterops lateralis. Next base: position 5,368,797 of record NC_139761.1, on the reverse strand, counting down.
AAGCTAAGAAATAGGGTGAAAAAACCAGCACAAAAAAAGCAGTGCCAATATCATTAATAATAATTCTAAAAAAAGAGATGGTGTGCATTAGGAGATGTGCAAGTACTGAAATTCTGACTGACTTTCTTCCCCTGGACCTGTACAATCTGATGAATACCCACTGCCATCACTGGTGAGACATTAAAAATTAAACATTTGGCCACCACAGAGTCCTCAAACTACTGCCATCCCTTTTTTCTACAATACCAAATATTTCTGAGCCCTTCTGAAAACAACCATTTATTTAAACAGGTATCAGTCACTTGACTGTTGGTAGATGCTGCTCACTGGGGAATGAAGTTGGAAATAGTGCAAATGAGATTTTATGCTTTACCATGACTGAAAATTTCCATTCTGCATCCACTAAGTCAATGCACTCCACCATGGAAAGCAGGACCCCACAGGCTCTGTAACCACTCTTTATGTAGGCTGTAGGGTTTTGGGTTTTTTTTCTAAATAAAATATTGCAAACACAGGTTTTTTGGTCATACCATTTCAAGCCACTAAATACTTCTTAAAAGTAAGGAGAAGGCAGCAGTCAGTCCTACTGGAACTAATGGAAAAGACACATGTTGACAATGGAGAGGGAAATTCATCCCAGTCAGCTCAGGAATTTCAGAATGTAACAGCGACACACCCAACTAAAAACAAATTTCAAATGTAATTGTAAAATATCACAATTCAGTCAATCTTTAGAAAAAAAAAAGCACTGTTTAGAGGGTATATGGGCATGGAGCTTAAGTTGCAGGGAGAGTTACATGCAGTAGAAGATTTATAGGCAATGACAGAGGCTGAGTTTAAAAAGAAAACATAGGACCAATAGGTGCAGAGTTTTCCCTGAAAAACAGTTTTTGGGCAGCTGTGTTTTTCTGCTCTGAGAGGGGCTATTTTTGTTTCCAGTTCCAAGTCTGCATTTGTGTTTGTCAGTTTATATTGCTAACCAAATGTTAACAAAACATTCCTCTTACAGTTTCTGTGTAAACAATAGGCATCTTTGTGTGAGACACAAGAATCTACGCACATAAACAATATAGTTCCACTTGGCTCTGCTCCAAAACGAGCCACAAAAAAAAAAAAAAGGTGGATTTATTTGCTGAAGCTCTTTAACTACAGAAACTCTTCCCTCTGCTGCTCTCCTGCCTTCCAACTAGTCAGGTAGCACATCAGGACTTCAAAGAGGGACTCATCCATGTTTTATTCCTGTGCAAAGCCCTAGCAACAAGGCTCCACACATTTGTGAGTGTTTACAGGACCTGGCTTCAATACACATTCCTGACATAGAGGCCTGGCCCCACTAGGAGAACTTGCCTGGATACCCAAACAACCCCCAGCACAACAGTCTGTCATCATCGGGGAGGGGATATCCCTGCCACTTGGACACTACCGCAGGAAAAAGGGCTGGAACACCATAAAAGTCACTTCACAAGTTTTTCCCTGCAATAACCTCGTTATGCCCGTATTACAAAGCAAACCTCGCCACAAATTCAGGCAGGAATTCATTCACAGGAGGGCATGAATTTTCATCTAAATAAACACCATCCTTTCACGTGGGCTGATGTTGGATCAGCTGAGTTTGGTTTGCTTTTATTTTTAGCAGGTTACAGAGTGTGTGCACCAGCTGTCTGCCCCTTATGCAGCTGAAACACACGGGGCTTTAAAACCCTTACCTCGGTGGTCTTACAGGTGTTTTTATGAGAGGATAAGCAAGGGTTATAAACCACCTGCCAGCCAAGCTGGAGGAACAGGGGGGAGGTGAAGGGGCGGCTGTGGCATCCCCTGTCCCACCAAACCCAGACGCGCCCGGTGCCCGCACACCTGGGTAAAGATTCCCTGGACAAACATCCATGGCTGAAGAGCCCGCTGTGCTGCAGGCCAGCTCCCAGCCAGGAGAGAGGTGAAACAGGCTGGGATCCCTGCCCAGCAGTGCAGATCCCACTGCCCAGCAAGAGCGGGGACACGGCGCTTTAGGACAACACAACACACCCCATTATCCCGTTTCAGGATGAGCATCCCGGGATCGCCTTTGGGAAGGGCCGCCTCCTCCCGAGGCACCTCTGCCCCTGACCAGAGCGGCTCCCACCTGGGCCACCACTCTTCTCACCCACCCAGCTCCCCTCACCTCTTTTACAGGCATTAAATAAAAACCCCCAACACCAAGCGGCTGCAGAAAACACCTCTGCGGTCTCCGGAGGGCAAACTCGCGGCAGGCAGGCAGGGAGCCTCGGCAGGGATGGCACCTACCTGTGGCCCGGGCTCGGAGCGGGGCAGGGGCCGGCAGGGTAGGGGGCCGAGCCGGCGGTGGGAGAAGGAGGAGGATGAGGAGGAGGAGGAGGATGGCGGAGCGCGGCCGTTCTCTGCCCGCCCCTTTTTCCCGCCCCTCAGCGGCCGCCGCCATTTTGCCCGCCTGAGGGGACGCGCTGCCTGCGGGAAATGGCTCCGGCCGGCCCAGGGTTCTTTCGGTGCCTCCTCAGCGGGGTCGGTACCGGAGAGCTGAGGGGCCCTGGTGCTCTCGCTCCCTCACGGCATCCCAGAATTAATCCCGGTGGAAAAGACCTTCGGCATCATCGGGTCCAGCCAGGACCGAACACGCCGTGCCAGCCCAACCATGGATGGCACTGAGTGCCCGGCCAGTCTTCAACACCTCCAGCGGCCGTGGCTTCCCTGGCCAGCCCATTCCAATGGAAGAAATTGGAAGAAATTCCTCTAATGTCCAATTTACCTCCCCAATTTACATCTTCAGAGTGTGTCCTCTCATCCTGTCCCTTGTTCCCTGGAGCAGATCCCGATCCCCGCCTGGCTTCGCCCTCCTGTCAGGGAGGTGCAGAGAGCGAGAAGGTCCCCAGCATTCTGGCATACAGAATACCTGCAAAAGTTCCCTTAACCTTCACTATTAATGTATTAACTAATGTTGATGTATTAATGTATTAACTAATTCAAGACACAAACACTGGTTTTAGCCTCAAGTAGAACCAAACGCTTTCTGGTTTTCTTATAGGTTAAGTCAAATTGAGCATTCATTGTTTATTGAAATATAAATCCAAATACTGCACTATATACTTACCACTTCAAATTACACCTGTTAAATTGAGAACATTTAACAGAGTCAGCATGCATAATATAATTTATATCTCATTATACTAAGATATATAATTCAGTGTATTAACACCAGAGCACACAAGTCTACCTTAATACCTTTTAGAACAATCACCATAAATAGTTAGAAACAGTTATATCCATTTGAATCTGAATACCTAATTTAACACACGAGTACGTGCTTGGAATTTTAGATAGACAAAGGATTGACTGTAAAAAGTTCTTATCAGATACATCATAACTTTTTTGTAGGTCTGTTAATCTTTATTCTTCAGAGATAATAAAAAAGGCATTTGGATTAGGGAATCCAGTGTAAAACCTTGGAAACACCAGAAGAGGAAAATAAGTTTGTCTTTATTGAATTTCTTTTAAATGAAGTTCAGTGGAACAGATGATTCCAGCCTCTTGGATAATAATTTTTAAAAAATATGGTTTTTTTCACTATCCTCAATTAATATTTTTTCACCCTCTCTTTCAGGTATATCTGTTGCAATCCTATTAAAATTCTTTATATCTCATATTATTTATATCTCGGTATTCCAAGATAAATAGCATCTCTTTGCAATTCCCTAAAGGTTGGTAACAGGTATTTATTTTTTGATCATCAAGTTTCATCCTGTCCCAGTTTCCCAATTCAGTTACAACTTCATAAAGATGACAATTCTCTTCTGGAATATTTAAATCCTAAATAACAACAGCAGAGTGAGGGGAGCGGACACTGGATTTATTTCTTTGCAAGCTCTGCGACTTATGTTTCAAAACTCTGAGGAATCATTTCCTGTATTTTCACTCATGCTCAAAAGAATAAATCAGAATTTCAGTCAGGTCAAACTCCAAGCTACTGGTGAAGGGAGCGTAGTAATTTATTTCTCTTAAGAGTTCTAAAAATTTTCTTGTTCATATAAAATAAGATAGAACCTGCTAATAAACTGTGACAGGTAAATTCTGCTGACCTGCAGCTGTCTTTTTCTGATTATCACACAATATATAGCCGGAAACATGAACTTTCTCACTGAATTTAACAGGACTCCTGATCCTCTTAAAATTATGATACACATAAACTATTTCCAGATTTGGGACTTGGTTTTTGGCTTGCTTATTTTCAGTTTATGAAAAGTCTGTTAGTCCTAACTCCCTGAATAATAATATGAATATTTCCATATTTTCAATATTGACTTTGTTTGGAATAATGCAGGAACAAATATTTTTTTACTGACATTTCTTCTCTTTAAAGATAAACAAAAAAAGTATTTTTTGTTTGGAAATGCATCTTTGTGTGCAGCTATAAGGGTAGGGGAAACATCTGTTTTCTTGCAGTTATTGATTATAAGAAAGAAAGAGCTTGTAGGATTATTTTTTTTTTAAAGAGATTTACTGCTTGAGAAAAAAAAAAAAAGTTTACTTTCAAGTTAGATTATGGAATTGTCTTTTTCCTGACATCCAAAGTTAATTATTGTTTTATTGCAATCTTCGGGCTGGCATTCCCAAAGGGAGGATATCAGAGTGAAATCTCACTCCTTGTTCTATTCAATCAGTTTGTCCTGCATCCTACAGGGGACCCATCCTGTGTCTGTGTGTAGGTTTCTGGAAATCTGTGTGTGCTGGATGTGTGTTTTCCACGACTACTTTCCTGTGGCTCCCTTGGAAGTAATGCCTTTCGACAAGGTGGCCTTAGGCTGGCAGAAAAACACACGGAGGAGCTCGCTTCTTTCTGGGTGACTTTATCCCTTTAAAATAAACTTTAGGAAAAGGTACTCTGTTCCTACATGTGAAAGATACCCATGTTTTCCCAAAGGGGAAGGCTTTTATTGACATTCCTGAGCAACCATTAAGAGTTCCAGGGAAACAAACATGTAATAAGTTTTAGCAACTGAAGTATCAGCTCCCTTTCAGGTGCCTTTCCTGCATGACGAAAGCATATGCTTCAAGTAATTTCAGTATTCCTGTTTTTTACAACATTAAAACATGAGAGTATTTCTCATCAATTTAACTTCGTGTATAATGTGGTTTGGATTTTATAAGAACTGTATTCTTCAGATGAAGGATAAGACACTGAGTTTGCAGATTTCCAGTTAATTTGTGTAGGATATTCTTAAAAACAGGAGCTTTGAGCTGAATTCTTTTTGTTGTTTAACACGGTAAGATTTTCAGTTTTTTTCCTTCTCTTTCAATTTCATGCTGAAAACATCTTGATTATGGAAGCAATCTAGTTAAATATTTTATGTTTTGGGAAAGAGTCACTTCTCTTGGAAGTCTCTTTCAATTGCTGTATTTTGAGAATCTGTCACTGATCTGAGGAGAAAGGGACAGAGAGAGAATTACAAATCGCAATTTTTTTGTACTACTGGAATCGTAAGTGACAACCCAGGATTGACTATGGGATATTCTGCATCTTTACTTTGACAGGGTGTAACAGTCCTGTGGCCATGCAGCCTTCACAGTTGTCATTTATACCCTGGTCCGTGGCCACACGGATGTCGTGGATATAAACAGAGACAGATCATGTGGGAGACTCTCCGCTCCAGCGACACACAAGCTCTTACAGCTGCAGCTCCAGGATATTTTGTAGCTTCCAGTGGAGCAGGAATGTTTGAATCACCAACAAAGGTAGCGTGTCCTGTGTCCTTGACCAATTCACACAATTAGAAATGGTCATGTACACACTTGCTGCTTGTTAAAACTTGGCTCAGGTCATCACTGTCCAGCACCCAACTTCTCAAAGACTTAAAGAAATATTCTTGACCAAGAAAATTCAGAGATCTCAGTACAACACTGGGCTTTGTGCGATATTGGGAATGAAGGAAGCGTCTCTGGAGGGAGCTGGATGAGATTAACATCTCTGCAGAAGCAGGTCTGAACGGCTGGTTTGTGATGGTGCAAAAAGTGCTTGATCCACTCAGAACTGGGATGTCCCTGGTGGGGCTGGTACCTGCTTAAGGAGAAATAGAAAGTGGTCTGGTGTCAGGAACTGCCTTGTTGATGGGGGCTAGTGGCCCATCCCAAGAGGAAGGTGGCTGATGCTGTTGTACACCACAATGACACGAGACTCCGACTTCAGAAGGCTGAAAATGACTCCTTTATTTTTGGGATGTGTCTCCCTTTTTATACTATTCTACACAGACCAATTTGATTGGTGAAACAAAGACAACCTCTTCAATCATGTTGGTCAGACCAGAGGGACATCAAGAAGTCCCTCTTAGGGAAAGAATGTAATCATGGTACAGTTACAAAAACACGTCTCTTGCTTACAGAAAATTCCCTGGGAAAAGAATTTCAGAAAAACAAAACATCTCAGGCATGAACCAGGGCTACAGGAGGCCGAGGACTTCTTAGCTCACTGTGCCACTCCTAAAAGATGTCCTAACCAGGAAGCTTTGGACAAGGCTATGGAAGAGCCACAACCAGCTATTGTAGTGAAATCAAACTAGAGAAGGAGCCTGATCCCATCACCCTATCACATTTCCCTTGTGTGCTTGACTTAAATTATTAATTAATCTTTACGTCTTGTTTCTAATTGTGCCTTCAAAACAGCAGCCCAGGGAGGGAAGGTCTCAGTGTGAAATTCCCACAATATTGAGGAGTTCAGCCACAATTCCTTGCCCCTACAGCATTATAGACTATTAGGTCTCTACATGGAGAAGGATTCACAGCCAACCATCCAAATCCTGTACAGGAGCAAAACTGGACCTTCACAGCTCTTTTGGGTGGCAATATTGAACTGTATCTTAGACAACAGAGCAGAATGTTGGGTAAACTGGTTGCTGTTGTGAAGAGCCATGGGCACACCTTTGAGCCTGTCCAGGTCTGGCCTAAGTAGTAAAGCAATATATAAAAAGACAGAAGTGGTAAAGTCCTATGCTGTGCTGATGCGCAGCACACTGCAATACTTCTGTTAATTAGTCTTTGTTAGTTTGATGTCCAGTTTTTCTGACATGGGTTTTGATCTAATCTTGCAGAATTCTAAAACTCTCCCTTTTTTTCTTTTTACGTGCAAGTACATTTAGAAGAGATTTTCATAATTTCTTTGTGTCCAGCTTCTCTAATAAGGTCGGACAGATTCTCACAGTTTCTGTTGCTAATATGATTCCTGGCAAATAGAGCAGAAGGTTCAGGAGAACAAAAGAAGTGATCTAATTTTAGTAATGGCACAGACTGAGTCTGTCATTTTTCTCTCTCTTTTATCCTGCTACCCTTTCTGAATGTCAGAACCTCTCCCAGCACTGCCTCTTTTCAGTTTGAATTGAATTCTTGTTCCTGGTCAAGGACTGGGCATGATGAGTTTTTAGATACTCCTCTGAACAGACACTGAGTATTTGAGAGGCTGATCAGGGAAATTCTGACTTGTCACAGGTAATTTGCTAAGAACGAAGCACTTCCAGTGAAGCTTTTTTGCAGATTAGAAACTCTCATATCTGAAATTTCACTTAATAGGTATGTCATATTTCTATTCTCCATTTTAGATCTTAAATTGAAGTGTGAATCTATTGCAGTGTAAAGGAATTTAGTTTCTGAAAGACAAAGAAGATTGCATTTAGTGCAGTAGATCTGCTCAGTTTGTGAGGTGCTCAGATCTTGGTCCAGTGAAGGTCTTTAGCTTGTGCATAATTCAAGTGTGAGAATTTCTGCAGAAGCCTTAACATAAAACATATTCTTTCAAAGGCAATGGAAATACAAGCATGTTTTAAATTAAATATATGCTTACAAACTTTTCTATATTTGGATCACGGAGGATTGTTCTAGTGAACAGCAATTATACTTGTCTTAGTCAGCCTTTATTCTTGTGCTCCTGTTTTGGATGTGAGAAATAAACAAGCTGTGTATGCAATTTGAAGGATGGCAATTATAGACATCTGATGTGCAGAACTGGACAAGAAAGCAGAGAGTAAAGAATAACATGGTTTGAAGTGAAAATTGCTTGAGCAGTAACAAAATGCAGAGGACGTCCTTTGTTGGATGTTTATTGAGTGTGTTACAGAAACACCAGTGTTGATGGGAATAAATTATAGTTCAACATATACAGACTTAGTATATTACAAAATGAAAAAGCCAGCCTAAAGATTAATTTTGTTCCTGAACAGGTCTACTTAATTAACCATGGCAAACATGATTAAAAATGTGCAATCATTTTTCAAAACAAATTATTCTGTGGCATCTAGCTCCAGTTTGTTTTATTTCATGCCATCTATATCGAAGGGGGCAGACAAGCATTGCAATTGAATCTATGAAACCTACAGCCATGTGATGATTGATGTAACAGACCACACTATTAGATCTAAAAATGGGCTGTGGAATACACTTGATGTACTTTAAAATAGTATTTTCATCTGTCTTTGCAGATGAAATAATCAGGTAGACCTTCTTTGCTAACTTACATAATGGACTTAAAAACTAGGCTGAATGATTTTGAGATGTGAGGAGTGTTGCTTCTCAGTTTGTGTCTTTAGGAATTATGTTTACATTGCTTTTTCTAAAATCACTAGGCCTGAAAAAAAAAATGAAAGCTTAAATGTATTCCAGGAACTGGAGCTTAAGAGTGCCCTCTGCCAAACAGGCAAAGCTGGCAACGAAATCTCCCTTATCAGGATCAAACAGCTCATCATTTAACCCAGATATGGAAGGGAAGGACTATTCTTTCTCCATTCCCGTTTTCAGTCCATGAGGAGGCTTGGATGGTTCCACCAAGAGGCTCAGCTGCCAGCCCACCCTTCAGCAGTGTTCAGTCTTGCTTATCCCTCACCTTTTCCTGCTCTGGCACCTGCCCATTACTCCCACTCCACCTGCAGCCATGGAATAGCACAATATTTCTGCTGAAATGAATGTTCATTAAATGCTTCTCCTCCAGGGGCTGGGTGGCAGACTAAAAATTAACAGAGGAGTCTGGGGGCTGCTGACAGTTTTCCCCAGAGTATGAGAAGGCCAGGTCTGCCAGGCCTCTCTGTTGGCTGCTCTGGAACCATCTCTATATTCTTTCCTGTATCTGGCACTTGTTTGCCACGGGGTGATTTTCTGGCTGGGCTAAGGCATCCGTACCCCTTTTGGTGCAGCAGATCCAGTGGCGCAGGCTCAATCCCTGTTTCAGCCAACCCCTCCCACTGCTATCACATGCAGCTCTTATCAGAGTGCTACTACTGTGGCTAATGAAGTCGACGTTCTTGAGGCACATCGAGAGATCTGGCACCCAGCCCTCGGCTAGAGCTCAGATTCTGCAACAATAATGTTTACGTTGGCAGCCCATTGAACAGAAACTCGCGTCCTCTCCAGCTGACTGGTGTGATTCTAGCAATTAATTCAGCTTTTCCAGTCACAAAAGTTTGTTGATACAGCTTGTGGCTCTTCCTGTTTCCAAACACATCAGTAACTTGGAAAAAAAACCTGGCTCGGCAGTCACAGAATCACAGAAGTGTTGAGGTTGGAAGGGACCTCTAGTCAAGCCCTGCTCACAGCAGAGTCAACTTACAGCAGGTTTGTCAGGGCTGTGTCCTTCAGATTTTCAGTATCTCCAAGAATGGAGACTCTAACACAACTCTGGGCAACATTTTCCAGTGTTTGATTTCCTTCCCAGTATAAACATCTCATATTTAAATGGTGTTTCCTCTATTGCACTGGATATCCATTGCTTTGCCTGGTCTTCTCACTGGGTACCACAGAGGAGAGTTAGTCTCTGTCTTCTTATTCCTTCACATCCTGGGTTTATTTACATTGATATAATTCTCTGACCTTCTCCAGACTGAACTGTCCCAGGTCCTTCAGTCTCTCCTTATGTAACATATTCCCCAGTCCCTTCATCATCATCATCATCATGGCCCTTTGTTGGACTCATTCCAGTATGTCCATATCTCTTTTGTACTGGAAAGCCCAGGACTGAACCCTGCACTGCAGATGTGACCCCCACTAGTGCTGAAGAGAGAAGGATCACTTCCCTTGACCTGCTGGAGGTACTTTCTCCAGAGTTTGGGAAAACCCTGGAGGCTGCTGGCCCTCTGTGCTGAGGGGTCACCTTGCTGGCTCAAGGTCAGCTTGTTGTCCACCAGGATCCCCAGATCCTTTCTTGCAAAGATCTTTTCCAAGCTGTTTGCCTCATCCTGTACTTGGGGTACTTGGGGTTATTAATATCTGGGTGCAGGACAAGGAGCTACTGGAGAGGGTCCAGCAGAGGCCACAAAGATGTTTAGGAGTCTGGAGCATTCCTCTTATGGGGAGAGAGATGAGGGAGCTGGGCCTGTTTAGTCCAAGGAGGAGAAGAGTGAGAGGGGATCTCATCAGTGCATACAAATATCTCAAAGGTGGATGCCAAGAGGATGGTACCAGATTCTTTCTGGTGATGACCAGTGACTGGATGAGGAGCAGTGGCCGTAAACTAGAACACAAAAAGGTTCATCTCAGTGTGAGGGAGAACTTCTTTACACTGAAGGTGGCAGAGCACTGGAACAGGATGCCTAGGAAGACCATGGAGTCTCCCTCTCTGGAGACATTCCAAACCCACTTGGATGCATTCCTGTGTCACCTGCTCCAGGTGGCCCTGCCTCAGCAGAGGGCTTGGACTTGATCATTTCCAGAGCTCCCTTCTAACTTCAACTATTCTGTGATTCTTTGCAATTCTTTGAGTTGACTTTGATGATATTGCTGTTTGCCATTTGGAAATATTTATGAATAAATGCTTGGGATAGAACTGGAGGGATGGAAATTGAAATATCTGAGGTTTCCACAAAACCACATACCATGTTTTACTTCATGGCCCTCACACTTGTAAGATGTCATCATCCTGAGCTCTGGAGGCTGTCTGAAAAGAGGACAAAACCAATCCATACAAGGATTACCTGTGTAATTCTGTACTGAAACAAGAAACTCCAGTTATTTAATCCTCTGTGTTGTAATTTGAGTCCTAAAATGTTGTATTTGTAACATTTATGCTTAAATGATGGCAACGCTGCCCCAAAATAAACATGTGTAAATGGAATCCTCTTAGTTAAGAATGAACCACTTATTTTCTGTATATTTATGTGACTGAAATTCATGGTTTCCTTTGTATAGCTTTTTTTTCTGCATGGTTGATCTTTCCAACAAGACCTCACTGTCTCTGCCCTCAGCTTACCAATGGTGAGAGTATAGAGTGTCCATCTGGTTTCCTGAGTACAGAGGATACAGCAAAATGCTGGTTGTGAAATGTCACTGACTGGAATTGCCATCAGATTGCCAAATGTCCTGAATATGTCCAATTTTCTCTTTGCCTTTATCATGTCTGCATGCTATTTTGGGGTAGAAGAACCTAAAGCCTAATAGAACTGTCTGAGAATTCCTGTTTTTTATCTTTGCTTTTGCTATTCACAAGGGACAGTCATTGACTTAGGACATGGATTTACACCCATCTGTGAAATTTGTTATTTTGTGCTTTTCTTTGAATCCAGACTTCCCTGTCTATATTGAATGGCTCAGGCAACTCGCTGAAGACACTGAGAGCACAATCCTGGTTTATGCAAAGTCAGTGAGGAAGATGCTTTTGTACTGCCTGTATTTTCAAGCATTTGGGGATCAGGAAAATCCAGGCCTGTTCTTCCATCCACACTAAGAAATTTAAGCACATTCAGAATCCTCTCCCTACCTTTCTTCATCCAAACTCACTGAGTAGTTTTTAGCATTAACATAGTTTACTTCTTTTATTTTACTTCTCTGGAATGTCTTCGTTTTCTTTCAGGTTTTATACTGCAGATTTATCAATAGTACCAAAAGCTGGACTTGTAAAAAAAGTGTGGGACTAGAATAACATTATAAAGGAGGCGCAGCAGAGAAAGGAAGTAAAAATATTGCTAAAATTAATTTCTGATATTTACAATTAATCTGCTCACTCCTAACTTGACTGTCGGAAAAGGTCAGGGTAGAGGGTCTTCATGGCATTGTCATATGAATCTCTTTGGGTTCATGAAAATCAAGACAGCACATTTTAACCCCTCAGCTCCATTCCTTGCATGGCAGGATGTAGCCCAGTGCCTTGTCTGGGGCTGCCTTGTTCTCTGCATTCCCTGCAAGTGCGGTTCCTCATGCCCTCCCTTCAGAATGCTTCGGTTTGAGGGGTGGGAAAATGGCCTTGAGTTTAAGGTACTGGACTGAGATGCATCCAAGCTAAAATAGTAAAAAAATGGTTTTTAAAATAAGTGTGATTTCTTGCGACCTTCTGTAAATCTGCTAACTTCAGCTTTCCCCCTGCAAATCAGGTACTGTCCAACTGAGTTAGTTGGGTACCAGCTAGTAGTAGGGAAAAATTATTTAATGTCAACGAAAATGAATTTTTAATTAATTAAATCCTAATTAATTTTTAATTTAATAATTTAATTTATTCAGTTTTATTATTTCATTATAGTTATTTATAGTTATTATTATATTTATCTATATTTTTCATTATTACATTTTATTATGATATTTATTATGTATTTATTATATATATTAGAATAGAATAGAATATACATGTTATATTATTATTATACATTATATTATTTATTATATCGGTTACATTATTGTATTTATTTAATATAGATATTATTTATTATTTATATTATTTAGCATTATATTATATTTATTATATATTTTTGTTACTAATTAATTTTATTAATCATTAACATAATTATTCATTTTTAGTCCTTCTGTAAACCTCCTAACTTCAGCTTTCCCCCTGCAAATCAGGTACTGTCCAACTAAGTGAGCTGGATACCAGGTAGTAGGAGAGAAAACATAATTACTCATTAAAAAAAACCAAACCCAAATCCTACTTCATGGACAGAGCTCATCTCTTTTAAGTAGGTCACAATCATTTCAGAAAGCGCAGCCACAGTCTCACAGTGTTTAATAGGCCTGTTAATGTTTCACACTTTCCCCTCATGTTTAAAACTTCCATTTCGAGCCGGATGAGTCACTACAATATGTTGTTTTTTTTTTTTCCTTCTGCAGTTCCCGCATTGTCCCGGCTCAGCAGCGCTGGTGGATCCCGGTCCCCCAAGGAAGCGCTCCTGAACCGGTCCCTGGGATTAGGCAGGAAGCGGAGGTTTTAATGAAGCAGACTCCATTCTTCCAAGGGGTGAAGGGAGGTAAGGGAAGCTCCTGTTGCTTATGTGATTATTGCTAATTACTGTAATTGAACATCCTCATGACAGGAATATTTGGTGCCTGAGGTAAAGCTTGTTTGCTTCTATTCCTTTTTTTTTTAAACTATCTCGTGGTGCCCTCTCGAGGTGGGAGAGCAGCTCCTTTTATTCCCTTTTTACAGCTGCAGCTGCAACACGAACTGGAAACACAGATGCTGGTGAAGTAGCTGAGAAATTGCTGTTTGCTGTGAAAAAACAAATTAAAGGTGCTGTAATTCCATGCAAAATCTGTGGAGTTTTTAATTCTTATTTATAAAAGCACACTAGTCACTTTGTTTCCATCTTTTCCATGAGATCCAGCACTTAAAAGGACACAAAAAGCACAGGGGATCCTTCTTTGCAGTGCCCTGAGGCCAAAGAGATGCATTTCCCTGTAGCATGAACCAGCAGATCATACAAGGTTAAAGGCTATTTCCATGAAGGAAGGGAATACATTTCCCAAAACGTGCTCTTGTGCCCTTGAGGCAAAGCACAAAATGCATCAGGAAATGCTGATGTGTTTGGATATTAAGGTGGATTAGGAAACTTGACACATAAGGAAGGCTGACTTTCAGGCTCGAGTCAAACAGAGGGAATTGTGCTTGTGAGGGAGGTCTGTGAGAGAGGTGCTGGTCTCTCCAGGCTGGAGGAAACCAAAAGCCTTGGGTGTCATCACCACCTCACTGTGAAGGACTGCAAACTGTTGGTTTCTCTTTAAATGTGACTATTAAATGGTCTTGAAATGCCTCTTTCCAGGTGACAGCAGATTGTCCTTCTGGGAATGATTCATCTTAAATTCATCAAGGAGCCAAGGACTGGTGATACACTGGGTTTGAAAAGGCACTGAATTAATCAGTTTTGGTTTGGACTGGGACAGAGTTGATGCTGAGTGTTTGGGGCAAGGACATCAAGTTTGAGAGATGAGCACACTGTGGTGCTGATTTATTAAAAATACTCTTTTTCTAATTATCTCTGCTGCTTGTAGATAACTTTTGATGAGGATAAATGTAAACAGATGCTGAAAAACATGCTGGATCTGAAGGCATAAATCCTCTCCACAGAGCTGCAAATTGAAGACTCAAGGCTGTGGTTGTGTTGAAAAGGGACTTTTGGGCCCAACAAGGGGTAGTAAGATGTTAATAAAACCTTTGTTCACTGTACAATAGGGAACAGCTAAATGTGGTTTGGGGTTTCTGCCAATTTAACACTGACTTATTCCCGTTGCCTCAAATGCCACTAAGAAACCTCTTAACATCTAATTAAAGATAAAGAATGAAAAACAATTAATACTCCTCATTTTAAATACTGGGGTTAAATCAAAAGCTTTCATTTTTAAAACATCATTTATTTCCTTTCCCTTTTGCTAGACTGGGGAGTTTGAAGAAAATTCACATTTAATGTGGCATTTACTTCTTTTTTATAAGGAAAGAAAACCTTGGCTTAAATGGTCTAAAACTGGCACTGTCTTTAATATTAATGGAGTTGGTTTTTTTTCTCTGAAAAAAGGTGGAAGTTCAGGTGTTCTGAATCCTCCCCAAACACTTGCTAACCTGGCTTATTTTATTATTTCCCTCTCTTTGGTCTGTTTGGTTCTGTCCATCTGTGGTTTCTCCCCCTGTTGTCATCAGCAGGAACCATGAGCAGCACATTCAGACCCAGGACTGGACAGAATTGCTATTGAAATAGTAACAACAATTGAAATAGTAACAACAAAAAGCCATGGGAAAATAAGACAACATTAAATAATTATTTTCTCTTTTTTATTTCTTCAGCAAAGAAGGGCAAAAGGGAACTGGCTTCTGCCGGCAGTTCTGCCTTTCACTATGCTGTTAAGAGAGTCAGAGGCCACTCAATACGTGGTTTTGGAAACCCTATGAGTGAGTGTGAGGTGGTAGGAGGTATTGGTTTAGCGGCATCTCCACATGACATTATTGTATTGTCTTGAGAACAGGGAAGAAATGAAGGAGAGAGGTGTCAGGTGTGCCTGGTCAGGACAGGATGTCTGGAGCATCAGGGTCACACAGGTCCCATGGTGTTTAAAATCAGGCTGGCAGAATCTGTTGGGGTGACAATCACATTCCCTCCCACCCTCATACTCTCTGCTCTCCTCTGTGCCACCCCCTTATCTAAGGAAAGGTGGCATCTTTGTTCTGGTAGAATTAACTAATCAAAAGATGCTGTTGGTGATTTCAATTATGAATGTTCCCTCCCATTCTTAAAATGTTTTCACTTGTTTTCTTGGCAGGATCTCGAGGATCTCTCCTGAGAGCTCCTTTCACATAGATATGCACAGAATGAATAGTTTATCTCCACCTCCTGCTGACTTTCATGAATAATTTCATGTAAAAAGCTAAGTTGGACTTCTGCTCTGTCGGATAACTTGGCAGTACCAGCTTCTCATATTCTAGCCACAGATAGAAACAGATTTTCTAATTTTGAGGACAAAGTGGCCTCTCTGGTTTTCACTTATTTCAAATATCTAACTCCTCCCTCCTTCCCAACTATAACCAGGCTCTTTTGGGCTTCCCAAATAAATGAGAGAGGCTTTGGAGGCTTCCAGCTGACAGAACATCCCTTGCAAATGAAAGCTCTTTATGTAGACAAAGAAGATTTAGTGGGACATATGACCATGATTTTTACAGTTTCTTGTTTGCCTCTCCAGGTATATATGCCAGAAAATCCTGTGGTCACTTCTGAAGCTGAGCAGCTCATTTGATGAACTGCTTTTTGCTGCCCACTCTCACTGAAGGCAAAACAGAATTGCTTATCTGAGTAATGTCACACGTGTGCCTAAATGATTGCAAAAGACTGAGAGGAGCTGGGAGTAGAAATAATAGCACTGCTTCATCTCTCACAGAGCAGCGCCAACAAAATAATGAAGCCATGTGAATAAAGAACCAACATAATAATCAAGCTCTAACCATTTTTGGAAAATTAGCACTTCTTCCATAGCAGTCACGGCTGCTGGGAAAATGGTGCAAAATATTAACTGTCAGGTTAAGCACACCTTAATCAACATGTGCCAAGCCTCACTGATGTGTCCTCAAACCTGTTACTTAAGTACTTGTTAAGGCCCATTAAATAAACAAAATTTTAAAGCCTAATAGCATAAACCACGTAAATAACATAAAAGAGCCATAATGGTTGAATGGGTGATGTTTAGCCCTTCTTGATTTAAAACAGTGAAGTGAAAGATTTTGGAGCCCTTGAAGGTGATTTTGAAGACGAGGAAGTGACTGTGCTACACAAACAGCAATCAGAGACAATTAAGAGAGCTGGGACAAGTGCCTCATTCTCTCTGCAGACTGCATGGGAAATTGCACTTTACATTTCAGTCTCATCGCATTTTCAAATAAGGCCCCCAGCTATGTCATTTTTCAAGTCCAACTCAAATCAAAAGATATTGCTTAAAATCTTCCTATTACTCCAGAAGTAAAAGGAGTGATTGTCTATGCTGATGAGCCTGGAAGATTGTCTTGGAAAGAATTTGACAGTTTTGTCTCCTGGTCCCATTATAATGTTATTACTGCCCTAATAATAAGAAGGCTGACAGGGGCTGAATGCCAGCGTAAGTATGAGGGTAGTTGAGGTTGGCTCTGTGCTGTTGCAGATTTTGTGTTGTTTCTCTGCAGAAAAATGCTCTGTGCTGTGCATGTGTTTTCTCTTAAAGCTCAGTCTGATGAAGAATCTCAGCAAGACCCTATATTAACAATACAACAGAATATACAAGCAAGTTCAAAAAAAAAAAAAAAAAAAACCTCATAAAAATGGAATGAATTAAAATAGGGAAATTTGAAAATAGTTATTCATGTCTAATTATAACCATGTCCCTATACAGAAAGCACAACCCACCAGCAGTACGTTTTAAAGAACTTTCTGTTAAGCATGGGAAGTGTTCCAGTACATGATTCAGAAATTTCCTGAAGTGTTGAAGTGGTCCCACTTTCACAGCCTTCTCCCCCTAGATGGGAGTACAATGAACTTGCAGAGCTGTTGCAGATGTTTAGGTTTGCCACAATAAGTGATGGTGCCCAGGAATGAGCCCTGTCCTCGTCTCTGGCTCCTCATTGGGAGACAGTGCTGGCCCAGCTGCTGCTGCTGTTCCAGCACAGGTTGGAGTGCAGAGGGAAGCAGGAGGACCTTGCATCCATCTGACTGCCCGTGTGGTGTCCAACAAACCTTCCCTTAACCAGCCTTGACGCCTCTGCTCCCTGTCATGGAAGCTGTGAAATGGAGGAGCTGTGGTGCATCCATGGGAGTGATGCAAGCTTTGCCTTAGAGCATTTTTCCCATGGAAGTATCTGTGTCAATCTCATCTTACTGTTTCCTTTACAGAGGGCACTTTATTTTAAAGATTTTAATGTAAACTCCAAATAAGTTGCTCCCCTTCCCCTGTTTCCCTCTGGTGATGAAGGGACAAAGGCAGAGACTCTGGGTTGAGATAATTTACTGACAACAAACAGTGATGGGATGAGAAACAAACAGCAATGGCGCCAGTATTTAAAAAACAGTGCACAAAAGGATGATTTACACATAAAGGGTGCTCTTTTACCTTGATGCAATTCCACGTGATATAAAGACAAAATGGCAGATATTTCCACAGCCTGAGAGTTCCTTCAACACAGGGAGCTTTTTTCAGACACATGGCATCACACACATCACAGTAATCCTTCAGTCCTGTTACAGGAATGCTGAAATGTCAAGGCCATCAGATCTGTGTGTAAAAATCCACCCTCTTGTGATGGGGGGACCAGAGGAAAACTGAGCACTGCATCAAAGTTAGCAAAGTGTTTGACTTAATTGTTGTATTCAGCAGAACTCTTTGCTCTTTCACCCAGGTCTGAGCCAGCAGACTGAAGTCTTTGCTTTTGCTGGTTGGAGAAACAATTTAATTTGACTTGGAGCTCCAGGCTGTGCCCATCTTCTCATCACCTGTGAGAAAAACCAGGACAGCTCTAAATAGAAATGTTCATTTATAATGCTAATTAATAGAAAGTTAGTCCAAGATCCCTCCTCTCAGATATAATCAACTCTACATAAATGAGGACATCACTGGAAACAAGAATGTAAGTCAATTATTTCCAAATTAAAGATTCAAACTTTTATGGTTCACTCTATAAGAATGGTCTGAAAGATAAATAATGGTTACAGTGACAATCTGGCTCTTGCTGTCCTCAATCCAGAAAATAAACTACTCATATCTCAGAAAAGAAAAAGCAATGCTTTGTTGCCTAGTGATGGTTGTAGAGCAAATACGCTCACTGAAATTAAGAGGACTTTATGAAGGAAATAGCCTGTTTCTGAACCAGGGATTTTAGAAGTAATTATTAATTGTGATGGCCCCAAAAGGAATCGTTTTGCAGGGTGGAGTCAGAAAGCACCTCCAGCAAGATCATTCACATATGGAACTAGGTAAAAGAAAGAAAAACACTGCAAACCCACCTTGTCTGCACTCAGTACTTTGTCCCAGTCCCCAGAACTGCAATGGATAATGTCTCTAGTAGAAATTAGTTTTTTTTGGTGGGTCTTCCTTGGAGCACAGTACTGCTTAAATGATGTTTGCAAATTTGGGTCCTAACTTTCTTGGTTTAAACCAGCTTTAGCAAAATTACATTTAGGGCAAGTTCTTGGAGTTTTGTGATTGAGTTTTCAAACTGTAGAACAATTACCTTTTGTTACACATTCATGTACCTCAGGTATGTAACTCCTAAGTGGAAGAAACACACTTATGTACATAAAAATGATGTATATATGTGTAATAAAAATTCAATATTTACTGTTTTATGTTCATTAGTACCTCTATGGCTCTGCACCAATATCCCTCTGTCATTTTCTGAAACAGAGCTGAAAGGCCAACGGGAGCAAGATACCAACCTGAGGTAGCAGTCTAGCAAGGCAGGCAATGCTGTCACTGCAGAGGGACTTGGAGCAGAAGAAGTGACACTTGCAGTTACTGAGGCTGTCAGTCCAAATCCGTGTTGCTTTGGTACCCTGGATAAAGATCAGCAACACACCACGCAGACAGATGGACACGGCAGTGAGAAACAGAGACTGTGCTGGAGCTCAAGAGAGGGTTCTGAAGGCAGAATTCCTGGCTGGGAGACTCCAAACAGCTGGCCACGCTGAATTTTTTAAAAACAATTTGTGTTTTAGGAAATGCTGCAGTTTGTTTGGTTCTGGATGATGTTACACGCTGAACAAGCCGGAGATAGGGAAAAGTATTGTTATTTAATGTTGGTAAATATGGCCTGAGCTGCACAAAGAGAAGGAAGTGAAAAAGGGCATTCCCTCTGAGCCCTGGAGAGAGTGAGGATGAGAAATGAGAATAAAATTTCCCTGTGTTTTTCTGTGCCAGGGAAAAACTGATCCCACACATTTCCAGGCAGAGCAGTGAAAGGAGGGTCAAAACTGCACATTGGAAATGGGGAGGAGAAATCTCACCCTGATTCAGAGGCTGGAATTTATCATAAACTCACACTTCAACCTTCCTCTCCCAAGAGGATCAGCATTAGGGTAGAAGCCCGATGGGACAACTGCTTTCCTGGGACAAGGGTAGATATAGGATAACTTGAATTTTTATTACAAACTGAAACCCAAAGGTAAAAATCCAATACCAGTGCATTTCTTCTTTTAAAAT
Organism: Zosterops lateralis; assembly: GCF_965231275.1. Taxonomy (NCBI): domain Eukaryota; kingdom Metazoa; phylum Chordata; class Aves; order Passeriformes; family Zosteropidae; genus Zosterops; species Zosterops lateralis. The sequence continues at coordinate 5,348,916 of NC_139761.1, read as the reverse complement.
AAAATAGTTTAGAGGAGTTCATCTGTATATCTAGTTTAAAGCAGCTTATGTCCTTGGACAACAAACTTTAAACAGTTAAATTAAATAATTCAAGTGTAACTAAAAATTAGGCTGCTCTACTGGAATTTGAATGGATGGTCCTCACGTGCATCAGCATCCCTTTGTCTTAGAATATTTCATCCCTTTTGTTTGCAAAAGGGGAAGAGTTTTCCCAGGCAGATACTTTAGCTGGACTGCACCATATAATGTTTTTGAATAATCAATCCAAACTGCATGTCAAACACCTCTTCTACTCCATTTTCTGTAATTGAGTCCTTATTTACTTCAAACTCCTGGGTTGCCTCGTATCTCTTTGGCAGCATTATGAATATTGGGCAATCAGGTCATTCCAGGTTGCTCTTGCTTGTGTTACTCTTGTGAACTCAGTTTATATTTAACCCTGGAAATAACAGACATAAAAGGCCAACACAAAAAAGAACCAACAAAACAAAACAAGACAAAACAAAACAAGACAAAACAAAACAAAAACCAAAAACCAGAAAACCTCAACAACAATTAAAAAAACACAGGAAAAGATTATATATCCAGTGCAGTCACTATCATGCCCAGATATAGAGTTAGAAGGGGACAGAATGAGAGAAGAGATTGATAAAGGGCAAAAGCTTCTAGTTTTTGGAATTGGTTTAGGTTTGATAAATTAGAAACCTATTATGAAGTAAGATCACTGATTTACTGCTGTGCTCCTCTCTTTGGGACAGCACTTCTAGTGCCATCTCAGGACATTCCCCCATATTCCCTGGCCACTGCAGTTCCCCCAGGAAGGTGACATGCACAAAGGCTGGGTGGTGGTTGTGTTGTGTTCAGGATGTTTGGATGACCAGAGGCCCAAGACCACAGCTATCAGCAGAGACATTATCTAATTTTGGCCTTATCTTGGCTGCAAAGATCAAGCACAGATCATTGTGCACCACCAGCAGTGAGGACAAAGCTACCACCATGACCCCAGCTCTGAGTCAATGGTACAAAGGAGTAAATCAGGATTTCAGTCCACCTCTGTTTTTTAAGGTCACTGATTCTCTTTAAAGAAACAAAACAACACACAGACTTGTGTGCACACAAACACACACGCTTTAATAATTAAAAGAATTAACACAGGAATTAGTTTGTGTTGCAAACCAAAGGACTGTTGTTAAGTGGAAATTTGCCATATGCTCTCCAACACTAGACACAAAGAAGAACCATTTTACCACTTAAACCTCTGTTTTGCTGTAGAATTGGGATGCCCAGTGCTGTTGATTGGCTCGTTTAAAGAGCATTAATGTTTGTTGTGGAGTCTGTATATCAAGGATATCAAGGTTACTTAGAAGAAGTTTCTGGAAATTCTTTTTCTCAGGCTGCTGAGCTTTTATTTTGAGGAGAAAGTAACACAAATAATAAAAGACAGAGGTGCCAGCGGGCTTAGTGTAAAGAAGACTTGGAGGTTTATATTTCTTTCCCTTTTTTTTTTTTTTTTTTTTTTTTTTTTTTTTAAACAGTCCAATTATGTACCACGCAGCAGCAACTGGGCTAACACCAGCCATATGATGGAATAGCTTGTAATCCGGTTGTGGGTCTAACTCCGTGAGACAGACTCCAAGTAGATGAGTTTTAAATCTCCTTAGAATTAAGAAGGGTTTGGCAACCAAATTAATTGTTTTGGAAAAATCCTGCTTTATGGATCATGAAGAGGATAAAAAGGGAAAAAACATGTCATCTGTGGTGGTTAGTCAGATGTTCTTTTGGAGTTACAACGATTTCCTCTCTAATTCCTCTTCTTGTTGACATTCCCGTTAAAAGAATAATGAGCACGATGTTCGTTGCCTGAGCGCTGCTCATCCCTGTGTACATTACGAAATCTTTGCATTAAGCCACCCAAATGGATTGAATCATACCGTGAGGCAGACACTGAAAAAACAACTGCACTCAGCTGTGAGCAGGCATAAAAGCCACGTCTAAACTGATACAAGCGGCGATAATCGCCGGGACCCTGTGCAGGAGTTTGTTTGAGAGCAGTGCCAGGGCCCAGGCAGCCTGGAGAGTGCCTGGCTCTGCTTTAGCAGGGCTGAATTATTTTAAGTCTTTGGGTTGTTAATATTGATGCAGTTACCCTTTTACCAGGGAGGTTGTGATGCTTTGGAAAAAATGTGTTCTATGCATTATTAACGGCATGTTTAAATAATGAGAGACAATTAAACGATCGCTGGGTGATAGTTTCCCAGGTGTATTCCTGTCTGATATATTTTGTAGATCTATACTGTGTTCTCACAGAGGCTGCATGACTTAATTACCCAGTGCTTTTACAGTGTTTCGGTAAAAGTAGGTGTGCAAATAAAGGTGTTATTATTACACAGGTGGCATAAAAGCAGCTTCATTAAGGAGCTTGGTACTAATAGTCCTTTAATTCAGAAAGCCAGGAGATGATTCTTCACATGGTACATTAAACAGTGAAATATGCCAATTTTGACTTGATTTCTATGCTGCTAAACTACCCCACATTCATTTGTTTCAGCTTTAAGCCCTTCCATTCTCATATTCTCTAGCCCTGGTTACAGAATTGCAGCTTGCTTTTCACCTATCTCCTAACAGTTTAACATGGATGTCTGGGTCCAACCCATTGTTCCAATTGTATATAGTTTAAAAAGCTCTGCAGTATTTTACTCTTTCCATTATATCTTGGCTTCCCTGAGCGCTCTGCTCGCTGCATTTTGCTTGTACTGGCTCTGTTTTCTAAACCCATTTATGGCTTTTTTTTTCTGTACACACTTGTTCATTGGGGAGCTTAAATTGACTTCTCTCCATTCTGTTTCCTTAACTAAAAACGCACCATTAAGGTTGATTGAAGTCTTTTGAAAACACTTCATAAAAAATGAAAGGCCACAAGAAATTAGGCTACCAGTGTTTGCAAATACCTGTTTTCAGCCAGATTGGTGGGAAGGAATAAGAACTGAAATTTAAAAATACTATTGATATGTATTTGGTTGCTGGTTATTTTTGTAAGAATTAAAAAAGCGTGTGTGAAACATTTTGAGGAATAAAATACTGAGATTTTAACAAAATGTGCCAGGCAGTGGCTTGTTGTTGCAGAAAGCCTTTTCCCCCAAAAACATCAGGCACAGTTCTGAGAAGAGAAAATGGCACAATGACCAGAAGTATCTGGATCAGTTATTTTCATGATTTTCCTTTATAAAAAATATTTTTGTACTCTGAAGTATTTATCTTCAGAGAGCACTGAAAACTCTTTAAGAGTAACACTTGCACCATGGAATAACAAATTTATTAGGAATAGGAGGAGTTATTAATAAATTTCTTTACAAATGAGGAAAAAAGTTTAATTCAAGCAGCGAAACTTTAAGTGCCTTTCAGAACAAAAACATCTGTGCAGAAGTTGAGGTTATTAAGTATGTTTTACATTATGTACACGTATCCTTAATGAACAAAGCAGCCTCATTTCACAAATCCCCCACCAGGAATCAGAGAAGTCATTCTGAGCAGTGTGCTGAATTGTCAAGGAAACTTTTATGGACATATGGAAATGCATCTGCTTTAAAAAGAGAAATATCAAGAGGGATTTGCACAAAGTTAAAAGCAAAGCAAGTGCTTTAGAATCAAAAGTGATTACATTGAAAATGGCAGCTTGCTTGTCAGAGCAGCTGAGGCGGCTCCTCACTGAACAAAATACTAATCGTTCCAGCTGTTTGCAGGCTCTCCTAATACTGCTGCTGATCATTATAAAATATGTACTTTTTAGAAATGCAGAAAGCTCTAAAAGAAAAATAATTTGCTTTTGGTTTATTTTTAGGTGTTTTCTTTTTTTTCAGACAGCTGCCAAACATATTTTATTTACAAGATGTATCACTTCTATGGCTTTTTCTCTTTTTCGGAAATATAGATATTCATTTTGACAGTCATCTCACTAAGTGGAGAAGACTTTCATATAAGACTTACATTGCAAAATAGGAGCAAAAAATCTGCATAGGCTGAGTTTTACAGTTTTAATGGACTTTTTAAAAAAACTTAATATGGAAAAAAACCCCAAACCTTTTGAGCCTCAAAATCAGACTCAGCTCTGAATTCAGGATCAAACAAAGTTGTAAATGACAGCTGTTCCTAGACTTTACCTTTAATAATATGACGAATTTAAGACTTTTGTTCCTTTTTATTTTATAAAGGCAATGGAATCAGCCCACCAGGCCTCGGCTGCAGGGGTGTTTGAAGGTGTATGTGAGCACCAACTGCAGACTGTATCCCATGCTTCATGAATTCTCCCCTTAATGGAGGAAGAGAGCAGTGAGATCAACAAGCAAAGTAGCTGAGTACAAGGAGGTCATGCAGCAGCGCTGAGTTCTGCTGCAGAGCTACAAGGAAACCCTGTCAGCTTCCATCCCATTAAACGAGCCAGGAGCTATGTGTTGGACTCACTGGGATTACCAGCTAACCCCTCCCAAGCTGTCTGCTGGCTCTTGCTCACATCCTCTATCAATTATTCAGTTCCTTTTATGCAAATAATGTTTCATGGAAGCGATAGAGATTCATAATGGGGAGAGGAGTAGCATCCATTTAGGAGAATTAAATGGTAGATGAAAAGTGTGACACTTTGTGGGCAGGAGCTGTTGGAATGGTGCAGCACCAGGACTCTTTAAATGCATGCACAGACGGGGAGAGTCAAAGCTTTGTTTGCTTCTTTTTGACAATCAGCTCTCTACAAGATTAAATAAGGTGGGAATTGACACAGGCTGCAGCATTCCTGGTTCTCCCCAGGGGACAGAGAAGTGAGGCCTCCACAGCAGATCTGTCTGTGCTCTGCAGGCTCTAAGCTCTCAGTCTGTGCCTTACAGTGGATGTGTGCAGCCAGCCTGGATGCCAATGTCTGTACTAACAAGGCTTCACTGCTCCTTAGAGCCAGGAGTCACAGAAACCAAGGGCCATTTCTACATTCTTTTATCAGGCAAAACATTGGTTTCAGTGCATATATTGGAACAAAACTCTGCTGTAGTCTCATTGTACTTCACGAGGCCAAACTCAGTCCTGCTTACTCCTGAGACTCTTCCCACAGAAGAGATTGGTGAGTAAATGCAGACAATCCTGGGTGCATCCAGCCAAAGAACTGATTGTGCCTCTGTTGCAAGCCTTTAAATCCTTGTCTGGGATTTTACTTGCAGGTTTATCCTTTGTCTTGTCAGTCAGCTCATGGTGGTTTTCCCGCTGAAGTGTCTGTGGGCTGTGTGGCCACTTATGTCTGGGTCTGCACTGTCGAGTTTGGAAGTGGTGGTTCCCCACTAAAGCCTCCACACTGCAAAGGCTGTGGTGGAGCTGCCTGTCCCGAACACAAACAGATCTGTGGTGGTGCCAACACATCTGTCGTCCTGTGTGCTCCAACATCAAATTACAGAATCTTGTAATAATGTTGAATTTTATACCACCAAACCAGTGTTTGATAAGGCAGAAACACAGAAATAGCACCACGGCCTCGAGGCTTCTGTCTGTGTCCTGTTGCTGCATTGCTACTCTTTTTGTGCAGGGAGTGTGAATCAAAAGCAATCACAATGTTATTAAAACACAGAATCATAGAACCATTTAGGCTGAAAAAACCTTTAAGACCATCGAGTCCAGCCATTTACCCAGCTCTGTCAAGCCCACCATGTCCCTTCTTTCAATCCTTCAACTTCATTTGGGAGACCCAGCCAAATGCTAAGAAAGTTCTCACATCTCCTGTATTTCCTGGAACACACATACAAGATGCAGTGCTGTAGCTGTGTCTTCTAGACATAAAGAAATCTCTTTTAAAAGCTTTGCAATGCAAGTGCCCTGTATATTTATGGCACTTCAGCATTTAACCATCTTTAATGACACTATTTTTCAAAAAGGAAATCTTTTGCTAAACCAAGAGAGACAGAAAGTGTGTTTTAATAGAGTGCAGTTAGCCTCCAAAAGCAAAATAGGCTTCCATTATAAAATTCTGCACTTAGAAGAGCCCTGGCTACAGGCAGAGATGGAAAATTGAAGGAGTATTATGCACAATAGATAAGTTCAAGAGAATTAAAGCATAGATGAATTCAGAGGATCAAAAAGGAGCCAAGCTACAGGGGGCTACACAATGTTTACTACATCGTGCTTTTGCAGTCCAAGGAGATGTCAGCTCTTCCCCTTAAACAAGCAATGCTCTCCCTCTCAGGAGATTAACAATTAACATTCAGTTAATTGTTCAGATGCCCAAAACACTCTGCCAGGACCTGCTGAATTTACTGCTCAACTTGTCTCTGTGACAACTTGGGAAACTTTGTCTGCTTTAGGATAGTTCTGCTCAGGATGATACAAAGATCTTTCTGTAGGGCTCAGAATTACACAGAGAGCACAAGAGCAAAACACTGCTCTGAGCAATCTCTGCAGAGAACTGAGCTCACTCAGCCCTTTTATCCCACTTAAGGCCAGTTGTTAAGTCTTGCCTTAAAATCCAGTTTTACCTCTGTGGGGCTGGAGCTGCCCTTGTACACAGATCAGTAGCACAAAGCCACAGGCACCTAAATTTGCATGAGCAGTTTTACTCTTTCCTCCATACAGTATTTCCACAACCATCTTACTCAAAAGGGACTGAGTTCTGTTGTTTTTCCCTCTGCTTACTTCAGCTACATTTGTCTACCTCACTCCTTCAGGCTCCCTTTAGAGTTACAAACTGTGTTCCCATCCTTTTGGCTCAGAGGAAAACCTGGAAACTGCTGCCAGGTGACAGCCAGGCAGTGACCAGCGTGATTCAAGTTTTCTGTACCCAAATCAATGCAAAATTTGAAGAATGGGACCTAAATCTTCGATTTATCCTGGTACAAATCTGCCACAACTCTTGTTCCCCAGTGCACTCCGAGCATGTGTTGGTATCCCTGATGTGGAAATTCAGCGGTACAACAAAGACACCTCGTGGCTGCCCTGCAAACCACACACAGACAAAGAACTCTGTAGTCAGGAGTGTCTGCTCTACTGGCAATCTTCACTCTTACTCCCTGACAGCTACTCCAAAGTGTAATTAATACCAACCCCTCTTTCAAATCACCTGGGAGAAACAAGGAATGACACTAATAAGTTGAGTACATAATGTTAATTGTGAAGGATAAATAATGCACTCAATAGAAATGTGATGTTGCTTCTAAATTAAGCTTAGGAAATCAAATTATTAGATTTAAAAAACCCTTAAAAGTTCTATTCAATAATTTAGCTTGATCTGATATGGGAACTGAATGCTGTGAAATATTTATCAAGTCTAGAAGTAAGCTCTTACTGTTCTCTAAAATCTTCTAAGAACTTTAATTTCATAGTTAACATGCTAAGTTGTTCACATTTGCTTTTAAACTACTGACAATTCTATTAGAAATCAGCAGGTACAGGTTTACAGTTCTGTATACCAGTATGTATTTTAAAGCCCTATATAATACTACATGCTGTACCCCAAACACTATTTATTTTTAAAAAATATAATAGGAAAAGTGAAATGTATTTTTTAAAAATAGATAGAATGATTAAGTCCATAATTACATTTAGATGTAGTTTCATTATCCTTGGCATCATTTCACACACACAGATATGTGAGAAAATCTCTACAGATAAAATAAGCCCATTTATTTTAACAAAGTGGCTTTTTTTTTTTTTTAACAGCAAAACAAAGTCTTGCAGAGTGAATGCACCAGCATAAAACCTCAAACTGATGTATACTGATGTTTTATTTCCTTCTGCACCTTTGCATGAAACTTTGTTGTATCATAAACAGGTCAGTAAAAATGAAAAGTAATTAAGTCAGATCATGAAGCTCTTGGAAAACAGACCAACCCACCATGCAGTAAAATTGGAGAGATCAAATTCTGAACTTCATTTTTTTCCCAGTGCAAATCTGAAGAAATCATATTGAATTAGATTTATTGTAAACTAAATTCTTAGATTTTATTACTGATTTCTACCCGGGTGACTGAAAGCAGAACAAACTAAAGGCATCTCTGAGTCCCACAGGTATTCTGCATAAGTGTAAATGGTTGCTTCACTGAATTAAATAATGTCTTTACATAATTGATATTTCATTTTCATTATACATTCAGGATCACTGTATTAAAATGAAAGTACAAATGCCCAAACTCTCCCTTTGGTAACACCACTTAAGTCTGTGGAGCAATGCTCAGAATGATTTCTTTTCCTAGAATTTCTCTCTTTTTTGTAGTTCTTTTGACCCTTAGGTTTGATTTAGGTGGGGAGGCTAGAAACAACTCCACATTACACCACAGGGACTTTGTTTTTAAAAATATCTATTAATTTAGAGAAGTAATCATTATAATAATATTTATTTAATATATTAGTAACATCACATTCAGTCCTATCATGTACCCCCATGACATTTATTATGAACTTTATTATGTTCCCTTCACGGATGAAAGCAGGAATTTGTTAATTAACTTAGAGTTCTGCTGCTAATACAGACAAGTCAGGATTTCACCATCCACTTCTGTACATCCATCTACAAGCATCTTTAGAACTCTTTTTGTTTTAGAAAGAAGAGATTAATTAATTATTAAATCAATAACAATTATTAAGAATTATAATTAATTATTAAGACTATTTATTACCTGAAGGCAGCTGGTGGATGAAGTGATTCACTCCAAACCTTCTGCCTGAAGCCATCAAAGCATAAAATCCCAAGTCTTAAAACGCAAGTGTTTCCACTGGAATCCAAATTATCCTTTTAATAATCCTCTTTTTTTTTTTTTTTTTTTTTTCTAGAATACTCTACTGAAATGTAATTTACAACTGAATTATTTAAAGCTGGACAAAATGAAGCTTGGAAGTTCTTAATATTTGGAAATGCAGACAAATGTGCTGCTCCCTTTTAAATTGAGGACTATAGTAGAGAATCCAGGTGAAAAAGAAATTTGTTTTAATTATTAAGCAAATACCAGGCTCCTTCTTTTGTACATTAAACAGTGCATGCCTTTATATTAAAGAGCTCATTACCATCTCTCTAATAGAATGGGAAAATTCAAGCATTTGTTACTTTTAGATAGAAGTGAAATTTTGTCTTCTAAAAGCTTTGCCTTCCGGTGTGAGTTGTTTCTTTTGATCACAGCAAAGGAAAACACTCTAAACTTTCAAGGGAGATCTATATATTATACATAGAATTTGCTTGCAATAATTATCTTGCAGTAAATTTAAGTCACTAATTAAAAATCATGTACAAGTGTTATGATTAATTAGGTGACACAAACAGAGTACAAAAATTCATTAAATGCACCAAAGAAATAAGGGAGAAATGCATGGGTTCATATGGTTTTTGGGGCTGGAATACAACTAAAAATTTAGCTCAAATGATTACTTTAGTCTTGAAAGGTGTTGACTAACAGCATTCTTGTTTCATTTATATTTAAGGGTTGTGTGCAGGATTTCTCACTTTTAATAAAATCAGTTGTAAATAGAAATGAATAAGTAAATATTCGTAACAACTGTAAAATACTAAAAGATGCTACAATTAATCATGTCAGTTAATAAATTTAGGGAAGATAATACTTCAAAGAAATCTAACCACAGTAAGTAAAATTTAGGCTGTCAAGACACCTGAATGGCTTTATCTCTTCCTAAAGAGATGCCATGAGGGGAAAGATTAAAAAAAAGTTCTCAATTGCCCTAAACCATCACTTTATCTGGTCTGGGATGATGTGACTTTGTGACTTGTGTTGCTTAATCAAAGGCAAACTTTTTTTTTTTTTTTCTTTTTTTTTTTTTTTTTTTTTTTTTTACTCTCTACCTTTGTGATGTTCTTCTAATTTTAGCACGTTGGATTTAATTAAAAACTCTGTTAAATTGGAAACACCCAGACACTAAGCAATGGAGTTGTAAAGCTACAAGAGTCTGAGAGATACAGGAAAAGATCAAAGAGCACATGTGGCATGTGAGGAAATGCAAACGAAACTCCTGAGAGAGGATGTTTGCTGCAGCAGTTCATCTACATGACTTAAAAATATGTGGTTTCCATGTGTTGGATTTTCTTTTTTCATGTGTGAGGATCAATTGCAACATAGGGAGAAATTCATACATACTGTTTTAGGCCAGAAAAGCCCATGTTTTAAATAGAGAGAAGTACCTGCAAGAGGATCCTGTGCAAGGAAGGTCAAATCCAGCCCTGTGGAGGGACCAGCTGAGGTCAAGGCCAGGGGGAATTGAGCTCTGTATAAATCAGTCATGCTGAGTAATGTCACTTCCTCTGGCCACTGCCTTCTCCTCTGAGTCAGCACGGCCCTCCTTTGTTTAAATGAGGTTTATTTCAAGTGTTTCCCCTCTAGAGGTTTGATGGTGTCAGTCATGTTCCTGTGGAAACTACTCCCATCACCACTGGGCTTGTGTAAATACCAGCTGAAGTTGGTTGTGGGGAAACATCTTTGGGAACAAGCCCTTAACTATCACTTGGCATCCAATTTTTAAATGCTTCTTTAACAAAGAAAAATCGTAGCTGGTACTGTGGTGTATAAATATAATAATACGTAAAATATACCCAAGAAAAATGCTTGTTTGGGACTAATCTTACAGGAAAAGCAACTTTGCAGAAGGAATCACCTCATTGGCTTCAACACCTGACTTTGAGGAAATCTCTGCAGGTAATAAATATAATTAATAATTAATTATTAAATCAATAATAATTAATAATAATTATAATTATTATTAATAATTATTAATAATAATTAAATCAAGATGGAAATGTAAAAGTTGAAGTTCCAGGTTTGTTCATGTCCCTGTTGTGGAGAAACATTTGATATGATGAGAAGATGCTCTTGATGTTCATGACCAAATATAAGATTGGAGCCAAAAAAATGGTAAATGTTTTCATTCAGGTTCCCATTTGTTGTTCTGAGAGGATTATGTCTTGTGAAGTTTGCTGGCATTCCAAGAAATCCAGAGTCCCCTAGTGAGTTTGCAACTGGAAAATGCTTCATGAGAAGAGAAAAAAGCTCCCCCAAACAATAAAGATTCTGTATCATAGTCTTTATGATAGAAACGTCTTTTTGGTTTTGCAGTAATATAAACAGTAAAGATCAACTTCTTGTGAGTAAAGAACTGTAAATCATCTCAAATTTAGCAGTGACAACATTAAAAGAGATTTTAATCAATAGCATGAAACAAGAAAATATTATTATGTACAGAGTGTTCTGGTGTCTACCTAACCCAGTACTAAATAAAGTGCCAGCCTACTCTCTGCTGGGAAAAATCTCTTTTGAAGCTTAAGATCAAAAGCACTTTTTAAGCTTAAGCATCACCATACGGTTTCAATTCTTTTTTTCAAATGAGCACTTTAAAAAGCACAACTAAAATGCAACTGACAAACTCAGAAAATCTTTTGTGTTGTTCCACTTGGATGATCTAATGAGAAAATGGCTCAGTTCTGTTGTAGCTAATGAGGTATAACATCTTCACTGAACCTGAATATAAACCAGATATTTCTCTGAAGATACAGTCTGAACATGCTTCTATTGCTTTACTCATTCATTCTGCCATGTTTTTATTTAAGTGATGTCCAATGAGTAAAAGCACGGGGCAGTTTTGAAATAGAACATTTACACGTGAAATGACTCATTTCCAAAAGTGCTTTGAATTCTGTACACAAGCATTGTGGCTTCAAGTGGGAAAATGCAGTTCACTGAAGGCTTCTGAAGGCCCCAAGTCTGGAAACAGAGATATTATATGCACCCAGAGATGTGTGCTAACAGATTTTTGACAGATGAAGTTCTGAGACAGAACCTGAGTGTACATGGATTTTAACCTACTATCAGTGTGAAGACTGAGGTTTGGCAAAGCAGTGAAATAGTATCAAATCACAGCATTTGTTCTGGCAGGACCTAGAAGGTAATATCCTGCTAAAGAGCTTTGTTTAGACAGTAAAATATTGATGGCAAGAAATTTATACAAGGATACAATAAAGATGTAGGTGTGAGAAGCAAAGGAAGGAGATTTTGTGTATCAGGTAGCATTTGCAGCTCAGCAACAGTTTAGATGTGGCTGAGCATGGTGACAGCACCCTGGCAGTAAAAAATTTAAGGAGACAGTTGGAGTAGAATATCCTTGTGTTGTAGGTGTGTACTGGTAGAGCCTCTTGTCATAGAGCCATGGAACCCAAGAATGGTTTGGGTTGAAAAGGGACCTTAAAGATCATCTTATTCCACCCCCTGCCATGGGCAGGGACACCTTCCTCTAGGCCAGGTTTCTCAAAGCCCTGTCCAAGCTTGGCTGGAACTCCTCCAGGGATGGGGCAGCCACTGCTTCTTTGGATACCCTGTACCAGGGCCTTACCACCCTCACAGGCAAGAATTCCTTCCTCATAAACAATCTAAACTTGCCCTCTTTCAGCTTTACATCTATGAATACAGGTACATATATACAGATAGATCAGCTTCATCAATAAAGCAAAGAGGTCTTAGGAAAAGCTGAACAGGTTGATGAGGATGTGAAGATAAAGGTGATTGTACTGATGCTTCTCATCATCCTCAATACTTGTGTTTCAGATCTGTAAACGAACTGTTTCTGTGCTTCAGAAATAAAAGGAGAGAATAGACTTGCAGAACACAAAGTGGGAACAGACTCCACATCTCATTACTCAGTGGATCCTTCTGTTCAAGTGACTACTGCAGGTTTTTGAGCTGGAAGGAAGGAATTCCACTCATCAAACAAATCTCCAGTGAAGTTTCATGCTGTGATACAAAAAATACAGGTCTGCTGTGGGACAATGAGCTGTTTCAGTGAGTGAGGTCTTAGTGATGAATGAGACTACAGAGACAATGACCCTTCTGTTCACAGGAGACACGTGCTGGGCTGGCCTCCTCTCTGTTGCTGTTATTCTTGTGTTTAGGAAATGTAGCAGTGAATCCCCCTAAAAATCTTTGTTCCGGTGAATTTATACTGTAAAATGAATGCAGACCCAATGAATGCAGACAGACTGACAGATGGGTGAACACCAGAAGATAAAGGGCGATGAAATTGGTCAGTGTGACAGAGAGTCATCACAGCAGATGCCCAACTGTTGGGAAGCTTTCTTTTGAGGTTCACAGTCAGTGAGAATTTCAGGGCAAGGTCTGGAGGAGAACAAGCTCCAGGCAGCAGAGGTTGAAATATGGCAAAAAGGAGTGTTGATGCTCATGCTCAAGGCACGAGGTAGGACAAACTTCAATCTCAACAAGAAGGGTGGGGAAAGGCAGGACTGAATCACAATAATGGAGATAATTAGTTTGATGAGGAGGAACAGTGAGAGCTGACTCAAACAACAGGCTTGTGTCAAAGCAATAAAGAAAGACTATTTCCTGTGTTGAAGTATTTCCAGTGGAAGTGGATGGGACAAGATAGAATCTTTCAAGACTAGGCAATATGTTCTCGCATTATCAAATTAAAGTTGAAAATAACTGTGTAGGTGACAATCATCAGGAAGATAAACTGGAGTCCCAGTTAATGGGAAAAGATGGACAGGGAAATTTTAAGGGTGAGTATTGCACCTTGAAATGACATTTTCAAACATTCAGGCAGATTTGCTGTTAAAACTCCATTATGTAGTAAGATTCTGAGGCAAGAGAGTGAGTTACACCTGAAACTTTAATGAAAAAATATCAGATACCCTGTGGAAGTGTGGGTATTTCTGCTCCTTCTGTTCTTGTTCTATGTGGATAAAGTTGCATGGCCTTGTGTTGTGGTTTAACCCCAGTCAGCACTAAGTTGCCACCACTCATCTCCTCACCCCATTCCCAGAAGAAACAAGAAAAAAGGTAAAACCTGTGGGTTGAGATAAGAACACTTTAATAACTGATTTTTTTTAAAAAAAATATAACAATATCATTATAATAATTCTAATGACAAGGGAAACAACAAAAAGAGAGCAAAAATGAAACCTCAAAAATGAACCTGTATCTTTGTTTTTTCCGACTTTACAAAACCTGAGGTTGCTATAGAAATTTTATCTAGAAGAGGGAAAAAAAAATCTATTTTAATGCTACGATAACTGCATTAGGGACCCATTATAGATTGCATTAGTATTGTCCTTGGTATCTGAATAACACTTATTTTACTTGTTCAAGGGGCTGATAGGCAGCTCCCATCCATTCTTTCCAGCATTTGCTGGCTGTCAAAACACAAGTAATGATCAGTAGTTCTTCCTCAGCAAAAGCCACTCATAAGCTTTCTGAATTGCTTGTGTGTTGTTTTGAATCACTTCAGTGACAGTGGACAACAATGTGTTTGATTTAATCTGTCTGCCATCTCTACTTAAAACAAAATCTCTTCCTAAATAAAATCTGGGCATCTTGAGAAACAAGGCTCAGGTCAATCATGATGATTGGCACTGCTTATATATGTAATTATGAAGAGTATATATGGATGGCTGCAATTTGATTAAACACTGGCACAGATTTTATAAAAATTGTATCTGTATATTATAAAAGAGATGTGTTGAAAAATTAAACAAATCTATTACTTGGAGGTGTAAATATTACATACATGAACTCCTGCTCTGTGGAAGATAGGTTAAATCTTCTGCATCCAGACCATGAAAAGCAAACAAATAAATAAACCTCTCTTCTGTTCATGGAAGTCTGAGGACATGAAAAGAAAACAGCTGTAAACTGCTGCTTAATTTACTAAAATACTTACAGAATCATAGAATAGTTTGGGTTGGAAGGGACTTATTTGGTGACTTGTGTGTGTGTTCTCACAACAGTTGAATGACAGTATGGCAAGATAAATTAACATGCACAGTTCCACTCATCTGCTTGTGAAGGCTCCCAGTTCTGACTGGCCTGTAATTAAGCAACATGAGCTAATAGATTAATAAGAGAAGGGAAAACAAGACTTCTCATTTTACCTTTGCTTCTTTCTTATGAGTAAGCTAATGCAACAATGGGCTTGGTAATCCCAATTTCCACAAAACCACTAAATATTGGTGATTGCTGAGCAGGTAGAGGGCATAAAATGATGACATCCATGCATCACACACAAATCAATATCCAAAATGTATGTTAATAGGCAATATTAATTTGTGTTAAGATGTGTAAATATGTACTGTGCATACTTTACTACACAGGCTTATCTCAACAAGACTGCAAAAAGGAAGGGTTAATTCAATTTCTGGAGAAAGTGTCAAGAGGACCTGGGGAGTGTTTAACACATTATTTTGTCCCTAGACAAAATGACCTCATACTTGAGAAAGAAAACAACAGTCATTAGGAGGAGAGCATTCACGTAGTGGGAAATTGAAAGCAAATGGAATAAATTTAAAAATAAAGAAATAGACAGTAAAAAGTAAAAACTTTAAAAAAAAGATGGAAAGAGCAAATGCAGAAAAGGGGAGAGGGGGGAAACAATTTGAGTTTATATCTATAAGAAAAGTAATCTTGACAATATTACTGTACTATTACTAACTGAAGATGGTAGAAGCATCAATAAATCTGAAATGAAGCATAGGTATTTACTAAATACTTTTTTGCAGCCTTTGTGAAGAAAAGAAAGGTCAATGTTATACATCTCATACAGTAATAAAGAAATAATTTCCATTTCAGTATTGACTTAAATGTTGTTAAAAAGCAGCTACTGAGCTAAAAGCTGTTTTAATCAGTGCCTCTGAGTAAGTCATATTTGAAGAAGCTGAGAAACATCATGGAACATTTATGTTGACTTACACTAAATTTGGGAACATCAGCCAGGTTTCGGGGATATTCAAGAAAGGTACATTTTCTCATTATTTAAGAAAGGAAGGGAGAGGAAGCTGGAAGGTATTAGAGTGAAAATAAAAATTTTCCATTAACAAGAGGGGCATGCCTACAGTTACTGAACAATTATTTCAAGACCAGTCTGTGTAAGGAATGTTCATCTCCCATGAGGAAACAGACTCACAAAATGAACACAGAAATTTGTGATTTTGTAATGAATGGCCAGACAGCCCATATCCACGTGTGCGTCTGTCAATGTCCCTTTTCCCCAGAAAATCTGAAAACAAATTCATGTTTTTCCCACCCTCCAGACGCTGAACATATAAAAAGAATGAAGGCAAGAAGAGCTGGGTGAAATCCTGAGAAGGATGCACACAACAGCTGGGTTCTGTGGGGTTCTCTGATGCTCTATGACCTCTATAAAATTGACCAATGTATAGAGGAAATTCAATGTACAGAGGGAATTCTGCGCGGTGACTTCGCGAGACTTGTCCGAGTTGATGCAGCTGAATTTGACGATGGATGTTGCCTTATATATGCAAGAAATGAGTAAATGAATCCTGACAGGTCCCGGAAGTTTCAGCCCTGAAAAAGTGCACAGATGAGAAATGCAAACTGAAAGGTGATTTGAAAATGCTTTTTAGGACACAGGCAGATCCAGGGTTGATGTGGAGAAGAAGACGAAGGGAGCGCAGCCATCTCCTTCAGAGGATGATGGAAAGAGTTTCACTTATGGAATGAGCAGAGGGAAGGAGGGTTAATGGCAGGATGAAGGATTGCTCAGACTACACACGGTGCTGCAGAAGAACTTTTGGATGAATAGAAAAAACCTCTTCTTTATGCTCATAAAAGGTGCAGTAATGTGAACTGACTGAACTCATTGATTCCAACAGGGAGTTGTGACTGCCATCAGAACATCTTACAGTGTAAGACAGCTGAATTTTCACAGGTCAGGCTCAAGGGACTGAAATACTATCTCAATATATTTCTCACCATCTGAATATATGTTTCTAAAATTTTGTTGTGTGATGTGTTACAAATTTTGGAAGGAGAACAAAATACCAATGATTGATCTGGTTGGATATCCATGGACACAATCTCCCAGATCAAACCAGCAGAGAGGCAGGTGGTTCCTCAGAATGAAATCCTTTGCAGCAATGTATGCTTGGCCCCCTATGCAAAGAAGGGTCCAAAATACAGATGATGACACCCTGGTACAGTTGGTTGGATGAAGAAGTGGCCTAACAAGCAGTTCACAAAGAATTTAGCTAAGAAAAGACAACAAGGATCTCCCCACATGCCATATGTGTGCAGAACAAACAAACAAACCCAGCAATCTACTGGGTTTCTCCAAGCTCAGAAGAGGTAAAATAAAGTGAGATCCAAAGCTATTGACACTGAAGGCACCTCCTTCCTCCTCCATGGAATACAGGAGAGATAAAATTATATTTTAAAAGCTGATGGCACTTGCTTCTTTTGGCACGTCCTTGCTGTCCACAGTCACAAGGCCACCTCTGAGCACAGCTGCTCCCTCTTTGTTACCTGATTTGGGAGCTTTTGTCCGGGCAGTATTGATTCAATCTGGCTGTAGCTCAGCCATAATCCATGTAAAAAGGAAACACAGTTAATCAAACACAATGTTCCTCTGCTAACACATGAGCAAAACTGCCAGTTGCACCTTCCTGATTCGGGAATTTGATCTTTAGAGAGATGATTGGTTGGTTTAAAGAAAGTTTGGTGCAATTCACTGATTTTTGGATCAGATTACTGCAACAGTACCATAAAATGAGAAGAGTCGTTGCAATCAGCTTGGTGATGAGTGATTGCTGTTGTTACAAGGCCCACAAACAACAAGCTTTCAAAGGAGAATAAAGACTGTTTTCAATCAAAGGAAATTAGTTTATCATTAGTATATTATTACAAAAAAATAGGTGAGGCTGTGTTATGAATCCCCCTTGGCATTAGGGAGGAAAATTAAACATGAAAGGCATGAGATCGTTGTTCTATAAATTCACACTGCAGACATTTCTAAACTGATCTGCAAACATCACACCCACAGCTCTGAATTAAGCAAAAAAAAAGACAAACGTGAGCAGAAAAAAAGATAAATGTTGATACCAAACACATATTTTGCTGTCCTGGTTGTGAAATGAGTTTCTTATTCAGGATCTGACTTTGGACACCTGGCAGGAAGCTTCCTGTAAAGGTAAGGCAGTCAGGGATCCTGACTATAATCAATCTGTATGACTGGGAGTCCCCATTTCCCATATTAACATGGTGTGTTAGCAATCACTGTTCAACAGAGAAAAGATCAGAGGGTTACAATAATAATAATAATAATAATAATAATAAAAAAATCAGATTATATTGTCAGGGCCCAAATCATCAAGTATTGTATCTAAGTTGTCTGTAAGACATTAACATTTTAATAATCAGTACCATTAGGTTGCTTTTTAATGACTAAAGAGCATTTTTGGCTGTAGTATTTTATTTTCCTAAGTATTTATTGTACCCTTTATGAGTCCCTTCTCTCTGATGTCACAAAACATACATGACATATGCTAAAGCATTAATTTTCCTGGCAATTTTTCCAAACATGAATTCCCTAATGCACACAGAATGAAATGCTACAGTTATCAGCAGAAATGTGTTTTCCTCTAGCAATTCTATATTCTAATAACAAATTGAACTGACAGAGCAGCTTTTAACCTTTCATACTGGGCAGATTAACATGATTTCAGCTGATGGATCAGAACAGGTTAGGATGACCTTGGATCTTCCTCCACTGAGTCTTGTGGCTTTTTGTTAGGTCGCTTTCCTGAGGTGTGGGGGTGCTGAAATGTTATCATAAGTTTCTTAGTTGTAGGTTTGATGTGATTTGGACTTTAACCCTAGCCTGGTAAAGTTCCTGTCTTGGATTGTGCTTATCAAAGGTTGATAAGAGTTGCCAAGACAACTCTAATCCTCTGCCCTGGGTTTCGATCATCCTATTGTATTTTCCCTCATCCCATTGTATTTCTCCCCCACATGTCCACCATCCCCCAGGCCCCAGAACCTTCAGGAGAGGTGTCTGACAGGGATTGGTGGGTCTCACAGGACCACATCCCAAATTCACCTGATTTGTTAATGTTGTGTATTGCATTTTGACCTTACCCACCTGGCCTTGTTTCATTGGTCTGGTAACTTGTATCCACCCCTGAGATTTTGGGGGAACAAAAACCCCCTGTAACCGAGGCTGGGGGTCACTCCCCAGAGGCACAGGCCTGGAACCAGGGGCTGCCCCTGAGTTACCCGAATAAAACCTTTCTCCCTGAGCCTGGAGTGTCCCCTCTTTCGAACCGCGGCCGAGACAGCTAAGGCAAAGGTGCTGCGGAGCCAAAGACCCACGCAAAGGTACTGTTGGGCGTATCAGAGCTAGCAGGGTGGCCCAGCTGACGCTGAGCTGACCTGAGAGACAGATACGCGAAGCAACACTGAGGAAACAAGCTAATGGGATTATGCTATTTGTATATTCAGCTGCTGGCCTTACTGCTAATTTTTAAAGCTATTGATGAGGTTTGGACCAATTTATCACATCAGAATTCCTTGCCTTCCTACAAATTTTGTAAAAATGAGCAGCTGAGTAAGTGTTATACACTGATGGTCCTTGTGAAGGAAGAGCTGCAATATTGGCTCAAATACAATGCCTGGCACTGGAGGATCCAGGAGAGACCTGTTGTGATTGATCTGAGGGGCCCTGAGAATTCACACCTGATTGGGCACTGGGTAACCCAAAGACAAGGCTCTCTCCTAAAATAAACCAGTTTCTGACAGCCCTGCTGCTCATCACCAACTATTTAATTAATTTATAATTTTAGGTGGTCTTTTAAGGCGAGAGGTGGTGCTCAGAGGGTTATTCTCAATGTTTGCTGATTTGAAATTAGAGGTACTGGCTCTCTCTTTGCAATCTGCTTTTGGTAATGGTATTCAGTAGAACTCTGAAATTTTAATCCTGCCTGATCACGAGAAATGGATTAGTGTGTGTGGAGGGTTCAACATGCACATGGCAAAGCTCATTTGGCTTTAGACATGAAATATTCCTAAGCCTCTGAATTTTAGGGCAGGGTATATTTGAAGGGTCAGTATTAAGAAACTGTGTTGCTATATATGTAGTAGAGGATTTATGCTTATAGAATTTGCTAGGAGAATTAATGTTTCAACATTGTATTTCTGTGACATCAGAAAAAGAAGGGTTTGGGTTCAGAATTGGCAGAATAAATAAATTGAGCACAGCTGCTGAATATTCTAATGAACAATTCTCAGGGCCAATTTCTACACATCATGGGGAGAATACAAAGGAGCTGCCTGCAATTTCCTGAGTCACTCTGGTTCTGTCATTACCTTTGCCACCAGTGACCTTCCTCTTTAAAAGATTGCTCAGTATTCTTGAGGCTTCACTGATACTCTCCTTTGAAATAATTCCAAACCATTTAAAATTCCTGGAATCCTCAAATGAAGCAAGTAGATTAAGCACTTGATCTTGGCTTTAAAAGAACAAGAAGTGTATCTCAGAAGCACATACATTGTACAGCCTCGATGTTCTAAAAAGGAAATTTTTCATGTGCTGTGTAAGCAGACATGAGCAAAATATCACCAGAGTGACAAAGAAACTTAATCTAAAAAATGTGAAGGCTCTTTAGGAGATGTTTAAAGATGCAGAAATATGAAACACTTCATTAGTACACACTCATTTACATTAAGAACATCTTCACCCTCTCAAATTTACAGATAAAAGCAAATATTCATGAACCCTGCTGGGGCAGTTCATGGCCCTTTTATTCCACTATAGCAGAAGTGAATGAAAAATAGGAAAAAGTGATAGCAGTGAGTATTAGACAGTTGTTAGAAACACAGATTGCTGAAAATGGAAGCTAAAAATACCAATGAAAATTTGATGACTCATGCAGATCACAGTCAGGACCTAAGGAAATTCAAGCAATGCTGTAGGACTGAGCCTGATTTAAAAACAGTCAGTCAGAATACAGAAGGGAAACATAGCTCCAATGAATGTTTTTCTACACCTTTGGGAAGAACCATGATGAGATCTTTATCATTTTCATGGGTAAGAGAATATAGTTTGTATTTCATTTGCAACTAAAAATAATCTAAACATGGTAATGTTTTCAAAGCAGGCATTTTTCTATCAGGGATGTTAAAGAATCAGTTGCAGAACTTCCAGTTCATTTTATACAAATGGCAGTAAGCTTGGGAACTTGTAGAACATTATGAACAATATGAAGTGATAATAATATTGAGGATAAAAGTCTTTAAACAGAAAGATAGTAGATTTAGATTAGAAATTAGTAAAAAAACCTCTTGACTGTGAGATTGGTGAGGTCCTGGCACAGGTTTCCCAGAGAAGCTGTGGTTGCCCCATCCCTGGACGTGTTCCAGGCCAAGCTGGATGTGGCTTTAAACAACTTGGGATAGTGGAAGGTGTCCCTGCTCATGTCAGGGATTGGAACAAGATGATCTTTAGGGCTCCTTCCAACCCCAAATACTCTGTGATTCTCTGATTTTCCACTCCATTGTTTCTGTTTGTCAAACATAGTTACTCTTGCATTCTGGATTCGGCTGAATATGAACATGACTGTTTCCAAGATCATGCCAGAATAAAAATTTTGATACCAGCCAAGATCTTTGTAGGATCAGTGTTTAATAATTAATTTCTGACCTACTGCCAGAGGCAAGGACAAAGCTTCTATATCCACAAAACACAAAAAATTAAATTCACATTATAAAAACAGGTGCAGAACTTTTCCTGAATATTTTCTTTTCAGTAGCACCTGGTATAAGTTGCAACAAAACAGAACATTAAGCCTCGTTCATCTTCGATCCTGCAATATTTTGTGATGCTTCTACAATTTCTTAGTCAGAAATCAGGACTTGATCCAGGCCAGTGAGAGCCTTTAACTGCCCAGTGACACTCAGCTGAAATGGGGCCGGCTTGAAGATAAAATATTTTAAATTTTCTAATATAACTTATATGCAAGAAATAGACTTGCATTTCCTTTCTATCAGGTGTGCTGTCACCTCGTTGTTGACAAGAGCCAGAGCTTTGCTATGATTCCAGCAGAGCCACTGTGCCATCCAAGTTTATGTTGCCTGCTCAAAACACAGGGGACAAAGTATCTTTGGGCCAGTTTTGATTGTCCCCATTTTCTGTGACATTGATGGTAATAAACTGCTCTGGAAACACAGGGGCTAACTCAGAAGCTGACTTATCTTGCACAGCTCACTAATATCTAAGTTGTATTAGTATTTGTTTTTATAATCTAGGGATTTCATTTATGACCTAGAAATAATAGCAAAAAAAGTCCCAAAGGAAGCATCATAGAACACATGAGAAACAGTTAAAAGATTTACATTTGACACTGAAACCTCAAAGCATCACCACAAACATGCCTTATTCGTGCAGAATATTTTGGACGGCCCACTAATTTAAGGTATAATACACAAAATAAACACTTCTCACATCATGAACAAAAATGTCTTTGTGAATGAAGTATAGATATATTTTAACAACCAAGTAAACCAAAAGCAATCATAGAACCATAGAGTGCTGTGTGTTGGAAGGGACCTTAAAGATCATCTACTTCCAATCCCCCGGTCACTTATGAGGTTTAGTGATCTGTAATACTCAAGAGTTGTTGACACCTAGAGCTGGTGACAAAAAACACAGAAAAATTACAAGTTTATTATGATAAATACCAAAAGAATAACAACAAGGAGCCAGAGACTGGATCTGGTAGCTCTTATTATTTTGTTTATATCTTAGCATGTGTTGAAGAGATTCATTGGAGCTTAATTGACAGGACACATAGACAAGGCAGCATCTTTTTGGATGCTTCCTGGGTGCCCCAATGGAGTTCTGTTTCCTCTGTTGGCTTGTTGTTCAAATTATTTCAGAGTTATTCAGTTCAAATGGTTGGCCTGACTCCAACTAGTACAAAATATTAAATTAAAGCAATCCTTAAAAAAAACCCCAATTTTTTAAATAGTGTTTCAATGCCTCAAATGTTTGATGTTTAAATCTGACTGAGCCCTTTAAATAATGCTAAAATGTATTGATTCAAGGGGGATAAAGCACAGAGAGAAAGATTTGTTCCAGAAGATGGTTGGGCAACAGGGATGAATGAGAGTCAGGAAAAGAGCTGAGTTTTGTCTCTGTCACCAGAGCTGCAGCCAGCACAGCTGTGCTGCTGCAGGCACATCCAGGCAGGGACAGGGACTCCCAGTGTGCAGGAATTCCCAGGGCTGGGAATGTCTCTTCTCAGGGCTGGGAATTCCTCTGCTCCCACCCCTTCATCAGGGCAGCTGAGACAGCAGAATTAACACAAGGGCTTGGTTTTGGTATCTGGCATGGGCCTCCAATATGTTTTAATCCTAAGGGAAGCAAAAAAAAAAAAAAAAAAAAAAAAAAGGTAATTATGTCTCAGAGATAAGAATTTTGTGTTTTATTCACTTGGTTAGACTGGCACTGCAAAAAGAAGTGAAGGCTCTGTGAGAACAAAATGCCAGAGCATGACCACAAGGGCCCTTCCATTGCAAAAGCCTCAGAAATAACAAAAAACCCATCAGACTTCAGACCTTTAGAGCTGTCAGAATGCTTTCCCAGGAATTCCAAGTGCTATTGCCTGCCTTGTGCCATGGGTTGTGTGTGATGTCAAGACTGACTATGTCACTAATGTGTTTTTGTGAAATTTTATATCTTCCCTGGGCCTTTATAGCTGCTTCCAGCTCAGGTTGAAGAAGTTCACTTTGTTCAAGCCTCTGTTGCCCTCCAAAGTGATAACAGCTTTATGATTCACATCAAAATATTTAGTTAAAGTAATCAGACACATTTAATCTTGATGTACACTTCACTGGATCCAGAGCCAAGGACTCCCCTTGCTCAGTATTGGGCCTGTTGAGGGACACCCAGTGTGCTCCAGGAATATTTCTTTATTTGTTGAAATGAAATGATCATCATAAAGGCCAGCTGGATGATAAAGTGATACCACACTGATGCTGTGATTCAAATTGGTGGCCATATAAACAGGCACCAAAGCTTTTTGGCCACTACTAATGTAGTAGTAGTATTAGTATTATATAGTAGTAGTAGTTGTAGTATATATATTATTAGTAGCATATATATTAGTAGTGGTATATATATTAGTAGTATTATTATATATATTAGTATTATATAATACTAATATCCCAGTCATGATCCAAATTCTGTTTCCCATGTGCTTCCTGCCCCAGTCCTGTCCTCTGGGCTCACCTCACAAAGCAAGAATATTTCTGCTACTGAATGTTCCTTATGAAGGAATTAGAGCTTAATTTCTCACCAGCTCATAAATACTATTTAAGGAAGTAAATTCAGGAAAGCTGATGATGGTTTTTTTTAAGTCTAGCGATGTCCTGCACTGTGCTCAGGCTGTTTCTACTCAAACTCAGAACTTTTGCCAAAAGTAGATGAGAAATTCCAATCTTGCCAGACACGCAGCCAAATTCTCTAAAGCTCCATGTCTGCCTTTAAAATGACAATGATGGAGTGCTAATAAAACATTGTCCTGCTGCTAAACCATAAAAAGAATATAAAGTGGGAATACACAATGAGTGAAATGGTGAAAAGTCAGCAAAGGTTATGGGTGACTCTCCTTTGGTTATTTGAAGACTATTTATTCTCTAACTTCTCCTTGAAATAAAAGTGACCTGGGTAAGATGGGGGCTCAGAGAGAAGGGAACAGGTGCTGCTGACACAGAGGAACTGGCAACTCTTCCATTAGGAAAGAGCAGCAAGGGAAGAATGGAGCCAAGCAACAGATCCTTATGAAAAGGAAGAGAGAGGAGAACTGCTATTATCTCACTGCAAACACAGGATCACTGCTAAGGTGGCACCTTGGTAAAATAGGAAGAGAATTTTTATTCACCTCTTTCTCCTCTTCCTGAACATTACCTCTAAAATTGCTGTTTGTTTTTTTTTTTTTTTCCTCAGGCTGCATTCTGGTGACATCAGATTTCACAAAAAAGAAAACATTTCCTGGAACAACTGACAAAATGACATGAAATCGTGTATTTCATAAAATTCAAAGGACAGGCTGATAGTTTAGGTTGTGTCCTATTTTCAGATACATTGCTTTTAAACTGTTTTTCTTTGAAATTTTATGTCCTTTACACAATAGGAAATGCAACTAGGATTAAACCAAACAATTTTATTTCACATTGCATAATAACTGATAGGCAGAGAAATACCAGTTCTAGTTATGTTAAATAAATGTAAGTAGCATCAGAATAAAGCCCAAATGTAAACAATAATTTTTAACTTTTGTGTTTTGTGTTTGGGCCAAGCTGAATGACAAAGTAACAATTACATAATCCATTCACTGCAGTGGGAATTTGAAAAAATGTCTCACTTGTACCTGACTAAATATTGGCCTTAAACACTGTAAATATTGTGGGCTTTTTTCTTTTCAGTTTGAGGCCTGACCTTTACTGTCAGTTCCATTTTCAAAAAACTATCAACATGTTACAAATCATGAGACAGAATGAATTTTTCTGTGTTTTTCTTTTCTTCTTCCACAATTATATTGAACATAGAAAACAGATGCTTTTTTTCTGAGCTATATAAAATAAAAGGCATTTGATATCTGCAACCTTTCTGATTTTTAATTAAATTATGAATGTAATACTGAGTGCAAGATGAGAGGAGTTTGATTGGGAAAGGAACAGCAATCAAGTCAGGAAATCACCTTTCTATAACACTGACCTTCTAGAAACTTGGTTTAATTTCTCCTAATCAAAGTGTACCAAATACCAGTGTAAGACACTAAAATCCAGCAGTGGGTTCTGGCAGGACCAGCTCTTGGTCAAACAGTCCTCTCACAATTCATGTGGCAGCAGTCCCAGCTCCCCTATCCCAAGGAAGCCCTTCACATTTCCAAAGTGAGCAAAACAGGGTAAATATATTGACTTTTTTTAACTGAGTCTGATAATTTCAGAATGTTGAGTAAAAGGTATCTTTTTCCTTGAAGATCCATCAGTTTAATTCCTTTTTTCATTAGAGTTCTTTGCCATCCAGGCTCACACAGGCTGATAAAGGAGTTTAACTTGGCTGTCTGATACCCTGTGCAGAATAAATAACTGTCAGATTCCAGCATGAAGATCTCAGCCTGTCAAAGCCTGGCTTAGATCCTGAGAGCATGGACAGTTCTCCTGCAGTGCTTCCCTTCCTGCACTTTCCAAAACTGCTCATACTCTGGTGTGATCACCTTTCAGATTAGCTTTCATTTCTTCCCTTCTGAGAAACCAGAAGCAACCCCAGTTCCTTTAAAGAGAGAGAAATGTTGCTCCCTGTTAGCATTGAAAAGCTTGGAGGGTATATCAGAACAGGTTAAAATTATCACTGAAATGAATTCTGTTTCCTTGCATAAAAACAGTGCAAAGCAGAATGTATCAGAGGAGAATTTTGACAGTGATTTAATATGGTTACTTATAACTCTATTTCTCGTTCTTATTTGCTCAAAGACTGTGGGTTTTAAGGCTGAAGATCTCCTCTGTGATATTTGCACATTGCCCTTTGCAATGCTCGTCCAGTCCCAGAGTATGAATAGAAGGTGTAAACCTGGTTTTAGTGTGGCCCCTCTCACACCCACTCTGCCAACTAAACAAGCACAAACCTTTCAGAGAAGATCCAAGGAGGAATCTTCTTGCCTGTTATTGTCTGGGGAAAAAAATGCACTTCAGATGACCAGAGATTGTGAGGAATGAAAATTCTGGCACAGCCCGGAGTCAAAGATGAGTTTAGAATACAAATGTTAATTTAACCTTAACTTCATGCTAATGAATGCACACAAATACCCACCACTGCCAGAAGTAGATGCATCAGTTTTCTTGGCATTTCCATGGCATGAATACTGAACCAGCTCCTGGGCAGTTGGCTTGATAGATTTGATTCCTTACACAAGCTGGAGAACTGTGGCCAAGGAAAACTTTTGTAATTATCATTTTCCATAAGTGAGGGAGAAAAGACAGTTAATGGTTCTAATTCTACCTTGGGAGTGCAGACAGGACAACACAACAGTGATGTCAGTGTAATAACAGGCAGGCTGCATCTTGGTCTGGCAAATGAATATTCTAATACATATTAATAATAAAAAAGTATTTTATCTATATCATGATTCTGGGTTTATTGTTTTATTAATTAAAAATATACTTTGGCAGAAAAAAAAAGGGGGGATTGCACTGTGAAATCTGACATTTGTAGCTGGCTAACATTTAAAACCTGTGAAATCCAAAATACAAGTAATTTTTTAAAGACTGGAACTTGTTAGGAAAGATATCCTTTGAATTTGTGTCATCAATACTTAATTACCCTTAAGACTTCCTTCCTTTTTTTTTTTCAAATTTGCTTAAAATTAGACCACTCCTAAGCCACTGCAGTGACAGAGTCACACAACTAATCGGTGTCATGAAAAGATCAGACACATCTAGTTATTTCTCACTCTTCAAACTCCTGTCTGGGAATTCCCAGTAGACAAAAGCCCTTTTTGGAGCTTCCTAACAATGCAAAATGCCCCTGGGAAAGATTTCAGCAGTATTTCAGAGCTTCTTTCAAGGCTGCATGTGCCACCCCATGGCCATCTACAGTATCTACAAACTGTCCTCCCTGCAGCAGGAATTATTCCAGGGACACAGCACATATTTTACAAGATCTCTCCAAACTTTAACTCACCATGTTTGAAGGACTTCTCAGGATCCCTGCTGGTTTTGCCTTCTGCTTTAGCTTACTCTTTCAGAAATTCTGTTTTGGGGCTAATTCACATAAGCTTAGACTGCTACAACAACAAAAAAACCACACTTTTTTTTTTTTTTTTTTTTTTTTTTTTTTTTTTTTTCCTGTTGGACTCCTGCAAAGATTAAAGCAAGGGCCAGGTATCTTTATTTGACTGAGACCATATCTTAAACATATAAGGGAATTTAAGCAGCATGAAAATATAACTATAAAATAACATAAAATATCCCATTAAATGTATGCTAAGGGATGGCATGCAGGGAAAGTAAAGAACAGTGAATAAAAAAACAGTTTGTGGTGTCATTATTCCAACACAATGAGAGACAGGTGCAAGAAAATCAGACCATTAACTGGGGAACAGGATCTTTTCCCTGTATGCTCATTGAGCATTTAACACCTGTGTAGCACTGATAGGAAGGACACAGTAATAGCAAAATGATGTTGTGTTCAAATGGATACAAATGAAAATTGTTTAAAAAACGGCTCAGGAAACCACTGAGTCAATCTGTTCCACAGACAGTAAATACAGGTGCTGCAGATGTTACTGTGGGGTCTTCTAAATTAGTCCTGCACCAGTCCCTCCAAACACTTCTGGTGAAAAGTGAGTGTGAAGAGAGAATTTGCAACAAAAAGAGGAAGGGAAAGTAGGGAGAAGAAGAAAATGAAGAGAAAAAGATGAGAATAGCCATTCTGATCATTCAAAGTTTACAGATAGCACAGGATTTACTAAGTATAACAGACTGTGGTTAACACAAAATCCATAATACTGTTTCCACTGTCATCATGAGTGCACTTGTAAGATTTTTATTTTTTTTTCTCCTGCCTCTTTATAGTCTGTAAGAAGAGTGTCCATGTTCAGCATTACCAAAAAAAGTCCCCAAAACAAAACCCGACCGAGTTATTTTCCTCAGGACACCTTCCACTATGCCAGGTTGCTCCAAGCCTCATCCAACCTGGCCTGGAACACTGCCAGGGATGGAGCAGCTACAGCTTCTCTGGGCAACCTGTGCCAGGGCCTCACCACCCCAAATCCCCAAGAAAACCAAAGAAAACCCTCTAAAAAAGTCCCAAAACATAATTATGCCATGAACTGAAATAATCTCTGAATCTCTGGAACTCAGGGAATTTGTTTTGTTTGATCTTGGCAGCTGATAAATGCTCTGAGCTCAGAACCCGCTGTCCCTCAGGGAGATGTGATTTTGCTTTTGAGATTGAAAAGGTCCTTTTGCTCCCCTCAAGCTCTCAGCTTACGTAGAAAATAAACTTTTACATGCTTGTGGTAAATGCACTTTAAAAAAAGATGAAAAGCACCGTCCTTACTGCAATTGTAATAATACAGTCACAAATATCAAATATGCAGAGGAAGGAATGGATTCACCAGTTCTCTCTCAGAGATACAGGGGGGCACCTGGGTGTCCTCAGAGCAGTGGTGACACAGCTCTGTGAGCTGCTCAGGGCAGGGCTTGTGACAAAAATCTTGGCTCTATCATAATCTGAAAATGATTCTTGTAAGGCAGTTGAATAAATGAGCTCAATGATGAAAATTTCATAGTTGAGATTTAGACAGAAAATGTTGTGACTTACTTGCATGGATAAAATCCACCTTATGACTGTCCTGACATGCACAGGCTGTCCAATCCCATATCTGGATGGGATTTGATTTATTTCTGAAGTCCAAGAGCCATAGAAACACCAACCATAGGGACTTCAGGGGGCTTCAAACCACCTCTGTTTGGGTAAAACTTCCTAATAATCTCCAGTTACTTGCTGCTTTGCAAAATGTTTCTGTTCCTATAAAGTTAAACAGGCCGATGCTACATTAAATGCCTCACAGAACTTAGGCACTTACTCTGTTGCACTGAAAACTTCTTTTTACAGAAACACTTCTTCAATTTCAGCCTCAGAATTTGATTGGGCACTCTAAATATGCATTTTATTTTCATTCCCATGATACTGCTTACTCTGAAGTCTCCAGTAGAGGAGAATCATGATTTAATTATATAACACAAACTTAACCCATGTGCAGAAATGCATACAGAGAAGAAGTTAATGGTATTTTTTCTCCTTTTGCATTAATTTTTTTTCAGTTCTTTCTGCATTATTTTCTTCTTTTTCCCTCTCAGAAAAAAGGATCACAAGCATTACCTCTAGCCTGATTATAACTTTGCTCTCTTGAGTGGAGCCAAATAAATTTATTTTATTCAAGGGCTGCATTCCAAGCTAAGCACCAAATACCAATATCTAATCACACAGTGTTCCTTTTCTCTTTTTGCAGTGTCACATTTTCAATCTGTTTAAATCCTTCTAAACCAATCTTGGTTTGCAAATACTTAGAGTAGTTTCTACAGTCAAACTTGAGAAAAAACTCCCATGTTTCCACCTGATTCTATAAGATTCCTTAAAGAACTTGTGGTAATCAGTCACCTTTAAAAGAGAATCACCCTAGAAAAGAAGCAGGTTCCCCAGCTTTTTCAATTAATGGAAAGTTTTCTTAAAAAGAACGAGCTGCGAAAGCCAAAATAATTACTGCAGCTATTAAAAATGTTCTTTCTCAAAAATGGCTGTGTGCTAAGATTACTCATCCAAAGCCCTTTGGTTTGGCTTTCATCCCTACGAGGCTGATTTATTAATTTCTCCTTGCCAGAACAAAAAGATCCTTGGCTCAAGAGAGAGTGGCATTAAAAGCAAGCAGAATTCTATTTATAAACAACCTCAAAAGCGAGCTGGAAGTACAGGAGTACCTGCAGCTCTAACAAACATCCCTGAGCAGGGAAAGAAGGCACACCTGAGGTGGACAAGCTTGGAGTATTCAAGCAGAAAACAGTCCTTGAAATGCTGCCAGTCTAAATTTGAATCTCCCCTCAACCGAGCGTCAAGGTTGTTCATACAAAGGTTATGTAAGTGACTTCCAATGCTTCCCTTACAAGAAAGGATCTGTAGGAACTTACAATAATCAAATTGCTGTGGTTGTGAAGCAGTTGGATGGCTTGCCTGTTCTTTTATGCTCCCTCTTCAAAATCAAGACCTTCATATATAGAAAGAAAATAAAAAAGGCAACAAAAAAAATCATTCGTGGGCTCAAAGCTTCAGTTCCCACCAAGAGAAGGAAAGGAGAGGGAGCGTTTCCCTTCTTGCCAGCTGTCTCTAAATGGAGCCTGATGCTTCAAAATACTCCAGATCCTTGTCATAAATTTGTCTTGTTCAAAGTTATTAACTTGGAATCATAAGAAATAGCTTCTAGTTTGAAGAATCTGTAAAAGTTTACCATGGATTCTTTAATAAGTCTCCTTGAGAGTGGATGTTTCCCACTGGTTCCAATTATGCCAACAAGAACTGCACTGCCAAAATAAAACTTCTCTTCATTTCCACTTTGAAATACTTTTAAATTATTCTGCCTGGAACAACAACAACATAATTTTGATTTTCTGTAAACTACAAATTCAGAGAAAATAATGATTACAGGGAGGCGTGTTTGTTGTCTGGATTTTTTCAAAAAAATTTTTTTTTATTTTTTGTAAGTCTGAAAGTGTTAGATGATTCCACTATACTTCTCAATGTGAATATCATTTGAAGTGTTCAAATATGCAGTTTCTATAGGCACTTCTGACAAAGAGATGAGGTGACTGAAGCACATTTCTGCTTCCTAGATAATAACCTGGGTAATAACCTGATCCATGTAGGTCAGGAGCCTGCGTCAGAGTCCTTGGTCTCTGCACCCTCACTCAAAAAAAATCTGTTGACTCTTGATCAAAGCACATTTAGGGGTCCTATTTATGTAACCAGCAAGATTTTCTGTGTCTTTGTGTGCAAAGACTCCTGTTTTGATGCAGTTCCTTTTAAGAGCCCTGTGGTCAAAGCTCCTACCTGAGGCTTGAGGTATTTGATTTAAATAGTTATGAATCCAGCAGAACTGAAACTGGAAATGGATCCCCTGCAACATGTGAAGTGGTCTAGAAACTTGGTCATTGATTTTGCAGAAGAACAGTGAACAGTGACGTCAGAAATATAATAATTAATAATTATTTTCTATTTCCACCCAAAATGTATGGATAGCATCTTGAAGATTTTTTTTGTTGTTACAGATGAAGATAAACCAAGAAAAGATATTAGATTCTCTAAAATCTGCTTGGAAATTCAGACATTATTTCCATTTACATTTACAACTGAACAGTCTTGATTTATGTTTAAATTAAGTGCCTTTTATACTAAAGGCATTGAAAATTAAAAATAAATACATGAACAAATCCCACTGATATGTATTTTCTGTCCTTTTTGACATGACTTCATCTGCTGGGAGGAGTCTGGAGTTCTCCTGGGTTGTAGTGTAGGATGTCCACAAAGTATTTACTCTATCACCATCTCCATGAGCTGTTAAACCAGGTGGGGCAGTGTTTTCCCAGGCCCCTCCTTTGGGCTCTTCTGCTCATGGCCCATCAATGCCTTGCCCAGGACTCACAGGGAACTCCCTCCAGGAGTTATCTCTGTTTAATGGGCCATCAAGGACCCACTGCACGACTCCTCATCCCATTGTGAGATGCTCCACCCAGGGGGAGGAGCCAAGCATTCCCACCTGGAGAGAATCTGGGATTTGGGACAGGACAAGCAGCCCTGACCCACTGGATTCCCAGAGGACCAGAGCTCCCAGACCTTTCTACAGGATCACTGCTTCAGGAAGAGCCCCTCACCTGGACTGCTTCCACCACCCTGCTCAGGTTGTATTCTGACTCTGTCAGTGGTCTTTTGTGTTATTGCATTTATTTTATTTTACCTTTTTACCTTTCTTCTTATTAAATTGTATTTCTGACTTGGAGCCTCTCACTCATTTTGCTTTCAAACCATGACAGGAGTATACAAAGATGAGCCCTGGGGAGTTTTGACATAGACTTTGGGATGCTCACGGTTGTGTATTTTGGATATGACTGCAAATCGTGCAAGTCGGTAAGGAATTTTTATTAAAATGAGAGAAAAATGTAACCAATTACAGAAACCTTTGGTGGTAACGAGAATGCTCACAATAAAAATGCAAGACAGGTACCACCTTCCTATTTTTCCCAAGTTCCCAGCAAGGCTGACCTCTTGCAAATCCTGCAGAGTATGTAAGCCCTGTGAATGTTTTAAACAATACAGTTTTAATCTAATATAGCACCGCAAATGCTGAGGAGCCTGCAGGCTAACGGGCAGATCATTCAAATGTAAAAACCAATTTGACTGGAGTCTAAACAATGTTGGCCTCTGTAGTGAACTATAGCTTTCTTTTGACATGGAAAGAGAGGATGCATTTTGCCAAAAGGGGATTAGCTCGGAAAGCCTCTGTAAATGATACCGCGATGAAAATAAACACTTTCACAGCTGGGCATGAGGAACCTCAGAGATCACGCCTGGTGTCAGGAGTGCTCATTAGCTTTTGGCTGCAGCCCACGTCCTGGCCCGAGGGGAATCATGAGAACTAAACCACTGCTGTCAATCATTTCTCTCCACGATGACACTGCAGTTCTTTGCAGTGAGGTGCCACTCCTGTTTGCAGTGTCCTTGCTGGTAAAGAGCCATTTCTGGAACTGCTCTGCTCTCTTTACACTTGTACTTTGCCAGCTCTAATTTCTCAGTCTTCCCTTTCCTCACTTATCATCATTCTCCAATTTCTCTCTCCCCTTGTCTTTTTTGTTGTTTTTTTTTGGTTTTTTTTGGTTTTTTTTAAGGTTCACAGTGATTTGATCTCATTCACCCTTATCAGCATCCCCTGCTCTGACTGCTTTTGTTTTGGTATCAGTATCTCCCTCTGCTTTTTTTCCCACGTTCTCTCCCAAGGGAAGATGGACTGAGCTGCAGCAATTCCATCTCCCTGTTGGGGTGTGAAGAGTCAGGGAATCCAGAAAGCCATATGGTCTTTTCTAGGAAAAGGCATTTACACATTTCTTCTCTTTTTATCTGCCAAATTATTGATCACAGAGCTCTCCCTGGTTCTGGACCAGCTTCTAATTCAAAGGTTAGCGTGGGGGGAAAATAATTCTTCATAGGAGATTATTTGATATATAAGAGCCTAAGAAAAAGACAGGATAAAACTTCCTTCTGAAAAGGAGTTTATGTCTCCAAGTTATGCAAGAACAAAAAAAAAAAAAATTCCAAACAGACATAAAAACCCCCAAACCCAACAAAAAAACCCCAAAACAAAGCAACCAAAGAAAACAAAAACATCAACAAAAAACCACATAGCAATCTTTTCACATAATATTGAAACTGAGACAAAATTCTGCAGGTACAAGAGAAGTGAAAATTCTTCCTTTTTATTAGGAAGAATCTCAGAAAATATTTGGAAATGAACTGCTTATGTATATGCAGAAAACTTTGACAGCCGAGCAAATCCAAATAATACTCGGCCTTCATTCTTATAATTTAAAGTTACAATTTTTCGTTGTTGTTGTTCAACAGTTCTATAAGTTCCCTAATTATTAGACACATTTATATGCCATATTATTTAAATACCATACATTATAGCAGTTAGAATAAAAGAAATCTTAAGGAGGACATGAGGCTCACCTCCATATTCTTCATCAGGTTAATTTTCAACCAAAGTAGGTTGAACATTTTAGAGCTCCCAGATTTTCAATCCTGGAAATTTCACTGCAATAACAATAAATCTTCTGCAAAATTACACATTCTTGAAGACTATCTATTTTCTGTTTTCTCAGAAGAACTATTACTTTTCAGCACTAAAAAACAAAATGTCACTTTTTAAATCAAAATGTTAATAACTTTCACAGTAAGTTGTTAGGTAGTTCCAAATAATATGGAATTCCACCCTCTGTGGAAAATTCTGAGAAAAATTTTCAATTAAGGCAACAAAGTAGTAGAAGCTACAACTATTCAAGATAAGTAATTATATGCTTTAAAATAAAGTATTATTTTCCTTTAAGTGTCTTGTATCTAACCAGTTTCCTGCAGAAGGTTTCAAAAATATTGTTTCAAATGAGAGGGAAAAAAATTCCAAAAAGAGGTTCTAAATTACAGAATCCTCTAGTAAGTAATATTTGATCCATATATAAAATGGGATTTTTCAATACTTCAGTGAAAAAGTGTCAGATCCTTTGAACTGTGCCTTCTTCCTTGAGCAGAGGAAAGGAGTGATTGTGAAAGAATATGATTATTGTTGTAAGGTGCTGGAAATTGTATAAATTTGTCTGGAAAGGAAACTTATATTTACCTTCCCATTAAGCAGCACAGGAATCCGCAGCTCCTTGGGCAACAGGCGGGTCTGAAACCTTTGGAATACTTTATCCAAAAGTATATATTAAATATATATTTTAAAAAATTATAGACATATATATTTAAGGAGGATTTTGTGCACACAAACTTGGGATAATCTGAGAACACCAATTCTCTTTTTAGTCCCTCTTGATTGATCCTCGTAAGACAATCCATTACATCCGTACTGGAAATGCAAATATTATTCTATTTATGTCCATGATGTAAAGAATGCATTATGCAGTAGAACGTCTTAGTGCCATTACACCAATCAAAGGGAGATGATTAACATCAGATGTGTCTTTTAAAACTTTCCCTGCACTAAAATGTGCAGTGTTTGCAATTTTGGCCCCTGTTTAGTATACAGCAATTAAGTAGCTCTTTTTCTGCTCCCAAAGCACATTTGCAAAGTATTACAGGAGTTCTTTATACCTCGTCCCAAAATGCACCTTCCATCTAAAATAAATTATTTTACAATTATTTTGAAACATTTTTCCAAAAAATAATTTTTAATTATTGCATTGCAGAATCTGTATTTGTAATAGAATTACAATGGGGATTGCAATCAAAGAAATTTGACATTGGTTGTAATACTCCACTGCCTTTTTAATTAACTTTATTTTTCTTTTTTAGATTCCAAATATCCAGAAAATAATGTAGTAAAACCTCTTCTGACTGCCTTCATAAGTAAGGGTGAGGAATTGCACTCACTGATGGTTGGACTCAGTGAGATGTATTTACACAAAACATAAAGATGAAGTAAAAACAAACCAAAAAAAGTTCATAATTCCCAAAAAAACCTCAATAAAACCCCTCTGCATGTGTGAAAAAATCTACCAGAACATATTTGAGAGCATAAAAACTACTGTCAGAATGTTTTGAAGTAATCACACAGCTGCTATGGTTAATCTTCAGTATTAACACTTATTAGCAATAAGTGGGATCCTTAGATGAGGTGGTTTTTTTTCCTTTTGCTCCACTTTCATGGTGTATTACCCACACTACACGTAAACTACACCCTGAATAAACCTTCCACTACATCAGTGTCCTGGGTTGTAGTGTAGGATGTACACAAAATATTTATTCTATCACCATCTTCATGAGCTGTTAAACCAGGTGGGGCAGTGTTTTCCCAGGCCCCTCCTTTGGGCTCTTCTGCTCATGGCCCATCAATGCCTTGCCCAGGACTCACAGGGAACTCCCTCCAGGAGCTCTCTCTGTTTAATGGGCCATCAAGGACCCACTGCATGACTCCTCATCCCATTGGGAGATGCTCTGCCCAGGGGGAGGAGCCAAGCATTCTCACCTGGAGAGAATCTGGGATTTGGGACAGGACAAGCAGCCCTGACCCACTGGATTCCCAGAGGAGCAGAGCTACCAGACCCTTCTACAGGATCACTGCTTCAGGAAGAGCCCCTCACCTGGACTGCTCCCACCACCCTGCTCAGGTTGTGTTCTGACTCTGTCAGTAGTCTTTTGTGTTATTGCATTTATTTTATTTTACCTTTTTACCTTTCTTCTTATTAAATTCTTTTTCTGATTTGGAGCCTCTGACTCATTTTGCTTTCAAACCACGACAATCAGGTTGTTCCAAGCCCCATCCAACCTGACCTTGAGCACTTCCAGGGATGGGGCAGCCACAGCTTCTCTGGGCACCCTGTGCCAGGGCCTCACCACCCTGACAGTAAATTTCTTCCTAATATCCAATATAACCCTGCTCTCTGTCAGTTTAAAGCCTTTCCCTCTTGTCCTGTCACTCCAAGCCCTTGTCAAAAGTCCCTCTCCAGCTCTCTTGTAGGTCTCTGAGACACTGAAATGTTGTTTAAGATCTCCCTGGAGTTGGATATGGTGGTGGGTGGTGGCTGGGAGATTAAAAACATCCAGAGATTTGTATAACATAAGCTATTCTGACCACCTTCATGAGGAAAGATGAGGAATTGCACCTACTTCTCCATCCATTGTACCCAGTAAATAACAGAGTAAATAAGTCAGAGATAACTCTCAAAGCCTGTCTCATATTTCTGCACACATCTTCTCTGTATCTTCATTATTATAAAGTGAATTTTCAGTTTCCAGATTCTTCCTCCTCACAGATTTATTACTCCATATTTTACCCAACATTTGCAGATTGGCCAGTTCACGTTGCTCTCCCTGGGGCCTTCTCTTCTCCAGGCTGAAGTGCCCCAGTTCTCTCAGCCTCTCTCCATAAGAGCAGTTCTCCAGCCCTAATGGGACAGTGAAAACTGCTGGGTTTTTTAGCTCCTCAGCCTTGCTTGGCCAACAGTTTGACAGCAACACCTTGGAGACCTTCCCCACCCCTTTGCTGGGCTGCAAATCTGAGCTGCAGTGACATCTCCTCCCAGAGTGGTGGAGAGGGGCTGGAAAACTGGGTTGTGGAGTGTCAAAAAAAGAGTTAGGGAGTTTTCCTCTGTCTTGTGCCATGGGAGGGTGTCCTGTCTGTGGGGCAGGTTATCCTTGGGGGAAAATGGAGATTAAACTGCAGGAGTTTACTGAAGCTGAAATCAGTGACCAGTGTGAGCCTCAGCTAAAATAAGCCATTGCCAAACCAAAAAAAGAAGTTCTCACTGAGCCATTTATACTGGAATAATTTTATCGATGTAAGATCAATTATAATTAAATCACTATGTGTTTCGTTGGGATCTTTTTCCTCCCTCATTTTCTTGCAGTGAGACCAGCTGCACATTTCCCAGGGGTGGAATTGCTCAGCAGATTCTCACTGAAACAAAAGTCATCACAGATGCTCTGGTTTGCGAGGAGGGAGGTTAAATTTATTGAAAATTGGGAAAAAAATTTTTAAGTCTTTGCATTATTTTTTTTTTTAACATTTAAGCTGCTCAAGCAGTTCTTGCCGTTCTGCCAAGGTGGATCCTCTGTGTGCAGCTCATTGCTTGTGCTGCTTTTTCCTGTCACAAGATGTCCCTCCAAGTCTACATAAAGCAGAACCTTTCACATTTCTACCTTGCAGAAGCCGTTTCAGCTTGATCTTGGACTTTGCATCTACAGGTGCCTCATTTCACTTACTCAAGGACATATATATATATATATTTATGTTGAAAGGCATTGCTTCTTTTAGCA
Source organism: Zosterops lateralis (assembly GCF_965231275.1). NCBI lineage: Eukaryota > Metazoa > Chordata > Aves > Passeriformes > Zosteropidae > Zosterops > Zosterops lateralis. The sequence goes on along the minus strand of NC_139761.1, from coordinate 5,311,029 downwards.
AAAGTCTGTAACAAGTCTTTGAGTCCAGATATGCTCTCTTGAATTAATACATCATGGCAAGTACAAAATGGAACAATTTTAATTTATTTTTTTTTAAAGGAAAAAGTTAATCATCTGAAAATTGTGCACATTTTCTAATTCAAGAAAAACAGCACCAAAACAATCTTCTACTCTGAGCGTCCTTTAGAGATATTTTTATGTAATTTTGCTTAAGTATTCTGTTCCCTTTCCACCACCTTCTGCAAGAAAGAGGATCTCGCCTGGCAAATAGCAAATTCTTTTTTTTTCCTTTCTCCTTGAAAGCAGTTTACTCCTTTTTTATTTCTTTTCTCATTGACAAAGAACCTTAGGGACGACCTTCTCTCTAAATTAGTTTTTGCAACAAGGCCAGCTGATATCTTTTTGTGGTCTGATATTTTTAAACAGTAATTGAATGAACAAGCATTAAAAGTGGACATGGCATCCAAATTCAGAGATTCATTGGTACCATCAGTAGCAAATTGGAACTGCTTTTGTTTCTGAGTGTCTGAGGGGATGACTCAGTACTGGCAGTGAGGAAAGCCAAGTGATCTAATTTGGGTGTAGGGATTTCTGCTTGACTGGAAAGCACTCCTGTCTTACCAGAAGGGAATTATTGCACAAATCAACACCTTGGCCCTTTCTAGGTAACTGAATCATCTCAGAGCGACCTGCTCTGGCAGCCTCAAACCTGAGTGCCTAATATCCTTAATCTCTTTAGCTGCACCAAACATACAGGGCAGCATTACAATATTAATAATTAACCCTGCTCATGGAAAGCTTGTAATGTTACTGCTAGATAATCTTGGGGTGGTTTATAAAGCCATTAAAATATATATTTGCATGGACAGTATTTTTAAAATGTCTGGCAGCAGTTGCTAGGTTTCTCTTCCAATGTAAAGGATTTTCAAACCTATCTCAGGCTGAATTAATCACTTTGAGTGTTATCTTTCACCTTCTGCTGCGGCACATTCTGCTTTAATTCTCCTAATGCCTCTTACTATAATTTGAAATCATTTCATAGCAGTGAAAGCAGCTGCTCAAGTGCTGATGGTGCTTTGCTGCTGTATACTTACTTTTGGAATTGTCCTTGTACTTCTGCTGACTGCCATGGAAACTTTTGAAACTGATGTTCTCCAGATTCTCATGGATCACTGTGTGTCACAGACAAGTGTTTCTGTCTCTGCCTTCTATTGGTGTTGATATTTGATGGTTTCACTGACATTGCTAAACCATCATCCTTGCATTTTTTTTGTAGAAGGGTCCCCCATCCTTAATAAAATACTGTTTGTAATCTATGTGTGGTTTTTTATCTGCTTCTGCTTTGTGTCTCGGGGGTATTTCTGACAGTGCTTCTGGAATCATCTCTGCAAACCAGTGTGTGTTTAGATGAAATGTCAGATTAAATGGCAAGAAGCAGTCATGATAGAGCTCATGTTAATGTTTAAGAGAAATTACATTTCAGAAGCTGGGCTCTCTGTGCCTTAGCCTTAATAGCACTGTTATCATTTAGCTTTTAGTATCAGGTAAGATATACGAGACAGTTTTTGGATTGGGTGGTTTTTCCCTAATCATTTTAGCAGTAGAAGTATTTTGGTATGAAATGAGATTATATCTTATAAGCATTTAAAATAATAGATTTACAGACACTACCTGGGCAATGTCACCCCTTCAGCTGTGACTGGAAGCAGGATGAGCACAGGCAGCAATTGGAAAACTGATTATTTACACTGATGCCTCCATCTAATAAAGCAGAGCCATTACTCCCACTGAGGTCGAGAAAAATATTACTCAAACTGATGCTGTGGAGTGGCTACCTAAAACAGAGGCTAGACAAAATTAAGAGAATAAAAGTGGTTATTTATTGAAGGCCTTCACCAGGTACACCTTGGGCAGTCAAAATCCTCTGAGAGGCTACACCCAACATGGACAACAGTCACCAGTTTTTCATAGAGTTACAAGTTTGGTCCATTTACACATCAGGGGTTAATCCTCCAATTACAGTTTCAGGTAATGAAGTAATTTATTCCAAGTTCACCCTCCCAATTCACTGTTGTTTCCTTCTTTCAGGGCCTGAGACAATAAGGTGTCCTTGAGTTTCAGGCCTAGAGAGGAATTGTTTTGTCTGGATAAAATGGGAGAAGAGTAATTGGCAGGCTATGGAGTTTTAGAGTCATGCAGGATCTGAAAAATATAAAAGCTAAATGCTAAGGCAACAAAACAAGACTTTGAGGGTTTGGTGCAGGAGTGGTGATGCACTGAGTGTGTTCACAAGGATCCCATGAGCCACAGGCACGGATGTGGTCAGAGGAGGAAAGCACTTGCTTGGTTTTGGCACTGCCAAAAATAGATATTATTTAGGGAGCACTGTGGCAATATCCCAAGGGAGTTACAGCCTCATCTTCAGGATTCCATGGGGTAAAAGTGTTTTGTGTCAAGTCTGTCACTTGCCCATGTAGAATGGGGCTGCTTCTTGTATTTGCAAAAGCACACAGGAAGGGTGAGTTATCTCAGATTACTTTGGGCATAGCTGTTGGGAGTCTGTAAGGAGATTAAACCCCCCTCTGAACAAACCAACAAAGCTTCACTAGTGCTTCTAAAAACAATAGGTAAGACATCACTTATAGAATGTTTTATTATTGCAGTAACTTCTTCAGCCAGCTCTGGGCTGGGTGTCGGGCTCACAGGCAGAAATGAGATCAGCATTGATCTATAAATTAGCAGTTGCCTAGTGACTCATGGTCCTGGCATGCTGGCTTTATGCAAACAAAAAATATCACCATGCAGTGATGGATGGATGCCAAGTTTTTGTTAGGGTCACTGTCCCAGAGCTCACAGCAATTTTCGACATAAATTTTGACAGGGAGAGTAGCTTGAAAATGGAAAATGTCAGTGGAAGCAGGGAATTGTCCAGAAACCATCAGCTAGGTAGCTACAGAGGAACGTTTCTATAAACAGACTGCAAGGGGAAAAGAACACACACACACAAATTATGAACCCAAATGTATGAAAATAAGCAGTGGAGAACACAATAGAATTTGCAGGGCACAAGTTAATGGTATAGGAAATTGACTTCACAGCATATCTCGAAATGGGGAAAGATAATTTTAAGGATTATTGATCAATTAAATAAAGCTATCTAATCATCTTATTGGCCATCCAAATGGGAGCATAGGTCCCTGCCAATTAAATCTGCAAACGGCACAGACTTCTTGAGTAGTAAGTAATGAAGTTATGCCCACAGAATTATTTGAATTACCTAATTAAAAGCTGATGGTCCAGCAATATGCACTTTAATAGAGCTAAAAGCTCTGACACACCAGGGGTGTATGGGCTACAGCTGCACAATGGGTATTCCCATCTTGGAATCCTTTGGCTCAGGAGAGGGATAAAGGGCCATCCACAGCAAACTGCTTCAGCCTGAGCTCCTGCTGTAGTGCTCTGCTTAAATTAACCAAAGTGATCCATGGGCTTATCAAGTAGATGAAGACACAGAAAAAGCCCAAGGAAGGGATTTTTCTTTGCTGTGCAGCACTCATAAAACGCTGTGATGGTGTGATCACTTATTCTGTCTGAGATCCAGAAAAGGACGCCACAATCTTGGCTATGAACAGCAAACCAAAGCTGATTGTTCACTGCTGACAGACCCTCACTGATGGATGCTGAAATGAATTGAACAGGAGCATATAAAAAGCTACAGAAAATTACAGCTGGTAGCAGAGGGCTTTTGAGTATGACAAGGAAAGGTGCAGCAATGTCCAGCAACTGCAGTTTGAAGTTGGCCAATGTACTGAAAAAGGCATGGGAAGTATTGTCAGCATCAGTGGGGTTGTGCTGTGTCAGTGCACCATTAATCATCAATTAATGATTATATTATATTAATAAATAGAATTATTTATAATTATATATAATAAATATACACAATATAAAATAATTATATTATAGTAATTGTATTAATTAAGGATTATATTCATTAATAATTAAACAATTAATTAGTCCTTCTGCACCATTAAGTTAGTGAATGCAAGAGAAAAGAGTGGTATTCTCAGTGGCCCTTTGATAATACATTAACCTGTGGATTTTCTATAGGAGAGCAAGAACCTGGAAGTTTCAAAATCTCATCTGACTGTGTCAGCTTTCTGAATTAATTGTGCAAATTATTTTTCCTTTATGTTGCCCAAGGAATACATTTCTTGTTCAAAGTCATTAGCTGAAGACTGATAGCAGGAAATGGAATAAATTTGCTTTTTGGCTTATAATTGTGATAGAGGAGAAGCCCTCAATTTAGAGTTTTGAACAGCTTAATATCAAAAAGCTTTTTAATCAAAACCTTTCAAAATATAAATATTGAAAACTTCCAAAACACAAAGCCATTTTTTAAATAATCTAACAAGAAATAATATTTAGATGTCACCAAGTCTCCACTGTAAAACAGTTGCAATACAGTCTAAAGAACTCAAAATTACTAGAAATATAGAATTAATAATCTAATTTAATATTGTGAATGAATCAGTTAACATCCTGAAGGCTGCTAAACAATGTTATACTTTAGGGAAAGGAAGACTGAGAGATGATTAGCTTGTATTACTATAAAATAACTTTATTTTTAAAAGAAGAAATTAAGGTTCTCTCTCTGTGTTATAGTTAAGTTGAAAAAAAACCCAGAAAAAAATAAAAGAAAGTGAAGAATTGCAACCCAGTTCTGAGGACCACAATTGATGTGTTTCTTTTGAAAAGGAGCAGCAAAGGGACGTGTGTCTTTGATTCCTCTTGTACAGCCATAGGTAAAAATGTTCCAGGACAAAAGGATTGTGTGTGAGTTTCTGTTATGAAGTGCTCTGACAGTTTGGGGTACTGATATTGCCAAGGCAAAGGAGGATTTTGAGAAGCCCAAGTGACTGAGTCCATCTGAAATGGGGAATGATTCCACCAGGAGAGGTGTCAGCCAGTGGAGCCCTGAGTATCAAGAGTCCTGACAATTCTCTTCAGTTGCTCTGGGAGAGAGATTATGATTTCAGAAGTGTGGCTGAAAGGCTGCAGTCACATTTCTGGGAAATTATTTTAGCTATATAACACACCAGTCTTTCTGGGCAGAATATAGAGACTAAACACTAAGGCTCAGGACACCCCAGTGTTTCATTTTTGGACTGAAGAAAATGCTTTTCTCTGATGCTTCTACTGTTTGTGTGACATCTGATGATGAAAAGTTCATGTACACACCTTTTCCAGACCTTCATCTTACCCCTTCTCTCATTATTTATAAGAAAATAGAAGAGAATGACAGAATAAAATTATTTAAAAGATACAATATGATAGAGTGATAGAACAAAATCATAAAAATTCATTGGAAAAAACCTTGAAGATTATCAAGCTTCAGTTCCCACTGAAGAATATTGTGACCACGACACTCATTTTGTGAGCACTTCCAGCCATGGGGCTCCACCATTTCCAGGACAGCCTGTTCCAATGCTTAACCATTCTTGAGGTGAAGAAATTATTCCTAATATCCAACCTCATATATAATATCCAATTCCTCACCTTCCCAAGGCATCTTTTGAACCTGAACAATTGGACATCTTTGATTCTGTAAACGTGACTTTTTTTCCTTGCCAAATTTAACTATAAAGGGAAGGATCAGTCTCTGGTCAAGGATGTTTCTCCCTTCCACTCTGCATACAAAAATCAGATTAATTGGTGTATTAATTATTATACTTCTTTAATTCAGTCTGGAGTTAATGATTTTTCTTACTAGCACAGGGACATGGGTGTGGAGATTTTGAAGGGGTGTGTTGTATGAATTTATTTGATTACTCAGAATCTATTAATAAGAACATGCAACAACTTAAGGAGGGCATGTCAAAAATTAGAATTGATGATGAAAATGGTCTCTTGGTGCAGCTCAAGACCATTTCCCCTTGTATTATCAAGAATCAGAGGTAGACTTGGATCTCTTGTGCTCTTTTAGATGCAACTGGAGAAAGAGCAGAAACCAAACATCTCCATCACCCCCTGCAAAAAAAGCAAAACAAAGCAAAAAAAGCTTGCAGAAAAAGAAAAATCCACACATGAGGTCCACATGGCCCGGTGCCAGTCTCTGTTCATTCCCAGAGTGGGGTAAGTCGTGGGTGTCTCAGCAGGGAATTTCCAGCCAGTACAACAAAGAGGAGAATTTCTCTCTTGGAAGAAACACAAACACTGACAGCATCAGGTGCTTGGCTTCCTGCAGAAGAAGGGAAATCTGGCTCCCCCAGAACATTGGTTGTAGTACAGCATCATATTCTTGGGCCAGCTGTGCTTCAAATCGTTTATTTCACTGAACTAAACTCTTAATAAAACCCAGTGGAGCAACAGCAGCAAAGGCTGGTTCGCTATCGACAGCAACACTCACATGTGAGCAGAGAAAATGCCTCCTGGGGCTACGAGGGACAGAAGACTTAATGAATTCAGCTGATGAGACTTTTTTTCTTGCTTGTGCTTCCCACAGACCAAATTAATTCCAACAGATGAGTAAAAGATGGAAAGACATGCTAATTAGCAGCTTTTTTTATGAACCAGTTCTCTGCTTCAGAATCTAATTAGCTTTCTAGATACAGCTTTGGGTGAAGTTTGTTTCTGCAGTGCAAGGATTATGTTCCTGTTTTTCTAGTGTTTGAAGAGAAATGCTTGGGATTGATGGATTTTTTTTTTTTTGTATATTCCTTATTTATATATTTATGAATTGTATATAAAGTTATATATAGTGCCTACATGATGAGGTTCCTCTTGGGAATTAAACAGCACAATAGATTCCTCCAAGACAGAGAAGGCAGAGGGAACACAAAGCATTACAAATTGTGGATAAATCCCTTTTACCAGAGTGATGGAGAACAGTTGTGGTTGTGAGACAATAAACTGAGGGAGAACTGAACAGGAGGAATCTGAGGGGAACCACAGTAAGAGAAAAAAAGCCAAAAGGAGCCCCTAAAATCTATTTGCTTTTCCTACATTTTATATGTTGAAGGAAGAAAACAGAAAATATTTAATGGAAAACAAAGATAGAGGCAAATGTGAAATCTAAAGAAGAATAATAAAAAAAAATAACTTAGCTGTTTAAATTCAATTGTCTATGAGGATAAGACAATCTCCTGACAAAAGTTCTGTATGTTTAGAGGGAAAATATAGCTATGATAAATAGTTGTGCCGGAAGAAATAAAGTCATAACACTCTGCTGTTTGCAGCCCAGAACACTGGACAAGCTCTGAGCCTCAAGACTACAAAAGCAGAGGACTGAGATGAATTAATTTGCTACTTGGTGTTGGTACAGGTCAACCACTAAGGATAATTTACAAAAGGCACCCAATGGCCCAGCAGCTTCTTGCAGTGTGAGAGATCTAGGGCTGTGCTGCCACAGAGGTAATAAAGACAGATTCAGGAGTCTGCTTTTCCCATCCAAAACTAGCTCACATTTCTAGGGACATACTGAAAAAAAAAAAAAAAAAAAAAAAAAAAAAAAAAAAAAAAAAAAAAAAAAAAAAGAGGAGAAACAATGAGAAAGATGTTAAATTTGGCTAATGAAACTCTGCATATTGAACTAGGATCAAGTTAGACTGATTCTCTCTTGCCAGGGAAATTTGATTGCTTTTTAAATAGAATTATAAAATGTGATGGAAAGAGGGAATCCAAAATTTCCCTTGTATTTGATGGAATGTGTATTTGAAACATCTCAAAACTTATTTCAAGGGGATTTAGAGGGGGGTGGGGTGGTAATACCTGTGTGAGACCCGGTAATGAAACCAGTCGTGATCAAGTGAAGTCTTCAGCTTTGCAATGAAACAATGACATCTCAGAAGCCTTTATAGGTGTTAGAGAAAACACAGTGCAGTGCTGCCTCAATCACATCAGTGACAGAGGGCACAGGAGTGTTCAGACAGTGCTGCTCCTGCTGCAGGGGAAGGAATGGCCATGGCTGATTTCCATACCTGGATCCATCAAACACAGCCCACACTGTCCTGATCTCTTCCATTTAAAGTTATGGCCAAATTAATCTGCCTGCACTACGTGTGTCCCTGAGGACTGTTTATGAGATTATGGTGCGAGAGACAAATCAGAAATTGGTGATGGGTGGATGGGAAGCAGCAAACTGTGCAATGTGCTTCTAAATTCTGGTGCAATGGTCAAAACACTCCCTTCTCACTGACTGTAGTGAGGTCTGGTATTGACAATACCCTTGGAAAACCAATTTGGTCTTTCTGTGTGATTTTAATGCCTCTGGACTCTCAGTCACCACAGGAGACACCAGAGGTCCAAGCTGGGTGGAAGCCAGGCAGAAAGCAACAACTTTTTTCAGCATTAGTTTACACATCATTTTAATCTCTAGAGTTTTGGGGTTGCAGTTGGATTAAAAAGATTCAAAAGATGGTTTTGTGGGTTAGATCCTATTGCCTTTTTTTTTTTTTTTTTTTTTTTTTTTTTTTTTTTTTTTTTTGGTCTGGTGTTTCACCAGGATTGGAGGAGATGGATGAAGCTCCTGTAAAGACAGTTGTGACAAATCCAGGCAGCCTCCACACTCCCCTGAGGAGCAGAGCCTCAAACCCAGAGCACACGAGTGGCTGGAAGGATCTCTGTATCTCTGTCACAGCAGAGCTGCAGCACAGACTCAGAGTTGTGAGAGGAATCAGCAAGCTGAGGGAGGGAAGTGGGGGGAGGCTCAGTGAGCTGTAAAAGAGTGGGAAATGATGGCTGGAAAGAGGAGGCAGAAAGGGCAGAGTGTTCAAAGGATGGATCCTCTCAGTAACAATCAGGGGGAACAAGTGCTGGCTTTGTCCTGCTCATCAGACCCATAAATGATGTGGAAAACAGAGAACAGTGACAAGGACTACAAATTATGTGGAATTAGGTTAGTAAGAACTAAAGCTGTCTGCAAAGAGTTGCAGAAGGGACCTCATAAAATCTGAGTAACTGGATCATGGAACTGTAGATATCAAACTCCACGTTGATAGCTGGAGGAGGAACAGGCATGAGTAGATATGCACCAATGAGCTCCAAAATAGCTATCACATCTCAAGAAAATTCATCTGAGTCATTGTGGGTAATTCAATGAAAATATCAGGTCCATATTTGGGAGCAATAAAAAAAAAAAAAAAAAAACCCAAAGAAACAGATAAAAAATTAATAACCAATGAACGGTGAGAGAAAAAAAAAAACAAACCAAACATCCCACTGCAGCACCAAATCTCCAGTGTACCAACACCTTACATTGTGCAAGCAGCTTGACCTTCTTCCTACTTCCTCATTGACAATTTTGGTTTTTTTTAAATATAGCTAGAAAAATCTCAGTGAAGAGTACTGAAAATGATCAGCAGCATGGAATATTTTCCATACGAGGAGAGGCTAAATAGAAATGCTCCCCTTGGAAAGGAGAGGAGTAAATCACAGAGGTATATAAAACATACAAAACATTTGTTATATAAAAATGTATTTTATATATAAATATTTAAAATATAAAAATATGAAATATATAAGATATAAGATATAAATATATATCTATCATAAAAGATATAAAAGATGTAAAATAAATAAATATATAAAATATGCTCCATACATGGCATGGAAGATGTATGGAGCATATTTTATGTATGGGGAACTATGGGCATTATTTCTTACTGTACAAGCACGTCATGAAATCGTCAGCAGGTCCTGAACAAACAGAAGGAAGTATTTCTTCAAGCAGTCTCTAATGAAATTGTGGAGCTCATTGCTACAGGATGCCATGGAGGCTGAAAGCATAAATGAATTAAAAATGTGATTAGACAAATTTATGGGTTTGCCTCCATCATGGCTGTTAAACAGAAGGATGTGGTTACAGTGTCTGACTCGGGAAATCTTTCAGCAAAGATTGCAGGAAATCTGCAAGGATGTACTGAGGAAGGAGGGCAGAGGATTTTCAGCCCTTGTGAAAGGAATCATTTTTGCTCCTGATTTTCCCCTGTGCATGTTCTCTAAACAGCTGAAACTGGATTGTCTCAGACACAAAATCCTGAAAAATCCTTTGGCTTGACTCACTATGACTCTTCATAATTCTTTATTTCATTTCTCCTTTCCCTGTATCTGCCTTCAGTTTTTATGACCAAGCCATTGGATGAACTAAGCCCCTCAGTAGCACAGCTGCTGTCTGACCAGACTTCACAACCCTTTTAGACTTGTGGGGCTGTTGGACAGTTTACCTGTGCCTTGTCTTAATGCTCAGCACCTGGAAAAAGCAGGAAGGATTTTCAATTATCTCCTGGGTACATGAGTCATAGAATTAATTTTCCTTGATGCACACTGGAGATGTTTTTGAAGACTCTGCTAGGCAAGACTGGGCAGATGTCTGAGGCACACCATGGACTAACTGAAAAAAATCTAATGAATTTCCATTATCTAAAAGAGTCCTTAAAAGCACAACTTGGGGAAAAAAAAGAAGTGTAAATGATCCAGCTCTGGAACAGGATGCAAATACCAACTGGGGGAAATAAATAAAGCAACTAGGAAATGGAATCTGGAAATTAGTTTTTAAATATTACTTCTTTTGTAAACTGATACATCTGGGAATCGTTCTGCCTTTCCTCTTCCCCACACTCCTATTCTCAAGGGGAGGCAGAAATGTAAATGTAGGTACATAGCAAAGCAGAGGTTAAGTGAACAGCAGCAGAGAAGTGAAATGACAGTGATATATTGAAATGGAAATGGGGGTGGTCGATTTGATCTGCTCATACAGGGGCATTATGGCAAGGAGCCTCTTGATTTACCACAGTACAAGCACATCTGTGGCACTGCAGCTTGTTTCAGAAAACTGTGAATAACAAAACCAGAACGAATTGCACCAAGTTTAAAACTCACAGCAAAATGAAAATAGGGAAAGACTGTAACAAAGCCATGAATGCATCAGCAAACAGGAGGGGGAAAAGTGGTTTAAGCTGAAGTACACTGTTGGCACAAGAACAAATGGCTGTAAACTGCTCATGAATAAATTTAGGCTGGAGATTAGAAGAATTTGTCTAGCCCTGAGAGGAGTGAGTTTTTGGAACTGCTTTTTAGTAGAAACAAGAGAGACAGAACACTACTTTATTTTCAAATGACAGTGAACAGCTTATATGATATTGTTGCCTGAAATAGAAAAGGACTGCGTCTGGCAAGCCAGGAAGCCCCTTATAGCTTCATATTTTAAGCAATTCTGTATTATGAGATGAAAGTAGATTTGAGATCATAAACATTTGAAGGGCAGGGAGAGAATTACTTTCTTGAGAAACTTCTGAGAGTGGTTATGCAATATTTTCTCAAAGGGACTCACGGATGACTCATCATTTGGGTTGTCTAAAATAAGGCTGAATAAAGCTGCAATCCAGGTAATTTCAAGATGTGCCAGCATGATGAACAAGTCAGTCTTAATTGTCACTCTCCATCAGGAGTCATGTCATGGGGCCCTGATGGTGATGCAAACCTTGGAGCTCAATGGCAAAAGTACAAAACACAGAGAGGTGGATTCTCTGAAAGCTGCTGAAAAGGAGGAGATGGTGGCCATAAGTTGTGAATGTTGGGCTGGGGATTCTTAACTGCTCACCCCAAGTGGTGTTAGGTTTGCATTTTGTTGGCATGAACAAGATCTGGATCCTAGAGGGGATCATGCAGGAGGAAACATTTCATGTGGAGGATGCTCATGGACCCTGAGGAGCCTGGTCTGGAGGAAGGTGTCACTGCCCATGGCAGGAGAGGATTGGAACTACATCATCTGCAAGGTCCTTTCCAGTCCTAGCTCTTCTCTGGTTCTGTGATTTCAGAAGGAGGGTCAGGACCACCAATTCCAGCTACACAGTTCAAAATGTCATAGAAGAACTTCATATTCTGAGGCCACTTTTCACTTTCTGAAAAGTTCACAAAACTAAGGCAGTAGCCATGAAAGTCAGAACCTTTAAGATCAGACCTCAGCTATAAGAACTGGCCAGTGCAGACTGCAAAATTAGCTACTAATTTTAGTTTTATATTTAAACACCTTACTACTCTCTGAATATGGCTTGTTGTTTTTTGTTTCTTTGTTTGTTTGGGGGTGTTGGTTTGTTTGTTTAAATATTAAGCTGTCATTTAACTTTGTGTTTTGCTTTGGGATGTTGGAAATGTTCAGTGATCCCCTCTCCTCTTTCTCAGGCACACAGGAGGATGTTCTGTTATCAGAATGACAAACATAGCAGAGGGTTTCTGTTCAGAGCTCATGGAACTTTCCAGATCAGTGGTGAAAATGATGGCCTGGAGATGCTGGAACAGCAGGCCAGAATGTTTTTCTCTTACAAGAAGAGTCACTGGTGCTTAGATTTAGTGCATTTTTGAGATAACCTGGAGCCTTTGTAACATATCACTGTGGCACTAGGACAAGGAATGCTTTAGGTAAATAATCACAAGGTAATGACTTCACAGTGGTGTTTTTAGCAAACTAGAACAGATCTGTAACAAGATGAAGTTCTAACTTCATTGATTGGCTGTTTCAATAGAAAAGAAGCCAAAGTTAAAGTAGACATGCTTGGGAAATTAAGCTCTCCCAATGAGTTTTGTGATTTTAATTAAAACTGCAGTTTTGGTTCTTTGCATTGTAAGCCTCATTTCCATATCACTACAAGGTCATTTAATTGTTCTCAGAGATATCTTTTAATCTACTCCCTTGAGACTTACATTCCTTGATTAAATAAATATGCTCTGGGAGCATTTATTATCTGACCATGCCCACTTACACATCAGATGCCAGGGCATTACCCTTTATTCTTAATATAAAATCAAATTGATAAAAGCATTGAAGTTCTGGGCTCTGTCCAACACCGACAGATGAATAATTAAAGTAAAAAAAGACTTCAAGTTCTCACATTTCTCTTTCATGATCTCACTTGATGCAGCTTTCAATACTGAGAATACCAGAGCTGGACAAAACTCTGACAGCAATACTTTCACCACCAAAAATGTAGGTTCAGAATCATTAATTATTTCCTACCAACTCTCCTAAACTGCTTCAGCTGGGAGATGGAAATGCAAATCCAGAATCCAAGGCAATGCTTTGAGATAGTGTCATTCAACTTCCACAAAAATGAACATATTGACCAAAATTATTTCCCAACTTATTGTATATAAAATGAAGAACATATAAAAATGTTCAGGAAAAGCCTCTCCCATGTGTCCAACATTAATGAGCACAAAGGGAAAAAATCTGATAGTTTGATACAGCTGCAAGTAAGAAATGCTAAGAAAGCTCTGAAAAGTCAGATAAAAAATGGAATGGCAAATAATTCCTCCCTGTTTCCACAAGTCAGGCCTCAAGCAGCATCATGCAGCTTTTAAGTTTTCAACTCTATCTTGAATCATGTAGTCACTTATTACGTGTTCATCTCACTTTGATTCATCATCCCTGGCTGGAGAGTCAGACTTGCCAAGATTCTGCCTTTTTTCAGAAGCCTCTTTGGGAATGTCACAGGAATTCTGTTGTGTGGCTTCCAGGCTAATTTTGTCCAGAAAAGGCTTGTGAAACCTGTTTTACCAACAGCTGAACAGAGACACTGCTGACCTGAACTGTTTCCTTTTAACATCACAACCCTTCTTTCATTTGGATTTAGCCTTTCTGTCCTGCAAGCCCAATTATCTCACTGTTTTCCCCCCCACAGAGTCCATCTCCATTTTTCTGTGCTGACTGAGGTCCTGGACCTCACAAAGCTCCTGCTGCCAAGGGTAGAGGACAGAATCCTGAGCCATGTGGCCTTTCCATCCCTTGGGGAATCTTTGGGGAAGGGTTGATAAGATTTTCCATGTATAAAATGCAGAAAATATTCAACTTCTTCCACTTGCTTGAATTTTTCTCAACATTTCCCCAAGCTGTGTGAAGGTCAAAAGCTCATTTGCTCTTAGAGCATCTTTCACTGGTTCTGGTCTGTCTCTGTCTTCTTGTCTATTTCTCTACCATGTTCAGCTGTAATGGGTTCAGATAGACTCAGATAAATTCAGATAAGAATTCAGATAAAGAAATTACAATGAATGGGGTGTTGTTTTTTTTTTCTTCTTGGACACAAAAAAAGGACAGATTCTCTGTGCTTTACTCTGGGAAACCTTCCCTGCATTGTTGCTCATGAGTTGTCACAGAGATGAGCTGTAATCTGCAGTTCTGTTTTCATAAAGATAATGTTAAAGGCCAAAGGTTTCATATTGTTGCAAACTCTGAACGTTTCAGGGCAGCTCTTCATTTCAGCGTTTTGAGGAAGATAAGGATTTCCTCACAATCCAGCAGAGGGCTCTGGATCTGATTTCATTTTTTTTTTTTTTTTCTTTTTTTTTTTTTTTTCTTTTTTTTTTCCACAATGGAGCTGTTCACAGGAAACCAGCTGAGCTTTGCTTTCAGTTCAGGTTTTGAGTTTTTTTGATAAAAGTTAAGTTACATTATGAAAAGAACATGGCACAAGTTAAAATAAACAAGTAATCAGACTGACTTACTTAACTACCAACTCCACTGGAAAGCACAGAGAATAAAAAATGATGATTTTAGAGGTTATTTATATCAGGGATTAATCCTGCCTGGCTTTGCTTTTTCAGCACTGACATCAGCTAGAATTTGGGGAATGTGGGCTTGTGTTCATTGCAGGAATTTAATTCACAAAATGAAGCCAGAGATGAGTAGAGCTGGTGAGAATTTGCAGGTTGTTCTCCCCAGTTTGAATATTGTGATATACAGAATGCACTACAAAGTGATTTTGAAATGCAAAACATTCATGTTCCCTTTGAAGGGCTGATGTCAAGTGCCAAATGATATATCAATTAAATGGAAAACAAATCCCAACCCTGCAAATATTGTACAAAAACAGCTGCTTTGAAGTCAATGGGACTAATTACAAGTGTAAAGTAGAGCCTGGTTGTACAGCACTTCTGTTAACTGGAGTTCAATCCCATCAATTTAACAAAAATAGATCTCAGAACAACTCCAGCTTGGCTTCACACTGACAAAGTGCAATTCCTGCCTGGCTCAGCCATCTGTGGGTCTCTGGCACCCAAATCCTGCAGGACAGGGTGTAACATTGCACTGCAGAACTCCACAATTCCCATCTCAGAGATGAAGTGTGTGGGCACCAAGTGGAAAAGGGTTGTGTCCAGTATTCCCAAATCCTCTCCTATCACACCCAACCTTCAGCTCCAAAGGGCAGCTGGACACATCCAGAATTTCCTGGTTTGAGATGGACTTGCCTTGCTCGGGCTTGACTGGGCAACAGGCATCAGCCTCTACCTCAGGTAACTCCTTCCCGTGAGCAATGTTCAAATGAAAAGTGAGAAATGGGGAGTTCTGAGCTGGATTTTGATTTATGGATTAGCCCCAGTGGATGCTGTAAAGCTGTTCTTAGTTCTCATTTGTATACAAAACAAGAAAATTAGGCCTGTGCTATGAAAATGGGAGAAAAGACAAATATGTAGCTCACATATTTGGGGGAATATGATTCCCAGCTATCAAGGTTACACCCAGGCAGCAATTGCAATGTTCATTTTTTTTTCCTTCTCCTCAGACCACTTAGATTAAATTTGATCTCTCAGGTTACCTATGAGCATTATATCTTTAGATGAACCAATGTCCTGCACATCAAAATCCTCACAGCAGCTCTTGGGAGCACACTGCTGATTATCCTCAGGTGATTATTGCTTAGAGGCATCTCTGGGCACAAAACACTGCTTTTACCAAGCATGTGTTCCCTTTCCCTGAAGTTTTGTCAATATTTTAATATTCTGGGTTCTGGGTCCTAGGAATGGAGGCTGTGCCTCTCAGTTACACCAAAAGGAGCAATCTCTTGGGTTTTGGAAGGGATTGTAGGTTTTATCTCCACAGGCTGAGCCTCTGGTACCCTCTGTGCCATGACAAATTATAAATGGAAACCATTTGAATCTCCTCCAGCTCACAAGCTGTAATCTCCAGTGTCCATGGGTTTCCAGGGATGTGCAAATGGTGCATCACCAATGCTCAGAGCCTGATAAAGGCACGGATCAGCATAAATCAGGTCTCAGAAGCCAACCCTTAATGGACTTGCCGAGGAGCTGTGGAAGTGTACAGAGCACTCTGTGCACAAATACCTCCTGATGTAATGCAAGGGGATGAGAATTCATTTTAAAAAATCTGTTTCTGCATCTCTGGCTGTACCTTTGGAGCACCAGCCTAACTGTCCTATAACTGACACAATTCTGGCCAAACCTTTGTCTCATTTTTTCAGCTTCTCCCTAAGCAAATTTGTGGATATTTTTATTGTATTTATCTTTTTGTTTGCTTTCACTGTTTTACCAGCACCAAACCATTGCCCATATAAACTTCTGGGATGATCTGCTCAGGGCTCACATGGACTGTGTTGTCTCATATTTTCCTTTCAGTTGGAGCATTAACAGTGCAATTAAATAGCACCAGACCCATTGGTGTCACTCTGAACATTTTCCTCAGTGAGGATTGGCCTCTGAAACTTCTCAAAGAAGGAAGTCCTGTTCCATGCAGCTGGGAATCTCCACAGGACAAATTCTAATGCTTCTTCTTTCAGTATTCCTGGACTGGGCTCCCAGGATGAGCACTGTAAAAGGAGGAAAAAGGAGTTATTGTTCTGAAGATGCTCCTGAGCAGCACTTGCAGTGGCATGCAGAGATCCTGCTGCCACATGGAGGATGTGCTTGCAAACAATATCCTCAGATAAGACCATGGATTCAGATTCAGACTCCTGGGCTCCAGGACAAGGAGTCATTTCAATAAATGTGCGTTTAGAGGGGAGTGCAGAGCCTTTCAGACACTTGGGTGGTAAATGCAGCTGAAACTAGGCCAGCACTGGATGTATCTTGGATATCCCACCTACTCACCTGTCTGCTCTGCTCAGCTCTCTGTCTCTACAAAGAGGCTGAAGCTGGGAAGGAGGGAGAACTGGCCATGTTCATCAGAGGCCTGTTGGGTTTCCTCCTCTCTGACACCTGACAAACTCAGCTCACAGGTTCCACAGTTTTGCTGTTTAAGCCTCTGTCAGTGGATTTCCCTGCAGAACCCTCTCTCCAGAGAAACAGAGGTAATCCCCAGTGCTGCTGATGTGCAGGGGATGAAGGGCAGAGCAGTCAGTCAGGCTTACCCAGGGCAAGCACCACCTTTAATCACATTGCATTACAACTGCAGGGCTGGAGAAAGCTGCGTGATGTAGGGAATTAAAGGGCCAGGCAGGGTCTCTGTGCACTGCTGTGATGCACCCAGCAAACCTCAGAGCAGTGAAAGTGAAGGGAGGTGAAATTACACAACATGCAGTGAAGATGCTGCTATTTAGACTCTGGTATATTTAAAATTGCAGTTATTAAAGATTTAGGTTGAACCACTCTCCCCATTTTACAGCAGGTGGTAAGAGTTGGACTATCCAGGAGATAATTTTAGAGAGCTGCAGTTTGGGACTCAGTACCTGTCTCATCTCTGAAGTTGTTCCTCTCAAAGGGAAGCACTCCCCACACAGCTATTTGTCTAGGAAAGGTGGGATCACACCTGCACTTTCTGTCTTTCCTGGGCTTGGCCCATGTTCCTGGCACTGAGATGTTTGTGCCGTCAGAGCAAAGTTGAGTCTAAGACCCACAGGCTGGTGCAGACATCCCAAATTCTAAAGCAGTCTGGAATTGGAGCCTGTGGTGGGTCCCAGGAGGGCCATGGGGAAGGTGGGGAGGTGGGGGATGCCTTGAGGCTCAGGAGTTTGGGGTACCTATTCCCAGAAAGACCTAAAACATTGTCACAGTTGTGGCAGTAGGAGAAAAAGATGAAAAGGACCTTGGAGAGGCTGCCTGGCCCTGATTCATTGCCAGAGCTTGTGGAGATGGAGAGGGAGAAGGTGTGAAGACCAAAGACCCAAAGGGTTCCCTGGGAAGGGTCTCTGGGGCTGAAAGGTGATGGATGGTCTTTGCTGTGGGGAGAGCCAGCAGCACCTAGAGGTCACCTTTCCTCTCAGGCCTTTTCCCTCCCTGTAGTGACAGTTCTGGGGGGTTTGGCTTGCCCAGGAGGAGTTGTTATTCTCACTAAGTTTCCAGACCTTCTTTGGGTGTTCTACTACCTCTCTATGCCTTGTTAGGTGGGTGTGTGGCAGATTAACCCCACAGCACTGGGGCTCCCTGGGCTCCTCCCTGGCTGTGTCCAGATGGGATCTGACATGCTGCAGAAGGGAATTCCAGCATGCTGGCCAGCCCAGGGCTGACACACACTGCCAGAGGTTTGCCCGTGGGAGGGTGAGGATGTGAGACACATGGAAAGCAGGTGGGCTGCAGTGCAGATGTATTGAACTGAAAAAGAGACTGTTGCTGCTTCAGTGTTGAAATCTTTTCTGTGGGGTAGGGGAGGTAGTTTTACTTATCTTCATTTTCCTATTTATGTCAAAAGCCTCTTTTTTTTTCCCTTTCCTTTTTCCTATTGAAATTCATTTATTCTAAAACCTCAAGACTAAATCCTCAAGAAAGAGGAGATGATTTTTTTTTTCATTGCTGAATCCCTTGATATACACAGGACCTGCCAGATCCTGTGCTCTTTGCTGGTAATGTTACATCTGAGACCACAAATCCCCTCGGGGTTCAAAGTCACTTTGTCCCAGCATTGTGCAGCATCCCCAGAACACAAAGGGCTCCAATGGAAAGAGAAACAATTTGTGTGTCTGTGTTTTCAGACTTCATACATTCAGAGGTTTATAATGTCCAAAGGGTAGATCAAGATAATTAAATACCAATAGGCAGAGATGGATGAGCCCTGTGCAGGTCAGTTTGCTACACAATACAATACAAACTACCAGCAGCTTTTGTAAATGCACTGAAAATAGAAAGAATTAATTTTTGTTCCTTGTGCCACTTAAACTCACACCTCTCTTAGACAGGTATTTGATTAAATCTTCATCCAGCCTGATCTTCCTGTGGGGACCTTAAAAAAAACCCTGCAAATTAACTTCATACAGGACAGCCCAGGTTGAGCCAAGTTCGAAGTTTTCTCTACAGTGTGAAAAATGGACTAATCAAGATTTTTGGGTATTCTCTTGTTGCTCCTGATGATTTTTTTTTTCAGTCATCCTGGCAAAACCAAAGCTTTGCTATCAGAAGTGTATGTACCACATCTGTGATGGTCAGTAGGAGCTCAGGGTTTGTGTCCAAGGTTTGAGATCAGACTTCTGGTTTCCCTTGCAATAAATACTTGCAATATTGCAATTAATTGCTCTGGTGATGAGCAGAGCTGATTGTATTGCATGAGACTATTCCAGGTCACCTGAGGACTGTACAGGAAATGGTGAAATAAAGTCTTGGGTTGCATTAGATCTCCAGGCGTGGTGACTCCACCACCTCCCTGGGCAGCCCCTTCCAATGCTTGACAACCCTTTCTGTGAAGTTGTTCCTGATGTCCAACCTGAGCCTCTCCTGGTACAGCTTGAGGCCATTTCCTCTTGTCCTGTCCTTTGTTCCTTGGAGCAGAGCCTGACCCCCACCTGGCTCCATCCTCCTGTCAGGGAGTTGTAGAGAGTGAGAAGGTCCCCTCTGAGCCTCCTTTTCTCCAGGCTGAATCCCCCCAGCTGCTCCTCATCAGGTTTGTTCTCCAGGATCTTCCCCAGCTCCTTTGCCTTCTCTGCACCAGCCCCTCAAGGTGTTTCTTGTCATGAGGGGCTCAAAACTCATCACAGGATTTGAGGAGCAGCCTCAGTAGTGCCCAGCACAGAGGGACAATCACTGCCCTGGTCCTGCAGCCACACAATGTTTGATGCAGCCCAGGATGCCACTGGCCTTCTCAACCACCTGGGCACACTTCTGACTCCTGCTTGTCCCCATTTCTATTCAATAAGCAGAGCACACACTCCTTCTCAGTCCTTTCCTGTAGCAGCCCTGCCTGTGCTGATGGCAGCAGCCTCAGAGCACGCTGACCCCTTTGGTGTGTGGAAATGAATCATCCCTGGCAGCAGCGGGGTGTGCACACATTCTGATGATGCTGCGTTATCACAAGGGCTTTGTGATGGCCCAGTGCTCACACAGCAGAGCTGCCAGGGGCTCAGTGCTCCCACAGGCTTCTCCTGAGCACTCCAGTCCACTGCACACTCACACAAAGGGACTCGTGGGACAGCCCAGAGAGAGCTGTGGATGCAAAAGAAAACTGGGAAACCCAAAAAAGGATGGGAATTAAGAACTAAGGGAAGACACATTTTTAAAAGCAAAACATACTGTATATTACTAATTTTATTAGTATAGTGTTGACATCATCAGAGTCTTCATCATCTGAAATCATAATCAGACACTGTACATGTCAAAGGGGGGACCATGAATTTGGAAAACTGATCTTCTTTGCAACCTGATGGGATGGGATTTGGCATTATAACCATGATGACTAAAGTCATTGCTGCTGATCTGCAGCAAACATGTCCTGTCTTGAAATATAGAAAATCTGATTAGCCTGGGCATGTTCTTGACTGTGAGGGGGCTGAGGCCCTGG
Source organism: Zosterops lateralis (assembly GCF_965231275.1). NCBI lineage: Eukaryota > Metazoa > Chordata > Aves > Passeriformes > Zosteropidae > Zosterops > Zosterops lateralis. The sequence continues at coordinate 5,290,544 of NC_139761.1, read as the reverse complement.
CACAGGGTGCTCAGAGAAGCTGGGACTGCCCCATCCCTGGAGGTGCTCCAGGCCAGGTTGGACAGGGCTTGGAGCAACCTGGGATGGTGGAAGGTGTCCCTGTCCATGGTAGTGTGTTGGAAGTAGATGGTCTATGGCCTTTTAGCTTCTTTTCGTTCCAAACCATTCTATGATTCTCAGGCAGCAGCAGGACAGAGTGAGGACAAGGATGGCAATTCCCTGGGAAGATAACACAAATCCTCAAGGCCACTTTTGAAGGCTTTTCTTTTTGTACTGTGGTCTTACCCTGGATTTCCTCCCACCTTGTGTGGAAAAAGTGGAAACATGTTGAGTTTTCAAACCCAAGCATAAGCTTGCTGGAGCTGGAGAGGGTCTGAAGCCTGCCTAGGGATGCTGTGACACACAGATCCCAGCTGGAGATCCATGGCTGTGGCAGGCAGAGAGCCAGGTGGGAATGTACTCTTCTGGCTGGGGCAATTACACTGCCCTGTGTAGCTTGACCTGCCACATGACAAGAGAGAGGCCCTTCTACAAGGCAGGGGATTTGTTTCCTTGACCTGTCAGTGCCAGGACTCTGTGCAATGCAGGAATGATCCCATACCCTTCACCTGAGTCCATTTCCTCCTCTGTAAAAGAACAGCAAGGAAACTTGTTCCTAGTTCACCTCAGAAGTGGCCCAGATTCTGTGAAAGCGCAGATCCTGCCCTGTGCTTTCACCTTTTGCTGTATCTCATTCTGCTGCTGCTCTCACTGACAACAAAAACCCCCTGACATTTCTCATCGCTTCTGTACACACACACACACGACTTTCCTGAGGCAGTAAGCAAGCAAATATAATGGCACAAATAAAGAAAAAAAAAAAAAAAAAAAAAAAAAAAAAAAAAAAAAAAAAAAGAAAGAAAGAAAGAAAGAAAAAAAAAAAAAGGCACACAGACACCAGCTGTGAGTTTATTTTGACAAGTGCCAATAAGCTGCGATCATGTCTCCAGAGCGGCTGCAAACAGAGACTGGGAAAACAAACCCAGGGGTAGAGCGCGGCGGGTTCAGGGGCTGGCGGAAAGGGGCAGGAAAAACGGGGCGATTTTTCGATTTTTGGCTGGGCTGGCTGACAGCTCTGTGCCCCCTCGGTGCGGGAGGAGCCGTGCCCGCCTGCGGCGCCTGCGGGATGCTCCGGAGCGCAGGGATGCGGAGGAGGGGGAGCTGCGGGAGGGGAGCTGCCTGTGCCCGCCTGCCGGGGGGCATCTCTTCCTCCTCTCCCCGCAGCAGCCGAAGCGGTTAAACAAACGGGGGAGAGAGCGGCAGCCCGGCTGGCACATCCCTGCCCTGTGATATGCCAGCCACAGGGTGACGCAAGGGCTGGAAGGCTCCGACTAACCAAGCCATTTTCACCTGCGTAATAAGCGCTAGTGGAGAAGAGATTCAGCAGCAGCGGCGGCGGCTCCCGGAGCCCGCAGGCGGCCAAACACAGCGCGGCCGCAGCATCGCCCCCGCAGCCTTTCCCCGCTGCATCCGGAGAGCGGCAGGCAGGATGTCAGCCCCGCCGGACCCCCAGGACCTGCTGCTGGCCGGCCCTGGGCTGCACTGGGCTGCGGACGGGGCCGAGCAGTGCCCGGCCGGGGCTCCGCTGCGGGATGGAGATGGGGCTCAGCAGCGGGAGCAGCTGGGATTCGGCTCCGCCAGGGAACACCCGCCCGTTGCCATGGCGACTGCATCCCCAGGTAAAAAGGCGAGGGGATGCTCAACAAAAAGGGGCCCCCTTTGGCAGCAGCATCTCTCGGGTTGTCTCATTCCCGAGGCTTCCTCTGGTTGTTTTTTATTTTTTCTCCCAGCCTGGCTGCTTGGAAACATTGCTAACGAGTTAGTGAGTGCGTGTAGGGGAACAGAAAATAACCAGGGATTGCGGCCTTTGCAAATAGTTATTTTTTGCTGATGTGGGGGAGGGGGGATGTGCAGGAGCCGGCCAAGTTCCCTAAAGCTCTGAGCACTTTGTTGGGCACGAGAAAACCGGATTTCAGGCAAATGTTGAAAGGGATTTGATTTCACCTGGCTCGATGTGGATCGGTCCTCATTTGTCATACACCTGTTCACATCTGGAGTGACAGATCTCAACAGAGTTACTATTCCAGTTATTCCCTGCGCACCTGGAATTCCTGCCTGGCCCCTGATGTTATTGCAACACACAGATTTTAATGGAGTGCCTGTTCTGAAGTGTTTGTACATTTTGTGCATGCTTTTGGGACTTGTTCATTTATTTGTGGACTTCTTGCTTGCTGTGTTTTCCACCTTTTGAACACTGAGGTGTGTTTGACTTCAGGTGCAGTTCAGTTTAGGGGCTGCAGGTTCACTGATTTTCAGTTTCTTTTTGGGATGTGTTCAATTTCCCTTGGTTTAAAGTTGCTTTCTTTAGTAGGTGTATCAACAGCAGGTGTATGTCTGGTAATGAACCCCAGGAGGCTTCAGCTCCCTGTAGCTTCTGGTAGAAATGTTTTGGGGAAAATTACTCTCTTTCCTTCTTGGTGACAATTCCCTACTTTCTTTCCCATTGCTGTCTGTCAGAGAACCCAAACAGCCAGAAAACCCAGCTCTGAGGGAGCTGCTGCATCCCATCTCCCTGGGAAGGAGATGTTTCCATTACAGAGCCTGAAGTATTCAACTTGTCTTGAGTGAGCTGAGGGTCAGGGCTCGGGACAGGGATCGATCTCTGTTATGCAATAGCTGCAGGAGCATTAGGAGCTGCGTTTTTGGGCTGAGTCCCTTCTAATCCCCTCCAGTCAATCAGCACAGAGAGGAGCTGGCCAGGAACAGCACAGTCTGTGTGGCTGCTCTGCTCATACCCACACGCGTGGCCTGGCTGTGCCCCTGACACAGACATGTCCCTGCTGCCTCCCTGTGCCCGAGTTCAGGGGTAAAACAGGCTCTCTCACACCCCTCGGCTGATGTGGGAAATGTTTTGCTGTTTTGTAGCTCTGGGCAGGCAGCTCATCTGCTGATGTGCTGCTCATTCGCTGAGCCGAGTGTTGGGTTGTGGAACGTGACTTTGTGCTGGAGGCAGAGGGCTGGGGATGTCAGCCAGGCTGCTCCAGTGTGTGCAAAGAGGGGCAGGATTTGGGTCTCCAGGCAGGGCTGCCTCAATGTAATGACACAAAAAATTGGGGGAAAAGAATCTTGCAAGGTTTTTTTTGTTCACTGATGAATAAAAATATGGCCATGCTGAATCTTGGTGTACAGAACAAAGAGGGGTGGTCTCTTAAACTGTGTAAATCACCATTAAATGTGAATCTGCTTATATTTAATGGAGGCTTCTTCAGGCTTGACATAGCTGTATATTTACACTTAGAGAATGCAGAATAGAAAGAAAAGAAAAAGAAGGAAGAAAAGAGAAAAAAAAGGAAACAAAGATGAAAGGAAAAAAAAAAACCGCAAAGAAATTTTTCAGCTTTTGGAATCCTCTGCAAAGGGGTTTTAGATGTGTTTGTTGATGTCAAACTGTGGCAAGGTGGAAGCAAAGTGAGCGATACAGACCTTTCCTTTTGGTATTTGCTGGCTGGTGGGCTGTCAGGCTGTCAGCTCAGCAGTACCAGGAGAGTCGTAACGTGCTTTAAACATTTCCCATTTCGTTTTCTCTGCTCCATAAAGAGCCGTTGTGTGGCTGTGAGCCTGTCTGGCCGGCCATGGCAGACAGAGCAGCATCCCAAGCAGTGCAGCCCTGTGTGCACGCAGCCTCCCTGTGTTTGTGGCTGCAGCAGCTGTATTTCTGCTCCACGACTACCTAGAGAGCCACGACTCCCGCCCCCTTCACCGGGGGAAGTAAATAATTCCCTTGTTCTCTCCGTGTGACTAAGTATTCATAAGTTTCTGAATAAGAAGACTGTCATGCTGTTGAATATCTGAAACTGTCAAGCTTTTCTGAAAACTCTTTATTTCTCCTGCTCGGAGAGAGATTCCTGCCTGCTCCTGAGCCATAGGAATGGACCCAGCAGGAGATGCACAACTCCAGCTTTTTTTACAACACTGCCATAGTCTGCCATAAACTCAAACACTCCTGACACAATGGGCCATCTGGGGACACTTTAGACAAGGAGCAATCCATCCAAACAAGAGTGAACTGGACAGAATAATTTTCAGGTAGCTCCCCAGCACATTCTCTATCTTCCTCCACACCTGTCAGATCAGTCTTTTTTTTTTGTGAAAACCATGGTTATGCTCTCCGAGGTAAGAGCAAGGTTTGGAGTCTGGGAGATTCTCTCAGCATGAAAATAACTGAAAACAAATGGTGGGAATTTATCACAGGTTGTGCAGATATTTGCTTATACAACCTAAACATTTGCAAACTCTCCCTGATCATGGCTTTTGTTTTAAGTTTGAAAACCAGCCAGGGATTGTTGAAAGGTTCAGGAATATTTTCAGGCTGGCCGTGGGCCCGGCTTTGAGCCAAGCTGGCTTTGTGTCAAAACCTGGTGAGTGGTTTCTGAATGATGAAAAGCAATGGATTTCAGTCCCCATTCTTTGGATCAACCAAAATCGGCAGTGATTGAGACTGCAGGAAAAAATTCCCACGAGGAGTGGAAAGCTCAGAGATTTCTCAGGCAAAGTCAGGGCAACAGGGAGCTGCAGATCCCACTTCAGCCTCTCCTCTTGCAGGGCTCCAATGAAGATAAACTCCAGTAGCTTCTGGGCAGGGATAAGGCTGTTTCTTTTGTTTTATCCTCGGCCCCTGAATTTTACTGAAAATGTTTCTATTCCTCAAATGCAGAGTTTTCCTCCTTCCCAAAAATGAATTTGGTTCAGGGCTGAGAGGACCTTGCAGGCAGCTCTTGCAAGGACTGGTGAGCAAAGCAGTCCTCAAGGGCTGGTGAGCAGTTACACGTTGGTGAGGAGAGCTCCATGTCACCCAACACACCATCTGGTCACAGATTCTGTTATTTTATTTTTATACACCAACAGTGATTAAAATCCCTTGACAGGAATTATTTCCAAAAATATTACACACAGGCTAACAGGCGTTCCCCAGGATAAATACATATGGTTTCCTCCAGAGAAATGGCTAAATGGAGGAATGGACTGTACCTCCATGCTGGACACGTTCTTCAGGGAAAAAAATAGCAGGGAAAGGGCAGGAACTCATACAAGTGGTGATTCCTGTGTGAGGATCTGGGAAATTTCATGCAGCCTGGTGCATGGGTGGGTATTGATAGGGTGATACAGTCAGTGCTGTTATTCCCCCATTTCCATGCAGCTGAGATTGAGGGAGCTGTCAGCTCATGCTCACTCCAGGCCTTCAGGCAGGACATCCCTGGCAATCTTGGCCCATTTCCAGCTGCCTCCAAAGCCAGCTCACATGTGGGGTCCAAAGGAGAGGAGGCCAGTGCCACAGGGGGTGGCATTAATAACTGGGACACGTCTATGGGGACACAATGGGATGGTGAGTATGGCCCGTGGGAACTCTTCTGGAGCAGCATCCAGGGGTTGGTTGGGTTCCCTGGGGTGCCTCAGTCGTGTGGAAGCCCTGTGCTTGTGGGAATAACAGCACCCATTTGTGCTAGTGAGGGACACAGGGACTCAGAGCTGCTTGGATGAGGCAGATGAGTTGAGGAACAGCCCCTGAGGAGCAGTGGGAGATCAAATCCCAGGAGTGTTTCATGCTCTGATAGGTGCAGATGTAACACAGAAGACTGTGAGGGGTGTTGGCTCCCAGTGCTCTGTGATGAGGACAATCTCTAATGTCAGTGCTTTAACTAAAGCACCTTTTAAAAACCCTTTCTAAATTCACATGGCTTTCAGAGGCTGGGTTTGAAGATTGTGCTGTGTATGTTCTCACCATGAGCTAACCCACCACCAACCCACCCCTCTGCCTGCAAGGGGCTGCAGTGAGGTGCTCCTGCCATAAGCCTGAACTTGCACTGATGATGCTGCACCAGCAAATCTCAGTTTATGGTCTCTCTCCAGTTAGTGGCAGCTTTGCACCTCAGCATGAAAAAGATTTCTGATGGTTTTCAGGCAGGTTGAGAGCCCTGTGGTTCACCTGGGTGGAGAGAAGTAGACATGGACACAAAATGTCTGCACTGCTTGGGTTTGGCACTGACATCTCACTTTTTGGGATGTCAGATCATGGACAAATGCAGCAGATTCCCCAAGACACCTGGCTCTTTGTGGCCTTCCCACCCCTTCCCAGGTGTTGCTCTAGAAAGGTTTCCCTCTCCCCAGGTATCCATAGCAATTGTGCTGCTCAAAGCCACCACCAAGATCCAAACACTGATTTTTCAAGTTGCTGTAGAAAAGTGTTGACATGGTGGATTCACTGACCTAAGAATGACACAGGAGAGCCTCACCAGGTGTTTGGAAATATGTCCTGAACTGCCAGGCAATCCTGCTCAGATTGAACCACCTGAGGCCAGATTCAGTCTCACTTTGGAAGAGCATCTATTCATGCCAATTCTACTATCAACATTTTTAGTCCTTTCTGATGTAGAGAACTGAATTTCATTTCTCTCTGCTGTCTGGATTAGTCACTCCAAACTTCTTATCTAGTGCTGTGAGTGAAGGGGACAGGGATCATTTGGTGTTCTCCCCATTCCCTGGTGTTTTGTTAGTGCAAGCAGATTTTGCAGAGGGACAGAAAAAAAAAAAAAAAGCGGATTTCTTCTTGGATCTTTCTGTTCTTGTAATCCTCATGAAGCTCGAAAAAGTAGCCCAAGCCCACAGTTAGCAATAAAAAAAAAAAAAAAAAAAATAAAAAAAAAAAAAAAAAAAAAAAAAAAAAATAATATCATCCTGTTGAGCTACCATCCTTCATTCTCACTTGGGTAAAGTCAGAGCAATGGCTCCTGCTGGGCTTCTCTCCAGAAATGCTCATACATTTGAGGGGCTCTCAGAAGTGCCTAAAACTCCTGGTATAAAATCTGTGCAGCAGTGCAGTTCTCAACTCCATACAGATCAAAATGCAGCTGGTTTTCCCTTGCTCCTCACAGGGATGCAGATAGCTCTGTCTGCTTTTACTGCCACACTGATGAATTTTCTTCAGCCTTCAGAGTTGCAACTGGGTTGAGGAAGAGGATGAGGCAGATGAAAGAGCAAAGTAGTACCAGAGAGGGTGACTCACCTACCTTATTTTAATCTTCATCACTCAGTAATGAAATGTTTTATTTATAGGTGAGGAACAGAGGGGGAGAGTTTGGGGAGGAGGAGAATGGTGTGGAGGGGAGAGGCTTTGGATGTCCCAGTTACTGCAAGTGTTGGGTTTTGTGAGTTGCAGTATTTTCTGGGCTGTGAGTCTCCCCTGAGCTGGGTGGTTCATTATCTCTCACTGGTCCAAGGGTCCCAGGAGGCGCATCTGTCTCCTTTTTACTTCAGCTCTGGAAATGCCACTCAACGACATGTTTTATGCTTCTTTTTTTTTTTTTTTTTTTTTTTTTTTTTTTTAAACTAAGAAACTTGCATTGTGCAGGCATCAGTCTGTCTGGGAGCAGCAACCCCATAAAATGCTTGCATGTTGTCTCTGTTTCAGTCCTCCCAGAAAGGTTCAGGCAGATCCCACAGTGTGTTTATCATGTCCTCACAGATGATTCCATGATGGGATCCTGGCCCAACTGCATGTCCTGGATTGGCCCAGGATGCTCAGGATTAGAGTTAGGCTCTGCTTCCAGTCCTAAGGCCTGAGTTAGCCTTGAGACCTAATTATTTTCTGCTCAAGTGTTTTAGCTCAAAGTTCCTGAAACAACCAAGGAGTTGTGCTGCAGGTCCCCATCATCAGCAGGGAATGGAGTTTTTAAAATGTGTGACTTCTTAGGAATTTCCCTCACTCTCCCTCCTCAGTAGCTGGTACCTGTAAAATGGGCCAAGCATGCAATGAGATTTTTAATTTTTAATGTAGCATTTATGTCTATTCTTCATGTGCTATTCTCTTACTTATAAATCAGGAATGCTTACAAAATTCTGAGGGTTCTTGTTTTTCTTGAGTTGTTTGTTGTTTGTTTTTGGGTGGTTTTTTTCGAAAGAGAAGGTGGCCTCCACATAGCAGACCATGTTTCAAATAACAAAGCATTATTTGTAATTAGTTTTCTAATTTAGGAGGAGCTGTAGAGTTGGCATGATTCAGCACTCAGGAGCACACCTCACATTTAGTGTTCTTGTTTTTTTAAGACATTTCTTATTTATGGTCAGTCTATTCCTCCAAGAAACCTCGTACCTTCAACAGTGAGAATAAATTCTTGGCACTCACCTGCAAGACAAGACTTGAAATAGAGAGGACCTAAATCACCTATTTCAGTCCTCTTTGTCTCAATGAAGTATTTAAGATTCTAATTTTATGGAACATAAGTGCATTCTTAACTGCTATCAAAATTAGGATGGTCTTAAGCATATGCGTAAAGGTGAGCATGTTTTGTTTAATTTAGGGATAAATGAGGTAGAAGATATATCATGTATAAATTGGCTTTATTACCCATTAGACCAGACTGCTTCAGGACACTTGCATGTAAAATGGAAGCGCCAGCACTTACCCATCTCATTACAGCACTGTGAAAATTAACCTTTAAAGGGGTGGAAAGCTTAGAATGAAAATCATAATCATGTTGCTGTTGTTCATTTTGATCTATTGTGTGCGTCTAGGTGAGAATAAAAATTGTCAGAAATGACTACATCCTTCATAAGCCTGCCACTTTCAAATATTGAGGTGTTGACCTCACAAACATTGCCTTTGTACATGAATATTCTTTAAGAGCAGGCTTTCCCATCTTTATTTAAGGAACAGCTGATAAAAGAGTTATTTGCATGTTTCTTTCACTGCTGTTACGAGTTGCCTGCCCTTGATGCAGCCTCCTGCTGCCATGAGATCTTGTATGAGAAAAGGTAGAAAATTGTGATGAAATCATCTTATTTTTCAGAGATAAGTTCATCACAATTGCCAATTAACAGCTGCAGCATTCCCAACATCTCCCTCACACAGCAGTGCCTCCCCTCCTGGATGCAGTGCTGCAATGGGGTGTTTGCTTGGGTGCAGACGATGGAGCAGGGAAGATTCTGCACTGGGTTGGCTCTGCAGACCTGCAGAGTTTTGTCAGCTCAAGGCTTCTCTGAGCCATTCAGGACGTGAGTTATGTCTTATTTTTCAGCGGTGCTGAATTTATTAACTGCAGCTGATTTATTGCTGGTAGCTTTAAAGACATTGGAGGGAGTTATTAACTGTGGGCAGTAAAAAGCGAATGCATGGGGCAGCCTTGTCAGGCTGGAAACTTCCCTGCTTTCCAGGATCTTCTGTTTCTCATCTCTGAGGGTTTTTTTTTTTTTTTTTCTGTCCAGATTATCAATCCATGTCTTGGATGCCCATGTGGGTGCCCCTGGGTGAGCCCTGTGGCTGAGAAGGAGGAAACACCAAGTCAGGCCAGGGCTTTGTACCCCAAACCGCCCTGGGTGCTATCACTCACCCCATGGACATTTCAAAGGCACAAAAGCAGAAGTTACAGATCTCGATGACATCCCCAGCTTTCCCTGCACTGCATTAGTCACTGGCTGCATGATCAAACAGCAATCCTCAGGCTGGTCAGGTTCTGCAGCACAGCTGTGCAGAGAAGGGCTGCAGACAGCCTGAGCCATCTGAGTCTGTGCTGATGTTCTCCTGCTGAGCCTGGGTGCCTCCACACAGCTCCCAAACACTCAGGGGCACCTGTGAGAGAACTGCTGGAGGGACAGACTGCATTGAAGGGTTGTGATCAGCAAGAGAGTTCTGCCATTCACAGGCCTGATCCATCCCCTAAGTAGGTCCATATCCCCCACCCCCCAAATATTATTTTACATCTCAGGAGAGTTGAGACTCCCTCACCTCACACAGGTTTTAGTGCACACATAACCAGCAGAGCAGCTCTGCATGGGAATTGTTCTAATGCCAGGCTCCTGGGCAGCCCCAAGGGCTGGATCCTGAGCACAGCCTGAAGTTTGCCCTAAATCTGCCACCACCGTTCAGGTGCTCACCTGTATCCAGGTCAGCTGCATCCCCCTCCTTGTGTGAGGCACCGAGGCCAGGGCAGGGCTGGGAGGTGAAAACCTGCATCCAGCAGAGCTGGGCATCAGTGTCTCATCTCTGCTCTGAGCTGTGGAGCAGCATCCCATGTGCTTTGTGGGAAGAGGGAATGAGGTTTCACATTCAGCTCTCCACTGGCTGGGGGGTCTGAACTCCAATCACTCTTAATTGGGTCTTTCCCTTGATGTCCTTAATGCAGGGGCAGGAGAGATGCACTCGCTGCTCATGTGCACAGAAGATGTTTTGCATCTCATATTTTCATTCCTGTTGACTTCAGCACCGAAGCACGATGCAACACGCTGGAAATTAATTGTGCACTTCAGCTGGGCTGGAAGCTGAGCTGCTCCGTGCAGGTGGAGCTGTGTGATAGGAGCAGCAGTCATTTGTTATTTGCAGACTGATTCCAGTCTTCTAAAATCAGCCTGCTGATCCTGCTCCTTGCAAAAGTTACAAAAATGTGTATCACAGTTTGTTCATCTTCTGGTTAGTGCTATCTAAGGATGTAGCATGTTTTTCATTTTGCTGGGTTGGTTTTTTTTTTGTTTCTGTATTTTTTTTTTCCTTTTATTACAAAGGTTTATAGCTTTGGTAAACATCATTGAGCAAATGCTCTAAACTGCAATATTGCTGTGCACTAAATTTTAATTGAGAGTGTTGTCTTTGATGTAGGGCTAACCTAAAGCTGAGGCTGATTCCTCTCTTTGCAGCTTTTGCAGTTCTTTAAAAGAAGACATAATGCAGCATTTCTGTAGTTGCTGATTTCTCTGCTGCTCTAGCAAATTATCACTGGAGTGGAATATAGAATTGATGCCTCAGAACTTCCTGGTTATCCTGAAAATTTCTGTTTATAATTTGTGATTCTCAGAGTGTAATTAGTTTGTAGGAAAGATGTTAGGCCCAAAGGTGACACTTCAAGATGATATGTGAGAGTTAAAATCCCAGGGGAGTCCCCTCCTCTGAGCACATTGTTTATGGGAAAAAATTAAATTAAAATAAAATAAAACAAAACAAAATGGGTTTGGAACCTCTGGGCAGTAACTCTGTTTATCACTTTAACTAAGAAATCCTTATAGCAGATTGGCTGGTAAGTGGCATCGTTGTTGCTTGAAAGAAAGGATTTTTGTAGATCCCTCAGAGTTTTAGGTGGTATCTATTTTCCTACATAAAAAGTTCTGTGAGTGTTTAATGAGGGTACATTGAACACAGGACTGAAAAGTCAAACAAGCAATTAATTGATTGCATGGGCAGATGTGGAGTCATTAAGTCCAACCTGGATTACTTTTACATGGCTGAAATAGGAACTCTGCCTATGAAAATGCTTACCTATCTCTGCTGCCAGGAGAAAGGACTGAATATCCTGAAATTTAAATTATTTTAGAAATTTGTCATCAGGCCAAAAAAAAATTCTGCAAGAGATACATGCACTAAAATAGTATTAATAAAAATAGTGAAATCTTAGAAATAAGTGCATATATTTTCAAATTATCCTCAGATCAATTAATGTTTCACCTTATTTGGCTGTCAGCAGTGTTTAGAAAAGTACCTTTCCTTTCATAGGAAGACATTTATTCCAAATATACATCAATTCCATTTCAAAAGCACTAATTCCTGCCTGCAAAGTTCTTTATTCTGTTTTAGAATTGCCATGTCATGTACGTTTTTTTCTATTGTGATAATTTTTATTTATTTTTTTCTACTCTAAAAAACAGCGCTGGAGATTATGGAGGATTATCTGAGCAGTTATCATAGTAAAAACCAGTTGCCATTTTGGGAATATTTTTTTTCCCCCTCTCTCAAAGTCCATTTGACATCAGCCTTTATAATTTGGTGCTGTGTAGTAGGAGCTCAGGTCAGAGCTGAGGAGACAGGCCTAGGGATTAATGCTGTGTGAAATATCTGCAATCTCCTTCCACTCTGAACGTGCTAAGCAGACCATGTGTAATCCCTGGAATATTTGGTAGATCTGCCAGGCCTTGAAGATGGCATTTGTAATATTTCTCCAGCTACATGTATTTTTTGTCCCTCCCTGTGTCATCCAAACTCTATTCAAAAGTGAGGAGAAGGGGCTGAACAAAGACTGAGGAGTAAATGAACTGTTCCCAGGAGGAGATTTTAGAGTTTGGGTTTCTTTTTTTCCCCCCTCTCTCTGCTGTTGATTTTTAATGAATCGTTCTTCTAACCTACTTTAAATTGAGATTTTTAGCATGCTGGATGTTTTGCAGATGAATCATACTGTGCAATGCACTTTATGCATATCTGCTGTGCAAGTACATTGTCAGCTTGTATTTGGTAACCTACCAGCAAGCAGGATCCCTTTTTTCTTATGGAAGCTTGGGATGCTAACATCATTCTCCAAGTGAGAATAATGCAACTACTGCTAATAAATCAGCCTGGGTCTGGGGGTGTCTCACCACTCTGGCTGCATCCTTGATTAGCATTATCCTCAGGGGTATAAATTAAAGAGGAAAATATATAATCTGGGAAGCTTTCCAGCATCATCTTTGAAAATGAGAGCTCAGTGCTTTGCTGGGATTTCTTTGGTGGAGGAATGCTAATAGCAATGCTGAAGATGTGCCCTGATTGCACCCTAAAGAGCAGGAAGACGCACAGAATAGCTTATTTTTTTTCTTTTTTCCTTTGTCATCAAGATAACTTCTGATGTGATCTGCACTGGGTGAACAATTTTCTACACGGTTCTGTGAATTGATCCCAAAAGTGCAGCTTCAGTCACTCCCTTTTTACTACTTATTCTTTTTGTCTGACATCTACATAGAATCTGGTGCCTGTTTTCCCACCTCAGCCTGCAGACAACTGTTAGAGAGAGGGCACAGCCCCTCTGAGACATTGGCCAAAGCCTGAGCTTCAGCAATCAAGATCTCAGGAATTTCTTCTGACTGTTCCTACAAGGTGTCATCACAGCTGGATGGTAACTCCTGACACCTCCCTCCCCACCAAGGGGAAAAATCTGTGCTGCAGAATGTGCTGATTTGCAAAAAAAAAAAAAAAAAAAAAAAAAAAAAAAAAAAAAAAATTCACAGGGAGAGTTTGATTTTTGCAATGTTCCAGCTGTGCTAAATGAGCAGAAAGGGGAGTTTTCAGCAGATCAGCAACATCTTGGAAATGGAAATGCCACATCTTCCAGCACTTTTTGAGTAAGTTTTCCCCTTCCCTGCCCATAATCCACTCGGGTCTTTGGCATTGACTGGAACTTGGAGTTTGGCATGACTTGTACTTGGAGTCTTGCTGTCTATAATGTCTGCGTTTCTGTTTGCTTTCCCTGGGCCAGCTCTGTGCCAGCATCTTCTTTTGCTTTCCAAGAGATGGCAAAAAGCACAGAATGCAGGACAAAGCTGTTGTTCCTCAGGTTGCCTTTTGGGGAGGCATAAAGTACCTTTATTACTATTTTCTTGATGGAATATCTAACCCACAGGAGGGTGGAGGGTCTCACAAACAGCCCTCTGGAGCTGCATTTGAACTTGATCTGGGTCTGATGAGCCCTGGGCAGTGCCAGGCTCCTCCAAAGAGGTTTTGGCTTCACCATCAGTGACTCAGTTTACAGGGCCTTTCAGGCTGGAGACTCCAAAAAGCCATTCCTCTCCCCTGAAAAAAATGTAGGGCAGTTATTTTTACTCAGCTCCTGAAGATAGTTATTTTTTTCCTGCGTGTTATCACTTTTAAATTAATATTGAGGATCTCTAGTTATGTTTTATAAAGGCATTCACCCTTCTAGCTCAACAAAATAGAGGGAACACCATGTATTATTTGCCAGCCCTACTGACATTGGTAGATTTGCTGAAGCAACGTGTTTCAACATTTCCAGACATTTTTTTCCTGTGGAGCTTTCTCTTCCATAGAATGGTTTTCTGTTTCCCCTTGATTTGAGATGAAAAGAAAATTGAAAATAATATGAAATTTTCCCACAGGACAGAATTTCTTTTGCAGTAGCTCAGCTTCTAGGTAATGTCAGGCATAACACAAACCACTGTGATCAGTGTGCTTAATTTCAACCCTGCATTTATGACTTACTCCTTGACATTTCTCCCTGAAGAATAACCATACACAACCACACTTCACTCCCAGCTTGAAAATACCCATTAAAACTGAGAGCTACTGCAACAGCAAGTAGGGTTTGTGAGCATCTGTTTAATGCAGTCAAGAGGGTTGTGACCTGGGTTTTCTGTCACTAGAAATGAAATTCCCTCCTGGTCCAGCCCATCTCATTGCTGCTGTAACACCAAGCAGGTTATTTTCTCTTTATGGCAGATGACTCTGCCAGCACTGTGGTGAAGAAGGCATGAAGTGTTCCCCAAGCCAGCAGCTGCCCAGGGTCCTTGGATTTAAATATTTATCATAGAATCATAGAATGGGTTGAGTTTTAAAGACTACCCAGTTCCAGCCCCTGTGCTGTGGGCAAGGACACCTTCCACTATCCCAGGTTGCTCCAAGCCCCATCCAGCCTGGCCTGGAACACTGCCAGGGGTGCAGGGGCAGCCCCAGCTTCTCTGGGCACCCTGTGCCAGGGCCTCATCACCCTCACAGGAAAGAATTTCTTCATAATAACCTAAACCTACCCTCCTTCAACTGGAGGCCACTCTCCCTTGTCTCATCACTGCATATCCTTGTCCAAGGTCCCTCTCCAGCTCTCTTGGAGTCCCTTCAGACACTGGAAGGGGCTCTAAGATCTCCCTGGAGCCTTCTTTTCTCCAGGGTGAGCAGCCCCAGCTGTCTCAGCCTGTCTTTATAGATGTATTCCAGACCTGTGGGAGCTCTCTGCTGGACTCACTCCAACAGGTCAACATCACTGTACAGTGCTCCTTCTGCACTCACTTAAAAATGTGACTTGCCTGTTGATGCCAAGCAAGGGAAGGAAAGTGAGGGAAGACAGCAAATGAAACCCTTTCTTCTTAGTCTCTATACAAGAGTTTCCTTTTGGGAAAGCCCTTCCTTTCTCAGACTGTGTGAGCAGGAAAGCAATGCAGCTCCCCATGAGTGGGAAGTGAAGCCTTAAGGAGCCCATCAGGTTCCCTTTCCCAACCCTGAACTTGGAGCTGCAACCACAAGTGCTCCCTCAGGTTTGCTGTGCTGCTTGCTTTAGTCAGCTTTTCAGGAAAAAAAAAAAAAAATGGTCTGTTCCAGAAGTTTTCAACCAATTTCAGTCTCATTCAGCTGGATGGCAGCAATTTTAGAGCAGGTAAAATCCAAATCTTACCTGGAGTCTTCTGCTCCTGCCTGCTTCCAGCACCAAGGTTTTGTAACTTTTAGAAACAGAGAGCCAGATGTGAGCAAAAAACCACGTTGAGCATGAATTGCTCACTCAGATTTCTGGTTACAGTTGCTCTGCTGTGCCAGGCACAAGTTTCTGAGAGGATTAATCAAAGAAACTGGTTTCTAACCTTGTCCAACATAAAGTTGAGAGGGAAAAGGATGTTTCCTCCTGGTGCTCAGTGGAACTGACAGGAGAAATGAGCTACATTTAAAATCAGTGTAGGCAGACAGGTAAAATTGTGTAAATTACACAGAAGTGTCAGTCCAGGGAGGAGAGGAAGTCAGCACAGAAGGGAAAATGGATAGCAATAAAAGAAATCTCAGCTACTCTCAAGAGTTTGGATTTCTCAAGCAATGGATTTCTCACCAGTTTATGAAGGGATGCAGTGATGGGGGTTAAGCTTATAAATTCAGCAGATGCCTTTTGGTCCACGTCCCCTGTGCTCACAAGATCTGGAGGCGAAGTTTGCCTGCAAAACCATCTCCCTCCACCCTTTGTTCAGTTGGAGCAATTAACATAATTGCATTTGAGAAAAAAAAAATCTTTTGAATTGCATTTTTTGCTTCTCAGTTATTTCTTTCAGTCAGTTGAAAGGGCATGAAATCCCCATTCTTTAAAGCAGAGACAGATCTGTTGAGCCTTTCACCGTGTGAGTAGTACCTGGAGCAGTGCTGTGTGTTTTGCAGGGAAAGCCTGTCTTTCCTTAGGGGGAGTGGGTGAATTGACTCCTGCAGACAAATTTCAACTTCATATTCAATAAGTTGGACAAACAGCAAACTTCAGCACAAAATAACAAGGATTTTTAATAAATGCAGCCTTGCCAGAGAGAAATGATAGAAGATAAATTGTGCAGTGATAGTTGGATACCAAGAGCATCCAAGGAAGGAGGAAATGGAAAGAGATACAGCAACTACAGCCTTATTAAACTGATTTAATTAGCTGTGTTGCAAACATAAAGGTAAAGGGAAAATGGGAAGAGTGCATCATTGATTTATAAATGTGGACTGTGAAGACAAACTTGATGAGTTCAGTAAGAGATTGATTGTTTTCTGACAGGGTTTCAGTGAAGTGGAAACCCCAGCACTGCTGGGGAGACAGGCTGAGAGATTTGGGGTTGTTCATTCTGGAGAAGACTCCAGGGTGATCTCATTGTCACCTTCCAGTACTTAATGGGAGCCTGGATAAAACAGGGACAGTGACTTTTTATGTGGGCAGATAGTGATAAGACGAGGGGGAATGGGTGTAGCCTAAAAGAGGGGAGATTCAGACTAGATCTTAAGAAGAAATTCTTCACTGTGAAAGTGATGAAACCCTGGCACAGGTTGTCCAGAGAAGCTGTGGCTGCCCCATCCCTGGAAGTGTCCAAGGACAGGATGGATTTGGCTTGGAGCAACCTGGGATAGTGAAAGGTGTCCCTTATGTACCTGGGATGAAGCAGTGAAAGCACTAAGAGCAACATCAGAGAAAAAAATAGTTGAAATGTTAAATAACTAACTTCATTCTG
This sequence comes from Zosterops lateralis, assembly GCF_965231275.1. NCBI lineage: Eukaryota > Metazoa > Chordata > Aves > Passeriformes > Zosteropidae > Zosterops > Zosterops lateralis. The sequence goes on along the minus strand of NC_139761.1, from coordinate 5,273,759 downwards.
ATGTTTTTTGATTTCTTTTGAAACAGTTTTAATTCACTTAATTTTATGGGTTTTTTTAAAGGAAAAAGGTCCAGTATTATAGAAATCAATTTTCCCAGTCAATTCTTTTAAGTAAAAATTTTCCATGCTTCTGTAAGGGTGAGGAAATAATCAATGAGCATTGTTTGGAGAAATGTAGCACCTCTTCCCAGCTGTGCTAATATTGGTGAGAAAACAGCATTTCCTCAGACCAGCTCGTGGGTCAAATTTGGAAATTATTCCCTTAATACTTGGGCTCTGCAGACTGCTAATGAATATTAGGAGTGTGAGCTGTGCTGCTTAATTGTAGCTCCTTGTAGGAGCCACATGATTATTTAATGAGGATCCTTGATTGGAGGCAGGAGCAAACGCATCTCTTACACACACTTGATTGTGCCAATTTCAGGGCTCGTTTTCTCTTGGTGCTGATACGTAACACATTTGTCATTGGCCTGGACAAACATCTCTTTGCCAGAAAAAAATTAATTTCTCAAGTATCAACAGAAGATGATACATGGATTTAGCTAATATAAAGTGGGTAATAGAACAATAGAGTCATGGAATCATGGGAATTATTTAGGTTGGAAAAGACTTTTAAGATCATTGAGCCCAAGCATTGCCAAGGTCACCATTAACCCGTGTCCCCAAGTGCCACATCCATATTTCTCTTAAATCCTTCCCTTCACCACTTCAGTATCATCTCCCCTGTAACAAAATTAGGAAAAAACCATTAAGATTCACTTGTGAGATACACTTGGGTGGCAGCACATGTGTCCAGCTGTGGCAATTCTATAGGTGAAGTCAGAATTCTCTTCAGCAAAAGCTGATCCATTTGCTTTCTTGGCTCTGCTGTAAATTGAGATCTTAGTTTGGGGTGTGTTTTTTTGTGTTTCTGGTATGTTTAGGTTTCTCCTGGGCATGAGGGTGGTTGTAATTCTCACCTCAGAACATGAGTGGGTGTTGCAGCTCCAATATAGCTGCTCCAGTGCCACCCCTTCTGCCCATCTCCGGGTCTCATCCTCATCCAGCATTAATGGGGAATCACAAAGTCCTCAAAAGGTCTCCAAAAATCATAGAAAGGCTTGGGTTGGAAGGGACTAAAAATGTCATCTAGTTCCAGCCAGAGGAGATGGGTCGTTTTTTACCATTTGTGGTTCACTGCTTGTGCAACAATTTTCTCATGAAAGTTTGTTTGTTAAGTTTGGGTAAAAAAAACCCCTTTGTGTTTCCTGAAGACTATGTTAAAGCACACAGCTACAGCAGATTTCAGGAGAGCCTTCTCTGAAGTACCTCTTCACTGGATTTAAAGCTGTGTTTCATGAATATAAAACATGACATGTGTGATCTTCCCTCTGCCTAGCAGCAAAGGCTGATGCTGATGTAAGACAGAGTCAATGACCTGCCTGGAGTGAAAAATAATCTTCATTTTCTTCACTCTGTAAAGGTCAGTACAGTTGCATCAGGCCAGGATCCCTGACCTACTTGATTGCTGAAGTTACAGATTTATTTTTTTTTAAGAGTACAAAAATGAGATTATCTTTTTGGAAAGTGACTCCACAGGTACAATACTGTCATTTTCTCTTCCAGCTATGATTCCACCATTCCAAACACTGATGATTGTTTGCCACCTCAAGTGAATGTTGTAAAGTCATTGTGGTGGCATGGTTATTTCCAAATTTCCTTGGTCTACGTGTTGGTTTAAATTACCAACAAACTGTCATTTCAAACTCACTGCCAAGCCAGCCACAGCCCCTTGAACAACAAACATAATTAAAATCAAATTCTTTCCAAAACACAACATTGTTTTTTGAATAGATTCACTGACCAAAGGAATGACAGATTAGGGAAGAAAAAAGAAGAATAAATAACAGGATTTGAATTCTTGTTTATCCATGGATAGAGATAAACAAGAGGGATCATGGTAGTCCTTTGAGTATACAGAAAATTCACATTTGGGAATAAAACATGGAGAATGGTTAGGAAAACATCTGGAAGGAGTGGTGCCAGCTGGTCGTTCCCTTTTTGATCAGACCAGTATTTTCCTTATAAAACATGAAGACCCAATTTTCATGTTCTTCAATATTTACAGACCTCAGTCTGTCTATAAGGAGAAAAATAAAGTCTTAAGTAGAACTCTGTGCATGCTTAAAATAATCTTGATATTCTCTGCTTTGCTGACTCAGCCTAAATGACCTGAGATTTTGAAGTGCTGGGAATGCCCAAATCTTTTACCACTTGCTGGGGTGGGAATGCTACACTCCTATTACAGGAAGGATTCTATTTAGAGAGACAAACTCTGACCCTTTCATAATTAGAAGATTTTAGCTTATGTTCCCACCACAGCAAAATCTTGTTGAGCTGGCAGCAGGGTGGCAGTGACTAGAATATTTTTTCTTGATTTCTGCTTGTGGCTGGTGGTGCAGCACTTGCTTGAGAGATTTGATATAACATCAAAGATATTTTCAGCTGCAGGAATACACTTTCCCCTATCAACCACCATGAAATGCCAAGGACAAAATCAATTTTTAAAATAAAACCTCAGACTTTTGTTAGTGGCTTTGAGGTAGTAGCATTGTTTTCCCCACTTAGAAGGGAACATATGCATTTTATGTAACCTTGAGTAGCAATAACAGCAAATTATTATGTTTTCTGCAAAACATTTGTGTTTTCTTTCACAGGCCAATGGTCTTAAACTTGTTAAACCTGGTGTTAAAGGGGTGTTGAATTGTGGGTAGTTTTTCATTTCATTGTGTGCGATGCTGAAAATGTAAATGCTGGGATTTGTGTGGGGCTATAGTCAACATCATTATCCCGTGGGTCAAAAACATGATTGCTGAGGAATTTAGAGAAGTTCTTTTGGCATTTTCCACCTGGGGGTTTCTTGAGGATACCTTGAGGATGCTCCCATCCAGCTTTAATTTTGGTATTTTAAAACACATCAGAACTTGGTAGTATAACCTGAATAATGCATTAGTTCATGCAAATATTCTTGGGTACATTGAAAACACACAGTGCAATTGTTTTGCCTGAATGATGTGCAGAGGTTCTGGTGGTCAGTGAGATGGGCTGGAATGAGCAGTGTGGGCTCAGGGAACTGAGAGAAGAGGTTATTCCCTTTATTCAGCCAAGGGTGGATAGAAGGGAAATTGAGCTACCTGAGCTCACTTTAAAATGCCTCCTTTGAGCAGGGTTTGGGCTGGAGCCCTCCAGACGTCCCTTCCAGCCTAATTTTTCCTGTAATTCTGACTTTTAAGACTTGGTTTTATCATCTTTTTCTCTGCTCTTCTTCTGTCTGACTGTTCCTGACCACTTCCACCTGTGTTCCCATTATAGCTATGAAGGTAATTAGGGCTATTTTAAAAGTTGGCTGCTGGGCCTGGAGGCACTTCTGCACCAACAAAGGGCTTGGGTTGCTTCTCAAACCCAGCTGTGTGTCTTGTGGCTCTGCTGTTTAAGTCTCTTCACTCTTTCTGGTTCACAGACTGAATTAATGAAATAAAATATATGTATTTCTGCCTGAGACTAGGAATTTCCACTTTCCTCAGGAAAACAAACAAACAAACCAAATAAAAAGTTGTTTGTATTAAATCCCAGGTGTTCAATTTTTCTCCCTGCCAGTTCCTTTCATTTTGCTTTGGAAACTACTTATTACTTTTAGGAAAAGTCAGCTTGGGAAAAGACACTGCACAAAAATTGCAGTGCAGTCTGCCACAACCACTGTGCAACAAAATCTTTCTTCTTAGCTAAAATATTTGGCTGAATTTGGCAGAAAGTTCCAAAAGCTGGAGTTGATCAAGTTTGAGCTTTTTGACCCAATCACCTATCAAGACCCCAAATCTCAGAAATTCTTCAGTTCTGGCAGTGCAGCAGGGAATTCCTGCATCCCTTATTTGTCCTACAAAAGCCAAATTTTAACAGTGTAAAGCAGAGATCTCCACTGGTGAAGTTGCTGGTGGTTTCAAGGAAGAATAATCTGGCAATTGAGTGTTTTTTTCTTGTTTTATAGGAGTGAAAAGCCAGGCTGAAACTAAGGAGAAAGGTGAAGGTGCAGGGATGAGTTTTCTGTGAGGTGATTTGACTGGGCAGCTGGAATGGGGGCAGTCACCCCTTCTGTGCACATCTCTTTTCCTGTCTTTGTCCCTCTTTTCCCCATCCCCAGAGATGAGGGATGGTTTCCTCTTGGAGCTCCACTCTTTGCCAGCAGCGTTGTGTGCAGAGGTGTGGTGATAACAGAATAAAGGCAAGGTAGTGACAAAAGTGCTGATGTTTGCTCGTGTGCTGTGCTATCAGCCCATGGGTGGAAAGCCTGATTAACACTCGAAGTCTTGATTCCTCCAGGGGGAAAAGTGTTTGGCCATGAATCTGCTGCTCTGTTGCACAGTGGAGAGACCCAGCTCACAGCAGCTGGTTTGGGCCAAGGCAAAGGGATGAGAGCAGGAGTGTCTGGCCATGTCTCTCCTGCTGTGGGCTGGCTTGTTTGTTTTCTGGCCTAGTTTCCATGGGCAGTGAGCACTTTTCCTGCTGTTCTGCTCACTCCAAGGTTGTTACAACTCTTGAGCAAGGCAAGGAAGGAAAAACAAAGCACCATTATCCATTTCAGTCAGTAGGTGCTGACATTGACGGCATGCTGGAGCAAGAAGTGGTGCTCACTTTGCATTCCTCAGGGCCTGAATTTCTCAGGAGAAATCCCCTCTGCTGAATGCTGTGGTATGAGGACAGAGTGTGATGTGGGGTGGGAATTCCCAGGGAGACCAGAAGAAACAGCACAGTGGGGATGTGAGAGCTGCAGATGATGTGGTGGCAAAGCAGGATGTTCACACAGACAGAGAATGGGAAATTGCTGGGAGAGATGCTGTGGGCAGTTGAAAACAGGGCATAGCCAGCAGCTCACTGTGGATGAGCCACCCCTCCAACCATCCTGGGCAGTGCCACGCTCTGTGGAGGTGCCACCCTGGCCTTGTGAGCTGCAGTCTGTCTGTCTGTCTGTCTTGTGCTCTGCCTGTCTGCACAAAACAGGCCTCTCAGCAGGGCTGAGCAGCTGTGCCCAAGGACAAAGTGACATGGTGACATCTGCCACCATCCAGGCTGTAAAAGGTGGATGGGTTGGAGAACAGTCAATCTCCAGCCTGTTATGGTGACTGGCCTACAGAAGGCTTGGGAAACCAGAAACTCATCAGGATGTTCAGTTGTAGAGGATTACATGGAGATTGTAGTCAAGTGGAGGGTGGAATGGCACACAGAGGTTTGTAGGGCAGAGGGGTGAAGGTGTTGACAGAAAACTCTGCTGTGCTTTGCTGTTGGTTTATAGAAGCTGTGAGGTGTGCAGCCCTGCTAAATAATGTTTATTTCCTAAGTGTGGTTTTCCATAAGTCAGACTATGCTGCTGAGCCTTTATTCCTAAGTACTCTAATACAGTCTGCCCCAAATATAATCTGCTGTGCCGTTTATCTGCACAAAATAGTCTTCTTTCACAGCAGAAACTCCAGCAACCCTTAACTGGGTGGGGTGGATGAAAACATGTATTTGAATCCTGGAAAAATATGAAGCCTATTGTTAAGGCCTAAATGTATTTTGAAAGGAGGTCTAAACAAAGCAGAAATATTTACCACAGGTATTTACTACCTCTTTTTTTGCAGAATTGCCTCTCTGTTGTTCCTTTGGAAAATCTCTGCTGGAGTTCCTCCAGTAAGAGCAATGACATCCACACCACCTCTGTCACCCCTGCATGGGCTGTGCCCTCCTGTGGGGTCAAAGGTGACATGTGGGGTGGCAAACCTGGACCTTTGGCCACTGAAGCCAGCAGAGCTCCACTGGAGTCTCTTCCCTGGTTCTTTGAGTTCAGGTGGGCCATGGATTTGCAAAGGCCCATTCCAAACCCTTCTCTGCCCCAGGACTATCCTTGGGAAGGGTGAATCTAATCCCTCCCAGTTTGCATTTGGTTGAATTTTCCCTGCTACATTCCTATCTTGATTTTTCCAAGAACAAATTTGGCAATTTCTTGAGGGCCTTTGGGACTCCCTTTTCTGGATTTTTTTTTTTTTTTTTTTTTTTTTTTTTTTTTTTTTTTTTTTTTTTTTTTTGATTGCAGGCATGAAAAACTGCATGCACAATATGCTAAATACATTAATTTCACACTGCTTACGAGTTACTCTGTCTCCTGACCCCTCCCAGCAGCCGATTAAACTGGAGTTGACCTTCCTCTAATCTACAAACTGAGAAATGTGTCAGCTATATCCCTTAGTTATGAAACTGGGATTATTCCAGCATGGATAAAATCTGAAGGCCATCAACTGCTCTAGTTCAGCTTCTCTCTAGCTGAGAGCAGGAATACATATCCCCCCTACTATAAAACCAGCTGGGTGGGTGCATTGTTTTAAATGCTACACTTTAAGCCAGAATGTCCTTTGTTTATGTTCTGAGCAGGAAAATATATCCCTTGGCACTGTGCTGTGTTACAGTAGGAGTTAATATGTGGTCTGGTATCCAGGCCATTTCCAAGGAGATGTGATGTTTGCAGGCCATCCCCAGTATCCAAGCTTGTCCTACTTGCAAGCAACCAAGCAGTTCTGCTCCTGCTGGGGAATGTAACCTCATCATCCTGCTTGGTTTTCCTCCCTTTCTCTCCTGAGCAGTAGCTGGACATCCCTTTATTTCCTCCTGGAACTCCCCACACAGGAGCTGAATCACAGGATTGGTCCCTGTGGTTCCTGCTGATCCCCATGGTCCCTGTTGGTTCCTGCTCATCCCTTCTGGTCCTCATGGTCCCTGTTGGTCTCTGTTGGTCCCTGTGGTTGCTGCTTGTCCCTGTTGGTCCCTGTTGGTCCCTGTTGATCCCTGCTGGTCCTTGTTGGTCCCTGCTTGTCCTGTGATTCCTGCTGGTCCCTCTTGGTCCCTGCTGGTCCCCATAGGTCCTGCTGGTCCCTGTGATCCCTGTTGGTCCCTGTTGGTTCCTGCTGGTTGCTGTTGGTCCCTGCTGGTCTCTCTTGGTCCCTGTGGCTCCTGCTGGCTGGCACAGCCCTGGTGACAGACAGGCCCCTCTCCACCATCCCCTGCTGACACGGCGACAGCACGTCTGGGATGCCTCCCGCTCCCCTCCTTCCCATCTGTCTCCTGGGGAACAGCACAAGGAGCAGCCTTATCTGCTCTGACAGGCAGGCTTGTGCAGAGGAGAGCTCCTCCTGGAAAGCAGATGGGGCCAACTGAGAGTGGACAGGGAGATGTGCTAAATAAATCCAGACCAGCCAGTGCTTTGGGCAGGTGGTGGGGACAATACGTGTGCCAGCCATGGAGAGGTGACCACCATGCACAGGCCTGACTTTTGGCTGTTATAATCTGGTAAAACTCCCATGCAGGAGCTCAGGGACATTGTTGTAAGCATAATATTTACTGCTGTCTCTACTGAATGATAAAAAACCCTCCAGATCATCCTGTCGGATGGTGTTTCCCTTATGGGAGTGGCTCCAGCTGAGCACATGTGCTGCTGGGTGGGATGTCAGGATTTGCTCTGCAGCTGTGAATGTGGTTTGTGTGGCCTTCCTGGCCCATCTAGGCAGACACCTGTGGCTCAAGAAACAGTTAAATGCATCTTCAGGATAAAGCAGGAAAAATGAATAGTGCTATGAGCAAGTTTCAGAAATATTTCTGCTTCTTCCTTTAATCTGTTCCAAAGAGGAATGAGCTGCCATTTCTGTGTTTGGAAATAAACTGTGAAAAGGGGCATCCTTCAGAAGATGCTGAGCTATAAAAGGTGGACTCACACTGGGGTGCTGAAATTGAGGGAGAAAACCAAACCCCAATATGGCAAAATTCCCACAGGTAGACCCAAAGTTCTGGAGAAGGATCATTTTCCTGTCCCTGCTCTTAGTGAAACCAGGGAGAGTCCCAGGATGGTACATGGCAGTACCTTGTAATGTGCACTGGGTTGCTGACCTGGTAATCTTTGAAGGCATCAAAAAACATCCCAGTAAACACAGCAAGGGAAAGTTTTATAGGGAAAGCTCCTGGAGGTGTTTGAAGAAAGTGGTATATTTGCTATAACTTTGTTTTGACATTTTCCAGAACATTTCTCATGTTTGCAACCAGAAGCAAAAATCTCCAGGTAGTTATTGCTACCAAAAATTGAAATTCTTTGATCTAGGGCTGTTCAAAGCAACAGAGACACAATGCAGGACAGGGAGAAGGAGGAGGGTCAGGAAGGGGGTCAGTCTTCCTGGAACAATTTCCATGTCATCAGATAGCAACATTTTCATGCTCGGAATGAAAAACAAAAGGCTTTGACCCAAGAAAAAACTTTAAGTCCAGCCTGGAATAGTTTACTTTATTTTCTGTGTCAATAGGTTCTTGTCTCCATTCGTGTGTCCAGAGAAGGGCAGTGGAGCAGGGGAAGAATCTGGAGCACAAGTCTGATGAGGAGCAGCTGAGGGGGCTGGAGGGGCTGAGACTGGGGAAAAGGAGGCTCAGGGGGGACCTTCCCACTCTCCACAACTCCCTGACAGGGGTGTGGAGCCAAGTGGGGCTCAGGCTCTGCTCCAAGGAACAAAGGACAGGATGAGAAGAAATGGCCTCAAGTTATACCAGAGGGAATTTGGATTGGAAAATAAGAAAAAATGTCCACTCAATGCCTAGGGGTGGTCAGGCATTGGAATATATTGCCCAGGGAACTGTTGTAAATGCCATTCCTGTAAGTGTTAAAAAAGATGTGGATGTGGCACTTGGGGACCTGGTTTAGTGATGATCATGGTGGTGTTGGGTTAAGTGTGTGACTTGATGATCTTAGAGGTCTTTTCCAGCCTCAACCATTCTGTGATTCTGTTCCTGCTAGACTTTGAGCAGCTGAGAACAGCCACTGCATGTCTGTCTGCCCATTCCATGTCCAGCTGCTGCTCCATCACTGGGATGCACAAGAAGGAAACTGCAACAACCAGACCTCACAGGTCTGCTGGGGCTCAGCCCTTATTGCCCCATCCTGCTTTGGAGTCAAATGGTTCTAGCAGCCTGTGGAAACCTCTCATCCTTTTCCTTGTAAATCTGCTTCTTTATAAATAGCCAGGCATCTCAAGGCAGACAGGCAAACCCTGCTGGGATGCTGCTGTTTTCCCAGTCCTCTGGATTTGAAGCATTTGCTTTGTGGATCACCTTTAAAAGGACAAAAATGCTGATGAACCTGAGATCAGGCTGACCCCTGGTTACACTCTGGTTGAGTGGTGTTGATAATGAGAATCTTGCAAGAAGAACTAACAGAGTCCAGGGCTGCACCTCTCTGGGAGAATGGATCTCTGGGAGCACAGACAAGGATGGGCATTGCTATCTGCCTGTGGACATGAACCTGCAGTGATGGCCACTGACATTTATTCTGAGCACTGCTCCTGTTAAGGTCAATGGGAACCTCTGAAGGAAAATTTTAAATACCTTTTTAAAAGGAGTCAATTTTAGATCAACTGTTTTTCATTTGCCTTTTGGGCTGGTTTCCTGACATTCAGTGGAAAGAGGTGAAAATAGGAGGGGACTTGTCCCCATGGGTTATAATCCTGCTGATTTTAACACATGGTGGGGTTGCCAGGAATGGGGTGAATTATGTGAAAATAAAAACCAAAAAAACCCAAACAAACCAAAACACTAGCATCAATCACAAAATCAGAACAGATGACCACGAAACACAGGGAGGAGTTTTTTTCCACTCTTTTCAGTAGGAAAAGTGTCTTTTCCAGCAGCAGTTCTGCCAGATCCCCTGCAACCTGCAAGGAGCTGAACAGATGTAATAAAACAGAGATCAGTGGAAGTACATCCTGTACTTTTGTTGTGGTTTTGCCCTCATGGTGCCTTTGGACAACCACTCCCGTTGAGGTGAGAGTTCCAGTGCAGCTCAGGGACTGCCCAGCAGGGCTGGGCTTTATGGTCCCAGTGCATCTTCCCTCCTCTCCCCTCCCCACACGCTGTGTCTGTGCAGCAGGCAGGCTCTGACTGCTGCCTCTGTGTGGGCTGGGGGTTTCCAGAGGTGTCTGACATTCCTGACTGGCAGCTTCTTCTCAGCAGCTGAGCACGCCAGGCATTTCCATCACATTCCTGTTGGCAAACCCTTCAGTTGCTCTTCCATAGGATGGGCAGAGAAGGCTTAGGAGGTCAAATCTGACCCCCCACCACCCTAGCCCAGGTCTGAGGGGACAGGGAAATTGCAGAACTGTTCAGAGCTGGAGAGTGGGCAGTGGCAGAAATGAGCACAAAGGGGTTTTTTTGCGCTGTGCCACACAGGGGACTTTGTGCTGTTAGGAGAGCATCCTCCATGGGCAGTGGTGCAGGGAGGTGAAGCCTCCCTTTACTCATCAGGAGAGCTCAGCCCGGCAGGTTTCCCTGCCTCTGTGATACCCAGGGATGGCCTCTGCACCTCCAGCTCGTGCAATATTCATGCAGGTGCTCTGGTAAATGGCATGGGTTTTACTCTTTATTAGGTGGATGAGTGACCCCCCAGCTGTCCCAGCCACCATGGACCCTCCAGAGAGCCCTGTGGCTGCCTAAAGAGAGCTTGTGAAGCATCATTTCCACAGTCTTGTGCAGATGAATTGGGTTGCAGATGAATTGGGTTGCAGAGTTGCATGGTTTATGATTACATGAATAAATGCAATCTTGGGGCACACAGGTTAGCAGTGTTGATTGAGGCCTCATAAAAATCCTTTTGGGGCAAAGACACGAGTGTTTGCTGAAACTGTGCAGGGAGTCTGTTTAAGCACCAAGGAAGAGGAAATCCATGGTGAAAAGTGGCAGATATCTCCCAAAGCTTGGAAAATACCCGAGGAAAGAGGAAGGCATGGCTAGCAGGACAAAACCTTGTCTCCAAGCCATGATCTGCTGCAGGACTGGGGTGTCCCCTGAAAGCCCAGGCTGCTGCAGCCCTGCAGGGAGGAGGATGAGGAGGAAGAGGAGAAGAAGAAGGAGAAGGAGGAAAAAAATCTCCGAGGACTTCCTTGCAATGCAGTGGGAGGTGTGGGGAGGCCCTTCTGCAAGGGGATGTCCCCAGACTGCCAAAGTGCCTCTGGCACTTCCCCCTTCCTGTGCCACACTGACACCCCAGTTACAAACCAGTGCTCAGTCCCAGGCTGCTCCCTGCAGCAGCAGCAGGAAACTCATCTTTGCCCCTGCCAAATGTGGATGTGGGAGAGCCCCTGCCTGCACTGGCTGGGCAGGGACTGAACTGCTAATTAGGAGCCCAGGCTGAGGCTGTCAGGGCCACCCCAAAGAGGGATTTGGAGACATGCCCTGCAGTGGTTCTAATGCTGATAAAACCAATAACTACCTGAGCCTAACACAAGATTTCTGTCTGCATCCTAATCCTGGAGCTGGCTGTCTCAGGGCTGCCTCTCCTCTCTCTTGACAGATTTTCCTCTCTAGCATCTTGCAGGCTGCACCAAACACCTTCCAATCCAGCTTTCACCCCTGGGGAAATTCCTGGGGCTATTTGGTGTTGAGCAAAGTGACACACAGAGACCATGGCCCCCCCAAACATCCCATTTAACAGTGCACCTGAGGGGAAGGCAAGGAAGAATGCTGGATTTTTACTTTTATTTATTACGGTTCACCCATGGAACTACAGGCCATGAACCAGTTTTTTGTGTAGGCATTCTCCCATTTTTTTGCAGCCTGGTTTCATGTGACAGCTATAGCACAGATAATGTTGCTGCAATAACAATTTGTTGGATCCCAAACCTTTGGTAGTGACTCCTCTGGCAGTGGGGAGAGCCCCTTTTTAGCAGCACATGGAGAAATGTTGTCAGAGAATTTCTCCCCAGCAAGCAGAACCCTCTGAACCAGAACCCTTATGCAATTATGTGTGGTTTTTTGACTCCAGATCCCAAGAATGTCTCTCTTGAATAGCATGTTTCTTGCTGGTTCGTTCATCTGTGAATTTCCCTGGCAGGTAGCGTATAAATAGCTCTGAGACACAGGCGATCCACGAGTTCTTTTCAAAATACACCATTGAGTCATTTTAAAGCCTCCTACTGTAGCTCTTTTAAAGATTAACTCATTATTTTAAGTGTAAGATTTGTGCCTGAGGAAGAAGGATAAAACCCTGGTTTAAGATGTTCTTCCAACAAAGTTTAAAACCCACTAAATAAAACGTTGTGGGAGCTGGCCTGTGAAGTGAGCAGGGGACATCTGCCCATCCCCACCAGGCTGTTCATCAGCCAGAGGCTACACTGCTTTCTAGAGCCAGGAATAGAAACCAGAGTTCCTCATTCCCAGGAGCCCTCTGCCATGTAGGGCAGAGCAACCCAGCTGGTTCCCCCCAGCCTTTTCTCTCTGCCTGACCCCAGGCACTGCTCAGTTTTGAGTAATTAGGGCAGAATTAGGGCAAGATCCCAGGGGACAGAGGCTGCTGGAGCAGGGCTTGCACAGAGGGCAGAGCTCTTCTATATATTGAGCTGAGCCTCCTTTACCACCTGGAGATGTTGTCCAAAGAGAATTGGATGATTTGACACACTTGTACAGGTCTGGCATCACAGTAGGTTATAGCAACAGCTCTGCCCCTGGGTATCCAGAAATACCAGCTGTGTCTGCAGTGCAGATTCAGATAAACACCTGCTGTCGGTGCACTGGACATCCAGAGCTTCCACTGGCACACCCTGGAACAGCAAACAAAGCAGGAAAACCAAAAAGACATAATTTCTGTCATGCCATTGCTGGAGGTGTGCAGTGTTAGCAGCCTGAGGATCAATAGAATGTGCCTGGTGCTGACTGCACACATCAGATAAATAACATTTCATTCAAGCAATAGGAGAGCTCCCAAACAGACTAAAGTATAGTGCCCTGCTATGGAAACAGCCCAACACTCTTCTTCTCATGTGCAAAACACCACAGCACTGCCTGGGCCTAATTAGTTAAGGACTGTTTCATGCATTGTCTTTCACATGGATGTACCCCAGCACAATTTTTCAAGAGCTGGGTCAGGATTTACTTCCCCATTAAGTTAGACCAACTTTTTTTTTTTTTTTTTTTTTTTTTTTTTTTTTTTTTTTTTTTTTTAAGGGAGTTTCAGCAGGAGGGGCAGCTCTGGCACTGTTTGTAGGTCTGAAGTGGGATATTCGACCCAGATTAAACCTGCAAAGAAAGAGAGTTTCAGTAGGATACCTGGCTGGAATTTTCCTTTCTTTTACCATCAAAACATGCCTGACTGCCCTGCCCAGAGCTGCTGCCTTCTTTGCTAGATGCACTGTGCACATGTATATTGGAATTAGTTCTGTGCCTTCAGTCCATCCTCCTGCAGTCTGGCATCAGGATTCTGCCCTCAGCACGAAGTGCTGTAGCGACTTGTCCCTCCTGCAGGGTCCAAGAAACACAGGCAAATTCTGTAAACCATCAACATCTCTGACGTCTCTAAAAGTTCAAGGTGAAAATCAAAAATAGCTGTTTGATGCCTGAGACTTGTGATGCATCTTTAGCTTGTGGTTCTGCTGACAGGAGCTCTGTGAGTCACACAGTCCATCAGCATCCTGCTGTTTCCCAGAGCACTTTTAGGGGTCCTCCTTGGGACACTTGTGCCACCTCTGCTGTCAGCCAGGACCCACAGAGCAGCAAGAAGCAAAGGTGATGCCCACAGGGACAGAGTTTATTTGGGGCTCTTGGGCTGGGACAGACACTGTCAGTGGGAATAATCTGCTGAAGCTCAGGCTTTGTGCTGTGTTACAGATGGACCATGACAGGCTGAAGTTTGCAGCCTGAATGGCTGCTGATGCTATGATAAAGTCATATATCAAAGTCAACAGTGTTCCTGCTTAAAAACCATGAATACATTTGAATCCATCTATTATTGAAAAGGCAATAAGCAATATGCTGTGCTGGGTCTCTTACAGAGGCTCCCTAATGCATTAGTGCATTGCTCCTTGGCACAGGAGGTTGCACAACTTGAAATTGTAGTTACAGTCCTGGAGAGTTCAAGGATCCATAAGGGCTGAAAATACATAGGGAATTGTGGTGCATGTGTGTGGGCACTTGGGATACAGCAGAGTTGAGATGGAAGTGCAGGAGGAGGAGCACGTGGCCTTCTCCATTCACTGGAACAGTTTAATGTGAAAAGAGAAAAAAAAAGAAAGCAAAGCTAAAGATCGGTTGCACTTCATGGATGGAGGGTTACTGGTGGAAGAAAATGGTCCTCCTTGGATTTAAATCAGAATTTAAAATTGCATCATTTAATCTGACATCCTGCAGAACTCATGCTTGAAGATTTTATCTTATAGTGCTATGGCAAGGTCAAACTCACTCTGTCAGTAATTACTTTGGAAGTCAGAGTGTGTTTCTGTGCATGTCCACATTTAAAAGGGATGGGAAATAGAAGAAGCCTTTCCATCTCTTCCTAGCCTTTGGTATATTTGAAATAAGTGATTCCCCTATGTGCTGTGGTTCTTCAACACTTTTGATGGGTTCTAATTCACACATGCTGCCTCTTCCCATAGTGGGTGTGGAAATATCAAGGCCAAGTGAGTAAACAGATGGAGAGATTAAGTGGAGTGCCCAAAGGCACAGTCCTCTTCCCAGATGAGGCACAGCATGAGAGTTTGCAGCCCTGTGCTGTGTGCAGGCTGCCTGACCTCTGATCTCTCTCTTCTGTACCATCCACGAGCATGAAAACAAACAGAGATATGTTTATCAAATCCTCTTTTGCTCTGTGAAATGATTTCACAGCATTTCTTTTAATCTTCTTTGACAGCATTTTTGTTTTTTAAAAAAGGGGCTATGACAGTGGGATGAAGCATCTCTCACAAGTGTTTGCTGGAGTTCTGATCAGTTGCTGGGTGGCTCATCCAGCAAAGCTCCTCTTCATTTCTACGAAGCTGTTCCTTGATAATGTGGATATTTGTTATTCATAGTCTGCTGCTGGTGACTCTCATCGGCTGCTGAAGGAGACAACATAATGTGAGTTAATTGTTTAGTTCTGCAGCGTCTAATGAGTAGTGTATATATTCCAATATAACAATTTTCCATGGCTCCATGGGAGAGAGTATTAAGTGTTCAGCGACAACATGCAAATAATGAACGTACTTATAGAAAGCAGAACCGAGGGACAATAAAAGGGCTCAGGTTTATGGATCATTTATTCAAAACTAACAATGTGATAGTAAAGGAGATCCAGATTAAAAAGCTAGATATGCCATTTGGGAACTCAGATGTAATTCCTAGCTTTTTAAAAGTTCAAGCCTTTTACAGATCTTATTGAAAGCAGTGGGAGGACATATGAGAAATATGTGCTGTTCAGTGTTTGGTTAAAAGCAATCCAGCCTTTTTGTCTGGCACTGGTGATACAGTTCCCTACTAGAAAATTTCTTGCCAACCTGTTTTCAGCAAGGCAGTGCTTGATTCTTGCTCCAGCCCTCAGAAAACCACAGATCTCCGGTAAGCACACTCAGAAAAAATCTGTCTTATTATCACATCCATCTCATAATATCAATCAAGGTCAAGGCACTATTGAGATTGGTATTCTATGGATATGTAATAAGACAGATCCTCCCTCAGAGATGCACAGAACCAAAATAGTAAATGGTCCCAGTTCCACTGACATGACTTCCTTGTGTTCCCCATTTCTCCTTCACGTTCTGTCTCTGGCTTTTCTGTAGCCATTTGGGGCAACACTTTTTTCTTTTCTCAGCTTTCAGCATATAGAAGTACAAATCACTACTGGGGCTCCTATTTCAATTCACTAAAATTCAAATAATTGATAATAATAGTACATTAATACACAATAATGATGCACAACAGTAATGAATTTTGTTCCTGTGTGTAAGGTTCCTAGAGCCCTAAGGTACCAGGGCGTCAGATGTGCACCAGAGAGCCAGGTGACATTTTTAAGAACATCTCTCTTTGGAAAGTATGGCTTGAAAGTCAGGCTTGAACCTGTTTTGAAACTATTTTGGGCACCCTGCACTTCTGTATTCTAAGAACAGTGCTGTGTGGAGACACTGTAGGAGACAATAAACCCACCTGCAATGCAGAGTGACTGAGCATGAGTGGGGAGCCGTTGTATCTCCTCATACAGAGCAGCACCAGCAGTTGCTACTTCTCCACCTCTGCTTTTAGTGAGCACGACAGAGCCTTTGAAGAGCTCTCGAAATTCCCATGTTGCTTCTTCAGAGACAGGCAAGTCTTTGCAGGCTGGCTTTTTAAAAGGATATTTCATTGTAATTGTCTGTTAAATCTAGATTATTAGAGGTTTCACTGACCCCTCGGTGCAGTGATCAAAGCACATTTGCCACACTTGCTGGCAATGACAGCCACTGACTTCAAATAGAAGGACAAATGAATTAGTTGGGTGATAGATTTCTGTCCTTTAAACACCCAAGCCAGAAATCAATCCTTATAGTGACAAGGCTTAGTGTGCTAAATTCCCTTGGCATTACAAACTCTCTCTTTCTTTCCCTACCCTTAAAAAAAAAATAAATAAAAAAAAAAGAAAACAGGCAGCTCTAGCTGGTGCTGTGTCGCATCCCACGCGCTCGTGTTGCTCCTGCAGTCTGTTGCTTTTTGGGATTCACACACACATTTGCATTTGCAAGCGCCACTATGGCTCTGCAGTAAACACTGCTCACAGCTCTCTCCTCAGAGGATCCAGATGTCTTCCTCTCTGCAGGACTCTGCATTTTATCTTTAGGTTTCTCATCCCATCGCTGCACCCACTGGATGTTCTTTGCTCCTGTACAGAAACCCCGATCCTCATGTTAGGAAAATTAATCTACAAATGCAGAGGTTTGTGTCTGAAAAGAAGACAAGAGAAGTCTTTTTACTTTATTTGAATAAAGGGAGAGGCCATGGGGCATTTTCCCTGGGGTGTCTCAAATTTTGGAGGATGCAGCCTCCTATTTTATCCTAATTTCCCATCCACATTTCCCTCTCTCTTTCCCCACTGGCTGAGGTACTTGAGAGTTGCAGACTTCCCAGAGTGCCTGATACCTAAAATTCCCCTTTAATGTATAAACCCCCCTTTTAATTTTTAATTCTCATGGAATTTATGAGTTTTCTCCATTGTTTCTTTCATCTTTTAATATCCAATTTTATTTATCAGCAAACCTACAGTTTCTTCTTCTCTTCCATTTATCAATCAGTGGAATCCTTCCCATTGTTAATTTCTCTGTGCTAGTTTTATCTACCAGCAGACCCACTGCCTGTTTGTAGAGAAAATTCTCTCATTCCTCTCACTCATCGCAGAAATTGCATTTCGTGGCAAGGACGTTGATTGGGAGGGAAAGGTATTTATCTTCCAAAAAACCCAAGTTTCAATTTCATTCTCCTGATTCCATCAGGTCCCCATGGATAGGTCTGTGCTAGGAGCACTTTTCCCATGCAGCCAACTCTGCCTCCATCAGTTGTGTGCTCTTTGATTGCACATGGTACGTGCAGGAATTTGCTGGCTTTGGGGAGATGAGTAAGAGAAGGATTTTATTTTTTCAGTAGTTGAATTGGGAGGGTGGAAGGGAGTGAAGACATTCAGCTCATTTTTTTTTTTTTTAGCAAAGGAAAAGCAATCTGAATAAACAAAAGGGTCAAACCCCCCTGGTTGGTGAAAAAATGAGGAGCCAATCCTGAGCACACCCTGAAGCCTGGTGGAGTTTCCAGTGAGTGCAATGATCAGGATTTCATCCTAAAGTGAAATATTGCTGCAAGTTCAGTGAGATCTGGAGAAGGGTTCATGTGTTTACTGTCCCTCCCCCTTCAGCCCAATCTTGGTGGTGTTATAACACCACAGACTTGGCCTTCAGAGCTGTTTTTCTGTCAGAGCAGCTGTGATGGCCTGGGGACACATGAGGCACAACTGGTAAGGAGAGATAACAACTTCTAATGGACCAGCTAATGTTGGTAGGGAAAGCAGACAGCTCCCAGGCACCAGTGCTCCCTCATGTCTCCCCCTGTTTGCCAGGGGCTGTCTCCAGCAGTGTGGACATTCAGAATGAGGATTTGCATCTCCAGGGCACAAAGTTCCTGCTGACCAGGATAAGGGAGCAGCTCCTCAAGCTCAGCACAGGCAGAGGGTGATTGTTATAAGTGGGAAATTCTGTAATTCTGTTTGTATCCCTGGGTAGAAACCTTTTCTTTTATTTTTCCACATGATTTCACAAATCAGGACACAAATCAGGTTCAGATGGCTATTGGGAGCAGAATCATAAGCTGCCTCTTTTCCCTGTTTTGCTAAAGGAAAGGAGAGGGGTTTTAACAATCTTTAGGCTTTTACTAATCCTTCAAGGTGAGATGTGCAGGAACTGTATTTTCCCTCACCCCACTGGTGTGTCATCCTGCAGGACTGCAGTTATCACAGAAGAGTGGAAGGTCTAACGAAACAATAAAAACAACAGCATTATAAAAAGAAGCCAGATGAGTGATGGCATTGTGTAGTAGTCTGTACATTGTGTGTAGTCTGATGTATACTTGAAGAAGGTTATAAATACATGTTTATGAATGTACCAGAATTAATGTGTGAGAGACATGAGTAAGGAGAGGATCAAGCCAAGAGATGGCTGCACTCAAGGACATGGTTTTCATACAGGAGACATCTGCAGAGAAGGAGGAGGAGAGTGAGGAAAAAATAATATGTCCCTATTATAAGATTTTTGGCTGCATGCAACCACAGGCAACCTCAGGGAAAGCTCTGTGGAGCCACCAGGGTGATCCAGTCATGGAATGAGAAGAGGCTTTTTAACAGCCTCCTCTGTGGCTGGGAACAGTCCATGGCACACCCTGCTGTGCCCTGTGTGCTCCCTGACTCCAGCAGTGCCCCTGGGGCATCTCTGTCCCCTCCTGGGCTGCTCCTCTTGGCCCCCACACAGCTCAGCACCAGCCATGGGGTTGGCCATGCCACCAGCACCTCCCCTGCCTCACTTGGACCCTCTGCCTCCTCTCTCCAGAACTTCTTGCAGGAGGGAAATCATCTACCAGAGCTTGGCATTTTGCTGTCTTTTTTTCCAGATGTGGGTGGAGATGGGAAAACAGAAGTAAATTGATTTTTGATGCTCTTTCACCTTTTTTTTTTGTCTACTTTATAATCTCAATCTGCAGGAGGGGGGTTCCTGTAGGAGGAAAACCAGGATGACTATGATCTCCAGCACCAGGACTGTGTCAAGGGGAAATAGTTTAACCTGTAATTCAGGGAGGTTTTACTCGGAAAATACTCAATATCACACTACCAGAGGCCACTGTTTTCCTCCCTGCACAGGCAGTGACTCAGCTGGTCTCATGCATGTGGAAGATCAGTGGCTCTAAGGGGATTTGATTTAGCACGACCTGCTGTTTCAGCTGGTCCAAACAGCTTCCAGAAGCTCACAACTTATCAAAACATGTGCCCGCAACTGAGCAGGGAATTCACATCTCATCTGTCACTGCATTGCTGCTTTGCAGATGGGGGATGCTGTTGAGGCAGAGTGGCTTTGGGTGAAGATTTATTACAGGACAAAAATGCTGAAAGGGTAAAAAAAAAAAATGGGGAGGTGAGGTTTTCAGTGCATTACCTGTGGATGGGGCTGCTGACAGATAAAATGATCCATTTCATTGCTTGTTGAGCCAAAGCAGAGGGAGTTGACCTGCTTTGGCTCTGCCCTACAAAACCCTGTTCGTGCACAATGTACCTCAGTTTTGGTGTAGACTTACATCTTTATGTCTTAAAACATGGAACTTTCAGCCAGTGAATTTGAGATTTGAGGTTTGCATTAGCATTCTCACTCATGCTGCATTCGGAGGGTGGATTCCATACCCAACAGCAAGGATTGAGCTCTGGGTTATTCCAAGCCCCCCAAAACCATTCTGCCTCCTGCACTTACCAGGAGAAGCAGCTTCTTTAATGCCTGAAATGGCTGACTGCAGATCTCACTCTTCCCCCCTAACAATTACAGAGCCCAGGTGTTTCAAAGCTAAAATTTGGAAATTAAAAAAGCCTCTCAGATCCTTTACACCCCCCCGCCCCTCCCCTTTCTTAAGTGGTATTGAGGATTACCACATATGGTTATATAATAATTTCCCCTCAGCCTGAGCTTTTTAGTAATTAATTAGTCAGGGATTTGAGAGAAAATATGTCTAAAATGGTTGAATATTCGCTTACTGGTCCACAAATGTGCCCTATTTTTTTGCAGCTGCTGTTCTAAAAGCCTGAAAAAGAGAATTTTTTAAAAATGGAAAAAATCTACGACAAAATGTTTTTGCTTTTATTTTATATATCTTTATTAAGTGACCACAGGTAGGGAGGATATGGAAAGCTAACACACAGCAGGGAGAACATCACTGCTTGTGCCAACAGGTTATGCAGAGCCTCATCCACCCAGCCAAAGGTGATTCAGGTACTCCTCTTTCTCAAAATGCTGTTTCCTCGCTGTGTCTCTCAGACAAAACACTTCTGCAACTCCCAGCGTGGCTCGAAAAATTGCTCAGAGCAGAGGAGTGTGAGATCTGCTCCTTTCAGTGCCCGAGATCAAAACCATCCAGGTTGTTAACACCATCCTCTGAGCCGGGACCTGCTGTGTCAGCCAGAGCCTTTCAAAGCTGCTGGTTCCTAAAGAGCTTTGTAAGACCTTGGGCTGCTCTGAGGTCTGTGGGTGAAGAGTGCAATGTAAGGGCTGGTTTATTTACTGCTGTCTCCCCACCAAAAACCTTCTGGCAAGGAGAGGAGAAGTCACTGGGATTGTTTGGCTCAGAGGGGAAGTTTTCCTGTGAGCTGAACATAGAGGGTGTGCCCTGTTGCAGGTATGTACAGACACAGCTTTCAAAGCATAACTGTGGGGTTTTTCAGCCCTCCATATGCTTTGTTGAGATGCTCCTTATCATTTGGAAGACACCACTGCTTTTTCCTGCAACCCCTCTCCTTTCCCTGTGCTAAAAAAGGGCTGTTAGAACATCTTTGTCCCTAATAAAGATCCCACCGAAGGAGTGTTTCCAACTTTACGGGCTTCCCTTCTCATTTTCTGCCTTCAGACAGCAGCTCCCAGCAGTGCGACGAGTGGGTGCTAATTATGGAGAGCCACATTCGACAACAGAGCCCTGCTGCTGGTGAATACAGAGAAATTGCTCATTAGAGCAGCATGGTATTTAGTCAGATTGGCTTCCCTAGATATTAACATCCTGGCGTTAATGCAGCCTGGCAGCGTGGTACTGGAATAAAACCATCTCAGGGTGAGATGTGCAGGAGGGGCTGGTGGAATGTTTGTCCCACCTTGGGGGGTTTGCAGGGCATTTCTCCCATGTGCTGCTTTAGGAAAAAAAAACAACAACCAACCAACCAAAAAACAAACAAACAAAAAACCAACCAAAAAACCCCAAACAACCCCCCCCCCAAAAAAACCCACACAAAAAAAAACCAAAAACCCAACTCCCCCAAACCCCCCAAAAAACCCCCAAACCCCAAAAAAACCCACAAAAAGAAAAAAAAAAAAAACCCACACACAAAAAACCAACACAAAAAACCCCCCAAAAACCCAAAAACCAACCAAACAAACAAAACCCCAAAACAAAACAAAACAAAAAAACCCCAACGCAAAACCCCTGAAAAACAACCACCACTACCCTTGGATTTCATTATCTTGCAGTGCAGGTACATCCAGCTGATGTAAAAAAACCCAATAACCCCCCCAAAGACCCAATAACTCCCCAAAAAAACCCAAAAAACCACCCCAAATCCACAAAAAAACCCACAAAAAAACCCCACAAAACAAACCAACCAACCGACCAACCAAACAAACAAAAACATAAAACGAAACAAAAAAAACCCAACACAAAACCCCCAAAACAACAACCACCACCCTTGGATTTCATTATCTTGCACATACAAATTCCTTGGTGGTTTTTTCTTGCCTCACAGGACATGGTGCATCATACACATGATTTATTTTGCTGGAATCAAACAGGCTGTACTTGATTCTCTTTCTGGACATCCAACTTTTCAATGTACTGTTTGGTGTGACAGTGCTGTGTCCCTGGTGCAGGTGACAGAGCTCAATGGCCCTCTGTGCACAGCACAGTGTGTGTGACACTGAGGCCACCCTGGAAAATGCATTGTTTGTACCTGTTGTGCAGAGCAACTTCGTGAAGGAGGCTCAGCCAAAGCTGGTTGGAACACAAAAAGCTTCAGTCTGACTCTGTCCTCTGTGTGTGTTGGCCCCATCCTGGAAGGGTTTATTCCCTCAGAAATCCCTGGGTGCTCTCCTGCCACAGCTCTGGGTGTGCAGTCTGGGTGATGCTGCACAAACACCACTGTGCTGTATGCCATGGTGCTTGTGTTCAAAGATTTAAAAAAAAAACAAAACTTGTTTAAAAACCTTGTTCTAATGCAGGGAGGCTTTAGCATGAGGGTTTTCCCCTGCTGTTTTATAACCAGCAAGAAGCAAAGCTGGGGGGTGTGTGCTGCAAGCAGAGGTGCCTTTTCTTGTGCAGGGCTCCTTGTTCCTCCCTCTGCAGCATCAGGACACCTCCAGCTTGGCTTTTTGACTGGTTTGCAGAGCTGCCCACTCCTCCAGAGCAGCGTAGGGAGAGCCAGGGCTCTGGGCTGGTGTTGGGCTGTGCAGCTGTGGGAGCTGGAGCTGCTGCTGGAGCCACAGCCACAGGGAATTCTTGGATCCCACCTCCTGCCCTTTTCCACCTCCAGGCTCCCATCAGCAGTAACTGCTCCAGTGCGCAAATCCAAGTGCTATAAACACACAGAAAGAGGACAGAGCTGTTCAGCTCAGCCAGCAGCTCACTCTGACAGTCACACACAAGGCAGAATTTCCCCTTCCACAGCCCCTCTCCTCTCCACTTCGACTTGAACACCAGAGCTTGCTAATTAGCTCCGCTTTATCTAATTAGTACCCAAATGGGGGTGCCTCCCTCAGCTGCCTCTGCGCCTGCAAAGAAGCCAGAGCTGAGGATTTCCCTGGGGTTTGTATGGTGTGTTCTCTCCTCTGTGTCCTGGGGAGGTTTGTGAGCCTGTCCCTGCCCTGGTGGTACCTTGTTGGTCACTGCAGGAGCTGGATGTACCTGCACTGAATTGTCCCTCAAGTGCCAACCTGTTTCTTGCCTGTGACTTTGCTATATGGTTTTTTTTTTTTCCTTCTTTTTTTTTTTAATAATGGTCATGGTATTTTGCCTGTAGTTTGCCTTGGGAAATAGAGTGTGCCCTACATCTGCATCTATTTTAAGACTCTGCTCTATTGCCTGCTACCAGCTGGGGACATGGCTGGAAGGAGTAGTGGTTTTGTGTTATGAGAGGGAATACTGGATATTTCCAGGAGCCTGTAACTATGAAATGTGATTCTAGCCCAAGATATTGTGCTCTTAAGGAGAAGACTTATTTCACCTGGCTTTACTATTTTAAAAACTGGCTTATCTTGATGGAATAAGATCTATTTAGATGATGGAGAATAAGACACACCCAGAAAGCAAATTATTTTTTCTAATATTTGTATTTAATTAAGAAGAATATTCTTTTCATTTGTGTTAGTCCTGCTCTGATGTGTTTGGGTTTAGGGAAGCTGGTAGAGATTTTGTTATGGAAACTTTTAATTTTTGTGGTCTGTCCAGATTAAAGAATCTGGGGGCTACAGCAATTTCTTCCAAAATTAAAGCAGACAGAACCTCTGTTTGCCAGAAAAGCATGAGACTGTTTCCACACAGCTGAAACTCAAAGATTTGGAAGTAGATGCCTTAATGTTTCACATCTTATGTTTAATGCCTGTGAAGGTCCCCTAGTCCACAACTCTTTAGTTCCAAACATTGGCTCATTTTTATCCTGTCTGCTTTGTTGTGTGTTTTATTCAGTGAGTTGAGCAGCACAGTTTTAACTAAATCTCACTTTAGGCAGGGATGTGGCTCAGAACCAGTTCCATGTGGGAGTCCAGGGGTCTGACTCTGTCCTCTGTGTGTGTTGGCCCCATCCTGGAAGGGTTTATTCCCTCAGAAACCCCTGGGTGCTCTCCTGCCACAGCTCTGGGTGTGCAGTCTTGGGTGATGCTGCACAAACACCATTGTCGTGTGTGCCATGGTGCTTGTGCTCAAAGATTAAAAAAAAAAAACAAACTCAAAACAAACCCCAAATGGACCAACCAAAACAAAAAAAACTTCCAATAACCCCTAAAAATCCCTCTACATCCAGAGATGGCCAAGAGGAATCCCAGGGCAAGTTGTTTTGTGGTCTTTCTGGGTTTTTTGGGTGGTTTTTTTGTGCTTTGGCCTGAGTGAAAAGAGGGATGAGGGTGGATAAATGTGACCTTTTAACTCAAAGGTGAGGAGCTACTTGGTAAACCTCTCATAAACTGTTCCATGGTTCAGGGTGGCTTTCTCTGAAGTGCTTCTGTTGTGGTTAAACAGCTCTTTGCTTCACAGAGCTGGATAATTGGTGGGTCCATGTGCTGTTTGTGAATTCCCAGGTAACAGTCAGTTTTCTGAAGGGTCTTTCACTGCATTCAGTGCTTCTCCAGTTTTTCTTCTCCAGGGAGGTCCAAAACCACTTGTAAACCTGCAGGTCACCTCTGAGATTGAAGAAGAGCAGAACTTTCTCAGTCAGAGTTTTCCAGCCACTTCCATCTAATATTTAAGACGCAGCATAAAAGTTACAGTTTATGCAGTAGTACCAGGGAGTGAATTTTGTATTGATTTTAAAATCAGACATTTTTAGCTTACTGTTTTATGCATCAGAAAGTGGCCTCAGCTTCATTAAGAATGCTGTATATTATTAATATACATCATTAATTTACTCTTGGCACCGGGCTAGTAAAAGCACTTAAATCATAGCCCTGTCCTTAAAGTTGGACAAGGGAGGTAGTAATAAATGTGATGGGGAGCAAAGCCATTTCAGAAAAGAGCTGTTGGTCCCAGCCCTGCTTCCCTCTTTTTTGGGGAGGGGTCACTTGCATCTCCACCTGGGACTGCACAACAGGTGAGTCTGGGAGGTGCTGAACTCACCATCTGCAGGGCTGATTTTTTGGCACCCAAGCCATTGGTTCAGAGGTTGGGAAGCCCAAATAGTTGCTAAAGCAGCTGATTTGGGTTGAGGAAAAGGGATGGAGAGGGAATCTGTCCTTCCCTAGGACATTAGTGCCTTATCCTTGTTTTTAGGAGGGCTGAGCACAAGCTGCACCCCAGCAGGGTGAGTGCAGGAGTCTCTGTGCAGCCAACTGGAGATGGAAAGTACCAGTGCTACAGGCAGCCCTCCAAGGCAAAGGACCCAATTTCAGTCCCTGTTCTTGTGCTGCTTTATTTATAAGCTGTTAAAGATGTATAAAGTGATTTTTTGGAGCAGGCAGTGGAGCCTGTGCCTCTCTGCTTCCAAGTGGATGGTCTGGTTGACTGGTTACAGACTCCTGCTTGCTTTCCCTTGTCCTCTTTTTGGTGTTAGATTTTCCCATACTGGACGCTGCTGTTTCTCAACTGGCATAAAAATTGAACTTTTGCAGGGTATGGCCCCATCCTGGTAACCAGCAGCCCTTCTGTGGAGGGTGTTTCATGTGAAACTTCCCACCAGAATTACTGGTAGTTGAATTCCTGCTGACTGGACGTGGCTCCATCTTCTTTGACAGTTCTGTGGGCAAGTGGCACTTGCTAATTTAAAAATACTTTTGACTGAGGTCTTGTTTGGAAAAGAGCAGGAACTTCAGCATTAGATGTACGTTGATGGAATGGTTTGGGTTAGAAGGGACATTAAAAACCATCTTGTTCCACCCCTCTGCCATGGGCAGGGACACCTTCCACTAGACCAGGTTTTTCAGAGTCCCATCCAGCCTGGCCTGGAACACTTCCAGGGATGGGGCATCCACAGCTCCTGTGGGCAGCCTGTTCCCCATCACCATCTATAATTTTTTCTCCTAATACTTATTCCTCTGCTCTAAAATTGTTTTGCTGCTCACAATCTGCTCGCTTTTATGGTATCCTTAAAATGAACTTCTTTATCATTGTTCTGCTAATGCAATTAAAAGAAAAAATGTGGAAAGAGACCCTGCTGCATCTGATGAGTGCACTTGTTCTTCTCTGGCAGTAATCTATTTTACACAAATGTGTCATTTTGTAGCAAGGCCACCTTAAATATGAAATAAACAAACAAAACCTGCTCAAAAGCACTTTGTGGGCATCATGGTTCACCCAAGCTATTTGCTGAGGTCTTTTGTTGCACAGATATTGAAGTGTGACATCTGAGCTGGACTGATTCTGCTTTCAACTATCCCATCCTTCTTGGTGTTAGTTCAAGAAATACATTGTGACAGATGGCATTGTTTTAAAGCTCAAATGTGCTGTGCAAAGCACTGAAAAGCCCTGAACCTTAGAAAAAAGCAATTTTGTAAATTGGCATTCTAGAGGCTCTTTAGCCTCCTTAGCATCGCGTACAGCTGGACACATGACACATGGAAACCCTGTGGATGTGCCTTTAGGAACAGAAAAAGAGATCATTCTAAGCTCTGGGGTATTTGAGGATGTATGAGGCAGAAGGTATTGTCATCGCATGGTTTTATTGTTTTAAAGGCAATTGTAGTGAAAGTTATGGTAATCCCTGGTGTTCTGCTTCAAAGCCCCTTGAAGTCTGCAATAATGGCTCCATGAAATCCTCTGAGCCAGTGTTCCCATTGTGGAGTGGCACTGATCAAACCTGGAGCTCCAAAGCTCTCCTCAGAAACGCTCAAACTGTGCTTTCCCTGTTCTCCAGGCGCTCACAGACCCCGATACAAACCAGCATTTACAAAGTTTTCTCAGATCTGTTGATGAAAAGGACTCTGTAAGAGCTCAGTATTATTCTGCCATCACATGTCAGGTTAGTGGGTTACAAAGTCTGTGCTGCAGTGAGGAGCTTGTTGCCTTGGATGTCTGCATGAACCCATTTGCCTCCACTTTCATGCTCTGATGATGAAGCTTTCCTTTTGGGACCAAAATCTATTATGATCAGTCTTTGACCAAGCTCAATAAATGCCTCTCCATTGCTGCTGCTTTGTCTGAATGCAAGAGTAACGCCCTAAAAGAGGTTTTTAAATTTGAAAACATGCTTTTTTGGAAGACTTTGGCTCTGTTCTAACCATGGTGCTGCAGCAGGGCTGTGTGAGCCCCAGTGGTGTTTGCTGTGGCTGTAAGGAATCCAGACACCCATTTTGTGGGGTGAGCAGTGACCTGAGGTGGTCATTCACTTCCTTAACCCCTCATTGTGGCTTTGGGAACATTATTTAAATGTTCAATCTCACAATTTGTCACCTGTGGCCTGGGAAGGGTATCTCCTCTCCTAGACTCTCCTGGGATGTTCTGCCCAGGAACTGCAGCCCTGGAGGAAGCAGGTTGGAGGCTGTCCCTGCTCTGCCATGCCTGCAGTGCTCCATGCCTTAGGAAAATGGGATACAAACCTGCAGCACTGCCTTGCAGAGCTGTGAAATTCCACGCTCTGTTCAGTGCAGTGCCTAAGCTTGTGAGCAGCCCAGTGGAGAGCTTTGCTGCCTGTAGCTCCCTCAATGTAATTGTTCTGACAAACCCCATTATGGACTGATTGGGGAGCTCCTACTCTGCACTTAGAGATGCAGCATTGATTCAGTGCAGATCTTCCTGAGAGTGAATTTAAAACTGCTCTCAAGGAGCAGTTCCTCTCCTTGTTTAATAATGTCTGTAGGAAAATTCCCAGCACTTGGCACAGTCTTCCTGTCTGCCTGTGTGCTGCTCAGATCATCCCAAAGGGTCTTGTAGCTAGAACGTGTCTTTTTACCAGTTCTGGGCTGAGTTCTGTAGAAACTTATTAATTCCTCCTCTGGTTTGTTCCTATAGGGGATGGAGGTGACCTGCCTGAAAGCTTTATGTAAGTAGATACAATTCAGATTGGCTTTATTGAGCTTTCAGCTAGGTCTCAAATACATGAATAGCTGCAAAACTGGGATATCCATTCCTAAAAAACTCTACAGGTAAAAACGTAAGCTTTGTGGCAGACCAGGACTCAGTTTGCTGTGATCGTGCAACTGAATGTGGAGAGCAGTTTGAGTACATGGAGAATTGTCTGTTATCAGCTAAATATTGTGCTGAGGTCCTGCACTTACACCCAAGCCTGTGGCATTTGCCTTTCCATGTTAGAGACCTGCTGCTCCGGTGGTTCTGCACAAAAAACATCCCCAGACTGTCTGTACTGGGAGCAGAGGCCCTGGGGACTCATGGGCTGCTTTGGAGGACAATGTGGATACAGATGATACTGTGAGCAGCTTTTTATTTACAGCTGCTCCCAGCACAGCAGAGAGCATGTAATGAGAGCAATTAGGGGAAGAGGGGCCAACCTTGTTGAAAAGAATGTCAGAAAGGTGAGACTGTCCATGTCTGATGGGCTCCAGAAAGAGGAGATGAGGCTCTTGGAGAGAGAAGCAGGATGTATTTGCATCTTGCCTTTATTATGCATGGAAGAGAAAATACTGCATTAATGGGAAGGTATTGATCTGCCTCTAGCTGAAGCTTTTTAAACTGAGATAGGAGGAGAACTGGCCAAAGAGAATTTTGGGAATGGGGAAAGCTGAAATTGAATCCACTCCGGAAAGCAGAAGACAGAAAGGACTGGGGAATTGAGCAAACACTGTTGTGCTACTTGTAAATAAGGTAAATGGAGAAGGATTAGCCTACAGCTGAATGGAGTGAATGCTCTGAAAATCCACAGGGAGAGGTCACAAACTTGCTCTGAATTTTTACAGGTGATTCCTATCTCTGTCTTGTCCATTATCCCGTGAAGAAAGAAAAGCTGCCTCTCTTCTGGAGGCAACTCTCCTGGGTCCGCATCCCAGTGACTGTGTCTGCTCTGTTTGGCTGGTTTGCAGCTACTGCATTTGGGCAGGTCAGTATTTGGCTGGCAGCCTTTGCAAGCCTTTTGTTTAGGGATTTGTTTAGGATTTTTTAGGGCTTTGTTTAGGACTCCAGCTCCAAAGGTGGTTTCCAACAAAAAGACCTATGGATGCCTTTGAACATGAGGTTAGTGGCAAACATGTCAGTGAGCCTGGGGACCTCTGGAGCAAGAGAGCAGTGAAAATGGCTTAAAAAATAGTTTTTATTGAGGCTTGCTAGGGGAAGAAATAGCAGAGGAAGAGAGAACTTCAGAGAAGGAAAATTCTCTGGGTGGGCTGGGAGCTGGAGAAGGAAGAGCCTGAGTAGGACTGAATTATAGACAGTGAAGATGTGTTTATAACTCGTGAGTTGCAGCTTTTTGTATTTGCTATGATTTAGCAAAGCATGGGCTTGTATTCTGTCTATTCCTGTGTTTGCTGTTAAACATGTAATTAAGAGGTCTGAGTAAGAACCTGTGGGCTCTGCAGAAGGAAGCAAGTTGGTGCAAATGAAGTCAACAGAGGGAGAAACTCCAGCAGAAAGATTGGAAGCAGGAGCAGGATAGCACAGGCTGGGAACTGCAGCACACATCCACCTCCTCTTCCAGCCAGGGCTGCCACAAAACACTGAAAGCTTTCTGGGCTCTGATCTTAACATTTAACCTGTCTTGAGTTAAATAATCATGACAGGGAAAACCACAAAGTGCTCAAATCCAGGGATGGTGATAAAATAAACAGTGCCCAGAAGATGAGGGTAGTGGGTGGAGCTTGTGGTGCCCAGCAGAGCTGAGGGCCTGATTCCTGAGCTCCTCCTGTGCCCTGGATCTCATCAGGGTGTTGAAGTGACTCTCCTGGATGTGGGCTGGGCTGCTTGGGAACCTCCTAAAGTTTGAGATGTGAGAGATGGTGAGAAACACAGCCCACAGCTGGTCATGGTGCTCCCCAGCCACCTGCTGCTGGCTCGGAGCTGGATATGGGCTGGAGGGAATGACTTGTCATGGTGCTGGTGAAATCCTGTCTAACATGACAGTTCATCCTGAGATGTGTTTAACAAAATATGGCTGTGAATGTTGCACTGATCCCCTCTGCCCTCTGGAAATGGGATTAAAGGGAGCAGGGTGTGGGAGTGTGCAACAGTGGATGGGCTCCTGGGATCTCCAGGGATGCAGTGAGGGTGACAGGAGGCTGTGTCCCCTTGGGGTGAATGTCCCCCGCAGCTCCTGAGGAGGTGTGTGGGGCTGTGGAGCTCATGCGCCCCACTGCTGCCTTCCCTCCACGTCCTGCCTTCTGGAGAGCCAGAAGAGAAAACTCCTCCTCCACACACCTCAGGAGGTGACACTGGGGTCGCCGGGCCTTTCCCTGCAAATTAGCTCATAGCTTTGCCAGAAATGACATCATTTGTTAGGCAGATTTCTTCATTAGGAAGCTTTCTAATCTCAGGCATGAGTGGCACAGGAACCCTCCCTGCTCCCCAGGCGCCGAGGCTGCACTGCCAGTCTCTGCAGCACACTCTGCTTATTTATCATTCATGGCATCGTGTTTATTTCATGACAAATGAACTCAATCACCATTTTCACAGTGGAATACACAGGGAAAACACGCAGGATAACCATAGCTGCAGGTACAGAAAACCAAACTTAATTTAGAAAAGGACGTACAGGAGCAGTCTGAGCAGGCGAAGAATTGAATTAATCTAATAAAAAGATTCAGCTACACGTAATTCTTCATGCTGAAACAAAAGCCCCGTGAGATAGGATTGTGCTCAGGTTCTGCATTCAACTTTTTTTTTCTTTTGTGCTTAATGCTCAGCCAAATCATTATTTGTTGCTGAAAAGTGCATTTGGGTGTTGAGAATTTTTTTTTTCCTGCCTATGTCTTAAAGTGGAGGAGGGCAGGAATTGCAGATCATTTATTGATGCTCTGCTCCACTGTGGTCTTAATCTCCAACAGATGGGCCAGGATACTCTGGCTAATGTTCAGTGTGAGCCTGCTGACTTGCACAGAGCTTCCCTTTTCAAGCACAGTGATGCAGGGACTGGAAAAGGCACTCAGTGTAGTGGTCATCCAGAAATGCGATTCCAGCAGTTTCTGAGGCTGAGAATTAATCCCTATGCTTGAGAGAGAAGGAGATGTGCATGTGGGTGTGTGTGCACACATGGATGTGCCTTCCTATAGATGTTTTGGAGTAGCTGGGGTTTGATTTTTTGATACGGCATTTACTATGTGGCCATGCTTGCCAGGGAAACTCTGAGAACTTCTTCCTTAACTCTGGTAATACTTCCAATTTCAGCACCATTTCTGATCAGTATCAGTGTTTCCTCTTCCTTTCGAGATACCAGAGCAGAAATTATTAAGGTTGAGCCAGAAAGAATAACGCTTCAGAAACCACCCTACTGCTGTCAGTGGGTTTTCGTGCTGCTCCAGCCAACTGAAATAATGGTGTGAGCTGCCTGCACTGCAATAAAACACATCTCTGTGTCTAGAAACATCATTAAAGAGTGGCTTAAAGTACACAGCATTAAAGAAGAATTTAGGACAAAAAAATAAAAGAAACTTTCTAGAGTGTAGCACCAGGCATCCTAAAATCTCCAGGAGATTAAGTGTCCAAGGGTGGAGAGCTTTCCTTAGGAGAGTGGTGACAGTGATTTGTTCAGCCTGGCAAAATGAGAGCTCCAGGGGAGGGATTGCTTCCTATGAATATTTTCAAGGGGCAAGAGCTGGTGCTGACAGAATAACTAATGGATGTAGGTTGGTGATGAATAAATTTGGGCTGGAAATTTGGGAGACTTCTCAATATCGGTCAGGTTGTGTAACAACTTCCTAATGAGTGTAAGGAATCAAAAGCCAAATTGCTTTTTAAGGCAGGAATTGATGTCCTGAAAAGGGCCCTGTGACAGTGTTTGTCATTTGGCAATGGGATGGCTTTGCCTAGAGACCAAATGTTCCTGACTTTTAGCTTTGAATTTTGTGGAAAACCGGTTCCTTTGCCCATGGAGTGTCCTTAAAATGTGCTGGAAAGCAGCAGAGGCCTGTGTGAGGGAGCAGCTTGGTTACAGAAACCTGACTCCTTGGATTAAAGGTGTGGTGGCTGGAGATAAACAGGATGGCCTTGTCTCATCTGAAGACCCCAAGAAGTGGAGTTGAGAAGAAAGTCATGGAGATGTCAGACATTATGAGGATGGAAAGGGCAGGAACTCCAAGTGTATCACCTTGTTGTGTGCCAGCCCTTGCCTTGCACATCTGGAAGGCATTTCCCTGCTTCCATTTGTCCCTTTGAACAGGTTGCTACTCCCTCCCAGCAGCATCTCCTGCCAAGGACTGATAGGAAATAGTTTATTTTTGAGGGCTGAAGTGCTGATAAGCAGAAAGGACTTCCAGCCATTTCCAAGGCTGGCAGCAAGCCTCACATCTGAGATATCCATCTCCTTCTTCGAGTCTGGCATCAAGGCAGGCTGTGCTTGAAACTCTGCAACCGCTCCCATGTCTCAAACCCTCTGAGGGTTTTGTTCCTGCACTGCCTGTGCTCTGCATGGGGATGACAGGGGAGTATCACAGGAGAGACTGATTCCCATCTGGACACTTGTGCATTCTCCACCTTCTGCATGTGCATTGGCCATTGAATTCACCAGGAAAATGTGCTTCCAACCATCAAGCAGCACTTCTGCATCTCCACAGCCTCTGATGCTCAATTTCCACCCAGCTTCACCTTCCTGCCATCTCCCTGCATCTCTGGCTTATTCCTCTGGCTACAGGGCACAGCCCAACCAGATAAATTCATTAAAGCCATCTCTGCTCAGCCAGGCCTGCTGGAGCTCCAGTCCCAGAGACTTTGGGAATGGACCAGAATGGGGAAACATACCAATTTTTAAACAAGGAAATGTATCCTCAAGTTGTACATCATTTTAATGAGGATAAATTGTGCAGGCGCTCAGACTCTGATGCACATTACTGATATTTTTAGTGCCTGGACTCTCAGGAGGATGCATCTCTGTCAGCCCAGTTGCTCTCAGAGGCAGCTGAGTAAAGTCAAATTGCAGGTGGACCAATGTCTTCTGTTTTTACCTCTCATAAAAGTGATGCCTCCAACTGCCA
Source organism: Zosterops lateralis (assembly GCF_965231275.1). Classification (NCBI taxonomy): domain Eukaryota; kingdom Metazoa; phylum Chordata; class Aves; order Passeriformes; family Zosteropidae; genus Zosterops; species Zosterops lateralis. The sequence goes on along the minus strand of NC_139761.1, from coordinate 5,240,907 downwards.
ACTTATAAAATTCACTAATGCCTCACTTCATAAACTTCCAGATGAATAAGGCTGCACAATTTATATAGTCAATAAAATCCAGCAGCCAAAGAGAAGGAAGAAAGAACAATTTAAAAGGATATCTGGAAGATTGTTGTCTGAGTCCTGTCAAAGAGTGTTTAGCTCCTGCATCTCTGCTCGTGGGTGTCCCCAGCCACCTCCCAGGGAGTGGGACAAGTGCTTTTCAAAGGAGGCTGAATGTACCTTATGGTCAAATGGTGTGGGGCTGGGTGGAAATGTCTTTGTGCATCTCCATGTGCTCCCACTTCATGTGGAGTAACAGGAGTGGCTCCAGCTGGAGTTAGGGCAGCCTTGAGGCAGAGCTCAGCCAGCCTCCAGCAGCTCTAAGGGGAAGAAACAGGAGGTGATGTTTCCTCAGAGTCCATCACTGCCTGCCTTGGTCGCCTACCCAAGAAGGGATGGGTGGTTTTTTTTACAAATTCTGGGTTCTTCTTCCTGTAACTGGTTAAATAATCCCCAGCTAATGCTTATCGTGAGGGGCAGAGCAGCTGTAATGGGCAGAGAACAGGACACAGCAGCTTATTTCACTGATTCAAGCACACAGATGACCCTGGGGGAAAGTTCAGCCTTAAATCAGCACATTTCTGCCTTAAGCTAATCCCCTCCCTGCCCAGAGTTTCCCACTGCAGCAACATCCAGCCCTGCTGATGAGGGTGCACAGAGCATCCCTCCAGCAGTGTGTCTGCTCCAGCCAAGGTCCCCACACCTGATTTGGAACAAAAATAACATCAGGCTGTAGGGATGCATTTCACACACCCAGCAAGTGTTTCCCATATAGGGAAAAGTTTAAGACTCACCCCTTAAGGTAAAGAACCAAGAAACTTCTTTGCAGTTCTGACAGGGATTGCCAAGAGAGAGGCATCTGTTGGACCTTGTCACTGTTCTTCAAACCCTGTATCTCTATTGGCTGCAAGCCAGGTTATCCCTCCCAAAACATTCAGTATTTAGGAAGGAGCACAAAGGAAGTAAGGGGCTTTTTGGAGTGTCTTAGCAAGGTGTCAGAGGTTTCTTGGACACCTGTGTGCATCTTATCTTTTGTTTTCTGTAACATTTGTTATTTTCCTTTATTAAACCTTTTGCTATACAAAACACCTCTGAAGAGCAGTCTCATTCAATTAATTTCAGCCACTTCTCTGCAAAGGCTGCACTCTCAGAGATTGATGCATTAGCACATGGTTGATAAGACTCTGGCCCCATGTTAATCTGTATCATCAGGCTGGTGCTCCTGCACCTGTTTCAGGCAGTCCTCAGGCACACTGGCATGCCCATGGTGCAAGAAGCTGCTGCACCAGTGCAGGCAGCAGGACCTGCTCAGCACCTCATGTGTTCACTACGTTCCTCTGCCTTTGTGCACATGTTGTTCCTCATGCTCTCTGCTGCTCCAGACTGGAAAAGCTCATTCCCTGCAGGGAGACAGGTAAAAATGCCTGAGGAGGCAGGTAAAATTCCATCCAGGGAGGCCACCACCTCGTCATTTACTCCCAAACATCCTCCTCTATTCTCAGAATAGCTTCCCTGGCACAGCCTCCTCCGCAGGAACAGCCTTATTTATTCATAGGCGTTGGGTTCGCTCTGATAGTCTTGCTGAATTTATTCTAAAAAGAGATCTGCCTTGTGCCTGGGAAGTGCCTGGCCCTTCCTCCAAAATGGAAGTGAGAAAAGCTCCTTGTGTGGTTTTTGTGCATGGTTAAAAATAGCCTCCCAGAACTGTGTGTTGGATAAATATGAATGAGGGAAGAACTAATGTAGTAACCTTCAGAGTCGGCAAATGGACAGGTGTGTGTCTATCCTAGAGTTCTTAACTTCCTTTTATCACTCATTTCATACTCCAGTCTCTGCTTTTTTCTCTACCTTTCTTTGTCCTGTATTCCCATAGCTTCATTTTAATTCTCCTGCATTGTTCATTTTTTTATTTAACTCTCTGCTCTGCCTATTTCTTTCCTTTCCCATGAGTGTCCTTCTCCCTGTCCTGCTTTCCATCCTGCTCCTCCACACCTCATCTTTTTCTTCTTTCCCAATACTTCTCCCTGGTTTTAGCCAGTTCTCCCTCTTGTCCTCCCTCTTGTCTCCTCTTCCTTTTCACTCTGGGGACTCTTGATCCCCAAAAGACAACCCTGACCTGGGTTGCCAGCACAGCCTTTGGCTCAGGAACAGGGATGGCAGCCAAAGGGATGTGTTTCATTGCATCCTGGGTGTGCAGACAGAAATACCTCACTGAAATGGCTGTTTACACACTTGTCATCCTGGTCAGAATCAGACATAAAATCCTCAAACCTGTATCTGATGTATTAAAATGGGTGAAAACATTAGAAATGAAGAGTCTGCCCATATGTTGTGAGTGTCTTACAGTGACAGACCTGGATGTTTATCCACATGAAGACCCTTTCACACTAGAGAACAGTGTTAAATGGCTTCAGGGTAAGTGGATTCGAGCCAGAGAGGGTATAAATAGCCTGCTGGAAATGCTCTTCATGCTGTTTCCTATCCTCAACTTCCCTCATCTCTCCCATTTCCAGTTTTTAAAGGAGAAAAAAAGTTGGTTTTGGGGATATTTCAGGTCAGTCTGGGAGCCTCTTTTTGTGTTAAAACCCCATGGCTGATGTGAGCATCTTCCAGGCTCGTGGGCTGTAAGGGAAGAGCCTGAGCCATGTGGCATTTGGATAGGAAAGCATCAAATGCTGTTTCAAACTTTTTGAAATCCCTGACTTATTGTGGAAAGCCATTGCTTAACCCATTAGTTGTATTTAACCACTCAAAGCCACTTTTCCTCTTGGAAGGAGAATTTAATGGAAGGATGTGGTTACCTCTGTTTTAGAGCAATGAGCAGCCTCGTTCTTCCTCCATCCAGTGCTCTCTGCCCATCCTCAGCTCTGTATAAATTTAATTTCATTTGTGCTGAGGAATGTGCACTGTTCTAACATTCAACATCATGAGGAAAAAAAAAAGTTATTGTCCTTAGTGAAAAGGAAGTGTTCAGAAAGTTCTACTGAAAAATTAAACCTCTGCAGCATCGTACTTTAAATTATTGTCAAAAAAATGGGAGGTAAAGGTCTGAGTTTGAATATGTTTGCTTGGGCTACCAAAAATCCTCATTGCCTGCATTTAAATTAGAGCATATTTTGCTCACTTCTAGAAACTTTGCTGTGAAGAGGCAGCTTTGGACAAGCTGCAAGTGGGATTCCTTTTGCTTTTTGCCCTCCACAGCTCAGTGCCACAGTTGATAGCACTGAGAGAAAACAGGACATGGTTAATTCTGGATCAACTGCTCTTGAGGGCAATGGGAAATTCAGGCAAAGATGTCTCTTACCCCCCCTGCTGCACAGCTCCTTCCAATAGATGGGATTTTGGAACAGCAATTTATATTAATGCTCAATAGGATGTTGCCATAGCAACTATATGATGTGGTGAATAATTTCATGGGCTTAAATCCAAAATGCTGGGAGCTAAGATGGGTCTGAGCATGATTTAGGACTTTGGTCATGTGGGTGCTGTGCTGGAATGATTTGACTTGGGGAAAAGTTAGAGTAGAAGATAAAAGATGCTTCTCTGGCTCTGAAGGGAGCTGTTGATGCAGCTGGGGTGTGGGAGAGTGAAAATTAAGGACACTCCAGAATCCTCCCTATGCACCAATTTGCTTGTGTGGCCATGAGGGACCCTGATGCACAGCAGTTCCCTTTTGGTATTAGAAATTTCCTGTAAACCAGATCTGACATTTAGCTTCAGGTCAAATTAAATTGATTTGACCTAGAATGATTTTTATTGGTTTGTTTTTGTTTCACGTTTAAAAAAAAATCATTAAAAAAAAAAATCTGTTACAGCTCAGTTCCAAGCAGAATTACTTCCCTTTAATTTTCTCTCTTGCCAAGCTGAAGAGTCTCTTAGTTGCCCAGTTTTCTTCTGCAGTGCTAAGTTAGAAGAGGCAAAGTCAGGCTGTTTATGGTGCTGCCAGAAAAAGACATTTGGAACCCTTGTCAAAGGGCAGAACTGGAGTTTATTCCCTCATCCAGATGTGCTGTAGTGGGGAGATGGTGTATGGGCACCCCTGTGCTCCCTGCTCCACTCCCCTGCCCTTTTCCATCGAGAAATATACCTTGACATGCAGCCTAATTCTATATATTAACTTCAAGCCACTTTTCCTCCCATCCTCTAAGTCTGTGACTAATTCCCTCCCTTCACTTACACCTTGAGAGTATTTATAGGCTGTGATCCTGTTCTCACCCTCCCTTCCCTGCACTGTGCAATAGAAATTTATCTGTTATTCCCTCCTCCAGGCTGGCCCCAGGTGTCCTGCCCTCCAGGGCTTGTGCCATCAGCATCTTCTGCAGCTTCTCTGCATCTTTCTGTTCTTGTCCTCCCAAACAGGGATAGCAAACCACAGAAATGCCCAACTCCTGGGTTTTTTCTGCTAAAGGACAAGGTACAAACAAATAATGAGTCTTTTCTCCCTGCCCTGTCCATCCTTGTCAGGGACTTTCTGTTTTACATTGCAGAGTTAGTCCATGAGCTCTTATTTGTATTATTTCTGTCCATGGGCTGGCTCTGGCCTCCTTTAGTGTCCTGCTGGGTGTTCAGTTGTGCTCAGGCTGCAGCACTGCACACAAACACTCATTCCTGAGGGAATAGCTGCATCCCTGAGCACAGAGCCATCCACTGATGCATTTAGACTACCCTGGCTGAGGTTTTTAATGCAATGAATGATTGTCAGTGTCTGATACTGCATGTAAAGACCTCACTCCAGGACATCTTTAGTGTCTTCATTGCCCTGTTATCACTTCATCCATCTGACTGATATCCTGTGTGTACATTTTTAAGTTGATTACCAGAGGGAACCAAATGTCAGAATTACAAGAAAAAATGAAGTTTCCCACACTCAGTATTTTTCCTGTGCTGCCTAAAGCCAATATTATAGCCAAGAAGGCTGTTAGATTTAAATTTTTAACACTTTGTTTTGTTTTGTTTTGTTTTGTTTTTTTGAAGCACAAGCCAGAGGCTGGACATGACTGAGCAATATGTGCTGGCAGCACAAAAAGTCTACTATGCCCTGGGCTGCAACAAAATCAGTCTGGGCACTGGGTTGAGGGAGGGGATTCTGCACCTCTTCTCTGCTCTGGTGAGACCCCACCTGGAAAGCTGCATCCAGCTGTGGAATCCTCAGCACAGGAAGGACACTGAGCTGTTGGAGTGAGTCCAGAGGAGGCCACCAGGATGTTCCAAGGGCTGGAGCTGCTCTGGAGACAGGCTGATAGGGCTGGGGATGTTCAGTCTGGGGAAGAGAAGGTTCTGGGGTGACCTCATTGAACCTCTTCAGTACCTGAAAGGGCTACAAGAGATCTGGAGAGGGGCTGTTTACAAGAGACTGACAGGACCTGGGGGAAACAGCTTTTAACTGACAGAGGGTGAATTGATTAGAGATCAGGCAGAAATTCTTCCCTTTGAGGGTGGTGAAAGCCTGGCACAGGTTGCCCAGAGGAGCTGTGGCTGCCCCATCCCTGCCAGTGTTCCAGGCTGGAGGGGTTTGGAGCAACCTGGGATAGTGGAAGGTGTCCCTGCCCATGGCAGGGGGTGGAACTGGGTGGTCTATAAGGTCTCTTCCAACCCATTCTATGTTTCTAATGCTTAAACTTATCTAGTAACGATGCTCTTCCAAATGCCCTCTGGCTCACTGACAGTGGTAGACTCTAAAAATGGACTTTTCCCAGAGGAAAAACTGCTTCAGTTGCCCTGAAGTTTTCTGGATCTCTTTGAAAACATTGCAGAAAAAACTGCTTGCCATATTTTCATATTCCCTTTGGACATTTTTATCATTGTGGTGCAAACCTGTGGGTGAATCAGCAATATCTGCAGAGATGTCCTGTCCAGAGCTTGTTCTAGAAGCTGCTCTCTCCTCAGCTGAAGTGCTGTACCTGGGGCATCTCCTGGGATGGAAAAGGTCCTTGTTGGTCATCACAGATGCAATTCTGACTGTTGTGTAGCTGTTTTCCAAAAGTAGCTCCTGCTAGAGCCTGAAGCAGGAGAAATGCCCTGGAGGTTGTGTATCTACCCTGTCTCTTCAAGCAGGAGCTCCTCCACTGATTGCATCTGAGAGTTTCTTCTGTAACTGCTCTCAAAAATTTCATTGCTCATGATCTGAAACTTCCTGGGCTGCACAGGGAACTATTCCAGTGCCTTCTGCCTCCTCTGGGGCCAGGGTGGCATCAGCTTGGGAGCCTTGGGTGTTTCACTGGGGGAAGGGACATTCTTTGGAGGAAAACAGATCTCCCTGTGTTATAAATGAGGAGGCTTACTCCTTTATTCCATTATCCAAATTAAGCAATTTATTAATTTTGTGTTGGGCAAGGCAGCTCTGGGTGCACGGGGAGTCACTGCTCCACCAACATGCTCACCAGCTATTAATTTTGCACATATTTATAAGTGTCCATGTTAGTAGTCTCCTCCCAATTTCTATTCTCTGTTATAAGGTTTAGTTTCTATTTTTCATTGTGATGTTTAGTTTCCATTCCTCCTTGTGGTATGTAGTTTTCACCCATTGTTGTTTCTGGTGGTCCTGAGGGCGTCAGAGTCTTTATCCTCCCTCCGTCTCTGACCTCTGGTTCCTTTCCATGGCAGTTTTCCCTTGCTTGCAGCTTCCCACAGTTACATCTTTGCTTAACCATTCTGCTCAGTGACCACAACATTTTGTTATCATTCATTTCACCTGGCAGTTTCCTAAAGTTTATCTTTGTATTGGTCCCATATCACAATCCCATCATTATATGTATTTTTTCTGACACCTAATTTAATTTCTCACACCTGTGACTGAGAATCTAAGTTTTCACTGCAGCTTTTCCTAGAAATCTCGCAGGGTGTGGATGAGGCAGCAGTGCTATGGATGGGATGATGGGCAGAGCAATAGGAGAGAACTCTCTGCTCCTGCTTTTCCCTGCAGCTTCCACAGGCATCCAGCACCTGAGCCGGCTCTGGGAAAGCTGCAGGAGGTTATCAGGAGCTGTGTAATTATCCCCTGCTGGAGCCAAGCCCTGGCTGTGCTGCTGAGAAGCTCCTGACAGGGAGGTTGGTCCTGGCGCTGCTGTGGAGCTGCTGCCCCCCTCCTGCTTTAATAACACACCACAGCTCCAGCAAATGGTTGGTTTGGAGCCTTGCTTGCTCTGCCACAGCCTCAGGAGCTTTCAGGAGTGCAGGCTCTGCTGTGGTTGACTCTGCTGAAGGCTGGGGTTTAGCCACCAGCCTTGGCTGTGGGGAGCTGGGTGCCCCTGCAAGGAAGGGAGGGAGGAGCAGGAGCATCTCCTGGGCTCTCAAAAAAGTGACAGTCAAACTAACCTGTGTTCCTTGAGATCTTAATGATGCCTCCACTCAGAGTCCAAACTTCCTGGCTGCTCTCCTGGGTGGGTGAACAGTTTTGGAGTCATGTATTCACAGTAAAGAGAGGGAAGGACTTGTGTTGGTTCTTCTGTAATGTAGAGTGAAGGGTGGGATAGGTCTAAAATACATCCTCCAAGGGAATGAGATGTCTGGGGAGGATTTTCCTGTCTCTGCTTGGAGTGAACTCATCTGTCACAGGAGAAGAGACACAGTGGCAGGTAAAGAAAGGAGAGACCTTGAAGGCAAGGACATTTCTAGCATTAGTTATAGCACACATGGCCCAGTCCTCCTCAAGCAGGAGCTGGAGCCAGCAGGTTGATGCTGATTTATGACTGCAGTGGCTCTGCCCCAAATTCTGCACTACTTTGAGAGGTTTAACTTTTAATACACTTTTGAAAACTTTCTGATTGACTTTCAGGCACCACCTTCTAGAGACAGAGAGAAATCACTTAATGTGCAAGGAAACCCCATTAGCAGTTGGATCAGAGTCTGCTGCCTCACCTGCCTCTGCAGAACCCCCCCACTTCTCTTTTTTCCTTTAAATATTTTCTGATATTATATATTTTGTGTCCTGCTCAATGCTATAGAGGGTCTTTTCTCCTGATGTTTCTGTTGCTGCCTGTAAAGGCAAACACCAGGATTCAGCACACCTGCTCCTCTGGCCTTTCTGGAGCAGGTCATGTTGAGGTGGGAAAACCTTGGGTGGAAAGAGAGCTTGATGATGATTTTTGATATTTCTCTCTGTCTGCCTGCATCATCCTGGCACTGCTGTGTCCTCTCTGACCTACATTTCCCTGCTGTCCCCTGGGCATCAGATTTGATCCTGATTTATGGCCAGCAATGCCTTGTCTCCAGACTCTATTTGTTGGCTCCCAGGGCCTCGTACTTCCTTCCCTGGTGACAGTTTTATGCTGGTTTAACTCTTGTACCTTTGGTGGAGTCACTTCTGATTTACCCCAGCCTTGCAGTGCCTGACAGCTGGTTTTCTCCCTGAATTACTGTGCCTGACACATCACTGGAGGTGTTAGGCATTGTCACAAAATTAATTTTCCTCTCGAGAGCCCTCAGTGATTTCAGCTGAACCTCTTTGCAATTGTCTCTCTGTCACCCTGGAAGATTCATGGAGCTGGAGTGGCCTCAGCCTTGGGGGATGGGGAGCCAAATCCAAGTGCAAGACAACCCTTTTTGCCTTTTCTCTCATTTTTTATACATGGCTTTCCGTGACATTTTCAAGATATTTTGTAGCAGATATAAGTGGCATAGAGAGAACTCAACAGTCCCTCCAGAGGTGTATCAGATTCTTACTGAAAAAACTTATATTTCAGCAAAGCTCTTCTCCAGTACTGGGTTTTCCCTCCCTGTGGAAGAGCTTGAAGCTGCAGGGCAGTGATTTCTGTCCCGGGTTTATCTCAGCATCAAAAGCAAGCTGGCATTGGAATTTCTCCCTTTTCCAGGCTGAGTTGGAACCTGTGGCTGGGGATTGACTTTACAAGCTGAATTTACAAGGAACTGGGACCCAGGAAAGAGGGGGCTGGATGGGCTGAAGGTGCCTGGGACAGGCCATTCCAGGGATGGAATCTGGCCAGGAGAGAAGGTGGTTCTGCAAGGGAGATTGGTGAACAACCTAGTCTGCTCTAAGGGATAAAGCATTGAGCAGCTGAATTTCCTGAATCATGCTGGAAATGGGATTTCAGTATTTTTAAACTTAAAAGATGAATGAGACTTAACCAAACACATCCAGATTTCGTGAGGTGCTTGGGAGTCTATTGCTCTAAAGGGAGTTGGGTCCCATTTCAGGTAATGGAAAAGCATCATTTAGGTGCTAATTCACTTAGTGCTTGGAGTATTTTTGTCGTGGAGCTCAGTGAAGTTTTATCATTCCAGGGAAAATGTGACTACGGTGAAATAAGAAAGAATTAATCTTATAAGTGGGCTTTAATTATCCTCAGGAAATTGCATTTCAAGGTATTTTAGGTAGTATCATGGTGTCATTGAGACCTATCAACCAGTCCTGTTACTATCACTGGAGTGAAAACCTTTTTACAAGAACCAGATTTTTGTTAACTCACTAAATGATTTTTTTTTTAATAATGCTGGACATCCAGCAGCATTTGCAAATTTGTGCACGTCTCAAACCTCCTTCTCAGGCCTCCTTTTGAAATGCTCTGTATTTTTCATGCTGTCACAGACTTTATGCCAGAGTTGTACTGCCAGGTCAAACTGGACCTCTCTGAGACCATTTATTGAAGCAGAAAGCCTTGGGGGCACATGGGGGTGGGAAATGCTGAATGATTTATGATGGGTTCACTTTGCACACACTGATGGTTGGCTTTGGGGCACCTGCTCAGCCTCCCCTGCCAGATGCTGTGAGCCCTGGAGTTCTCTGGATGCCCATGGGAGCTGAGGATATTCAACATCACCAGACCAAGCTCTGCTCCCCTGTTTGACTGGGCTTGGTCTGGGGTGCACCATGACACCCACAGTCAGCAGCACCAGCAGAAGGGTGGACCCTGATATCTTTTTGGAGAGGCACTGACAGGGAAACAGTAGCTGCTGTGGTGCAGCATCTGTGGCCGAAAAAGAGATGCTGTTAACATCTTGCTGGGATGGACCTTCTTAATCTTATTAAAAGCTCAGCAGTGTTTCTACACATCCCTCCCATAGATGAGGCTGTAGCACTCCACAGCAGAGCCAGTACCTGTTCCATGCCTGCCCAGATGTTGGAAGAAACCAGAAGCTGGCTGGGGTGACAGGAAAAACCCCAGGCAGGGCACTGGGGAGAACCATAATGTGATGGTGACCTGCTACCAGCTGCTGAGGGGAGCTTCTCAACCTGGCAAACTGATGCTCCCAAAAGTGTCAGGGTTGGATCCTGAAAGGGATTTGTCTTTGTGCTTACAAGAAGTTGGGGAATTGATAAAGGTTGCTGATCCTCAGCAGCCAAGGTTTTTAGGGGCTGGGATCCCAGCTGACCCCCATTCATTCCCCCAGGTATTTATCATGTGGAGGACTGAGATTGGGTATCCCTGCCTTGTTTACAATAGACAGCTAGAGCTGTGCAAAAGTGATGCAGCTGGGAGGCTGTAGTAACTAATTTCCTCTGTAAAATGACCTGGAGAAGTTTTACATGCACCAAAGTTTATCATTAACTTGTTTGAGTTTAGGACTCACTTCCATCTCAGGGAGGTGAAGAATTAGAATCCACCCCAATGAAATCAACTGAGTAATCAGAGTATTTGTAGGATTAAGCCTGTTTTTTTCCACACTGTCCTCCTGCCCTCCTACCTGTGCAGGAGGCAGCACCTGTGTTTGATGTGATGCTGGGGGATGTGGAGGGGAAAAGTGAATAACTTGCACAGCTGAGGCACTGAGTCACTCCTGTCCCCAGGAGCTGAGGCTCAGGCTGTCACTGCTGGAGCCTCCCTGCTGCTCTGTGTTTCCCCAGCACATTCAGGACTATGCAGAGAGAGAACCACGGGGAGGAATAACAGAAGTAGCATCATGTACCCTCCCCATACATCCGGTTTTCCTGTAGCAGCCCTTGTGCAAATGAATCCCCAAACCACTCTCGGGCTGTGGCCATTTGTGGGGATGGATCTTTGTTGTAGACAAGATTATGAGAGTTCTGGAGGAGAGGAAGTTCCCAGCCTGTGAAAGTGGGTTTGGGAATCCCGAGCTAAAACAAAGAGCACCATCTCCTGGCAGCTGGGGATAGCTGGCGCTGCTGCCAGGGATGCACGCCCTGTTGCAGTTCTCCTGCAGGCAGCTTGCTGCTCTCTGTCCAGCCCAGAGCATCTGGAGGAGGGATAGCTCAGGGCTGACAGCTGGCTCTGAAAAAATCTAATCCAGGGGACGCTGTGAGCTGATCCAGGGGTGTTATCCACAGCACAGTGATAGTCCTCAGCCATTTGGGTTTCAAGCTCTACTTGAGTTGACACACAATTGCTAAAGTACTTCTGAGTTTTGTTTGGGAGTGTTTGGGGTTGGAAAACTCACACAAGAAGAGTCTTGCAGAGCTGAGAGCATGACTCCCAGGTGGTACACTCAAATATCCCTGAAGGTGGCCAGATTATTTTGAATATGATTTGGGTTGGGGTAAGAGATGCCTCTGCCACTCGTGCAGGCTGCCCTTGCCACTGCCAGGAAGGTTCAAGTCAAGGACATTTGGAAATCAGGAAATTTGGAGATTTCCTGAGGTTTGGGTTGAATTTGAAGTCAAGCAGAGAGGAGAAAAGCAGCTTGGTCTGGATCCAAGAAAATGGTGTGCTTTGAATTTGGAGACAGACTTGGGGCTGCTGGTCTGTCTGGGTAGGGTAAAGAGGAGTGGAAAAGTGATGTAAGGATGAACATCTGCACAAAGCAGTGTATGGCTGCAGATGAGAGTGCAGTAAAATATGAGTTTTAAAAAGGAAAGTAACTGAGTTGGGGAAGTAAAAGGACACAATGAGACATCATGTATCAGGGTCAAAAAAACAGGAAAAAATCTTTCCCTTTTCCTCCCTCCTTTTTTAAATATAAGTGAGGAATAAAAAGAAGCAAAGGCTTTTTACTAGTAGCTGATGACAAAGTTATAAATTTGGTACAGAAAAAAAGGCAGGGCTGTTTAATAACTACTTTTGTTGTGCATTTGGAAGAAAGCATGAAGACACATTTTCCTAATGGTCATGGCTGAGTAATAAAAATAAAATTATATCTCTAATTGATTAATTACTACAGGTCAGGGATTATTGAAATGGGACAGGGTGAACCTGGATGGACATGGGAGAGAGCTGGGAAGACCCTGCTTCTGGGAACTTTCATCCCTGCAGCACTGGGGCAGCCAGTAATGACTCCTAAAGCTCAATACCCAAAGCAAAAAGTCAGAGCCAGCTATTTAAAAGACTTACAGGAATCTGCTGGAAGCTGTTTGCTCCCACTATTCTGCTTTTGTCTGAAAAGGTCACTGAAACCTTGATTCCTCCCATTGCAACCAAAAAAGATTTTGTCTTCTCTGCACAGCTCCAGGCTGTAAAAACTGCATCACCTAATTAAAGATGAGTTCTTCCCTCTCTTCTTCTGAAAAAAATATTAATTTTGAGCAAATCAATGACACACAATAAATACACAACCTTGCACTGAAGGGTTGCCAAATGTTTTGGAGAACTGAAATTTCATGTCACAGAATCAAGAAATGGTTTGAGTTGAAAGGGACCTTAAAGATCATCTTGTTCCAACCCTCCTGCTGTGGGCAGGGACACCTTCCACTAGACCAGGTCCCTAAATGTCTGTCTGTCTGTCTGTGCCAGTGAAGATCACCAGAGCTGTATGTGGAGCTTGACAGGTTAATAAGAAATAAAGTTATTTTATTGAGAGTTAAGCACAGTATTCTGAAATGATCAATTTTAATAAGGCCACGAATACTCTGGTTGGGAAAAAAAAAAGAATCAGTTTTATTTAAATCATCTCTTTTTCTTGACTGTGATCCTCAGCTAACTTTTTGTTCCCTGTTCCAATGTGCTGCAGCAGTGCAGCCTCCCTTGATCCAAATTGGTCTTCAGCTGCCTTTCTGAAATTAAGAGCTCCTCTGCGTGGAACCGATGATTTCTAAATTGTTTCCTGTGTCAATTGCTAAACAGCTCTGAATCCAGTTCCGTAGGAGAAGATTTCTGGAGCGTTCATTTATTCTGAGCAAACAAAACAGTCATTTTCCAATATTCTTTTTTTTTTTTTCTCCTTTGCAGTTGATGAAAGCACACATAACTTGCTGAGCATCTCAGCTGGGCTGCAGTGATTGAATCGGGCCCATTACTCCTTAGCTAATCCCAGGAAGTGAAATTATTTCCCCAGGGCTCGGGTTACAGGAAAGCACAACTGCTGCTCTCAGCAGCTGAATAGCTTTCCTTCACCTGAATTGGCAGGCAAGTTTTTGGGCAGTTTTGAGTGAAATCCAGATTAAAAACCCTCCCAGCCTTTGTAACAAGGGTAAATTCAGACCTGATAGTGTCATCTGTTACCGGTGCTATTCAAGGCTTCTCCTTCCCACGGATATTGAACCAAATAAACTTAAAAGTCAGAGAGGGCATTGCTTAATCACCAGGCTCTGAGTACACTATTCTTCAGCAAAAATCTGCTCAGCTATTATCAGTTTCCATGTCTCTAATAGCCAGTCTAATAGCTGAGAGATTCACGCTTCCCAAATGAGAGGCAGTTTTAGCAATGGCTTTAAATCAATCCCAGTGGAAATAGGGAGTTACATTAAATCCTATTAATTAGGCAATTTCAGCTGTCTTCAGTGCTTTTGACTCTGCTGTCGCCTTGAGAGTTGGGATCCCCATATGTCCTGCTAATGTGAACCTCCCTTTGCTCACATACTCTGTAACTCTCTCCTCCTCAACCCCAGTAGCAAATGCATATTCTGGTTTCGTTTTTATTTGCAAAACTGCTGCAGGAAAAAACAAAAAGGTTTATGATTGACAGTGATTCCATTCTAAATCAGCTCCTGTGTTAACATCTGCTGCAGTGCCAGGTTTGTACTATTTGAAAATGTGATGTTTGTGTCAGTGACTGTTTCAGGGGTTATTTTTCTTTCTGCTGAGGAATAACCTAAAGAATAGGATGGTATTTTCTCAACCTCTCTTTATCACTGTGGCTCTCCTGTGAGCTGCCCTGGCTCTCTATGCTATGAAGTACCTGACACAAATGCATTAGAAACCATTTCACTGCTCTGTTGATCAGCCTTGCTAAGAGCTGCAAATGCTTGTGCATCTGGCTCCCATGTACTGTGGACAAAGCACAAATGAAAGCTGTGAAAAGCATCTGTGGATATTGCCTTGGCAGTGGCTTCAATCTCCTTTGACTCTGTTTGTGCTCCCTCTCTCCCTTAGTGGGATGTTTGTAGGAATGGATTTTTTTACCCTCTGATGGTGTTGTGACAGTGTTTTCCTCGTGAGCAGAAAGTATCCCCCAGCCATCTAGAGCTGGTCCACAGGCACTCAGAGTCAGTGGGACTTTTCTGGTGAATTCAGTGGGCTTTGGATCAGGTCCAGAAGGCACTGAGGAAGCATTTAATAAAAGAGCTGCCCTGAAACCCCGTGATTCAGACAGCCACTCACCCAGCACAAATACTAAATTACAAACAGCAGATACTGGCAGCAACGGGCATGAATAGTCTGTAGTCAGTAATTCACAGTCTGGAATATGTTGGCGTAAACAATGCATCAGATAATTCCAGCTAACCAACACATTTGTGAAAATCCAAGCCTGTTTATGGATCATTTTCAAAAAGGCAAGTTCAGCAAGAAGAGCACTTGCAAGGAATGCAACCTTTCCCTTTTTGCTCGTTTAGAAACGTGTTCTGGGTATGAGCTGTCCTTGCAAGGAATGCAACCTTTCCCTTTTTGCTCGTTTAGAAATGTGTTCTGGGTATGAGCTGTCCTTGCAAGGCACTGGATGACCTCAGGTAGAATCTGGGTGTTGGGCAGCCCAGTTTATCCCTTACTCTGCTTTGGTTTTGCTGTGGTTTTCCACTTGGGCTTCATTCTCACGTAGCTTTGCTGTTGGGACTGAGTTATTCAGAGCAGAGAGGATAGGAGCTGCCTGCAGCAGGTTACAAAAGCATCTGAGTTTTCCGGAGCTGGCAGGAAATCAGAAGGTGAAATTTGGAGTAGGTAAATGTAAAGGTGCATAGATAGAGAAGGGGGAAATAAGCCCCAAATTCACATCTCCACCCTCACCACTCTGAGGCGAGGCCTTGCCTTGATGATAAATGTTTCTATGAAAAGTTCTATGCAGTGCTACACAACAATGAGAACACCCAGCTGAAGGCTGGGAATGGATGATTTTCCACCTGCTGGCTGCAGCACCTCTGTCTCTGTGCTCTCCTGTGGCAAAGGCTGCTACAAATCTCTGGCTGTGGGGATAGAGCTGCTGCCAGAACTGTGTGTGCAGGAGTAGATCAACAGGGAGGACTGGTGGGGAGCAGCAGCACCCAAATGGATGAGGACACAGGAACAGGTAGCACAGGGATGCTGAAAAGGAAGGAGTGGCACTTTTGGGTTGCTTTTCCCCTGTGCTATCAGGTTTCCCCTTGTAATAGGAGGGCATTTTGTTCCCAGCCTAGAGGCAATCCAGGGAAGAGTTGCTTGCAAGACATCACAACCCTGAACAATGCAGAAATACGATGAGAGAACTGATCACTCTGCCTTTGTGCAGGGCTTGGGGTGTGTGTGTGTGTCAAATCCAGTGAGGTTGTGCAGTAAAATAAAGCCTTCAGCTACAATTCTGAAGTATGACAGGGTGGATAGTACTGCTTCAGGGCTCACTAAATGAGCTGCACATGCCTGATGCATGGAGGGCTGTGGGGGAAAGCAGTTTAGAGATGGTATCCTTCTCTGTGTGTGCAAGGAGGAAGGAAATACCCAAATGCAAGCAGCTCAGGAGCTTTCTCATGGACATTTTCCAGCTTCTGGGCTTTGCAGCTGCAGCAATGTCCCTTTAGTATTATGATGAAGTCTGCACTGTGTGTTGTAGCCCAGACATGTGTGGAGCGGGTCAGGAGCCTCACCTCCCTTGCAGGTGATGAGCAGAGGTTGGAGAAAGCCAGCCAGCCCCTGTGATACTTCAGCACACGAGGGGTTAACAGGCTGCTCCCTCCCATAGGCACCAGCTCCTACAGACATTGGCTTTGTTCCTCCTCATCCCATTCCCTCAGCCCCCACAGAAATCCGTCTCTCCACCTCCCTCATGGGGGATCTCGCTGTTCCCATCGTCGAGTTGTGCTCGGTATGAATGCTGCAGAGAGAGAGTGGCTGCTGTTTCTAATTTAATTAGCATCATCCCCAGGAACCGAGAGCGTGGCAGGGGGAATTAGAGGCAGTGCATGAAAATGATGCATGGGTTTAACCACCTTCATGCCAGTGTGATTTCTAGAGGATGCACACAGGCTACAGCTTTCTGAACATGTGGAAATCACTAAATGAGGATGTTGAGTCTCTGCCTTGGTGTTTCACAAATTTAGGATGGCTGTTCTGAAGAGACAATGTAATCTTAATCTTTTTGCCAACTTTCCCTCTCAATTTCTGTCCAGCAGAATTTTTTTCATCAAGAAAAGTTTCCTTAGGATGAAATTCCTCCAGTTTTATGTATTTAAAAAGAAATATTGGTTTAGTATTGGACATTGGATTTCTTTTAAGGATATTTAATGCTGAGCCCCTGGGTTGGATGGTGAGGGATGTTGTGAGGTTGCAATCACAGGAAGTTTTTATTTACAGGCTGGGGCAACCATTGGCCAGGAATGCTTAGCTACCATCAGGATCCTTATAGCTATTTTAAGATGGAACAGCAGCTGGAAGCCTTGTGTGACAGATGTGCCACTATATATTTCCCAAAGGTATAGAGAGGGACAGTCCCCAAGAGCTTGCAAGCAAAGTCAAGTCTGGTTCACAAACCAAATCTAAAATCAGCAGGGGATGAGTGTGGCTTTGCAGAAGGCTTGATGCAGAAAGCATGCAGGCATTTGTGTCTTACTGTGCCTCTTTTTTGTGTGTTTGCTTCAGGTGTCACAGGCTCGTCACATCTCTTTGACTACGGCTCCACTGCCAACGGAGGGGACAACTCCTTCTACACCTCTCTGATCTCCGATGTCCACTACACCACCCCACGGGACTCCACCTATTTCACGGGCATCTATCAGCAGGAAAACACCCCCATTTCCTGTTCGGGCAGCACAGAGGGGTTTAACGCCCTGGGGCATCCTGTGCAAGACGTGAGTGGGTTTGAGTCCCGCGGCTTGTTTAGCTCAGACTCGGGAATAGAGATGACTCCTGCAGAGTCTACTGAAGTCGACAAAACCTTAGCGGATCCCATGAAAGTAGAAGGTTACAAATACATGGACATGAGTAGATCAGAAGAAATAAAGTACCAAGAAAAACATGACTCTGACTCAGAAGATGAGAGCCCAGGTTTTAGCGATAAATACCGGGGAACACCCGTGGGCTCCAACCACGCCGCTGAACCTCCACGGACGCCTTCGGAGAGCACAAAGGCAGCCAAGGAACAAGACCTGCTGGAAGACAGAAAGCCTGGGGGTCAGCAAAGTCCTTCTGTGGCTACAAGCCCCGTCAAGATCACCCTCACTGAGACAGAAAGCCCCAAGGAAGCTGCCAGCAAAGAGCCGAGCCCGACCCAGCCGGACACCGGCCTGAAGCCGAGCCATGAGGTGGTGCCAACGGTGACGGTGTCAGAGCCAGAGGATGACAGCCCAGGGTCTGTCACACCACCTTCCTCTGGCACAGGTAATGCTGGTGTTGGTGCAGAGCACTCAGGGTTTTGCTGTTCAAGAAGTGCAAATGTGCAAGTGTACCTACCCTGCACATTGGAGAATAACTGTGGGTGACTGTAACGGGGTGTGAGAGGGCACTGACAGGTCTCCATGCCCAAGGTGCTCTGCTCTGGCACCAGTTTGTGCAGCCAGAGTGACGGAGGAGGCAAACTGTGCTCTCCATCACAACACACTGCTCAGGATGTATGGGAAGGGATCCAGGCCTGCTGAGCCCAGTGATCAGGGATCTCTCCTCGATCATCTCAAATGTGCCTCTTGGTATCACTGGGATATCTTCATCAAGGCCATGTTTTGAGCTGTATCCTGGTGGTTTGGGGGTCTCTTGGTCACTCTGCCTGCCCTGATTCCCCAAGGGAGATGAGGTGTGTGAGATCAGGGCAATGCAACTGACTGGGTTCATATTATTAACATTTTAATGGCTAGCTTAGTATCTCTTTGCCCCTGCAGAAAATAAGGTTAAATTGGTAAAAATCAGTGCTGTTTACATGTCAAAGTGCTGCTTTTATAAAGTGCTGAGGAGGGAAATGCTGTCACCTCATTTACAAAGGGGCTGGAGGGAGAAAAGGCCAGTCTCTTTAAAAGACTTCTGATTGCTATTGGGGGATCACCCAAACCCCATATTTATACATTTTCCTACTGCCTGATTACTGCAGTAGTGCATAATACCTATTCCTCATTTCCCCTATTATACACTGCTAAAATATAAAAGTAGCATTGTCCTTTAAAAAGTACCAAAGTTCCGTGACAGAAACCAGAATTTTTAGACTGAAAATTAAATTTCAGTGTCCTGGAATCCTTTAATCGAAATCCTTGAATGATGAATATTTGACAAAGAATGTCCCCAAACTGAAAGTTCCATTGCTTCAAATTAATTTAGAAGGATTTTTTAAAAAACAACTAGAATTTCCTGAAAATGGCAGTCGGGCACCCCCACTAATACCTTCCCTTGGAGAAATATTTGGTTCCTACAGAAAAGTGAGAGAGCATTTGTGCACTTCCACATAGGCAAAGGAGATGGAGTCCACCACAGCTGTTAATTTATTCTGGAATTATTTAATGAATAGACTTCAGAGCCACCTTTTTCTTCTTTTATTTGACTGAGTGAAATCACACACTGCCTCTGAGACGTGCCACTGTTCATCAATTTACACTTTTTGCTGTGAGGTAATTAAGGACTTCAGGCACTGTTACTTACTGAGTCCAAGTGGCTGTTCCAGGCTGCCTTGGGGATTCTTGGTATCTGCAGCCCATCTAAACTTCTTATCCATCCTGCTAAGGAAAGAAGAAGGCATCTTCTTCTAGAGGGGTGATTCCTCTGGATTTTCCCCCTTTTCCTGCAGCTGGGAATGTTCCAAGCCCAAACCCCACATTCATAAGTGATGAAGAAATTTAAAACCTGCCCTTGCTATTCCCACGCAGTGGGAGTGAAGTCAGTGACCCAGTGAAGTCATGGCTCAGGTACCCCTCAAGCATTCTGGCAAAGCTGCCATTCACCTCCTGTTGGAATTCTCACTGAGCCAGGTGTTTTTTAGCTCCACGAGGGTCCAACACACTCTGAGGGTGTCCAGCACCTCACAGAAATGGCTTAAAGTAATTTGTGAGACGGCACAAACAAATGTGTCTTGAAAAAGCAAAAAGGTTTTAATTAAAGAAGAAAATAATGCAAAACCTAAGAACAAAAGCTATGCACAGTGTAGGGACAGATCCCTTACACCTGCTACAACACCCCAAAAATGCACCGAGAGGCCTCGTGCTCTTCCTTAAATGTTTAGAACGATTTAGGTGGGGTTTTTGTCAAACAGCCTAATAGAAAATTACATTTCTGAGAAACAACTAAGAGACCTATCAATGTTTTTGTCTTGGTATTGAGCCAATTACTGCCAGGAGAGCATAGAAACTTCTGGTGTTTTTCCCTTAAAAGGTCCCAGGGTGAAACTGAGACCCTTTTCCTTGTATAGAAAACATCTACCTGGTGCAGTACAACAACCCCCTGCTTGGATCAAGACTTTTAAAAACGTTTTGCTTTTAATCTCTGGACCTCATCTTTCTGGGGAAGGAAGAGATGCTCTGTCTCTGCACTGGTGCTGAAAGGCCGTGGGTATTTATCCCAGTGCCAGCAGTAAATGTGACACCCTGCTGCTGGCCACAAAGGACTGTTTTATTCCCAAGGTGAATGCCAGGGCTGGGAGTTACACACTGCCAGCACAGGGAGGAGTGGGGTGAAGCCCAGGGATGGTCCTGTTGCTGTGCTACAAGGGCTGGAAGTCACTTACCTGTTAGGATTTGTGCTGAGTTCAGTTGTGGCTCAGGGACTGGTGATGCAGGAGACCAGCGCAGCTTCCTGCAGCCAGAGAAGGATGCACGAGCTTCCAGTGCACCAGAAAATTCCCAGCATCCAGACAGGAGTGTGTTGTAACAGTGCCAGTACCTTAATCCTGTCTGTGGCCACAATCTGGGGTGCAGAAGGATTTTCTTCTGTCACCTGCAGCCACAGGGCTGGAAACCTTCCTCCATTCCACTGTGGTACCCAGCCCTGGGGACACCTGCAGGCACTGTCCTGTCATGGACCTCTTCACCAGCATCCACTGGAGGAAACTTGGGGATTTATTTTCCTAGTGGCTTTCTTGACTCCTCACAACCTGCAGTACAACTCAGTGACCCCATCACATTAATAATGACATTAAATTAGGGAATGAATACATAAATTAGGGTCCCAGAGGACAAATTTCCACGTGTGCCTGATGGCTGTTTTGATGTGGCTGGGGAATTGCAGTCAGAAAATGCAGACTAGGTTGTTAATCTTTTTGTTTTGTTTTGTTTTGTTTCAAATTTAGGGTGACAAGATAGTCATTATTTTTGTTACGATAGTTCATAGTGATATTAAGAATTGTAGTAGAAAAAATTGGTTTCATTCTTGGACCCAACTGAGTTAAAAGCAAACAGAGATAATTCACCACCCACAGCCTGAGAAAAAAAAACAAACTTCAAATTAATAATAATAATAATAAACTAGTCAACCAAACCAAGCCAAGCAAAACAAAAACAAACAAACAAACAAACAAAACAAAACAAAACCAAAACCAAACCAAACCAAAACAAAAACAAAAAAAAAAAAAAAAAAAAAAAAAAAAAAAAAAAAAGAGAGAGAGAGAGAAGTTTCTGATCTTAAATTTTCCACACCTGAAAGTTAAAGCTGGGCAAAACTACAAGGGGGTTTCTAGGATCAGCAAAACCCACCTGTCCCATGTGTGTATTTGTCTCCAGAACAGATGAACATCAGTTGGTGACAGTCTGATGCTCTCATGTGTGTCCTGAGCCCATGTTCCTCTTGACTGATGATTTTGCTGGTGAAAACCACATTGTTGAGCCACTGGTCAAGCAGTGACCAGCACTGCCTTGTACCTCAGCTTTTTCTTCAGTAAGTGATGCTTCTTCTATAAGGAGTACCTACATGGGAAATGCTGTGTAAGGTCAAGCTGTTATTACTGTTAGACTGGAAGACTTTGTGCCTATGCTCCCAGCCATGCTAGAGGGATATGTGCTGCTGTGAAACCTATTGTGTTTGTTCCCTAAATTGCTAAAAAAAAAATAAAAATTATTAAATATTTTTATTTTTTTTCTCCCGTACGGCAGAACCATCCGGCTCAGAGTCGCAGGGCAAAGGCAGCCTGTCGGAGGACGAACTCATCAGTGCCATCAAGGAAGCCAAGAGTTTTTCCTTCGAGGCCCAGGAGGCACAGAGATCTCCAGCCCCTCCTGCAGAGAAGAAGGACCAGCGGGCCAAGCCCGGCCGCCCTCCCTCCTCCTCCTCGCACGGCGACAACGAAGCCAGCAGCGCCGAGTCTGGTGACTCGGAGATTGAGCTGGTCTCTGAGGACCCCCTGGCCGCCGAGGAGGTGCTGCACTCCAACTACATGACCTTCAGCCACATCGGGGGGCCCCCACCATCACCCGCCTCACCCTCCATCCAGTACAGCATCCTGCGGGAGGAGCGGGAGGCCGAGCTCGACAGCGAGCTCATCATCGAGTCCTGCGACGCCTCGTCGGCCTCCGAGGAGAGCCCCAAGAGGGAGCAGGACTCCCCTCTGATGAAGCCCAAGGTGATGGACATTATCAAGGAGGAGAACAACTCGCGTGTTGACACCTCGGACTACGAGGCCGCTAAAATGACGGAGAGCAGGATGAACAGGGAGAACCTGGCCGAGTCCTCGTCCTACCTGAAAAGCTCCTTTGCTGCCCCAAAAATCGTCGCGGAGCCCCCAACCTCTGCCGTCAGCACCGAGGAGCTGAAGGAAAGAGTAATCCTGAAGAAACCCATCGAAGAAACTGTTGTTAACCAAAGTAAAGTGTCTTCCAAGGACTTTGGCAAAAAAAGTCCGCTGGCTTCGTTCCTACTGCCGTTTTTAAATAAGCAGAAAGGTAAATGCAGATGTTACGTTGGGTTTTTGCGGTGCTGCTGAGAGGAGGAGGAGGGAGGAGTTGCCTGCTCCTTGCACAGGAGATGTTTGAAGTGTGGAGCAGGAGGAGCTGCTGCTGGCACAGGATGCCCTCAGGTAGATTCTGGGCATCCCTGTGACAATCCACACATCATCACTGACCTGTTCATCCTCGTAGGGAAAAAATAAATACCAGCAAGAGTAATTTTTAGGCTTAAGCATAGATACAGGATGGTGCAGGAACCTCAGTACCATAAAGTTGATTTGTGCATCAGGCATCTGGAGGACAAAGAGGAACAAATGATCGTCCTCCCTTTTAAATACTACTCACCTTGTCCCAAGGAAGGAGTGCAGTAAGGGATGTGGTCCTGCACCTCTCAAAAGTGTAAGGATAAAGATTTTCAGGATGCATTTATGGAAAAAAAAAAAAAAAAAAAAAAAAAAGGAAAGAAAAAAAAGGCAAGATTTGGAGGAGAGGAGTTGGGTTTGGTGAGTCTGAGTGTTTCTAGAAGTGTTCAAGCCCAGGCTGGATGGGGCTTTGAGCAGTCTGGTCCAGTGGAAGGTGTCCCTGTCTATGGATGTAGGGTTGGAACTGTACAATTTTTAAGGTCACTTCCAAACCAAACCATTCAGAGATACTGAAGCTGGTACAGTTTAAACAAATCACTCTTGTGGTAGCTGATGCTCTCCATTCCTAATAATGAGGGTGCTTCCAGTGCAGGGAAATGGGTGGCTCGTCCCAGCTCTGCAGGACTTAGGGGACGTCCTGTGTGCTCCTCTGAGATCCCCTTCCTGAATCCAGCAGTGTGAGGAGGAAGGGCAGGACACTGGTAGGTGAGCTTAAGTTGTCTCCCCATAGGATCCCTTCAAAGCCAGTGCAGAACCAGCCAGGTCCAGGCTTGCTATGCCAGGCACTGTGATCTAACAGGACCCATCAAACTTTTAGAGACACCACCAGGTTTTAGTCTGAGCTGAGCCCTGAGGACCAAGGGGCATCATGTGGTCATTGCATGCTGACACTGCTGGAGTCCCTATAGTCTGTAAAGGTCACAAACCACACCAAAAAATAAATTATTCTGTGCAAGATGCCAGCTTTAAGTGGCACTTTGTGTGCCCTGGCTTTGTAGGCTGGTGTGGGAGGGAGAGACACTGGGACTGCTCCACACCTGCCCTGCTGCCCCTCTGCCATCCCCCTGGCTGGGCTGGAGGATAGTGACTGCCCACATCTCTTGTCAGATATTTTTGGAACTCAAAGAGCTGTTGCTTCTTTGCAAACATCTGATAGAGATCGGAGGAGAGGAAGAATCTCCCCCAACCTGCTTAAAGAGCATCTTTTTCCTCTGTCCACCTTCGTGCAGGCATGTCCCACATGATGGCACAGAGATGTGGCAGGCCTGTGTGGGTGGCACACTTCAAACCCATTTCCTCTGTGCTGTGAGCCCAAGCATGCAAGTCTGGTCAGGAAACAGCCTGAACTATCATGATGTGCTGAGGGCTGCAAGATCTGCAGCACAAACAGAGTATGTTAATACTGATTCTGAGTGCTAATGCACTAATGACATTAACAGTCTGAATAAGAAACATGATTATTGCTTGTAAGTGTGTTTTCCTGGCAGGCTCTCAGAGCTCCCAATGTCATGCTGTGCATCTCATTTCCTTCACAAATAGTCTGAGCTCAAAACATTTCTTTCCCACTTAGCAAATTCCCATTTTTCAGGACCAGACAAGCCTCTGCCCAAATCCTACAAGTTGTAGGGCTGATTAAATTAACTTTAAACACTGCTCTGTCAGTCTAGCATTGGGTCTCTGGAATCCCAGTGTGTGTGTGTGTTGTTCTAGACAGAACACTAAAAATTTGGTCTTGGATTTGAGAAAGTAATTGGAGACTATCACATGGACAGCTAGTGCTCTGTACCTAAATTTTGAGATTTCAGGATTTGTTACAATTTTTAGCACTCCTCGATCATATTCAGACTTTTTTTTGGCCTAAGTTTCATTACACTCTTTATTTCTGTCATTGCCTAAAGTGATGTTAACATACCTGTTCTCATATGGAGGTTGGAAAAAATCCCTGTGTACGTGAGCAGACTTTGTCCTTGTGTGCATGTTTCCTATCTTTATTCCCCTAGGACAATAGAGGCAGGAACTTTACCTCTCCAGACAGCTAATTACTGCTTGGTGGTGCAAAGAGGACTAATTCACTGTGTGCTTTTTTGCTCTCAAGACACTCTAATGCCTAAGGCAAGGAAAAAAAAAACAGAGCCTCTTGAGAGTATTGTCAGTGAAACTTGTGTATCTTTTTTTTAAAGCTGATTTCTATATATGGGGAGGTGAGTTCAAGATAAGAAAGTCTGGATGATGGTAGGATTCAGTTTACAATCTCTTCCAGTCACGGGTGTGTTGCTGTATTTGGGCAATATTTAAATTGTTATGTTAAATGTATATGGGACTCTCCTGGGAATGTAGAGCTGGTCTTTCTCTGGGAGAATCCACATGAAACCCACAAGAAATCCATGTGAAAGCCAGCACTTTATCAATTATCAGAGGTGAACTGAGGGATGTATTAACTGGCTTGGTGGAACCAGAGCATCCCTGAGTCCTCCCAAGGCACATTTCTGGAAGGGAGATGATGTGGCAGAGCACATCCACTGGGGCAGGGGCTGCTTTCATGGCATCAGCTTGAGGTCTTGGCAGAGCTTGACATCACAGCATCACATTTGTACCGTGTGCCAACTCAGAGGCACCTGGCAGGCATTTGGCACAGGCCACACTCAGCCAAAGTGACAGGAACAGGGGGAGAAGTGGCAGTGACACACAACAGAGGTGCAGCAGAGTGATGTCACCCAAAGCAGGGACAGTCATCATTCACTAATTAGAATTATCTTAGTCATACTTATCTGTCATTAAGAGAATACTAACAAGATGCAACTATGCACTTGTTAAATATAGAAAACCTTGATTGTTTCCTATTACCTATTTGTTACACAAGATCAAATGAAGCTGTTCAACACACCTGGCTGGTTTTTGACACCCTGCTGTAGATCTTTCCATGGCCCTTGGCCAGCTCATAGCCAGGTATATATACTTTAAAAACAGTCACTCATCAGTTTCAATGTAAACTATTTCAATGTAAACTATTTCACAGTGTGGCACTGTACTCCCACCAGGTGTTTTTTCACTCCTACCCATGGCATTAATGGATTTCGCATTGCTCATCAGGAGAGTTTGCTCTGAGCTGGCAAGACAAAAATTGATCTTGGGTGCAGGAAAGGCATGAAAAGGCTGTGCAAAGGAAAAGCCCAGCATTCAGCCCAACCCCAGGAACTCTCTTGCTGGTTGTGTTGCTGCCAGCCTGTGGGCTCTGCACCTCTCTGGTGTGTCTGCTGGGCGTGCTGAAATCACAGCCGCCCGCCCAGAACAACAAGGTGGAGCTCAGCAAGTGCGTGTGTGGTTTGCACAGTGATCTCTGCTTAACGTCTATTGCCATCCAGTGGCAGTAACAAAAACGGGCAGTGACTTCCCACCTCCATTTTGCTGGAGCTGTCAGGATTTGATGGAGTGGAGCTATTCCCACGCTGTTGATCACCAGGCAGCCCGTCCTGCTTTTCTGCATGGTCAGAACGGTGGCTTTGCTTGATGCACCCCAGGTTTGGCTTTGGCCTCAGATGTGCAGTTGTTGTTACCTGTGTTAGTGCTGCCAACTCCTCTTCCTCCTGAAGAGCACAGAGGAATAGGCAGAGCTGCAGCCAAGCAGCCCTCACATCACTCCTGCATGTCCTCCCTGGGGTGGGCACAGCCCTTATACAACAGTGCTTAGGGCATATCTGACTATGGTACTGCAGGAAGGGAAGGTGCCAGCTCAGTTTCTTCTTCCTTTTTATTATTTTTTTATTATTATTTCTTATGTGCTGGACTTGCACATGGCTTGGGCACACAGGGAATTTCAGAGAAGATCTGCTGTGCTGGAAACATGAATCCTTTGGCCTGGGGCATTTTGCAAGAAGCCCAAAAGAAGCCTGGAACAAGGCAAGCTGAGAAGGAGCCCTTTGGCTGAGTCCTTTCCTTTTGGCCACTCTCTGCCAGGGGGGCCTGGCTTACCTTGTGCTGGTGTCCCCCAGCCTGAGGACCTGGTCCCGGGAGGAGATCTCCCTTATGCTGCAGGATCATGTCCCCATCCCCACTATTAGAAGATTCCTTCTTCTTGATCTATTTAATGAAATGTGCAGCAGCTTGTTACTCTTCAGATGAAGTGCCTGATCTCAGGACATAAAAAAGAAAGAGATGTGGACATTCATAATAATGGTTATTTTAATTTTCTTTTTGCTTTATGGCAGAATTTCACTGAAGAACAGGAAGGCCCAGGCCTGGGGCTGTGGGCTGTCACTCACAGGTTGGCTGACACAGTGGGCAGGGCCCAGGCTCCAGGCAGGATCCTGTTGGACACACAGTCAAATAAAAATTAATCATGTCAAGTGCATTATTCTGCAGCGCAGTCCTGTGCCAACCTGCCATGAAGCATCTTGATTTTTATGCCTCATGAAAGGCTTTTCCAGCACTACTCCAGTCAGTCCCTTACAAACATGTGTCCTCACCACACACCCTTGGTGGCTGCTGTGGCTCTGAAGACCCATGAGGGACCCCAAGGTTCAGGGCCACTCATCCCTGTGTGGTACCCTGGTGTCTCTTAGGCAATGCCACAAGCTGCAGTCAGGATCCTTTCTGGTTTTGGGGTGGCAGTGGAAAATGCCCTGGGTTGAAGAAGGTGTTTTCCCTCCTTCTGCTGCCTCTTGTGCTGTCCCATCGTGTCCAGGGCTGTCCCACAGTGGACAAACACTAAGCAGGGTGGGCTTTTCCCCCGTTTGGTGTCACAGACAAACTGATTTCACAGAGTTTCTCAAGGAAATGGTTTTCCAGCAGAGATCTGGGAAAGACCTGAATTTGTTGGGAATGCTTTTTCGTTCAGCTAAACATCGTCTGCATTGAGTTAGCACATCCCTGCTGTTGGAGGAGCTGCTAGTGAGGAATTTTTCTGTGGGAAGGGGATGTTTGGTTGGGTGCTTTAGCAATCTGAGGCTCGTTTCTCATCTGCATGCTCTCACCAGGCTGGCTCTGCAATCAGCAGCAAGCCAGGCCAAGGCTTAAGCATACGGTAATGTTAGTTTAATATTTTAGTGCCATCTGCTGTAAGTGCCTCCACACTCTGGCCCATCTGTTTTCTGTGCTTCAGTTTGCTTTTTATGGGGCTCCGGTAGCTTTGCATCCTTTGGAAAGGCCCTGCTTGGAAAAGGTGTAGGGGAGAGGGATGTCCTGCCTGGGGGTGGAGTGTCTGCACCTCGTGATGCTCTAGGAGGAGTGAGGTAAAAACCTGTCCAGAGAAGTAAAGATGTGAACCTAGTCCTGGTCTTTCCATTAAATCTTGGATAGCTTGGTGAACCTCTCTGGACTTTTCCTCCTATGTGGAATGATTCAGGTGGGAAGGGGCCCCTGTCCAACCCCTTGCTCTCAAAGCAGTTTGGCCAGGTAGCTCCAGGCCTCCCCTGCCATCTCTGTCATCTCTGGCAAACTCTGTCCATGCCCTCAGCAAAGGCAGAGGTTTGGGGGAGCTGAGAGTTGGAGTCTGCAGGTCTGGGTCAGTCCTGTGCTGCCTGTGGGCAGAGCAGGGTAAAGGAGAGATCCCACTCAATGCAGCTCAGACAGAGTGGGCTGGCAGCAGCTCCATGAGGTCCCAAGAGCCCATCTCCTGGCTCACAGCCACGATTCCTGGTAGAACACTCCTGACAGATGCTTGTGACTCATTTGGAAAGGCCTCTGTTGGCAGATCCTCCACGAGTTCCAGGTGTCTCTCAAAAAAACTGTCAGCACTCTTCCATCCTGCTTTAGGCTAAGCAGTTCTGGTTTCTTCATTTTTATTTCCTCTGTGGTTATGTTTTTGAGCTTCCTGAGCTGTCTTGTTCCCTCTGTTCTTTCCTACAATTGGGCCCCAGACATCATCTGCAGCCACTGTGATCAGAGGAGTTTCCCCACACCAGCCCTGACTCTTCCTCTGCCCATGGAGGAGGAGAGGGAACTTCACAGACCCACATTTCTGCTCCACCTCCCCACTTCTGGCCATTTCATGCAGTTCAGCTGCCACCTGCCAGCTTGTCACCCATCAGGCTGTGATAACTCAGCCAGAGCTGAGCTGCAGAAAGCTGGAGAGATGTGCAGGCCATGGTGGTGGAAATGAGCAGTGTGCAGGATTTGTCCTTCACTCCTTTTCTTTTTTAGGAACCAAGGAGTGAGTTTGGCCCCTTCTGGCCTCAGGAGTGGTTGCAGTGTCACCTGTCCCCTCTGCAGAGGGGACACAAAGAGCTGAAAAATAGTCATGTGCTGACTTTGGAGTTCTTCCTGGAGTCCTGGTTTGATGGGAGCATAGCAGGGTCTCCTAAGGGAGGAGCAGTCACTTAGAGGAGATGCCTGCACCCAGGAAAGGATCAGAACAAAGCAAAGAACAGGGGATTTTCTCCCTAGATAACAGTTTGCTTGGGCAGTGGCTGGGATCAGTGGTGATTACTGCAATAATCCCTCTCACAGTGAGCACTATGTACATACACCAGAGCATGACCTTTACGTGACCTTCAGAAATGTCTCTGTAAACCTCACTCCTGTGAGATTTTATGGATAACACAACCTGTGTTATCCACAGCCCGCGTGTTTGGCCTGCTTCACCTCTAGCATCTCTTTCCTTCCCTGATTTTTGTCTCTGTTGGTGAAAACTACTCCCCATCTATTGGTTAAGGTCAAACTTTTAATGCACATGTGTTGAAGCATCTTAAACACAGCAACAGGATGCTCAGAGGGGCTTTGAAAACTGGGCATAGCTCTAACGTGGGAGGATCACATTTCTTCTCCTGGGACTGCTGTCTACTCCACTGCCTGTGAGTGTTAAGTACTGAGCTATAAAAAATTACAGGCTTTATCCTTCCGTTTTTATGTATCTTCCCTCTTAGAGAGCAAGGGACATCCTCTGCAGAGCTGTCATCAGTCCCAGCACTCAGACAGAAATGTCCCTTTCTGGCAGATATGGCAAAATGATGATATATGGTGGTGTTTATAAAATCTTCCTGCCAGATCAAGATTACACAGCAACCAGGAGGAAAACAAACAAACAAACCCCTGAAAGGTATTTGTTTAACTGCATGCAGGGACCTGATGGTTGTGTCAAAAATTTTAGTGTCAAGGCAATGAATAGCAAAGCCCAGGACAAGCACAGAGAGTTGGGAGGTATCTGTAGACAAACAAGAACCTGCTAAGAAAAATGGATAAAAAAGATGTATTATGTGCAAAGACTTGTCTCTGTGAGTCCACACCTTGCTATATCCATGTCTATGTCCATGCCACACCAAGCTGAGCACCCAGAGTTGGCTCAGTTCTGCTCCTGGGAAAGGCTGCAAGGACACAACTGCTCTTTCCATGAGTGATTTTTTCTGTTAATTCAGGCACACCTCAAGTGCAGAATCACTCATAGTTTATACACATTTTAAAAGCCCAAAATCTTGACACAGAGTCCCTTTTTGGTGTCTCTTTGTGTCAGGGATCAGTGACCCAGCTTTCAGAAAAGGCTGTGACATTGACAATCTGATGATGGCCAGATTTTGCAGATGCTGGATGTAAGGATGTTTTGCCTTGGATATTCCAGCAGATCTGAGAAATTTCATGGACAAAGAAACATCTAGCACCTATGACACAGCAACGATAGATTTTCTGTGGCTGACACAATATTTAGTGAGAGGCAATGTTTACTCTGGGCACACAGAAACAGGAAAAAACCCAAACCCCAAGTCATAAATAATGAAGGGGTGTAAGTTATACAACCTGTGAGGTTTTTTGTAAATTATATTAAAAGATCTTTCATGGAATCACAGAATGGTTTGGGTTGGAAGGGATCTTGAAGATCATCTTGTTCCAACCCCCTGTTCCAGGGATGAAGCATCTGTACCAATTCAAGGTTTTAGCTCAGAAGGTGTTAGGGAAGTTTATACAGTAGAATATAAATTAGGTGACGGAAAAATCAAAATATATTTCTTTTGTTAACACAGAATATTTTTCTTATTAATGCAGTTTTCTCATAGATTTAGTGTTTTGCAGGGAACTCCTGGAATGTTTTGTTTTCTGATCTAGAAATGCTGCTTCTTAACCTCTGCAATGCTCTGTGAGCTGGGAGTTATGTTTTTTTCACCAGTTTCATTGATTAATTAATTTGAAGAGTTTGGACTCATTCCAGGTTAGATTTAAATCTAAGATTAAGCTCCAGTGATACAAAATGTACTTGTAGGTCTCAATGAGAGGTGGAATACAAATTCCTGAACCTGTTGCCTCTAATTCCTCAGATGTTCAGCAGAGTAAGGACTTCCTTGGGTATTGCTATTTGTGTCTGGCAGACAGCATGAAGCTGAAATTAATGTATTTGACTGTAGTGAAGGGTGGGCATGTTAGATTTCCATTGGGAATAAAACCTGGAGGTGGATATTGATTTTCCTGGTGTTTTTCCAAGGGTACGCTGCTGATTGGGACATAACAGCTACATTGACTGAAAAGAGGATTAATTTTTTTTTTTTTTTTTTTGTTTTCCTTGGGGAGCTGCTGTGTTCATGTCAGTTCAGAACAATATAGAAATTAAGGAATGTTCAATGATCCAGCATTCAATCCAAAGGGCTTGAATCCCCCCTGAAGGAAGCATCTCATGTCCTCATCACTTTAGCTCTTAACCTTACCTTGGTTCCCACATTCCTTTGTTTTATTCCTCTGCAGTATATTTTTTTTCTATCTCTCTTGACCTTTACACAACCTGGGCAATTTAGCCTGCTCTTTTTTTTTTTTTTTTTTTTTTTTTTTTTTTTTTTTTTTTTTTTTTTTTCCAGAGAGATATCACAAATACCCTCTTTCCCCTCTGGCTCTGAGAGCAGCTCAGTGGTTTCATGAGAACTGTGGCAGTGAGAGGTTATTCTGGTGTTCTGGCTCTGCTGTGTTTCATTTGTGTGTGAGGAATACAAACAAGTATGGAAAAAAAAAAAAAAACCAAACAAAAAACACCTTCATGCACACAGAAGACAGATTGGTTTTGTTGCAAATAATCTCCTGCCCCCACCACAGGGCAAGCCTACCTTGGTGGGGGTATATGGGGATGTCAGGGTGGCTTAAATCAGCTGTAGAAATGAAGGTGAAGGTTTGTCTTTTTGGTGGTGATGAACAATTCCACAAGTGCTCTGAGTCTGGGAGGGTCCAGCTGAGCCTTGTTTCTGAAAATTTGGCATACAAAGCTCCTTGTGCTTCTGAAATAGGTGTTTCTCCATTCGGGATGGCCGAGTGATTGTTTCCTGCATGTTCAGAGCTCAGAAGACAAAAACCATGAGAGATTTGCAGCTATCTTACACAGCAGCAAATTTTTTGTGGGGAAAAAAACCCTGCAAGTTGGGTTGCTTTGGTGCCAGCACCTCTGTTTTTAGGGTTTATCTTCCTTGCAGCTTTTACTTGACTCACTGTTCGAGTCTATGCACTGACAGACCTTTGATATCACCTGCTCAGAGAAACCCTTTCCCAGCTGGTGCCAGGAGATTTTATATGGAATTAGTTCTCCAGTACTTTCCTGCAACTCTCCAACTTCACTGGAAAAGATGTACAGGATTTCTCCCAGTTCATATCGAGATAATTCACAACTCAGTTCATGAGAGTACAAACTACAGCGAGAGGTGACCTCAGGAGTCCTCTGAGCTGGGGTAACCTGAGAGGCACTAAAAGGACACAGATAATCAGTGTTACCTTTGCAAAAAAAGACATGTCTTAGAAAAGGAGATATAAAGCTTCCAAGGCAGCAAATTGAGCTTTACTTAAGGATTTGTCATTAGACTATCCAGATTGCCAGGTAATGTAGGAATCTCAGTAAAGACTGTCCTCTTTCAAACTGGATCCTAAAGAATAATTTGCCAGGGAAACAGCTTTTGATGTTGCTACATTATCCATTTGGGATGAGAACAACACATTTCATACAAATGAGCAAAGTGTAATTTTTAAAATAGCTTCTTATCTTTTGAATAGAAGGTGAGATGAGACTGCAAAAATTCAAGGGATAAAACTAATTCAGATTTCCAAGGTTTGGTCCCACCATGGCCTGGTTGGTACAAGATTAAAATCCTCTAACAATACCAGAGACACTGTTTTCTGAACAGCTCCCAAAAAAGCAGCCCAGGATCTCTGCTCCACTCAGTGTGTGCTGTTGGCAGAGGCAGGCATTGCACAGACAGGTTTTTCTGCTCTCTTTTAGGAGCAGAGACAGTTCCTTACAGAGGAGTGTGTACATGAGGGGGTCCTTGCAAACATCCTCGTGAAATGCTGAGAGCATGAACAAAAGCAAGGTCTGTATCTGAGCAACGAGCCAGGTAGGGGAGCCTGAAGAAAAGCCAGCAGAGATTAATAGGCAGGATTTCTGAAGGTCACTTTATCAGCTAATGCAGCATTGAAACACTGAAACACAAACAGCTCTGCTTTCTTGCTTAGGTGAAGTGTAAGGGTTGTTTCAAAGAATTGGAAGTTACATCCCAAAGAGTAGAACAGGCTGTTTTCCCTCTTTGTCTGGGATTCCTGCGCTGGAGCTTTGCTGCTGCAGAAACAGGGCCATGTTTCACCCCTTAGCTGAAAGTGAAAGGCTTATTGCTCCAACCAGAGAGTGATAAAATGAGTGGGGTTTAATAAAAGCCACAGTAGCAATTGTGCCTTCTGAAATGAGCACTCACCTCACCCTTTGTGTGCACAATTATTGCAGCTGGATGTCACACACTGACTCCACTACACGTGCGCACACCCCTTTTGTCTTGAAAAGCTGCTGAAAAAGGACTGGTATTGGCTAATTTATTGTGTAATTGATTTGTTGGGTGTGATGAATTGCTTTCACTGCAGTAACACCAGGAACACACAACAAAGCTGGGAAATTACCTCAGATCTTTTTTCTCTGAATTCTGGTTTGTGAGATCATCTCTATTCCATGGTTGTTGAACCTTATATCCAATAGATGTCCGTATAAAAAAAAAAAAAAAAAAAAAAAAAAAAAAAAAAAAAAGCTATTTTTTCCATCATTAACAGAAGCAGTGAGCAGGAGCAGCAAGGCATCCAGCAGAATGATTAGCAGCCCACCATTCCTATCAAAGAGGGAATTTCCATATATATTGTTATATTTCCATATAAGTGCAGCACTGTGCTTTTTACTTGTAGATCTTGCTCCCCCAGCAGCAACGAAGGGGAGATTATGTTGAAATGAAGTTTAAATGGAGAAAACCACCAAAGAGCTGATCCTGCTAAGAGCTGAAACAGCTTTGGCACGTGTTTAATATTGCTGAATTATTCATTGAGCTGCCTGAGCAAACTGACATCGCAAAGGGGAAATAAATGAGGGTGCTGGAGGAAAAATGCTAAAGGATGTGTTAGCCAAGTGTCCCGGTGTCACAGAGCTCACAGGGAATGGGGGCACTGATCCCTCCCTGAAGTGCCAGCAGCTGTCAGGTGCAAGCCTGTTGTAAAGGAGAGAGTGGATGTTTTGGCTGTGCATACAGACTTTAGTGATGTTTGTGGTCTCAGTTTGGGATGTGAGACCTTCCCTTTGAGGGGAGGCATTGCACAGAGCTGGCAGTGGCCACTGCTCAGGGTCGTGGAGCATGTGGAGCCACGCAGACTGAAAGATTAACCTCTGTCAGACTCACCTGTCTAGGGAGCAGGAGAGTTGCCATCTCTTAGCCCTTTTAAAGGAGTCTTGCTTCCTTCTATTCATGCATCCCTTGTTAAGTTATATCCATGCTTTCCCTCCCCAGGTGAGAGGTCCTTTCCCTGACCAACCTGTGCAGCTCTGCAGCTATTCCCCCTCTTCCCTCCACTTCAAATCCCACAGAAAGAGAGCAGCAATGGCTCATCAAGCTGTTCTGCATCACAGCACCACCTGTGAAGGGAGGGAGGGAACTGAAGGCTGTTCCTCAGCATGTTGGGATCTGGCACTTCTTGGGGACAGTCTGAGCAGGGGCATTGCCTTTGCAGTGTTTGATGCTTTGGGAAGGCTGACCTGGAACAGAGACTGGACGGAGCTAGAGAATAAAGTAGGTATTTATTGAGATGCCTTTAGGATACATCTTGGGCAGGACAAGAGCCTGACCAGGGCTACACCCAAGGTGGACCCAGAATGGTCACAAAATGGCTCACCAATCACGAGATCTTACATTTTTATAAGTTTTGGTCCATTTGCATATTGGGATTTAATTGCCCAATTACAGCTTCAGGTTGTGAGGTCTCATCCTTCTCGTTTTCTCTCTTCAGTCCACTGTTGTTTGTGCTTTTGGGCCTGAAAGTTGTACCCATTACCCTTCATCTCCAGCAGGAAAAGGATTTGTTTTGTCTCCCTACTCTGTGAAGAGAACTGACACTGAATATGAGGCTCAGAACTGCACCCCTGGGCAGCACAGAATCTGAAAAACATGAAAGCTCAAACTTAAGGCATCACATTCACTGCACTACAACCCACAGCAGCAGCTCTGAGGAGTGTCTGGATGGGCAGTGGTCACTTACCTCATGCTTGATGGTATATGAAGGGGGGTTAAAAAGATCAATGTGATAATCATGGCCTCACAGGCCTGTCTGTGCTGTGGTTTGAATCCTGCTCGGGGAGCAGAATCATTTCCTGGCATCTCTGTGTCTGCTAAGAGTAGAAATGTTGCCTCAAACATTGTGTAAATATCTCTGTTACATATAGCTGTGCTCTCCTGGGTATTCTGCAAGGAACTATTCAGAGCACTTGGCTTCAGCTCCTGTTGCACTGATTTGGAGATGCTGGCAGATGAGATTTTCAGGATTTATTCAGATGAGAGCTTTGCTTGCTTTTGCCCTGTGGGCAGGGCTGGAGTTCAGAGCTGCAGACTCTATTTGTGGATCTGAGTCAGGCATAGACCCAAATCATACCTGTGTGTATAACCCTCTACCTGCAGATTTGAAAAATCAGGGTTAATTGTAGGGGTTTGAATCTTTCCAGAAAGGTGAGTTTGCAAAACACTTTCAGCTGTCACCCCCACAGGATCTCACTTTTTGCTGACCAAAGTGAAGAAATTGTAAAACGCTGAGGCATCTCCTATGTATCCTTTTAGCATATTTCCACCCAAAATAGGAGGAGAGGGGATGTAAATATTTACTGGAATCGTGTATCAGAGAGGACCCAGGGATCTGCATTTGGATAATCTGCATTGCAAGGGAAGTCAGGGGAATAGCAGATGACTTTGAAAGGCCACAGTGCTGGATGTGTTTCTTAACACGCACAAATTGCTCCCTGATTTCTCAGGAAAAAGAAAGCTCTGGGCTCATTATTGTTCTTAGATCTTATTTTAGATGTAGTGCCTGGAGACCCAGTCAAGATCAGGATCTTTTGTTAGCCAAGATAAGAGCAGGCAGTAAGGTCCTTTCCTTGGAGAGCTTGCAGGATGAATCTCAGTGTGAGGAGGATTATTAAATGCAGGAATTGCCACCTTTTTGTGTTGTCTGAGGGTGAGCCCTGCTTTGCTTGGTGCCTGTTCCTTTTTTCTGTCCCCTCACAATGGTGTTACCCTTTGGGTGAAGTTTTGGATGGAAAGGTGAGAGAGAGAGGAGAAAAACGAGGGGTCTGGGGGGTCTGCTCTGCTTTGTCCCCAAACCTTTTCCCTACTTAGATGCATTTGAAAGGTGAGAATTGGCAAACTCATGTGTTAGTGAGTTACTACATGCCTGACAATGCCAGTCAGCCCAGTGTACCCCAACAGCACCAGTCCCATCTCAGAGAGGAAGGATGAGGAAATGTGCCCAACATTTGCTTTATAACAGCCATGCAGAAGTCTGCTCACTGCTGCTGAACTAAGAGATGTGTCTCTCCTCCTTTTCAGGAACTGTTTTGGCCCATTGCCTGCAGGTAACCTAAACACAGGACATAATTTCTCCACACCCCAGGTCTGTGATGAGTCTGGTTCAAAGCTGCTCCCATTCCCATTTGTTTGAACTCAGCTTTAAATATAGCTCATGGAGAAGGATGCAGTGAGGGTTTGGTAGGAGATGAAGCAGAGCAGTCCCTGTGATTACAAGGTTCTTCCTGCCACATACTATAAATGATGCTTCTGCTGTGCATCAGAAGAATGGAACTACACAAGGGCCTGAGGACCGAGTGCTCTGCTTTAATTATTCATCATTAGCAGTAGCTATTATTATTTAAGAGCCTGACGTATTAACTGCTGGCCAGTGCCTTTTCTTGATTGCTACCATCCAATATCCTTCTCTTTTGCTCTTGGGCCAAAGCAAAACTTCGTCATCAAGCCACCTTCACCCCTTTTCCATATCCCACTCATCCAGGCCCCCTGGACCTCCTCTCCAGGCTCTTGCTTGCAGTAATTCATACCAAGCCAGACAGTGCTTTGCTGCTGGTGTTAAT
Source organism: Zosterops lateralis (assembly GCF_965231275.1). Lineage (NCBI taxonomy): Eukaryota > Metazoa > Chordata > Aves > Passeriformes > Zosteropidae > Zosterops > Zosterops lateralis. The sequence goes on along the minus strand of NC_139761.1, from coordinate 5,204,276 downwards.
CCCAAGTTTGTGCTGGGTTTCCCATCAATATCCCCCTGAGTGTGACTCAGATGCCTCATACAATACATTCATGGGAACAGTTCCCACTGGCAGTGCCAGCACGCCTTACTATCATCCCCATTTCTCCCTGAGAGGCACAGCCCTTGTTTACTCCTCTTTTAATAACACAGATGGTTTTAATAGTTCTCTGTCTTCGCCCCCAGTTCTTTCTCCTTGTCTGTAGTCTGTTTAATGCTTCCTTCTAAGTGATGGCTTTGTCACTTAATCTCATTAAAACTTCTCTCCATTGAACTCCGTGAGCTGCTTATCAGACCGTAAGCCTAATCTCCCATTTGTAATTAATTTGTTCTGTGCCTCCTACAATTTGGCATCATTAGATAATGGCAGCATCCTCAAGGTCACTGATACACAGCACGAGGTAAACACCCATGGCTCCAGCACAGGCTGCCCTGCTGGTCTCCTCCTTCCTCCTCCTCCTCCTCCCTTTGACACAGGGCTTGATTTTATTGACATGTTTCTCCCTTTCCCTCAGCCAGTTTCTGATGATGTTTCCTGTCCAGCCTGTGCTGCTGTGTGACTGCAGATCAATATCTCTGGCTGTCTAGAAGCAAATGCTTTTCTGACATCCTCCTAGTGCAGGCTCATCTGCACCAGTTTTCTGCTCACCTTTCAGTTCCTTCCTCCTTGGTCCAAGAATTTATTTGCAGTGTTCATCCTTTCCTTACATTTTTTTTTTTTTTTTTAAGACTTGCAGATCCTTTTCACAGAATACTAGAATCACAGAATAGTCAGGTTTGGAAGGGAGCCTAAAGATATCTCAGTTCCAACCCCCTGCCATGGCCAGGGGCACCTTCCACTAGACCAGGCTGCTCAAAGCCCCATCCAGCTTGGACTGGAAAACTCCCAGGTGGGCTTGGAGTTGGGAATAGGATACAGAAGCCTTTCATTTTCAAGCTTTTGGGCCCAGTGGACACTCAGTGGCTCACTTATCAATAGCATAGGTAGAAACAACCCACAAATCACTGTTATAGTTTATCAAATCATAATAATGCACAAACTGTTATTATGATTTGACATCCATATTTTTGGAAAAAAAAAAAAAAAAAAAAAAAAAAAAAAAAAAAAAAAAAAGGAAAAATCCCAGATTACCACAGTTCATGGCACCAGCCAGTACCACCAGGCAATTTCCACTGGTGAGATGAAGAATATGAAGAATATTGAGCACTAGCCAGAGACGAAAACCAATCCAGTGCACCCTCCCTTTGAGCCATGTGTTCACAGGCTTCTAAAGGAAGAAGGATACTTTCTGTGGTGCTCCCATCCGCTCACTGGGATGTGCTGGTATTGAGTTGTCTGGGACCTTTACAGGCTCTGGAAATAAGGTCAGTCCTGGTACAAGCTCAATCTCTTCATTTTCCCCAGTAGATTTATTTTTATCTCCCATATTTCCCTGTTTGCATGTAGTTTCTAAGAAACTCGAATGGATTGGATCCATTCTTTCAATCTTTGCTGTTCTCTGCCTGAAAACAATCTACTAAACTTAAGTCCTCGCTGCACACAGAGCTGTCATTAGATCATAGATATTGTTATTCAATGCAGTATTGACCACAGTATTCAGAAATTCAGCATTCAGGCAGCCAGAGAGAACAGCTCCAAATCCATTGCACGCAGAGCTGTGGGAAGGAAATCTTCCAAACACTAAAATAGTTAAGATTTTTAACTCCCTGGAGCATGCAACTCTGTTTCCTAATTGGCAGATTTTTTAAAGTGTTCCTAATTTCTCTTGCCTGATAATCAAGAAAGAAAAGACACTCAAACCTACTGGTGAGAGATTCTGCAGCCTTTTGGGACAAGGCAGGCTGCTGTTAAAGAGATATATGTTTTTCTGAAGGGGGGATGATAAATGCAGGAAGGACATTTTGCATTTAATCCTGTAATGGCTGCACAGAGCTCAGCCCTGGTGCCACACTGGGAGCTGGCACGAGGCCACCAGGTAGATCCAGCTTAGTCACTCCAGAGCAGCTACAATCAAGTCACCCAGTGTCACATTTTGGCCAAGAGGCAGCTCTTTAACTGAGGATAAATGGTCATTACTCCCAGTGAAATGTGCCTGGCTCAGCAGCAAGATGTATTTGCAACTGGCTTGTGAAGTGTTCGGAGCTGTGTGTTTTCTCTGGATGCCTCAAGATGCTCGTTCAAGGCCAGGAAAACTTCATGGTTATAGTCAGAAACAAGTTTATGCTCAAAGGAGATGGTGATAAGACAAGTGACTGACTGACAGGTTGACTTCAGGAGCCTCACTCCTGAGATCAGAATCAGGTTTGATCAACAGATAAACTTTTCCTAAGCAATCCGTATTTCCTAAACCATCCTTGGTTTGGTCTCTCTCACTCCCCCAAACCATGCTGAAAACATGTTTTGTATTCCATTTATATAACTGCCTTTGTGTGCTGTGCTGCCGTTCTCTGTGCTCACACAATCACTACACCAGCATGACCAACAAAAGAGCAAAAATCATTTTATTTGGCGTATTCTCTGTTTCCTCTGAGAATGAGCCCAAGTTTGGTTTCATTCAGCTGTGATGCACTTGAAACCCTGTCCCTGGAGAGAATGCTGCAGCACTAAATGCCAGCTATCTACTATCAGAAGAGATGTTTAAAATTTCAGGTGGTTTTTTTTATTATTATTTTTAATGATCCATTTGTCTTTTGAGGCTCGTGAGCAGGCAGGGAATTGCTGTGATTTGCAGCCACAGGCTGCCCGTTCCCTCCTCTGCTTCCATGGAAACACATGCAGGATGAGGCAGAACCAGGCAGAGACTTAAAAAGTACATGATTTCCAAACTATTTGCTTTTCCTTGCAAGGAGTCCTTTACCTCCTGTTTTCAGAAAACTCTGTGTGAGGGGGAAATCTCTCTAGGGAGAGGCAGCTTTTTGAGGTGTCTGCTGTTGATGCACAGGTTTGAAAGTATAATCCCTGAGCTTGTGAACATTCTGCTCAGAGGTGAAATGCATGAGAGACAGAGCAGGGACATTTTGGAGCTGGTGTCAGTCTGGCTGTGGCATTTGGGATCAGAAGAGTTCTGCTTTTATGTAAACTCTTTGCTTTACTTTCATCTCTTCCCTGGAGAGGTCAAGATTGTACCTTCTGCTCTTCAGGACCCCTAAGACACCCAATTTGCACATGTAACAGCTCCATGTGTTCTCTGGGCAGCCCCTCTCCTCCCTAGTAAAAACCTCTCTCCCTCAGGGCAAAACCCAGATTATTTGCAGTTTGATGGTAAAATGAGGCAGGGCTGGGGAAAGGGCAGCAGAGCTGCGTGTCATAGCTCAGTACAACTTTATGCTGTGTTTTGTGTGGGGAATTGATTCAGAAAGAAACTGTAGGAGAAAATGGAATAAAGTGACAGCTGCTAGCTCTTCCTATAGTTCCCATGCAGCAGTCCCTTATTAGAAGGTCTCTGACCCTGCAGGGACATCAGCTGGCTCTGCCACCCAGTGCCAAGCTGGACCTCACTGCAATGGGAGCCACATCCTGCTGTGGTGGCTGAGTTTGCAGCATCTGAGCCTCACCCCTGGCACACCTGGTATCTTCTAGTCAACTCCTGTTTGTCAGTAAGAGGAGAAAAAAGCCCCTTTTTAGATGTAGTGACTCTAATGAGGCACTGCAGGGAAATGAGTTGCTGGGTGCTACATTTGCAGGATGTCTTCCCTGCTTGGAAAAGAAATGCATTTTATCTTCCATCACTTGCAAAGCATTCATATTTTGAAGGCTGCTGGTGTCTTTGGCAGCCTAAGCACAAAGCAGGGCAGAAACCTTTTTTACAGAACAAACCCCAGGCCACGCCCTTCCAGCTGCAGGGAAGGATGGAAGCCTCATCACAAAGCCCCCCTCAGGCATCAAGAAGTGAAAGTAAATGTCACTCCATGCTGTCTGATGATGCCACAAGATTCACACTAATCAGAGCCCTTCATTAATTATTTAGCTTCAGGAAAATGTGCCAAAGGGTTCTGACACTTTGGATGTACAAAGTAATTGCCACATTTACTTCCCAGCTAAAAGGGAGACCAGAATAAATTGTACCTGGCTGAGTTGTTGTTGTGTGTATGGGCAGGGGCAGGATCTTCCTGCTCTTAAATGTGATTCCATCCATACCCCAGAGCTCACAGAGCTCCCCAATGTCTCAGAGGGCTCAGGGTTGTCCCCCTGTGTGTCAACATGGGCTGGACATGTCACCACACTCAGCCACAGCCATCTCCATCCTCCCCTCCATCCATCATGTCTCCATGTGCCTTCTGCCCACTCCAGGGCTGCTCTGGCTCCTGCAGACAACAAGAGGGCTGCTGCCGGGTTAGTTCTGAGTTGCCAGAGCAGGAGTGGACATTCTGTTTGGAGCAGTGCAGAGCCACATCCTGCACAGAGGGCTCTGCTCCCTCCCGGCTGCTGAACAAACCAGCAGCTCCCCCTGCTCCAGGATAAGTAGGTCTCCACTGCAGGTTTGCAACCTGAGAAAAACAAACAAATGCAGAGCAGCGTGGCTATATTTATCTGAAATTTAGAAGCTGTGGTTCACAGGGAACTTTGATCACTTTAAATGTCAGGCAGTCTGGGAAAAGAATGAGGCGGGGGAAAAAGCACAGTTAAAAAGAAAGTGTTTTGGAAAAGGTAAGAGCTGCTGCTGCTGCTTCCAAAACAAAGGTGTTCTCTTCTGGCCCCCAGTATTATTCATCCTAATCTTGAGGGCTGGTGTCTCTCAGCTTTAAGCTGGGGCTGCTCAGAGGTTGAGGTTTCCAAAGCCCAGCCCCACAGATGCTGAGGACCAGCTGGACTCAGAGTCCTGCCCAGAATCCAGTAAATTCACATTTAGACTTCACATCTACTGCACCTGTGAAAGAGGAGGCTCATCCAAAACAAACTACGACAACTGAGTTTGGGGGTTGGGTTTGGTGGGTTTTTTTTGGTTTTTTTTTTTTTTTTTGTTTTGTTTTGTTTTGTTTTGTTTTGTTTTGTTTTGTTTTTGTTTGTTTGTTTTTTGTTTTTGTTTTTGTTTTTTTGTTTTTTGTTTGTTTGTTTGTTTGCAAACCAAAATAAGATTGTGGTTTTCTTGAATTTGTAATAATTTGGAATTAATGTCATGCCATTATGGTTTATCTCTGATTCATCAGCAAGACATTAATTTTAAGTACCTGGCACTTGAAATTCAAGAACCTCACATGGGACACAAGGGATATTGTGCTATGGATCCCTGGGTGGATTTATTAAGAATGAACCAACTGATATAATACAATGAGGTATTTGGTGGTACCTATCTCAGTCAGGGAGTTTCATCAAAGCCTCATGTATTTAAATGTTTGCAAGGAGGAAAACACTTAAGGAAAGTAGTTCTGATATCCCAGCAGACCTTCTGTGAATCTTGCCCAGACTTATTTTACCGTTCTCTTTGGAAATCCCCCATTTCTGCAAAAGCCAAACCTGTTGCAAGGGAATTCATGCAGAATATGCAGTATGCTTCCTTCCACCTCGTGTGCAGTGCTCTGGGATACAGTTATTTCTGGATCTCTGCAGTTATCCTGAAATTCCTGATGCTTCTACCATATCCATGTGCTGTTACTCACAGCAGAGTGGTTAAATGTGCTGTCAATAAGGAAAAAACCTTCCCTTGTTAAGTTTTGTTCAGTGGACTTTCAAGCTACTCATTGATTGATAAATACGGAAAAAAATAATTCTAATTTTCATGTATATATTCAAATCCACCCTATACCTTCTATTTTGCTCACACTCATCCCAGGACAGAGAGCTCTCACTCCTTCTGCAGAAGCAATCAGGAAAATGTGGTTTGTACTGTTTAACAATATTGTCGAGGAAATCTGAATTCCTCAGGGTTTTTCATTTAGTTTTCTAAATGTGAAATAGTTTTGCTGATCTATCTTTAATCCTTTAGCCTTGAGAATGGGAAATTAAATTGTCTTTTCTCAGATACTTGATGTCAGCATCCAAATCAGGACTTTTCTTACTGTGTGCAGAGAGGGAGCGAGGTTATATGATAGTCAAGTGCTCAGAGATAGGATCTGTTCTTCAGAGGGCAACTCATTTCCACAAATGCAGTGGGTTTAACTGGGTTCTGTATTTTTTTTTCTTCTCATTTTCCTCATTTTGCATCTGTTAACATAAGATAACTGGTTTTAGGGATGACTGATCTTAAGTTCCTAATGAGCTAGCTCCAGGGTGTGGATTTCCATGGCATATTCTGCTGATTGGATGCTGGAAGCTTGCTTGACCTTGCTTATGGTACCTTCCATAAGATAAATGCATATAATCTATCCTCTTCCCTCTGTCCCCTGTGAGGGGATGTGCAGGGGCAGGGCCAGGCCCCCACTACTCAAACCATTTCTGCTTTTCTGTGTTGCTTCACTTCCAACCAATGTCCTAAAACACCACACAAAAACCATTTTCCCTGTTTGTTTCCCCAGCAAACACAACTCTGACCACTTTTCAGCCAACACTTCTGGCACATCATTTCCTGATCTAATTCTTCTAATTGCCCTGGAGGCCCATAATAACATTTAAAACTCAGAGTGCTGCTTTGCCATCCAAAGCATTTTTCTCCAGCCAGTGCCCACACAGACTCTCAACAGAACCCTGCCCTTGTTTTCCCCTTCTCACAGCCTTGCACTGGCACTTCTGCCTCACACATCACTATTTTATGTCCTTCACTGCTCCTTTTGGGTTCTTCCTCCTACTTTGTGCCATGTAGCACCACTGCAATAAAAAGCCACTCTGCCTCCTCAATCTCTTTTGCAAGCACTTTAGGCTGTGTTTGCCCAGGACAGGAGCAGCTGCTCCTTCACCTCCCCCTGTCCCACCTGTCCTTCATTTCTCTGCAACCTCAGTCAGGATTTTCCCATATTAACATCCAGCTTTCCCAGGCGAGCTGTCTCCTTGCAGAGAGCATCCTGGTACCCAGGTGTCTCTCATCCATGGAGCAGGCTGTTGAATCCAGCAGTGTGTCAATGATTTGCTTCTGTTTTTCAGGGAAAGCTGGGGTTGCCATGACAATTGTGTGCCGGTCAGAGCCGGTGCATGGCTGCAGTATCCACACACCTCCAGCACTAATGCCTTTTATCCTCCCTGCAGGGCAGGGTGGGGGATGTAAAGATGCCCTTGGTGAGATGCTTGAAGCAGCTCTGCAGCTCAATGAGAAGCTCAGGCATTCCTGGGGAGCACCTTTCCCCAAAGAATATTATTTTTGGGAGCATCTGAAGCTGGGGAAAGGGGCTTGATTTACATTAAATTATTCTGCACCTTCTCCCCTGGCCTGAACTGGGCTGGCAGCAGGAGTGCCAGGTACAGGAGCAGGGGAGCCAGCAGAAATGCTGCAAACCCCAAGTCATTCTCAAGCACCCCTGGCTGCTTATGAGCATCCCAAACTCAATTAAAGGCTTGTGGCACTGCTGAAAATGTAGCCTCAGTCTTGTGAGCCTCTGCTTGCAGGCTGTTGGTTTAATTTGCAGTCACATTTGCAAAATTTGTAGTTGCATTTTGCACTTGGGCAGAGCATCTCAACCCCTGAATCAGCACTTAGAGCTTCAAAATTTGGGTCTGATCCCAGCAGAGCCAGAGCAAAGGATGGCCCTGCAAGCTGGAAGCAAAGCTTTGGCATTTTTGTGGGAACATTTTTCATGGGAGTGCACCAGAGCTGCCTCAGCTCAGGACTTGGATGTGCAGAGGAGCAAAGGGCAGGACAGGACTTTCCCCTGGTGGCTTGTGGCACATACTAGACCTTGCTTCAAGAATTTGCTAAAAATGCATCATCATCGTCATCATCATCGTCATCATCATCATCTCTTTGGGGTATTCCTGGCCAAAGAGGAGAGTCCCCTGTGCCCCTTACACACCACCAGGCAGGATTTCCCCATTTGCAGGAGCAGGGCAACCCAAATTCATCTTCACAGCCTTGATTGATCTCCCCTGGTCCAGGAATGGCAGCCAGCAACACCAGCCTTGCAGGTTGTGGTGCAAAAATGAGCGAGGCTCCTTTGTTGGAGCCACAGATGTTGTGCTGGGTGCTGCAGAAACAAAGCTCAAAAAGCAGATGATGGCCCAAATTTAAATAGACCAAGCAGAGAGCTCAGAGAGATGATTCCCAAGGTCACACAGGAAGCCTGTGGCAGACGTGGGGACTGAACAGAGATCTCCTGAGGCTCAGCCACGCTGTGGTCTCAGCACTGTCTTCTCTTTTGTCTTCCAGTGCATTAAGAAGATCAGTTAATGAAATGGAATTAATAATGCCAGCTGCAGCACCAGCAATGCTGTAGGAGAGAAAAATTTCACAGCACAGGCTTAAAAACGCAAGGCTTGAAAACTGGGAATAAGCTGCAAGCACTTCCCTTTGTAATGGGGGAGTGCAGGAGGTCAGAGAGAGTTTTAGGGTCTCTTCAGCTCTACTGATTAAACCTTAAAAGAGGAATGAAGATGTAGCAACTACTTCCCCCAGAGGAGAGAAACCCATGATTTTAAGGTTCCCAGCAACTGAAAAAAATAGTCCCACTGGAAAGAATCAAAAGACTTTTCTAGGTCAATGGCAGGAATAGAGCCTTTATTTCTATGAACCTCACAGTTCAAAAATAACATTAAAGAACCGAGAGAAATTATCCACCTCTGAAGAACCAGGAGTAAATCAAAACTGATTGTTTATGTGTGAGTTGTGCTGCTGCCTGCAGTAATCAGGGAGCTCAAATGGCACCACAGGAGTCCCAGCCATCTCTGGGATGGCTGCTGAAGGAGCTCTGAGCCGTGTTCACTGAGGCACATCAGAGGCTCAAAACCCAAAATTGTTTCTTAACAACACCACTGAATGTAAGGAGTTCCCCTCAAAGGGCTCATTTGCTCGGATTCAAGGAAAGGCCACCTCGTTCCCAGGGAAGGAAGCAAGGACAAAGTTTGTGTCACCTGGGTCTTTTTACCCACTCATTTGGATTTTTGCTGAAAATCTTATTATAACAAGGCCTTATTATACAGTTATGTAGGGTTATTATACAGTTATGTAGGGTTATTATACAATTATATATGGTTGTTAACAGTTATATATAGTTATTGTACAGTCCTCTTATACAGTTGGGACTCTTGAACCTGGAGAAGGGGAGACCTCAGAGCACCTTCCAGTGCCTAAAGGGGGCTGACAAGAGAGCTGGAGAGGGATTTTGGACAAGGGCATTGGGTGACAGGAGAAGGGAGAGTGGCTCCATCTAACAGCAGGCAGATTTGGATTAGATGTTGGGAAGAAATTCTTCCCTGTGAGGCTGGTGAGGCCCTGGCACAGGTTGCCCACAGAAGCTGTGGCTGCCCCATCCCTGAAGTGTTCAAGGCCAGGTTGGATGGACTGACCAGCCTGGTCTAGTGGAAGGTGTCCCTGCCCATGGCAAGGATTGGGAACTGGATGATTTTTGAATTTACACTTCCATGATTAGATATATCCATATGTATCTATATACAGATATATACATCTATAATCTCAGCCTTTGAGCAAGGATGGGTATGAAGAACAGTTTTGCTGAGCAGAAACAGAGGCAGCAGAGCAGAAGCTTAGCACGTCTCAAAATCACACTTCTTGTCCTTGTGAACAACCCAAATATTTTGACTGATGATTAAAAAAACCCTATAAATCCAGGCATTTCAAGACTTAAAAAGAAATTGCAGAGAGGCTGGAACATTATGTAGCATGCCAGGACATGGGGCTTCTTTTGTTGTGATTGTTCAGCTTCAAACTTTAATTCCGCCAGTTTAAGACCATATTGTCTTTTTTTACCAGCTTATTGATTCCTTTTGTGGTCTGCAAACCTGAGGAAAAAAAGGTAATTCATCACTGCATTACATCTTCTAAGGGAAAGCAGCAAAGACCTGGGGCAAAAGACAGCAAGGGCAAAGTTGTCCATGTGCCTCCTGCACTGTGAGAAGTGATGGACCTGAAAGAGCCATCAGCATCTCCCAGCTCATTGCTATTCGAGCTACCTCTGAGCAGCTCTGCAGACCAGAAAATGTGCAAGAATGAGCACAAGACAGTGGAAAGGATGAGAGCAGAGCCAGGCTTTGGCCCATCCTTCTGCTATTGACAGCCTCCTCAAGAAAATGTAATTGCTGGCTGCCCTTGCTTGGAGTGCTCAGGCAAAAAAATTCCCCGTTGCTCTTTAGAGCTTCGAGACATATTAATGCAACTTTTAAAATAGCATCCCCTCTATTTTTGTTGCTAATGCTAAGAACAAATTATCTTAGAAAAATAACCCAAATGATCTCCCTTAATGCTATTGTTCTGCTAAAGTGCTAAGTGTCAGGATCCTTCAGCACCACGTTGCAGATCTGGTGTTGCCCTCAATGTGTCCCATGGAGCCTTGACGTGGAGTGATGCAGGAAAATGGAGTCAGTCCAAAGTGCCTTCAAAGTCATGGCACTCCAAACAGTGGTTTCAGGACTGTCTTTGTGTTTTTAATCTTTAAATAATCTTTGAAACCAGCTGGCTTCCACCCCTGCCCTCCAGCAGGGTTGTTGAGAGACGGCCCCGAAGTTTAGTTCCTGTGGAGCTCTTTTGGTCTGTTATGATCCATTCAAGTATATTTACCTAAAAAGCCTTAAATGTTGCTAACTCTGACCTCATCAGTGGTGCACAGCTGGGTTGGGTCACTGTGGAAGGACCTCTGAGGGAGACAAAGTGGGGCTGGAGCTCCAGTCCTGCTGCAGGATTTCCTGTGTCCCTGCAAGGAGCACAACCCTGGTGGCCACACACCGTGGCAGGGTGTCCCTGTCCTCTGCAGAGCTACAGTCTCATTTGGCCATCCAGAGGTGGATGCCCTGTACCTAGAATTGCTCAAGGACAGATTGGATGGGGCTTTAAGAATCTTTGTGTAGTGAGTGGCAATTCCTGCCCATGGGCAAAGGGTTTGGAACTAGATGGCCTTTAAGGTCCCTTCCAGCCCAAATCATTCTGTGATTCCGTGGTCTTAGATGGAGTTGGAGGCATGGAAAGAAATGAAGTGGACAGCAATGTGTTCACTTGGCCAGTGGTTTCAGGCAATGATCCCATGGGTTGGGTACCTTTATTTCACTGAGTCCTTACCCCACACATCCTGCACACACAGGTCATTATCTCCAGCAGAGCTACATAACAGGCAAGTGTTGATGAGCTCTATTGGCTTGTGGCTGTGCCATCAACACTGAGCTTCATGTGATCTCACCAACACATCTTAAGATCTGTAATAATTTCAGTAACACCCACAGAAGGCTTCCTATGGACAGTGCTCTGAAGGGATGCAAATTCCACTTATTACTTTTCATCCTGCTCCTGTTCACGATCACAGGGAAGCTCTCGTCCAACACTGAACTTTCCTGCAGCTGATGCCAAGATCTCTGTGCGTATCTCACCCTTCTAAGAGCCAGGCAGTGCAAGGTTTATTTGTGCCTTCCATCCTGCTCCTGGTTTAGTTCTGTGTCAAAGAAGCAATTCTTAACCTCAGGATTGATGGGCAAGTGCTAATTCCTAATTCTGGCTCACTACTTACTGGATGCAATTTAAAATCTCATTGTGGAAATGCATTTTTTATCAATGGCCATTTTAGTGCTGGATCCACCCAGCTCTGACTGGGATTTTGTTCAGTTTCTGTAGTCACACATAGAGAGGCTCCTGTCCCCCACCTGCCTCAGGTCCTGGAACAAGTGAGTGCACACTGGAAGCTCTTCTTAGCCCATCTGCATTTTCCAAGTGTCTTAATCTCCCTGTTCCACTTCAGTTCTGTTTCTGACACAAATGCAGTGTTCTTGTAAAGCGATGGGTTCTGGTGCCTGTGGACTAAAATAGTTCTAGAAGTAGTGTGGGAGAGTCCAATCACATGGGCCAGGTCTGAAGAGAGACTTTTCCAAAGGGAAGTAAGAATTTAAACAGGAACCCTGATGTTCTGGTTTGTTTTGGTAGCCTGAAAGAGGGAATGGAGACATCAAGTCTGAGGCAAGAAAAATTTCTACCAACAATGAAGACAAGGAGAAATCATCAGTGAGATGTTAAATGTACATGGACCACTCTTCTGTCCAAAGGGAATTCATCCTTCATACTTGACTGAGAAATTTGGGTTACAGTGAGACCAAACAGAGATCTTTTCCCTTCTCACTGCTGTGTTGCTGGTGGTGTGCACCCAGTAGCTGTGAATTTGACCTGTGCACCATGTTTGGGAGGTCTGTGGCTATTCCAGGGACAGGGATGTAGAATGTGAATTAGGTCTCTGTTTTATACACATTGCTTGTAAATACTTCATATTATGGCTTGGTGCTGGGAACCCCCCATTGTAGAGCTGCAAAGAGTTTGCAGGGCAAAATGTATCAATAGGGATATTTTCTGCTCTTGCAAAAAACAATCAGTCCATGCTTAGAAATCATCCCTTACCAACCTCTTTCTTCCTTTTTTTTTTTTTTTTTTTTTTTTTTTTCTTTTTAACAAAGCCAGGAAGAACACAAAATCCAGATTTGTAAAATTATAGATGGTTTAATCTTACTGTGTGCAATGAGAGCTGAAGCCAGTTCTGCTCCAATTGGTTAAGGATTTCCCTGTTAGACGAATGAAGACGCTGGGTTCGAGCCTAAGCAAGTGTTTTTAGAGATCTCAAGGATGGTTTATAAACATGAACAGCAGCTGTTGGCCTCTGCAATCCCAGCAGAGTTTCCTGGGTAAAGAGTAAGATAATACTATGGTGAATCTCCTTAAATTTTGGCTTTCTTCTATAAGATGAATTACCTGAGGAAAGGATAAGTGACCTACTACTGCCAGTTGGAGGAGATTTCTGTTAACTCAGGTATTAAAGACCTTTTATTTTTGGAGCCAAAAGATCAGAGAGGTTCAAACTCTACTCCCCATGTTGATGAGTATGTGACCCACTGTGTCTGTGTTGATGTCTGTTCCCACATAACAAAAGCAAAATTCAGTAAAACGCAGCTAAAGTGAAATTATTTCATGAACTGTCATGATCTAAAGGTTTAAATCCAGCCTCAGAGCTGAGAGGTGCCCAGCTGGGGTCATTCTGCCCAAAATGACTGGACATACTCTGATATACTGGTCACTCTTCAGTGAAATGGGGTGACTTTTTGGGGAGTTTCTTAATATTACTAGGCACCCCAAAATCTGAAAATACAAACAGGTTGAGTGGCAGAGGATTTTCTTTCTCCATGTTTGCCAAGTACAACCGTTGCATGGTTATGATGTCTCTGCAAAGGCTGTTCATAATAGTTTATTGGTGGGGAAACTGAGGCAGAGGCTGTGTCCTGCTAGGAAAGGGCTCATGTTAAAATTCAGCTATTTGTGGGCCTTACACAATTTTTCCTGTATTCCTGTACTCTTACACCTCAAACCCTGATTTATGCAGCGTTTTGGGCAATGAGAGGAGGCAGCCCTCATTCCCTGCACACCCAAACCAGGTGGGGAGTCATCAGCATCCTGGTGTAGCAGGGGTTGGCATGGGGGGGACACACGGGTCACCTCATGCCCCCAGGGTTTAAAAAAAAAAAAAAAAAAAAAAATATATATATATATATATAAATGTATAAAAATATATTTTACCCCTGTAAAATAAGGGTTGCTCTGCAAGGCTTGGATCCTGACCTTGTTTATTTTCTTGCTCTGCTCCCGACCCCACCCAGCTGGGCAGAGGAGGGGGAGGCATGAAAACCTGGAGGGGTTGGGTGAAATTTGGCCTTCACACGAAAAAAAAAAAAAAAAAAAAAAAAAAAAAAAAAAAAAAAAAAAAAAAAAAAAAAAAAAAAGGAAGAAAACACCAGATTCCATCACTGTCAAGAAATTTCTGGAACACGAACAGCCACAACGCTACTGACACACAGCTCCTCATCCCACCCCCCCACCCCCCCCCCTTTCCTTTCACCCGCACCCAATTTGTTTTTATTTCTTTACCATCAGGTCGCCTTAACCATTTCCACGGCTTTTGGGGAGGCTTTAAGCCGCCCGAGCGCAAGCTTTTGATTTGAAAAGGGACCCGCATCCCCTTTTCAAAGGGAGCCTGCTCCCCAGGGCAACCACATCAGGCAGCGCTGATTTGCTGCAGTGGAGACCGCAGCGCGTACAATATGCCCTCCCCCTCCGCCTGTGCCGCTTACAGCATCAGTCCTGAGCCGGGCGGGGAGACGGCGGTACCCAGCGACCCACCCATGCTCGGGAATGCCTGAGTGCTGCTAACGCACTGCCTCCGACCACAAGGACCGGGCAAAAAAAAAAAAAAAATAATTCCCTCCAGCTTCTCCCCCGAGATGCAAGCCAGTGCCGATTCTACCAAGATGGACTGTCTTTGGAGCAACTGGAAATGTCAGGGTATTCTGTCTGTTCTGGTGTTTGCATGCTAGGACTGCATGGCAGAGGAGGAGGCAAAGGCAGGATCCATCCATTTATTTTATTTTATTTTATTTTGCATTGTTCACCTGTGTGGGCCTTTTGCATGCTGTTTTCCTCTTCCCCTCCTCGCCAGAGCTTTTCTTTTGGGGGTAATTTAAGAAAGAAAATATTTTAAAAAACCCTATAATTTCTTGGAATGCATTTCTCCCGTCCCCAGGCGCCTCACCCTGAGAGCATCCAGGATCCAGGTCCTCCCTCATCCCCAAAGCATCCGCCCTTGCCCTTAGCGGCGTCATCCCTCACCCTCGCCTCTCTCCCTCGGGATATGGCTGGCATGGTTTCCTACCTTTGGGGGGCTTTAGGGAAGGCGGGTGACGGTGCCTCGGGGCTGCCCAGGGTTTGCAGGTGGTGGCTTTGAGCTCCCGGTGCCTCCTGCCCACGGACACACCCAGAGCCGGGCTCAGCCTTGTGGCACACAAAGAAAACGCAGCCAGGGATGGCCCCCCGCTTCCTACTTTGCTCTGGGCTTGTTGTTTTATTTTTTTAATTTAATTTTTTTTAAACCCCACAATAATCTTTTTATGATGCTCCCGAGCTCTGCTTCCAGGGGGTATAAAACACTGCGGTGATGTTGTCGCGCTGCCGCGTAGGCGAAGGGAACAATGGCATCTCTCCCCTTTTTTTTTTGTTGTTTTTTGGGTTGATTTTCAGCGTATCGGGGTAGTGTCTGCGCTGGGTGGGGCTGGCCACCTTCCCGGGTGCCTTGGACAAGGTTTTCAGCCATTTTTAGTCGGCTTCACACTTCCCAGCCAGCATCCAGCCTTTGTTTTGATAAAAGACAGTCTCTGTGACGCTGCTCCATGGGCAGATTAGAGGGAGAAAAGCCAGCGGCTGATCCTGCCCGGGCAGGCTGGGGCTGCTTTGGGCAGCCTTTGTTTGGATGTATTTTTTAATTATTATTATTTTTTAAATTTTAAGGTGCATGTTTAGGCTGAACAGTCAGTTCAGTGGTGCTGATGCTCCCAGCAGGGAGAGAGATCACTCCATAGCATCATCTCATTAAAGGCTCCAGGATGCTTGCAGACAGAGTTTCATAAATGCAGCTCCATGCAACAGAAGCTGGAAAACCTTCCTAAAGTGGTTTTTTTTGGAGAGGGGTGGGGTTGGAGAGACCTTTCAGACGCTTGTCTCTAGGGAGCTTGATATTTTTGCAATCTCAATTCAGCATTTAATTGTATTTAGGAACTGAGGGTTTTTTGGGGGGGAAAGATGAGTAGCTGGAAAGTAAACATGCACCTGTTAAATGCCAGGCTCCAGCAGCTCTGGTTTTCCACACTGAAATGAAGGGCAAGGCTTTTCCGTGTGTTTGTGGGATTCATTAAGCTCATAAGAGAGCCACAACCAAACTTCAGGGTCTTTTCATCCGAGCTTTGCAGATGAACTTCCTCCCAGGGTGGGGTTTGGGTTTTTCTTCAGAAATGCTTGGTATTTTTGCTTGTTCTTATAAAAACATTGACTTGCTGAGTCAGATTGCTGAACCACCTGTTTTTAGAACTAAACTGAGTATTTTCCTTCTCATCAGGAAAAAAAATTCATAAATTTAAAAAAAAAAGGGTATGCTGCTATTGTTTAATTAATAATTAATAGTGGGGTTTCTCTCCTTCAATGCTTTCCTTTTTGGAAGTGGGGTAGATTTGATGAAAATTGAATGGCACCAATATGTCCCATGCTGGTTTGAAAAAAAAAAAAAAATCCTAGGTCTGAAAAAATCGACGCAGTTAAAATAAATCACTTGCCTCACTTCCACAGCATTTCCATATTTTTCCTTTTCCTTGGGTGGTGCTTTATGATTCCAAAATGATCCTGCAGAAAACATGAAATAGCCATAGAATATTACTTCTGTCATCAAAATTCTTTGATCAGTCCCAGATAAAATAGAGGAAATTTAAAATTCAGGAGAACGAAGACTAAAGACGATTCATTGATTCCTTTAGTATCTATTATTCATGTTGTGTCTGTCTCAACCTGGAATGTCAGTTGTGTGCAAATCTGGAGTTGTATAATTTTGCCAGCTTGATTGTCAATGGAATTATGGTTCCTCCCTGAAAAGTCTGGAATGTGTCTGTGAGTGTAACAGATGCAGAGGGAATGTAAATACAGAGCATATTTTTATGGAAATGATGGAGATGCAACAATGAGGTTAACAAGAGTTTTGATTACTCAACAACCAAGCCTGCAACTAGCTGTATCATTGAATTGATCCTGTAGTACTTAGGGCTGGTGTAAAATTGGGTGGGGATCATGAGAAGCTGCAAAGACCCTTTGGTGAAGCTTTGACTTTGCCCCACTCTTTTGAGGTGCTGTTGTTTCCCTTGCAGTGAATCAATTGCTGTTGCTGTGCACATTTAGAAATATTGGTTTTTACCTGCCCATCCTGCAGGTGCAGCAGGATTGGAGCAAAGATAGATCATGATCCAGCCCTTGGGTGAGCAGGACAGTAAATTCACCCCTGCTGGGTGTTTGCTTCATTCAGAATATTAACATGGGTGACTTTGGGGAGTTGCGGAGACTTCCACGCCCAAGTCGTCTCCGCACTGGAGAAGGTGATGCATTTGAAGCAGGCTGGGATGGAGCCATGCATAATGCATGAGTGTGAGGAGAAATGTCTCCCCTGGGCGTGTTGGTGGCCTTGGAGGAGCAGCCTGCAGGCTGTGCCAGGCGTGTGTGTGACACGAGGGTGTGACAGAGTGCTCGGCTTCCCGCCGGGAGCTGCTGGGCGAGGGCAGCCTCCAGCATCAGGTGAAGGAGCAGGTCCCCCTGCCTTCCCCAGGGGCTCAGCTCAGCTCAGCTCAGCAGGACACAGGTTCACCCCTGCTAGAACTATTCTCTGGATAAGGCAGGACATAAAACCACAATTCACAAGATTTGTCGAAGTCCAATTTTTGATCCTCACCCCAACAATCCCACCCTGTGCCCAAGAGCATTGGCCAAACACTCCTTGAGCTCTGCCAAGTTTGATGCTGTGACCACTGCCCTGGGGAGCCTGTTCAGTGCCCAGCCACCCTCTGGGTGAAGAACCTTTTCCTGATATCCAACCTAAACCTCCCCTGACACAGCTCCAGCCATTCCCTTGGGTCTTGACACTTGGCACCACAGAGAAGAGATCAGGAGATCAGAGCCCAAGTTTTGCACCTTTGCACCCCAGCTTGGAGGAGTTGTTTGGTGTCAGTACACTGGTCCTAATGAATATTCCCTTTTCCACTCTTCCTTCTACATGCCAGCTCTTGGCTGGCCATAAATGTCAGCCTTGCTCCTGCAGCTTCAGTCTTCTGCAGGACTTAATAAAAAAGAAAAATGTAAAGATCCAGAGACACAGGCCTGTGAAGTGTTCATAGAAATGATCCTAAATATTCCCCACACTATAATTCTAACTTAATATGGGAAAGGACTGCAGACTTCATCAAATCCATCTAGTTGACATAACTCTGCTGGACTGCAGTTATTGATTATCATTTTCCTGGCAGCTGTTTTTAGAGAGCCAGCTTCCTTACTTGACTGACACACCCATTGGTTTCCAAAGGGTGATGGGATGCTGCAGCAACTGTTCATGGCCATGTTCCTCACTTTAAGACTGATAAAGAATTTCAATGGCAATAATACAGTTGCATGCTGTTAATCTGTAATCTTATTGACAGTTGTGAAGTCTGCCTAATTACAGCTTTATAATGACAATGAAACTTCAGCCAGTTGGTACCTTCAGTGCTTTACTGAAAATGTTGTGGGCTGATCTCTCAGCTGGGATCCACAAAGATTTGCCCCAGTATTTGGTTCTTATGTTGGATCTTGGTAGGGCTAAAACCTTGGTACCAACTCAACACCTGCTGTAACCAATTTAGCTCATAGTTTCAAAAAATTGTACCAACTTATGGAGAGTTTATTTCTTAATTTCACGGATGATTTCCTGTGAAGTTTGAAGGAAATTTGTCAAGATTGTTTACTACTTTCAGATTTGCTTGCTTTTTTTTTGGTCACTGATGCAGAAATTGTATCAATTCTTCTTTCAGCACTTTCCTGTTGATGGAAAAAAAAAAAATCAGTGAGAAAATGTGCTCTGAGCACCTGCTGTGCCACCACAGAATCACAGAATGGTTTGGGATGGAAGGGACCTTAAAGACCACCTAGTTCCAACCTCCCTTCCATGGACAGGGTTCCTTCCACCAGACCAGGTTGCTCAGAGCCATGTCTTTTAAGAACTGATGGACAATATTCTTTCATTGCCAGAACAAGGTGAAAACTCCCCCAAAGTAATAGTATATTGAGGATTAATTTAAACTCCATCAAGGTGGTGATGGTGGGGAGGGCAATAGCTGAAGACAGTGTTGGAGGGCTGCTTTTGTTTTCTTTAGGCCTCTGGGAAGTGAGTTCTGGTGAGGCTTTTATGATATCAGAAGAGGTACTTCCTCCACGTCATATTAAATTATAAATAACATAGGTCTGAACCCACTCATTTTGAAAATATGCAGATTTTGGAATGTTTGGATAGAGTCTGAGAGAGAGTCCAGGTCTATTCCTTTGGTCCAGGAGCATCTTGGGAAAATCTTAATATGTCCATAGCATTATGTGCACCCAGAGCCTGCATTCAGGGGCTCTGCTTGGTCTCCTTGGTTTCTGCCCATTTAAGGTGAGAGCCATAACATTCTCCCCAGAAACTGGCCAAGGCAGGCAATGATACAGTTTGATGAGCAGGAACTGTGTGTGTGTCTCCTGCTGCTGTGCTCAGTCGTGGTCTTGAGGCATCTCTCAAATGAACATGAAAATGACAGCAGTGTAATCATTATTAGCAGCACCAATCACATAATAATTAATAATTAATGGTAATAAATGCTACAATAGACTCATGAGTGGTGTGGTTGCACGGTTGATTTTTTACTGAGAAGCCTCTTTTACTGCCAGTCCTCTCCTGTCTCCCCAAGCCTACTCTGGTGCCTCACATAAGGGCAATCCATCAATACTTTTTTTGCTCACATCTTGACCTTGCAGATGTTGTAGGATATAACATGGAGGATATAACAACCTTGTATATAATCATTCTATATCAAAGTTTTCCTTTTCCCTGATCCTAGTCTTCTTCCAGGTCTCCTCTCATCAAACTCTGGGGACTAAGAAGGTCTGAACTTTCAAGTTCAACCTTGAAACAGGTGGATGATAAAGTTATAAAGCTGAACTGAGGACAGGAAGTTAATGGTCAGAGTGTGCACAAGAGGCAGAGGTATGGAGAGATTCCTCAAGGCTGGAGATGAAGGATCAGGAGATATTCCTCTTGAAGCAGCACAGATATTCTCTCTTGGCTCTGGTGTTCATCACAGCAGTCTCCTGAAGGCAGCAGACTGCTCATTAAACTGCGTATCCATCTGTATTACATTAGAATCAAATCTGTTGTGGGGAAGGGAGTGATGTCCACATTGGATCCTTCACTGGAGAGCAGAGGGAAAGGCTGGTCCTGCATCCTGTGGTTAAACCTGCAAACTGGGCTTGCTTTGAGTATGAGCAGTTTTGAGTATTTATTTCTACTCAAAACCGACAGCATTGGCTCATTTGTTGTCAAATATTTCTGTGACAGTGCTGTAAACAAGATTGTTCTTCTTAAATTGTTTCTTGTTTTTTTCACTCCCAGAAGGTCTGATAAATGCCTTATAAAGTCATTTATATTTATGAAGTTGTAATGTTACACAGTGTACAGAAGTAAATGCTGTGTACAGAGAGGTTTTTCTCACTTCTCTTAAAAACTATTATTAGATAGGAAGCAAAGCAGTACAAGCCCTTGATTTTTACCTCCTAAGCAGGCCTGGTGGTGCCTCCATGGTGGGAAGGGCAGCTTGATCCCTTCCAAAGGTGTTAGTTGTGTAGTACACAACATACAACCTTTTGTATAATCATCAAGGCCCATGAATTTCATTTGAAGGCTGGGTACCAGGGCTTTGCTCACACTTTTTCTACTGACTTCCATGGAAATGCTGCTCTTTGCATGATCATTTTTCACACAGTTGTTGCAGTAGAGGAAAAACCTTGCAAAGTCAGAAGGAGAGAACAGAGATTTTCAGAGGAAAAGCTGTGAAAGCTTTGAATTGTCCAGGTTCTGCTCGGTTGATCATTAATTTCCATTCTAAAATGCTTTTCTGTGAGACATGGCATGGAAAGATCCCCATTTTTCCTACAAAAATATTTTTTGGAAAACATAACCATGCAGGAGGATATTTTAGCTACAGGTTGGTTTGGATCCTCTATTCTCCCTCTGAGATCCTTGCTCAGGAGGCTGGACCTGCAGCTGCCCCACACCACAAGGCTTCTGGGAACCACAAAAACCCCCCAGTGTTTCCAGATCCTAACAAGAATGGATTCAAGAGCATTCTTAATCAGTCTGCTTTGCAATGCCCTTTCCAGCCCCCATATTTATCTTCTGGCATTTTGATACCAAGCACTGAGGAGCAGAAACAAACTGTGGGAGCTTTTAGGCACCAGTGAGCCATTTCTTGCTGCCACAAGCACTGCCTGCTGCTGCTGTTTCTTATATTTGTGAGGTTTAATTTTAGCTTTCTTATATTTGTGAGGTTTAACATGGTTATTTACCAGCTGTTCATATTAACAGGTGGTTTCTTGTATCACAGAGTTCACCTTTGCTAATCTGTGACTTGGCCCCGAGTGCAGGATCCTGTTAGTTTAGTCAGATAAGGTTCTGCCATAAAAGTGTGGCCTTAAAGCACTGGGGTTTTGGCACTTTTGAAAAATCTTGCAACTAGGAGACTGCTTGAGTAACATTTTGCAAGTTCTGCTGTGAGTTAAAAAGCATGAGCAGATAAACAGCTCATCAGACACTCTTCTCCAGAAACATTCTTCAAAGGCAGTGCCAGTGACCTGCAGTGCTGCTGTCTTAAAGATGGCTGGTAAGTCTTCCTTAATAAATGCAAATAGTTTTGAGTCTGAGGCTGTTCTGGCAAAACCCAGAGTCCTTTTATACCTCCACAAATGACTCAGACTTTTTGGTGAGTTGTACTGCTGAGAGTGCAAAGTGAGTGATGTTGCTTCCCTCCTTGCAGGAGGCTGAAGGGAGACCATGGAAAGCTACAGCAGAACAGCTTCTGCATGTTAATGGGCATGGGTAGGATTTTACAGCAGTGATTTTCAAAACAGAAGGAGCCTGACCCTCAAGTGAGGCCAAGGCTGATTTCAATGGCCAAGCCCCTTTTGCAAACCCTCGCTGCAAACTGGGTGGTTTGAAGTTGGCGTTTTGGCTCTCGGAAGTGGATCTGGCTTAGCCAAACAGACTGAGCCCCTGGCCAGTTGCATGCACATCACACATCGACAGCCTCACGTGGCACCAGCCGCCTGCCTCATGAATATTCAGTGTGCATTGCTCAGAATTGTGCCATTGTGGTGGGGTCTGGGCTGCACCCTGCACACACACATTAAAACACCCGGACCTTACACCGCACTAGGACTTTTATCCTTTCCCTTCTGATTGACCAAAGCAGTCAATTATTAAGTGGTTAATTCATGCTGTGAGGTATCCTCTTGTCCTCTAGTTTGTCTGGGGGATGCTGTGCCCACCTTGGAGCTGGGCTGGAGGCTGTCTCAGCCTGGCAGGGCATGGGGCCAGCATGTGCTGGCAAGTGGCTCTGCAGAGGAGTGTGTGTGTGTGTGTGTGTGTGAAAGCTGTGGCTCCAGCTCAGCTCCTGGCCCTGTCATCTTTATTCCCACTGAGTCTCCATGTGCTGGGGAGGCTGCTCTGAGCCTGGCTGGTTGTCTCTGCAGTGTGCCAAGGGAGGGGTACAGGCAGCTGCACTGGTTATGCTTAGAGACCTATTGGAAGGCATTAAACCCATGGGGTCAGAGAGAGTGTTTGGGAGGAGTTGTTTGGTATCCTAATCAGTTTTACATGAATGTAGAGTGAGATAAAACTCAAACCAGACATATAAATGTGCTGGACAACCTCATTTTTAATTTTATTCTTGTTTAGAATAAAAAAGAAAGGGTGTGAGGAGGGTTGATGCAAGTCTGGGTTCACCTGATGGTCAATGAGAAAACTTCTCATTCATTTGCCCCTTGGTCTCTATTTACAGCACCAGACACTGATGTGACAGGTACTTTGGCAATGGTGTAAATGGTTACAGGAGAAAATGGCACTCTGAGGAAGCCAGGCAAAGGATCACAGCTGGGGCATTCTGCACCCAGAGTGAGGTGCCTCTCCCTGCTTTTACGGGAGATTTCTTTAGGTAAGGAAATGTAGGAGAAAAATGTGTTTGACTACTGTCTCAGCAAGGAAGCCTTTCTTTACCAAGAGGGTGGTCAAACTCTGGAACTGGCTTCTAAAGAGAGAGTCAATGCCCCAAACCTGTCAGTGTTCCAGAGGCATTTGGAAAATGCCCTCAAAAACGTGCTTTAGCTTTTGGTCAGCCCTGAATTGCTCAGGCTGTTAGAGTAGGTTGTAGGTACCTCCCAAGTGAATATAGTCAGTTCTATTCTATTCTATTCTATTCTATTCTATTCTATTCTATTCATGTAAAAAAGTCTTTGAAGTGTCTGAAGCTGCAACTGAAAGAGAAAATGTGGCTCTGACAGGTGTAGCTCAGGTGTTTTTAGCAGCATCTAAATTCCAGGGCAAGTGAGACAGCTCAAACCCCTGAGGCCTGTCAGCCAAAGTCTTCCCAAGTCTCCACTGATTTCTAGTTCTGGATTCTCCTTCTTCCCCTTCCCTGCCCAAGGAGCTGTGAGGCTCACCTCCCTCTTGTATCACCTTTTGCAAAGAGGTTTGGCTCAGCCCCTTCTCCTTAAGGGAGAGAAGGAGGAATGGCTACAGGACATCAAATTCCACCCAAACATCTGGACAGGGCAGCAGTGCTGCAGCTCCCCATCCCTTCAAAGGAGATGAGGGGAAAGCAGATGTTCCTCCTGCCCTTGAGAATCCTGACAGACCTGGCAGGCCATGGGTGAGGGGAATGTGCTCCCAGGCTGGACCTGGGCACTGGAAGAGCCATGTAAAAATCA
Organism: Zosterops lateralis; assembly: GCF_965231275.1. NCBI lineage: Eukaryota > Metazoa > Chordata > Aves > Passeriformes > Zosteropidae > Zosterops > Zosterops lateralis. Next base: position 5,180,860 of record NC_139761.1, on the reverse strand, counting down.
TTGAACTCGTCTCTCTTTTCTATGCTGAGATTTTCCAACTAGCAGTTGGCGCTCTTTTTTTCCATGCACATGGGAATATTTGCCTCAGGTCTAAAAGACACAGGATCCCTCTCTCCCAGGTCTCCTTTGGCTGGAGAAAGAGGCCAGATGGTTTTTCATCTCCTCCCTCGTGCATGCACTTGTTCCCAGAACTGTGTCACTTGGCCTCTGTCCATCTCTACTCTGATCCTTTTCTTACCTGATACAGCTGAGTAAATATCCCAGTCATTCCATGGCAGGAACAGATGACTTTCAGGACATACACATACCTGGTCAAGTCTGTCTCGAGTAACTCAGCATCTTCCTTTTTTGAGGGGAATGAGAAAATGCAGTTTGGCATCTCTCTGCATGAGAATGCAGCCCACTGCCAGTCTGCAGGAGTATGAGTTTGATGATCATCAGAAGAAAAAGGCTTAGTTGGTCATTTTGGATCTTATTAATTGGGCTAAGGGATAATTGGACTCAGGGAACTCTATTGGAGTTCAGTTTGTATTTTTTTGGCTCAGTTCTCATTTGTTTGCCTCTCTACTGCCTGTGTCCCAGGGAGTGTTTTCCTGTGGCAAATGTCCTTTTTCTGCCATCAGCAGATGATGTGCCACGTACACCAGCTCACCTGTGCTTATTTAATTTAACACTGAGATTTTGTGTAATAGAAAACTTAAGTATCCCTAAGTAAGATTTGTGTAAATTTCCAGTACTTTCCTCTGTCAGAATTAATTTTTGAGCACAGAAAATATCAGGTTGTGAGTAATTACAGACTCATAGAATGGGTTGGGTTGAAAAGAACTTTAAAAATCAGCTCATCCCATTCCTCCTGCCATGGGCAGGGACACCTTCCAGCTGTTCCAATCCCCATCCAACCTGGTCTTGAACCCTTCCAGGGATGGGGCAGCCACAGCTTCTGTGGACATCCCATGCCAGGGCCTCACCCCCCTCACAGGAATTGTAATAGCTCCTGTCCAAATGCTCAATGGTGACAGCACCCAGTTATTATGCTGCAGGATTTTGAAGTACCTTTACTGAAAAAGAATATTTTAAAATGGCCAAAGCTGCACACTTGTGTTGTGGATGCCATTTTGTGAGGATGGTTTGCAAGGATGGATTTGCTCCAGCACCTTGTCACTGTGAGGAATCTGTGGAGCTCCAGCTGTGTCCTGCCATACAGCTGTGTCTGCTGCTAAACCTCCCCATCCAGGTGCCCTGATGATTCTGGAACTGCATTTTGGAGCATTCCCCACTCCCTGCCCTGAGGTTTCTGCAGGAAGCAGGCATGGGCATGTATCTGTAAAAGACTGGTCCCTGTTTGGTGGGGTCAGCCCCCAGGATCCCAAAACAGGCACCAAGGTCCCTTGTCCTGTGGCTTCCATGCAGCCCATGGGATCCAGTCCTGTGTGCTCATCATCACAGGTCTGGTGCTGAACACTTAAAATAGTAAAAGGTTATTATATACTGGATAGTGATGGAGAATGTAATTGGATGTGAATGGTGCATGAAGAGAGGAGAGCTCAGCAATACAACAGCAATTTTTTGCATTCAAGCCCATCTGTAAGGCAAGGCTAATATGTGTGATAGTAATGAGTAATATAACTCATTGACTCAAGGCAAGCACGCTGTGATGACTCAGAATTTTTGGAGATTAGATGATAAGGTCTAAGAGGCTGGATTAATTTTGTTTCTTTTAGCATGGGTGACTTTTTTTTTTTTTTTTTTCCCCCTGACAGATTGCAGCTTTTCCTGAATTTACTCTTTTGTTCAGAATGATTTGACAAGTGGCATCTCTCAAATCTGTTTGGCTGGTGGTGTGTTCAAGCTGTTCTTGAGGACTTGTGCAGTGTGTGAAATTAAAGCTGTTTTGTTTAGGTTGTCATGAGCACGCTCTCTGGCTGGATGAAGAGTCCTCTCAGAAACAGGTTGTGGGTGTAAACAGATTAAATTCACCTTTGCGGACTGGATATTCCACAATCCTTTTGTAAAATTTTGCTATTTTAGCAGCTGTCTCCGGTGCTGAATTTTTTTTGCTGGAGAGGTTGAAATAAAATGTACAAAGTGGGTGGAAAAACACTGTAAAAAAACCACTGTAACTGCTTTACAAATGTAAAATGCACTAGCTGAAAATGGTCTTATGCTCTTGTTTTGTTCTAACCAGCAACTCCCATGGACAGGGGAAGTTATGTAACAAGCAGAAAGGTTGTTGTTTTTTTTGTAAAGTATTTCTGAGATGGTTGAATTGAGTCACAAGAGATATTTTTTTCTGTCTTTGAAGGCCTTATCTGAAAAATGGTTTCCTACTCATGGACCTATTAAGCAGTAGTAAAACCAGGAGTCTTTTCCTTTCTCAAAACTTACGAAATAACAAAATTAAATTGTCAGAACTTTGAATGGGAAAGTGGTTTACTATGGCTAGCCCCAAACTTTCTCATCCCCTTATCCACAACCAAAACTGGAAAACACTTTGATCAATCATTTGGCATTTGAACTTGTGAAAAAGGCTCAAACCAACCCAAATAAAAAATTAGAATTTTCAGACTAAATGCAAGGTAGGTTGAAATCCTCCATACAGCCCTAGCAACAACACAAACCCCAGCTCGCACTTGCCTTGCTGCTGCAAGAGACCCACCCACCGTGCTGCAGTTGGAGATACTCACCCATCTTATCTAACCCAAGGAAAACAAGGATTTCAAGTAGGTCATCAATTGCAATTTCCTCAGCGCGTCACTCCAGCCCCTTCACTGCTCCTGCTGGAGGAGCTCCTGTTGCTGCTGCTGTGAGCAGAGATGTGGGAAACACTAAAAGTAAAAAGGATTTTTAGGAGCTGAAAGAGCAGGCCTCTGAGAACTCAGAATCTGCTGCTACTAAAAAGTTTGAAGCTAGAAAAGATACAGCAGTATAGCAAACAAGAACATGGGAAACAAAGGCTGAGTTTCTAGGTTTCGCTTGAATAAATCTTAACACTGCAGAAAATCTATGCCTGACAAGATAGTAGAAGGTTTTAAGCTTAATAATGGAATAATGTTTATTGTTGATAGAAAGCAAGCATTGTTTGAAGCAGGTGTACGTGTGCTGTCCATGATTGGTTAGAACAATTGTCTGTAGGGTATAACAATATGTTATTGGCTGAAAAACTTTTAAAATGCTCTGTCATGAAGAAATTTGGGGCTGCTACTGGCAGCAACTTTTCCCAGTTGTCTCTACCCCTGTAACGAGACTGAGATTTCATTGAAGATTGAGAACAGCTACCTCGGGGTAGCGTCTTCATTAAAGACTGAGAACAGCTACCCCAACCATCCTGGGGTACAGAGACATCCCTGCTGCTCTCTCTCCTCCTGGGAGGACTCTGAGGCTCACACAGAGGCCTTTCCAAGTTCCTGCCTTTAACAATTTGATCTTCTCCCCCCAGCTATCGACCTGTTGTACTGGCGTGACATCAAGCAGACGGGGATCGTGTTCGGCAGCCTCCTGCTGCTGCTCTTCTCCCTGACCCAGTTCAGCGTCGTCAGCGTCGTGGCTTACCTGGCCCTGGCCGGCCTCTCGGCCACCATCAGCTTCAGAATCTACAAATCCGTCCTACAGGCCGTGCAGAAGACGGACGAGGGCCACCCCTTCAAGTGAGTGGCTTTCGTGCCACACAGAATTCCCATTCTTGCTCATAAAGCAGGAAATAATAATATTTTCACAGTGTATTGTATGGTTTAGATCCTGGAGAGAGAGAGCAAAACAACACGTCGCAAAAATGGTCATCTTCTAAGACATGGGATTTTATTTTTATTTTTTTTCTCAAAAAGATACAGGAAATTTTAACAGAGAAGAGGGGTTTTTTTAAGAGCTAGAGGTAATACAGCATGCCTGCAAGGGAAAAGAGCATTTCTTATCGCTACAATTTGGGACGGCTCAAATAACTGTTGCTGTAGGACACGAAAGAAAGATGAGAGAGTTCAAATATTTCAGAAGGCAAAGAGCATAGAAAAAGCTTTATTGTCTAATTCTTGAGACTACCTTTAATAAGGTGTTCTGATACCTTAACATGGCTAAGGTGAATAGGAACTAATTGTTGGTGAATAGGAACGACACCTCTCTAATCCCATTGGTTAAACCAGAGACACAGCAAAACACCACCTGGAGAAAAATTGTTTTGAGAAAGGAGAGTTGTTTGCCAAAATTGTTTTGAGAAGAAGCTTTCTTGAAAAAATTTTCCTTGAAAAAAAGTTAGCAGCTGCTAGCAGGCTAAAATCTCTCAGACCCAGAAATATCAGGCACACAAAATAACAATATGTAGAACTCTGGTTTCTTTGGAGGGCTTATTATAGCAAAAGTTTATTGAAAGACAGACTCCTTTTTACAGTGTTTGGTACAATAAGTATTATTGGTCATTTAGAGCAACACCTCTTGACCCTTTCTTACAAGTAAACAACAAGTTAGAAAGACATCAGCTGCTAACAGTTTTCCACCTTAACGGTTTTCCACCTTGCAAGGATTGTTTTGATTCTTCGACTTCCCAGGCCAACGTGAGAAAGTTCTGTACTTGGCTTTCTCACATGCCCAAGCTATTGCCTGGAGCCTAAAAAATCTATGTTCTGACCACTGTCAGTTCCCACAGTTTCTGAGCATGATCTATTGGGCACAGAAGGAAACTCTATCTTTTCTCCAGCAACCTGATATCTAAGTGATGGTGGCAGTGCCAATGTACTCCCCACTCTCCACAGAGTCTGGAGGGTTTGCTTCATGAGAACAATGATCTCTTCTACTCTGCTTGGTAAACCAGGTCATGGAACTGGTGTGGTTTACAAACACACACACACACAAAGAAAGAACCTTGTTGGGGTGCTGCTCCTTCTGCTCCACTTGGGTCACTTCTGAGCAGCCACTCAGGTGTAGCTCAGAGAACAGCACAGAAATTTGTGGGGAAAACTCCCAGGTCAGATTTCTCACCTTTGGGTGAGAAAAAGAGAGAAATCCCATCAAGACCAGGCTCTGAGTGGGAAGAGGGTGAGGCTGGAGGCAAACAGCCCCAGCTCAGCATCACCCAGAGATATGGGTCATGCAGGATGAAGAGGTTGTGCTGGTGGCTCTGTGCCTGCAGGGAGGGGGACACGTTGCTCCAGCACAAAACAATGAGGTCTGGGAAGGAGGGAATGATGGGGTGGATGGGTATGAGCATGAACAGCAGGGGAAACTTCCCAGGTTTGTAATGGGACCTGTGTTTCTGGCAGAGCCTACTTGGAGATGGAGATGAACCTTTCACAGGACCAGATCCAGAAATACACAGATTGTCTCCAGCTATACGTCAACAGCACAGTCAAAGAGCTGAGGAGACTCTTCCTCGTTCAGGACCTCGTGGATTCTTTAAAAGTAGGATTGCTTTAAATATTTTTAACCCCTCTCTAGAGGATCAATCTACATTTCAAAGAGCTGCTTCCCATGTTGACAGGGTTGTCATGAAACCTAGTTTCGTGTAGCTCTAAATATGAAAGCTGCTCTGCTTTTTAATTTAAAAACTGTCTCCAGCACTTTAGAGGTTTGGCATTTGAACGCATTGATAGGTAATAGAGGATGTATAAATTTGCAGAACCAGCTTAGCTCCACTTCAGTTCTAGAAGCATTCCAGCATTATGCTTTCTATTGCTTTGCTATAAGATAATGTTCCCCTCTGTTAATCTGGATTTCCTCTGGTGGCATTTCCTGCTATGGAAGATCTTCTTTCACTCCCTGCTGAAATAACTATTGATTCTTAGCCTTACACTCAAGCAGGTGTCCTTTAGAGCAAAGGGAGGATCATTAAGAGAGCAGACATGGGTTAGGCTCCTCAATTAGTAAAGAATTGTAGGAAAATGTACCCATTTTTCAGGCTCAAGTGTTACCAGTCCCTGGGATTATCACTTCAGGGCTCTGTTTAACCTGTTTGGGATGACCTTTGCCATCATAAAAATTGGATGCAGAAATCTGCCTATGCCATTCTCAATGCAGAGTCTCACATGGATGCAATTTAAGCCCTAAGTAGACATGAAAGCTGGGCTGAGCAGGTGAGAAGCAGAACAGAGAATGGGGTTTATACACCTAGAAAAACTACCTAGTTCCTAATGTGCCTTAACCACTCCCTTACACATTACAAATGTGATGTTATGTTTAGCTAGTTAAGCAAACTACTTTCTTCTTTACTGGCACTGGAGGTGATCTAATGATCCATCTTTAATTTAGTTTGCAGTACTAATGTGGCTGCTGACTTATGTGGGAGCCCTCTTCAATGGCCTGACTCTTCTGATAATGGGTAAAAAATCAACATTTCTTTTAAAAATCTATTTTTAACTTGAACTCCCTCCGGATTTCATCTTAGACAAAACAGCCTATCCCTGTCACGCCTTCCCCTCAGTTAAACCACCAACATTTATTTCCCTTCCCAGTAAATATTAATTGCTCTGTTATGCTGTCCCTCCTTCTAGAGCTACTTTGCAGTTTATGGTTTTTGCAGCTCCCAGTTCCAGAGCGGTGGGGGAATTCCATATTTGGGAGGCTTGAGCAAAGTGCATTTTTAATACAAAGCTCCCTGGTGGATCAGCTGACCAAGTGGCACGATAATGTGTTTGCCACCAAAGTAGGTCTCCCCTCTGGAGGAATCAGATCCGCAGGAACATGACGCTGTGCTCTTTTTCTCCCCAGCTGTGGTGTCTATGTTTACTCTCCCCGTTGTATATGACAAGTACCAGGTAGGTCTGTCTGCAGGGTGCATTTTGGGGTGGTTTGGGTGGCTCTGCCTGGATGTTGCTTCATTGACTGGGTCTCCTCTTGCTCTTTGCAGGCACAGATTGATCAGTACTTGGGGCTGGTGCGGACCCACATAAACACGGTCGTGGCAAAGTGAGTTCAGCAGTTTGACTGGGTGAGGTTGTGGTGCCCTTGGGGGTGGCTGGGACCTGGCTGGTCCTGGGGACACTGTGTCCTATCAGTGGTGTCCTCTCCAGCTCCTGGAATGTGGGAGGTTGAGGGAGGGCAGATCCCTGAAGAAATGCAGACACTCCCAGCTGAGTGCAGACTAAGGCACTCCATCCTTCTCTCCCTTCTCCTGCCATTTGGGGGAATTGTGGACAGAGCAGCCCAGTCATGGACTGGTGTCCACACTGGTGCCTGGCCAGGACAAACAGCAATGAATGAAATCTCTTCCCCATTGGCCACTCCAAGCCTGGTTTTTGCATTCAGGGAGTTAAAAGCATTAAGGAACTATTAGGACACCGCTCTGTTACAGAAAGCACTTACCTGGAAGCACAATGATCTTTAGTTTTTAACCCCCCATGAAACAGGGAGAAGAACTGGGTGAAATTCTGAAATTTTGTACTGAAATTTTTTTTAGATTCCACTCCTGGCTTTCTGTAGACAGTAGACCATGGAGAAATAATGTTGGGGGGAGAATATCACTGAACATATCACTGAACAAGATTACATGAACCACCAAAAAACAGGCATGTAAGAATACCTAGATGGTCATCACTTCTGTTTCTCATGGCACTTTAATTCACCTGTTGAGACAACATACTGAACATGGACTAGAGATTATCCCTGGATAAAAGTCTGAGTGGGGAACTACTGGAATGGAATAACTGTCTCACCATATAATATTTTTATTTTTCTTCTTTATTTTTTAGGATTCAAGCTAAAATCCCAGGTGCTAAGAGAAAGGCAGAGTAAAGCAGACACCAAGAATTCATTGACTACAAGTAGTGCATAATGGGGAAATCTGGAGTGAAAACAGATTCTGTTCTTACACTTTACTGCAAATTTATCATTCTTTTTTTTTTTCTCCACACCATAATCTTAGAGACATGAAACTCGGAAGCAGTGCTCTTCCCCTGCTGCTTCTGCACTTAGAATATTTGCAATCACTTGTGTCAAGCACTAAAGTATAGTAAAGAGAAAAGTGTACTAGATGTGGTTTTTTGTGTTGCTTATAAAGTGCATGATGGTGAGAGCCTAAATAATATTGACCTCTTTATTTATTTTATTTTTATTTTTATTTTAGTGTTTTTCCTTCTTCTATTGGCATTGCTTCTATAACTTTTAATGTTACATGTGGCTAGGGGCTTTCCTGCTTAGCGCACTTGATGCAATAGTTAAAATTGCTTCTACGTCACTGGGTTTGCTGGTTGGATTCATCTTTATTAACTATATAGAATTGTAGACTGATGTTTTAGTGTTTTCCAGCACAAATAAAATAAACAGTAATCGGTACTTATGGTAATCAGTTTTGTATAACTCAAAAAGAACAAAAAAAAGAACAAAAAAAGAAAATAAAACCCAGTACTTTTGTCGTAAAGGATTGACAGGCTGATTTACATGTATGGTAACTGGAAAGTTCCAGCATGTTCAATTTATTACGATTTGTATTACATTCTCTGTAGTTCCTAATGGACTTAATTATGGACTCTGAATATTTGCACTTATGTACTTGATACCGAATGCAGAAATAAATGTTACTAAATGTAAAAAGTTCTCTTTCTTGTCACCACTGGGATTACCTTGACACTTGGGAACTGGGCACATACTGTGCAAAAAGGAGCATTTTCCCTCTTTCTCTCTCCTCTGGACATCTGCACACACTCTGCCCTTACATCATGGTGCAGTCCAACAAGTAGTACCTAACTAAGAGTAAGTAGCTAATCTAATATTTTTACATCTTGATGATCTTTCTTGGAAAAAAAAGGAAGATCTCTGGATATTTTTATATCCACACTGTTTATTTTTGTTGGTGATGTAGCAAATATCAAGTACATGAACAAGTGTCTCTTCCTGTGTTTTCTCACTGTGCAAACCACGAGCAGCACGGCACAAAGGGTTTTTCAGTTTATTTATCACCAATTGCTCTCTTACCTGAAACTGTTCTCTGAAATCTGCTTTAAACAGCATCAATACCAAATCCAGAGGCTGTACTCTGGTTCAAAGGTGAAGGTTTTTAAAAACTGGAATTTGGTGTTTGAGAAGCATCAGAGGAGAGAAACAGCTGTTGAACATTATCCAAAGAGCTTCAGAACAAACAGTTGGTTAAGTGCTTGATTTGCCCATTTGTGGAACACACCTGTGGAATTGTTGGGTTGGTTTTTTTTTATAAAAATGTGAACATCAAAGTATCTTCAGCCAAATTGCTGGTTTTCTCTTTTTCAATCACAAAGGTTTTATGAAGAATTTTTTTATACAAATACCTGGATTTTGAAACACACATCCCAACTTTTTAAATTTGAAGTCTTTCTTTAGACTCATTCATTGATTCCCCTTTGTCCCAGTTCCCCATGGCCACAGTGACACCTGTCCAAGGCCAGGCTGCAGTTCTGTTTGAATCTAAATGTAAAACCCAAATGCACATAAGGAGTTGGTAGAAACATTGCTAATGCTGTGGGCTAGTTAATTCTTGTGGCAAGTCTCAAATACCCTTATTTTCATTTAAGCTTTATATCTAAATGTTAAAAATAGTAGGTTGGGTTTTAAATGTCACCTGCAGCTAGATGGGAACATTTTTTCCTGGATGAGAAACTGAATGTCTTAAAAGAACATATATTGGTTTTGATCAAATGGAGTATGTTTGCTTTAGCATGTGCAGTTTGCAGCCAGGAGTTAAAATTCAACATGAACCCCCAGCTTTAACTGCCTTGGAGTTCCCTGTGTCCCTGAGGAAGGGAGTGCAGACCATACAAAGCATCCCCGAGGATAAAGACTGACCACCAAGAGTTCTTATTGCTTACAAGATGAGTGTGTGGGCCCAACATGTTAATTTTGAAAATGAGCTCATTTGATGTCCCATCCCCTTGGTCCCATTAATGTGTTCTTCCCTCACACTCCCAGTGCAGTAATTGCAGATTGGCCTTTTGCAATGCTGAACCCTAAGCACAATTTAAAAGCTACATCTCCTGCATATTTAGAAATGAAGCAAAATAAACCTTCTGGAAGAGTACAAGTATCCTCAAGAGCCTAAACCAATAGAGACCAAGATTCCCATTCTTGTCTCCTCCAGCATCACCCTCTCCCAAGCCCCAATCCCAGTCCTCAATCATCCTGACTGTACACACACCTCTTAAACCCACATCCTTTTCTCACATCCCACCTTGCCACGAAAACCTCCCAACTTCCTCAGAGCTGCTCTGATTTTCCAAATATTTAGCAGGGAGTGCTACTGAGCACCTGGGGTGGCTTAACCTGGTGGGTGGGACCAACTGGGAGAGCCACGCTGGGATGTGGGGGAAGCAGAGGGTTTCAGGCAGGGCTTGAATTGCTGATGCTGCTCATGGCCAGCATCCTCTTATTGGGATCACAGCAGCATTTTCTGTGATACCTTTGAACATGGAAGTTTGGAGAAAGCCAAGCTCTGCTGATTCCTGGTCCTGCTACACAATAACAGAGTCCCTGTGCATATGGGGAGTGAAGGTTTGTGGCACCCTCAGTGTCCCTGGTAAGTCTCACTCACTTTGTGGAGGGGTTGGACATCCATTTTTTTGATTTTCAGACAAGGGTGGGGGAAAATAACCAACACTGAGCTCTACTTGTTAAAATATTTCAGTGTGATTACAGCAGATTGCTGAAGAAAGCAGAATAACACATTCATGACATTTGCTCTGAGATACACAGGCTGTGAAGAGCTTTCCTTTCTGATCTTCATCTGCAAAGTAAAAAGCAGCAGTAGGAAAGATGGACTAGTAAAAGCAGCAAAGTTATGGGCATTTCTAGGCACCTGAAACCTGGGAAGTAGCTCACTCTGCCTGGGTAAAATGCAGGGGAAGGTGTTAAACCATTAATTTCTCTTCAAAACATCCCTTGGGTGAGGAACCTGGACATCAAATCATCAGGGATTCAGGGGTCAGCTTTTCTACCTGCTTCAAAGGCTGCTTTAATGAGATAAGGCAGTGATGGGTGTTTTGAGGACCCCCACACCCAGGGGAGGTTGTTCAGGTGTTTGGAGGTGGCTGTTGTGCCAAATGCCTGTCCTGGGCTGTGCCTCCCTCCTCATCTCTGCACAGTTTGTGATGCTGATGTTCCCTTCCTGGAGAGGAAGCTGAGAGGTCTCCAGGGTGAATGTCACAGGCTTGTTTAGATGCAGGGGCAGGTACAGACCAGGCCTTTCTATGCCTGGGGTCTGACTGGATGATGTAAATCCAGTTTTTGATCTCTCAACATGGTGCTGCTTTTCAAGGAAGATAACAAGTCCACCTGCTGAGCTGAGCTTTGAAAGCCAGCCCAAATGACTGTGTTAATTTGATCTGAAAGTAATTTAACTCTGACTTGGGAATATGAAATCAGGAGTGCCACACTGGCAGGTGACAAAATTTTGTCAAGAATATCTACATGAGTCTTTCCTCATCCTCTGTGACTTTAAAATATCTTTTCCATGGTTTCACTTGTACTTTGCAGAAATTTTATAACTCTGCTCCTAAACTGCTGCCTGTTAAGTAAAGGCTCAATGGTTACTTAAAAGTTCTGTCAGAGCTTTTAAATGTCTGTTCCTGTACCTTGAAATTATTATTGCATTGGTATTTCATGAAATGTGAATATTCTCTAAGGTCGCTGGTTTTGATTCCCTGCTTCTTGGTGCTTCAGCAGCATTCCACTCCTCTACACTTTGTATTTGCCCCTGTTACTGATCTCTTCTATGCTCCTTCTGTTCTTAAATATTTATCTAGTGAGAGCAGGATCCTAAAGCACATGAATATCAGGAAAGCCTGGATCTGGGAGGAGATAAGAATGTTACAATATTCTGTGAGCAGCTAATCCATTTAAAGGGAATCTGTCTGCTCCCCCCTAGCTTTTGCTCTCTCCCTGCTTGCTTTCAGATGGCAGCTGGCTCCCATCCCTGTCCTGGTGGGCTACAAGTCAGTCAGCTGTGAGTTTACAGCCTTTCCTTCTCCATATGGGCCCAGGGAAATATGTGGCAAGCCCGTGTGTTTGCCCAGTGCAGCTTTGAGAAAACCAAGTGTAATTATTTCTTCCTGACCCCTCTTAACACATTCTCAGGCACAGGATTAAAAGATGCTCCATCAGGGAGTGTGGCTGTGGGGTTCCTGGGATGCCAGGAATGAGTGGAGTGAGGCTGCTGGCACGAGGCAGCCTGGTGAGACTGGCTGGTGCCTGCAGCCCTGCAGGACAATGTGGTATTTGGGTCAGGGTGAGATATGTCCACTGACAGGAGTCAAAAGCTGCAGTGCCTGGAGCAGAGGGAGGAGTGGGCTCTGCTCGTTTCTGCCAGGCTTCCTTGGTGCTCAGCACCTGCATGGGAGAGAGTGACAGAGGTCCCTTTTTTTTAATATTGAGAGATATTGAGAGTGGGGGCCCTTCTCCACAGGTACACAGGGAAATGGGAGTGGATTCTAGGCAGGTAAATGGGCTTCACCTGCTTCTCTCATTTATCTGAACTGCTCATTTCCTTGCCTTTGGTGACAAGGGAGGAGCCAGATCACTGTGTGCTGCAAGTCTCCTCTGGTCAGCATCTCATCCAAGTGGCTGCCATGTCTGCAGCTTCCTTAGAAAGAGTTCTAAATCTACAAATATGCCAGATTTATAATCTGGGGATGCCACCAGGTGTGTGCAAGGCAGAGCGAAGTTACCTGTGCAGTTCCTGTTCTGTCCAGCATTCTGGCAATCCCTCTGTGACTGGGACATGCTCATTGTCCTCTTCCCTTTCCCTCCTTCTGCCCCAGCCAAAGCACTGGGAGATGCTGCAGGCACCAGGGTCAGGGTTAGAGGATGGACAGAGCTGCAGAAGGAGTCTGTCTAAGAAAACCAAAAGACCAAGGACACCTATGATTTCATTCCATTTCCCTCCTGTCTGCCCCTCCACCAGCAAGTCAGACTCATTTCCCTTGTTCATTGAATATTAAAGAGGTTCAGCCTCAAGGTTGCAATTTATGCCTTCTCATGAGTGTTTTTGTTTTAGCTGAAAAAATAATTCAGTCCAGCGAAGCTAATTGTCATTCACACTAAGGTCCCTCTGCACACACTTCCCTTTATGAGGGAGCTGTAAAGAGAATTTAGTGATGTTTTTACTTCTTTTGCACAGCCCTGTAATTTAGAGGCAGTGATATAAAGTACCCCAGACCGGTATAAAAATCACAGAATTATAGAAGCCCAGAATAGTTTGGGTTGGAAGGAACCTTAAAGCTTGTCTGGTTTCAACCCCCTGCCGTGGGCAGGAACATTTTCCTCTCTCCCAGGTTGCTCCAAGCCCCATCCAACTAAGCCCCAGGGATGGAGCAGCCACAGCTTCTGTGGGCAACCTGTGCCAGGGCCTCACCAGCCTCATAGGGAGGAATTTCTTCCCAATGTCCCATCCAACCCTGCCCTTTATCAGTGTGAAGCCATTCTCCCTCATCCTGTCACTCCATGCCCTTGCCCAAAGTCTCTCTAACTCTTGTGCAGCTCCTTTAGGTTCTAGAAGGAGCTTTGAGGTCTCTGCGGAGCCTTCTCCAAGCTGAGCAGCCCCAGCTCTCTCAGCCTTTCCTCGCAGCAGAATTGCTCTGGCCCTCAAAGCATCTCTGTGGCCTCATCTGGACTCACTTCAACAGGTCTATGAGCCACAGCATCACCAAAACCTCTTAGAACATTTTATAGATGTGTCAAAAAAAACCAACAAAAAAATGTAATATCCAGGCAGTGGAGTGACTTCAATAGCAGATATCTTTACAGAAAATATTCTTCATTTGCCAAGTTAGACATGAGGTCTAATTTCCTTTCTCCTAATTCCACAGGTGCTTGCTTGGAGAAACCAGCATCCACACAAATCATTACTCTGAGTGAAAAAGTATCACTTTTGGCACAGGTTAAACATAATTTCTGAACAGTTACCAGCAGAACATCAGCTCAATTTCTCAGTGTTCAGCAAATCTGAGGTGCTCAGTTAGGAAGAGGTGGGCTGTGACCTTCTTAGAAGAACCTACCTGGGAAAGCACCTCTTGTATTCCTTCTAGCTGGAAATCTTGAACTCCTGGAAACCTTCTTCACACCTCCCTCCCCTGAAAAACCTATACAATTTACAACTCTTCCCAGATGAAATACAGAAATATGATGAACTGCGGAGAGAAAAACTCCCCAAAAACTCCACTCTGAGACTTCACGTGCCAACTTAAAAAAAAACCTGAAGGAGTGTAAAATTCTGGTAGTACTACTGTCTCTTTTGAAGACCAGACTTTCAGGAAATCAGCTCAGATTTTAATTCTGACATCATCATCTAATCAAGAAGCTCTCTTCATCTCAAGTGTTTCCTCCCACCCACTTTCCCCACAGCAGTCACACGTCTGTGACTCACATACTACACCAATAGTGCAAATTTAAAAGAAAACAGTTTTTCCTGCTGCCATTTAGCCAGAGGTACTCCCACAGCTCCCCAGTCACAAGAGACTTGAGTAAGTCTGCCTTCTAGGGAGGAAATGGGGCTGCCTCTGCTGTGCAGGATGAACTGAGGTTCATAAATAAATTTTGCAAAGAAAAAAAACAGCCAGAGAAGCCCTTAGAGTGCTTGGAGTCAAGGTGTCATGGGTATGGTGCCATGAGAGAAATTATGAGTGAAGCAGATAAAACCTTAATTAATGCAAAATTTTTAAGGAGATCTCCAGGAGCAGATGGGAATTGGTAACATAAAATGAAAATAAAATAAAAATTGTTTTAGCAAAGCTGAGCTTTACTAAAGATACAAAGTGGTGAAGTGTCAGCAGGGGATGCCATAGGGAAGGAGAAGAGTAATCTTGACACCCATGAGCACTAAAAATCAGACTGTGTTTTGCATTGCAGAGTTCTGTCCTGGATTGATAACAGAAATTACCTTGTTGGCTCAAAGGCTGCTGGTTACAAACAAATAGTGATGAAAAATTCTGGTTAAACACTGAAAATGCTCAGTGGGGCAGAGAAGTGCTGTTAGAGTTATACAAGGGAATGTGGGGGACTGGAGCCCAGAAGAATTCAGCTTTGTTACTTTTAGGGAACCAGAGGCTGGGAAGGGGGAATAGAATTGCTCTTTATATGTACAATGGGCATAAACACAGGAAGGCTAAAATCTATCTAAGCTGGTGCTTAATTATGGTGCTAAATGATGACATAGGGGAAAACAAATTGTATTCCATGTTTTTGTTCTGTGTGTTGAAATTTATTATTACTCAGGGAAATTAACACTGGCTCCCAAACAGGAGTTAGAAACAAGCTAGAAGTTAGGAGTTAGAACAAGTTAGAAACTGTGAACCTCTGAGTCATTCAAGGTGGGAGATAAATGCAGAGTGTGTTGTTGATTCCATGCACAGGTGGCAATTCCCCCAATGGCTCTCCTTTGTGAAAGGTGAATTTACCAAAAAACTGAGTTTACTAGAGAAGATTGAAGGGGACCACACATGTTTTTTCCCTCCAGCAATTACTGGACCAATGCATTCAGCCATCAGAGGGTGCCTGTGTTTATTTATCAGGAAAAGAATATTACACGGATAAGGGTATGAACAAGCAGATCTGCTGCAGTCAGAGAAGCTCTCCCCAGATCACATGAACTCAAAATTTGGCCCATTCTCCTTGGGAAGAAAAGATTCCTCTTGTCATTTGTTATTTACTGTCTGTGATCCGAAGAAGAATGTTCCAGGCTCAGAGGGGCAGGGACTCACCCAGGTACCTGTGGGGCCATCGTTAGGCTTGTGACAAAATTTTCAAGTCCTGTCAATTCTTCCAAATGCAGATGGTGCTTCATGACTCCTCTTGTTTCCTGGGAGTTAGAAAGATGCTCTAAAGGCAGACTGGCCCGTGTCTTCCTCTGTGAATCTCTTTTGCTCTGACATAATTTTGCAGGTGGGGGAAAAGGTAACCAGATTGGATTCAGGTTGTGATGGATAGGTTAATAGAAATGAGTGCAAACAAACCCACAGGGGGTTTCTGATTGGTATAAGTAAATAGAAGTGGGAAAAAAATCTGCTCAAATCCCCTTAATAGTTTTTTAATAAACTTGTCAGGATGCAGGTGATTTATGAGAGATGGAAATTTCCATTCACAGGGAACATGCATTTGTTCAGACTGGGAGTTGTAGTGTAAGGAAGGAGGGAGCAGATCCTCCTACACAAAATTACCTCTGCTAACTCAGGCCCAGCACCCTGGGCTCCTGCAGGCTGGTGCTGCATTTCCCAGCTACTCTCACCTTCAGGCTGGGCAGGGATTTTTCTCTCCCCATTTGATGATCATTGCAATAGCTGAATTTATTTCAGATGCAGGGCAGCAATAAATCCTTACAAGTCTGGGGCTAAAAATCAGAGCATTTCTTAGCTTAAATGTCCCACAGCAGCAGTAAAACCATCCCAGTTCATGACTTATCCTTTGCTTTTGTACTTCGTGTGTCTGTACCTTATTTAACACTCTCATCCTTGACAGGAGTTTGAAAGCAAGACCTGCAGATATGGTTTTGTTGGACATGCAGAGGCAGCATGATGGCAAAGCATAAAGGCATTTCTCTGAGAGAGGAGAGAGCCCTGTGGAGGACTTTTTGTGCAGGAGTCACCAGACATCTGCTTTTAACTGTTAAAGAACTGAAATTCCTGTGCAACTCTGCAGTGGTGTTTGAAGTGAAGCCCTGGCTTGATTTCATATCAGAAGTTCTGATTTTGAGGCTGTTAAAAAAAAAAAAGAAAAAAAAAAAAAAAGAAAAAAAAAAAAGAAAAAAAAAAAAAGAAAAAAAAGTTATATAGTTCATAAAGGAAAAGGACCATTACTATTATTTTTCCATTAAAATCTGTAATTCCATTGATGTATTTGTACAAAGCTGTGCCACCACAACTGTGAGACCATAAAATATTGGGGAAAAAAAAAAAAAAAAAAAAAGAAGTGAAGAATAGGTAAATATTCTACCTAGAAATGTTTTATTGCTTGAAAAAAAACCAACCTGTAATTCTTCGTCAAGAATAATTTCTAGTTGAGGAGCTAAACTCACCAGGAGGATGGAGTACTTTGGTATTATAGTGCTGGGTTAATGGTTGGACTCAATGATTTTAGAGGTCTTTTCCAACCTCAGCGATTCTGTGATTCTAAATCCACTTGTTTTCCTGGCCCAGAGCTGCCTGAATTTCAGTCAGGTACAGAAGAGCAACATCAAAGTTTACTGAGTCCTGTTTAAGACTTGAAAAGATATTGAGAAAAAGAGGGAGTCCTCTTATTCCTAGCAAAGTTTAATTGTTAATTATTCAATTGGCTGTCACGCAATGAACAGATTACTTTTTTTCTCCCCCATAAATTCAGATAAAATAGGTCTTCTGCTATTCCAAGGATAACTCTGTTCATCCAGACAATGGTATTTTGCCTGCAGGGCAGTGAAGACATGGATCCATCTGTTTTGGGGGTTTGCACATTCAAAGCACAGAAGAGCTTTGCTCCAGTCCACAAGACTGATTTCCCCCACCCCTTGCAAATGTCAGGAGGAGGGATGGGAAGGTGCTCACCTCTCCTGGGATCAGGGCCCAACACACAGATCATTTAACACCTGGCTGTTCTTGGCACAGCTCAATCCCCAAGGCAATTTCTCGGAGTGCTGGAGGTTAAGGATGGCCCCACCTTTGCTGATGGTCCCTGGCTGAGCCATAAATCCAGGCTGATTTGGGATGGGGAAGGTCTCCAGGAAAAGCCTGGCAAGGTGGCAGCAGCTGTAAATATGATGGAGAGAAAGGAGCCATCTCCTCTCAAACTGATTGTCTCCAGAGGAAAGTTGCAGCACTTTTTATTAGACTTTTTTTAGATAATTGAGAAAGGGGTTCTTTTGTTTCTATGAGCCTGTTTCTCACAGAAATGACCAGCAGTGCCACCTGATATTCCCTCATACAATCACTACTCCACTTTCACTTTTTAATTAAGGATATTTGTATTTAGACCCCCCTGTGATAAGTGTGAAACACAGATGGCTGCATTTTCCATCCATGGAAAAGCCCCAAAATTCAGCTCAACTGCAACATGAAGGCTTGGAAGAGAAAATAAAGCTTGTAAGGTTTATTAGTAATATTTTTTTAAACTTAAGTGTTTTAAAAGTTTGCCATGCCAGCATAGTCTCCAAGGGCAGAAATTATTTCTTTTAATGGCTGGAAGTATTGCATGCACTGTGTTTTGTGAAATGACAAAATTGTACAATCTCCTTGCATTGTACAAGGGGATATTTGGAGCCAAGGATTAATAGGGAAAATGGGTCTTATTTTAACTTACTATTTTTAATTTTTTTGTTTTGTTTTGTTTAAAGACCTGCCTAAGAAAACATAGTTATCCCCATGGCTACAGTGGCCATGGACTGTCTTTTCCTGTTTTCTGGGGTAATGTAAAAGACATAAAATCCAAAGGGAAGAGCCACAGCAAGTGTTTGGTGGGGAAGGGCCATGTGAAGGCCATGTGTTTGTATGTGAGGTGGCTGCCATGGTTATTAGTGCATTTCCTCCTTGTCTTTTTGGTTTTACTCTCACATATGGGGCCATCTGGTTCCTCTGTGGGACTCCCAAGACATTTTGGCAAGCACGTAGGTGAAGATGTCTAGGGTTTTTCCTCTTTCAGCTTTTCTACCACATCTCATTTCTCAAAACTCTGGTGGAAAAAAAAACCAACAACAAAAAAAAGAGAGTTGCAGTCACACACACCTCCCTGTGAGCAGTATTGGTGTTGTAGGGCAGCATTGGGAAAATCCCCCTTCCCTGACGAGTCTGGTGGCACATGAAGGAAGTGGCTGTACCTTGTGGTTCAGTGGCAGGTGGTGAGAGACAGATGCTCCTTGTCCCCTCTGAGGTGATCACATGGCCTGGGATCTGAAGGCAGAAAGAAATTTAAAATATGCCCAGAGCACAAATTCATTCTTCTCAGCTCTTGAGAGGTTAGAAGCTCTTGAACTGTCTCAAATGTTAATTTTTTTTTTCCCCCTGTGCTGTATCAAGCAAGAAGCTGGTTATGGAGCTGTTGGGCTTTCTTGGAAGATGAATGTGGCCTATTGAATGCCATTTATCATGGTTGCTGTAAGAAATAGAGCCTGCTGTCAGGGTACCTGGATGGATTACAGGGATGCAAATCTGGGACAATTCAGCAATCAGCATCTCGGTGTGAAGGCCTTCCTGAAAGAGATGAAGTAATGGCTAAAAACAGAATAAATTCATTTCAGAAGGCAAGATTAATCATCATGCAGGAGAAGTATTGCTTCAAGTGCAAGCAAGGAAATTGCACTATGAGTAATAAAGCTGCCCAGAGAAAAGAGCACCAAATAAACTAAGTACCAGGAGACAGATTTCAAACAAGTTTTATCTGTCTCTACAATGCCCCTCTTTGAGATGAAGGGGCAGACGTGGCTGAGCAGTCCCCAGGGATGGATTCCACCCTTGGTTATCACTCCAAATTGTGCAGTTTCAGAACATTCAAAACTTTCCATCATTGTCAAATCTGTTCAAGTGTAATGGAAAGTTATTCCTGTCTAACAAAACTGGTTTCTTATAAATAGTGAGGATTTGGCACAGCTTGTGCTTATAACACAAACAACACAAAATCTTCACTTCTGGAGGCCTCAGAATAAGGACTGTATGGGATGAGGGCCTGAGCTGCCCTGTTGCCTTTGGGATGAATTTCAGGGCAATTTGGTTTCAAATGATGCACATTTACAATGTCCCTCCAAGAGCTTTTAACCAGGGGGTCAGAAAAAGGCGTTCACAGATCAGACAAATGGCTTGGGGTGGCAGGAGCTGATCCATGGGATGTAAGATGGTCTGGAAACACTTTCCCAGCAGCTGTCCATCGTCTCAGCACTCTGCCCTCCTGGCCACTCTCAGGCTGCTGTTCATCCTGTGCCCAAAGGAGCCGGAGGGGTCGAGGAAGGATTTCAGCTGGGACAAAGCAGTGGCTCTGCTGTGTCCATGACAGAGATGCCAGGGACGATGAACAGGGAAGTGATGGAGTCAAAAATCCCTGCAGCGATTCAAAAGAAATGTGGATGTGGCACTCAGGAACAGGGTTTAGTGGTGGGGGAACTACTGGGCTTGATGATCTTAAAGGTCTTTTCTAACTTAAATAATTCCATATTTTTTTGAGAACATGGTGTGCAAGCAGTGCTCTGCTGAGCAGGGAAGATGAGCTGGTGCTGTTCTGAAACCAGGAGTTTGTGCCTGTGGCAATGAGTGAGAGAGCCCAGGAGGGACGGAAAAGGGTCAGCTGACCTTTTTTTTTTTTTTTTTTTTTTTTTTTTTTTTTTTTTTTGCATATCACCTTAATTTTTAAGCCACTTTTAAAAGGCTTAAAGGTTTGATTAGGAGAAAGACTTCAGCAGTGAAGAGGCTGGGATAAAAAGCTGGATGGATTTTGATGGACAATGTAGGAAAAAATGGGAAGACTTTCCAGAGGAATCTTTTTCCTTAATAAAACCCCTATATTTGAAAAAGCTTTACTTCACTAATGTCAGTTTATGGCTGGCATTTATTTTTGGTTTAGAAACAGGCATAGAAGGAAATTGAAAATATCTAAACACTTTTTCTCAAAATTTTTTTTTTTTTTTTCTGAATGAGATGTCTAATCTAGGAAACAGATATTTTGAGAAAGCAAATGAAAGAGACCTTTTAGTGCTGTTCAGCCCCTGGAAGAGGCCTCAAGAGACCTCAGAGGGGCTGTGTACAAGGGCCTGGAGGGACAGCACCAGGGGCAGTGGCTTCCCATTGACAGAAGGCAGCACTTAAATTAGATTTTATCATGTATCTTCATTTTTACACAATATGCCTTGAATTTTGTGATGTTTCTGGGGAAGATAATTCACAGCTCTATTGATCTGAAGGTGGCAAAAAAAAAAAAAATAAAAAAAAAAAAATAAAAAAAAAAAAGTGATTTCAGACTGTTATTGTTAGAAAGAATTGCCTGGAATTGCTACAAATTGGTGAAGCTGGGGCAAATTCTGCCCTTACAGAACACCCACTCTGCTGTTTCCTGCATATTTGGGGCTGTTTTCCAACATTTCTCCTGCTGATATTTCACAGAAAATGCCATGGCAGTAGCTGGTCACCATCAGGGATGAAAATAGGCTGAGGTAAGGCTGAGGTAGGAGCTTCTCCTGGCCTCTGTTCCCACCAGCTGTGGATAAAGACTCCATGGTCATGGGGCAGCTGCTCATTGTCCAACAAGTCAGTAAATCAAATTAAAATCACAGCTCTCAGCTGGCCAAGAGCCTCATCTTCTCTACAAATTCACCTTTTCATGGATTACAAATTTTCTTTTCCTCCCTCCCCATGAGGATTTAGGCTCTGTTACAAAATCAGGATATTAAAAAAAAATTCACGCCGCTGTAACGGGTACAATAATATTTTTGGATGAATTCAAATCCCTGCAGTTATTATTCCAGCTCAAGCCAAATTAAAATTTGCAATACAAAGAGTAGCTTCTGGGCTCATGTAAATCTCACTTCAGGCTTTGAGGAATCTGGATTAGTGTTTTTGGTTAGAAAAAGATGTAATGAAGGCACGACTGCCTGGAAAAATTCTAAAGATTAGCTACACCCTGCTTAAGGGGAAATTATTTTGATCCACAGCTCTTAATTCAGTTTAATAACCTCTGTAAACTTCTCTGAATGACTATTTTAAAAGATTAACTCAGCAGAATTGGAGTTGGAAGCATTTTTGTCACTGAAAATTTTACCAGGTCCTGTAGACTTCCAACGCCGTTTGTGCATCTTCCTCTTCTGTGCACCAGGAAGAGGAGGAGGAGTGTGAAAGATGCTGACCTACTTTAGAACAAGGGAAAACAGCTTTAGCAAATAGGTTTTTTTTTAAAAAAATCCTCTTTGAGAGTAATTCTTGCAGAACAATAGAGCAATATTCGACACTTAGAAACCATACATCCTAATTTCATTGTGTTTTTCATTTAGGAAAACACTTAGAAAATGAAAGGTCTGCATTCAGCTGGGAAATTGTGCAGTGTCTTGAAGGTACTATTGCTGCTATTAGGAAATCGGGACAGAAAATTTAATATTTAGTCTCAAACATATGGGAATAAATTAGTCGGTAACTGTGGAATTAATCTTTCACAGTTGTACCATTAGAAGTGTTCTCTTGTGTGAATTAAGAGAGAGAGAGAGGAAGGCATTTTGGGGTGATGGAGGAGGTGCTTGCCTGCAGAGGTTTGGCTGGCACAGAAAAAAACAATCTGACTAAGTGTCTTGGGCTGCAATGCAAGATGTATTCTATTCCCATCTGCTGAAACTGGTTGAAGTGTTTTTCTTTATCTCAAAACTCCATGAGGAGGGGGCAGGTGTCTTCTGTTAATGGGCAGCTCTCCAAACCAGGTGGGGCAGTGTTCTTTATCTCTTCCTGACCCATCCTCCCTCCAGGGGATATCTGCTGTTAATGGGCCATCCAGGCTCACTGCATGACTGATGAAATTACATCATCCCATGGGGAGAGGCTCCACCCAGGGGGAGGAGCCCAGCATTCCCACCTGGATAAAACCTGGCATTCAGAACACCAGCACAGCCTGTTTGCACTGGATTCCCAGAGGAGCACCAGACCCATCTCAGCACCACTGGACCTTCAGATGAAAACTACGTCCTCTACAGGATTATCTCTGCTTCAACAGAACCACATCTATCGCTGCAGGAGGACTTAACTGGGCTGCTCCCAACACCCTGACCAACAACAGGGTGTCAGGTTGTGTTCTGACTCTTGTCAGTCAGTGTTTTTCTTTTTTTGTTCATTTGCGCTTTTTTTGTACTACTACCTTTTTAATATTCCTAGTAAAAACCTGTTACTCCTATTCCCATATCTTTGCCTGAAAAACCCTTAATTTTAAAATTATAATAATTCAAAGGGAGGAGGTTTACATTCTCCATTCCAAAGGAAGCTCTGGCTTTTCCTGGCACGGACCTGTCTTTCCAAACCAAGACACTGGGGAAGGTGGCACAGCTGATCCAAGCCTTGGCTCACCTGGAGAGGTTTTAATGGGGGAGCAGAAGATTTATACATTTATACATTCTAGGGGCTGGAGAAATCTGATGTGTGCCTACACTTCTGTCAAAGTAAAAAGAGTCAGGGTCTTCTGGTCAGTGAAGTGAATTGTGACTAAGGACTGAAGTTCTCCACTCCAATCTGTTGTTTGCTTTTGTGCACATGCCAGCTCTGAACCTGCACTGACTCAGCAGGAGCACTGTGAAAATCATATGGAGGCAAAGGTCTGCTCCTGTAGAGCTTTTTACATCATTTTTTAGCATTGTCAGTGCAAGGGAGGAAAACCCTGCTCCCCTCCCTATTGCTGCTGTGAGGATGCACCAACTGCAAATGCACAGAGTGCAGCAGGAGGGTGGTTTGCCCTGCGACTGAGTGAAAAGTGATTTTTTAAAAAATAACCTTTGCATAGTTTCATAGAACTACAGAATACCTTGAGTTAAAAGGGAACCACAAGGATCATCAAGTCCGACTCCTGGCCCTGCACGAGGCATCCCCAAAAATTCCACCATGGGCCTGAGAGTGCTGCCCAAACACTTCTTGAATAGTGACTGCTTGATAATAAAAAAGCTGTCAGCAGTTATGAGCTGGGGATGGCTGCTCACAGCCAACTGCTGTAAGATCTCTGAAGCCAGATGTCCTGGAGTGACTTTTTGATACTTGTATCCCCAGTTGTCTGTTTTGTTTATGCTGTATACTAAGTTCTGCACCTTTAAGACTGGTTCTGAGAGAGAAGGGGGGGAAAAGAGGAAGCTTTTTGGCATTTTCCAGTGCCAAAAAGACTGTAACTAATAAAAAATTAAGCAAGCCAAGCTTCGCCTGCAGCAAAGACTTCCTCAATTTTACCATCTCCCTTCAAAGCAACAAAAAGTTTTATTATTTCATATTATTCATTCTTTATACTTACAAGCACTTTATTTATTAAATAAATAGTTTTTTCCACTTGTCTCTAAACAATTTTTCTCCCAAAACAATCAGGGGAGGGGCTGTTTAAATTTACCTTCCAAAAATACCCTATTCAAATGTTTTCTGCCAAATTTACCCTAAACCAAGACACCAATAAAGCCAGAATGGCTTCAAACAGAAGCTGTTTTAAAAGCATCTCTGTAATGTATTTATCTATGCAGGTGTAAAACTTCTAAAATTTTCCTTTCTCCTTCAGTGAGTCTCTGAATCATCTGTTTCAGGCCAGCTCTGCATTAGTCTATCAGATGAGTGTTTTATGCAAGGTGTTGAATTCATAAAGCTGTTTTCTTTTTCACCATTTCAGCTAATTGAGGATGTAACTCACAGGAAAATGAAAACCTTTTACACGTTTATTTTACACCTCTAAATATTCCACCTTGCCGAGGAAAGGAGAGTAATTTATATGCATGCATGCACAACTGGCTCTGCAGACAGCAAAGTTCAGCAATAGAAAAAGTGTTTTTTTCATTAAGTTGTATTATTTCATTGTCACTTGTGGATTTTTTTAATTGTCAGAAAGAAATTTGAAGGCACATACTTGAACGTCTAGGAGAAACTATAAATAGCAGCAATCTTTGCAGAATTTTCCAGGAGAGATTGTTGCAGAGATGACAGGTAGTCTTGACTTAACCAGCCCTGAAAAAACCCCAACAGGAGAATTGAATTTTATATGCTTTTTAACAATTTATTAACAATTTTATTCTATAAAATAAATCTTACTGCTAAAATTATTATTAATAATAATTAATAAGTTATTAATGGAAGAAGAAGGATGTTTGCTGATGTGTGATACTGTGAGGGTTAATCTCTCACATAAGAGTTTAAACGAGAAGCATTTTCACTGAAGACTCTGCACAAGCACTAAAGGAATGACTGGAGAACTGCAGCATTTCCTTGTGATCCCAGCTCTGTGCTGCAGCTTTCCCCTCTGTGAGGTGGGGATGATGATACTTAATGGGATGTGACATTGCCTCTGGGTGGGGTTCACCTGCCCAAATGCTTGTCACCTGTCCCCTTTAGGCAGGGAAGAGAAAGAGGCATTTTCAGGCATCCTGCATCCTGGAACAGATCATCAATCCAATCATTCCCCCAGTACTGCCAAGGCCACCACTGACCCATGTCCCCAAGTGTCACATTCTCACATTTCTTAAATCCCTCCAAGGATTGTGATTCCACTGTCCTGGGCAGCCTGTGCCAGTGCCTGACAACCCTTTCAGGAATAGATTTTTCCCTGATAGCCAATCCAAACCTCCCCTTGAGGCACAACTTGAGGCCATTTCCTCTTGTCCTGTCCCTTGTTCCCTGGGAGCAGAGCCTGACCCCACCCTGGCTGCTCCTCCCTCCTGTCTGGGAGTTGCAGAGAATGAGAGGTTTCCCTCTGAGCCTCTTCTTCTCCAGGCTGGAGCTGGAGCTCATCACAAGCTGGAAGTTCCTCTTTCCCTCCATTGGCCATGACAGGAGGCTGAAGCCTCAGCTCAAATAAGGGAATAATAAATGAAATAAAGTTTGAGCTCTGTTTGTCTTTTTTTTTTCCCTCAGGTATGGTTTGACTTGTAGGAAGACCAAGGCATATTCTGCTACCACCCTTCTCTTTGCACTGTGGCCACAAAACAAATTGTTCAGGGAGCTGATAGAGATGAAATTCAGGTGGTTTTTTTTTTCCTGGGAGAAGCAAGGGAGTTGCAGTTCTTTATCCAGCCAACCACGGAATGGCTGTTAGTGGCAGCACGGGAGGATGGGAATGTGGCAGGGTGGCCAAGGAGAGCAGGACTGGCTTTTTTTTTTGAATACTCCAGAGTTAAATCAGCTTTAAATTCATCAGGAAACAGCAGCCAGACCTTTTGGGTTTTTTCTCTTTTTCTTCTTTACTCACTCCCCTCTCTAGTTATGTTTGATGTTTGTTGTTTACTTCTTTTCACAGCCAGTTCCCTGCCTCACCTCTCTCTGCCCACAGCCTGTGTCTGCTTTTGCAGAAGGTTGTCTGGACTTTTGCTCCCATCCTGCACACCCTAAGTGGGTTTATTTTGCAGGGGTGGATGTACCCTGGTGTGTCTCTTGTCTCTGAAGCTGAAGAGATGCTGTAGTACAACACCCCTGCACAGAAGAGCTCCATCCCCAGTACTCTTTTCTTTCACTCTTCTGGGAGAAAAATACTGAATTTCAAGCCAGGTGATCCTACTCCTTATCCTTGGCTGCCAGAGCTCATTGTGCAGAAGATTTTTTGGGGAGGAAAGGAGTAATTTTTTTATCAGTTCACTATATATCTAGTGAGTTTCTTAGACAAACAGCATGAAAAAGAGCAATTCTGTGAGAACACAGCAGGCTTTTTCCCGTTGATAAATGCAGATGACTCAGGGAAAACGTGGTAAGACTAAACTACTGGAATAAGGATGTGATTTCTGGGATGTAAGAATCACAGCTATCCTTTACCAGCTGACAGCAGCAATAGTAGAGAGCTGGAGGTTCTAAATCAATCCCTTAATGCATTCTCTTATATATCTAAATAGCTTTTGATACCTAAAGAGGCTTCTGCATGTTTTGCATTTATTTATTTATTTTCCCTTGTTACTGCTGCACGTGAATTTAATGCTGCTCAGACACATCAGGTGCAGTTTGCTGTGCTTATGGAACTGAATTCCTGCATGAGAGGCAAAGAAACCCTTTGGAAAGAGAGAATGCTGCACCATGGCACGCGTGGAAAATTGCACTGGCCACAGATTATTGAGGAGAATGGAAATATTTTCAAACCATGGTGAGCAGTGCTTGGGCCTCACCCCTGCAGCTCACTGCTGATGTTCCTAAGCAACTCTCTGCTGCAGCAGCAAGAGGTTTTTAAGATCTTTTATTTTTTCAGATCCTGCCTGCTGCTGCCTGCCTTCCACAGCCCTGGTGAGCTCGCTGAGGGAGAACTGGAGTTTTAACAATTAATGTTAAGGAGCTGCTGCAGACAAAAACCATAGAACAGAATCATTAAGGGTGGAAAAGCCCTCTAAGATCAACTAATCAACCATTATTTCAGCACTGCTAAGCCCATCATTAAAACATAGCCCTAAATGCCACGTCTCCACATCTTTTAAATCCCTCCAGGGATGGTGACTGCAGCACTTCCCTGGGCAGCCTGTGCCTGGCCACTCTTTCAGAGACAACATTTTTATTAATATTCAATCTAAGCTTTCCCTGGCACGACTTGAGGCTGTTCCCTCATCAAAAATCGCAGTTTTCAGCTAAATAATTCAGAATAATTCTGAATCAGACACTGTGCTAGAAATCCCCTTCTTCTTCAAGAGTTGCTCCAACAGAGGCTTGGGAGATACTTGTTTCCTCCCTGCCAGATTTCATGTCACTGTCACCTTCTGTCATGCTGCTAGAGCTGTCCAAAAATAAATCACCATGCCCCTTCTTTGGGGAAGCCTCCTCTTGCTTTCTTTGTTCTTCCAGTGCTTGCAAGCAACCCTTCCATTTTTAGTGAAACTGGTGGGAAACCAGTGCATCAGAAAAAGCATCACTGCCTGGAAGATACGAACAACTGGAATCTGTTTCACTGGAACACAAAGTGAGGTGATCTTATCACAACTACTGGTCGTGTCATGCTTTATGGTATGTGTATGAATTTTGTTCATGTATGGTGTCCTGGGTTGTAGTGTAGGATGTACACAAAGTATTTATTCTATCACCATCTTCATGAGCTGTTGGAACCAGGTGGGGCAGTGTTTTCCCAGGCCCCTCCTTTGGGCTCTTCTGCTCATGGCCCATCAATGCCTTGCCCAGAACTCACAGGGAACTCCCTCCAGGAGTTATCTCTGTTTAATGGGCCATCAAGGACCCACTTCATGACTCATCATCCCATTGGGAGATGCTCTGCCCAGGGGGAGGAGCCAAGCATTCCCACCTGGAGAGAATCTGGGATTTGGGACAGGACAAGCAGCCCTGACCCACTGGATTCCCAGAGGAGCAGAGCTCCCAGACCTTTCTGTGGGATCACTGCTTCAGGAAGAGCCCCTCACCTGGACTGCTCCCACCACCCTGCTCAGGGTGTGTTCTGACTCTGTCAGTGGTATTTTATTTTATTTTATTTTATTTTATTTTATTTTATTTTATTTTACCTTTTTTACCTTTCTTCTTATTAAATTGTATGTCTGACTTGGAGCCTCCCACTTGTTTTGCTTTCAAACCACATATGAATAAGCAAGGATTCATTTCTACAAACACAGAATGATGGAATCACAGGATGGTTTGGGTTGGATGGGACCTTCAAGGCCAGTTTGTTCCAACCCTCCTGGAAACCTGGACTGAGATCATCTTGAAAGTCTCTCCCAACCCAAACCATTCTGTGCTTCCGTGAGTGTGGTAAAAAGGTAAAGGCTTTGAAACCTACTCCCACTTCTGCAGATAGTTATATATATATATGTATATATATTTTTAAAATTAAATTGCCTTAGAAATGACTCCAGGTGTTGAATTTTGCCTTTTCACATGGAGCTGATGTGTTTCCACAGTGGCACAGGCAGTAAAGTGACTCCCTTGGCCTTGGGTGCACATGTACAGTCTTGACTTCTGTATGAGTGGTGTACACAAATGTATCCACTCACAGCCCTGGAATGTGAATTCTTTTCTGTATCAGAACCTCTCAGAATGCCACACCTGTATTGATGCTTCTTACAGACTGTGAGACAAACACACACATGGAATTCACTCCCTCCAGGCAAACTGCTTAAAATAAAGGTACCTGCATTTCCCAGCAAGCTGTGACATAAGGTTTTACTTGTTTTTATGTTCTGTCCTACTTTCTGCTTGATTTTCTTTCTGAGTGATAACATGAAGACAGATTACCAGATTAAAAATTATTTGGATTTTTTTTACTAAATCTGATATAATCAGGTTCCTGCACTGGAATAAAATCACATGAAATTTGATCAGGTCCTAATTTGCATGGTATATTAATTAGTCATAGTTTCTTTATCTCACAGAATTTTGTCTTTTGGCACATAACTGTGGTTTTTGCAGAAAATTCTTTTCCTCCAGAATAAGTTTTTTGCTCATTTAATTTTGGAAGGCTTCAGATGTTTTAATTTAAAGTGTTAGACATTGCACAGCACATTGCTCAGTTAATTGCATTCATTTTAATATGGAAGAAAGAAATGACAAAAAAAAAAAAAAAAAAAAAAAAAAAAAAACACCTTGATACTCATTTTCCAAGAAAATCTTCCAAGAAAAAGGTTGAATTTGAAAAGCTGAGTATAAAATTTTTGCACTTACAGCATTTGTTAAATCTGAATTCAGTGGCACATTTAACACAAAATTCTTTGGGTTCAAAGGTCAAAATTCAATTTCGTAATTGGCCAAAGTGAGGGGCATTTCTAGAGAACTGCAGCCCTTACCTTTTAAGAAGAAAATGAATTTTTTCTGATGTCTGACCTTATTAACTGTTAATTACTTGGTTATAGAGTCACTTTCAAAAACACAAGGTCTCTATTGACTGTTTTTACCAGATTCAGGGAACATTTTGTTCCTCTTTTGGTCAATTTATCAGGACATTTTTTATAAGGAACATAAAAAAGGTTCAGTGAGAAGCTGATTTGGACCCCAGTCCCTCCCATGCCTCTGGTGGAACTGCTGAGAGGACCAGCTGAAAAGGAGAAATTAAAATCAACAGATATTTAGTGGATGCAAACTATGTGAGATAAGAAGAAATTTAGAGAGGAAGACTGTTCAGACATTAAGAAAGAGTTTGTGCTCCTCCAAACTTTTAACCTGAGTAAATCCTGCACTGAGGGTCCCTCAAATAGTAGATTTCACAGGTTCACATCTTAAAGGATTTTTTTTCATTACCAAGCTGAAATGGTCATTTTTCTGACTCTTTCTGTGATTAAATGGAATTAAATGCTGCCTTAACCACTGTTCCTTCAGTATTCTTTCTTTGCAAGCTGTTGAAATTCTAACTGTGAAATCTCAGAGGGGCTAGAAAATGGTAGATCCTCATGCAGATATTATGAAAACTGTAAAAAAAACCCCACGAATGGCAGTAAAGGGATTCATTTTCTGCTGTTTTGGAATTTTTATTTGTTTTGACATATTCTGTTTTATTTTTATAGGCTATATTTAATTCTCATAGCAGAAACCCCAAGCAACTGGAAAAAAAATGGAATTTAAAGAGACAGACATTTTGGCATTCTCAGGGAAGAGAATTTGTGGCACAGAGGTTTCTCCTTCTGAATGTCACCTGAATTGCAAGGCATTGCAAAAGCAAAATAATCCAGATATTCTGTGGATTTACCCGTGTTCCGTTCATGGAGCTCGATGTGCAGATCCTCAATTTAGCACTATAATAATAATTTCATAATTATAATTATATATTAGTTGCTTCTCTCCTGATCTGCCTTTTGAAGGGTTCTAGGGCCAAAGTAAAAGGGGAAAAGCTGAAACTCTTCCTGGTGAACCAAACCCCACTTTTAAACCCCCTTCCCTGCACAATCCCAGCTAAGAACCCCTACGCAGAAAAAATATGAGTTCCTGGAAACTCATGTAAAAACCACTGCTCAGAACTCCACTATTTTTCTTGGTGGCAGAACTATTTCATTACTGTCCTCATGAAATGAATGTTGCCATTAATTAACAATGTAATTACTGTAAAAAATGAGCTGCAGCCAGCATCCAGCCCTTGATCTTGCAGGCAGTTATAAATGTCTTATCTTTACTCTTCTGGGCACTAACTTCAGGAGAAATATTTTTGCTGGGGAAGTTGATCAAGTTGTTTCGAGGGTCCAGGGAGTTTTGATCTGATGGTGATCAGAGAGCTGCAGGCCAAGAATTTCACAGACTGAGTGGAAGAGAAGCATTGTCTTTCTGTCTCTTTCCTGGGTTTGTTTTGTTTGTTGGTGGTTTTTTGTGGTTTTTTTTTGTTTTGGTTTTTTTTTTTTTTTTTTTTTTTTTTGTGTGTGTGTGTGTGTGTGTGGTTTGGTTTTGGTTTTGGTTTTGGTTTTGGTTTTTTTTTTTCTGGTTGGTTGGTTGATTGGTTTGGTTTGGGTCTTTTGTCGTGATTTGGTTTTGGGTTTTTTTTGTTAACAACCTCCTAAATATGTCTCCATTGGTTTTGTTTATTAGGCTGCAGCTTGATTCTGAGTTCCTGCTTTTGCAATCCAAAAATTGCCCAAGAAAAGAAGGATTTCAATAAGGAACCTGGAAATATAAGAGGGACACATTTATCCTGGTTCAGAGTTTTTACTGCTGAGGCCATGGGCTAATGGTGAAAGACTTGAGAGGCACTGAGAGGTCTGATGAGATTGGAGAGAAGTTTTGTGTGCTGGATGCAGAAGAGAGGGTGGTGAGGTTGGGATGTTGATTTGGGAGGGACTAAATGTGCAGTAAGAGCATGGGGCAGACAGATGGATGTGGGAGGATTGTGGGGAGATTTGTCAGCAAGGATGAGGTCGGGTTCCTGGTCTGGAAAGCTGAGTGTGCAGCTTTCAGAGTCATCCTGGCTGCCTTGCTCCCTGTTTTTTTAATGTTAATATTGATTTTCACTGTGTATAGAGAAAAATCTAAATCAGATGGGGCTCCACACACGTCTGTCCACGGGGGCTGTGTCCATAACCTCTCCTCCAGAGGTGTCCATCTCAAACAAGAGGCTGGGCCATTGAAAACTCTGCCATGGATCTGGGAGCCACACTGTCCCCATGCCATGGCCACTCCACCTGCTCTTCTACAGCATTCCCAGCTGTGACCCCAATCACCCACATTCCTGTTTCCTGTGTCTCTTCCATTTTCCTGCACTTTCCCCCATTAGCCCAGGCCCAGAGCTTCTCCCTGCCTCCACTGATATTTCATCCCCACCCTCCCATCCTTCATGGAAGTCAAGAGTTCCCCATTTTAGGCACTGGTGGAAATTTTCTCTGAATTATTGCAGTAAATCTGTTGGAGTGAGTGATGGTGGTCAAGACATCCCCAAGGCTACTGACTGTCACTGCTCCTTACAACAGTGAGGAGCTTCTTTCTCAAAGAAAATAGGGCACTGGAGTGCTGAGTATGAACTGTGCAGCTCTCAAAGGTTCCAGGAGCTCCCCTGGTCTGTAGCAGATGCTCTGTCCCCAGGGAAATTGTCTGAGCCTTGGTCTGATCTGAGACAGGGTAAATCAGGTGCCAGGAGTGCAGGAAATGCACTCTTTGCATGTCTGACCTTAGAAAGGTGGATTGACAGCCAGCCTTGAGGGTTGTGCTCGTTCTGCTGGTTGTGCTTCCAAATCACAAAGGACAGTCATGGTCGTGTAACTCCTCAAACCTCCCTAAAAACCAGGGCTGAGGCTGTCACTGCTGAGGAAACTGTGCTGGATTCATTCTCAGGCTCTTCCTGGCACCTGAGCTAAGCAGAACATACAAAAGGAATGTCAAATGTACCCTGATACTCTCCTACTCTGTATTTTCCTTAATATGATCCATTCCAAAAGAGCCTCCCCCTTCATCTAATAAAGTGCTGATGAGACTGTGATCAGAGGATTGCCTTTTCTTTTGTGTCCTGAACACAACTAGGTATAAAAAGCAATTGTAACAATTTATTTTCACCCAATGACACACTTTCTCCTTTTTTAGCTTTTCCTGCTTTCCTTTATTTCATCCTATTTTGATGAAACAACTGAAGTTGCTTCCTTTTCTCCTCTATTTTTCTTTCAGGGCTTTCAGTATTTCTTCCACTTGCCCTCCACTATTTTCATCTGCAAAAATGCCTCAGTCTGCATGCTGTGTTATGGAGGTGGAGTGTGTCAGGGGAATAAATTCCTTTGTAGGAACCATGTCAGATCAAGCTCATTCTTTTTTGTTTGGAGCATTACAGTGATGCAAAATATCAAAGTAATTCACAGGAATGAGACTTAGTTCACCTTTCTCATACCTGTTTCTGCCTAGGGAGCCATTTCCTCTGTTCTACATATTTTACTTTTTTTTAAAAATTTTATTTTTAATACTGATTTTTCTCCTACAGTCCTTTATATAAAAAAAAAAAAAATTAAAGCTCGTGAGAATATCCAAACATCTATACTTTGAGTTCATCTGGTGTTTTTAGTCTTTGATCACAGGAGTGGCTACGACAGGTTTACTTGACTTCAGAGTCTCAGAGGGAACAAAACCAGGGAGTGCAGCACTTGACATTGAAGTGAGTTCAGAGTCTTGTGTTGTTTCTCACCCTGAGCCCAGTTTCATTCCTTTGTTTGGCTTTATTTCCTGGCTATCATCTTGTCTCTCTGTTCTCCAGGTCTCCCAGCCTGCATAGATTGTTCCTGTCATCCGTTTTCCTACTGCAGCAAAACAGAAGGGGATGTATTTTTCCACTGGAAAGTCATTTAATTCATGACTTGTGTTTCTTTGGCCTTAACCAAGATGAGATTCCACTGTGCTGAGAGATGCACATACATCAAAATTAGACTCTTTTTGGCCAGAGCTACTTGTGATTATATTTAAGTGCTCATCAGGAATGGGTGAGTGAAGTTCAAATCAGCTTCAGTTCCCAAAATAGCTGTGCTGGGTGAGGCTCAGTGCTGGTCCCACCACAATCCTGCCTTCTGCAGTGATCAATAGTCCTCCTTGGAGAAGTAATGCAAGAACAGTCAAATATAAAATGACCTTTCTTCTGTATAATCTCCATGACAAATGGAGTGTCAGGAACTTCTCTGGATGAGGATGATATCTGCATTTTAATAGCTTTTGATGGAGTTTTATGCTATGCTGGATCCTCAGTGCAATATTCTCCTACCACTGATTGATTCTTTTAGCTCACATATGCATTTATCCTCCCTAATAACTTATATAATTTATTTAATAAGGACTAAAATTCCCTTGTTTTAAGCCTGCTGTCTCAAAAGTTTGTTGTGTTATGAGAAACAGTTAACTCATTTCCTCAAATCCTCCAGCAAAGGTGTGTGTGATTTTTACACACCTTTACTCTGTGTCCCTTCAACTGCCTCTTTTCCAGGCTGAGCAAAAACAGTTGGAAAAGTCACCCTGGATAATTGTTACTCATGCTTTCCTGACTAAACAGAATAATGATTCCTGTTAGTTTGTAGGAAGTCTTGCCTTATACTGGAATTAATCTGCTTTTTCCTGAAAGACTCAGGTGATAGGACAGAGCAAATGCTTATCATAGCTGCAGATGACAAACGTGATAAGAGTGGGAGCACCCTCTGCAGGGCAGAACTAGAAATTAAGGATTATTTTAGCAAGCCAGAAAATGATTTTAAAGAAAAAAAAAAGGTTCACAATATTTTTTTTTAATCCATGTTTTCTCATTTAGGTAAAAAAACCAGTTGTTTGTGCAAATCCATCATGAGGGAGATGTTTGAGCAGTGATGAACAGAATTAAAGCTGAAAAGTTGAATATAAGTCAACAAAGATTTGCAGCAATGAAAGGGGCAACAGTCAGACCTACACAGGTGTGAAAAGGTGACCTGGCAAAGTTTAAGGTGTGTGTTCTCACCTGGAGCTTTGACAAAGGACAGACCTGGAGTTTAAAGGAGGATGCAGATCATTTTGAGATTGAAGAGGGAATCAGTAAAGATGATGAAAAAAAGTTGAAGAAATGTGCAACTTTTCTATTTAAAATGGGTAAATCTAAGAGAAGGCCTGATGGGAACTAGCAAATAAATAAAAACTCCTAGCAAGACAATAAGCTTTTCTCCTTGCCCACTTTCTCAGACAAATAACTGGGAACAAAACAGATTTAATATAAAAAGAAGCCCCTTAGAAAGCACAGTCAGCACACAGAGGAAGCTCCTGGAATCAAACTGGAACCAGTTGTCTGAGTTTTGCAGTGCCAGAGTATTTCTACCACCAGGGTTTTTAAGGATAAATCAAACATCTGTCAGGGGTACTTAGGTCTAATTGATTTTGCTCTTCAGCAGAGATGGACTAAGATGACCTTTTGAGATTACTTTCAGTATTCTTTCTTCTACTGTAAAAAGAAGGAGAATTAAACCTCAGCAGGGTAACCCTGGAAGAAACCCAGAGAGAAACAAAAGAGAGAAACAAAATAATAATAAAAATAAAATTAAATTAAAAAAAAAATAAAAAATAGGGAGACCAGTTAAGCCAATCAGTTACTGGTAGACCCTGCTTTTATTCCTAACAGTGTAAGTCTGATGTTCAGTCTTTGCATTGTCTAAAAAAACAGTTCCTCTGCTTGGCAGAGAAGGGAGATGAAATTGGGAAGGAAACTAAGAGGAGCATCCGAGGGCAAGGCACCTGCCTGAGGCATAATCAATGTCCTGTGTCTGGGGCATTTGGTCAGGGATTGTAGGAAAAGCTTCCCTGGCACATGAAGGGGGCTGGGATGCAGGTGAGGTGTGGAACAGACCTGTGAAATGGGATTTATGCTTTGAAATTATTCTGCACATCATTGGCTATCAGCTCTGTCTGATCACATCTGCCTGGAACAAAGGTTTCCCCCAAGATGAAATTTAGTTGGGTGCTGGTAGAGCTGATCCAACATTATTGAGTCAACATAATTTTGTGGGAGCAAAGGAGGAGGAGTTTCCCTGCTTGAGCGTGACCTGGGCTGCTCTGGCTGCTCTCACCCATTTTATTTGGTGCCACAGACACGAGTGGCTTGTGTTGGTTTTGGTAACCCCTAAAATTTGTTCGAAGGGGTGAAATGGATGATGTTGTTGAAAGAAAAACTGGAGGAATACATTAACCTTTGTATTTCCATGAGCTAAAACTCATTTTATTCTTCCTGATCTCTCTAAAAACAGTGAAACTATCTGGAGAATATTTAGAAAACTGTGGTAATATTCAGTTGTAAATATATTTTTTTACAGAGCAATAAAAGAAGATATTTTTGTAGTGAACTCAAGCCAGAAAAATGCAAAAGCCTAAATGACCTGACAGTGTTTCATAGTAACATGTTAATAACTACTTCAATTACATTTTTTCTTTTTAAGATAACATTTTTAAGAATATCTTTCAGTCCTTATATTTTATATTTTTTTTGGCACAGCAATCTACCCCATTTTAAGTCTTAATTCAGTTGTAAATCTTCTGAAGGGATGGTCAGAAGAGATCTTTATTCAAAAGATGCACTTAAATTTTCTGGTTTAGTGGTTTGAATAAATCTATTTGACTTATCATGTAAAAAAACAAAATTGCATTTTGCAAATAAGGCACTGCCATCTTTGAAGTCATATGAGGCAAATTATTAAATCTGTGTTTTCCAGCAATGTATAAAATCTTGGCTTATAAAAACAATTTTTCCTGATATTATTCCTTTTGTTGATCTGATACTCAAGCTTGTCTTAAGTCTGTACCTCATAATGTTCTTGCTGTTCTCATTCAGTTCATCAGCATTGTAATATTTTCCAGTCGGGTGTGGCTTTAATTTTTAACAGAAATTAAAATAAACTATCAAGTAATTTTTTTCACCAATTATCCTGTCAGAAAAGCAAACTTTGGGTTTTTTTATGCAAGGATTGGGTACTTTAAAAAATTCCTGCAGAGCTACAGGTCTGGTGGCAAGTCAAGCTGTGGGAAAATAAGATGAGCAAAACAAGTTTCTTAACATTTTGTGAGTTGCTTTTTTTTTTTGGTTTTGTGGTGTTTTTTTTTTTTTTTTTTTTTTTTTTTTTTTTTTTTTTTTTAAGAAAAAAAAAATTGTACTCTGTGTCACTACATGAACTTCTGGAAAATGAGTGGGAAATATTGAACATATTGCCAGTTGTAACAACAAAAATTCAGCAATGAGAGGAAAAGATCAGCAGGCTAGAATACAAGCTGGAAGGGCTGGATACTCTGGTTGTCAAAGAATCCTGAATGGGTGATCACTGTAAGACACACTGAACTTTTTTTATTTTTCCACACTTCTTTTTTCCTTCTAAATCCCACAATATATTAATTCTTAGCTGGTTTCATCAGGCACTGTTGTGATGGAACAAGGAGGAATGGCTTCAAACTGAAAGAAAAGAGGTTTAGATTGGATTCAGGTTGGGAAGAAATTCTTCCCTGTGAGGTTTCTGAGGCCCTGGCACAGATTACCCAGAGAAGCTGTGGCTGCCCCATCCCTGGAAGGGTTCCAGGCCAGGTTGGAAGGGGCTTGGAGGAACCTGGGATAGTGGAAGGTGTCCCTGGCCATGGCAGGGACTTGGAACTGGATGGTTTTTCAGTCTTTTTCAATCCAAACAGTTCTGTGAGTCTCTGAATCTGTAAAACACAAGCAGCGTGTCCAACCCTCCTGCTGCAGATTGAGACCATTTCTTGGAAGAACCAGAAATGCTTTAAGGCATTCCTCAATCATCCTTAACATCCACTTCCTGAAGAGCTGTGCTAATAGCACTGAGGGGGCTGTGAAATAGTCTGAGCATCAGTGATCTTCCCAGAACTGAGTGTCTGCCTTTGCACAAAGGATAAATAAAACTAACAGACCTCAACTCCTGCAGCTTGTGGCTGGGTGGTTATCACTGCAGGACTGTGTGGTTAATTAATGTTTATGTTCTTTAGAATTTCCATGGGAGCAATTTGTGCTGTTGTTTCTGTGGCTGCCATTACATAAATACACACACACACACACACACACACATATATATATATATATATAAAAATTCTTTTGATGCTACTGAGAGGTGATAAAAAACTTCATTAATTTGTATTTCACATTCCAGGTTTTGCTGAAGCTAAAGCACTGGAGTCCAGCAGAAAGGTCAGTGGTTGGGGTGCCAGGCAAGGTCCATGGGGTGCACTGCCTTCCTATAAGCTTTAATAGAATCCCTCATTCTGCTTTCCAAACCAACACACTGTTTCTGTGACCTTGAAAAATATGTACTCTTTACCTAGAATTTGTTATTTTTCTTTTTAAAAACAAGATCTAGCACAACATTTAAACCCAATCCACATAGTCCACATAGAAATATACATGAAAGAGTAAAGTCCTTAGATGTGGTATTTTAACACGAATTTTAATCCCATACTTTTAGAACTCTCCTCTAGATCACTGTGTCTGCAAATTACACATTGTACACAGCAGTTCAGTATTTGATTTAAGAAGATCAGTTACTCCCTTAATCCCTAAATAAAACCTCGCTTCTGCATGCAAGAGTGAGTTTGTTTGCACACAATTTTGAGGTGCAGTGAACCTGCCAAGTGGCATTTCACATTAAAATAAAAAACAATCACATAAACCTATGAGGGTGTATCAGATGTAACAAAAATAAACCTGTGGAGGAGAGAGCTCAAGGCAGCCTGGCTGAGGTGACACCTTTCAAAGCCTCTGAGCTGCTGGCAGACTGTCCTTAGCAGTGTTGGCAGGTGATGGAATGAAAAAAGCATTATCATCACAGTCATATAGAAATATGCAGTTACAGCCAATGATCCATGTAATTTGAAAGGATCTTCATGCTCTTGGTTCTGTTTTTGACCCTTCAACAGTGCTCTGCATCTGTCTAGACCTTCTACAGCATCAAGTTTTGGTGACCAATACCAACCCAACTCCTAAGAAAAGAAAATCTTTAATCTGGTCTATTTAATGGTCTCTAGGAAAGTCTCCATATTTGAAGCACACAGAGCATAAACTCTACCTTATAAAGAATTTTATAGTGCACTTCTCCAGCAGTCAGTCTCAAACATCATGAGGAATCATGCACATGTTTTATCTTCTGATGTTAGGAAGAAGACAGTCTGTTTCCACTGGTGGGGGATGAAAGCTAGAGTATGTGATGAAAAAATCAAGTTCTCTGGTATATTCAAGCTCTATTTTTTTTTTATTAAAGTCTATTGAAAACCCGGCTCTATTGTTTTATTCAAATACCATGTTAGGAAATGAACAATACACAAGCAAACCATTGTACTAGGACATGTCACAAGCTTTTTATACAGATTCACAGTGATAAACAGATAAAAAGACATTACTTTTGATCTATACCAGATACTCAGGAAGAATACAAAGTGCAGCTTTTTAATATTACACAGTCTCACACCCAGAGGTACTTCACCAGAAGCCTGGCACATAACTCCTTTTTGAAAACAGAAGTTTCCAAAGCGTGACAAGCACGAAAATTGCTCCATCCAGACCACTGGGACAGAGTTGTTGGCACAGGCTCCTTTCAATGTCCATTCCCAGATTCAGCAAGGATCCGTGAGGGCTCTGTGTACTTTGCTGTCAGCAAGTAGAAAAGAGCAGGGGCAGGCACCAAGGCAAGCAAAGGCAGGTCCTGCTCAAGCTTATCCAGTTTGGAAATGGAGATGATTCCATAGGCATGGAGTAACCAGTGGCTGAAGAGGACAACGAGCCTTTTCTTCCTCACGAGCAGATCCTTGAAAAACTTGCAAAATAAACAAAATATCCTGTTAGCATTCAGCACCTGAAATTTGAGAGGTGTGACAGGTAGAGGAGAAAAACCATGTGAAGCCTCCTGGGTTTGAGCCCTTCCAGCACACACCCAATATCCCAGTGCACTATCAGAGGGAATTCTTACATGAGATTCCTCCAGCCAAGAGGGGAAGGGATGAAGGAAGAGGCTTAAATGTAAAATACACCACTGAGAAAAGACAAGAGACAAAGTGGTCTCTGCTCACTCAAGTTTTTTACTGTTGAGTTTTAACACAGGAAACATGTTTACCCACCTCCACTTCAGAAGCAGACATGTACACAGCCAGTGTAACCAAAGAGAGCACCAGGATGATGTATGGGAAGGCATAATCTAAAGGCAAACATGCAACGCGTTAGCAGGCAAAAAATGGCACGGCTTTTCCTTCAGCAGAGAGAGTTTCTCCACAGGTGTGAAGCAAACTGAGCTGCTCCAGCTGCCTCTTAGCCTGGCACCAAACAAGCACAACCCTTCAGATGCTCCCCCTAAGGTTTTCTGCTGTTTCTCACTGCAGTTATTCAACACTTCCAGCACGAATTGAAAAAGGCACATAATGAGGAAAGTAGTCAGGCTGAGTGGAGATTTTGTGGCACCTCTCCAAATGTGACAGGAACGCTGGAAGCTAAACCAAAAATAGCCAATCTCTCCAAATTTACACTGAAATCCATCTCTGAAATTAGACAAGCTCTGCCTTAGCAAAAAGCAGAACTAGCTCACTCTGAAATACTTTCCTCTCACACCCCCTCTATTCATTTTTTGGGACAGTCTCTAGCAGCATTGGCTGAGGCAAAGCAGTGTTGGTCAGGAGCTTGGTGAGGACAGAGCTCCTAACGAGCAAAATTTTCAGGAGAAACTCTTCAAAACAACCCTAAACGATATTCTTATTCCCAAAGCAAAAAGTGTCTCTCTCTTCTCTCCCTTAAGTCCTTTCTCAGTGTGCATTTATAGGTATGTTCAGGAGTGTTTTTTAAGAGAGAACTCACAGAGGAGGCCTCCTCCCACGGCCTGCAGCACGGTGAGGATGGGGAAGAAGTAGAGGGCTGCATAAATGCTTTTAAATCGGTCAGACCTCCCCAAACCACAGGCAATCTTCTTCACCAGGAGAGGCCGAAGCAGCATCATCAGCACGAGACAGAAGGCGTAATAGATAAATACAATGGTGTACCTGGAGAAAAAAAAAATGAAATTCCTTAAAATGTGCAGGGTTCTCATGGAAACTCAGGGCACAATTAAGGAATTTGGGTTAGTCAGTGAACTCTAAAGACTTTATAGGCAAAAGGTGTAAACACAGAATGATGGGATAACTTTTCCTTAGGGGAAACAGTTAAGCTGTTTCTTTCCAATGAGTGGCAAGCAAAAAAAGAAGTTTTAAGCTACATAGTGACAGGATGAGAGGACACAGTCTCAAGCTGCACACTGGGATATTCATGTTGGACATCAGGAGGAACTTCTTCACAGAAAGGGTGATCAGACACCGGAATGGGCTGTCCAGGGAAGTGATGGAGTCACCATCCCTAGAGACTTTTAAGGAAAAACTGGAATTGGCACTTAGTGCCATGGTGGTGCTGGGTCATAGGTTGGACTCAATGCTCCCAGAGGTGTTTTCCAACTCAATTGATTATGTAATACCCTGGACTGTGCCACTTTCTTTGATTACTCAGAAAGTCATTAAGTGTTGCTAAACCCATGTAAAACAGCTCAATGCACGAAACATTCAGGGCATTGACTGCCATTGATCCCAACTCCACATGAACACCTTTGGCAGCTTTGAGGAGAGGCAGGGACAAAACAGAAACCCAAAGGCCAGAGGGGCAGGCAGAAACCCAAACCCTTCAAACTCACAGGGGGTACACGGCCTCGTGGGTGCAGTGCACTGTGGTGATGTAGTCAGGGCTGGGGTTGTAGAGCATGGTGTACCAGTCTGAGAGCTTCTTCACCCTGCAGGAGCGGATGTGCAGGGAGCCCGCGGGGTCGCTCAGCAGCAGCGTCACCACGGCGGCCGCGCTGCACTCCAGCAGGGCTGTCAGGTGCTGCAGCAGTGCACTGGAGCTGAGGGACAACACACACTGTTACTGTCACTGCCAGGGAGGCAGCAAGGGTCAGCCTTGTCAAGCCTCTAAACAGGGGAGTATGGTGCCTTAAGTTTTAGCTTTCATGCTTGTCAGATTGTATGCTGCCTAGGGGTGCAGTTCTGAGCCTCCCACTGTGCTCAGAATCTCTCTTCACAGAGCAGGGAGACAAAACAAATCCTTTTCCTGCTGGAGATCAAGGACAACTTGTTTATACTTTTTCAGGCCCAAAAGCACAAACAGTGGTGGACTGAAGAGAGAAAACAAGAAGGATGGGACTTCATAATCTGAAGCTGTAATTGGACAATTAAACCCCAATATGCAAATGGACCAAAAGTTATAAAAGTGTGAGACCTGGAGACCAGTCAACCATTTTGTGATCATTTTGGGCCCATCTTGGGTGTAGCCCTGGCCACGCCCTGTCCTGCCCAAGATGTATCCTAAAGGCCTTTCAACAAATATCTACTTTATTCTCCAGCTCTGTCCAGTCTCTGTTCCAGGTCAGCCTTCCCAAGGCATCCCCAGCTCCTGGCAAACCCCAACACCCATTGGAAAGAGGGGGCCTGGGCAGGGAGAGCCTTCTGCAGGGTTAAAAGACACTCAGTGGGGAAACTCTTTGACAATCTCAGGTGATTTAGTGTGTAAAAGAAAAGAGCAGTGAGGGTAACACACCACACATCTCAGAAGGGGTGACATTGCTACATGTGATATAAGCAGAATTTCCAGAGCTGCAAGTCCTTACTGAAGATGGTAAATATTCACATAATAAATATTCTCAGCCCTCTGTCTTTTCACAGAATCACAGAATGATATGGGTTAGAAGGGACTTTAAAGACTATCCAGTTCCAATCCCCTGCCATGGACAAGGACAGTTTAATGCACTCCAGAACCATCATTTCTTAAAACACTCCAGTCTAACACCTAACAGCCACATGCAGCTGTGGATTTAAACCTCTTTTTTACAGAACTTCTCTGATGTAAAGGCCACAGCAGCTCTGCTATCAAGACCCAAACCCAGAATACATATTCCTAAAGAAAAAACTCAAACCTATCCTCTCATTGCACTTGTGCAGCCCTGCTGATACTGACCCAGGAGAGAGGGGATGATACAACCTGCTGGGAAACCAAATCCAGCCCAAACTGCCACATTAAAAAGGTACAGACCACGCCCTGATGGCAGTGACTGGAAAGGGTGCCCTGCAGGACACTCACATTTGTAAATAAACCCTCCTACAGCTGCTCTAAACTTCTGTGCAGCCATATCAGCTCAATCAATAAGGATGGATGGGGCTCTGAGCAACCTGGTCTGATGGAAGTTGTCCCTGTCCAACAGAAAGAATTGGAACTGGATGATCTTTAAGCTTCCCCCAACCCAAAGCAGTCTAGGATTCAAAAGAACTGCTGGACAGTTCAGTTCAGCATCTCAGACTGGACAAAAGATTTCCAACTTGAAGCAGCTCATCTAGAGAAAGGGCACACAAACCTCTTCTTCCCAGAATACCACTCGATGAAGAACCAGTGTAAAACCAGGGGCAGCATGGCCATGAAGCCGAGGTACAGCCAGTCATAGCGGTCTGGAGAGCCCACACACTCCCGGCAGATTTTGTTGTCGTCGGTTCTTTGCCCTCTAGGACACACCTGCAGAGAGCAGAGGTTGTGTTTAGAGTCCCACTGCCAACAGCAAATCACTGCAGTTAATGGGAAAACAGCTTGAAGCAGGACGGGGTAAGGCACAGAGCAGATTTTTAAAGAGATGAAACAA
Source organism: Zosterops lateralis (assembly GCF_965231275.1). Classification (NCBI taxonomy): domain Eukaryota; kingdom Metazoa; phylum Chordata; class Aves; order Passeriformes; family Zosteropidae; genus Zosterops; species Zosterops lateralis. The sequence continues at coordinate 5,137,788 of NC_139761.1, read as the reverse complement.
TAACCCCAGTAATTTTTCAACCCACACTTGCTTACTCTGGGTCTTTTTTTTAATATAAACAAGGGTGAAGCATGATTAAAAGCCTCTATTTCCTTCTCCTGCTGTCACACCACTCCTTTTCATCTCAGCTCCCTCACCAGGCTGCTCACAACCACTGCTCCCAGTTTCTTCCTTCCATTTCATCCCACCTTTCCTGGATCTCGCTCTCCCTTAGCACTCCAATAAAACCGACGTGCACAGCGACTTATTTCAGCACAGCTCTCCACACCATCCCAGCTGGAAGTTCTGCTCCAGCTTTTCCCAGTCAGCTCGGGTTCAGCCCCGAGCCTCCAGCAGCTCCTCCGGGCAGGGTGTCGGGGTGCAGCTCCTGTTCGGTCAGGGCGCTGTTCTCGCCCCCGGCCTGAGCCACCCCGCACCGGGCCGAGCCTCGTACTCACCCCGCAGTCCCCGTAGGTCTCCACGGAGCCGTTCACCGACAGCACGGTCCTGCCGCAGTACAGCCCGAGGCAGGCGGGCTGGATGTCCACAGCTGCGGGGAGAGCGCGGGCCGCGTTACCGGGAGAGGCATCGACCGCCAGTCCCGGCCCGCTCCAGCCGCTGAAAACACCCTCAACCCCATCCACACCTCCGCCCTCATTCCCAGCCCCGGCCCGGTGCCCCATCGCGGCCCGTCCCGTTGCCCCATCGCGGCCTGTCCTACCGGCGCGGAACATCGCGGTAACCCGGCAACCGCGGGCCCGGTACTTCCGTCGCGGCACTTCCGCTTCCGCCGCGGGTCGGCTCCACCCGGGAATGCGGGCGCGGGAACGCCCAAAGGGAGGGGCGGGGCCGAGGGGCGGGGTCCAACATGGGGCGTGGTTAGTTCTATGGGCGCGGTTGTGTGCGTGAGTTCATTGGATGGGTGTGACGTGGGCGTGGTCACAGGCTGGGGAGGCCTGAACGGGGCGTGGTCTGTAGTTTGTGGGCGTGGCCTGTTGTTTGTGGGCGTGGCCCATAGTGGGTGTGGCCCGTGGCACAGGCGCGCCCCCTGCAGTGCGACCCCGGCGGTGCAGGCGCGATGGCGGCACAGGGTGACACCGGCGGTGACGGTGGCAGAGCGGGACGGGCGCTGCCCCCGCACTCGCCCTCGGCCGCGGTGCTGCAGACGGTGGAGATGCACACGGGCGGCGAGCCGCTGCGCATCATCCCGCGGCTGGAGGCGGCGGAGCGGGCGGCGGCGGCGGGGCTGTCGCTGCTGTCGCTGCGGCGGGAGGTGGCGGCCGGGCAGGACCACGTGCGGCGGGCGCTGATGCACGAGCCGCGCGGGCACGGCGGCATGTACGGGGCCCTGGTGGTGCGCGGCGGGGCGGCCGCCGAGGGCGCGCACCTGGCTGTGCTCTTCCTGCACTGCGCCGGCTACAGCGCCATGTGCGGCCACGCCGTGATGGCCCTCGGCCGCTTCGCCCTCGATTATGGGCTGGTGCCGGAGCCTGCCCGGCCCGAGACCGCCGTCCGCCTGCGCTGCCCCTGCGGGCCCGTCACCGCCTTCGTGCCCTGGGACGGCCGCCGCAGCGGGAACCCCGTGCGCTTCCACAGCGTGCCCGCCTTCGCCGCCGCCACCGGTGGGGACCTGGGTTTGCTGGGGAGGGTGGTGGTGGCCGTGCGTGGGGGCTGGTGGCCTGGCTGGGGGACCACCGGTGATGATCTCCCTAGTCCCGCTGTTCTTCAGGGATGCTGTAAGGTGCCCATAGGAGTGCTCAGGTTATCATCCCCATCCACTGCCCTAGTGTGCAGCTGGGTTCCTTCACTCTGTATACAAGCTCATGGCTCAGCACAGTTTTGCCTCCTCACCTTCTTCCCTTTCTCTGCTCAGACTTGGCCATTGATGTCCCTGGCCGTGGGAAGGTGGTGGTTGACATTGCCTACGGTGGCACTTTCTATGCCTTCCTCAGCGCCGAGCAGCTGGGCCTTGATGTGTGCTCTTCAAGGACCAGGGACCTTGTCAGTGCAGCCAGTGCAGTGACAGAAGCCGTGAAGAAACAGGTATGGGTGAGCACTGTGGTGTCCCAGCATGTTCCCTTTGGGGTGGCTGCACCAGACTGAGATGCTCAGGATGGTGGGAGAGTCCCATCCTCCCAGCCCCATGCTGAATTTCAGTCCTTACAAGGATGTGAGAAGGAGCCTTGCTGCTTCTCTCTGTCTCTGTTACCTGCAAAGCAGAGGTGGAAATGCAGCAATGTGGCCTTGTCCCCTTTGGTCTCTCACAGAAGCTGCACTGCACACGTTGCAGCTGTTGTGTGCATTTGTGACCCTCTCTGTGCTGTTCCCAGTTCAAGCTTCATCACCCTGAGAGTGAAGAGCTGGCTTTCCTCTATGGCACCATACTGACAGATGGGAAAGATGCCTTTAGTGAGGAGCCCACCACCAACATCTGTGTGTTTGCAGATGAACAGGTACAGAAACGGGCTCTTCTCAGGCACAAGAGGCACCACAATTGTCCCTTTGTCCCTTAGATCCACTGCAAAGAAGAGAGACTGTTCTGATTCTTAGTTTGGGCAGTGCTTGCTTGTGCTGCTGTCATGTCTGTGGAGAGCTGAGTGTTGATGCACATGTTCTGGTTTTACTCCTAATAGCAGAAATACTTCTGCACACCTTAGATGGTGTGCATTTTAAAAAGTTTCATACCCAAAACCTGTTGATTGGAATTTTCCAGGAGTTCAGGGGCTGAGACAGGATCCCAGCACAGTACATGTCCCTAAAGTCCTAATCCACTGAACATCTCCTGGGGATGAACAACAAGGAGAGAAATGGGGTGTTAAAATTCTGTTATTGTCTGCAGTGCATATGGCATCACATAAATGGCAGGGGAAGTTTTGGTTGGATTTCCCAGCAGAGAGGAGTCTGGAGCACTGGGACAGGTCACCTCAGAAGCTGACTAACACTGTTTTTGGAGATTTTAAAAACTAGGCTGGCCAGGAGCCTCCTCAGCTTAGGAGAACCAGTCGTGCCTTGAGGTGTGAGAATGGGGCAGGTGGTCTTAGCCCCTCTCAATTCTTTTGAGATGATGCTGGGAAGATTTCAAGTGCTCCTAAATAGCCTCAGTGTTTATTAGATCATCCATCCCTAACTCTGCCAATCACAGTCCAGAAGTACCCCAAACCTGCTTTTTTTTGTGATGTATCTGGATTCTCTACAAAACCCTGGGCTGGAGGGGTTTCCCCCAAGTGCAGTGTAAAGGTGGCAGAGAGAACTGAGGGGGAGCAATCTCATTTTGTATTAAACCTCAAAATCTAGAGCTGGTTTCTCTCTTGTGCTGCAGGTTGACCGAAGTCCGACAGGTTCAGGGGTGACAGCTCGAATTGCCCTGCAGTACCACAAGGGACTCATCCAGCTGGACCAGACCAGAACCTTCCGGAGCAGCACCACGGGCTCCTTGTTCACTGGGAAGGCAGTGAAGGCAAGTGGCTTGTGCTGGACTTTCCCCCTGTCTCAGGGGCTGCTGGAAATGTGCTCAGTGGGGAAGCAGAAAAGCCTTTCTGTGCCTGGGGAAGGCTGTAGGGAAGGAGGGAGGTGCCTGGGGGTCTTGCCTTTCCACAAACCTAGCACTTCAAGGGTTTTGGGACCTTGTGTTGCGTGGTTGCTGCACGATTTGGGATGTACCAGGGTGGGGCAGAGCACTCAGGGAGGGGTGTCTGCATTAATGCCAGGTAACACTGGAATTCTGTGGGGTTGGGAGAGTTGAGAACCTTCTGTTTCCTCTATCCTCATCCTAAGCCCTCTGCAGGAAGCCAAGTTTGGGAACTACAACGCTGTCATTGTGGAAGTCTCAGGAGAAGCTTTCTACACTGGCACAGCCACCTTCACTGTTGAAGAGGAAGACCCTCTGAAACATGGTTTCTTCTTCAAGTGACCTAAGCTATGGGTGGTGATAAAGTCTCACTGATGGTGCTGCACTTCTCCTGCCCATCAATTTCTGTTTTGCTTCTCCACACGTTGCAACAGGAAGAGCCTTGGATGGTGTGACAGCATTTGTCACATTTCAGGATAACAGGCTTGTTGCCCTGTTGTGATTAGCATATTGGGTGCCCTGTGATTAGCATATACAAGCTGCTCTGAGAAGCTGTAGTATTTTTTCTCTTCCCAATAATTCACATTAAAAGGGAGCTGATCTTGGAAAGCTGCCTTCAAGTCTAAGTGCCTTCTCTATGTCTGCAAATTATGAATTTCAAAGTTAGATTTCTATTAAATGCCAGCTGAAAATGCTGCCGTTTTCCTTGTTTTCATTCCCAGAGCTCATTTGCTGCATTCTGCTGAGTATGTCATGACTGGGTTTGAATTGCTTGCTCTTGTTGTCTCCTGCTCAGCCAGCTGTGCTGCTCTGTCTCATGCCCCAGCTTCCCTGCTCAGCCTGTCCGGACAACCCCTTCCTCACTTATTTCTCCCATGCCAGGGCTGGATGCGGGCATTTGGTCAGAACTTCCTATATTCCTGCTGAGTGTCCATGCTGTGCTGTCCCCTAAGCCTTCCTCTCTTGCTTTTCTTGGACCACTGGCTGCAAATATCCTGTGGTTAACTTTCAACAGGGGCAGCTGTGTTTGAAGGTCTGAGCCATTATGACCTTTGCTAATTATTTACTGATTTCATCCCAGTCCAGGGGCAGCTTGTGCATCAGAGTGCAGTCTTGCTAGATTTGCCAGAGTCCCTCGAGGGAAAAACCAAGCATTTGCATTTTCAGACCTCTGGTGGCCTGTCACTTCCACTGTGTCTGGACAAAATGGTGATTGTTAAATGAAGACACTCACAGAAGGAACTGGCACTTGTTAAAATGAGACATGAAAATGATAATGATCATCTCATGGAAGTTCATGCAGCAGAAGGGAGAAAGTCATACTGGTGAACTTAGATAAGGCTGGCACAGAAAAGCCTGGGAGGAATTTCTTCTGTCAGCTTGAAAATAACTTTGTAGCAAGAGGAAATAAAAATCCCCTGATTTGTGCAACTGCTGTGTTGCCAATAGAGGTTTTTAGGGTGGTGTCTGGGGCTCTTGCTCCCAGCTTTCCTGTAACCCTCCTGTAAGTCCCATACAGCCTCTCTGGTCCAGGAGAACAAGAAGTGACACACACATCCTCTGTACTTGCAAGGGCACACTCTTCCATGTGTTTTCATCTGGGCATCTCCCTCCTGATCAGGCACCCAGCCTGGCTCCTGGGAAAGAGCTGGGACAGCAACTCACTAAGTCCAGCAGAGGATATTTGCAGGTTCTTCAGGCACTAATTGGGACGCATCCTTCATTACCTATTCTCTACCACCATCCCTAAGAAAATTTTCAGGTAGAGGCACGCAGCTATGGCATTGATGAGAGTGGGTGGAAAGAGTCCTGTTGCCCATATGGGGTCCTGCTCCATCAATCCTACAACTGATGATCCTTCAAGCCCCAGCCGGGATGGTGGTCCCGGCCTCCCCCTGAGTGTCTGCGGTAGCTGGTCCTTCCTGGAAGGCAGAGGAGCTGCCAGGGGGGCACATCCCTGAGGACCCATCTCCGGCTCCGGGATGGGGATGATGCCCCCGGCCCCACCGCTGGTCTGTAGCGGGGCCGGGCCGGGCCGGGCCGGTTCCCCGGGCAACGGCGGCCGAGCGACGTCAGCAGCAGCCGGGGGGGGCCGGGCCGTGAGGCTGCGCATGGAGCCGGCGGCGGCCGTGCCGGGAAACCTCTCCCGCGGCGGCGGCGGGAACGAGAGCGGCGGGACGGCGGCGGCGGCGGCGGCGGGGGGGTGGTCGGCGGCGGCTCTGGCCTCGCAAGCGGCCGCGCTGCTGCTCATCTTCGCCCTGTCCGCGCTGGGCAATGGGGCGGTGGTGCTGGTGATCGCCCGGCACCGGCAGCTCCGCACGGTCACCAACGCCTTCGTGCTGTCGCTGTCGCTGTCGGAGCTGCTGGGCGCGCTGCTCTGCCTGCCGCTGGCCTTCCTCAGCCTGCTCAGCCGCCCGCCCGGCGCTTGGCTCTTCGGGCAGCGCCTGTGCCTGGCCAGCGCCGCGCTGCACGCCGGGCTGGGCATCGCCGCCACGCTCACCATGGCCCTGCTCTCCTTCGACCGCTACTGTGCCATCGTGCGGCAGCCCCGGCACAAGATGGGGCGGCGGCGGGCGGCGCAGCTGCTGGCCGCGGTGTGGCTGGCGGCCCTGGCGCTGGCCGGGCCCTGGTACGGCCTGGCGGGCGAGGGGCGTCGCGAAGCCCGTCCCGGTTCCTATCGCTGCGTCTACGTGCTGCCCTGGGGCTCCTCCCGGCTCGGGCCGCCCTACGGCGCCGCCCTGATCGTGCTCTGCTACCTCCTACCCTTCGCCGTGATGTGTTTCTGCCACTTCAACATCTGCCGGGCGGTGCGGCTGGCCGAGAGCCGCGTGAGGCCGCTCACCACCTACGGGCACCTGCTGAGGGCCTACGGGGAGATGCGCACGGCCACCACGGTGCTCATCATGATCGTCTCCATCATCTGCTGCTGGGGGCCCTACTGCGTCCTGGGGCTGGCCGCCGCCGCGGGCCGCCTGCCCTTCTCGCCCACCATGGACGCGGTGGCCAGCGGGATGGCCTGGGCCAACGGCGCCATCAACCCGCTCATCTACGCCGCCCGCAACCCCAACATCTCGGTGCTGCTGCGGCGCGGCCGGGAGGGCGGCTACAGGACTAGGAATAACATGGTGGCCTATCTGTCGGTGCCGGGCCGCCAGCCCGAGCCCCGGAGCAGGGCCGAGCGTGTACGGGAACGCTACATCAACCGGCACGGCGGCCCCCCGGGCAGCGGCCTGTCCTCCTCCAGCCCGGCCAGCGGGGCTGAGGTGGCCATGTGGGCCTGCAAGACTCCGGCCGTGCTCTTCTGTCGGGACGGGCAGCCGGACACCATCTCTGAGGCCACCCTGAAGGCCAAAGCTGGCACCATCGACACCAGCCTCTGAAGGGATGGGGGTCAGGATGGAGGCGTCTCTCCCTGGAGAAAGTCCTGGAGCCCTTTGTAGCCACATCACCAGGAAAACTGTGGTGGGACTGTGTTTGTTCTCCACTGTGCGAGCTCTGCTTTGGTGGCCTCATCTGTGAGCAGCAAGAGCTCCACGGGGGAAAGGGAAATTCCCCTTCCCTTTCAGCAGGTTTGATGCATCAGTAACAGCCACCGAGCTCAGCTGCAGGAACAGGACAGCGTTTGCTCCAGACCTGCAGAAAGTGCCACTGTGAAGCCCAGAGGCTGACACACCAAAGCTGACTGAATGTCCCTGTGTGAGCTGTTTGTTAAGTGCCATAAAAAGCGATTGAAAGCTGAGCACCGGCAGCTGGAAGCTGCTCTGAAAACACCACACTGTGAAAACCGCATTATGGCAGGAAAATGTTGCTTTTACGTGTTATGTGTGGAAGTGCCAACAGTCATAAAGTCACAGAATGTAGGACAGCCTGAAAAAAGTGATCTATTTATATTATTTTTTTTAATTTAAACTCTGAAGCATAACAAAAAAAGTAATTGATGTATGATATTGGGAGGGAAGGAAAGGAAGGTCACACCTCAGGTGTCAGAATTTCAGCAGCCTTTTCTCTTTTTTGCAGGTACAGTCAAAACACTATGAATATGAAAAACATGAGTTCCTCAGACAGACTGAAAAGGGTGTGGGTGTGAACTGTGGTGTGCACAAGATGTGTGTTTTCTTTTTGAGCTCATCCAAAGTGTCTCACATCTCCAAGGGTTTTTACCATAATTAAAGGAGCTGTGTGAGAGAAATGTCTGAGAGGTAAAGCAATACCATGTGCTCCCTATGTGCTCTGCAGCATGTGAAAATGTGTGTGTGCACAGAACAGTTATTGTTGTATTGATGGCAGCAATCCATTGGAATGCAATATTGAAAAAACAGCTGTTTGCTGTTGAAAACAAAAAAGAAAATAACACCATAGAAGCGCAACGGCACAGCATAAATCCAAATGAATTTATCAGTGTAATCTTTTTGTTCAAGGGCCCAAAGCCTTAAATTAATATTTTGAATCAGAAATTAAAATGTGACCTTCATTTGTCTTTGCCAGAGTTAAGTGTGAGACAGTATTTTTCCTTGTACAGGCTTTAAAAATACAGTGTTTCAGTTTTTCCTGATTTTTCAGCTGTTTGTGACGCAGGTGAACACAGTATCATTATTTTGTAAGTGAGACAAGAAATAAATTGTCTTTTATGCAGGAAATGAAAGTGTCTCAGCCTGGCATCATTCTCAGGCCAGCCTTGGGAAGGGAACTCCTGTAAAAAATTGCCAGTTGAATGATAGCAGAGAGACCTAAAGGTTTGTGAAACTTTAATGCAGCTGATATCCATGCTGTTAAGCATTACTGTAACTTTCTTCTCTGATGCTCCTGAAACCCATGAGGAAAAGATCTGACCCTTGACTACTCAGCACTGCTGATTTGCCCTGCAGCTACTGGATTTTGCAGGTTGAGCAGTGTTTTCTTGCTGTTTCAGAAAGAGGCTGTGCAGAAAACCCACAGCTCTTCACAGGAGCTGTTTGGCAGTGAATGAACACTGGTGGCTTGTTGGAAGGGCAGGACAGGAATTCCTGGCACACCTGCCCTTCCACAGCAATTTGTGGCCAAGTGTAAATGGCAAAAAGGGGTGGTTGTGGATGATGAGATTGGATTTAACTCTTACCTGGGTAGCTGCAGGTGGTAACAAGGAGATTGGTGGGGGTTAATTGATAATTGGCTCTGGTCACCTTCCCTGTCCCTTCTGTCCCCACCACCCCAACTGATTCAGGCACAGAACAACCACTCATTCCCTCTTTTTCATACTGGTTTCCTTTTCTGCTGGTTTGGTGTCCTGACCAGTGTATCACAGGCCAGGGGAGCATCTTTTTGGCAGTCAGTTATGGCAAAGGAAGGGCTGGGGATATCAGGACTGAGGGAGCTGCACTGGGAGTGGAGGTAACACAGCTTTCTAGGAAAGTGGTAGTGAAGCTGCTATAACACAGGTTTCAACATAGTTTTAATAAGCTCAGGCTGGTGCATGTTAGTTTTGTATGTGAGGAATTGAACAAGGGCAGCTGGCCATGGTCTTGGAGGCATCACAAATTGGCACATTTCTGTGAAAAGCTAACTTGGGCTGTAGCAAGGGGAGATTCTTGAACTGATCCTTTTTGACATGGACCTGCTGCAGCTCCAGTAGAGAGCCAGCTTGTGTATTAAAGCTGTGTCTGGCCCTTGTTCCTCATAATCACAGAATCATAGAATCATTTCAGTTGAAAAAGGCCTTTTGGGTCATCAAATCCCAGCACTGCCCAATCTACCACTAGCCCATGTCCCTAAGTGCCACAACGACACGTCTTTTAAATGCCTCCAGGGATTGCGACTTTACCACTTCCCTGGGCAGCCTGTTCCAGTGTTTGGCAATATTTTCTGTGAAGATATTTTCCCTGATATCCAATTTAAGTCTCTTCTGGTGAGACTTGAGGTATTTTCATCTGATCCTGTTATTTGTTACCTGGGAGAAGAGATCAGCCCCACCTGGCTACAACCTCCCTTCAGGTAGTTGTAGAGAGGTCCCCTCCAAACCTCCTTTTTTTCCTGGCCAAACACTCCCTCAGCCACTTCTCATATCACAGCACTGTTGAACAAGTCAGGTACACAGTTCTCTACACTCACATTTTTAAAAGTATGTTTTTAAAATCCAACCAAATGGTCTTAAATAAACCACAAACAGCAGTGAGAGACACACACAAACCACACCAAAGGCTGCCTGCCAAAACAGTGCTTGAAATGCTGCTGTGTCCCAGCTCTGCTGAAGGCTGCTGCCTCTCACCCAGCACCACAGAGTGGGTGAGAAGGTCTGTCCCTGCCCCTCACAATGGCTCCATATGTTCATCTGGGAGAAAGGAACCAGTGGATTAAGCCACTGTTTTAGTCTAGCTCTTAAAACTCTGCCTGTGCTTGCAGCTGCTTTTTCTTGGGTGAGAAGACATTGCAGCAGGAGGCTCCTGGCCAAGACACTATGGGATGTAACCCCCACATCTCCCACATGCCCATGCTGGTGTCACCCCACTTAGAGATCCCCTTTCATTGGGCTGAAAAACTCAGAAGGCAGGAAGACACCGATGTTTTGGACACTACAAAACTGGCTCTGAGGCTCCAACCCTCTAGCCTCTTTCCTTTATCCTCCCTTGAGACGAGCCTTGACAAAGCAAATTGCACAAACATTATTTGCTCAAAGATATTGGGACATATTTTATCAATTTTCTGCACACTCCTGTTAATAATAATAATAATAATAATAATAATATGTTTTGATAAAATAATATTTTATAATTTTTCTGTACACTCCTCGTCTTTGCTTGTCTCTGGGCTCTACAAAGCCTGGAGAGGGTTTCTGCCTGCTCTTGCCTGTGCTGAGACCAAAGAGCCTTGGGGTGCCCAGTGCTGTTGGCATCAGAGCTTGTGAAAGTCACCACAAACAACACAGCCTTCCCCTCCAAGGCTCCAGAAATACAAGGGCAGAAAGCTGGAGCCTAAGCTGCATTTCACCTGAGATCCCCTCTTCACTGTCTGGCCTTGCAGGTTAGCAAAATTCACATGGACATCCGGGAACATTCCAGCACTGACTTTCACTCCAAACCTCTCCATTTTCTACAGGGAAAATCCTGGTTTTTTTCCTTCTGCTTGGAGCAGGATGGATTCCCTTGGCTGATGGATTTGGCACAAAGCTTCTCCTTACATGGAAACGCTTCTGGGCAACCTGAAAGTCTTGTGCCCAGCAACAACCCCTTTTGTCCCACTGTATCTTGGGAAGTGCAGGGCAAAAGCAGCACCTTTGTTCCTCTACGAAGAGCTGGCTTCACAGCCCAACCTCCTGACACCATGCAGATGGTCCCAAAGGGAGGCTGTAGCTAGGTAGGGGTCATTCTATTGGCCCAGGGAACAAACAATATGAGCAGAGGAAAATGACCTCAGGTTGCACCACGGGAGCTTTCAATGGGATCTCCGGGAAATATTCCTCCATAAAAAAGGATATCAAGCTTGGGTACCGTCTGCCTGGGGAAATGAGTCATGCACTAGCCTTAGAAAGATTGAAAATTCATGTGGATGTGGCATTGGGGGATCTGGCTGATTGGTGCAGTAGGCAGTGTTAAGTTTGCAGTTGAACTGTGTGATATTCAGGGACTTTTTCAACCTCACTGACTCAGAGATTTAAGTGCAGCTCAACCAGTGAGGAATCAAAGCTTAGAGTCAATGATTCTCAAGAGTGCCTTCCAACATAGACATCTAGGAGACTGCCAATGGAGGGCAGATGAAAAGAAATCCAAAAGAAAGAACAATGGGAGTTCTCTGAAGAAGATTCATTCAAAGGCAGCCTTAAGCACTACACCAGAGCCACTCTGAGCAGCTGAGCCATGGTGGGGATACAGGGTGGGGCTGGCTGGGTTGGGATGTGCTGTGACAGCTGTGACATCACGGGAGCCGTGTCACAATAGGGGCAGCTCTAAAAGGCCCGAGCAGGTAACGCTGGCCCTGCATTGCTCAGGCAAGCGGTGAGTGCACACGTGCTGGGGAGGCTGGGCTGGGGACAAGGGCCGGGGCAAAAACGCTGCACCCGGGGCTGGGCTCTCCCCCTGCCTGCAGGGACAGCCCCTCATGGGACAGCCTTGGGCAGGCCACGGTGCTGCTGCTGCTGCTTCTGGGGCAGCAGGACAGGCCTTGCTGCCTACAGCTGTCCAGGTCCCTGTCCTTCCTGCCCCCAGATCCCTGAGCAGCCTGTCCTCCCTCCAGCAAGCAGTAGTTCCCTCCCTCGTAGCCTCACTCAAGGCCTTCTCTCCATCCTCCTGCAGACCATGAAGTCCGTAGTGCTCCTTTTCGTGCTCTTGAAGAGCCTCATCCAGTACCCGCAGCCTGTGGGTGACGTTTGGGATGAGGAAACTCGTCTGCGCATGGAAGTGCGTGCAAAGCACCTGGAGTGGGAGAGGATTCGGCTGGAGCGGGAGCTGGAGCAGCTCAGCCTGAAGCAGGTGCAGCCCTTGGAGCTCATGGTTCTTGCTGTGCTCCTGGTCCTTGTGTTCCTGGTCCTTGTCTTCGTCCTGTGGTTTATCGCGTGGAAAATCAGCCTGAGGAGAGAGGAGTTTGAGGAGGAAAACAATGGTGCAAACGAAGAGGAGGTCAGAAATGAGGGTGCAAATGAAGGAGAAGGTGTTGGAAATGAAGAAGACGGTGCAAATCGGCAGGAAGACAACAACGATGATGGCAATGCACCAGATGATGGCGACACTGATGCAAATGAAGAAGGTGATGCTGGAAATGAAGAGGAAGTTGGAAATGCTGCTTTAAATGAAGATGATGATGATATTGAAAGTGAAGTCTTCAATGAGGTTGCAAATGCAGAAAACAACAATGATGCGGAAAATGTGGTCCAAGGAGAAGACAATGATTTTGATGACACCGTTGGAAGAATTCTAATGGCGCGCATCCAGTGGCCTGTACAGGACCTGCAGAGAGGCTGTGAGTGGATAACTGGCCTCATGGACAAATACATCACTTACTTTAGACGCATCTTGTCAGGCAGCTTCTACCCAGTCCTGCAGCGAGCCATTGGGGTGGGCAGTGCCTTTGAGGGTTGGAGTCCCCGAGAGCAGGATGTTGTCTACCGTGTGCTCATCCCCATGACTCCTCCCCGAGGCCACAGCTTCCACCTGGAGCTGGACTCTGCAGAGCACAGGCATGTGAGGAACTTCCGTGTCCGTGTGCAGCTGGAGTGCACCTGCTCCAAGGAGCAGAAGGCTGAGAAGATGCTGTGCTTCCTGCACCACCCCAAGGAGGAGCTGGGGGAAAATCAAGATCTCAGCCTCCTGGACACCCTGTGCACCGACTCCTACCTCGACGTGCACAAAACTGCCCGCTGGTTCTACCAACTGGTGAGAGCAGTCTGGCCAGCTCTGCCTCAGTCACACACTTGGCATTTAAAGCTGCTGCCCTCCACACGCTCCTGCCAGTTCCAGGTGACCAATGGCACGGAAACGTTCAGGATTGAGATGCTGTTTGGCGTGCGGAGAGACAAGTCACATGTCTTTGTCAGCAGCCAGACTAGGGAGGCTTACACCCAAAGCACAACCTGGCCTGAGACTTACGCCGTGGCTGAGGCCAAGTTCTTCAAGCACATCGCCAGGCAGGCCCCCCCTGACAGTTTGCACCTCAAGTGCCTGCAGTTTTTCATCCGTCTGCAGCTGGGCTTCAGCTTTTCCACCTACGCCACCAAGACAATTGTTATGCACCTGCTCACTGCCGTGCCCGTGTCATCCTGGCGCAGGAAAGATTTTCTGATGCGACTGGTGGATATCAGCGAGAGCCTGCGCTTATCCCTGCAAGCAAAACGCCTGAACCACTTCATTGTGGGTAACCGGAGGCTTCCTCGGAACATCAAATTACCCCAAGATGTTCAAATGGGGAAGACAAACAATCTCTTCCATCACCTGGAGCAGCAATCGGACGCCCACAGTCAGGCCATCAGTGACTACCAGGTTCTGCGAAGGTGGTTCAAAAGAACCCTCCTTGGGGAACAGTGAATCAATGCAGGGGAGCAGGCACGGCTATGAAAGAAGGCACCAGATCTGCATAAAGCCCCGCTTCTGAATTAACTCTCCCACTCCTAAGAGTGCACATGAAGAGAACACACGCCACACATGCAAGGACGAAATCACCAAAGGCCACCTGCAGCATGCAGTTGTTCCTGGCCTTTTAGAAGAGCCGAAAATTGGAGTACGAAAGAAGAAGGAATGTGGGATGGAAAAAGAAAAAAGAAAGAGGGCAGCAACGAGCAAGAAGAAGAGTCATTGCTGCTTGCCCGGGATTGTTCATGGATGGACTCTCTCCTTGTCTCCGGAATGGAGACCTTTTGGTCAGCATTGGACCAATGGTGTTGGAGCTGACCTGATTTTTTTTTTTAATACAAGAATGTTGATTTTTTATTTCATGGAGAGATATGTATATATTGTGTATAGAAATTATATACGATAAAGTTTATCAGTTATTATATCAAATAGTAAAATACAATAAAAATACTAATATAAAAATATTAGAATGTACTGCTCCAAGTGCATGCAGTGGTAGTTTTCCTGCTGATTTAATCATCAGATTCATTCAAATAGTTATTTTCCACTCCCTTCCTAATCTGTGGATGAGGCCTCTGTTCAAAGCAAATGCTGCGTGCATAACTTATGAACTGTGAACAATTAGCAGGCCAATTAGCAGTATTTATAAGTGAAAGCCAGATGGGCTGTAATAGTTGCCGTCAATCACCAGAACTGGGAGAGCTCAGGAGTATGAAATACCCCATTGCTGCCTCTCTTTCAGCACTGGTGTTGATTCCTGTATCCAGCAGATGCCAGCAGAGATCCAAGCAGCCAGCACAGCTGTCCCTGTGGCGATCTTGAGAAAATCCTCTTTCTGTTAATGAGATCGACCACTGCCCTCAGAGCTGCTGCTGCTTCCCAAATATGAGCACTCAGGGTAGGGGTTGTGACTGATGCCCAAAGAGCACCTCACCAAAGCCTAGTTTGGAAGACACAGGCTGAAATGAATAATTTGGAAAGCAGATCAGAAAAGAGGCATTTTGTGCATGCAGGTCAGAGCTGCAAACCTGCAGCCTGGAGAGCTGGTGAGATCAGTCCTAGTGCTGGCAAGGTGCTCTGTTCATCCAGCTACCTCTGCACTCTGAGTGCTTTTGTATTTTCACATGATAACTCTGATTATTAATAATAAATGGATGCACATCTAGATCTGCTTGCAAAGCATTACAGAGCCACAAAATAAGTGCTAGAAAGAAAAGGTCCCGAGTCTTCCAGGAGGAATAACCCACAGTAAGATCCAGTCTTGGGGAACCTCATGCTCAACTGGTTTGCTGCTGCAAGCCTTGTGTTGCCATGACCAGTGGGGTGAATCCCAGTGGCTTCACTGGGGCTGAATGTGGGAGGACAAGGCCAGCCCTCTTCCTATGGCACAGACATCCCTCCTGCTGTTCCCAGTTTGCAGAGGAGTGATGGGTTTCCAGTGCCATGCTGCTGGCAGGCCACTGCCTGAGTCCCAAAGTACCACCACAGCCAGAGTGCTTGGGCACCAGCTCAGCCTTTCTAGGGATTTTTTTTTTTCCTAGAAATCACCACTGCAAGAAGCAGGAGGAAAAATGACATGGAGAGAGACAGACTGTGAATCCTTCTCAGTGGCATGAAATGGATGAGTCACAGGGGATACCAAAGTGAAAGTGGCAGAAACCCCAGGGCACAACATCAAGGCCTGCACTAATCTGTCTGGGGAGTTAGGGGTGATCTCAGCCAAGAAGACCCCAGGAGGCTGTGACAGAAGGAAATTTAACACAGGGGGCTGTTTGCTGGGGCTGTTTGTACTGGGTGGCAGAGCACACCAGTGTGCCCACAGGCTCCTGGGGTGATCATAAGCTGTGATTCAGCAGAGGAAATAAATTCAACCTGAGAGGAACTGCTTGTTATTTGTGTTATTTCTTGGCCTGCTGGCACTGAGCTCCTCCAGGTTCAGCTGGTTTCACAAAGGCAAGCACTGCCAGAAGCGCACAAAACCAACTGGGGAGCAATTTCCTTGGCATCCTTCAATTTATACATCCATTATTCTCACCTTTATTTTTAATTTTATCTCTTGCATAGTCAGTTCAGAAGCTGAGGGAACATCGAAAGGTAATCACAAAGCTTTTTTTTTTAAAGCTTTGTTTAGACCAGAGTATTGTGTCTTTCCTCAGGGGCCTTTCATTGTGTGCACTGAAGAGTTAAAGGTGTTGAAAACCACAGTGCTCCACACATTTGTTTTCTCCTCAGACATGGACAGCTCTTCTCCTTGCCACCATAAAGAAAAGCGGAAAGATGCAGCCGTGATGACTTTGGGGAAATCACTTAGGAAAATTATATTCCTCATTTCCTGGGATGGAGATTGGGAGTGGAAATGGTGCTGATCAGCCTTGCACATCTGGAGGAGCATCCGTGTTTCTCCCAGGGGCCAGAGCAAGTCTGGCTGAAGGCAGCAGGGGAATCTCCTCCTGCTTCTGCCAGCAGCTCTCATGCAGAGGCTTAAACACTTTGTGTTAAACACTTGGGGGCTTGGCCAGAGAGATTCACTGAGGGGTTCACACTCAGAGCAGGTGAAAATTATCCCCATGTTGGGGCTGCACATGGGCACCAGGCTGGCTCCTGTGTGAGATTATGGAAAACACCGGGCTAGCCCAGCCCACCCCACTCCATCAGAGGGCAGCTGGGAGGATGCTGGTGCTTCAAACCCCCTCTGGATGGGCTCTACAAATTAACACACCCCCCCAGGCTCATCTGCCCTCAGGGTAGAGGTGGACAAAAGCATCAAAATAAATATCTCTGCAATTCATCTCACCCTTCCAGCAATTCCCTCACGACCCCATAAATGTAATTTGCTTACCTGATTTAGCAACATACTCTGAACTAATCTCAGCATCAGGGATAAAAAATGCTCTGAGTAACCAGGTCACTTATTTTTTTTTTTTCCAGTGGAATGTAATGTGCTGCAGCACTTGTGCCTGATCTGTGCCTGTGGCTTCTGTGCTCAGTCTGGTGCATTTTACAGAACATTTGGTAATATAGCATCCCTGAGGTCATGTCAAGTTCTGAATACAGCATCTGAATTGTGGAGCCTTTACAGAAAATGTAACTCAAATGGTGATTGCCTCCTGCTATTAAATTGGAAAGATTTACCATAAGAACTAGGTATTGCCTGAGTGCTTCTCGCTGATTTCATAGCAAAAAGGGTTTTAGGCAATGATCAGGAGCTGGGTAAAGCACAAAACTGGGACTTCCTTATTTTTCCTTGAGCCCGGGGGATGCTCTGCACAGAGCCTGGCAAAGTAAAGGCATGTCAGAGCACACAGGCACATATTCAAGCAGATGGAAAAGCTGCTGGTACCCCTCAGCACCCAAAGCCCAGGAAAAGCCAGGGGCACCCAAAGCCCAGCTTACAGCAGTGTCCTGGCAGGCCAAAGGCAGGGGTTAAGGCAGCAGGAACAAAGCTGTGGCCTCCAGATTGCCTGTGGTGGTGCCCAGGATAATCTTGGTTTAGAGCAGCTTTGTTTGCTGTTGCCCAAACCCAAAATGTGTGAGTCCTGTCCCTCCTGCAGAGCCACCTCTGAGCTGAGAGCACATGAGCAAATACTGGAATATGGGCCAGTAAAGAAAATAATGGGAAAATGGCAATTTCTATGACTTCCCTTCACACAGAATTGCTCTGAGAACTGGGAAACTCCAGCTTAATTTCAAGTTCTTTGCAGTGTGACAACAGAGTGCATACAAGGTGTAAGGAAAGCTGGGTAGAAACAGTCTCCCAACACAGACCCTGGCACTGGGGCAAGCTGGGGACAGTCTAGTGGTGTGGGGCATTCTGTGGTAATTTCAAAAGCAAGTTCAGATGACCCATGAAGCTGTTTTGAGTTAGTTTATCTTACACACATGTGCATTTTTTGATGCCTCCACATGCACACAGTGTGCATCAACCTGAAGGTTGGGCATTGCCAAAAGTCACAGAGGAGCCACAGGCTGTGACCTTTGGCTATTTGACTCGAATTACAGTGGAGAAAATTAAAATTATCCTTCCTCAATCACGCCGGGGGAAGCTTACGTAGAAAACTTAGCATGAGGACTTTTCAGACCACGGTAGGGATCGCAGAGGAAAACAAGAAGCGGAGTTGATTTTGTGACTTGACAGCTCTAAAATGCTGAAGTTGGAAAGTGCCAGCAGATGGCACTTTGCTCAGCCTTTGTACGGGATTTCTCCCTGGCTTAACTGCACACCCTCATCAAGCCTGGTTTAAGGCTAAAAATGACACAAAATGCTCAGAGGTTTCAAGTCACAGCACTCCTGATTCAAAGGGAGAATTCTCCTTTTCACGTGCATCTGTTGGAGGACCCTGAACAATGCCTGGGAGAGAGCTCAGGGGAAAGATGTTTGCAGGATTTGCATCTTTGATGGAGATGGGGCTCATCCCCTCCCTCCTGCATCCATCAATTACCTTTATGTCTCTCCTGTCTCCCCCAGAAGCAAAGCTCGAAGAGTGTGTTCACCCAAAGCACAGGCTTTGGGTGAAATGACCAGTTTTTATGAGAGTTGAGAATCATAGGATCACAGAATTTTTTGGAATCACAGAATCATTTAGGTTGAAAAGATCTCTAAGATCATTGAATCCAACCATTCCCCCAGCACTGCTAATCTCACCATTAACCATGTCCCCAAGTGCAATATCTACATGGCTTTTGGATACCTCCAGGGATGGTGACTCCACCACTGCCCTGAGCTTGTTCCAATGCTTGGTAACTCTTTGGACAAAGAACTTCAATATCCAATCTAAACCTGCCCTGGCATTACTTGAAGCTGTTTTCTCTTGCCCTGTTATTTGTTACCTGAGAGAAGAGATGAACCCCCACCTGGCTGCCCCCTCCTGTCAGGGAGCTGTAGAGAGTGAAAAGGTCCCCCTTGAACCTCCTTTTCTCCAGGCTGAGCCCCTCCAGCTCTCCCAGTTGCTCCTCCTCAGCCTTGTGCCTGTTCCTGTGGCATCCAGCAGTGCCAGCCCTGCACAAGGACTGCAGGTTTGGTCGGGCTGTGTGACAGTGATGGTGGCAAAGTGCAGTTTTATCCCAGGAGCAGTTTATCCAGTTTTATCATGTGGAGCAGAACTGGCAACATCCCTGTTTTGCTTACCCTTTCCCGAGGGCCTCCAGCAGGGATATCAAAGTCTGACAGGTCCATTGGGCCCACAGTCCCCTTTACTGGGATTAAATAAATAATCCAGAAATCCAGCAGCTCCTGCCAGTGGCACAGAGTGGCTGCCAGCAGCATGGGAGTATCTATCTCCCCATCTAGCCGTGCCTGCCCTGCTTGCTGAGCTGAGCCGTGCATGCAATGCTGCAATGCTGCCGTGCCTGCATCTATTGCCACAAGCCCTTGACTCATCTTTGCCAAGGTGGGGCGCGATGCCAAGGGCACCGGGCTGTGCGGGAGGTGACACTCCTGGCTCCGGTGGGACTCCCAGTCGCCACAGCCTTTGGCAACAGGGAAAGCTGCCGGGCTGGAGCGGGGCACAGTCATCAGGGCTGGCTGGGCAGGTTTGGTGCCACCAAGCTGGGTGGCCCCACGGGACAATTCCTCCAGGAGCGCCATGCCCGGCAGCTTCCCTGGCACCAGCGGGTCTGGGAGGTTTGGATCATCCGGCACACTGTGCTGGCTCATGGCTGGAACTGCAGGAACAGCCAGGATTTGGGGCACAGGAGGAGTTTTTCAGGTGAAAGCCCAGCCAGCCAGGACATCAGTGGACATGGGCTCACATAGCACAGGTGTGCCAGTCCAGCACAGTGCCCACCCTGGTCCCCTTCTATCTGGGATGACAAACACAGTATCTGAAATTTGTATTCTTAAACGATCTGCTGATCCAGCCCTGTGGAAGGGTTTGAAGTCCAGGAAACTCGGAAGTTACTAGGATATTTTTTCCCATCAAGTATCTTGGTTGAATAAAAAGCTGTGTCCTGACCTGGCTCACACCTCCCACAGCCACCCTACCCCCATCCTGGGGACCATCCTGTGTCACACAATGGCGTGGCCCAGGAAACCTGCAATCTGCCATAAACTAGAATTTCAGGTCCTCATCGGTTTGTGGGGTTTGGCCAGCTTGTTCACATCTATTTATGGACAAACCCAGACCAGTCCTATGCTGGGGACACGGGGATTTATGATGGGAAGAGCAGCTGAAGCCATTCCTGTTTTCCTTTCCTATCACCACACAGCCCTGGGCTGCTTTCCCATGGCATCACCAGCCCACAACTGCCAGGGGTGGTGATGGAGTATGTGCTCCCTGCCAGCCCCAATCCAAAATGGGAAGCCCATGGGTCAGAGAACAATGCAGATGCTCCCTGTGGCACAAGAAGTGAGGTCTGGGGGTGTATTTGGGTGCTGCAAAAATCACTCCAGAGCATTGGAAAAAGAAAGCAACACAGAACCTGGATGGAAAGGTGTGTGGGAAAGGAAAAGGTGAGCAGGAATAAGCCAGGAGGGGTTTGGGCTACTGCCAAGGAAACATCATCACTAGATAGGCTTCCTAGAGGCACAGTGGCCAGCCCAGCGAGCACTTCTCCTGGAAAAAGGGACAGGATCCAATCCCATGATACAAAACTCGCTGTTGCCTCAATGCAGGATCCTGGAAAAGCCCCAGTGGGATTTTGGAAAAAATTCCCACCAAGGTGGGGACAGGCATCAGCAACAACAAAACGAGGAGAAATGAAGGGGTTCAACGACTGGGAGGCATTTCAGAACCCACACATGGGTGACAATGAGGATGCTGCAATCCTGGAGGCTGGAAAAACCCAACTGCCTTAAACCCAGCAGAGTGGAAAAACCCCAACCTCCTAAAACCCAGCACTCAGGGAAAGGGTGAAGGGGTTATCACTTGACCCCAGAAATGCCTGCAAACACACCCAAAAAAGAGCAATCCTGAGAGACCCTCTTCTTCAACATCTGCCCTCAACTCCTAATTACCTATAAAAATCTCCCATTTTTTTCCCCTACAAAATAACTCACGCCTCTGCCATGTACACTCACCGAAATTGTTTTGCTTTATTGCATATTGCCATCTTAGAAAATGTACAGTCTCATAACATTACACAGCATTTCCCACTAGCTAGAACTATAACATCCTTACACCTAACAGACTATCTTAGTCACTACGAAGCTAATATGGTCCAAGACATAAACTTTCGTTTACAAATTATTATGGAATTTTTTTTGTTGTTTTGTTTTTGGCATTATTAAAAAAAAAAAAAATCGTCTTTAAAATACACACCCAAGAGAAAAGAGTGGCTACTTACACCAGCACCAATCTAAAAGTAGTTTTCGACAATGGCACATGGAATTACCTGCACACAGCCTTTGTATTTATTTATAGATATAATATTTTTTCTTTTTTCTATTTTTTTTTGAAAGAAAACAAAGAAATGGCAAAGTCAGCCTGATAATCAGGCTGTTGTAAAACAATTAAAAAAAGAAAACAACCCAAGAGGTTTGGAAGGGCAAGAGGAAATCTGTCAGGAAAGGTCCTGATGTGGCACTGGGGTTGCAGAGGCAGGAGCAGGGTGGGTGCTGGCACCCAGGGACCCTGGGAGGAGATCACCCTTTCTGACCCCCACCACCTGTCCAATTAATAAACACGTGTGACCAACCATTCCTTAAACCATCAGAAGCCAAACTTTTTTTTTTAAAACCTTTTTTTTTTCCTTCTTATTTTATATATTTTCAATTCCCCCCATAGTCCATTCCCTCAATTGTATCAGCCCCATTTTTTTTCAGCCATAAATAAAAAATATAAATAGAGGCACTTTAGTTAAGGAATAGTATTATCATTACCTTTTGTCTTTATTTCCCCCTCCTTCTTAAAGCAAAGTGCTTAACTCCACCTTTGAACATAATCTGCAGGTTTTGCAGCTGTTTGGATATGAGGTGCTGGACTTTATTTTTGCACTTACCTGCTTTATTTATTACTGCTTTAAATGCTACTCAGAAAGTCCTTTTTTTTTTCTTTTTTTTTTCTTCTTTTTTTTTTTTTTTTATAATCTACAGTGCGTTAAACGTTGCAACGAAGAAAAGAACAAAATGGTAAAACCACAGCTCTTGACAACTCTGCTTTGAGAGAGATTTCACAGCTTTCACTCAGCACACAGACCCCGCGGCCTTCAGGTGCTTAGAACCATATTTTTTTTTTTTTATACAAATTAGTTTAAACAGCACTTTTGCTATACAGTACATATAGTTAACTGACATCCCATACCCCACCAGTAATACCGATTATCTGACAAAAAAAAAAAAAAAAAAAAGAACAACCAACCTTATTTCAAATAGTGTTAATATCTAGTGCAACAGGGACAAACTCATCTCTCCACAGGAAAAAGAACAAACAAACAAAAAAAAAAAAGATCACAAAAGTATTGGTGGTATAAAAAGGTTTTGTTTTGCTTTCTTAAAAAACATACCAGAAATAAATAAAAGTAAAAAGTAACAGTCCTCTATATACTCAGCATAATTTAAGAATAGAAATGTTAATATGTTAATGATGGTTATTTTTTATTCTCCAATTCTTAATTTTCTAAACCCTTAAATTATTACTCCCTGAGAGCTCTGAATTACTTTTATTATTGGTTTTTTTTGTCTTTTTTTTTCTTTTTTTTTTTTTTTTTTGGACTGACATTTGACAGGTAGTTCGGCTTACAAATTTGCAATGACAGTGAACAGCAAACCAGTCAAAAAAGGACCAGGCTAAGAGACAAGTGTTTCTTGGCATCGCTGCTTCTGTGTGTCCGAGAAAGAAAAAGGAAAAAAGGCAGGTGAAAGCTGGTGGGTTTTACCCCAACCCCTTTGTATTTCAGAGACCTTTGGTCCTGACCCACCTTGACAGAGGATACAGTTTGTCCCATTGAACAGAAAGCAAGAACAAAAGTTACAACGCAAACGTTTATGCTCTTCGTCTCCTCCGAGAACCGAACCTTTCCCACCGCCTTGGGCCAGAAAACGTTGTTTAAGTATAAATACATCAGTGTGGCGTTACAGCAAGAAGCACTTTGGGGTAAAATCTGTCCTTTAGCAAGGTGGCAGCAGGAGGAAAAAGAGCATTTCCCAAGGATGACGGGAAGAGCATCACGGGGAGCGCCCACGGCGCTGAGCTCGGGAACCAGCGCGAACAAACGAACGCACAGATTTGTGAGTTCCTCAGAATCGTCACAACAATGAGATAAAACAAACTAAAAAACAAACAAGCAACGGATTAAAGTTCAGTCAACTTTGCTTTTTTTTCTTTTTTGTTTCCTCATCTTTTCTTCTTTAAACCGCTCGGCTTTGTGTGTGCAAGGCGTCCCCTGCAAATGGCCCGAGGGGGTTCTGAGCAGGAGAGCAGCAGGAGGCAGATTCCCCGTTGGCTTCGGGACCACAGGGACAACCGGCGGCTCCACGGTCACGGCATTGTGCTTGTGCATGGGGAGAACTACTTTTTTTGGAGTGGGGAGGAGACAGTGCTGGCACTCACCACCTTGAGCTGCCCAAGCACCTCCCTCCACACACCCCCCGACCCGACTATGTACACAGTATATACACATAGACACACTCACCCACGGGGGGACGAAGAGCGTGCCACTGTTCCGCCTCGAATCGCAAGGCAGTGTCATGGAAACAAAAACAACAACAAAATAAAAAACCCAACCAAAAAACCAAAACCCACAGCCACTTCAGCGAGACTGACCCGCCTTGTCTTTATAACTGGGTTTTGCTGTCTCTCAGTTCCGTTTCTCAGAAGTTGAGCTTGGTGACGGGCCTCTCGCGGCCGCTCTCCGCCAGCTGGTTGGTGATGCGCTTGCGGTTGCGCTTCAGCTTGGTGAGGTCCTTGTCGAAGACCTCGCCCGAGCGCAGGGCCGACACCAGGTCATCGAACTCGCCGCTCTCCTCCCCGCTCTCCTTCGCCTTCCTCGCCTTGCGCTCCCGCTCCCGCTGCTCCTTCAGCTGCAGGGGGAGAGAAGGCATCTCAGACTCACACAGATGGGTGGTGGGGGTGCCCAGCACACGTGTGGTGATCCCCAAATTTGTGGGATGAGGGTGGTTTCCCACCCCAGTGTTTAGTGTGTGAGAGGTGGTCAGGATTATTGGTAGAACTCGTCCCTGGAAGTGCTCCAATGACAGGTTGGACAAGGCTTGGAGCAATCTTGCCTAGTGGAAGGTGTTCAAGCCCACAGTGAGGGGGTTGGAACTAGAACTAGGTCACTTCCAATCCCAACCATTCTATGATGCTGAGATTCTATGCTACAAGCCATGGGCTGGAGGTCACAGCCTCATGGCTGCTGTTTGTGGGTCACAGCAGCAACAGACAGCACCAGCTCTGCTGCACATTTCAGCTGCAAGACCCCACCAAACCCAAGGTCGTGAATCAAGTAATCAAAAGTGAAAAGCCATTGGGTCTGAAACCACAGAAGCTCCTTGCCAGTCTTCAGTGCTCCCTGTGCCACCCTGACCACCATGGGGACACAAGTGCCATTCCCAAGAGCCCTGGGGGTGCTGCCAGAGTTGCTGGTGTGTGCTCACCTGGGCCTCCATGCGTGCCCGGCGCTCTTCCTCCTCCTTCCTCTTCCTCATGTTCTCATTCTCCTGCTTGGCCTCTGTCACAGCTTGAAGGAACTGGTCAAAGATGCCAAAGAATTCGTCAGGCTGCATTTTATCTGTGTCTTCTCCAAAGTGCTTCACAGCCTTGGAAAACTGGAAGAGAGAGGACAAGGGGTGCATCAGTCTTGGATAAATCCACTGGACTGGTGAAACTTTCAACCTGATGGAGAAGAGTGAAACACTTCCAGCAGCCACAGCACACAGCAGGGCTTTGCCTCATCAAGCCTTGATTTAAACCTGAAATAAATCACCTGATGTGTTACCTGTTGCCCTGCAAGACCTGGATCACCATCAAGCTCCCTCTCCCCATCTCGCCTCTGGCTCTGCTGAGCCTCCCCTGCCCCAGCTCCACTTTATTAACTAAGCAGCAGTAAAAACAAGGAAGCAAAATACTGTGGGACTGAAGACATAAAACTAATAGTAAACACGGCAGGGGAAGGGAAACTTGCACTTTTAAGTTTTTCTTTGAAGTATTTTTGGGGTATTATTTATCATTGCCACATGCTCTGCTATTGAAACCAAATGTGTTGGTGAAACTTCTAAAAGAAGATTTCTGCCCAGGCTCAGGCACAGCCCTGGGCAGGGAAATAGGGAGTTTTCCGGCCTCTTGTGCTGTTTGCACACCATTAATGTGAGGGAGTTGAATGAGGCCATAGCAGAGGTCAGGACAGGACATCTATGATCTGCCAACGTGCCCCAGTCCCCAAGCAGCCCCCAAGTTGTCCTTGGGACTGACACTCTTTGTTCTCACTTCCAGTCTGAAGGAGACTCTTTGTGCAGAGCAAGTTTGTTAAAATTGTGAAGGCACATTCTGGAGATAAGCACACTTAAAAGAAAAGGAAAACAAAATCAAAGCACCAACAGATTTATTAGTTGCTTTGATATTGCAGGGTAGACCAAGAGGAACATTTTTAAAGCCTGCCTGTATGATTTAGTTTTATTTGCAGGGGTGCCCCAGGCTCTTCAAAAGACATTTAGTGCATTTTTATTTCTTTGTTTATTTAAGAGACTTAACGCTTCAAGATGCAGGGAGGAATCTGAGAAGTGCCACTATATAAGTCAATATAATTGAGGTTAATCTTGCTGATTTTAATCAAGATATTACAATTCTCTGCCATCTTATAAAAGATGCTGGTGGGGGAGGGAATGCTGAAAATGCTCTCCTCATGTGATATAAAGTTTATAAAATGGGGATGTTTCTGCTTTCCTAAGAGAAAACAGGAACACAACTTGAATCTGGACATGTGTTTAAAAAGCAAAGAGCTGGAGCACTCCACAGAGCCCATCCCTTCCAACAACCATGGAAAACTGCTTCAGAGTGGGGATGCTGGGGACCACAACCAGACCTTCTCCTCCAGATCCAGGCAAGTCAGCAGAAGATGATACAGTTTGTAGAGCATTTGTCACCAGGCCTAACCCAGTGCAGAGAAAATCTCTGCCAGGTTACCATCAACAGGCCAAAAGGGTGGCCTGGGTTAGCCATGGCCTCAGGGAGGACTATCACAATGCCCAGGTCAGAAGAACAATGCCAACTGGACAATGGGCACAGCCAGGGAGGAGGAGGTGAGGCTGAAAAGCTGCTCAGATCTCAAGGACATTGGTGGCATTACCAGCTCTTTTGCTTCCATCAGGAGATCTTCAACATCTGAGAAGCTGAAGCTGGCCAGTGTGATGAACTGGCTGACGACAGACACAAACTTGTCACCTGCTTGCTGAACCTGAGACTTCTGGAAATCCAGCTCCTTTGAGAAAAAAAAAGGTAAGTCTGGTTAGGCCCTGGCTGATGAGGGACACAAATACCATTGGCCTCTGGTAATGTCACTGGGAGTGTGCCTGAATCAGTGCCAGGGGTTCTGCCAGCACCACACCACTGCTGCTCCCCCCACTGTGTGTGACACCCTGGATTACTCTGCCTCAAGTAAGCTTTTAAGCCAAATCCTGCAGGAAAGCTTATGGAAGCAGGATAATTCAGCAAGACAGTGAGTCCTTTGGGATGCCTCCAGCATTTCATCACCTCTCCAGCTGTGCTGCAGAAGTGCTCCCCAACCCTCAGTGGTTTTCTAGCCAAGGGGAGACTCCCCTGCACATCACAGGTCCGCCTTGGGCATCACCACCAGGCTCACTCAGCCTCCCTTGATGCATTAGACATAAACCATGCATGTGCCTAAACACACACGGTAACTTCAGTGCCAAAACAGCCCTAAGAGGACAGGCACACGTGCAGGGCAGGAAGGAAAGGCAAACAGATCTCCAGGATGTGAGATAAAAGCAGCTTTGCTGGGAGCTCCCTGGCCTGCCTCCCCAAGGAGGGATGCAGTGCTGCTCAGAGCCAGGCTGGACTATACTTGATTTAAATGATACTTACAGTCTCCACTGCTCTCAGGCCGCTTCTCAGAGTGTTTATTTCTTTCTCCAGCTCCGTCATGCTGTTGGAAATAGCAGGATGTTAATTTTCAGCTTTTCCCAGCAAAATCTACAGCTCTCCAACCAAATTGACCATGGCTTTCCCACTGAAAAGACTCCAACCCTGCTCACACTTCCTCCTTTTTGCAGATCAGCATGACTCAAGCAGCAAATCAGGCTGACAGCCTCTAAGCTGGGACTATCTCAAAGTGGCTGCAGCTGCCTGTTTCAAAGCAAAGCGCTTTTCTGTATTTTTAATCAAGGGGACTGTGCAGGTTTAGCAAGCTCAGCAGCCTCCAGCCCTCTCCAAGTGAAAGGATGGCTCAGGAAAAGGGCTTTGCTGGGCACAGATTTCCCTCCAGGTCCAGCAGTAGATGGGATCATTATCCCAGGGCATGGAGGACAGTTTTTCAGGGCACCACGGTTGGGTGAGCACCAGGCAAAGCATCCTTCCGAGTTTTCCACAAAGGGAGACAGCCCAAATATAGAGAAATAAAAATAAATCACCACGTCTGGCGCTGGCTTTGTTTACACAAGGCTCAAGCCCCTGATGAGCTTCAAATTCAAGTGCTTATGGGTTTCTACCACTGTGTCTGAAGGGAAGCTTTCTCACAAAGCCTTGGTGACCACAGGCTTGATGCCTTTCCAGGGGTGTCTGTGCGAGGGCTGGGGTCCCTGGAAATGCTGACTCTGGGTCATGGGGCAAGCATTCCTGGCAGGTTTAGTCTGGGAAAATGCAGTTTTGGGAGCCCTGTGCTCCAGCAGTTCATTACCAGTGGTGGGATTGACAGAGGCGGCAATTTCTGCTTCACAGCTGCAGGACTGGGGGGAATTCAGGGTTTTCCAGAGCTTTAGAAACTTTTTGGTTTCACTCTAGATTGGACCAAACCCAAATGTTACATATGGTGTCCAGTTTAGAGTGAAATGATAAAGTTTAGGGGGGTAAAGAAACCCTCTGTGCAGGCGTTTTCTTTCCCATACGTGTGCCTGTGCAACAGCTGCAGATCAGGAGCCTGGGAAAGCCAGAGCCTCCACCAGCATGGAGCGTGTCCTGCTCAGCCATGCCCTCAGCTGATGCCTACAAGCTGAGCACCACACACCTACAGAACCATGTAATATCCTGAGTTGGAAGGGACTGAGGAGCATCTCCAAGTCCAGCTCCTGGCCCTGCACAGGATAACCCCAAGAATCCCATCCTGTTCCTGAGGACATTGTCCAAATGCTTCTGGAGCTCTGTCACAGGCTTGATACTGTGACCATTGCCCTGGGGAGCCTGTTCCAGTGCCCAACCACCTTGTGGCAGAAGAACACTCTTCCTGCACGCCAAGATTTATCCTGTCACTGTGCTCACTCCCAATGGCTCATGATTATTTTACATGTTATCCTTGTTTTGTCCAGCACATATCTTCCCTGGGAAACCACCACTGCTACAAG
Source organism: Zosterops lateralis (assembly GCF_965231275.1). Classification (NCBI taxonomy): domain Eukaryota; kingdom Metazoa; phylum Chordata; class Aves; order Passeriformes; family Zosteropidae; genus Zosterops; species Zosterops lateralis. Next base: position 5,109,764 of record NC_139761.1, on the reverse strand, counting down.
AGACCTTTGAAGCTTGGAAGACCCTTGAACCACTGTAAACTCCATGTACATTTCACAGCATCATGGAATGGTTTGGGTGGGAAGGGACCTCAAAGCCCATCTAGCTCCAACCCTGCTGCCATGGGACACATTCCACTCTCCCAGGTTGCTCCAAGCCCCATCCAACCTGGCCTGGAACACTTCCAGGGAGGAGGCATCCACAACTTCTCTGGGTAACCTGTTCTAACTGCACTCTGTCTAAAGATGTGCAGTTTCAGCCCCTTTTCATGTCCACAGCTAAAACAAATGGCTGCAGAAACATGTGATCTTTGCTGCTCACATCCCTGAAGCATCAAAGCCCATAAGCTCCTGCTGGAGTTTAAAACCAAAATAGAGCCTCATTGATTTCAGAGGTACTTCAGCACATTCTTGAGGGCTTTGCAGAGCAACAGCAGATTCCTCCTGAACTTAAAGGTTCAGGCTGTGTTTAAGGGCTTTGCTGAACTGGAACAGCCTGTTCCCAACAGGTCACTGGGCAGGGTTAAAAAGCAAACCCCAGAAACTCCATGTTGGTAGAACAAGGGGCAGGCAGGACCTGGATGCAGGTGAGTCCCTCACACAGCTGCCTGGTCCTGCCCATGCTGCAGGCAGAGCCTCCCTGGCACATGAAGATAAACAGCTGCCCTTTATCTGCAGCCACACCGCAACCGCTTCCTCCAGGATTACTTAATGCACCATTAGAAATTAATTAAATGCTTTTGCGGTGAGATAACAACAGGAAGCGGCTGCTGCAAGCAGCTCTCCTCCCCCAAGCTCACAAGTTTAGAGCCTTTGCTCTAAGGGCTGTGATTTAAAGCTGCCAGGTGATGTTTGCTTCTGAGTCCTGGGCTGCTCTGGGTCATGGCATGGGATACAGCCCAGCAGCTGCAGGGCAGGGATACAGCTCCCAGCACCTCTGGCCAGGAGGGTGAGCCAGGGTGAGGTGACATGGAAAAGCAGGCTGAAATGAGGGGAGGGGTGCTCCCAGTGCTGCCCATGTGCCCCCTCAAGGCCTGCTTACTTGACTTTGGCTGCCTGTGGGATGTCTCGCAGCTCCTCGTGCAGGCGGAGGACTTTGGGGTATTTCTTTTCCACGACAGTGATGAGATAGTGCAGCAGGGTGATGTTCCTAGGAGAGAGGGGCAGAGAGGTCAGTGTGGCAGCATCTCTGGAGCTCACTGGTCAGTCAAAACCCCTAGTTAAACCCCAACCCTAGTAATGAACTATTTGAGGATTTCTGCAAGGGTGGTGCTCAATGCCTGTCTGGGGATATGGAATGTGTCTGTCCCATGCACAGCAACAGGGCAGAGCAGCCTGCTCCCTGCAAGCAAAGGTTCTCCACAGGAGGAACCCAGGAGAGGTGACTGGAGCATTACTGCTCTTGTCTCCCACTGTCTTTACTGATAGATGAGACCAGGCAGGTTTGAGACCTGACCCAGCTCCTCTTGCTCTGTGAACAGAGCTCAGCAGGGCAGAGCAAACCAGGCAATGGTTGCATCAGCATGAGAGAGTGGCAGAGGGAGTTCCTGTGGAGAAAAGCCCCTGGAAACAATTTATCTGGCTCTTGGCATTTTCAAAGGGGTTAAAAATGATGGAAGATGATCCTCCTAATCAGCCTTGGCTGCAGTTTAGCCAGCCCAGGAAGGAAAGGCCCCATCAATCGCTGTGCTGATGTGCAGTTTTGCTTTCCTTGAAAGCTGTCCTGCTCAAAAAAGTGCACACTCACATCACTGCATGTGCCAAATTGGGCAGCAGGAGGAGGGGACTGCTCCCACCTACCCACATCCCAGAGGTGATGCTAATGACCCCTGCATTCCCCCAGCACCCCTGGGGCCCATGGAAGTTACCAAGGATAAGGGCTGCTCACTTGTCAATGCTGGACTTGGTGTCTGCAATCTTGTTGAGGCTGGAGATCTTAAACCCGAAGGCATTGCCCCTCTGGCCCTTGTTCATGTAGTTCCCAAAGGCCAGGACCACCTCCAGGAGCTGCTGGAGGCTGCTGCTCTGCAGCACTGCCTTGGAGCCTGCACGGATGGCTGAAAGCAGAGAGGGGTGGGACATTACCCCCTGCCACAACAGCCCACCAGTAACCCCTTTAGTACCCCCAGGAGTGACCAACTCCTTCCCTTCCCATTTCCCTTTCCCTTCCCCTTCCCCCAGGCTCATCCTGGCATAGAGGATGCTCTTCCTGGGAGTGATCCCTGTGCTGGCACAGAGTCCCTTAGCAGCTCTGGTCACTTGCCTTCCACCTTGGGCTTAACCTCTGCAACTCTCTCTGCAAACTTCTTCTTGAAGTAGAGGGACTGCAGCCTTTGCTGATAATGGTTTATCCTGGAAAACAAAGAGGAGGTGCAGGGTGAGCTTCGCTTGCTCCAGGCAAAGCTCTGTTGCTCCACTGCTCACAGCTGTGCTTACAAAGCAGGCTTGGGCCAGGGTGATTAAAAAATAATGACCCCTTTTCTCCCTGAAACTGTGCTGGGATGGGAAAAATTGACAAGTGAAGCTACAGCTGTCCTGGGGTGGATCCCCATGGTTTCTTAAGCACATGCTTAAGCATATCCCCTTAACTCAGCAGGTTTAACAAGTGGATTTTTACACCCTATTGATATGTGAAAGAACAAACAGTTCTTTCACAACCACTCCTAAGCAAAGATGCTGATGAGGTCTGGGCTCCCCATGGGTTTGTGATGAGCTGCAGCTGGAGAGAGGCTCACCTACAACCAGAACTAATGAAACTGGACCTTCTGATCATCAGAATGATGGGCTGGGCTGGGCTGGGCTGGAAAGCCCCTCTCCTGGGCAAGTAAGTGATGGCTCTGCTCATGTCAGTTGTGTTTATGCTAACCAAGATCTCACTTGTATGCACATGGCAGTCTGATTTGAGTCACTTGGACCAAGGACCCACGGGAGACATGCTCACACACAGGGCCATGAGCTGTGCTGTTGCACTAATCAGAGGTGACAAAGACATCACACTCAGTTACAGACCACAAGGCAAAAATTAAAAAGCCGTGCTGGAAATCAAGGAAAACATTTGCATCAGCACATTGTGCTTTCCAAAGCATGAAGGCATGAGAGTCTGTGGCGAAAGAGTCTGTGAAGAAGGAAGGTGACCTGTGATAGAAAAGCTAATTCTGAGCATCACTGAGCCTCGAGGGCTCAGGTCTGAACTTCACAGCTCCATCCTGCCTGCCTCTGACACTCAGCAAGCACACAGCTCATCAGTGCACTTCTCAGGGAGCATTTCTATTTTTGATCTCCCAGTGCAATTGCAAAACTCGCTGACCTTGCCAACAAGTGACTGGCTTGAAGTTCAGCTAAGAAATTCAAAGAGCTCAATGCTCAGTTCAATTTAAATAAGGAGCTTCAAGATTTTAACCCAGCACCTCTAGAGGATGTGCATGCAATAGATAAGGTTATTCATCCCCGAAGACTCCTCAGTTTGAAATGATTGCTACCAGGAGCAGGAAGAAATGACATTTCCTTTCAGTCTCATATAGTCTCAGGAGCCCTGGAGATGAGTCAATCCTGAGGTGAGAAGTGGGACTCATCTACACAGCAGGGCAAAATGTACATACATCAGGCTTGAATATGCATTAGGATGAAAGGGAAAGGAGCACTGTGTTACCATTTTAACAGCACTCCCCACCTGGGCCACAATGAATCATAGAATAGTTTGGGCTGGAAGGGACAGAAAAAACATTTACTTGCAACCCCTCTGCCCTGTAGAGGCACTTTCCACTTGACCAGGTTACATTACAGAATCTCAGAATCATCAAGGTCCAAAGAGACCCTCAGGATCATCTAGTCCCAAAATCCATCTCCCTCTCCCTCGCTCTGTCCAGCTGCTGCTTGTTATAGGAGCACAACCCTGATTTTAGGACCAGAGCACCACAAATGATCCTTGTAATTTAGAGCACCTTGCTTGCCCCCCTGTCTGCTTTGCCCACTCATTTCTTGACATGAAAAACAGTAAGAAAAGAGCTTATTTTCCAAGCAGGCTCCATGAAACAGACACTCCCCCAGTCAGCCTGTGCAGCCACTGCCCAAAATGTGTCCCCTGAGCCACCAACCTGCTCATTTCGAAGAGGAACCGGTCAGCCTTGGCCATGCGGTCCAGCTCATGCTTGTGCTCCTCCAGCAGGTCAATGTCACCCTTTTCAGGAACAAACTTCAGCAGCTGGATAGGAGAGAGCACAGCAGTGGACATGAGGTCCATGCACACATTTTTTCAGGAGTTAAAAAGTGATTTATTTCCTTGAGTCTAACACCTTTTCAGCGTGTACAGACAGTGACCCCAAGGCACGTGTGAAATAAGTGTTATTGCTGTCCCTGTGACCTTCCTCACATTACTCCATCATGTCAGTGTCTCCTGCCTCTGCCCTGCCATCACTCAGCTTTTACAACAAATGAATTAAGTCTGCTCCAAGGAGGTTTCAACATCAGCTCTGTCAGTCAGGGATTCCCATTTGCTGCAACTCAACTTATTAGCAGATGGAAATTTTGTGCAATGAATCCTCCCACATCTCTGCTCAAAGTGCAATTACCAGCTCAGCTTTAAGGACAGGTGAATAATATACTTCCAAAGGGATTCAGAGGGCGTGAAAATGGGATTCCCCTTCTGAGGCTTGCACAGACACTGTCTAACCTTTCAAAAATAAACCACCACTGAGCACAAACTTCAAGCTGCAGCCACAAAAAGGGCTCCACCTCAGGGTCCCAGGGCAGACTTGGGTACAGGAATGGCACATGGGGGTTCATGCTGCTCCCAGAATGCCACATTTGAGCTGCTTTCCTGCTGCTCCAGCCCACCTGGGTGGTTCTTCAACAAGTGGCTGGTAAATAATTTGGGGCCCAGCACACTCAAAGCTGAGTTTTGGCCCCAAATTTGGCAGAGTGTTGTCTCAGCAACACAAAGGAGCACGAGACACGTTGCCCACCTGTTCCAGCATGTCTTTTGGGAGGTCCTCCTGCTCGTCCATGGTCAAAATCGCTCGTTTGATCTCCTCATTGGAGAGTTTCAGCCTGGGAGGTGGAGGGAAAGGAGAGTTATTCCCAGCCCAGCACTCGGGGAAGGCTCAGGAGCCTTTCCTTACACACCTGTGCAACATGAACAGCCAGCAGCAGCATCACAACCAGCTCTATCCAGCATGCTATGAAGGAGGATGTGTGAGAAATGTGGTAGGACCATGCTCTGCCCAAGGCTCAGCACAGCACTGAGCAGCCCTGGCCCTGCTGCCAAACCCCTCCAGCCAATTCCCTCTCCCCACACTGCAGCTGCCATGCCCTATTTCCCTGTTTTACAGGACTTTATGGAAGGATTGTAAGCAGCACATTAAATACCCAACTTTCAGATGTAACTCTTGCCCATAGCAATGTTGCTCCTGCAGTTCCAGCACCCCCAAAGGCCACAGGGCCAGTGAGGTCACATTCCCACTGGCAACAGAGCCCAGCCCAGGCTCAGCACTGCCCCTGAATCCACTGCCACAACCCTTAAGGAAAATCTGGCCAATTTCCACTGCTGCTCTTGGATTTAAACCTTGTCTCTCCCACTTCTCCTGACCACCTTCAGCTGGAGTCTTCCTCTAGGAAAAAATTAGAAAGAAATCCAAAATTTGGACAAGTGGATGTTCAGCATCCCAGGAAACCCATCATTTTGGTTTTCTTTGGAGGGGTGGGGATTCAATGCTCCTGGAAGTGCAAGAAGCTGGAAACCAGCCTCTCTCCCCCACCTTTTTCTTCCTCTACTTCACCTAACAGGAATTGGAGATGCAACCTCAAATTGGAGATTTCCAAACCCACAGACCACTGTGTCACAGCAAGCACCACCAGGCTGGGATCTTTCTGCCAGCAGCCCACACTGAACTGAGGCAACAGAGAGATGGGAAGACACCCTCAGCTCCTCCTTGGGCTGGAGCAGCCATTAATTACAGTTTAATTTGACTCCAAGGAACCGCTCCCTGCAAGGACTTTGATTGCAAAACCACACGTTATTTTTCTTATTCTTTGCATTGCGGTCTATGAAATAATCTAAATTAAATAAAGGGAAAGCCCACGAACTCCTGCAACTCCATTTGCCTACACCCTCCCTCTCGCCTGGCGTGCAGTTGTGGTTAAAGCCATTGCAACAGATCTAGTTTAAAAAAATGTAATTTCCCTGTACTTGCACGCAGTGAAAAACCACAGAGTTGAAAAGACCTGTTTTGAGGAACCCCATGGCCCCAGTATCGGTGATCAGTGCTGCTGGAACACTGGATGTGGCTCAAAGGAATGAGTTGAAACCAGAAACACACCCTACAGCAGGATGTGAGACCTTGGAAGTCAACCTGATCAGCAGATCAAAAAGAAGATCAGGAGCTGACTCGATCACTCTGAGTAATTAAACAAAGAAGGTGTTTTTAACCCCCACATCTCTTCAGGGAGCACACTGAGACTGTGGAGGTGGCTTTTGGAAGCTAAGGCTGATACAGGAAGGGTTCTGGTCTCTAAGGCCAGGGTAACAAGGGCTTGGTTTAGCTTGGAGTATTTTGCCCAAAACTGGAAGTGAAGGATTAGCTTTATTGAGACAGGTGCATCTCACAGACCTGTTAAGTAAATCTTCATTCTTTATGAGTCCATGGTTCTCATCCTGCACTCAGTTCTCTCTCACCCCCTTCCTCAAGAGAGCACCCCAGAGAGGGTCTCTTAATTAAGGAGTGAATTAAAATCTACCTCAGCCAGAGGAGGAAGCTCAAAGATTGCACTGAGCAGCGGCCAAGACACTTGCTGGGGTCATCATACAAGGAACAAATCCAGAATCCTTGGAAAATATCCCCTCTGCTGCTTGGAGGAACAGGCAGCCACATCCTGGGGTCACCTTACAATGGCAGTGGCCAGTATGGGACATGATCTGAGATGGGACATGAAACTGCAGGAGAACTCCTTTTACAGGAATGTTCAGACCACCAACACTGGTCTCCACCCTGATAAAAAGCAGACATTGGCTAGATCTGGGCATTTGGGGATCCCTGGGAGGCAAAAATGCTCCTGGGAGAAGAGGGTGGGCAGGCAGCTACTCCTCATCCATAGCAAACACCTAAAGCACAGAAAAGTACACTGGAGGCTGTGGGAAGATGAGGTGTGACTTTTTTAAGCCCTTACTCACTGAAAGCAAAGTCAACAATAAAAATGCATTTAAAAAGAAAAGAGATTGGGCACGAGGGGAAAAAAAAAACAACCCAACAACTTTTCTCAGGAATCATCCCAAGCCAGTGCCAAGAACAAGAGGCTGCCCCCTGCATCAGCAGGGGCGCCAGAAGAAAACAGCTTCTCAGACAACTCGATGGGAAAGGGGCCAGCAAAAGCTCGAAGCTTATCTATAACCACAATAATTATCATTGTTGGCAGCAGCTGTCGAAGGCGAGCTGTCTGAGAGGAACGGGGTCACAGGACTCGCTGTCACAGGGATTTAGAGGCAGCAGCCCAGAATGCGAGGTGACAGCTCCACAGCCCACCAGCTTTTGTCTGGCCCCGTGGAGGACGTGGTAAGTGTGAAGGGGGAAAACAAAATTCCACGAAGAAAGGGACCATCCCTCCCTTGAAAAGCCACATTCATTTGAAGGGAAAAAAAAAAAAATAAAATGCTTCATGTCACCTCGCCAGGAGAGAGGAATCAAACAAGCCATTCACTGCCAGTGCAAGCTGGAAAAATGATGGAGTGAGGGGTGGGTTTGCAGGGCTAAAAATACACACCCATACACAGGGAGCAAAAGCAAGGGCTTGGTGGGTTCACAGCAAGGCACTGACATCAGCAAAGCAGTTCTCCAAAAAAGCAGGAGAGAAAAGCAAGCCTTAAAAATGTCCTTGTGCTGCATTACAAGCTGGAGGAAAATCCAGTGATCTCACTGCACAGTAATTTCTCCCAAAGCAAGGGAAACAGGCGAAAAAATAAATCTACAGAGGGAGATAAAATATCTCACTGGCCGTAATCTTTCCACGCTGCGAGCCAGACAATGCCTGGTGAGCTCACAAACGTCTGGGCTAAATCAGGGGCTGAGCCTGCAGGTCCTTTTGCATGTGAAAAGCTGCTCAGCCCAGTGGTGGCCATGCAAGTGAGGTGGGACAGCAGCAGCTCAGCTGCCACACCAGTCCCTTTGGAACACTGGGATGAGGGACCCACTGCTTCTGCCCTGCTTTGGGGTGGGCAGAGGGAAAAGGGTTTGCCCAAGTGACACATGGAGTCTGCTGGAGATGCAGGAGCTGGACCTGAGTATGCTAAAAGGATGCTTGGGCTTTATCCCTGTACCAGCTCTGAGACACCTGGCATCAAATCACCCCAAGGGATTTTAGGGAGAGAAGCTCAGTTGTGGTCCTGGGAGAACCATGGGATAAGCTCTAAAGCAGCATCTGGGGCAAGTCACTGCAACTTCAAAGCCACTCATCCCTGCATGAGGATGGGCCTGGGAAAAGCCATATAGAGGCCTGAGGACCACCTTGCAGGGCAAGTCTGATCCTGTTTCTCCCCTAGGAACTGGCCCACAGGGAAAACCAGGCAGGCAGCAACCTCCATCCTGCCCTTTTTGTGGGATTAGTTACTGGCAATTCCTTTCCAGCCAATGCACTCTTGGAAGATGGTGAGATGAAATTGAGACCTTCACTCAGTAAGACGTGCAAGATGCCTTTGAAGTTGAGTGCTTGGGTCTCTCCCCTTCCCACTGAAGGAGTTATTTGTGTGCTTGACTTCCAAATATACCCTTAAACCTCTGGCTGAATCACACCTAAACCCACTCGACGCTCAGCCTACGTTCGCCGGGAGCAGCTCAGCCAGTGCCCCAAATCCCATCGTTTTACTTGCTAATAGCTGCCTGCCACAGACATACTCATTTGCCTGCTGCTTTAAACTCTGCTTTCATCATCATCCTTTTTTATTTGCACTGCTAGGAAGCATGAAAATCCCCAGAAGCAGCCCAGAGCAGAGCCAGCCAAAACCAGGGCAGTTTTACCCCCAAATGGTGCTGCACTCATCGCTCTCACTGCCCACAGGCTGCCAACCACCTCTGGGAGAAGCACCAGGGGCTGAGTTACCCACTCAGGGGTTTTATGTTTTTGCAGACATCAGCCTCTCCAAGCTTTCTAGGGAACGAAATCAGTTGGGCTGCCCAGACAGGGCAGCATCTCCACTTGGAAGAGCCAGAAGGAATCCAGAGTCTGGGAAAACACCGAATTCGGCTGCAAACCCAACCCACCAGCAATGCTGCTACATCCTGGCCAGTCCTGGGTGGCACAGATGCTTCTGTGCCTCCAGACAGCAGAGTGAATATTTTTAAATTTTACTGATGTTGGATTTTTTTTTCCCTGGGTGAGTCAGAAACAAGTGGCATTTTTTGCTGCTCTTTGGGTGTTTTTTTTCCCCAAGTAGCTGACACTGATGGCTCATCCTTTCAGACCACAGCAACCTGGATTCCCTTTTCTCAGGATTCAGTCTGATTGGTGTAGTTTATCTTGCTGAGATAGTTTTTATTATTTTGGCAGCTGTTTGGAGATCAGATTAAATTGCTGGTAGCAGTGCTGAGCCTGCCTGGTAAGGGGTGTGAGGGAGGCTGTCAGACCAGCAGGGCAGCTGTAAGAAGGGGACATCCCCTTCCCAAAATTCCAATGTGGGCAGCAAGGTCCTGGCTGAGTTACTGCTGCTCCCTGCTGATACCCAGCACTTCCCCAGCCCAGAGAGACCCTCTTCAACCACCAGCAAAGAGCAAACAAAACCCAGGCTGGGAAAGGTAAGAGGTGAAATCAACCCCCTTCCACCTTCTTACCTCCTGTGGAAGCTCACTGGGTATCCCAGACCTTTGGGGGCTTTCCAGGGACACCAAATTGCCACGTACCCATTTAATGGCACTGCCCCCGCTCTGGGTCACCCCACCATGAGGATGTAAGGCTATAGCAGGGTTCAGGTGTCACTGGCTCTCCTGCTGCACTGGCTCCTGTCATCAACTCCCTGCTCCAGTGATGAGCAGCACACTCAGGGCAGGGTATTAAGCATCCCCCCACTCTCCAGAGGGCAAGAAAGCATGAACCATACCTGGAGAGTAGGATGTTGCAGTTCTGAGCTCTCCGGCCGTCTATGACAGAGAGCTCCTTGACTTTGTGCCGGGAACTCAAAGTGTCATCGATGGCATCTTCCTTCTACGAGAAAATAAGGAGAAAAGCCTGGAGAAGAGGCCATGGAGCAGCAAGGACATTGAGTACTCTCAGTGTGTTACACAGAGGGCCCCCATGAATCAGGAGTGTCACCAGAGTAAAACCCCTCGCCTGTAAACCCAAACACAGTAAGTCATTTCATAAACCAGAGCTGGCTTTGAAGCCACTGGTTGGAAATGTAAATATTTTCTCAGACAGGGAAGATTTAAAAATCTGCAAACACAGGGGCGCTGCTGAATAAATAAAGGCGGGCTTTCTTAGCATACATACTTGTGATACTTCATTAAACCCTCGCATGGAGTGTTTCATTATGGGCTGCTGCACACACTCAGCATGGCTCACCCCTGCTCCAAACATCTGTGATCACCCTTCATGCATCACTCCTCCCGAGCCAGATAACCAATACTGCTTTTTTCACAAGCAACCAGCAGCTTTTTCAGTGAAATCCTCCCAAAAGAAAAGATTTGAAAGCAGGAATTGGTGTGGCATAAGCACCTGCATCTCCTAAGTGGTTTAAACATGTTACCTTCAGATGAGTAACAATACTGTGGTTGTGGGCAAATGGGCAGACCTATGTAACAGCAGTTTTGTAGGGCTGCTCGAGGAGTTCATGTTGCCCCAGGTTTTAATTTACCATATTGCATATTTTAGTAAGGGTAATCAATTAAAAGCTGGCTATTCAATCCTTCTGGAAGGAACACAATCTGGAGCTGCAAGGTCCTGAACGTTATAGATCCACATTAAATGTCCACGAGCATAGACCTGGCACATGGCCACTGCAAGGGCTGAGAGTGAGCACTGAAATGACTAATTTTTTAATCATTTTCCTGTTTCAGTGAAGAAAACATGCAGACATGAGAAGTGGGAATAGAGGCAGGTGATGGAAAATGAGCCCCAAGTCACCCAGCACCAGCTGCCCCTCTCAGGTGCCTTTCCTGCTCTGACCAAGCAGAGAGCTTCAACCCGTGGGTTTATTTCCATCTTTTGAAAACAAAAACTGCTCAGGGGTAGGAGCTTCTCTGTGTTCAGCTGCATCTAAATATCCAACTCCTGGACTCAGACATTGGGTTTGACCTCAGGTCAGACAGCAGAGAGGGTGGATTCTGCCTTACCAGCCTCCCCAGCATCAACTTTCAAGCTGCTCCTTCTGGGTGATCTTTGCACCTCTTGAATTCGACCCCATTTGTCACACATTAACCCCCTCAGAGGCAGCCACGTGCCCCTGTGTCCCTCTCCCCAGCCCCACATCACACTCCTGCAGGTGCTCACTTACCTGTCTGGAGCTACCATTCACAAAGAAGTCCTACAGCCATAGCAGAAGCATGGAAAAAGGCAGGAAAAACACATGCAGTTCAGTGATCTCAGCAAAATCAGAGGGAGTTGAGGCACAGAGAATGGAAAAGTGCACCACTGGGGGGTTTGGCAGCATGGGGAGGCACTTGGGGGGTGCTGGAATGGCGGAGATGCAGGTGAAAATGTGGGGTACAGGATGTGCAGAAAGGGAGAGCTGATGGAAGAGGAGGCTCCATGAATGGATCAGGCCAAGGTACATTGTGCACAGAGGTGAGGAGGGGACACGGGATGAGGTGGGAGGATTCTGGCCAAGCCCTGCTACTGGCCCAAAGGCACAGCTCTGCTCAGCCTGCCGTGCAGGGAGGAAAATTGCTGGTTCTTGCACATCTGAGGGACTGAGATGTGACTGCCAGGAAAAACAGGGCTTTAAAGTGGAAATAACGAGAGGCGCATCCCGGAGCAAATCTGGCCACAGCAAAACTTTACTATTACACACTTCCCCTCAAGTTCTCATCCTTCTCCTCCTCCCTGCTTCTCCAGGGCTCAGCAGCCTGGCCAAGTGCCACCCCAATGCCCACCAGCACCATGCCCCTCCCAAGACCTGGCTGTCCTGCTGGGCTCCCCCCAACAGACTGGAAGCAGGTGCAGTAAAGCTGGCACCACACACATGTGCACACACACAAAGGAGTTTTCCTTCCCCGTTCCCTTGGCTGAGCTGTGCTGATCAAGAGTCTGGTGGCTAAAAAGTCTCTGGTTCAGTTAAGGCTAAGGATCAATGTTTCACTCATCAATCTCTTCCCCTAAGTCTCCTTGGTGGGACAGGCACAGAACACACCCACAAGCTGCAAAGGTATTTTTATCTTTGTTTAACTGATCCCTAATTAGGAGCTCTTCCTTCCATTTCAACCCTCAGATCTGCCCCATGATGCTCAGACTTGCCCCAGGCTGCTGGAGAGGGAGAAGGACATGGTGGGACTTTCTTTGCAGTCCCCTGCTCTAGGGGAGGAAGGGCTCCTCATGCATTAAGGCCTAGAAAAGGTTCACTACAAAAACCCTCCCTCCCTGCCTCAAACCTGCCCCTTTCCCTGCCAGGAAACGTGATCCAGGCTCTGCTGCAGGATGGTGTAAGTTTTAAATGTGCTCTCACCATCCCCACAAACAATTCCCAGCCCTGCTGTCCCTGGCCCCTGTGCAGGTCACTCTCCCTTGCACGGAGGAGCTGGAGGCTTTACTTCCTTCATCCTTTTTTGGGAGATGAATTCTTTCCCAGCTCACTGCTAAGCCCCTGGTTCAACAACACAATATATTTTCCACTTGGCCCTGACTCTTGTACATCACTCACCGCTGCAGGACCTGCCAGGACTGCCCTGGCTGTGTCACTGCTACTTATCAACACCACTCCCAGCCTCTATCCCCATGAAGACTCCCAAGACATCCCTGACAGAGGCACAAAGCCCTGTGTAGCCTAAGCCCTGATGGTCCTGGACTTGCCTTTCTCCATCACTACATGCACACCCTTACAGAGCTACTGCCAATTCTGCTGCCACAGCCAAAAACTCCTGTTTTGGAGTGTAAATGCTGGTATTCTGTACAGCTGCAGGGCTGAGACCTTCTCTGGGGACAGGGACATCTGCAGAGCCTCAGCTGGGAGGATACAGGTTCTCCCAAAAGCTTCATGCATTGTGAAGCAGGGATGCTCCCAGGCTGAGCCCCAGGAAACCCAGAGGGTTCCTGCCCTCCCCACATCGAAAGGGCCTTTCCCAAAAGCTGCAGAGCTCACTTAATAGCCTGCATTTACATCCCAGCCTGTGATGTGGGAAAAACATTTAAAGAGATGCTTAAAAATAAGTACATGGTTAAGCCTGGGGTCTGTGCAGCATTCAGGGATTCCCAGGAGCTCTGGCAACAAAACCAGACAAATCCCAGCAAAGGCAGCCCCACAGGAGCCACCCTGGGGTCCTCAGAGAGCTCTGTGCACTGCACACTCCTCTGCCTGCTGTCCCTGAGTCCTGCTGGGGCACTGCCACAGGGATGCACCACTTGGCCATTCATTTTCAGAGCCCTGGTTTGTTTGGGGGCATGGGCAGACAGACAGCCCCTGATGCTCCATGTCCTGTGGATATTGTGACAGGACAAGTGAGAGGCATGATCACTGAGCAAGTGGCTCAAGACAGGGAACAGGAAGGAGAAAACCCTGCCCCTCCCTTGCATCTTCGTGACAGAAATCAAGTTTTGCTAGAGCTTGAAAATGCTGTGAGTTATTAAACCATTATTATTAGTTCTTTGTGCCTCAGGGACAAGCTGTTCACTCCCCCAGCCCCTCACCATGTACACAGGACCCCGTGGTTTGCATGGATTATAGAATAGCTTGGGCTGAAGGGGTTTAAATATCCTCTAGTCCAACCCCCTGCCATGGGCAGGGAACATTCCACTGGACCAGGCTGCTCAAAGCCCCATCCAGCCTGGAAGACTTCCACTCCTCCTGATCTCACAGAGCACATCTAACCCCACACACTGGAGCCTGCTCTCTCCATCCTGGGACTAACTCTGGGAGCACCCTGGGGACTTCCAGCTAGACAACCACATCCCTCAGGCCCAGGGAGATGTGTCCCATGGCTCCACTCACACAAAATGAACCACAAGGTGAACCACCAGGAACTCGTGCATCATGTCCCCAAGGGCAGCTCCAGCCCCAGCAGCATCTCACAGGTGGGATTTTGTTTTGTCTTTCCCAACTGCTGTTCAGATGCTCTCACAGCATCTTCTGCCAGTCCCACCCCAGCCCTACATTCAGCTCCCTCTTGGTCCTCATCCCATCTGGGGTGTAAACCCATGTCACAGCTCTCCTTGCACCATCTCCCTCTTCCTCCTGGCCCCAAACCTAACCAGCCACTTCACCCAGCAGGACCTCAGCCAAGCCAAATTATTTTTAAATTCCTGCCTGGCAATAATCCGAATCACACCAGGTGACTCATGGGCCCGAGGGCAAACCGTCCTGCTGACACTCAGGTTTCTATTCTTGCTCCTCTTCCATTTCCACTCCTTGTCCTCAGACGTGCCCTCCAGTAGGCATGAGTCAAGCTCAAAAAATGCCAAGGGAAAGAGACATTGCTGTGGTCACCTATTCCCAAAACACTGGGGCAGGCAGCACGTACTTCTGGTGGGTTACTCTTGATATTTGCCCTGCTCTAATCCACCCTGATCTTTCCTTCAATTAGCCTCTGGAACAGATTAAACTTTCACGCTGCCTAATGAGCTTATGGGTCTGGTCCACTCCTTCCTGGAACCGTCCCTCTGACTGAGCCTGGCACGAAGGAGACAAGCTGCTCTCTCCTCCCAGGAACACAGCCAGGTGTTCAGCAAGTGAACATCCTTTTTCAGCTTCTCTCCTTGCTTTTTCTACCGCCTTCTTGTAACACTCACTGGTCTTGCCCATTTTGATCCTGCCTGGGGTAAAAATAAGTGTCTTATTTTTTTGTGTTCTTAGATGCCTTCCAAACCGGGGCTAAAGTGCTTGAGCAGGAGATTAAAAAGAGGAGATTTTTGCCTGCAATGACATTATTTTGGTTTGGGATATTTGTTCAAAGCTCACATTTTGCTCTCGGCTCACTACAAAAATAAAAGATGAGACCCACCCATGGTAGATGTGGGCAAAACTTAGTCCTTCTTGGCCAGAGAGGGATAGAAATTTTCCACCCAATACAGACACATGGAACAGTTGCTGTTAAGAGCAATCCAAAAATATTACCCAACTGTGGCCACATCTGGGGGTTATTTTCATAACATTCCCCATCTTTTTTTTTAGTTTTAGGTGTTTTTTTGGTGATCCATTTTCAGGGTGCACATGGCCAGGTGTGTGGGCAGGGGTGGAACCAGGCACAGTGAGCCATGAACAGCCACCTCAAGGCAAAGGCTCTGGCACAGGGATGAGAGGATAAAGCAGGTGAAATAAATCTGGCAAACATGATTTTGGTACAAAATAATGATGGGAGATGTGTTTTGGGACCACAAGTGAATCCATAAACATGATGGTGTCCATAATCCATCCATAATGGTGGCACCTTGCCCAGGTGTGCCCACCCCGGGCCAGCTGTTACCTGCTGTCTTTGGTAGGCAGAGAATGTCCTTTCCAGGTCTTCGAGGTCCAGGATTTTGAACACTTTTGTGTCATCTATGCTGGTCCACACGGTGCCTGCCAGCTTGTTCTGCAAGACAGTGGGAGCATTGCAGGTTGGAGGGCTCCCACCCACTGCCCTTACATCACCATCCAGCACCTCATTGTCCAAATTATTGCCCAGCTTACCTCTGGAAGCTTGGACCAGTTGAAAGACTTGAGGGCATTCGTTGGCTGAGGGATGCTCTTCTTCTTGAAGGCCGTGCCCAGAGGTGGTCCAGGGGGAGGCATCATCCCCCCCAGGGGTGGGGGGCCAGGGGGAGGTGGGGGACCACCTGGAGGAGGTGGTGGGGGAGGTGGTGGGGGACACACCCCTGGGAGTGGAGGGGGTGGTGGAGGGGGAAGAAGAGAGCCGGGAGTTGGAGCAGGTGAAGGGCCACCAGGTGCTCCTGGGGGCATGGGAGGTCCTCCAGGACTGGCAGCACAGATCGCCCTCTGGGAGAGAAAGAGGAGAGGGGACTGGTCATATGGAGTTGGGGGACACCACCTGAGAAATACCCCCCTGCTGATTTTTAATTGATTTGGTTAAAATTTAGGAAACAAAGGAAGCATTTAAAGATTTCAGCACTCTTGACTGAGGCTCAGTGCAGCTGAGAGGCAAAATCACCCCTTCATTAGGTTCAGACACCTTGGTGGCTTTTCCAACAAGCCTCCTTCTCATTTCCCCCATGCAGCTCAGCCTCCTCAGTTCACCCCACAGCATTTGCAGGGGGTTAGGGAGGGACTGGGCCCATAACAGGGAGCAGGTCTGAGGTCTCACCCTGCTCATCTCGTGGAGCTGTGCTGTGAGATCTGCCACTTGCTGCTTGACCTGCTTGTGCTCGCTGGACTCTTTCTCCAGCTTCTCCTTCATCTTGTTCAGCGTCTGCATCATCTCCTCCTTCTCCTGGGCCTTGGCATCACACTCCCTCTCCTTCTTCTCCAGCTTCTGCTGCAGCTCTGTGTGCTCTGAAACAGCCCCAGGAGACCACTTTGGGTGACAAACTCTCCTTTTGGCCACCAGCAGAGCCCATGAGGGGCTAAACCCCACAGTGCCCTGCAGAGAAGCTGCAGCTGACAAAAGGGAGCCTGGGCTGAGCTTTAATGCCTCATTTGGAACCTCTCCATGAAAAAATATTATTTGCTTTGCCCATTTCCCATGTCAGCCCCATGTTATGATACTATCTCAGCCCTTCAATAAAGCCTATAAATATATTTATAAAAAAATATAAATACGTGTGTATGTTAACTGTTTGGCCAAGGTTAGAGTTGACACTGTATTTCTCCATCACTCACCTTTTCTCATTTTCTCTGCTTGCTCTTTCCACTGCTTCACTTCATTTTCATTGACTAACCTAAAAGGAAAAGAGATGTAGCACATGAGACAATCCTTAAATCAATGGGATTTAAGGCTCCCAAACTGGCACAACTGATAGCTCTGCTGTGTCCCCCTCAGCAGGGTTGTGCAAAATTTATCAGGGAACACACGAAAGCTCCTAAATCTCAAATATTGCTTGTAAATGCTGTCTAACAAAAAGGATGGGCTTCATTGATAAAGGTGGGGTGAGCGAGTCTGGGGAAGTCAACAGCTCCAGGGATGCTGGCTTGTGTCCTGCTGAGGAGCAGGAACATCACTGTGTGACAGCCACCAGCAAGGAACAGAGACACCTGAGCACTTACATTCGTACAACATTTTTAATGTTGAAGTTTTCCAGGGGAGTGGCGTCGGGGTCCTGCCCTTTGTCACTCTGGATGACGATCTGCTGCACGATCCTGTCGAGCAGCAGCCAGTACTGGACAGTGTTGCCACTTCTTTTATCTGCAGGGAAGGAAGGGGACAGACTGACGTGAGCAAAGGGGAGGTCGTGGCATTGCTGGGCAGGAGAGCTGGGCTGCCAAGTCTCCAGCAAGCCCTGGGTGTGTTCCTGGCCTCCCCTGGGACTCACAAGGCATCTGGAGACAGTGGTGCAGGATGGACATAAAGTGCGGGTACGCCTCGCTGTGCGTCAGCCTCTTCCTCGTCAGCTCAAACATCTGGGTTGCACTTTTGGTGTCAATGTGGACCTGTGGGCAGGAGCCAGGCAAGGTCAGGCCACTGCACCCAGCACAGCATCACCTCAAGTCCCAGCTCCAGACCCCATGAGTCACCCCCACCCCAAAACTGACAGACAAACCGGCCCCACTGCCCTGTGAGGGGCACACAGAGCTGTTGGGCAGCCAGAGGACAAAAGGCTCTAGGACAGATGTTGCAAAAGAGCAGGGCAACAGGAGAGATTTCCAGCCTCCAGGTTTTATCCTAGGGCTTTGTCCCAGAGCACACAGGTGTTTTTAAAACTAGCTGTGACATTGATTGCCAGTGCCTGTATCAGCAGAATTCGTACTCACCAGCTCAAATCTTTTGGCAAACTCCAGTTCATCTTCATTTCTAAGCATTTCGAAGAAATCTAAGTGCCTGAGGAAAGAAAGGAAAAAATAAAATCCCAGAACAACCTATTAATAGTAGATACAAATGTGACAATTAATAAATTACAGGCAGCTGGTCTGTCAACAGACCAGGCACTGTGAGGGCTTGAAACACCAGCTGGTCCTTCAGCCTGGACTTCCTAGGCACTACAGGATGTCCAAGGAGCCTTTTGGGATGAGAAGAGGCGGATGAGGGCTGAGAGCATCCCCTGAACTCCTTATGGGGCATCCTCCCCAGCTCAACCCTACATCAGAATGCAGCAAAACCATGTTGAAATTTTTTTCTATCTCTCTGGAAACAGCAGGGAATTTCTATCAGGTGTGTGACTCGAGCTATGTGATTTCCCCAACACCTGAAGCAAGGGCACCAGACAAAACCCACCAGAGTGCTGGGGGGTCACTACTCACCGGTCAAGGGTTGAATTTTCATGTTGTCTCAGTTTATCAATGACTGGCTGGATGCCGAGCATGAGGAATTCGTATCTCAGGTGGAGTCTGAAATCCAGGCTCTCCTGCAAGGGACAGTTGTGGGCTCAGCACAGCAAGGTGCACAGAAATCTCACTGAAATGAAAGCACCCCAAGCACACCCCAGGCCCTCCCTGTCCCAGTGCTCACCACTCCTGCCCCCTGGCTCAGCACGGCGTTGATGAAGGACATGATGGCTGTCTTGAGGCTCACTTCGTCCCGGTACCGGCCCGTGCTCTTGTCCAAGTCGTTGATCAGCGTCTGCCAAACACACAGCGTCACTTAAATGCCCCGTGACAGCCCCAAGTGCTGCCCAAGCAGCCAGGGAACACAGGCAGGAATAACTCCTCGGGATGCTCCCAGAGCTGAGGATGAACCATCAGCACCCATTTGGGCCAACAAACATTTGGGCTGGATTATAACCCATCCAGGTGTGCTGCAGCATTCCAGAGCTGTGATCCCAGGGACCCTGCACAAACAAGCCTTTTTTTTTTTTTTTTTTTTCTTTTTTTGTGGTGGGTGTTGCCTTAAATAATTCTTTCTTTCCTCTTCACTGGAATTTTCAACTCACAAACAGCCACAACAAAGCATTTGCAAGCGGCCAAATCTTAGATTTAAGATTTTTGTATCTAGAAATATATACAGGGCAAGATGGAGGACATTAGGCATTGTCTAAGTCCTTCACCTTCTTCTTCATAGTTTCAGGTGTTTTTTTCTAATTGGGTGAAAAAGGTCCACATTGCAGACCTTGGGTGGTCATTATTGGGTCAAAAACATAAATAATATAAGTGTCATCCCATTATTAGGTGATTAACACTTAAATAATCTTGGAAAGAGTTAGAGGTACTCCACTTTCTAACTCGCTAGTTAGAGCTCATGACTCATAAGGCCATAATATAAATAAAAAAATAATGAACACTAAGTCCAAACGCAAAACCGTAATTCCCATGTTATTAATCCCAACTCTAACACACAAAAAAAGAAAAAAAAAAAAAAAAAAAACAAACAAAAAAAACCCGCAACAAAAAACCCCAAAAAAACAACAAAACAAAAAAACCACCATAAACCAAAAAAAACCCTAAAAAACCCCCAACAACAAGAAACTCCCAACCCCCCCAAAAAACCCACCAAAACCCAAAACCACCCCAAAAAAGCCCTCCCAAAAAACAACAAAACAAAAAAACCCACCAAAACCCAAAAACCCCCCAAAAAACCCAAAAAAACACCCCCAAAACAACAAAACAAAAAACCCCAACAAAACTCAAAAAAATAAAAACCAAAAAAAAAACCAACAAAAAATTCACCAAAAAATGACAAAAAACCCCACCAAACCAAAACAAAAAACCCACCACCAAACAAAAAAAAAACCAAACAAAAAAAACCCAAAACCAAACCAAACCAAACCAAAACAAATAAAATAAAATAAAATAAAATAAAAATAAAAAAACAACCAAAGAAAAACCCCAGAAATCAACATATTAGGATATTCACGAGGAGAAATGCACAAGAACACTGAATTTCAAGGGCTGAGCGGAGCTGCCTCACCCACCTGGAAGCGAGTCCTTTCGCTGGCGTATTTCTGGTAGTGCAGCATGGCCTCCAGTACCTTCTTGTGGCCCCCAGGAACCAGGCACACGGCGCCCATGATTTCCAGCACTGCCACCTTGGTCTTAATGTTCTCCGTGCTCAGACTCTGAGCGATCACGTTGATGCTCTCCAGGTGGGCCAGCACGTGGGCCCGGCCCAGGGAGTTGTTCATTAGTGCTTTTATACATCCAATGAGCGAGGTATGTATTCGAGACTCTGCTGTCTCATAGTCCATGCTTTTGAGAAAGTTGAGGATGCAGGATAAGCCATCCAGGTCGATGAACCGGGTCACGAACCTGAGAGAAAAAAAGGGGGATTTTTGCTTTGAAACAAGATGCTAAAATAGTGTGTCTTACCCTCATGGTACAGATTAGCAGGTGGTCAGTGTAAATGTATCAGTCTCTGAGGGTCCAGGCTTTGCAGAGAAGTGGCCAAAATTAATTAGCGAGACTGCTCTTCTGAGGTGTTTTGTAAAGCAAAAAATTTAATAAAGAAAAATAACAAAATAACAAACGTTACGGAAAACAAAAGATAAGCCATGCACAGGTGCGCTTCCCCCTGCGTTTTCTTGCTTTCAAGTGTTTGAATCTTTGCAGCCTGATTCTCACACTGCTTCATGTAAACTATATGTATTTTTAGAATTTATCTATGTTGTTTTGCATAGTTCTTCTCTGAGAGGAGAACTTGACTGATGGTCAGAGTGACCAGTGGAGTCATGAGGTTGTAACCTTCTTGGGCCAATCCTGTAAAAAGTGTCTATAAGTTGATGGAGTCAGAAAAATAAAGAAGCTTTCCGTGTCTAACCTGCTGCTGCCTGCTGTCCTCTGTGTGGGTCTGCACCCATGTCACAACCTGTGACCCCTCTGTGTGAGGGGACCACACAGGTGTCCCAGAAAACCTCTGACACCCTGCTAGAAACACTCCAAAAAGCCCCTCATTTCCTTTGTGCTCCTTCCTAAATACTGAATGTTTTAGGAGGGACAACCTGGCCTGCTGCCAATAAGGAGAGATACAGGATTTGGAGAACAACGAAGGGGTTCAATAGATGCTCCTCTCTTGGCACTGGGCCATGCACTGCCAGGAGGGTATGGAAAATTCTGGGCTCTTTTCCTTATTAGAAATGCAAGGGGTGAGTCTTAAACTTTTCCCTATATGGAAAATACTTGCTGGGTGTGGGAAATGCATTCCTATGCCCTCAAGCAGAGCTGACTTGTCTGTTGGTGTAAACCTAGAACCTTCCTGTGTACTTCTTCATGGACACCAGAATGCCTGAAGGACTTCCTGTGGCCTAGACACAGGGATGGGGTTGTTAAACCCAATTTGGGATTTGACTCCTGCACAAGGTTCTTCAGAGTGAGGATATTTCAAAGAGAACCAGCTGACCCAGCCATCAACACAAGTCCTGGGATGGAGGTTGGAAGTTTGCAGTCACACTGCAAAAAAATACCAACCTGAGTCTTGAGTCCAGTTTTGAACTGGAAGAAGATCCCAAGCCCTTAAGTCACCTCAACAGCTGTAGACAGCTCAGTGTCAGCATTTCTGTCTTCTGTTACCTCTCCTGTCTCACCATCTTCTCCTCCCTCAGGCACAGCTCCCCAATTTTACGGGATTTCTGATTTTTATTGCGATGACTTACAACGCCACAGAACAGAGAGCAGGAAGCAAACACAGGGCAGTGCCCCAGGCAGACACAACACTGCACACTGCTGAGGCATTTTAGGGCCCCCATGCCCAGTGCCATCCAGGCTGGGTGTCCTCTGGTTTGGCAAAGGGCACAGGCTGGGGAAGAGAATGAGCCAAGAACATCCCAGCACTGGGATGGTTTTAATTCAAAACAAGCCATGCTGATGGGCAGCAACAAAAGGGGTAATTGCAGGCTTGGGGAAAACTGCTTTCTCTGCTTCAAAGCCTGCTCTTCTTCCAGCCAAAGTCAATAGGAAAGTTGGTGTTCACTTCCCTGGGTGCAAAAGTAGGTCCAACAGGTGGAATTTTCTATGGAGCCTGCTGCATCCCTCAAAAAAACACTCCAACCCCACTTGGAAGGATTTTGTAAAGTTTCATGGCTGGCCACCAGCCCTGCTCACTGCAGGGGCCAGCACCCACAAGGCCCAAGTGTCACAGAAATCACCCTGTGCTCACCCTGGGAATTTCTTACCATCACCACAGGTGGAAGAGGGAGAAGTATTTGCAAGCAATAGTAAATATGTTTCTTCCATAACCACAACAGGTCAGGGTTTTCCTAATGGAACATATTCCCATCAGAAGATGCCAACCTGAGGCACATTAAGTGTTGCAGAATTGTGCATGAAGACTCCAGAGAAAATGAAATTAGGAAAAGCTACAGACATTCAGAGAGAGTCCCAGCCTTCATTTATCCTCCCCATCAAAAATTGTTTTCCATTTCATAAAAACCTGAAGATTTATGTGACTTTATTCCCTTATAAAGTGCAAGAGGAGTTGAAGTTGAAATAAAGGGCCTAACTGACCAATATAAATTGCTGTTTTCTTGGAAAAAAAAAATCAACCTTTAAGGAATTTTTACCTTCTGTTCAGTTCAAAGGAAAAATTTGGAAAAATAAAGAAGTTGCCTGATTTGCCTGAACGGACAGGGAGGTCCTGGTGGCTCTTGGCCACTAAAAGGACCAAGAAAAAGGAACAAAATGACAAAATGTGAGACAAAAAAGCAGTTGGTGAAACAAAAAAAAAAGCCATTAGTATCTCAGAGTCCTTGCCTCCCTCACCCTGTACAACTTCCATTTATATTCCTATTTAACCCTTGCTCTGCCAGAGAACTCAAACCCAAAGCCACAGTAATAAAGGCAGGAAAGGGAATTGCCTCATTGGTTTTGTCCTCAGTGCAGTCTTCAAACTTTCAATTGTTTTATTTCTCTCCTCCTCGTCTTCTTTTTCCAAGGCTATCAGTGATTTTCTCTGTGAAAGGAGGAAGGCAGGAATCAGAGGGGGAATCTCCCCGTGTGCCCCAGGAGTGACAGTGCCCACCACCCACTGTGCCAAGCCATGGGGATCCTAAACCCATCCTGGAATCCTTATGGCAATCTCAGAACTTGGGAAAAGGGGCAGTGAGGGAAACCACTCCATAATCTGCAAGGAGACAGCTTGGACTGAGGACAGAGGGATGAAGGCACTGTCTCCAAGCCCCCACACAACACAACTCCTGCTCTGCTCTGCACTGGTGTGGCCTCACCTTGAGTCTTGGGGACAGTTTTGGGTACCACAATATAAAAAGATATACAAAAAAGACATCAAGGATATTGGACATGATCCAGAGTAGACCATGGGGATGGTGAACAGCCAACCCTGTCATTCCCAAGTCTCCCAGTGTGCATCTCAGCTGGGGACAGTGCCTGTGTGCATCTCCCACAGTGGATGTTGCTCTCCAGCTGGGGCTGGGATTTGACTCCTGCCCCAGGGCTACCTGCTCCCTGGGCATGCATGAGGCACAGCTACAGCTCCCTGAGTGGCTCCTGCACCACCCAACAGTGCTGGACCCCCAGAGGTGTCAGGGTGAGCCCTGCCAGCCCTGGCTGAGGCTAATCCAAAGCAGAGACAAAGGGTCCCAGCAGACATGAGGAGCTGTGGTGACCTCTCCATTTAACCCAGCTCCTCTTCAGCAGCACGTCAGGGAGATCAAAGCCACCCTCCAGGCATCTGGCAGGCTTTGATCACAAGCTCTGCTCAGGCTCAGGGCTCTGCCTGGCTGGCAGCCCATGGCCAGCACTGGGTGTTCCTGCCTTCCCAGAGGGAAGCAGTTCACTCCCTGCTGGCTCACAGCCCCTGCTCATCCCCCCTGCCCCATCCCTGGAAGTGTTCAAGGCCAGGCTGGATGGGGCTTGGAGCAACCTGGTCTAGTGGAAAGGGGTTGGGACTGGATGTTCTTAAAGATCCCTTCCCACCCCAACCCCATCCATGGTTCTGGGATGGTGTGAAAGGCCCTGGGTGATGTAGGAACATCTCCATCCTGCAGCTGTACCTGTTGGTCTAACAGGTGACACTGCCTCTGCTAACACCTGCCACCCTCTGAGGGACAATGCTGCCAGTGTCCCCACTGTGCTGCTGCCCCACATGGGCTCAGGGGCACCAGAGCTCTGGGGGAATACTCACAGCAGCCATTGAATTCAGCTGATCGATGTAGAACTCTGGCCAGCTGGTGGCTCCTTTGTTTTCTTCCTGGTCCTGGTAGGGGATAAAAAAAAATTGAAACAAAGCCAGATTAGTAGAAATAGAATTAACATCCCCTGCCCTTCGTGGCCAACCACTTCTGAAGCACCCCTGAGCTCCTGCATTACTTTAATTAATGTGACTTTCTATATTCTGAGCCTACCCCTGACTCCAGCTATGGGAACATTACCTGGTTTATTGAACTGCCACACTTTAAATACAATTACACCACCTGCCTGTGACCAAACACTGTCCCACTGATACTGCATCAGCCTTGTGATTATCAGCTTCAGGGAAACCACACTGAAATTTTACATCCAAATCTCTCTTGTTTCAACTTTACAGTGCCCTTGAAGCTTTGGCTGCACAGCCTTGGATATGCTCAGGGGGGAAAATGTTTACAAGCAATGAAGAGTGTTTAAATGTGAAATGATCTAGGCTGCACTCCTGGAGCAGAACCCTGACCTATCAACATATCAACATCCTAAGAGAGACTCCAGGCACAACAGTTCCTCTGGGGACTTCATAAGTCACTGGGAGGGAACATGGATCTGGCAATGTCACCTCTTAAAGGATGTCAACCCTGGGCCCATGATCTATGGCACTGAATGATGCAGAGCCATTTTTGGCCATCTTGGTCCATGATGCCCTGCATCTGTCAGGGTTCATGAGGGGTTTTCAGGTTCTACCTCGTTCTTGTAGGACATGATTGAAGGACATCTGAGCCAAGCCCAGGTAAGCAATGCTGCACATTCCCAGGGGCTGCATGGAGTAAGTAGGCAGAATTTGAGGGAATACTACATAATTAACCTTTTCCCCAATTTTATCTTCCAGAGGACATAGATACCAAAAGAAGAAGAGGATTTCACAGCAGAAATGTCACACAGGTCTAGGCTGGAATCAACAAATACTACACAAATCCCAAACATTTTCAATCTTCTGATCACATCCTGACTGGCTGCATGGCTCTGCCCTTTCCCTGACTTCAGGAGATGTTTGTAAACCTCATCCTACACCACAAACACCTAGGATGGTGGGAGCTGGGTGACCTCCTCTCTGCCCCCAGGTCTGTGCATGCAGACAATCACAGCTGCTTCCAGCAAGCCCCAGGAGCAGAGTCCCAAATATTTACTGTGGCTCGAGAGGAGTACGTGGAAAACATTTGTGCATCCAAACTTCCCAAGCTGCAGCATGCCAAGATGAGGATGAGCAGAGTCAAGGACAGGTAATTTGGAGGAGATTCAGTTTGCCCCTGGGCAGAACAGCTTGTGCCTCCAGACCTGACCCTTCCTTTTGCTGTGCCTGGCCCCAAGGCAGGGACAAAACAAGCTTGAGAGTGCCAAGAGGCCTGGAAACCTCTGCCCTTTAACACTTTTCCTGACCCCACAGTCCCTCAGAGGTGCCAAGCAGCTGGGCTGAGGCTCAGGCCACCTGTCTGCTCGGTGTCAGTTCTGTCTGACATGGCCATGGGGGCTTTCAGCTTCTCAGGCACTCCCTTGTGCCAGCCCCCTCCTCTGAGCTGCCTGTGCCCTGCCAGGGAAAGGCTCTGTACAAAGCCTCTGGGCATTCTGATTTTCCTGCCCCACTTAAGAGTCCAGCATGTAAATGTACTCCAGGGGACAGCAGAGCTGGGACACCCATGGGTGCCTTGACCATGGTCCTGTCACCTCCTGGAGGTGTCAGAGAAGATCTTTCCCATTGCCCCTGTTGTAAGGAGCATCTCTTTCCCAGCAGAGACACCAGCTGGGAAGGGTGGCAAGGTCCCCACCACCAACACAGCAGCAAGAGGTGTCCAGATGTGCCCAGCCAGGAGATCTGGGCAGGGAGTGGGATCCATGCTGAGGAATGGGGAGGGAAAGCAGCAGGGCTGGCTCATCCCACATCCCAGCACCTTCCCTCGTGCTGTGAACACCTGGGAGGCAGGCAGGGATGTGGACCTGCTGCTCATTTAGGGTTGAAAAGGAGCGGTGGAGCAAATAAAGGTCTCCAGGGGGTGGAGGGGAGGCTGAACAACAAAATTGGCTAAACTGCTCATTTATAATTAACGTGCTGCATTATAAATATTTCCCTTTGCTCGGCTCCCTCGGGCTCTTGCATTTCCTCTCTGAAACCCCCAATTTAGAGAGCACTCTCAATTAAGTGCAGCAGAACCTCATTAATCCCCGACGAGCAGCTGGGCAGGCTGGTCGGAAAAGCAGCTTCCCAGGAAAAGGGGGACTGCACAATAAAAGCAGGCAAAGATCAGGGCATGGGCTTCCCTCCCCTCAGCTCGCTGCAGGATGTAGCTCAGTGGTAATTACTGGGGCTAATGGTCTACAGCACACTGATAAGTGTCCTTTGGTGGTACAGAAATCTCCTGACAAAGCGACAGCCCCGGAGGGAAGTGAGTCACAAGGCTCTGCTCAGAGCCAGAGGAGGGAGGAACCTCTCCAGCAGCAGGGTTTGAAAGGTTGAGGGTGTAAAATGGTTTCCCAGCACGCAGGGTGGGTTTTGGGGATGTGGGTTTTGCAGCTTGCCTTTGGGGAGGGATGCCCAGACACAGAGCTGAGCACCTCCAACCTGAGCATCTCCAGGATGTTCCATTGCATCACTGAACATCTCCCAATTTCTTATTCTCTGGGCTGTCTTTGCCCTGTGTGCTCTCAAGCAGCAAAGGAGTGAGGGCTGATCTGAACCCTGCTGGACCCCAGACTGAGCTGCTCTGTCACAGACACACTGATGGCTTTAATTGCACATCAACATCCCTCACTGTCCTCCAGGCCCCAGTGTGCCACCACACACGTGCTCAGCTGCAAAAATTAAGACATCCTAAAGCTGTGCAGACAAGGACAGACCTCGCTCCATCCCCTGCTTTGCTCCACCTGCTCCCCTCACCTACTTCTTCTTTCCAGGGACTTGACAAAAACACAAATCCCATCAGCTGCTGCCCTGGTGTCACCGTGTCACAGCCTCTGCTGTCCCTTAGCCCTGAGTTCTGTGCCTGGGGCTGATGGATACAGTGCTGGCAGTGGCAGGGGGTGCTGTGATGTGAATTGATCAATGAGCTCCATCCCATCCCCAGCAGAGCAGGGAAAGCAGTGCCCAGGCAAGGTGCCTCATTAGCAGGAGCTTCCTCAAGTGAAGGTCACCAGCCTGCCAGCTCCAGCCATCCCTTTGCTCTTCTCAGGGAGATTTCACACTCCCCCAGCCCTGTCATGTCTTGGTTATGAGCCTGACACTCCCACAGCCTTTGTGCCTCCCCCTCGGAGCCTCAGCAGCTCCCACAGACAGATTTCCTTCTCTTCCCAATAATCACTGCACACAGGAGGTGGGGGCTCAGCTCAAAGTAATTTTAAGGCTGGTCTCAACCTATTTGGACCTGGAAGGTGCATCCCTACAAGCTCCTGCTGCTCTGACCTGCAAGAATGCAGCTGCTGGGAGCAGTGCAGCCTCACAGCCTGTCCCCATGGTGGTGGGGAGAAGGACACCTGAGATGCTCCTCAGTGCTTTGTCACACCTGCTTTGCTTCCTAAACAACCTTCTGGCAACATCTTTTAAATTCTCAGTCCACAGGTGATGTCACACCTGAATCCAGCAGCTGCTTCCCTACACTCACAGCCCATGGTGGTGCTTTGGGATAACTGATGGTGGCTGGGTGAGTTCCCCACCCACCTGACATCCAAGACACCAAGCTACATCCTACAAGGTTGGAAGGAAAGGGCAGCCCCAGAGAGCCCTTCAGTGAGAACAGCCTTTCCTCCAAGGTAGGAAGTGACAGGACAAAAGGAAACAGCCTCAGGTTGTGTCACAGGAGGCTTAGATTGGATATCAGGAAAAATTTCTTCACTGAAAATGTGGTCAGGCACTGGAACAGGCTGCCCAAGGAGTGGTGGAATCACTATCCCTGAAGTGTTCAAAAAAGTGGGGATGTGGCACTTGGGGCCGTGGTTTAAGGGTGACCATGGCAGCACTGGGTTAATGGCTGGATTCAATGACCTCAGAGAACTTTCCAACCTTAACAATTCTGTGATTTTGGTGGTTCACCTCCCTCTTGGCACCACCTGCAAGGCTGGTTTGCCCCAGGAGAGTTACAAGAAGGGATTAAAAAAACCCTCTTCAGTTGGCACCAGCTGCAAAAACAGAAACACCCCCTTCATTTTTACACACTGTCCTGGCATAACTTTTATTTTGCACAGTGTTCCCCAACCCTCCTTGCTGCTCCATAACAGCAGAGCAAGGGAAAGCTGGCAGCAGCTGGCAGCTCACTGCATTTTGGCAACCCCTCCCTCCCTGAATGCTCTGGATGATCCTCCTGGATGCTGTTTGCAAGGTCAGAGAGGAAAGCAGGCTGTGGCATGGATGAGTTTTATAAAGCCAAGGGGTCTGCAGCCTGTATGAGATGTTTAAATCCAGCCAAAGGTGGCTCAGCCTTTGCCAGGCACATGCTGGTGGAGGTTTGGACTCACCACATCCCTCCAGGTATCCCTGGAACAGCACCTAAATCATTCAATAAAGCTGCTGCTTTTCCATGGAGCCACACTGCAAAGGGCTGGAATTCCATCAGACTCTCCCCAAGCTGGGATCTCAGGGTCTGAACCAGCCCAGCCCAGCCTGCTCTGGTTTTCCATGTGCTGACACTTCCTAGACCCTCTCCTCCACAAATCCACACGTGCCCTGCTGCTCTTTTCCCAGGGTTTAAAAATTATGCTCCCCATAAGCAAATATAGCATGACCAGATGCCTTTTCATAGTCAGCTGGTTCATTGTTTGAAAAGCTCCTCTTTAAAATCCAAAAAAGATTGCTAACAGATGCATTTTTTGGCCAGAGAGCGAGAAAAAAACCTTGCTTAAACAAAAGTGTGTTGTGATTGGAACTAAAAGGGGAATTACCTTGAAAGATAAAATACTGCAAACATTTCCCAGGGAAAAAAAAACCACCCCCAGCCATTGCAAACAGCCAGTTTCTCTGGGGCAGCCTGAACAAATGACACCTGAGATGGTATTTCAACCTGCTGCTGCAATAACAGCAGGTATATCTGGATGTTCAGAGGCCATGAAATCCTTCTCATCCATCCCAGGTGACCCTGGAGCGTGGCAAAATGCCGAGCTGTTTTATCCTCCCCTCTCCTCCCCTGCATGCCATCTTTGTCAGCTTTTGCTCTCAGTTCTGCTACTGCAGGAAAAATATGGGGAATTGATGCTTTTTAAATGAGGGAAATGGAGCACAAGCCCCATGAAGGAGCTGCAGGGACTGAGCAGGACAAGTGGAAGAAGGAGCTGGAAAGCAAAGCTCTCTGGAGGGAGTGGGTGGAAGGAGGCTGGCTGGGAAATAGAGGATTATTGGAGAGACATCACTCATTTCCCTATTTATCACATATTTCCCTTGAAAAATCACCACTGCTGCCTCTTCCTAATGTAAAAGGATCCTGTTTTGTTTTTTTTTTATCTGACCCCTGAGGAAATTTTAGATACAAGCTTTGCTTCACCTTGCTCAGAGTGATGCCACCAGGTTTTCAACACAAGCTTACAGAGCTCAGCATCACTTGGCATCCCTGCAGGATGCATTTTTCCTCTACTGCAGCTTTAGAAATGCTCAGCTGGACCCAAAGGGAGAGGGGCAGAGCCAGACCCTGCATTCACATGAGCTGTTTTTCACTACCCATCCCTCCCACCTGGTTATTTATTCTGAGCTTCTGCCCCAAACACCCTGTACCTGCTCATATTTTGAGGCTCATAAAAGCCACCCTTTGAGCTGCTTTAACAGCTTGACACGATGTGTGTGCATGGGCTGTCAGGAGCCAAATCCCCTGAGGTTAAACAGGCCCTGCAGACTAAGCAGGAAGGGTTAATCATTAACTCCCTCTGGAAAAAGGCCATCCTGAGTCACCCTCTTCTACTGAGGCAAACCCACAGCCAAAGAAACAGCAGATCTGGAATCCCTCCTGCTTCCTCCCTGCACTTCCGAGCAATATCCTCTCCTGGAGAGCAGGGCCAGCAGGGAGAGAAGTATTTTGGGATGAGGTATGAAACAAGTCATCCTCCAGAAATACCACTGCTGCAAGCAGATTTCATCCCACTCTTGATGCATCTCTGCCTTTGCATGTCCCTGCTTTCTCCCAGCCACAGACGGGCTGATGACTTCAGAGAGGGTCTCTCTCCAATAATCTTTAAATCTCTCTCCTGACCCCAGCCCTGCACAGCTGCTGGATTTAGTGCAGACCTTGGTTCCTCCTCAGGCTGCTGCTGGCAGAACCTGCCAGCCCCATCATAAGATGCTTTTTGTCTCTCTGTCACCCCCTGAGTGACACAGGGTGATGCAGGAGGGGTGGGAGCACGAGGAGTTCATGCAGTGCAATCCCCAAGGATGGGACCAAACCTGCTGTCTCCATGGATGGAGAATCAGGGAGGACAAGGCCTCCACCCTGCCAAGGCAGTCCTGTGGGCTGGGATAAAACCAGCTGCTAGCAGGGCAGAGAAACCAGGATACAGGGCTGCAGGCCAGGGGGAAATATTCCAGGGACAGAAATATGCCTGGGGAATAGCTGGATTTCCTCTATTTCCTCTCAACAGGTGCTGCCAAGGCCAGGTGCTGTCAGGTCTCTTTCCAGGACAACCCAGCAAAAAATGTCTCATTTTTGGTTTCCTTTTATGGAATCTTGCCTGTCACAGGAATATTTAAAACAGCAACATCTGGGATGTGCTCTGGAGAGCTGAGTGTGGTGGGTGACACTGACAGCAAAGCAGAAGCACCAGCCAAAACTGGGAGCAGAGTAAAGAGCAAAAACTGCTCAGGGGACAGTTTTGGCTTGTTGGTAAGTCAGGCAGCTGCCTGAGACTGAGATGTCCACCTTTGCCAGCCCCATGGGACCCACCAGGTGAAACTGGGTGTTGAAAGCATCTTGAGCAACAATTTGTTGTTAAACCACACGCTTTGGGCACATCCCGCACTTCCTAAATTGCTGCCACTCAGAGTGCAGCCAAACTAGGGACCACTGTCCTACCCCCAGCTCTGCTGCCCTGCCCAAAAAGCAGACACTGCTCTCAGTGTGGAGAAGCCCAGCCCCTCTCCTCAATGCCAGACTACCATGTGGGTGATCTGACCTCATAAATACACAGGAGCACAAGTAAGATTTACCACGAGCTGCCAGGACATCCAGCAGTGTTCCTGCTGCTCACTGGTCATCACCACACAGGGCAGGACAGCCTCGAGCCTGCTGAGCACAGACATGTTCTCCAGCCCATGGAATTCCTCATTTTCTCTATGGCTGGAGCCTTCATTGATAAGGTTTCACTCATTTTTAATTAAAAAAGCAGGAGGAAAGCACTTGTCTCCACAGCACAAGCCACATATGCTCTGCAGCTCACTGTGATGACACCACAAGTAGGGAAGGAGTGGCTGGGAAGAGCCAGAGGAATGAGGAGCAGAGGAGAGCAGCAGCCAGGACCCAGCCTGCTCCCAGAACCTCAGAGGATGCCACAGGCACTTCTGTGGCTCCTTCCCTCCATGAGCAAGGAGTTTCACAGCACAGCCCTTAAAAAACCATGAGAGCAAGGAGGTTCTGGAAAGGGAAAGAGCCACCATCAGCTCCATCTAAACCCTTCCTCAGGAGATTAGATAGCACCTAATCTCCACTCACAACAATCATTACAGGGCTTTGCTTGATTTAACTCTCCCATTATCCAGACACACCAGGGCAAGGCTCTGCTTATCCACCAGGGAGTGGGGAGTGAGCATCCCCTGCCCATTCTCCTGTTGATCCAGACCAGTGCCTGTAATTTGTTAACATCCCTCCTCCCCTCCCATTTAAATCTCGGGCATGGCAGGCCTCTGTCTAACAATAATACAGGGATTTCAGGGGTATTTATGAGAGGTTTAAAACTTAATCCTACATGAGCAAGGTAAGCCTGCTCTTGGCCTAAAATGCGGATGGAAAATCTGGTGCCATTGCTGCAGCAGGAGAAAAGAGGCATTTACAGCAGTGAGCAGCCTTTGAGTGGGGCCAGTGACTGCCCAGCCACCCCCTGCAGCCAGGTGAGGGACACAGGGGCACATTAGGAATGGAATCACAGAACCCTGGAATGGTTTGGGTTGGCAGGGATCTTAAAGAACACCTGCCACCACACCAGGTTTTTCCAAACCCCATCCAACCTGGCCTGAAACTTCCATGGACAAGCATCCACAGCTTCTTTAGACAACCTGTGCCAGTGTTTCAACACCCTTACTGTAAAAACCTTCTTCCTTTTCTCTAAATAAACTTCCAGTTTAAAAATCCCCTTGTCTTACTGCAACAGCCCCTATTATAAAGTGTGCCCTCATCTGTTTTATAAGTCCCCTTTAGGTACTGGGAGGGGCTCTAAGGAGATGGTGAGCAGCCCCTTTGCCCCTGCAAAGAGTTCCATGTGGCCCTGATGTGCTGCAGGGATGAGCAGGGGCTTGGGGACACCTGTGTGGGTTGTGGGGTGAACGGGCTGGGGACCAAAGACCTTGTCACTCCAGGAACAGGTACACTTCTGTGACACCCCAAATACCAAGTGGCATCCCAAAAGAGCTCCTCCCCATCCTGCATGAGAGGGAGGAGGCTCAGCACCCAACGAGTCTCTCACTTTTTTCTTGCTGCAGTAGATCTGCCACTTCTTCTCGGCCGGCAGCGCGAACATGGCCTCTCTGTGCTTGTCCGTGAGGTCGAGTTCATCCTGCAGAGGGGAAAAGAGACACAAAACATGCAGCTTGAGCACACAAACAGGTGATGGCACAGACACAACCCTCCAGACAAGCAGTGTGGGGACAGGCCACAGTGCAGAGGTGACCCCATAGCATCACCTAGGGCTCTCTGTTTGTCAGGGCAGTGATGGCAATTCTCATCCTGCTCTTGCTGACCTCTCCTGATTCTGGGCTGAAAACTTCCCTGCCTTGTCCCTCCCAGGCATCTCCTCCATTGCTTTCAAAGGCTGTAAGTTGTGGGTTTGTTATCTTGCTTTATATATTACTATATACTAAAACTTTTTAAAATCTAAGTTTTCCACCTTGGGATATTACACACTTCTATTTAAACTACACACTTAGAATCCTAGTGGTATCACTCAACTTTAGAAGCTTATTCTCTGGCCTTAGGTCAAATGTAGTGCTTTCTTAAGAGTCAGTGCCTGCTAGAACAGAAAATTCTCAGCTTCCAGGGTAAGTGTTTTGGAAAGGACACCCATGAAGCCACCACAGCTGCCCACAAGACTCACACTGACAGCTTCAGGTGAGCAATCTCATCTCAGACACACACTGCAAAGAAGAATTCAAACAGGACTTCTATTTTTTATCATCATTGCCTCACTGGAGCACCTCACCCCAAGTGGTCCAGCCCATTTCCACTGCTGACACCCTCATATCATCAAAAACTGCAGGTGCTTTGGCTTCTGCTTTGTTTTCCTACAGCTAAAAATAGAAAGCTCTTTCCCTAATACCTCCAGCCCATAAAGAGGTACACCCTCTCCATCAGAACTGGATCACGTCCTGCCTGGCAGAGATAAAGCTGTTTACTGACTGAAAAGCCTTTATTGGTTTATCTGATGTTTTAAAGTACACATCCATTTTGGAGCTGGAAGCTGGGTTAGCAGCGTGCCCTCCTCCGGGATGCCCGAGCATTATCAAAGCCTCATCGCTTCCTGCTGCTAGATGTAGGTCAAAGCTTTTATGAGGGAACTAAATAAAACATTCAGGCAGGGCTGGGAGGCTCGTGGCTAAAGCCAACATCGATCTCAGGACCGTGAGTGTCTTAAAAGCAGCACCACGGATGGTAATCCTGGTGCTGGAGGGGTTTGGGGCAGCAGTGAGAGACTGGAGAGGCTGTAGAAGGTCATAGGAAAGCCCTGCCATGGCCTCAAGCCAACTCATCCCACCCAGACAGTGGATTTAAGTAAGAGGATCCCCATTAAAATTACATATTTAATTCCAGCAACCAAACAAAAACCCCAGATGGAGAGCTGTTAAAGCTTCCCTGCCTGAACAATAACACTTAGCTACTAAAACTGGCAGCTTCTGTACCCCAATCAAGGCCCCATTTGGGGAAGGATGAGCAAGATGCCTCTGGCAAAAGATGGGCACCTGCATCAGCAAACCCACAGGCCACCAAGAAATTCAGCTGATCTAATTCAAGCTGATATTGCACCCAGCAGCCAAGGAAGGGAGGGAGCTTTCAGCTATCTTGTAACCCAAACCTAGGGGCCCTGCAGCACAACAACCAGTGACAGAAGGCTGCTAGCAGTCCCAAAACATCTCAGAAAGGCTTGTCTGTCCACTGCAGGTATTGATTTCTCTTCTGGATGAAATTACTCCTCAAAAGGAAAGGTGTTGCAGAGCTTTTTCTGTTACATATTCATGGAGGAGGCTTTGCCTCTTCTCTGACCTTTTTACCCCAAATCTTGAAACCATCATGCTGCACAGAGCTGATGCTGGTGGAGTTCTGGAAGCAGACCTGGACACCTTTACAACATTAAAAAACCATGCTGCTACAACAGAGACTGGGGAAAAAGAGAGGACTGAGAAAACCTGAGCCCAGTGTGGGACACATCCTCCTGTCCCCAGGGAGGAGAACCTGGGCTAGGGACTGCTCCAAGGAGTGCCATTCCCAAACATGTCCATGTCCTCACAGTTTGGGAGGTCAGAGATTGGTATCAAGCAACCAACCTCCACCCCAGCCTTGGGCAAGTCTCATCACCCTTCCATGCTTCAAAATCAAAACTGCATTTCCCTGCTGTCTCCTCAGGCTATGAGCCAGTCAAACATCCAAACTCTGCTCCAGCCTCAGTTCATAGAAATCACAGAATGGTTTGGGTTGGGAGAGACCTTAAATATCATTTATTTCCAGCATTCTCCAAACCAGGTTGCTCAGGGTCCCGTAAAACCTGGCCTTGAACACTTTTTTGAAAGTCTAAAGGTGACCAACAGGATGACACCTACACAGGGACCTGGCTGAAATTCAGCTCACTGGAAAAGCAAATCTGGGAGTGTGGGGGAGGACAAGGGTCTCTTGATGAATATTTACCTCTGTGGTGAGGGTTTGAAAGAAGCTGTTTCCACTGTGACCCCACTTTCTGGCCATGTGAATCTGATAATCAGGCACGAAAGCACCAGCCATGCACATCTGCACTTAGGTCCTTAGAAAAATATTTACTGAAGCTTTCAAAATGCCCATATCCTGAACAGACAACTTGTGCAAATGTGAAGATTTATTAACCAAGAAAAAGAAATAAATCTAAATCAAGCTGAAGACCAAGCAGGAGCAAAGGACAAAACAGAAGAACATATTAGGTAGGTGCTGGCACATGACAACGTGCAAACACATCCAAAAAAGGTGCAGAAATGCTCCTGAGTCTCACACAGCACATTTCATTGTGCCCCAGCTGTAAAATGTTCAGTCATCACAGCCCTGCATCACTCAACAACACCTACCTAATGATATCTTGCAGGATGCTTGGGAGAGGTGTTTAAAGAAATACTGTGTGGCACCCAGTGAATATGAAAATCCTCACAATCAGAGAGTGACTAACGACTGTTATTCGGAGCCCTAACAGTGACTCAGCTGTCAGGAGTGAGGTCTTTGCTGGTTTTTACGTGTGTGGGGATTCCTGCAGCCACCTCCAGCCCTTTGCTTGGGCTCCCTGATGTGCATCTCAGTGCAGGCTGCTCAGAAACTGCCCTTCCCAACTCCAAAATATCAAGGAAGGACAGGAACAACACCTGTTTTCTCACAGCCCACTGTAGAAATGCAGCTCCCACAAAGCCTTTAACAATAGAGAGAAGCCTGTGCAGAAAATCACACCCATATGGGCCTTCAATTAATAATCATGAGCGTGATAATTAGCTGATTCTAATTGACAATTCATTTTATGGGCTATTTGCAATCCACACACTCCCAGTACAGCTGTTGAAGAGTGAGGAGACAACCAGGGGCTCTGTGTCCATCACCCTTCACAGCCCTCACCCCTCGCTGCAGCCTCACCTTCCACAGCTCTGCTCCCTCCTCCTGGCTGCCTCCCGAGTCAGGATCTGCCAGCTTCACTATTTTTAGTACTTTTTTGGAACTAGGTCAGTGGCACATAAAGTAACAGCCTCGTTTTACCACCTAAAGGAAGTCTCTGCCCAGAGTGTTTTTACTGGAAAGAGATATGCTGCTCTTAAATATTTATCCCGTACAGCTAAACTATTCACCTTTACATCAGGAAGCAGGTTTCCACATTAAATCTTCATTTGAATATGGTTAAAAAAAAAAAAACCTCACAGGGGAGCTTTGATTCTCAGTGTGTATTTTGCTATTTCTAGGAAGTACAACACTTCCATGCTGTGTGCTGTGCTGATGGCTCTCCACTCCAGCCAAGCAAGCCTCACCCCCTGTCTCTGAGCATGGCACGAGCTCCACTGAAAGTGAGATCTCACACCCTTCTCCTAAAGCTACCTAAGAAATGTGTGGCTCAGCTCAGCACACGGTGAGCACAATCCTGTGGCCAAACAAGTGGTCCATGGCTTTCCCTTGGAGGGAAACTGAGCACAATCCTGTGGCCAAACAAGTGGTCCATGGCTTTCCCTTGGAGGACACACAGCAGCACTCAGGGACAGATGTTCCCATGTCCTGCACCTCCCTGAGCTGGCAACCTGATGGTATGAGATCTCTGGTCAAAAACAACCCTGGTCAAGCAGGGCCATTGCAATGTCCAGATGGCTTTTTGAGTATCTTCAAGGAGGGAGATGCCACCACCTCTCTGGTCGGTAACCACCACCATCTCCTACCACCTCCTGAAGGCAAAGCCACATCAAGCCAAAAAGCCACTGGAAGAAATGTTCAACCCTCCCAGCAGGAAAAGCATCAAGCCCAGCCTCAGACTCACAGCACAGCCCTGTTTGAGACAAACTCCTGTCCCTGCCACTTCCCTCATGTCATGTTCCAATGAGCATCTTCCACAGACTGAGAGCCCTGAGCTTTCATGGGGGCAACAGGAGGGAGACAGCAGGATGCTGCAAATCTCCTGACTTTAGGAATGACCTCCAGGATGGGTTCCTGGAGCTGGAAATGACCTCCAGGATGGGTTCCTGGAGCTGGGTGAGCCCAAGTGCTGCCCACCCATGTCCTCAGCGTGACCAGCATGGGTTTTTCCCCTACATCCCACAGGTCCTTCATGCCATCAAACATTCTGCATGAAGCATCTGGGGAGGAGAGATTAAATAAGGAACAACTCCCTGTAGAGAGGTCTGCAACTCCAAAATAGCCTTACAGGTTGTAAGAAAAGAAGACAAAAAAACTTTCAATCCAATGCACCTTTCTGGCTGATAAATTGTGTAAGTGTAGTACATGGAGGAGACTAGGGGTCACCTATTGCCATAATTGAAATAATGATTATTTAAAATTTGCTGGTTTGTGCTGGGTTTATATGTCCATACATATATATATTTATAGAATGATAGGAAAGCTTGTTTTGGGCAGGACCATAAAGATCAGCTAATTTCAACTCATTCATTGTAAGCAAGGGATGCCACCCACTAGACCAAGCTGCTCCAGTCCCATCCAACCTGGCTTTGAAACTTCAGGGATGAGGCATCCACAACTTCTCTCTCTGTGGATTTATTTATACATATGTGTGTGCATATATATATATATATATATATATATATATATACACATACAAATACAGAAAGATGTCATTGGATCAATAAATGACCAACATAATAAACAGCAAATGAATTTACTCCTGGTGAATGGATGCACAAAGTTTAGAAACTTCCGTAAGCTAAGCTATAGCATGTAAAGATGAGATCTCTTGCATCATCAAATGAAGCATGAGAGAGATCCAAGATTGTTCAAAAAATCTGGGAAAAAAAAAATAGAAGGGAAAAACAAAGTGTGAACTTTTTGGCAACGTTTGGCATTAAGGGGTCCAGCATGGGAATTAAAAAGTCAATAAATAATGGCCTGTTGAAGCCTGCACCGCCTTCCTTTCTCAGGGGTCATATCGCTTTTTCACTCTCTTCCAGGCATTCTTCTCCAAGTTCATCAATTTGATTTATCCCAGCACGCTGTGGTGTCAGGGGAAATGGCAATCAGCATTTTCCCCCCGTTCCTCAGCTCGTGTTTTTCCGCTGCCGGAGTGGCCGGAGCAGCAGCTGCTGCCTCCACTGCCAGCCCTGCTGCCTCCAGCAAAGCCCTGCCCCAGAACACACCCTGCTCAGCTCCTTGTTTTCTCTTTAAGCTGTTTTCTTGGAAAAAAAAAAAAAAAAAAAAAAAAAAAAAAAAAAAAAAAAAAAAAGACATTTTAATCCTTATTAATTGTGGCTCCACACCCACCCTGTGCCGCAGGAGGAGCTACTCCAGATCCAGCTTTATTTAGGCAACTACAATTCCCAGCGTATGCAGATTTGTCTCAAGGGCTTTTTTTAAAAAGTCTTTTGTTTTTATTATCACTAATAAAAATGCCTCCTCCTCAGCACACTTCTTTTCAGCTGCAGCACCCTGAGAGCTTAAAACCAACTCCTCAGACGAGCCAGCCCCTGCTAATATTATCACTGTGTATTTTTAATTTCTCCATGACAACCTGCAGCTGCAATTACAGAACATGAAAAATCAACTATTCATATTTCTTAATGAATAAGCATAACAGATAAAAGATTATTCATTTTGCCTTTATCATGTAATGAATTTCCTGAATAAAGGAAATTGCTCACAGCCAAGTGAACGAGTAGCAGCAACAAGGAAAACCAGAAGCATTTCAAAGTGCTCATGCCTAGTTAACCTCCTCCCACAATGGATTTTTCATCCTAGTCTCAGAAAGACCCCAATCCACCCTGCTCAGTTATTGACCTGAACACACTGGACAGACATAAACAAAATATATATTCCTTCCTTCTTCTGCAGGAAAGATTATGGCCATCAATAGCTGATTTAGCCCTGCAATAAACTCCAGCTGCAGTTGATTCATGTTGTCACCAGTTCAAACACCTAACTGAGGCAGACAGCATGTAATGCTTTAATATTTTAATTCAATTAATTATTTTAATAGGCTAAGGTATCAAAGCTGCTCATATTTCAGTATTAGTGTATTTTAAGAGAGGGATCCACTTAGTTTCTCCTTCTTTTTTGTTACTGTATATATATAGATATACATAGATATATAACCTCATATACACTTTTTTTTTAATGTTATTTATTGAGCTCAGCCTCCTGTGACCTTTTCACCGACCTCATCTGGAAAACCTTTCTCCCATTTTAATTAACCCAGGGTACTTTTCCAGCCTGAGTTATTGATCTACACAGTTTTACCGTGCAGAGCACTCTCAGATCTAGAAGCCCTGCAGGTGCATCACCAACGTACTTTTTCCACACAATTGTACATACACCCTGAAAAAACAACAAAAATATGTCTCAGCCTATTATCTACTACTGTGACAGCTCAAATGGATTCAATCCAATCAACCAGAGCTGGGCATGGCTGTCCTTTGGTTGGTGCACCTCCTGCCATAATAAAGCACAAAGCTAGAAAATAAGTAAGGTTTCAGATGTGGACTTCTCACCTCTTTACAGAACCAAAGCAGCAGTTCCCTATTTAGTCAAATTTTATGCTGCTTCTGCTGCTGGCATCCCAGGGAGCTGCTCAACCTGGAAATCAAGCCAACAGGTCAAGTGTGGCTCCAGATGTCCCCTACTTGACAGGGATGCTCAGGAAGGAACACTGTAGATGGTTGGTCTGGGGCTAAACCATGCCAAAGTTTCCCCAGATAATGCTCTGGGAAGGGTTTCAAAAAGGAGCTGGATGGAATTAGAGGCTACAAAGCCCCACACCAACTTGATCCTGAAAGTTTCCCAAGAGGTACCACTCTGAGGTTGTGGGACCTAAAGAATGCAGCCACAGGAAACAGAAGCCAGCTATAGCCTGATGCTGGTGGAGCAACAGAGGATGGAAATGGGCACCTGGATGGGACAAGTCCTCATCCCCCACAGGCCTGGCTTCAGTCACACCTGGCATCCTAATGGCATTTTTAAGAACTTACTCAGGTGCGAGGAAGGGTCATCCTGAGAGGAGGTTACTTCTGACCAAGGCTGGATGAGACTTGGAGCAACCTGGTCTGGTGGAAAGTGTCCCTGTCCATGGCAGGGGGGCTGGAAGGAGATGATCTTTAAGGTCCCTTCCAACCCAAACCATTCTGTGATTTCTATGATTTCAGGGCCTAACACCCAGCAAGATGCCACGTGCAAACAGGCATCAGACTGGCTTATAAATGTTGGGTGTGGTTGGGAAAGGGGAACTGATCCCTGTAAATAATGGTATTGATTTGAACACTGGAGTTCATGGGAATTGGGATTGCTGGGCACTGAGGGAGGATCCTCCCTGCAGGGCTGTGAAAGCCTGGGCTGCCAAAAGCTGACCTTGGGGATGTTCCCACGCTGAGGAACACCCGGACTCTGCCAACAACAAGATACTCCAGCAGCACGGACAGCTTCCACTTGTATCTGCAAATGGATACAAGGCAGGCACAGGCTATTCCCGGCAGGAATGCTTCCAGCTGAGGATGGTGATAGAGCACACAACTCATCTGCTGTCCAATCCTGCTCATAACTCCAGCAACACCACCCAACCACTGAGCAGGCAGGAATAAGACTGCTGCTGGAGCAGATTCCCCATCCAAAGAGGCTGGTACCCTCCATGGTAACCTGTGCCAGAAATACTGGGAGCAAGTACAAGCCAAAAACCTGAATGCCTCAATTAAGGTCACTGATGCATTACCAAATGAGCTGCCCAGGCATCTCCCAGGGATGTGGCCTCCTCTTTTACGAAGTGCAAAGTGGAAAGCATTTAGCAGGTAGACTATATTATTTTTCCACTTCGCTTGTACTCCCTCCTGGAAACAAAGGGGTTCCTTATGTGCTCTCTGCCTTCAGCTGAGATTCACATTGTGCTGTAACATGGCTCCTTTGTAAAATCAGGGCTTGGGAACAGCACGTTTTTTGGGCAAGCCCCCACGCTGGTTTGTAGCAGTAACAGATCCTGCAGTTACAGGGCTGCTCCTGCTGAAATGCAGCGTTCCTTGGTGGATTGGTTCATTCAGGTCTGGGGGACACACGTAGGCAGAAAACCCTTATTTTCTGACCAAATAGGTGTGTGACTTCCCTATCA
Source organism: Zosterops lateralis (assembly GCF_965231275.1). Lineage (NCBI taxonomy): Eukaryota > Metazoa > Chordata > Aves > Passeriformes > Zosteropidae > Zosterops > Zosterops lateralis. Next base: position 5,068,303 of record NC_139761.1, on the reverse strand, counting down.
GATTCTTGCCTATCAAAAGGTACATTCAGAGATTAACTGGGAGGGTGTTAACAACACGAGGTGATGAAAACAAGCGCCGTGAGCGCTGGGCTGGGATGGGAGCCTGGCAGGTCCAGACTGTTCACATCTGAGAGACAGAAAGTGGGCACACAGATCCCTGCAGAGTGAATTTAAAAGCAGATATAACCAACCACTTGGTTTGCCTTCTTAAAAGTGATTCAAAAGCCAAGGGAACTTGTGTTTGGGAGACAGCAGTGGGATGGGGTCAGGAGCTCCATGCTCAGCATCTGGCTCTGGATTGATTCTGTAGGAAGGGGTGGCTTGCCCAGGACTCAGGAGCTTCTGCAATTGTAATTTTTTCCAGACACCAACCACACACTTTTCTTTGCAGATATAGGGGAAATGGCTTTGGTCACCATTCAGTAGTTCTCAAAATCCTGAAGTCCTTAATGCTGGGAGGACCAGGCAGCAAAATACAACAGCTGACCTGCAAGCATGAAATGCAAAGCTTGGCTTTGCAGCTGATCCCTCAGCTGCTACTTAAAAGCCGTGTTGTTTTGCAAAGCCCAAAACCTCATACTTTCTCCTTATTGGATTAGGAACCGAGGGGGAAAAGCACATTACTGAAGTTCCTAAGTACAACTGGATATCACCAGCAATGAGTTCCCAACCCAGAGCTGTTATTGACACGCAGCAGTGCTCACGCTGATCACACCACCAATTTCTCCTCACGTTTATATGCTCCCTGTCCAAGCAGCACATAAAACAGCCATCATCCCAGCATGCCAAGAGGAAGGGAAGGCAGAGCTCCAAGGGACAGTTATGCATGGAGAATCCTGCCCCAGAACTGCACATCATGAGCCACAGACCCACTGACCACCACCAAACATTTCAAAGGCAACAGATTTAATGTCTGTGACAAGGGATACTATCTCCTATCTGTCTCCTGATAGCAGCCAGAGAGCAGCTTGGATGAAATGCATTAGTTGCCTCAAGTACAGCAAAAACAAATGCTGTGATAAATCTTATAAGCTGCCAGAGACCTTTTTATTGTTCCTCAGGCTCACAAGTTTCCACTACTTCATAAAGCAGCAGGGATGAATATAGCTGTGTGAGGGGAAGGCATAAAGCCCAGGCAACATCAGTGGGCAAAGGCCTGCACCCATCCTGAGTCTGGGGGGCTGGGGACACTGCACAGCCACTCACCTCCTGGTGTCACTTCCCCAAATCCCAAAAAACTTGTCAGTTGCTGGAGTCTGGGCAGAGGGACCCAGGGAAGGTTACCTGCTCTGGTTTCACAGGCTAAAAACAGGCTGCTGCAATCACAGGCAGGATGCAGGGCTGGATGGAGGCTGCTCTAATTTCTTCTGCACCACTAACTCGGGAGTGAAAAGGCTGCAAAGCTCCATCGGGAGCCATAAATGGAATTTCCTCGAAGCCTGGGGAAAACAAGCGTTGAGGAATGTCTGGGGCAGCACCTCCTCTGAACCCATCCTTCCACCAGCAGGGATGCAGGCTGGGAGCAGGGTGTGGGATCAGGGAGAGGCAGCATCTTGTGCTTCAGGGATGAGCAAAGCCACACCAGCAGCTCCTCTGAGCATCTAAGCTACCTGAGGAGTCACCAGAGCATCACTCTCATTCTGCAGGGATGAGGTGCCACTGTGACCCACCCACTGTGAGGAGAGGGGTCCTGGGTCATGCTGGGGCTCCTCCTACCCTCTCCAAACCAAGGCAATCCCAGCCCAGTGCACACCACCACACACAGAGCGTTTCACTGCGAGCCTCGGAGTGACAAGGAGTGTTAAGCAGATATAAAGGACATCAGTCATTCACCCATCTGCTGGAGAGTCTCGTTGCTGGCGGAAAATAGAGAGGATTGTTATGGCAAGATCTACCATATGGCACCATTATGTGGAGCTTTGCAAGTGCTTTCTGTGAGCGTGCAAGCAAGATTTGAGCCTTTGAAGAAATGCTGTATTGTTAGCCTGGATAGGCAGGAGCCTCTTGAAAGAAGCTGTGGCAGATGGCACAGCTTTGTTCTCTTGGTTCGCAGGCAGCTCATGCAACCCCCAGATTTCCTCCTCTCTGGGGCACGGTGATCAGTGATCCTCCTGATGTGTCCTGAGGGAGGACTGATGGCTCCTGAAACTCCTTAAATCCCATGGATGCTGCCTGGCAGTGCCACACCTCTGCACGAGCCTAAGGAAGCAAACACTGCCTACCCAAGCTGGCAGGACACGGAGGTGTTGATGCACGGAAAGCTGCACAAAATCATAAAGCATCGTCCCAGCCAAAGGAGCTGAAAATCAGTAAATCTTGCTGAAATACTCTGCTTTTGTTTGTGCCTCTCTGCCAGCACCTGCTCCTCCCTGGGTGGCTGAGCCTGGCCGGAGCCCCGGCAGGACAGGGGACAAAGAAAAGCCTTTCAGACAGGGCCGGTGCCCGCCTGAGCGACATCCCAACAATGCTTCAACAAAACCCATTCAGAGCAGGCTGGGGGAGAGGCAGAGAAAGGGAAAAGGTTCCTCTGGGAGGAAGTGGTGATCAGTCATTGACCACAACAACATCTGCATCTGCCCTGAGCCAGGGAAAAGCCCCTGCCTGCTGCATATGGCTGGCTGAGACAGGGAGCATCGTCCCTGCAGTCTGGGATGAAGATCAGGCATTTCTTATTGCTGAAATTTGTGCCCAGGTGAAAAAAAAAATCCCATTTCCCCAGAGTTTCTAATGCAATTATGTGAAAAACACTTGCACAGACACAGAATAAACCCCTAACTATTTATCTGTTCTATTTATCTATTCCAATTAAAATCCAAAGTGTCCATCTAACACAACAGGCCAAAAAACAGACACTGGGAGAGCAGCCCAAGCCTTTAGCTGACCTTGGAGTCACAGCTGCTCCACATCCCTCTGCAGCTCAGGCCCTCATCCTCTGCTGCTGGCACGGGACAATCACCAATTTCTCACACTACGGATGTTTCCTGCCTCAGATGAACCAGGCACACTTAAAAACACACAAAGCTCAGGGAATATTTTGCAGGATAGCTCCAAAAAGAAAGGGATTTCACCCTTAGATGCAAAGAGCAGGCTGGGATCTGTGGAGCAGGGATCCCACTCTGCTGTTTGTGTCTGTGGGAGGATTGTCCATGCTAAAGGACCAAATTTACTCCTGCAATGTCCCTAAAGATACTCCCCATCCCAGGCTTGAAATCTTCCATCCCTCCCACTCCAATCCCTGATGCAAACAAGTGGGGCAGAGAAGTCACGATTTAGGCTGCAAGAGTAGAGTTGGCAAAGGACCAACTCCAGTTGGCAAAGCTTCCAGATCCTCTCCAACCCCTTTAACTTCCCTGAACCCAATGGGGTGAGACAGACAAGGACTTTGGAGGGAGCCTTAGTCCCACAGAGCAGCCACAAGCCATCTCACCCAGGAGGGCTGAGCACGATGGCATCGGGCTCCTGCAGGCATGAAGATCAGCCCAGCACCTCTGAGTGCTTCCTCTGTCTCCCTTCCAAGTGTTACACAGTGGGTTTGTACAGGAACAGTGGGATACCTTCCAAACCATTTAACTAATGCTGAAATTTAATACCCCACACCAACAGGTTACAGAGAGCAAGAAGGAGCCGTTGTAAGGATGGGGTTGGGAGGGGGGGATTTGCAACTTCATTCCCCTGAATGGGAATCTGCCTTCTTGTGCCCACAGGGCAGAGCCTGGCTTCCCCCTCCCTGCCACCCAGGGCTGGCTTGGGTGGGAGACCTACCTGATGGGTTTTTTGGGGAGCCAGGGGGTTCCAGCTGCTTGTGCAGGAGCACGGTGGGCACACAGTGTCCCCCTCCCTGCCTGACTCCAGTCCCCAGGGAGCCAGTGTGGCTCCTGCTGCCAGCATGCCCTGGAGCAGCAGCTGCCTCTGGGCCTTTTTCTCACCCTTGGCTGGGGAAAAATAACTAAAAATCTCAACAGCATTGGAGAAGGACTAGGGAGCAGAAGGGCCACACCAGGGTGTGCCCCAGGCTGGGCTGGCTCCTGCCCTGCTGCACACACAGAGGTTCCCTGTGGCACTGCCACTGCACAAAGCATCTGCATGAGTTTGGAAGAGATGCTTTTGAAAATCCTGGGCTGAGGTGAGGTGCACAGGTGGGGCTCCAACAAATGAGCCTCCAGAGGTATCCCCTTCAGCCCAACAAGCCTTTGGCTGGGGCATGGGGAAAGTGATCCATGGGAAAGAATTTCCCCAGGAAAACCTGATTTGGCCAAGTTATCAGTGGAGAATAAATTGGAACAGAGATAGCCACTTCTCCTGAACAAACTCAACCTGACCAGAAGAGTCCTGCTGCAGGGACACTTCATCCCCACTGTGCTGTATTGGTGTCCTGGTCTGCCACACCCTGCCCTTGGAGAAGGATGTCTTGGCAAAACCAGCTTTTATAATACAAACTGGAGCTTTACCAAGAAGCCCAGCTCAGCAGGTCCACGCTGCCTGGCATCTAATGGGATGTGGTGTACCTTGAGATGTGACTGACCTGTGTCACAATTCCCAGCTCTCTCTATGCATCCAAGCACGGTAGGAAAACCTCATTTCACTGCTGAATGAACTGAGAGTAGAACACCATCCAAAATACCACACCAAAATGTTTTTGCTTAGAGGAAATTAAAGCTTTTTTTGGCTGTCAATTTTTTTTCTTAATCCATGTTTTTCCAAGGTTTGGAACCAAGGGATAAAGAAACAATAGCCTGACTTTCCAAATCTCAGTATAGCCCACACCTGACAATTTCTGTGAAATTAAGTGCCCAGCAAGTAAAGTCACTTTGCACCTATGGGGAACATCCTCCTTTACCAACTTGGACCCAACCCCTTGCTATAAGAAATTAAGAGTTCCTAATGAGAGAGACCACCTCAAACTGGCAGGACTTCAGGGAGGAGCAGAGCTCAGGCTTCAGCAACAGCAGCCTCACTTCACGCCAAAGTTTGCCTGAAAACCCAAAACCAAGGCTGCAAAGAGGGGGTTGAGGGGAAAGAGGGAGAAACCCCAAAACTAGAACTGAAATGAAGAAGCCTCCTACTCACCACCAGCTCAGTGAACATGGCATCCAGCTCCTCCACCGGTGGCATGGGCAGCGAGGGCTCCATGGTCTGCAGGGCGAAGCTGCTGTCATTGCGCAGCCGGTACGTGATCTCAGGGTGGTCGCTGCTGCGGAAGCAGCAGAAGATGAAGGAGATCCCCCGGCCGCTCCTCTTCCTCGGGGCCATGGCCACAATCCTCTGTGTCCCTCCCTGCTGGGCACTAGATCCTGCAGGGGAGAGAAGAGTGGAGGCTGGAGCAGCCGCCCCGCAGCGCTGCGCTCCCGTCCCGCGGTGGGAGGAGGGATCGAGCCACCCACGCGCTCGGCACGGAGGGGAAGAGCAGAGACAGTTTCCATGCCAAATATTTTCTGCTCGGATTTGACGTTTACAGTCCTGGCAACCTTGACGACCAGGCAAATTAAAAAGATGGATTTTGCTTTGCCTCGTGCCAGAGCTGGCAGCGGCAGGGGTCACACCAGTGTCCCCGTGGGATGAGGAGTCCTGGGCCACACCAGCATTGCCAATCCCAGCAAATCTGCACCAACCTCCCCATGCCATGGCAGCCAGGCTATCCCTCCTCATACCCACATCTCATATCCCCTCATGCCCACACCTCATATCTCCTCATGCCAGGGGTATGGAAAATTCAGGAGGCTCCTGTCAGAACAGCTGGATGTGCTTGGGGCCACCAAGTCCCCACCATGGGTGATTCAATCCTTGAAGACCTCATGTGGCTCAGAGCATGCCCCGAGCTACAGACAGCAGCAGAGCTGAAAAAATAGCTGAAAAAATATCCTGCACGCTTCCCCCAACTCTTAAACATCCACCAGCAAGCCCCGGTACGACGGCTCTTTTTCATGGAAAGTTTTGCTTGGCTTTAATTAGATAAACCTTACTTGTAGCTCCAGTAAATATTTACAAGACGCTGATTTCAGCTGATAAAAATCACACGGTGCCGGTAGCTCAGATTTTCCTAAGCAGTGCTGACGTCGGGCATCGCTTGCCCTGGTGGCTGCTTGGGTTTTGCTGATTCCTGAAACTCTGGTTGGGAGCAAAAAGACAGGAACCATGTGCCCTGCCTGCCTAATGACAGCAAGGACCAGGCAAAAGCTGTCCCAAAATTAGGACTCTTAAGTCAGCAACACAAGAGGAGGGTCACCTGTGAGGAATGAGGAGTGTGGACAAACAGTCTAATGAGAAAAATCAACCAGCAGAGTAGAGAATTTTTGAAAGCCTAAACATTTGTCTTACAAAGTTACACACCCACATATTTTATCTCCGCGAAACAAGACACTGAGATGTTAAGAGGCTGGACAAACAGCCAAGGTTGAAATATGGATGACTCAGATTTATTAACAAAGCTATGAAGAGACTCAGGGAAAAAAGGTCAGCAGTTAGAAAGGAGTGTCTGATCTCCCTGGAGCCTGCCGTTCCCTCCAACTATGGATTTATACAGCAGAACAAACAGCTGCTGTGCCCTGTGGAGAGCCAGGGCTGGGGTCAGACCCGAGGTCAGACCCTGCACCACCACCATGGCAAACACTGCCCTCTGAAAGCAGGGACCTTGCAGAAAATTCAGGCTCTGCCCACAGTTCTTTAACAGAGGATTTGACCCTTGAAATAATCTCGCTGGCACGTTTTTAGCACATGGTGTAATCATCTGCTGAACCACGGGCGATGGGAAACAGCTCTTGGATCTTCACGCAGGATAATCCCAGGCTGTGCAACTGCTCTGTGCCCAGCCTGGAGAATCCCCCCCCTGCCCTGCTCCTGAAGGGCCCCAAATCTCATTTCACATTTTTACATCTTGGATGTAGAAATATGCAGCCGCTGGAGGAATTTCAGCTGCCATGAAAGCTCTCTCATCACAGCTCCCCGGCAGCCAGCACCGCAGCAAATCCATTAGCTGCCTGCTGGCATCCCCTTGGTGTCAGCAGGGTCTGGGGACCTGCTGCAGAGCTCCTCTCCTAAATAAGGCAGGGAAACAAAAAGCCAAAGGCACACGGATTTCTGTCTGCTCCAACACGGAAGAAAACACTGCAGGTATGGGTTTTTAAAAGTTGCAAAGAGCAGGGTGCAAAGGGAGATGCTGGTGGCTGCCCAGCATAGGAGCTCTGTCCCAGCCCACATTGGGACAAAGCTGTGCAAAGTTTGCTCACTTGGTCATTCCAAGCCCATGGGTACAGCCACACCATTCCCAAAGCAGCATCTGATCCTGCTCCAACAGCTCTGGAGCAAACAGACCCAACTCTTCCACAGGGCATTTTCCACCCCCTTTTCAACACCACATCAACCTCGTCCTGCTGCTACACACAGGCTCTGACTTGGGCTTACAAAAACGTGTGGAAAGCTTTTATCAGAACAACACCTGCCCTTCAGAGATACTCCTGACAATGTTTTATGAGCAGTCTGAATGGCAGACCAAAAGGCAAGGTTTTATTTAGGGGTTTAGAGCAGACAGCCATGTAGCAACCAAGACAGGGTACTTCTGAGCTGCTTTCCAGCTCTGGAGCTATTGAGGCTCCTCATTTTCATCTATAAACAATTTAAAAAACCAAACCACCCTATAATGTAGACTGAGTGGGCTGTAGGTTATTAGCAACCAAGGCTAAAAAAAGGTTAGGGAGAGAATATGTTAGCTACCAGGCAAATAGCATTAAACCTTCAGAGGGCTGATGAATATTCATTGACATGATGGATCAAAATCAAAACACAGCTCCCTGGCAGGTCCTTGGGAGCTGCAGACAGCGCAGCTTGCATCGTCAGAACAAAGTCCAGCCACACAGCCTCCTCCTCCCCTGCAAATCCTGCAGAAATTGGTTATTCAAGAAGAAAAAAGCAGCAGCCCCTGGCAATCTGGAGGCTTGTGTTAAGGAGAACAGAAGGGACAAGTTCTATGCCACATCATATGTTAAGTGTCCTGCTCCCACCTCCTGCCTGTACCTTTGACCGCTAATTAGATCAATAAATTTAAGTCAGATTGTGATCTGATGGTGCCTTCTGGCCTCTACTATTGAGCGGGGCCAGAATAAATTAAGCTTAATTGCCCCTGTATGAACACAGCCAGGGAAGATAGGCTGGGATGGGTCACTGAGGGAACTTGTAGCCAAACCCAAATCTCAAGGCAGGACTGATGGGGCTGAATCATTCCCAAATAACTTTGTTTTCTCAGAAACCAGGGTGAAAATGTGTGTTTGATGGGCTCAAACTAGAAACTCAGACTGAAGAGAAGGAGGAGAAGGAGCTTACCTCCTGTGTGTGACCAGGACAGAGGAAGGCCACCTGGCTCAGTGATACACAGAGATAGGAGTTTACTTCTCTCAGCCCTAAAAAGAAAAGCATCGAGCCTGCATCGCCCTGAGCAGTGTTTAAATGAAATCAGTCATTAGGAGAAAATTAGACCCTGGTGTCGCTTCCGCCTTTGCTTTAAGGAAAGGAGAGCAGCAATTACCACTTGCATATTCAACAGCCTCCTCAGCGAGCTAAATAAAACTGCGTGGAGCAAAGGAGCTGCCAAAGCCTGTCTGTGACCAATGCCCCGACCAGCTGGTTGGGAGCCAGCACCGGTATTGCAGCACTGCGGTCTGCAGCCTAAAAATACCCAACAAGGGCACAAACACATGCAAAGGAGAGCACACGCTCCCCTTCACACCCGCCTCCTCCAGACCCACCCAGCAGCCAGGAGCTAAACCCTCAAACATGAATATGAGCTTGTTGTTTTCTTGGCTCCCCTCCCAAAGTGAGGATGGCAAGATCTTGAGCTTGCTCTCTCTCTCTCTCTGAATGTGGAGCTTTATTCCAGCATCTTGCACAAGGACGGTTTGGTGAAAGTGTTAACAGCACTCACTGGTCATCTCTGCCATGTCCTCACCAATTTCAGCATCTTGGGACACGTCCAGCTTTGCCTGCCTTTACTCTGCAAGAGCTCCAGCACAGCTTGGGATGCTCCCAAACAATGGAAATATTCCAATTCTCATCCATCACTGCAAAGTGACTTCCTTGGCCAGCGATGGTTGGGAGGCACTTGGATGGTTGGGAGTCTCTTGGCCTCAGCAAGGACTTTAGGAAGACACCATCACTGTCACCAAGTGTTAGAGCCAGGTGTCCTGGACCCCTTTTGTCACTTAGAAAGCAGGAATTTGGCATTCCACACAGTGCATCCTGTAGTTGTCCCACCCCATCACTGAGCAAGGTTCATCCTCCCCTGGGGCTTCTCCCCATGAATTCAACACCCAGAACAGGGCACAGCACAAGATAACTTGCATTATTTTTTAAAGTAAACAATTCTAGATGATTTTACCTCCCCTATAAGTCACATCCAGACCTCCACAGCAATAAAAACTGGATGCTCCCACAGCATTTTTCAGCTCAGCTGCCCATTTGCATCATTCCCTGAGAAGCACCAAAGCCCTTCCTAGGCAGGTTTTCATTTTTCATCTTACAGACCAAAGACAGTCAGCACCTTCCTTGGCTCCACTCAGTAAGTAACCCAACCTCTTTGGGTTTGGTTCTGATTGTGAGCCCTCCAAAGCATGTTCATGGTGCTCTGCCCATCCAAGAGGGAGCAGCACATCCGTCTCAAGGGAGAGAAGTGCTTCTCCATTTCACATTTGCACCAAAGCTGGTGCATGAAAACACTTTTTACTGAGGGGGGGAAGTCTAAGCATTACTCATCTTTAAAAATAAAAGCTTTGACATTGAGTTCTCGCATGGATGAAATGCTCAGAAACAGGATTGCCTTCCCCTGAGCAGGAGTCACCTTCTCTCCAACACAGAAGCCTAAAGGATCTGAGCCCATTCCCAGCACCTCCGCCATGCTGAGCATGGTGCTGGAATTCACAGCACAGCTGCTCCTGTTTAGAGCAACCAGAATGATTTTTTGGCCACAAACTCTCATGCTGATTTCCAGAACCTCCTTTCTCCAGTGTAAAGCCGTTTTCAGGCATAGGCTGTACAGGGGAGCAATGTTTGTGTTTGGTGGAAATCAGTGCATATCATCAGGAGGGGGCAAAAAGCCCAAAACATTCAGCTAAAAGGCTTTAAAACTATTGATTGCCTTTTCTCCACAAATCTACTCTCAAAACAGCAGCCCAAAAGGGATGGGAACAGGACCCTTTCCATGATGCAGCTGCCAGGAAGAGCCTGATTCATCACTAGTGCATCACAAGAGCCTTGATTCTCAGCACAAGCAAATCTCAAGGACTTGGGTTTCATGGATTTATAAATACATCCGCCAAATCCTGAACTACCTCGTCCCAGAAATCCTGTTACACTCTGTGAACCCAACAAACAGTGTTTTGTGCCTCCATACCTTGCTTGGGCTACCTGGTACCTGAAGGCCACCAGAACAGTGCCATGATGAGATGGCTGCAGCCACAGGCTCTGTGCTCACTCTAGCAAAGCCCCATCTGCCAGCTTCATCAAAAACCCAGTGCTGGCCTAAAAAACGTGTCACCTCCTCTTCCTATTCTTCCCTTTTATTGTGGCATTTGTCACATCCTGAAGCACACATCTGGGCCTGCTGTCTCTCAAGGAAACATTCTGCTCAGCTCAAGGGCAGATGAGCTTTGGGGGCTTGATGGCCACATCCAGGGTGCAACAAGAAAAATGAAACCAAGTTTATTACAGAGCCAGCAAGGGAAAGATGCAGTTTCACTGTTATCTGTAACATGCCAGAAAAGCCCTCATTTTTCCACTCTAAACTTACACCTATCAAAAGTGCAGGGAGAGACTTTTTTGTTTGTGTCTGCATGGGGCTCCCACCTGGAGGTGTTGATGCTATTCAGGGAAAAGAGCAACAACCTCCACCGTGCTGTGAGAGCTCCATGGCCTGGCTTTGCCTGTCGCCTCTCCAGCACACCAGTGAGGTCCCTGCCAAGGGAAGCACACAGGCTGCTGACTCTGTAATCCACTTTTCAGGGAGAAGAGCGTGGTGCACAGCGGGGTGAGACGGGCTCTGTCTTAACGCTCTCCAGCTGAAATCAATCCTCGCAGCAGCGCTGCTCGCTTTGGCAAGGCAGCAAAAATCTGGTGCAGGGGGATGGCTGGTGGTGTGCTCTTCATGCCAGGCCATGGAGACAAGCTTGGATTCAAGGAGAAGGCTGAGGGCTTGCAGCATCTATCAGGAGCTGGTCCAGAGAACCCCACACAGCCCTTGATCCCCTGCGGTGCACGGCTCAGCGCGCTTATTAATCCAGCCAGGAAAGACGCTGCTGCAGCAAAACTTTGTTTAGTTTTTTGAGGATTAAAAACCAAACCTTGCTGGAAGTTTCCCAGCCATCTAGATGGTGAGCAGCACTGTAACACTGGAGGTCATGAGTTCTCCACTAAAAGGGGAAATTTCATCAGTGACAAGCTCAGCACCGGCGCCAGATCCTCCAAACCACGACAGACCACTTCTTAGAGGAGCTCCAGCAGATCAGCTCAGGCAAATACCATTTATTTCAGGATCAAGGGCAACAACATGGAGCCACAGACAAGACCCAGTTTGCAAACCTATTAAATATATATATATGTATTTCTTGATATTCACCAGGGTGCTGAATGACCCAATTTCACAGACACACACATCCCATCTTCCCAGAAACCAGGCGGATTCGTGGTTCTTCTTTTCACAGAATCAAACCAAAAAACTGGGGTGGGTTGGCACTGGTGGGAGGAATAAACAGTTTTCAAGTCACATATCACTCCCCTAAATGCACTCCATGATTTTGCATCCTGAAACCAACCCAGGCACAACACTTATCCAAGCACAAAAAAAGACTTTCCAGGAAGGCAGGAGGAGGCAGAGCTGGCAGAGGAGGGGGCTCTCCAGGAAGGATGCTGGGGGTATTCCCCTGACTTTCCTGCATCCTAGCCCGGTTTTAAAAGGCAACACAGAAAAAAACGAAACAAAACAAAACAAACAACAACAACAACAACAACAACAACAACAAATCAAAAAACCAGCAGAAAGGAAAGGCTGTGGGTCTCTCACCCTGCTCTTGTTTTGGGGCAGCAGCTGTCAGTGCTGCATTGTGGTGGGGCTCAAAGGGGCAGACACAGCCCTTTCAGAGCCTGTGTGCAGGGAGGGATTAGCACCCACCCCAGGCTCTCCTGAAAGCCTTGCAGGGAAGAGCCTCCCAGAATTTGTCCTGTGGCATTTGAAGCTGGTCTCTCAGACAGCCTTTGGGAGTCTCCGGGCTGGGTGATGCCAAGCCTTGTCCAGGCAGCCCTCAAGGACAAAACCAGTTAAGAGAGAGGGATTCAAAACCCCCTGGGCACCTCAGGGAGCTCCTACAGCCTCACTGAGCATCCCAGAGGGAGCATCCTCTTCCATCCTGGCTCCATCCCCATCACAAGCACCAATCCAGCCCCACTCCTTTCCACTGGTCATTTTGGCCCCAGCTGCAAGAAAACTGCTCATCCAAAGCACAACACACCTCCAGAAGGTGCTAATACCAGCTGTAAAGCCCAGCCCAGATATCACAAGCTCTGACTACTCCCTTTGACGATGCAAATGCTGTTAATACAAACTCAGCAGCCTGGCAAGCCAGAGAGGAGTTGCATTTCCCACTGGAGGAAGATATTTGTTTGCCAATTAGCCTTTTCCTGCAGAACAACAGTTCAATCAACAACCTTCCTTTATTTTAATTCCTCCCTTTTTTTCACCCTCCAATGAATATTTGGGCTCTGACTGTGATTTATCATATGCAAACCCTCACTTGCTGAGCTTTCCATTTCACTGCTCCCCATTTCAGCACTAATCCCCAGGGTGAGACAGGCTGAAGGCAAAAGCAGGTTTCTTTCCTCTTTTAAAGCCTCTTAATTTGGCTCCACAAAGTGGAGTTTCCGAGTTGCTCAGCAGCAGATGCTTCCAGTCCATCAGCACAGCAACATCTGCCATGGGGCAACAAGGAGCTACTGGCTGAGTCCCAGAGGGCTTTTTTTTGGGTTGTTTTTGGAGCTTTTTAGCACTATCCCTGCTTAAGGTGAGGCTGCTGGAACCACAGGTGTTCAGGCATTTTGTGCTGTAGAGCAAGCTGGTTTCTTTCTCTCTCAAAATGGAAACTGGATGAGTGTTGCTGTGAATAGAGTCCTTCCCAGCAGGGACCCTGATGGCTAAATATCATTAAACTTCAAGATATCATTAAACTCTAGTACAGAAGGTGCCCAGAGCAAACAAAACACACTTGTCAGATCTCTCAGCTGGCCTACCCATCTGCAATGCTGATTTCCTTTTAAAGCTTTTTCAATTCTGGTTAATCCAGAGTGATTTCCCCCCCTAAAGTACAAACCTGGGGTTGAGAACTCCTTGATAAATATGTCTAATGGCAGAAAAGGCCCCCTGGCTGCTTTTCCTTCCAGTATGACACGAATACCTCCCTGTGCTCCAGCAGATGAACACCAAAAAAACAATGTCTGTGACCTCACATCAGGCACAACATGATCCCAACAGCTCCCACCCAGCCTGGGATACAAACAGCAACTTTTATCACATTTCACTGAAATAATGCCTGCATTTAAACAAAAGAAAAAAAAAGAAAATCAGGCGAGCACAGCAAGTGAGATTAACTGGAAGGCTTGGTCATACTTGTTTTTATGTGGCTACAACACAATGTAGCTGATGGCAAAAGCTTTGACCAGGATGGATCTGCACCATCCTGAGCCACAGGGCAGCAGGACTCGATTTTCCAGGACAGCTGCTCAAATCCACCACCTGCAACTCACAGGACCTGTCGTAATGAGGCTACGTGGTTTTAATTGCCTAATTATCCAGTCTCTGACCGAGGGGATGGATCAAAAGAAGCTCCTCTTCTGCTGGAGCATCCAGAGGGGAATGTCAGTCCAGTGGAGGGCCCAAAGGGATGCATTTAAAAATCAATAGAGGCTATTTTAATGCTTAATCCAGGAAAGTATCAGCATCAGCAGCATCAATACAAACCGAATTTAAACACACTGAGTACATGCACAAGATTGTTCGTTTTTCCTCTGTGCATTGACTTAACCAAATCTGGTTTTTCCCCAGAGAGTTTGGAGTCCAAACAGGACATCCACAGCATCTCTAGAGCTTCAGGCATCCTGCCTGCTTTCATCTCTATGTACTGCTCAAAAAATGAGCCTCTGCACCCAACTTGAGCAAACATTTCAGTGAGGAAACCCCCTGGAGGGGCAATATCACAGCAACAGTGGTCACATCCCTGCCAGGGCTACATATGGGAGTGGATTTCTCTTTTTGCAGGTTTTCACACTCCACCCGGCACAAATTGCAACACAAGCTTCCCACCCCTGCAGATATTTATATAATCAATCATCTCCCTTTTCATTAAAAAAAAAAAAATAAGCCTAGCAATTGCAAATATCTGCTTTGAAAAAGTGACCCAAGGGGATCCTGAGAGGCTCAGACACCCTGAGAGAACATAACTCTGTTTGATTTTCTTTAAATTTAATCGCTCCCCCAAGCACCCACTGCTCTCTGCAGAGATGCTCCCACTTCTTCCTCAAGCCAGCCCTGCCCCTTTTCCAACCTGGCTGGGGCCAGAACACTTGATTTTCCTTGTGTTTGTGCTGGAAACAGTGTGGCTAATTCAGAGATGTTTTAGTTACAGCTCTGCAGGGCTCGCACAGAGTCAAGGTCTCACATAGGAGCAGGAAAGGCTGCACAAGGAGCTGGGAGGGGTCACAGCCAGGACAGCTGACCCCAAGTGACCCAAGGGTGTTCCAGAGCACCTGGAGTCATGCTCAGATTGTAAATCTTTGGAGTGATGGCATTTTTACTCCTCCCCATCACCACCAGTCTGGTTCACCCACAGTCCAAACTCCACACTTCAGAGGTGATCCTGGGGCTGCAGAGCTCCTCACACCTGGGCAAGGCTTCAGGAGCTCTGGGGATCAGTCACTGGTGTCATTCCTTCAAAGCTCCCCTCCTTTCATGGCTGCAGGGCAAAGCATTTGACTGACACCAGGTCTGCCCAGCCCTGCAGTGAGAAAATACATCCCCAGCACCCAGAAACACTCTCCCATTCCTTCAGCAGCTTTGGGAATACCTCTATCAGCAAAAGTAGCAATGGAGTTGGGTGTTGGAGGCCACCCAGGGGTGCAGCTCTGCACCCACCAGAATGTCAGGTCTCCCAACACAGCCCAGACAACTCCATGGATAACAAAGTGGGTCTAACCCAGCAAGTCTAACCAAGATTGAAACCCATGACTCCATCTCAATCCCTGTCCTAGAACAGACAGCCTGCAGGTTTGCTGCCCAGACACTGCCCTTAAACATTGAAATACATTTTCCTCCTTTGTCTGACCTCTGCATCCCATTGCCCCAAATTAACACTGCAGTCTGGACAACCTAAACACAAGGTAATGACATAATGCAAAGAGATGCTGACCCTTAGATCATCCACAATCTTCTGACTGTCCACAGGGGAAAGAAATTAAATGGCTTTTAGATAACAAACCTTTGCAGCATTTTCCAGCACAAGACCTGTAACACTGAAGTGAAAGCTTGAAGAAGCTGCAAATTGGATTTAGGTACCTGAAAATTCCAGATTCACTCCACTACTGCCAGAGTTGTCACGGGAAGAGAAAGCACCCTGAAATAATTGCCTCTCCAGGCAAAAACTTTCAAAAAATGCCCTTAATGCAGACTTTTAGAGCTGGCAAGAGCTACCCATCCCCATGGACTGCAACATGAGCCATGAGAGCAGGCAGAGAGGAGACAAAAAGCATCTTCCAGGCACTCACAGGCATTTTCTTCCCAGCTGAGTGCCTCATGAAAAAGAGCATCTACAGGAGCACTTGAGGCATGCCAGGGCTTTCTAAATTCACTTTCAGGAGATTTACCAACACTGCCAACACGTCCTATGGAAAAGGAATTCGTGCTATGCAAATCCAGCCTCAGACTGCTCCCTGCCTAATCGAGCTTTAGATTCAAATGCTTATTACCATGGCTTCTAATCGGGTCATGTGTAAAAAGCAGGTTTAGTATGGGCTCCCAGGACTTCAGCTGTGTTCTTACTAAGGCACTGAATGGAGAAAGAAGAAAGGAAACAAAGAGGGGGAAAAAAAATAAAAACCCCCAACACTGCGAAGAATTCAGGTTTTGGTGGAAACCAGGCCTGGAAAGAAGCATTGACACCTACCAGTAAAAGGCAGGCTGATATGCAAACATTTGGCAGCTCACCAAGAACACACTGAATGTCAAGTCCTGTTTGCAGCCTGTCACATCCCTGCAGGGAAGCTGGGGGTGGCTGGTCTTTCAGGGTCTGTCCCTTCCCCCTGAGACAAGGTGATGAAATGATCTCACACCCACACAGGACCCATCTACCAGCAGCTCCAAGCCCAGCTGGTCTCACCATCACCTCCAGACCACCTTAGAGATGCTCTGAGCACCCACAGCAGCACCCCCAGAGCCTGGGTAACATGTGCCAGCCAGGAGCTGTTGCTGGTTTAGGGAGGAAGGGGGTACATCACTGCATCAGGGTCTGCAGCAGGACATGGGGACCATGGGAATGTCATTCCCAGAGGCAACCACCTCCCTGTTTGCTGGCACCAGCCACACAGCTCTGGCCAAGGTAAACTCTGTCCCAGTCAGCACCAGGCAAAAAGCTTCCTTTAACTTCTGAATTTGTGAAATTTGTTCTGCTCACACCAACCCTGGTGCCTCCAGGACACAACCCACAACCTCTCACCTCCACCAGGGACACAGGACCCCCCACTTGGGATTCTCTTCTCCACCTGCTGCTCACCTGCCAGACTGTGCTTTCCTGCAATACAGCATGGTGAGGTTTCCAACAGCCCTGTCCAGCTCCCACCTTCAGGATGCTGAATCCCAGCAGCATGGCCTCCCCTGCCTCCACAGTGCCCACGTGGACTGGCAACCAGCTCCAGCAAAAAGTCAAGACATCCAAATGTTGCTACCAGTTTCTGAAGACTCTACAAGACAGTGCTGACCCTGTTACGCAGCCAAAACTACATTTGGTGGGGTGAGCAGCACTAGGAAATGCAACATGAATGGAAAGATTTCCTTCTGTGAATCTCAGCAACATGAACCATTTTTAGAGAGAGGCTGCAGGATGAAGTTACATTTATTAGACATCAGAGAATTCACTGAGGTGAACATCCCCCTGGCAACACCTACATGTCTGCACAGGGACCTGCAGCGTGGGTTCCCTGCTGTCTCATAACATGGCAAATCCAGCTAAAGCTCTCTGTATGGCTTGGATGTTCATAACATTTATGTGTATTCCCTGGTGTCTAGTACAGGCTGAGGTTTCATTGCGTCCCTTATTAAAAAACCTCCACAACACTCTTCTAACTTGATGGCTGTTTTGACAAAAAATTGCAGCAGCTCCACAGATTTGAGAGGAAAAATCAATCTGAAAGAAAGGACAAAACCAGGCAATGGACTTAGTGAATTGTCAGTGATGGGAGGAGGAGCACATGGACAGACTGACTTTAAAGCTTCCCTTCATTAGGACATTAAACTAAAATCATTGGTTAACTTCCAACAGTGCATGTTATCACTGAGGAGAGTGATGCAGCTGATATTCTGCCACTCAGGCAAATGTTTCTCTATGCTTCATCATTTCCAGAATTAATAATCAAATGTTTTGAAAGGAGAAGGAAAAAAAACCACCAAAAAAAAGAGAAACCAGAGGCTGCAGCTCTGAGTTCTCTCATCAGCATTTTCAAAGACCAAGCCAGATTTACCAGTGCCTGCATCGCTGCCCAGCTGTGCTGCTGTCTGGCCAGGCTCTCCCTCCAGCACCTCCCCAGCCCACAGCTGTACCTCGAACTGGTCTGGGGGACTTTTTCCCTTGCTCCTGTAGCCAAAACAACCAGCAGGGATGGTTAAACCAGGTGGAAGGACCCCTGTTTCCATGCAGCCCAGCCTGAGGCACAGAAGGAAGAAACTCTGCAAGATTCTCTGCCTGAGGACAGGGATGGAGAAGCTTATGGAGGAGCCCTTCCCAGCACCAAAGGAGCCATGCAAATAGTATTTACCAGGTCACAGCTACTAAATACTCCAGCCAAGTCATGCTCACAAAAAGAAAAACTCACATTCCTGTATTTACAGCCACTTGTACAGCAGTCTCCAGGACAGGATCATTCCAAGTGAGGAAGTGCAGCTGAAGAGACCCATGGCACAGACACTCATGGATAGCTCACACACAAGTGAAAAAATACTCCCAAGCCTCAGAAGCTGCATTGCTGGAGCTGTGGATAACACACAGGCAGAGAGCATGGTTTGCCTATGATAAGCCAGGATGACAACCCAGCGCAAATGTAAAAATAATTTAATGAATAAGTATATTTAGATTTATAATCCCCCAGCAGCTTTATTTATAGGGATGCCAATCACTTTTACACAGATATAAAACTGGCTGGCAGAACGCCTTAGACTATATCCAGAAACCCATCTGTAACAAATCTAAGCTGTGATATCCCCGCGCGCGTTTGGCCAAACAATAACGCTGATGCCAGTCATCCTCACTCTAAACGTGCAGATGGGCTCAGGGGGGCTGGCCAAGCCTTCCCCAGAGCCAAGGATGGATGAATTCCCCTATCACCTACTGTAAACTGGTTGGGAAAAGGACCAGATGAAGGAAAACCAGTCACCATCTGGGCTGTGTGGATTCCAACACCAGAGCAGAGCTGGCTGGAGAACAAGGCGGCATCCAGCTGGCTCCAGGTGAACCTCTTTCAGAACCTTCCATCACTGAAGTGGGGAGCTGTGCGCCAGGTAAAAAACCCCATGGAGCTCTGCAGCACCTTTAAAAAGTGGGGATATAAAATAGGGGCTCTTGGAGATGCTTTTTTTGATTCATTGTTCAAGACACAAAGCTGGGATAGAGGAAGATGCAGGAGAAATTAACTGAAAATCATCACTTGGCTCAGTCTCAAAGCAGATGAGGGTTTCTAGTGATCCTTGCCCAGGATCTCACAACTTTATCTAAACCTGCAGATGTCAAGGGAAGAGGCTGCTGTGGATTTCCACAGGGCTGGTGACCACCTGGAAAACTGAAAAGTCACAACTAATATACAAGAAACAAAGGAAAATCTGCTCGTCACCCCAGTGGTACTTCTGGGGCCTGGCTGCCTCAGAAATGGGGCAAAACAGGGATGGCTCCATGTCAAATACAGACTGTGGGTAACTGCAATTCATCCATAAACCTCTCAGGATATTGGCAAACACCAAGGTGGAAAAGGTTACTCTGAAATATTATTTTGAATAGCTCTGGGAACAAACCCAGCATTAATTTTCATCACTCATTCAGCAAATGATTTGAATAAACTGGGGAAGGCTCGTGCACACATACTGACAGCGTTATTTGGTAAATTTTTGCCTCTGCTCCTGAGATCATTCATGACAAAACAACTCCCAGCAAAGATGATCACTTTCCAGACCAATGAGTGTATTCAACCACCCTTGGGGACAAGGTTACCTCTCAAGATCCCTTCCAGCACAATTTTAGTGCCATTTTACACCACAAACTATTTTCACACTGGCATTTGCTCTGATTTATTCCTGGAAATAAGTTTGTCTAAAATAATAATTGATGGAAAGAAAAAAAAATACAGAAACCCAACAGCAGTTTTCTCGCTCAAGGACAAAGCAAAGTAAAACAACCAAGCTCAGAGCTACGGCATCCTCGATCCAAATGTTTTCCAAAACATTTCCAAATGTTTCTCAAAGCTTCCAGATGAAGCTTTCACAACTAGGCTGCAACCCCTCCAAAGCCTCAGGCACTGAGAGTGTGGCATCATGGTGTGTCACAGCAGAGACACCAAGGAGATGGCTGGTGGTGACTACCAATGACACACCTGCCAAAACACACCCGAGAGCCCTGCACAGAAAACACAGTGTTTTGAAGAAAAACTGCCTTTGCCTCCTCCACAGGGCATATTCCAATGTGACAGGAGCTTGATTGCTATGTGGGCTTTCAGGAGGAACCTTCTGGCTCTGCACAGCTCCCTGAGAAGAGGGTGCAGCCAGGTGGGGGTCAGGCTCTGCTCCCAGGGAACAAGGAACAGGACAAGAGGACATGGCCTCAAGCTATGTCAGGAGAGGTTCAGGTTGGACATCAGGAAGAATTTATTCACTGAAAGGGCTGTTAAGCATTGGGACAGAGTGCCCAGGGCTGTGGTGGAGTCACCACCCCTGGAGGCGTTCAAGAAACAACTGTGTGTGGTACCCAGCACTATGGTTTGGTTGACAAGGTGGTGTTTGATCAAAAGATTGGACTCAATGATCTTGGAGGAGTTTTCCAACTTTAATGATTCTAGAAATACATGTGGGCCAGATGTCCTCACCTTCTCTACAGGCTTTGGAGTTTATTCCAAGCAATTTAGGAAGATCCCTCCTGGTCTCTCTTTTGGAGTTACAAAAAAACAATTTAAAAAATCAGTAAAATAATTTTTAATAGAAGTTTAAAACCCACTTACAGAATGGTAAGGAGAGAAAAACGTACATTTCCTACACTCAAGCTAAAAATGCTGAAGTTCTGTCCACACCACCATCAAATGTGGATATTTATGGTTATTACACAGAGAAAACCGAGACAGTTGTAGCACATTCTGGTCTGAGCAGCTGACCACAAGCACGGCAGCCAAAGGATGAGCACTGAGGTCTCAGAAGTGCTCAGCTGCAGGAACTGACCACTCTGGGGAGGAGGGACTGGCACACAGCTGGTCCCCATCCTCAGCCTCCTCATCCCAGAGCTGACACCACTCCAGCAGAAACAGCAGCGCCTGCAAAAGTCTGAGTCCTTCCACACCCAAACTCATCTCCACCTCTTTCAACATGGACACAACCAAAGCCCCTCCTATCAAACTGTACACGGGCTTTGGATTAGACCTTTTGTAGAATAGGAAAAAAAAAGAGCCTTTCTTGAGGATGATAAAGTCTAGACACTACAATATATTTTCCAGCTGATGCAGCAAACCTAAAAAACCCTCCCTTGATCTCGGACTGTCACGATCAAAGCCATTATCCCGTTTGGAGCCCTTCTGAAACTTCAGCTTCCAAATGTGCAAGTTATTTTTAAAATCTAAACCAGGCCAAGCCTCTTGTTCGGAGTTTTATGAGGAAAACGGGGTGTGCTCCTCCCAAACCTTCCCCCACCACGTCTGGAAGGGGCTGGTGGGCACATGGTGGAGGACCAGAGCAGGGAGGGAGCCCCATGTCTGGGGACATCTCAGTGGCACCTGGTGGTCACAATCTGCTTGCATGGGGGGACACAGCTGAATCCCTCAAGCTGGCTATGGTGTGGGGAATATTCCCCATCCTTGACTGAGATAGAGTTTTTTGGAGACCAAACATTGTTTGCATCCCCTCCTCAGGATTTGTGCCTGCCTTTGGCACCCTCCATCACTGAGTGTGTTACTCTGGAGACAAAGAAAAGGGAACAGCTTGAGATGCTTTCATTTTCTACAGAAATTAAATAAAACTAAGCACTATGATTTTCCTTTACCAGGTAGCAGGATGATCAAGTGCACAAATAACATCCAGCTCTGCACCAAGAGACAACCAGGAAAATAAGGTGCTCAAAATCATCCTCCAGTCTCTTAGAGCAGTTTTTCAGTTGGCTGAAAGAAAGTAAGAAATGCACAACCCTGCAAAAGAACAGGAAAACCAAGGGGGCATCATCCTCTGCCTTAAGTGGGATGCTCAAGGAGAGGTGGTGGAAGACCAGCCAGCTCAGCCCAGACCAGCTGGTGCTGTGTGATGAGCACCAGAGCTCCTGGCATGCTGTGGCCTCTCTGGGAGAGGGAACCTGTGGTCAGTCCCAACCACCAAAGCTTGCAGTGTCCAGACTGGAAAACCACAAAGGATGGATGGTCTGGAATGATGAGGAGCTGGGAGAGAACTTTGAAGGGCTTTTTGAAAGCAGCTGAGCACCAAGCTTTCCCTCTCACATCCTAAGGTCGACTTTTAACGGGGATATTCCTCAAAGAGAGATGGGGAGCGGAGGTGGCTCACCCTGCAGAAAGAAGAGAGCAACAGAGAGCATTCACATGCTCCAAAGCTATTTAAAAGCCAAAAGAGGCTCCCTAGTGAGCACTTAATTTAACTAAGCAACTTCTAAAGCATCAGGCAAGTCGGCCACATCATCTCCTTTCCTTCCCAGCATCCTCTCTACCACTCTGTCATCTCCCTTCCCCTCTGAGTTTTCACTCTCCTCCACTGCCAGCAGCTCTGCTCCTCCTCCCCAGCTCTCCCTCTGCCCAAACCAAGCAGGTCTGTGAAAGGCTGAGTGAAGCAGGAAGGCACACACCAGTAGGATGGGGATTAGAGACCTGCCACCCCCTCCAGCACCCCTCACTGTGGCTGGAGGGACCATCCCAGGCAGGAACAACGGCTGTGCTGCACATCACACATTCCCAGTGCTTCAGGAGGTGTTGTCTGAACTGCCACCAGCTTTCCAGCTGGGCAAACATCCAGGAAAAAATCAGGCTGACAGGCTTTCTTAAGAGTATTTCCATCAAACAGGACTTTTCCCACCTCCACACACACTGGAGCAGAAAGAGCAAGTGCAGTGCTGGTGTGACAGGCACCACATCAGTCCCAGAGGGGACAGAGGATTTGCCAACATCGCTCCAAATTGTTACTCTGGAGCTGGGACAGGATGTGGGGATCATGCCCAGCTTCAGCTCTGCCACAGCAGAATCCAACACATGCCCCATCACTGAGGCTTGTCTTTACTCTTCCCAACACAGAGAGAAGATTCAACCTCAACTTGCACACAAGCAATTTTCCCTGAAGCCACCAAAGCCCTGCAGATCCCTTTGGTCCCACCTTGTCCCCTCCAGGCCTCTTCCCTTTCATGGGCTCCTCCCAGGGAAGGAGAACAAAGCCCAGCTGCACATCTCTATCCCCAAGAAGGGCTAACACAAAGCTACCAACCTCGAAATTTTATGCTCCCTCTCACACAGGAAAGCAGAAAACTGATGGCAAAAGCTGCTTCTGGATTTAAAAGTATCTAACCCATCAGGGAAGCAGCATACACTCCAAACTCTCGCTCCCAGGGCTTGCACATTGGACATGATGAATGAGGCAGCAAAAGGCAGCTGACAACCTCAGAACCCAACCCCTACCACAACAGCTCAGGAAGAGAGAGAAACCAAGGGGAAAAAAGCATTTTGTCCAGTCCCACACCATTCTGCCATCAGAACAGGGCCACTCATCTGCTCTTGGTAACAAACACTGAAGGGAGAACACCACCCAATTCACTCAGGCTTCAGCACGAACAGGGCTGGGTTCAGCACCTCACTGCTCTCCCCGGGAGGTTTCCCAGCCATCCCACCCTCCTCTGCAGTGATTTCCTGTGTCTTTCCCATCTCCTGTGTTAGAGATGGGAAATGTGTGCTTTAACAGTCCCCCTTCCCAAACCAAACATGCAGATACAGGCTGAAAAACAGCTCATTCCCAATCCTGCCAAACTTACAGTGGTAACTTATTTCCTGACAGAGCTGTGATTTTTATAAGGGACACCACCAGGTTAAGGAGTCAAAGCTGTAACTGTACGAGCAAAAGCCTTTCATTCCTGAAAGGCCTTTTTTTTCTCCTCCCTGCTCCTGAAATGACAGGGAGCAACACAGCTCTTGCCTGTTTAGCGGGGTGAAGGCTTGGCTGAGAGCAGCCTCATTAAACTGGCTGGGTCCTTCAGCGCCAATCCAAACACTCAGTCCTCTGATCACCACATGATGGGCTGGGAACCACGGGCAACTCACAATTAAACCCGTGACAATCAGGAAAAAAATCTGTAAAACCTCCCCCCCAGCCCAAGCTGAATCCACCAGCACCATCCCCACCCTCCTTGCTTCCATATATTTATTTATTTGTTTACTTACCTAAGCCTCATGACAGATAACTTGGGGAGGAAATGGGATGCTCTAATGATTGAGCAGCGACACTCAGGCAGCCCTCTGGAAGATAAATACGCCCTTTGGTAACCCTGCAACAGAAACAGAAGGTACAAACAGACAGTAACTAATTATTCTGATTAAATCTTGGAAGACTTGAAATACCCGACTACTGCAGCAGAACAAAGCCAGCGTGTGCACGCAGGGGCTGCTCGTAAAAAAGAAAAATAAGTCACACCCATTAAAAAAAAAAAAAAAAAAAAAAAAAAAAAAAAATCACCCAAATAAACCTTTAAGTGCTTCTGTGCTGTTTTTGTTTGTGTGTGTTGTTCCTTAAGGTCTCGACAGCTGATAGGAAATCTCTGCCATACCCTGGAGGGATCCCGTCGCCCTCAGCTAAAATTAGACTTCAAGGGAAGCGGGTGAAGGCGGCGTCTCCAGCCCACCACACACTCGAGGAGGGTTTTTCCTCCCTTCCCATCGAAACCAAACACAGAGGGGTTTTCGGATTAAAAGGAATTAAGGAAAATAAACAAGTAAGGTGCAGTCCTAAGGAGGAAGGTGGGGACAGCAGGTCTACCCCCCTGCCAGGCTGGGAGTGATGTGAGCCAGGGATGAGGTGTGGGCAGGTGGGGATGCAGCTGAGTTCACAGAAATGGGCAGGATGCAACGGGATGCTCAATGCAGCAGTGAGAGGGGCTTGCAAAGCCCACCAGCAGCCCATCCACCATCGTGGATATGGAATAAGGCACCTGCTTTATTGGTGCCCAAACCACCAGTTACAGCCAATGTTGCAGACCAGGACAAGGGGATGTGTTCAGCAGACATTCCTGTGCTCTCCTTGCCTTGGAGGAAAACCATAATTCCCCTCCACCCCTTCCCTCTGCCCTCCCCCCACCACACTAAATGCCAGTGGAGCTCAGGGGAATATTTAATCTCAAACCTCAGTAATCAATCAGTTCACCCTCATGCATGAGAAAGAGTCACAGCGGTAAGCACCAAATCCCATTTCCATCCAGCACTACGACGGTTTAATTACGTGCATAACATTTCCCTTCTCACATAAATCCTGAAGAGATCCAGGCAGCCCCCAGGTTGTGGGTGGGGAAAGACAGTGATGGGGAAGAACATGGGGAAAGGGTGGAAGAAAAGGAGGAGAAACCATCATGGCAATTATTTAAAATGACAATTTTATATGGCTGCCCCACTTTGCCGTTGGCACAGCCATTGTTTGATCTGGTTTTTGCTGTCCCAAAGGATGGGCAACAAAGCCCAACATCCAGCCCTGCCACCAGAAGCTGCATCTGTCTCATTCCAACACACCAACAAGCATGTGAGAAAGAGGGTATGGAAAATGCACGATGGGCACACGTGGAAAGGCCTGCCCAGGCTGTGATACAGATAACAGCAACAGAGCCTCTCCACTGGTGCTGCCAGGCTTATTCCAAAGCCTGCTCACTTCAAAGGGGTCTGAGCAGGTTTGGGATGACTCCCTGCCAACACCTGTTATTTCCAAGTGCAAGAATGGCTGGAGCAGCAGGACCATCACACAGCTGCCAGTGCAACAGGTAGGCAGGCAGCTGTGAGCTACATCCCTCCTCCATCCAACCAGCCCAGTCCCGAGGGGCACAGCTCACAAACAGCCATGCTGAAATATATACATACTGTTTTTAAATATAAACACATGCACAGACTTTTCCAATCTGTAGGAACAAAAGAGGGGACACCCTGCTGAAACCCCATGTGCAGCCCCACTGCTCTCACAGCAATGAAGGAAATGAGAAGCAGAGACCAGGCACACACCCGCTTGCCACGGCGTGTTTTGGCTCTGGGAACGTTCCTGGATTCTCCAGCTTGAGCTCTAACCTCCAAGAGATATAAAATTATCTTGGAGCTGCTCTGCAGGAGAAGAAGAGGGGTCCCTGGGGGCTCAGCCAGGCAGGTGGAACAGGATGGAGAGGAGCTCACAGCTGACCCAGTCCATGCCCCACCAGTTTAGAGACCATCAAAACACCCACTGTGCACAAGATCAAGTGAGGAACAACCCCAAACCCCCAGAGCAGAGCAGAAAGCAAAGTCCCCTCACCTATCCATGAGCACAGTTCCAGCCTCACCAGACCACAGTGCTCAGACAAAGCAAGGGAAACAAGCTCAGGACTGGGGGGAGGATTTGGGGTTACCTTTGACTCCTCTGTGTGTAGCAGAGCTGTGTTTCTGATCCAGTGGCAGGATCTGTAACACATGTGCATTGCTTCCAAGGGGCTCATAAAAGCAGATTTTGGAAGGGGAGGTGGTGCAGAGCAACATGATTTTTTCAATTTCTCTTGAGAGGAAGCATCACTCAGAATGTGGAAGGAAAATCTACCTGTAACCCAGATTTCCTCACTGTGGTCTCTCCTTCAAAGGGCAATGATCCCACCCCTCCCTTTTTTTTTTTTTTTTGGGCTTCAATTTCTCCAAGATCTGTAACATCAGGAAATTCTGGGCACAATGGACTAAGCCCTCAAACTCCACATACGGGGAAACTATTGGTCTTACACCCTGCCTGAACTCTTCAGCCACATCAGGAGGTGCACAATTAACAGGGATCAGGCACAATCAGATGCTGGCAGCATATTCCCAGAGGATCCATCTGTATCCTCATCCTCTCCCAAAGAGCAGAACTTCGCAGTGCAATTCAGGACAGAGATACTCTGTGCAGTATCTAGAGCAAATTAAACCTCCCAGGCACGGCAGCAAAGCATGGATTTATTGATTCATGGAAAACGTCCTTATAAATTACTTCATTCAGACCAACGGGACAAGACAAAACGAGGACTCTCCTCGGCAGTGAGAGGTTGCACTGCAGCAGTTTCAATCCCACATTCCAGCAGAAAGCACTTTTTCAGAGCAGACATTTCTTCCAGGGTTTCAGAGGGCTGGCAGAGGGAGATCTGTGTCACATCCCACCTCTCTGCCCCACAGCAGGCAGAGCCAATGGATGATTTTTGGAAGCAAATAGGAAAAACACTGCTTGACATCAGTATAACAGCTGCAGAAACTCCATCCACAGCTTCTCGCTGGCTCACACAGGGCTGCAGCCACCAGGTGGGAGGGACACAGAGGCTGCTGCCCCCAAACACTGCCCCAGCCACCCCTCCAGGGTCTCCTCACTGTGGGACTGTCCCCCTGGTGAGATGTGGCACAGATCCTTTAGGATTGTCCTCCCCCAACCCTGTGAAGCTACATTAGAAGTGTTTGCTCTGAAAGTGATTTCTCCTGGAGTATGGGGCTCCGAAACACCACAGCTTGTTGATCTTATCTGCTTCTCTTGCTACTGATGTGCTTTCATCAAGCTCAAACTCCCTTCAGGGCTACCTGTGGTCTGCATGCAGGATGCTGAGCCAAGGCTAAGGCCTTTTTCTGCAAGTGTTTGTTCCAGTGGCCAAATGCAGCTCAAATATAAATAAACATCCCCATGCCTTCATGAGGATTGCATGCACCTGGCTTTGGCTTCCAGGCATGGGCTGCAGAGCTGCTGGATGCCATTTTATAGCTTCTTGATGAAAAGGCAAGAGGAGCATTCCCACACCCCAGCACAAAACATTTCCCAGCTTTTATGCATGTGCAGCACTTCCCTGAACACTCACCAGCCAAACCAGGGTCAGGCACTGCTCTTCCACCATGGTCCAGCAGCACCAGCCCCGCTCCTAAACCACCCCTTTTGCTAATCACAGCTCAAAATGCCATTCCACAGCTCCAAATCACTGCCTTGTCCTCACACTTACCTCCTAGTTTGAAAATCAGCACCAACCCCAGGCCCACTTGAGAACACCATCAGCCAAGCTGCTGAGCCTCCAGGATGGGATGGCACCCACCAAGGATTTCTAGGAATGTCTTCTCCTCCTCCTATGAACTCCTCCGCTGGAAACATCCAAACTACAATTACCTCAGCAGCTTAATAATGTGTACAGCATCTCTGGCAGCAGTCTGAGGCAGGGACTCCCAGCAGCAAGGAGTCCAAGTTACCAGGGCACACACACAGCTGTGTTTGTGGTACCCCAGGATCCGCCCCGCCACGCTGCCTCGCCCCTTCCACCAAACACACCCTTCTCCCTGGGCACTGATCAGTGTTTTGATAAATAAACGTGTCTCTTCACATCTATTCACTTCACCCACCATGGAGGGGTTGCCATTCCCACTGCACTGAGGGGGAATTGCAGAATGAAATGGCTGTCACAGTCTCTGGTGTGATGTGGTCCCTCACCTCCTCCCAGCCCCAGGGCTCAGCTCCTGCATCCTCCTGGTTTAGGGACAGTGCAAGGGCAGAGGGAGGTGAAATCTCACCTTTCTGAGCTGGAAACTGGCCCCACAGTGGAGGGCTGTTCTGCTCCAGAGACATCAGGAAAGGAAGGATAAACTGCCTTGCCCCTGGAGAGCAATTCTCTGCTTCCCTGAGCTAACAAATTCAGGCATTGTCACAGAGGACAAGGAGCTGATCTTTCAAGGGTGAAGCTGATTTCCTCTACTTTTATCTAAAATGTGGGGCAGGCACCCATCTCTTCTCTGTGGTGGCCTGTGACAGAACTTGAGGGAACAGGATGAAGTTGTGTCAGGGGAGGTTTGGGCTGAATATTAGGGAAATTTTCTTCCCCCAGAGGGTGGTTGGGCACTGAACAGGCTCCCAGGGCAGTGGGCACAGCACCAAGCCTGGCAGAGTTCAAGGAACATTTGGACAACGCTCTCAGGCACATGGTGTGATTCTTGGGATGTTCTGTGCAGGGCTGGAGTTGGACTCAGTGATCCTTAAGGGTCCCTTCCAGCTCAGGACATTCTATGCTTCCATGATAATTTTCCTCCCCTCTGTAAGCCAAATCAGGGATAAAGCAGGTCAGTGGCTCATTATTTTAGAAACCATGGTGAGACATATATATTTATATATATATGTGTATATATATATATATATATATATATATATATTTAATTAAACATTTACTTAAACACTTCAATCAGCTTAATTATGCCAATCCAGGAGTTTGCTGGTGCATTTTTGGTTTTGTTCCTTTTTAAATAACAGAAGTAATCATCCCAGAGAGGGCAAACACTCATTTCCCATATGGAAGTCACCAAGGCTTTTGCCAGAATGCTGGGACAGAGGAGCAGGAGAGTGTGAAGGGCTGGCACAGAGGTGGATAAGAGGGTTAAATCCAGCTGCTCAGAGATAAGCTGGTTACACACCAGGGCAGCAAATGGGGGAATACAGCTTTGCCAGCCCCCAGCAAATACCTGCACAAGGCACTTGCATGGCTGACACGGGTTATTTAACTCACAAGTTGCCAATATTAGAGACCCTGAAGCCACATTTCACTAAAGCTCTCCTGATGAACTGCTTTCCTGGCTCCTCTGAAGCCACTAACAGTGAGGGCTGAAAAAATTAAGTGACTACTGGCTTTGAGGCCAGCATGGCAGGGAAGACGCAGCAGCACATTTTACCTGTTGTTGTGACTTTCTGGTCTTTCAAGGACCCTTGTGAGGCCCAACACAGAAGAGTCTGAGATGCTGCCACACAGGACAAACCTCAGGAGATAAAGGAACCAAAGACCCACCCAGCAGCTCTGGCAGAGCACCCACACAGACAGAACAGGGTGCAAACAGGTATTCCCCAACACACAGTTTGTGTGTTTTGTACCTAATCCCAGGCACACACACACCAGGTGGCACCTTTGGACTAATACATTCAATCTCACCACTGGCTTTTAATTTCCCTTAATTTCCCTTCTGTCTTCCAAGACTAAAACTTCTTCCAATTGCTATTCAAGCTGACCAACAGCTTTTTTATTTTCCTTTGCATCCAGAAAACACAGCACTGCTGCTTATGTGAGTTATGCAAAGATGGAGAGGGACCTTTTCTCTGTCCTGAAGCCACCAGCCATGCCCAGGTAGGTGCAGCTCAGCCACTAAACTTTAAAACCTGTCAGACAATGGAAAGCTTATGGCTATGCTGGAATTCCTCATGCTTCCAAAACCTGCATCACACAAAACTCTGGAGCTGGAGCCCTCCACAGAGATGCTCATCGAGCATCCCAAAGTTTGGCCCTGGTACAGACACAGGTAAGCAGGAGAGTCTCAGCCATGGGATGCCCCAATCCTCCTTTTCTCCTGGCTCCATCCAGAGGCAGCCAGCTGCATCCCGTGTCAGTGTGCTTCCCATAATCAAAAAGGGAGTTAGCCTCCATAACCACAACCCAAAGGGTATATTTAGCTCAACTGGGAGACAAAGGAGATGGTGTCCACCGCAGATGAAATTATCTGAGCCCGCTCACGCCAGGAGTGCCTGTCTGCCATCCATGGCAGCTCCCACGGGTTTATTCCTGGCTCCACACTTCAGTGGTCCCCCATGGAGGGACAGACCTGCTCCATAAAAGCTCTGAAAAGCAAGGAGGTGGAAGAATGGGTCCAACAGGTTTCCAAAGCCTTGGGCAGGACACAGTCTCTCACCAGGGTTTGTGTCACCTGTCTAGACCCATGGGATGAGGTGCAGGAACCCATAAGAAGCTGCACCTCCTTTAGCTCACAGTGAGGAGGAGGATGGCAGGGAACAATGGGGGACCCTCTGAAACCACTCCAGAGCTCAGCTCCAGTGTGTGTCCTGCACCCCAGCACAGCACAGGAGGGTGAGAGCATTTCCCTCACAATCTTCAGGACCTTTCCTTCAGATGTGCCTCCCAGGAAGAGGCTCATTCCTCCTGCATAATTTCCACGGATATCATTTCATCCCCCACCTCCTTTGCTGCCGTCTCACGCAACTCAAAGACACAGCCAAAGACGTGGTTATTTTTACATTTTCCTCCCAGGAGATGGTATCTCCACAGGGCACAGCTGCCATGCCTCATCAGATCACCGCACCAAACCGCCTCAGCCCCACGACAGCAGGAGGAAGTCGGGGGGACACCCTGCCACCAGGTATTTTTCTCTCTCACTGGCATCAAAACTCAGCAGCTCTTCAGTAAGAGCATCCTAAAAAAGCAAAACAGCACCAGTCCGGGAGGTTGTTCCAGCTCCTCTGGCCGTACCTCCCACCCAAGCACTGAAATCATCTTCCAGTCATCCCAATTTTAGATTTTTCTGAGGCTTTTGCAGTTGTCATGGAACCCTGGAAGGCACTTGCTTCATCCGGATCCAGATCTTTGTGGATTCAGGATTCCCAAGCTGACCTAAATTTCCCCAGCACAGAAAGTGACTGGGTTTGGCCATGCCATGATCTCAAGGTCCACAATGTGACCTCCTTGATGTGACACATGGGCTTCAGCACAGCATTCCATGTCTTTAGACCCACATCTCTTATTTAGACCCACATCTCTTATCCCACTTTTACACTGGGAGAAGAAAAAAAAAAAGCAGATATTCCACAAATAATCTAAGAGCTTTTGGACTTTAGGGAGTGGGGAGATGGAGAGCAAAATTCTAGGTGTGCAGGGAAAAGCTGATTTGTGCACCCCTAAGAGAGGACCAAGAGGACAGAAGGGTGTTCTGCTGCATGTCACAGCACATCTGCAACTTCACACAGTGTTTTCCTTTCCCCCTTTTCCTGATATCACTCTCACCACTATCTGTCCATAACAGCAAGGCCAGGTATGCAGGGAACAAGGCATCACCTGTGCACGGCTTATCTGCAGCTACTTTACAAATAAAAGCGACCATAATGAATGTTGGCACCCTAGAAGAAATCCCAGTGCCCTTCCCCCTCCTACACCTCCCAGAGCAGAGCATAGATCCAGCTGCTCTGCAACCTTATCTTGATGCAGAAAGTGTCTGGGACAGAGATAGAAGGGCTCCCTCAAGGCACAGCTTATTAAAGGCATCTCTCCTCAATCGGTTCTCTTCAAACACGCCGTTCCCGGACTGGTTTTCATCACAGCAGCAGCAAACACCCCCAGCCTGGTCAGGTTGTGTGTCCCTCTGGAAAGGGTTTTTCCAGGTGAAAAAGCAACCTAAAACCAAACAGGGCACTTTGGGGGACCTGCAGGTGAGTGTCACAAGGAGTTCCCAACACACCCTTGTCCTTTGCTCTAGGGATGTCACAGGAATGGGGTCCAGCACAGTAATGAAGTCCATGGGATGTTCTCTCCTCATCCAGCAGTTTTTCCCTCCAACCCCACTCCTGCCACCGCCGGGGATTGCACACTGGCAGTCCCACACTCCTAATCCCAGGTTTCAAGAAGCAGAGCTACAAAACAACCACACAAAGAGGCGGCAGCTCGCACAAATCCCGGGAACCTCCCCGCAGCCAACGCCTCTCTGTTTATCCAACACCAGATCTTCACTCGTTCAGCTATTTCCATCCCACCCTGCTATTAATGGATGCAGAAGGCTGTTGGGTGAGGCGTTCGACAAAAATCTCATTTAGAGATCAAGACAAGCTTAATTGGTTTGCAGCCAGACCTGCACAAAGATGGGTTACTCCACAAATACAGTTGCTAATCTGCCCATTATACTCCCCTAAGCTCCCACCCACAAAGAAAAAGAAAAATAAAGCAAAGATGCACAAAGGAATGCAGGATTTTGAGCGTGTAACTTCCACGAGTGGTGAGTTCTGCTGCAAGAACAAGGGCTTTGCTTTTCTCTGAAGGACAAGGATAACCAAGCAGTAAACAGACTAACAACAAAAAGACCTAACACAGATTAAATCTGCATTTTCCACAGGCAATCCCCAGCCGTTCTTGAAGAGCATTTCCAGCAGCTATTGTTTCTGTGGGCAGGCAGGAGCAGGGGAAAAGCTTACACGGCCAAGGAGACATCACGTCACAAGTGACAGGGTAGAAAGGATGGGGAACCTCGTGATTAAAAAGCACAGGATTGAAACCCTGGAGAGCTGAATTCACTTCCGAACTTGGCTGTAAAATAAAAAAAATAAATAATAAATTCGCGAATTTCCTGTGTGATCACATCCTAGATGATTTATTCAAAACCTGGTGTTGACAAGCCAAGGGAGGGGGAAGGAAGCAGGAGGAGGAAGGGGAAGACACAGTCCTGTGGGCTTTTAATAAGCTTGAGGTTAGACCAGCAGTGGAAAAGCTGTGAACATCCATCTGTATTGGGCACTGCATGACCTGGAGCTGGTGCTGGGAAAGCACTGAGTATCCCACAAGGTCAGATAAGAGCCTGCCCTGCTGCTCTGCCCAGGTGTGTGCCATGGGCTCACAACACCACAGCCCCACCAGCAGCATCCCACAGGCTTCTGTAATGCTGGACTCCCAACAGAAACACAGCCATGGAAAGGTCAGGGATGATTTCCCCTCCTGGAGCTACACAAGAATTTAGAAACAAGAACACAAAGGTGTCCCCTGAATGCAGTGTGGTATAAATGAGACACAGCCCAGCTCCAGAGCAGCTGCAGTGGCAGCACAGGTAGAGGCAGGTGATGAAAAGGTCGTTTGGTGACAACCTCCTCCCCTTGTGCAGCATCCCAGGACTCCCAGCTCCAGCAGAGAGGGCCTGTTTCTTTTCCTGAAAGCCAGCCAGTTCTGCTGGGTGGGAAGCCCTGCACCCAAGGGAGAGCTGAGCTGCAGATCCTTGGGCAGGACAGAGCCAAAAACAAGGCCAGAGCCAGAAAGGACAGCAGTCCTGTGCTTGGGACCTTTACAGCAGCATCCCTTGGGCTCCAGAGCACCTTTGCAGGACCTTTTCAGGCAGGCAGGTTCTGGATACTCCAGAGAGACAGAGATGTGTTTTTCCCAGACCTTCAGCCATAGTGGGTGCTCACAAATCCAAGGCTTGGTGCAAAGAGCAGCCCCAGTCTCTGGCATTGGACAAGAGCTTCCAGGCATGGAGATACGGGGTTGGTGCTGTTCCAAAACGCTGCTGTGGGAAACCCGGGGTGAACAGATTCAAACTTTTCCTTTCAGCAGCGAGAAAAGCTGTAATTAGCAGCACTGAGTCCAACCCAGGGGCTGGATAAGGACATTCCCGTGACATATCTGACAAGGCGACTGTTGGATTTGTTTTCCTTGGCTTTTTTCCCCCCCTGGAAAAATGAGCACCCATTTCTCACAGGTCTTTTTGCCCCCACTCTGTGTTGCCTGGAGTCAGTTTCCCAGAGTAAGGGCACACATTTCAGAACACACTCTAACAGCCCATTACCACAGCTGGAGCTTGGGTCTTGCCATCCCCAGGGATGGGTCCCTCCTTAATTATCCCACACCCCGTGGCACACTGGGGATGCCAGACCCCATAGACACAGCTTCAATTAGACTTTCAGCAAGATGAAAAACGCAGTCCAAACCACAAGGCAAAGGTAAAATAAAAACATGAACGTGAGGCAACTGAGCTGCAGCTGCGAGACACATCATCACCACTGTCTCACACGTCTCTCACCTAGTTCAGCCTCATCCCCAGAGCAAAACCAACAAAGCTTCCTGTGATGCAACTACAAGCAATCCTTTGGAAATCAATCCAGAGAATTTCCAGGCTTAAGTCCCTCTTTACTCTCTTTTTCTCAGGATGAAAGCTGTCACGCTATAGAGTGGCTTGAAAAGCCTGGATGTAAGGTAAGTCCCAGTGTGCCAGCTAAGGGAACAGCACAATTTCATGACTAGGTAACCCAAATCACAGCCTGTCACACATCAGTGCAGTTTGAACACAACTATGACCACCACTGCATCAATTAACAACTGACAAATTTTGCTGAACCTGGTAAGTGGAAGAGCAGCATTTAATACACAAATAAATAGGGAAAAAAAACATGAGCATAAAGGCTCAATTCCAGCCCAAAAAGCAGACTGACTGTAGGGATTACAATATTTAGCATGCTCCAAAAATTTTCCTCAACATCTCTTTGCTCCGTGTAATGGGCAGGGATCTCATGGCTCCAGAGCCACCAGCTATTTCACATGCAATTTGCCAGCAGCACTCTCCATGGAAAAATAGATGGAGCTCATAAATGGATCTGAGTGATCCCCAAAAAGGTTCCAGTCTCTTTGCAGGGTGTCTCCAAAACGCTGGGACAAGGAGATGGCACAATGAGGTCTGAAAACCAACCTCCCAGACCTGGAGAGCTTTGGTAAGCAAATGGCCTGCGTAAAGTTTCTGTCAGAACACCCATTTGAAGCGCTGGCATTGTAAACAAGGTTGCTCCAGAGACACCTGGGATTAGCACTGTTCAAACAGTCCTTGGCATGACTTACCAGGAACAGATTTGCAAGTTCAGCTTTTTCTCCTGCTTCATGCTCACCCAGCACCACAAAACAACCCCAGAGCTCCGACAGCCTTAACCCTGCTGTCTCCTACATGGAGCATGAGACACGGGGCAGGAGCCCTGCACTTGTCACAGGACTTGATGGAAGATGAAAACCCCAGGAGGCAGCACTGAAGCTGCTTTTTTCCTGTGTTTCAGGATGATATCCAACACCAGGCTGTCCATGAGCAAGCTGGGCGAGTGTCCCTCTGCAGAGGCACAGCAGCTGAAAGCCATGCAAGGAGATGGTGCCAAGCCAGACAGGGCAGCTGAAAAACACCAGGCACCCTAAAGGCTTATCCTGACATCAAGGCACAGAGCAGCCTCTCTTCCCTGCACTGGGCACACAAGCCAAGACACTCCTCGTGCCTCGGGGGCAGAGGGAAGGAAACCTCAGCCAGTGAAGCGTCCTTTGCATGCGATTCCTGTGGATGCCAGGCACAACAAGGGTGTCCACCTTCCCTGACACATCTCCCCCACCCTCAGCTCTGGCAAGAAGGTGCTGTGGTTTCCAGGAGCAGCAGCAGCATGGAACAACAGGAACACAAAGGATGACTGGAGTCAAAGTGCTGTGGTTTCCAGGAGCAGCAGCAGCATGGAACAACAGGAACATGAAGGATGACTGGAGTCACGGCAGGGAAAGCTTTACACAAACAGGTTTACAGTCACTTCCAGCCACACGAGCATCCTTGAAGGAAACAGCTGCACCAGACCACAGCTGACACACTCTCCTGGATGGGACATGAGTTCACAGCTCCTCTAAGCACCATTCATTAATTGATGCTGGGGCCAAGCAAAGAACAAGAACTCAGAAAAAAAAAAAAAAAACACACACACACCTCATGGCTAGGTAAAAGTCAGATGGATGAGCAGCTCCAGAGAGCCACCTCAGATGATGTGGACAAAAGAAACACTCAGAAGCAGCAGCAGGGCAGACCCACCACGGACTGA
This sequence comes from Zosterops lateralis, assembly GCF_965231275.1. NCBI lineage: Eukaryota > Metazoa > Chordata > Aves > Passeriformes > Zosteropidae > Zosterops > Zosterops lateralis. The sequence continues at coordinate 5,032,230 of NC_139761.1, read as the reverse complement.
ACTCTGTGTCCCACAACTATCTGAGCCAGAAAACATTCCCCTGCACTGACCCCACGGCCATGCCACAGCAAACAATTAATCTTGCTTGTTTGGGGTGAGGGAAATGGTCTCCGGACTGTTCCTTAATCCTCCTCCTCCTCCCTGCTGGAGCTGGGAGGAAAGCCTGCCAACAGAGTTTGCCTGTAATAGGCACCAAGCTGTTAGAAAACCACCTGAGCAACATAAAACATCTTTCCACACCCCCCCGGAACACACTGCACTCTCCTTCTCACACCTCAGACCTGAGTGGCTGCAGATCCCACTCCTGAACAATGCCCCTCTGCATCCCCCATTTTTATATTCCAGTGGGGTTTTTTTTATTTTAATGACAAGTGCTGTCCTCTCCTCCCAGCCCAAGTGGTGCAAAGCTGGCTCCCAGGTGCAGAGCACAGCCCCAGCTCCCCTGCCCTGCAGCCTCAGCACACAGACAGTTGTGCTCCTCCCAAAAACAATGTGAGGACTTTCCTGCCCTCAAATGCTCGACCCTACAGCCTCTGAGGATGCCCTGCTCACTAGAAGGGGATGCAAGCTGATCCTCACTCCTGCAAAGCATCAGAGGAACCAACACCCTGCAGAGCCTTCCCCAAAAGCTGCCAAGCTCAGTTTTGCATATTGGTACAGAGCCCAGCTGCTGGTGTTTCACACACCACCCCCCTGAGCCTGCCTCTGAATGGCACAATTTTGAATTGCTTCCTCCTGCCATAGTGCCCCAGGGCAGGATCTGCCAGCAGCCCAGCCCATCGCCACGGGAAACAGGATGAAAGCCCCATGTGAAAGAGGAGCAGCAGGGAGCCAGGAACACCAGGAGATCCCACTGTGTTCTCCTCTGCTCTCCTAGGGATGGGCACAGGTCAGGTGGATTAACTGTGTCTTTCCCCTCTCTTCATCTCACGGATCTCTGGATGTTGCCAAGTTGTTTTGAGCTTTGGCACGGCCGCTTTCCACCCAGGGCCTGCACAAAAGGGGACGAGGAGCCTCAGCGCAGAATTCCTGGCGGCAGTCCAAACCCAGAGGTCGGTAACTGGGTCACTGGGTTCAGCTTCCGAAAACCATTCCTCCAGGAGGTGTGGTAAGAGCAGGCACGGCCGCCTTCACCGCCGCAGACAGAGCCGGACGCTCCTGTGAGCCTCCATCCACCGCACCCTCCACACCTCATTTCATCACCCTGCCAGAAAGGACACAGGGACAGAGCAGCCTGGACAGGGACAGCCCTGCAAGCTGGGTGCACAGGGGAGTGGGGAGACATGATTCAGGTAAGCAGCACGTAGCTGAGAGCACATCGCTATGCACAGTGCTCAGCCCCAGGAATGCGGCAGGGAAACATGAAGCCACTTGTCTGGCACGGCAAATAACCCTTCAATCATCCGCCAGGCCCTGCCGGGGAGCTCTGGGTTGGGAAAGAGAGGATGTCTCCAGCCAGCAACGCATCAGCTCCCACACCAACAGCACCACGACGAGCTGCTGCGCCTCCTCCGTGTCTGTAAGTGAGATCCAAACACAAAAAATAAAAATCCAAGTGGCTCGTGCTGCAGGAAGAGAAGAGGTTTGAAGAGCAACCAACATTAGGACCCATCAGCACTGGCATGATGAGCTCATGGGTAAGAACAGGCCTGTCCAACACCGCCCTTCCAGTGGGCCAAGGCAATGTTTTGAACACAGTTTCTCAAGGCAACTCAGCCATGAGGAGCAGAACATCGAGAAACTTTCTGAGTCACGGTCACACTGACTCACCAGTGAGTGTCTCTAGGCTGGGCCACCCCATCCAGTTTGGCTGACTCAGGAAGGGACCATAAGCAACCTCCTTGCCCAGGTGCTCCAAACAGCACAAACACTCTCCATTTAATGTATTTACAATAAACTGCCCCCAAAAGACTGGGGGTGAACACAGGAGGGAACACAAACAGGATGGGGTAATCAGAGACTTGTGTGAAGGTACAGAGGTGGCTCCAGACCTGGGCACAACACGGGCCAGATGCTCTTGGGAATGACCCCACCCAACCCCACCATGAGGAAAACACAGGCCAGATGTTCAGACAACTTCAGGCGTTAATTTGGTTAATTTGCTATAATTCAGGTGGCTGGTGCTCAGGCCACACCAATCACAAAACAAAGCGCTGTCAGCTCAGATCCTGAAACTCTTCAGTCAACTAACCACGTCCTCATGGTGTGCCAAGGCCGCTTCTCTCATTTCCATCTCCTTTGGTTTTCTCCTCAGTGGCCACAAAGATCTGAAAGCTTTATGACTCACTGAGCTGAGATTTTCTGTGCTACCCCAGAACTCCTGGTTCCTCAATGTATTCCAGAATGTTATGACATGCCACAAGGACTGAAGACACCAAGAGCAAATGGTCTCATGATAGGGCAGGAGGGTAACTAGGCACCAGTACAGCTTTTCTCCCAATTAAGGAAGAAAGGAAAGAAGAATCAAAGGCAAACAGCAAATTACAAGATGTATCTGGCAAGGGGCTAAGGAGCCTCTAATTTTTGCATTAAATATAAAGTTGGAAATCATAGAATCACAGAATGGTTTGGGTTGGAATAGACTTTAAAGACCATGAAGTTCCAACCCCCTTCCTCCAGTTCATGTTGCGCAAAGAATATGTCATGAAGGGTGAGGGAACTAATGCAATACTCAGAAGAGCTTCTGCTGGAATATTTAATGACTTTCCAACGCTTAACTAGCTGTTTCTCTCATCCCCTAGTATGGTAAGCACACAGAGCGGGTAAATCTATGTGACTTAGCATCTAAATTAACCAACACACAAGTCAAGATCAGGCATTCAGTATTTCCGCCCCAATTTACAGCCCTTTGCTCAGATCAGCTCCTTTTTTTTTTTCAGCATGGCACTGACATCTGTTGTATTGCATGAGTGAAAAGTACATATATGATTATCTTAAAAGGGGGGGGGGAAATCAATGTGGACATGATTTGAATTTTATGGCATTCGGCTGCCACGACTTGCAAATAAACAGCTGTCCCAGCAGGTCCATGCAAGCTTAACAGCACAGCAGTAAAACACGAGGTTTTTCTTCCCCTTTAAAAGGGTTTTACTTATATATATATATTAAAAAAATATTTTTATAAGAAAATAAATTGCAGGTTGAAGAATCATAGTTAGGTCACACTCAATTCCAGCAGAACAAGCACATCCTGCTTCACACTGCCTCACCAGTCACTCCACGGCAGTGGCAGCTTTCTGAAGCCAAGTTGAGATATTTAATTACCAGCATCAAGTCAGAAACCAAAGCGTCCAACAAAATCCTCATTTGTGAGCGAAGGCTGCAGAAATGTCGCTGAGCAGGCTCTGGCAATCTCCAAAGCTGACAGCTGGATGCCCTGGCTTATCGACTGCTGGAGCACACATGGAAAAAAAAAAGCTCTGAATAGTTGCAGTGCCGAGCAAGCCTTCAAGGCAGCCCCGCCAGCCTCTTAAAAAAGGCTCACAGAAATAGGCAGGCTTCATTTATTAATACTTCAGAGATAAAAGTGGCCGTGTAGGACAGGCTCAGTGGGTGTCTGTGCAGGAGGCGGATGGGCAGAAGACCACCCGCCCTGGGTGGTGCATCTGTCAGCATCTCCATGCAGCCAGTTCAGGTTATAAATGCACCAGGTAGGTTTGCAACGTGGGCACGTAGTGGGCTGCTCCAAGTGCATCAGCCAAAGGCCTTTAGGGATAGACCCAGCAGGGATGGTCACTGCATGGGAACTTCAAAGCAGGAAGATGGAGTGAGGAGCCATGCTCCTGGCTGGCTGACAAACAGAATTTGTGGGAAGCCCAGCTGCCCAACAGCTCCATGTCTCCACTGCCTTGGGTTCCTCAGCTGTGACATGACAGCGCGGGAAAAAGAGGAGGAAGGAACCAAAACAAAGCACAGAAGCAAAGGGAGATAAACACGATCCAGTCAGACCGGCTGTCCCCAGGTCTTGCCTGTCCTCACCGGAGCAGCCAGCCCGCCATGGCTGTCCCTTTCCTGCTCCCTCCTGCACCCCTGCCACAAACAAAGGGTCAGATAAGGAGCCAGCTCAGGTCAAGACTGGTTTGACTCCGTTTCAAGCCCAGGGGAGCGGATTCAGCGCTGATTTTACACCTCACCCATCCTGTTTGCCTCCCCGGGGCAGAGGCCAGTACACGGAGCAGGGTGCACGCCTGGCTGGCTGGACCCAAAAATCCCAGGGCCGTGTCAGGGCAGCACAGGCAGAGCCACACACCAGCTGAGCAGTGGCCAGGAAGTGTCACTTCTTCCTCCTGTCCCGATGTCACACAACTGTTGGGCGGTCAGAGACTGTGGACTTTGGCTTTTGCTTCCTACTCCTGTCAAGAGCAGGGGCAGGTCCCGGCATATGGCCATGGGGAGAGCAGGGCGAGTCACTCATTAATCGAGGAACAGCAAGGTGGAAGTCTGACCTACGGGGTTTGGGGGAAAACACACGCCAAAACAAACTCCAGCACTCGTGGAAAAAGCTCCAGATGCTGCAGGACCCATCTACTCCTAATGGGACTCAGAGAGGGGCAGGCAGGGAATGCAGACAGCTTTGGAATACGTTGTTTTTGGCAAGGGAGGATAACAAGGTTGCACCACGGTTCACCACTGAGGCATTAATACACACCAGCACCTGATTTTGTACGCAGTATCAGAATCAACCTCTAGAGAGGGGAGAAAAAGGAAACCTCTGGCTTCTCCCTCTCCGTGCTGCCGGGAGAAGCTGGCTGGCTGTACAATGCCAGGCATCTGCAGTGCTCAGGCCTGGTCAAAACCACCAGGGCTGCCTGTGCCATGGGCTGCCCTCTCCCCAGCACCCAGAAAAGGGGACTTGGCTGCACCCTGTGATGTTCCACGGGGAGCCCCTCACACGTGGCTTTTGTCAGAGGTACATTATCATCCCTCTTTGCCTTAAATTAACCTTGATCACTTAAAGATGCAGAGAGACCGTTCCACACCAGCACCAGTGCAGGAGGCAGCGTGGTGTGAAAGCCACGAGCACTGCAGACCCCAGGGATGAAACCCCACTGTTCACACTGAAGGTTTCATGCCAAGCAAAAGACCAGGATTTGACCACAGCCATCTCACCCCAATGGCAGGGGGTGCCACCCCTCAAGGCTCCACACAGCAAGGGCATTTTCCCTCCTCCAGGCAGACCCCTGACCGGAATCCTCCCTCCCAGGATTTTTGGGTGGGTGCAGCCAGTGACAGACCTGACCTCCCCACCAGGTGCCTGAGCCACACACCTGCTCGTAGCCAAGCCATAGCCCAAAAACAGCACATGCCAAAATCCTACTCCCACATCAAAGCACCGGCTGGACCAGAGCTCGCCTGCAGCAAAATGTGTGACACCAGCACCAGAGCCTTGCCACATCCAGACGACGGGGCAGCCCCAAACTGCTGTGCCTATGGGGACGCACTCAGGAGGCTCAGACCCCCCAAAAAGCCCGCGGGAGCCCCATCAGGGGGGTCACATCGGTGGTGTGGGAGCCGCCGCAGGGGTGGGAGCCGCCGTGCCAGCCGGCGCCGGGGCTGCAGCAGCCTCCGGAGGCGTTGCCATGGAGAAGGCAGCGCAGCAGCAGCATCCCGCATCCCACGCCCCCGCGTGGGGCGCCCCCTGCCCGGCGCCCACGGGGCTGGGAACCGCCCGGGACACGCCGGGGGACACGCCGGGGGACACGCCGGGGGACATGCCACTCTCCGGGGGACACGCCACGCTCAGGGGGACACGCCACGCTCAGGGGCGCCGCGGGGTCCCGGCGCTCCCCCCGGGGCAACAGCTCCACGCAGCGCCCGGGGCGCGGTGGGACGCGGGCTCGCCTCCCTCTCCCTCCCACGGCGGGGAAAAGGCAGAAAAGCCCCGGTCCCCGCCCCGCCGCCGGCGCTCCCGAACCCCTCCCCAGCACGGCCGCGGGGTGCGGGAGAAGGGCAACACACACTCCGCCAAAAGCCCCGCAGAGCCAAAGGGGAGGAGCGCCCAGGGGCTCGGATCGGCTCGGCTCGGCTCGGCTCGGCTCGGCTCGGCTCGGCTCGGCTCGGCTCGGCTCGGCTCGGAGGACTCACCGCAGCGCGGCCGGGGCGGAGGGCTGGGTGGCCGCGGTCCGCCCGCCGATCCTGCCGGGGCGGAGGGTTCCCTGCCCGCGGTCCGCCCGCCGATCCTGCCGGGGCGGAGGGTTCCCTGCCCGCGGTCCGCCCGCCGATCCTGCCGGGGCGGAGGGTTCCCTGCCCGCGGTCCGCCCGCCGTACCTGCCGGCGCGGCGCTGCGCTGCGCGGCGCGGAGCCCGCCCGGCCCCTGCCCACAATGGGCCGCGCCCGCCCCGCCCGCCCGGCGCGCTGGCGTCACCTCGGTCCGCCCGCCGCCGGGATGGGAGTGACGCGCGGGGCGGGGGCTCCGCCACCGGAGTGTCCCGCCGGCGGTACAGTACCGGGGCTACCGCCGGGGGTACCGTCCTGGGGATGCTGCAAAGGCTGTACGGCATCGGGGGTTCTGCCAGGGGTACCGTCCTAGGGATGCTGCAAAGGGTGTACAGCACCGGGGGTACAGCACCGGGGGTACAGCACCGGGGGTACAGCACCGGGGGTACCGCCGGGGGTACCGTCCTAGGGGTGCTGCAAAGGGTGTACGGCACCGGGGGTACAGCACCGAGGGTACAGCACCGGGGGTACAGCACCGGGGGTACCGTGCTAGGGATGCTGTAAAGGCTGTACAGCACCGGGGGTACAGCACCGGGGGTACTGCCAGGGGTATCGTCCTGGGGATGCTGCAAAGGATGTACAGCACCGGGGGTACTGTCCTAGGGATGCTGTAAAGGCTGTACAGCACCGGGGGTACAGCACCGGGGGTACCATCCTAGGGATGCTGTAAAGGCTGGATGGCACCGGGGGTTCTGCCGGGGGTACCGTCCTAGGGATGCTGTAAAGGGTGTACAGCACCAGGGGTACCATCCTAGGGATGCTGCAAAGGGTGTATGGCACCGGGGGTACAGCACTGGGGGTACCGTCCTAGGGATGCTGCAAAGGCTGTACAGCACCAGGGGTACCACACCAAGGGCACCGCACCCAGGACATCGCTCCGGGACTCCCCAGCTCTGCAGGCAGGAGGGTCCCGCTCCCGCCGAGTGGGATAAAGTTTCACCCGCCTGGCGACATGGGTGACACGGACACGCGGGATCAGTGTTGCAGCTGCCTGGCAGAGGCCTCCCAAGATGCGGCGGTCTCCACTTGGATTTAAGAAATCAATTTTCCAGGGGTTTCCATTTTCACGTGAATCAGAGTGGCGATTGGATGCACGGTTGGATTCCCACATGCTTGGGAATAACCTCGCTGCATGAGGTGGCAGAAGGAGCAGTTAGTGTTCTTGGTGCAAATCAAAGCTCAGATCGAATTAATAGCGTGGAACATTTTACCTTAAGTAAACTTTTTTTCTGGGTAAGAGGTCAAACTATTTACATCTTGTATTTTTATTTTTTTTTCTTTCTTGGCAACAACTATATGGGGAGGTCTGAAAGGCAGGAAGGGATTTACCGTGATTGTGTTTCATATGGAGTCTGCACAAAAATTGATACAGAGGCAAAGGAAAAGCCAGTGTTGGGAAAGTAAAGGAAGAGCATCCTTAGAGGAGTTGATACCAAAACATTGAGTAAAATTATAGAATCACAGAAGGGCTGGGATTGGAAGGGACCTTCAAGATCATCTTGTTCCAACCCCCCTGCCATGGGCAGTGACACCTTCCTCTAGACCAGGTTTTCACTGGCCTTTTCCATCTGTGCCTTAGCCTTCCTAACCCCATCCCTAAATATCAAAATCATATCCCTGTACTCTTCCTAGGTCACTTGTCCCTGCTTCCATTGGCTGTGCATTTCCTTCTCAGTTTGAGGAGCAGGTCTTTGCTCAGCCGTGCTGGTCTCCAGCCTGCCTTGATTGATTTTGTGCCTGTCAGATGTTAAAGCAAATGGGAGGCAACAATCACAGAGGGAGTTTTGGGATAAATTGTGTCAAGGGCAGGTTATCTGGAGCAGCAAACCCAAAGATGGTGTTGTGAAGACGAGGATAAACATCTGTACCAGGGCAAGGTTTTGGCGACAGAAATTATAACTCACAAAATCTACCACAGTCCTTGATGGAGCCAAATATGTGGTGGAAAAACAGAGATCTAATGGATATAAGAGATATTGATTTCCTAAAGGCTCTGACAAAATCCTTCATCAAAACATACTGGGGGAGAGCAAGGAGCCATGAAAAAAACCTCAGTGGTTTATAGACAGAAACCACAAAGGCCAGACTGGGGTGGTCAGTCTGCACTGGAGCAGTGAGAAGGGGAGATCTGAATCTGTTCTCAGCATTTTCATCAGTGATGTAGGAGTGGGAGTGGGTGGGGACATGGTAAGGGTTTCTGGTGACACTGAGCTGCTTGGAAAGCCAGTGACACCTGTCCTGGTTTAGGGCAGATTTGGGAGGAAGCTTTCAAAGGGGTACCTCTAAAAAGCATATTCAAGTGCCCTTCCCCTAACTGGTTTGGGAAAAGATTCATTGGAGAAAACTGGAAAAAAAAACCCTCTTTTTTTAATAAGCAAAGTATTCACAAGCATAAAAAATGATCAATGTTGAACAATAAAACTTCTTGCTGTTGTAAAGAGATGGCAAGTTCAGAAAGTCCTTGTGGGTGTAGCTCAGCTCACTCAGTCTCTTATCAGTCCCTCCTGCTCTGGAAGGGGGTGTAGCTCAGCTCACTCAGTCTCTTATCAGTCCCTCCTGCTCTGGAAAATGCCACATCCCCAGTGGGCCACAGGTGTAAGCTCCAGGTATTCGGGGTTTTCAGTCCAGAGCAGGGCTGATCAGTTCCAAGAAAAAGAAAAGCCACAGTCCAGGAAACTTCTCTGCCTCAGGTAGCTAAAAACTAACTAAAAGCACAGGAGAGCTCTCTCTCAGTGAGAGAGCTGCAGACAAATGCAGTCCGTGAGAAGGATGTGGAGGAATGAGTGCAGTTTCTGCAAACAAACTCCACAATTCTTTTCCCCCCCTTCGCTCTCAGAACCAGTCTTAAAGGTGCAGAACTTAATATCCAGCATAAACAGGACAGACAATTAGAGATACAAGCATCATAAAGTCACTTTAGGACAGCACCAAGCCGCAGCAGGACCTCGGGACACTCAGTGACAAAATGACAGATGAAATTCAGTGGAGACAAACAGAAGTGATGAGCCTCACAGGGAGCACTCCTAACATCATGCACATGGCAACAGGCTCTGAACTGACTGCAACCCCTCAGGAAAAGGATCCTGGGTTATAACAAGGAATTTGATGAAAGCATCAACTCACTGCTGAGCAGCAGTCAAGAAAGCAAATGGATGGATAGGAGTTCATGAGGTAAGAGGAAAAAGAGCTGTACAAATTCCTGGTTTGCTCTCCTCTTGAATACTGTGAGCAGCTCTGGCCTCTGTTCTCACCAAAGAACTGGTAATCAAAGATAGGGAGCGTTTTTCACTGAGGTAAAGGGTTAGGCCACGACTATTCAATCCAGCATTTCTATACAAGCCTCGGGCTCAGGAAGTCCTGGAGCTGCCTGCAGCCTGCTGTGGACTTGGAGAGTTTATGGGAAAATATCCCTGAACACTTCTCATACCCCTGGCTTATCATACACCATTGGCTATGAGAGGTTGCTGGGCAGGATGCTCCTGCCTCCAACCCAGAACAGCTTTTCTTTTGCTCTTTCATTCATCTTTATTTTCTCTATAAAATGCCTTCCCAGGACCCCCCTTCCCACTCTTCTCCTCATCAAGGATTTCCATTAACCGTGTAATGATGGTTTGGTCTGGAAGCTCCCAGCCTGGGTAAGCATGTGCCTAATGGTTGGCATCTGGAATTGCATCTTCCTCATGGAAACTGCTCAGCCATCTTCTTGTAATTGCCTCCTCGGAGCTTGTTTGGACGCTGCTTATCAAGCCCCATTGTGTTGCTTTCCTGCTTGTTTTTCCAACAGCCGCCTATTAAATTAAGCTCCTGTATTCAGACAGGAAAACCCAATAACCAGCTGCCCAGAGCCTCTCTGGATAAGTAGGACACATGCAATAGTCATCGTGTAAGGCTGATGAGCATCCGGCCCCGAGAAAGGGAGAACATGGGTACCAAGCCTGCTTGGAAAATAATCCCTGTAATGCCTTCTAACAGGAGGGGGGCAGGCAGGGTTTGCTCATTGGATGAAAAACTAAACCAGGACTTTCTCAGGGCTGAGGGAAAGAAAATGGGTTTCTTGTTCTAAATCTGTAAGAATGTACTTGGTAGTGTTCATCGTTGGATGCTCTCTAGACCCTAATAGATGTTCTCTGAGACCAATCCATGTCAGATCAATACTGTATTATCCCTGGGGGAGAGTTTTTATGTGTCTGTTCCAGCAAAACTTAAAAGGACACTCTTGATTCAGCTGACAGTAATGGAATATGGAACCCATCCCCTTACAAAAATTAAATAAAATTGATTTTGGAGGGAAAAAAAGCCCTCCTGAGGTTATAGTCTTTCATGCTGCACAGATGATATGCTCTGCAGAAAAACAGGCCACAGCTTTTATTTAATTGTTGTTCTGGTCTTAACCGAAGACTTGCACCAAAAGAACAAAACCACCATCTGAGCCCCTGCCACCATCCCAACCCATTGGAGCTTTATGGGAAGATTTCCATCACAGCAATCAGGACTGGGTTTGGCTCAAAGGTAGGAGACAGCATCATGCTTTTCGTTCTTTGATAGGAGGTTTTTAGAGTACTAGAGTTTTAGAATACTAGAAGACCTTTAGCGGTTCTTTATCTGGGCTGGGATGTTCTGTGTGCAAACAAACCACACCCTAAATCAATGTTATCTCCAAGAGTGCCGAGCCCAATCTCACCCCAGGATTTACATGGACTCTCTGCAGCTGGCAGGGGGAGGCAAAGCTTCGGCGTAACATTTCACAGCCCCAAAAGGGAAAATAAACGCATTCCCAAGGCAGGGCTCAGCCGGCTGGGAGCGTTAGCAAAGACTCAGTGGATTTAGGCCCTGATTCTGCAAAGTCCTTAAGCTTGTAAGGAATTTGTAATTTGCTTGTAAGCAAATTCCCATCCGCTTCAGTGGCATTTAATCACATGCACGTAAGTGCTTTATGGCGTACCAGGGAGTTGTACCTTGGTGGAGGTGGGGATAGGAGCCCAAGCAGCTGAATTCTTTTCCAGTGTGTTCAGGCAAGGGTAAAATCATGGAATCATATTACAGAATTGTAGAATGGTTTGGGTTGGGAGGGATCTTAAAGATAACTTAGTTCCAACCCCCTCTGTCATGGGCAAGGACACCTTCCACTAGACCAGGTTGCTCAGGACCCCACTGAGCTGATCTTTCTAAGAAATAAAAAATGTAAGAAATATTTGTAGAGCAGATTGTGAGACTTAATGCAAACAGCTATAACAAAGTCTTGCTCCAGCCGTGCTCTGTCTAAACCCACTCTGCATCTGGGAGATGCTGGGAGAGCACAGCCTCTCCTGGCTGCTTCACCTGAAAGAACACCATGCCCTGTGGGAAACAGATGACTCAGATGAATGGCAGAGAGATTTGAAGCACTTGTAAGAGTCCTGAGGTCATAGGAAGCCCTAAATTATCTCAGTGCCTTGATGAGGACCCTCTACCCTACCCCTCTCTGTCACTGCCTTCCTCCTCTCTCCTCTGGTCCCTGCAGCTGCCAGAAGCCCCTCGTGCTTCCCTTGCCATCCATCCTCCAGCTGTGACCTGTGAGATGCTGCACATGTGGCCGTGCCCTGGTTTACATCATCTTGCTGGTATCTGGTGTGTCTTTGGCAGACTCCTGACACTCAGCTCCTGATTGCTCACAAAGCCAAGGGTCAATTTTCCTCCCTGGATTGTCAGAAGCCTGACAGTGCCAGGCTTCACCCATAGCCTTGTGCCAGCCTCAGATGCTGCGTCTGGGGGGATTTGTGTTGTTCAGAGTGCTTGCAGGGCTCTGTCTCTTCCCCCCTGGGCTCCCCAACATGGCTAGAAAACAAGCAATTCCTGATTAGGGATCTGTCACTTTGCTTGGATATTTTTTCTCCTCCCTATTCCTAGAGATTACTTGCACTGAATTGCTGTAAAAGGTACCAGTCAAACAACAATAGCAAAAAAACCCCAAATTCTCAATGGATGGAAATTCAGTGCCCTGTTTTCTTCCTCACATCCATGATTATTCATCTCCTGAGAGCAGGAAAGGAGGTGAGATGAGGGATAGCATCCAGGGAAGAGGTGAGGCAGGAGGAAGAGGAGTGAGGGAATGGCAGAGGGGTGTAAATCAGTGACTCTCTCTCAAGGCCAGACAGAGACTGCTGCAGATTTCCAGCAGCTGTTGCTGGGGCTGTCAGAGAAAGGTTTAACAGGGATGTGTGCACACATAGCCTACAGGGAGAGCTGCTTTTATTTGTTCACATCTAGCAGGGGTTGAATTTATTGCCTTTGCAGAGGGGCCAGCTAAAAGCCAGAGCATCACTTAAATCCCATTTAAAACCTCAGATTAAGGCTTTGCAGGAAGGGAAAACAGGGAGGTGGAAATGGCCTGGCCAGATCTGGCTCCATTGCTTGGGGGAGTGGGCTACAAATCCACATGGCTACAACAACCACGGGGACAAGTGAGGCTGTTGTTTCATCAGTGGAGCATCCTTTGCTCCAGACCTGTAGCAGCCACAGAGTGAGGAAGTGCCAAGTCACCTTACACTCATGATGAGCCTCCAGCCTCTTATTGGAGCACAAAACAGTCCACCCCTAGGTCACCAGGTGGGTCCCAACCCAGTTCTGCCATCCATTAAGGAAAGAAGCTTATCCAAAGGAATTAGGAGCCCTCATCAAAGGCCTACCTGCATTTGGAATATCTTAATCCCCATGATTTTTGACACGACTCAATATTCTATACCTCTCTTACTTTTGCAAGATGCCTAAGCCAATTCTTGGCAGAATTTGCCCAAACTGACTCAGCCAAGGTCACTCTTAGAGTCTGTGATTGACCTGGGAATGGCTCACAGATACCCCAAGTCCTGGCAGAGCACAATAAATCACAAAGCCCTCTCCATCCTGCTCACTATTTTGGTCCCCCTGATTTGTCCTGCATCATTAAATTTTTACAGCTCCTGACTCCAGATGACTTAAAGTTTGTGCCTTCTGTCTCCAGTAACTGCAGAGCTAAGAGGTTTTGTTCCTCCCAGCACAAGGGCTGGAATGTGAAGACTCAGCGACCAGCACAGGCAGGAAAATTTCTCCCATCCCTGACAGCTGTGTAAGTGGACAAACATGCTCCTGGTATCTTTCAGAGCATCAGTGTGGCTTTCACAGGACCCGGTGCTGCATTTCTTTCTAATCAGCAGAGTTCAGGACAGATCTGTTACAGGACTTGAACGATGATGTTGCAGTCAGCAGAGCAGCAGGGTCCTGTTTGCACCCCTGCCAAGAGATCACATCCTGCATGGATGGAGGGAGCACAGTGCTGCTCCAGCCTCCCTGCTCCATCTCTGGGCACTCCTGGGGTGACATCAGCACCATGAGATCATCTCTCTTGACTGGCTATATTTTCTTACAGGTTTTCCCAGGAGGGCTTCTGGTTACTCTCCGGTTGCAGTTTCTGTGCTGCGAGGACTTCCGCGGGCTTGTGTTCCCTTTTCCATGGTGCCCAGATGTTGCTCCACCCCAGGATCTCCATGCAGCTGTGGCTCCATCAGCTGTCAGAGCCACTGTGCTGGGAATGTTTGTGATGGGGAGTTACTGCAGCCACCTCTGGCTGATCCAGGTTGTACCCACAGCAATAGCCCTAACTGGAAAGTTTTCCTGCTTTGGACTCTGCAGGAAAGATCTTCTCTTTCCTCTGCTCATCCTTTTCTCTGCCCAAGCACTCAAACCTCTCCTCCTCCATCTGCCTGGCAGTAATTTTAGGTCCATGCACAGGACTCTGATTGATATCCTGGCAGGATCTCCTCAGTATCTAAAAGCCGCCCATGGCTGGTGATGCTCAGAGGTCTCAGACTCAGGTCACAGCCTTGGGAGAGCAACTTCCCTGGCACAGAAGGAGCCCCTAGGAGTGCAGGGATGAGCAGCTGGGGGCATTAGGAGATGTTTCACTAACAGCAGCCTCCCTGTATCACTGCCCTCATGCTGGATGGAACCCTGAAACTGCCCTCACTGCCTCGGATTACTGGTGACAAAAGGGTGTTGCTTAACTGGCAGAGAGGGAAATCACAGTCACAACAACAGCAAGTGGGACCTCCCCAGTTGCAACCTCCTTAGTCACAGTTGGATTACCAACCCTGTTCTTATATTTTCCATGGGGGTGGCATGAGTAAGAGCTGACTCCTAGGGATGTCTGTTGCCTCCAGAAACCCTTAAGGAGAGAAATGCTGATGGGACTATCAGGCTTGGCTTGTGTGGGATCCCTTATGTGGGATGTTGAGCGGTTGTGCAAGGAATGAGATGGTGACTCAGGTGCAGGACAGAGCCAGCCTGGGAGGCTGGGATGTTGAGGACTGCCCCAAGGTAGTGTCACTGGGAGGGGATGGGCGTGCACAATTCAGCATTTTCCACAGTATCTGCAACATCTCAGTCCCTCCAGAGATTGTATTTGGGACATGGATTTCCCTTGGAGAAGAGCCCCCAGGGACTGCAGCAAACCTGCTCAGTTCATGGCTCTCCCTGTTTTGGTCAATGGCGAGTTGGGAGTGAGATCAAACCTTGGGAGTGTCTCAACATCTGATGCTGCTTTATGTATAAGGGACAGTGCAAATGATGGGCATAGGACTCAAACACACACCAAGTCTCACTCAAGTTTCCTGCAGCTCCCAGCCATGGGTATCCCGGGAGACTCAAGCCTCTGACAGCCTCCCCACAGCCAGAGGGGCTGTTGGGGTGCAGGAGGGGGAGGTGGCAGCCCCCAGGGTCTGCACCCAGGGGTGATCCCCCTCTCAGTGGAGACCTGGGAAAAGGAGGAATGGGGAATAAGAACTTTCCCACTTGGGCAAAGCCGATGGGAACGAAACCTTGCTCCCTCAGCCCCGACTGCCGAGGCGGTGGGAATCTGAGCTCAGCCCCTAGGCGACTTAATGGGCTTTTAAAAAACCCCTTTGTATTGGATCCATTCTTCTTCCCAAAGCTCGCTGGCTCCGCTCCAAGGGGAAACCTTTGATTCTACAAATACACCACAATTATCATCCCGAGGAGTCTCAGCTATCAGGCTCCCCGCCTCCAAAAAGACCAGCAGGATGCCGGAGAGGTGCTTAAATCATTTCATCCTAAGAAAGCCTTGGGCTGTAACAGCTTCCCTGTTGCTCGGGAAAAGCCACCCCTCTCCCAAAAGCTCGGCTCCATTTTTCTCCCAGTGATGCCGTCGCTAGTGGAGGCAGGGCTGGGGAAACCAGGCCATTGGGCTTCCCGGTGATTTCAGCAGTCCTGGGACCCAACTCAATCCCGGAGATTTATGAGCTCACAAGAATCTCGCTTTGGAGTTATCTCCCCCTCTTCGCTTTTTTTTTTTTTTTTTTTTTTTTTTTTTTTTTAATTTTTTGTGTGTTTTTTGTTTTGTTTTGTGTGTGTGGGGGGGGTGTTTGTTTGTTGTTGTTTTGGGGTTTTTTTGGTTGGTTGGTTGGGGGTTTTTGTTTGTTTTGTTTTTTTGTTTTTTGGTGGGGTTTTTTGGGGGTTTTTTATGGCTGTGCAGAAAGGGACTGGGCGATAGAGCCCTGCTGGGTACCGTAACAAGCTCGCTCTCTTTGACAGCCGCAAATATTTTTCTCCAACATTGCACAGGTCCTTGTGCACGGGCTGCTCTGCCACCCCCAGCACCGGGAAGCTCGACTTGAGGTGGGAGATAGGCCACCCAAAAGTTTGCCAGGCACTGCATCCACTCCCTGACTCCTGTCCCTTGCTCACGACTCCCCTGAGCTCTCCTCCAGGTAGGTTTTTATTATTTTTAAAATTATTGTGGTGGTTTGTTTTGGGGTTTTTTTCAGAAGTATTTTTATTTTCTTCAGGTAATTCAAGTCCTGCCCTTCTGCAATGGTCTCCAGTCCAGTGCTGGGGATTTTGAAGGGGCGAGGTGCTCCACTTCCATCAGGAGTCCAGCACTTCTCTCCTTGCAGAAATCCCCCTTTAAAGCACGTCACAGCACTCTTCTGCAGCTGTTTTTCTTAGTAGTCTAAATAAAGCTTTCAAGTTATGACTCCTTGATGTGAAGCCAGATTCGGAGGCTGTCAGTTCCTTTGTGTATCCTCAACTTATCCGGGGGTGTTTTGTTTTATTTTGGGACGGCTGCTCGCTGCGAGGCTGTGCATTTAGCAACACGTTCTGCTCCTTGCCAGTGACAGTGTGAGCTCCAAAGCCCCACTGTGTCCAGCCTTGCACTTTCTTTGGATAAAGGATTTTACAAACAGGAATTTGCTTTGGGGTGGCATCCCCATCCTGCTCCTGGGCTGTGTGACCCTTGCTCGGTCACACTGCTGTGGCCAAGCCACTCAGCTCCCTGTGCCAGCCCGGGATGAAGGTGATGGGAGGATAAGCCAGCTCTGCCACCAGGAGGAATGTGGACCCACAGCCAGCTTAGGGACCCACACAGATCACTCCAGAAATCTATAGGCAAAGCAACAGGCTGAGACCAAAAATCTACTTTATCCTTTATCAAAACCACCGCCGCTTACTGAGAATGCTCCAGGCGTGATTCAACACTCATTATCTCCATTGAACTGGAGATTAGGCTGTAATATTCTCAGATAATAGCTTTATTAGCTCCGTATTATTCTTTCTACATTATTTATTTACACTGAGTCAAGAACACTCAAAGCTTTCACTGAAACCATAACACCAGTTCATCAGACAACGTCTTACACTGTGCTTTCTACAGGAGCAAAGATCCTGTGTAGAAAGAGCTACCCCAGGACAAAAGTACCTTTGCCAGTGAGGCCTTTTTGGCTCAAGGAAGGTGTAGGTGTTTTGGGTACCCCACCAGATGCTAATAGTGTGGAAAGGTGATTTTCTAGAATTTCAGCACAGGCAATGGACTCTTGTGTCCCGTTACCTGCTGTGCTGGCTCTGCCAGGGCTGCTCCTGGCCCAGGGACAACTGACACTCATGGCACAGCTCACCAGGGATTTTTTTCTTGAGCTCCCATGACCTGTCTGCCTCCAGCCATTCATCCTGTCGTAGCACAGGGTGTCGCCAACCCTCTTTTGGCTGGAACAAGACTGCATTCTCCCTCCATCTCTCCTGAAAAAGGAATTAGACTGATTTAATGATAAATGCATGGGCTTTTGGCTTTGGCCTTGCTTGTCAGCCAAGACAGCACATGGGCCACTGCAAAGCTGTGGTAACCCAGAGAACCAGCCCTGGGTACAAGGGGTTGGCCCCAGGAAGGGCTCCCTGGGAGGTCCTGCAGTATGTGCTGTGATGTAACCAAGCACAGATTTTCCTCTAACTTGGTGTCACTGCAGAGGATGACTGTGGGGGATGACAGCAGCTGAGTATCCATTCACCTTTGCCCTATCCTTAATGACCTTGTCATATAAAACAGGAGCTGACAACCTGATCCTCCAGACAACCAGCCCCTCCCTGGGATGCAAAGGACCTTTTCTGGCACAGGATGCTCAACTTTCTCCATTTCTTTCCAAGTGATTCTCTTTGCAATCAGAGCTGCTGACCATCCTATTAGCACACTACCCAGTCTGGATTAAAGGGACCCAAGTGATGTTGGAGTTTTTTTGGTTCACATTTTCCCCATGAGCTCTTGGTACTCTTGTTTCCAGAGCTGAGCACAGCCCCATATGACACCTGACACACTCCCTAGGGATGTCATATCACCCACCTGAGTTCAGCAGGTGCAAAAGCAGAGCTGAACATGCACATTCTTGATAGCCCCAAACGGTCCTGCTCTCCCCAGTTTTCTCCTGGAAAAAGGATTCCCACTTGGGGAGTGACTGCTTGTGATGTACCCACCACAAAGATGCTGTGGCTCCCCAACAAACCTGGGAGATGCTGGGGGCCAGCTTTGATGTGTGTTTCTTTGCTATTTGAAACAGTCTCTCCTGGAAGGGCTTGAACTGGAGGCTGTATATAAAAGCTGCTGTTGTTTTTATTGGGCTACCATCCATCTGTTTATAACACAGATGCCCTGAGTGATTCTGCTGGCGGGAAGTGGAGGTGAAGTGGCTCCTTTGGACGTGCTCAGAAACCATCTCCACGTCCAGGACTCCTTTTAGAGATGTTTTAACATCATCCATCTTTCAAGCCTCTCACAGCACTGCCACATTTATGGGGTTTGGTATAAACACTGGAGTTCAGAGTCAGTGAGATAGAGCGGGGCAGGCGCTGCAGTTACGAGATGTCCTGCGTCAGAAGTGGTGCAATTTGCAGCTGCTTGGAAACGCCCTGGCAGAGAAACAGGGGATGTGGGAGACGCACCTCTCCATTCCCGGCCCAGCCCAGGGGCAGCCTGCCAGCCCCACAGCACAGGCACAAAGCCCTAATGGAGCTACAACACAAACTGCTCCTTTGCTTGCTGTTTGTGCTCCACATCAACCAGAGCTGTCTGGAAGAAGCTCTGGATAATATTTGCTTGTGTGTTCCTCTTCAAAATCCCAGCTCCAGCTTTCTGGAGCTGCTAGCAATGTACTGCCCTGGCACTGCCTCTGACTGAAGCTCTAATCAGCTAAGAAGGGATGAATTTGTCCCTTCTTTTAGTACCATATGAGTCTCCATCCCTCTCCCCACCTGTGGTACACCCATCTACATCCCACCTTGGGCTCTTCTATCAAACAGCCACTGCCACCATCAGCCCAGCTCCATCTGCTCCACCTCTCTCCCACACCCACCCCTTTCCACTGGGACATACCTCCCCTGGGTGCAGACATCCAGCACAAAGTCCTGCTTCCCTCTATGCCTCCTACAGCTGCAGCTCCTGGGACTTGGATGTGTTGCCCAAGCCCAAAGGGTGGCAGTGTCAGGGGAGGGATGTGGACATCCCTCCCTATGCTGTGCCTCCAGCCCAGCCCCGCTGTGTGTGAAAAGCGCACAAACCGGACATTCAACTTACCACGTCTTTGCACAAGGCCGGCCATGGCTGGGGCTGCCAGGGAATTATCAGATGCTCTTGTGGCTCTGCAGAGAAGCCAGGATTCTAAGGGAAGGGTTACAGATTGCATTTTGGCCCTGGGGAGCTGTGTTGGACAAACTGCTGTATAATCACTGCACACAGTCCAGCCTGCAGAACAGCACTGTAATATTTTTCTCTTATCGTCGTGCAGCTTTGGAAGCTCTTATTTGATCTCCTTTATCCATGTGAATGTGCTCAAGAATGCAGCAGCCTCTGCCTGCAGAATAGTTCCTATTGTTCCCTTTGTTCATGTGTCTGGGCTGTTCCTCGGCCTCCTCTCTCCCTTCCCTGCAAAGAGACACACTCTGCATGGTCAAAAAGTACCTTTACAACTTGATCTTAGATAGGACCTCAGCCATGAGAAAGGCAGAGGGCATATTTTCCTGAATATTACAGCTTTTTGTGATACAGAGAGGAGCGTGGTGAATTAGCTGCTTTTAACTTCAACCAGCATCTACTCACCCATGCCCCAACCTGCAAGCTGCTCTGAATTAATGCTGAAAATGGATGGCATTGGACTGGGCATTTTTGGCTTATCTAGCTGTTCTTCCTGAAGTGCTGACTCTTTTAGTTTGAATAAATCCACAGTAACACATTAAATCAGCTTGGAAGAGAAACAAAGAATCTGAAGGCCATGAGAAATACAGATCCACATTTCAATTTTTTATCCTGCTTTTTTTTCTGATACAAAAGCTTATACATGCCTTCATGCTGAAAGCAGGCTGGAATTGACTTAGATATTAAGTGTTTAACTTGGAGATTTCTTTTTGTGAGTGTTCTACTGAATTCAGTGCTTTTCAAAAGCAGGCCTCCAGCTCTGCAAAAATGTCTCTCCGATTTCTTTATCAGCCCTTTCTACTTCTCCTTCCAGACAGGTCTGCAGCAGGTTATTCTAACATGATCCGCACAATCTTTACACCCCATCGAGTGCACAGTTTCAAAACAAACCTCAAACAAACCTCAGCTCCATCTGAAAACCCATCTCCTCTCCATCCTCCTTGTGGAGAACCTGTAGGAAAACGTCAAATTATACAAATGAGAACTTTGGAACAGCTCAGTTAGATCAAGCTGAGTTAGTCATCAAAGTTACAGCTGGAGGTTGTTAATCTGCTGGTGATTCCCAAGCAAATCATTTTTAGTATTCTGTTTACAAAATAAGAGAATTGATATTATTGGTTGAGCCTGGAGGCTGATGCACCACCAGCCATAGTAAAAGCAAAGATGACACAGAGCTTGCTCACACACTGGGAAAGGTGTGCTCCTTAATTAATCCTGAGTCATGACTTCCATTAGGAGCAGGATGGAAGGAAGGATGGCACCAGAGCCACTGGCTGCCACAGGGCAGGGGCCAGAACCTGCTGAGAGCCTGATCCTGCACTGCCTGTGGCACACACAACTGGTGAGACAGGCTGGAAATCACTGGCTCAAGGGTGGATGTGTGCTTTGGCTTTCCTACCTGCCTCACTGGGAATTCCTTTAGAAATCCTCACTGGGAATTCCACCTTAGACTGAACTTACATGAGCAAGAGGCCAAATAGTTGTTTAATTTTTTTTTTTTTTTTTTTAGGTCTTGTTACTGTTTTTGGTATGAAATGAAGCCAGGGAAATCACTTACTGCTGTTTAAGTCTTATGGATATGCAATGCTGTTAATCTCAGACTTCATAAATTGTAAATTAAGGTTCCCAAAATCATAAGGTTTCTTTTGTTTCTTTTTAAGTAAGAGAAGTTGCCTCTTTTTATTGAGGTTTTGTGCTTTCAGGACATAACATGGCCTTTTCTCCACAACATGCAGCAGCAGAAACAACCCCAAAAATTAAAACTTCTATTGTAATTTCCTGACCCCAGAAACAGAAGTTTGCAAAAAATCCCCTTCCTAAAGACCCAATTTAGACCTTTGGGCATGGGCAGTGTAGCTAGGGGCAGACATTTCGGTTCATAGGGACCAAGTTCTATTTATCGTGATCTCTGAGCAGTGGACTCTGAACTTGCCATTGCTGAGTACCCATGGTTTGATCTGCAGACTGAGGAGGAAAAAAAACCCAAAAAGCAGCTGATTTTCAACATAGCCTCTCCTCTGCCTTGTGGCAAAACCCCTGCCCAGAGTGCAGAAAGCAGTAAAACCCTCCTGCCCAGCGCTTCTATTTTCCAACAATGTCAAGGTGAAAAGCCCCACAAGTGAACCCTGAGTGTCTCTTTTCTCTGCTTGGCTCACAAAGCAGGAGCAAAGAACAAACCTCCTTTCCTGTCCCTCCTGCCTCCCTGAATCCCTTCTCATTAAGGAAAGAAAAGGTCAATATTGGTGGTGTTGAAATGAAGCACAAGGACCGAACCACCTCCTGCGCCTGATGCAGGGCGCTGAAAGAGCCGAGCGTGAAACAACATTTTCCAGAGCCTCCATCAGCTCAGGGGTCTGTTTTGGTCTGCCAGCGTGCAAGGAAGGAGCCTGATTTCAGGAAGCAATTTGCAACCAGCCCCTTAGGAGACTAAGGGGGAAAAAAAGCACTTGTGAGCAGGTCATAGCTTGGCGTCTCCTGACAGAAGTTTGGGAGGTGCCTGGCAATGTGGGAAATTCAAGAGGTGGTGGACAAGTCCCACCAGGAGGATGCTGAGGAAACCTGAGGCTGGCCACACCAGAGAGCTCTTGGTGAGGCTTCCCATCTTGGCCCAAGCCACGGTCTCCCCTTCTCTTAGCATCTGTTTGCCAGCCCATCCATGCAGCAAAGCCAACACCTGAGCCCGTGTCATCCTCATCATGAGCACAAATTCTCAAAAGTGGCACGGAGAGATATTATTTCCCACACCACCAATTTACTCACCCATCTTATCTCTCTGCAGCTGTCTTCTGCCTCTCCACAGCTTCCTCTCCATGGCCTGGTAGGTGCTGTCCTGGACAAGCATGGATTTGGTCAATCATAACCATCTTGCTCCACTTTCAATCCCACCACCTTCATATTTCCTCCTGTGCTGCCTTTTACTCTTCCCATTAACACCTCACCACCCTCTTTGAGCCCTGCCTGGTGATGATTGCAGACATTGAAGCTGGGACTGGCACCCAAGGCTTTGAGGCTGTATCCTCATGGGGATTGGACTCTCCTGTATTCTTGTGTTTTTCTCTCTATTTATTTCCATCCACTATTGCCTCTGCTGTTAAATCTTTGGGCACTCTGGATGCAGAGACATGTCCCTTTGGTCCGTGTTTATCTACCATCACTTAAAATGCTGTCTTGGGTGTATTATGAGAGATATTGCCTAAGCCTGGGTGAAAAACAGGGTCCAAAGCCCCTTGGGACCAGCATCACAGTGATCTGTATGCTGGAAACTGAGCAGGGATGGAAGGCTTAAATGTCCCAGAACTTTGCAACAAATATTGTCCTGTGAAAAAGAGGAATATTTGCCCTGATATGGTATCAAATCAAGTGTTTAAAAAGCCTGACATTTCTCTAGGGATGGAAAGTTTGATTTTTGACCAACCTACCTCTTGCAATCTTAAATCCGTTTTAGAAGAAACCTTTTTTTAACCTCTTCTTTTCTTTTTTTTTTTTTTTTTTTTCAGTGCAAACAGACAATTTCTACACCAGCTAAATACTCCTTTCTTGTGTACCAACAACACGAAGCATTTACCTTGGCAGACCAGGTAAAACAGTGCCCTGAGGGAAGCTGAATAGGCCCTGGTGATGAGTTACAGTGTCTAACACTTCCCAAGTACAATCACAATAATTTATGACCGCTGACATGACACAGATTTTGTCTGGTAGTGAGGAGTGATGGCTGATGTCCCTCTAAATGCTTATCATTTCTGGCAGCTTAATTGAATCCTGTTAACAGATGCAACAAAACTCCTAGGAGTCCTCATTGGAGCAGAGCAAAAATGGTGTTGGCATTATTTCCCTGTTTTCAGGAATTCTTCTTTGAAGTCAGAGAGTGCAGAAATGATCCTCCTAAAAAGAAAATGCCACCAAAGTAGTGTATTATCTTCATAATTGATTTTAGGGCACCTTGGCAGGAGAACAACCTCCCATGATGGGTGATAAGAAGGGACCCTTGGAGAGTTGCTGCAGTTTTCCCCTGTGGAGTGAGGCATCCCTCATTCAGCATGCAGAGGACTTGGGCTTACATCCAACTTGGAGCCTTGCCCTCCTCTTGGGGGTTTTGAAGCTTTTCAGACCAGTTGAGCAAAACCTCAGATAACTGTGGCAGCCAGGGCATCCAGCCTGGCCTGTGAGGTGCTCTGGGAACAGCTCTGCAACAGGAGAGCTCCAGCAGATGCAAGGGAGGGGTCCAGGCATTTCTGACAGGCCTGCAGGCAGCTGGGGGTGCACACTTTGCCTGTGTGGCTGCAGTGCTGCAAAGGGGCAGCGTTTGCTCAGCACCCAAGAGAGCAGCAAACCCACAGCCACTGGAGGCAGGTGGAGGGAGAAAACTCCTTATAAATACTTCAAAGCTGCTGTGTGCAGGAGGAGGCTAAAATGTGGGAGATGGTTTTCAATGAGGTTCATCCATAGCAGCAATGGACACCTGTGGTCTGGAAGGATTTTTAGGAAAGATAAAGTTGTGCGTACAGCACGTCCTCTTGCAGCAGCTGAGCCGTGCTACTCTCTCATCTGATTTCATGCACCAGGGTGTTATCTTTTTCTTGGGAAAGCCATGGAACCGGGTAGAATTTAAATTATACCCCAGAGAAGCTGGCTTGCTTCTCTGACAGAGGTCATAATGAGGGAGTTGGGCTTCCAGTTATAGCTCAGCACAGCAGATGTAGCTGGTTTTGCAGATGATAAAAATACAGCCTTGTCTCAGGAATGCTGCAGGAGTGAGGCATGCATGTGGCTGGCTTTTTTTTTTTTTTTTTTTTTTTTTTTCCAGAGCTGTTGTTTAACTCTGGCTGTACTGTACAGCAGTTGTTCCCATTGGGAAATCAATATTTACAGTGTAAACAGCAATGAGATGTGGGCTGGGTGCCATCCAAGCACACAGCAGGATCTGCTCTGGTGAATGCCCCCACCTCAAACTCTAAAAAATGTTACTCCTCCCTCTTTTGGGGTAGGAGTACTTTTCATTACCAGTGATAAATACTCTTTATTTTTACTCTGCTCTGTGTGCTTCCCAAGGCCAGCTTGCAAGGAAGGAGGCAGCCACTGAAACGTGGAAAGCTACATTATATACTCTCCTATATCACATACAGCTCACCTCTTCTGATCAGAATTGAGTGCTTGGTGAACAGAATTAGCCACCCACCCTGAAGGAAAGAAATTTATCTGAGAAAGCAATCACAACTAACACTTCAAACACTGAACTTCCATCTCGAGCTCCTGCTTGCTCTCATCTGTATGTCATAGAATTATAGAATGTTTTGGGTTGGAAGGGACCCTCAAGACCATTTTGCTCAAACCTCCCTGCCATGAGCAGGGACACCTTCCATTAGGCCAGGAGGCTCAGAGCCCTATCCATTCTGGCCTGGAACACTGCCAGGGATAAAAGTGTTACCTCCTCTGGGATCCTGCAATTCCACTGCCGACACAGACCTTTCCCTGGAGGACAAACACCAGTGACCTCCCTTCAAGGAGCAGGTCACTGAGGCTCAGCTGGGACTAACACAAACCTGGCCATGTGAACTCAATGCTTTGCTGTTCCCCAAGGCACTGCCAATGGAGAAATGCCCTACAGGCAGAGTGGCACTGCCATTCTCACTTTATCTGGATACTAGGAAGAGTCCATGTCCTCCTGGATTCACAACAACACACTTGAAGCTGGCTCTGTAATACTGCCTGGGCCTGTATTCCCTCCTGTTTGCAGAAGCACAGCTGTAAGGAAAATGTTCTGTCTCTAATCTCTATTTACACAGGATGGTGATAAAGAAATTCCTCCACAATCATTTAATCTCTCTTTGGGCTGACACCACCATCTTTGCAGAGCCCAGCTCCAGAGCAGCAGCACACGCAAACATGACACAGTGATATTTGGGCTAGGGAAGGACATGCAAACAATCTCTGTACCAAAGTACCCCTCAAGTCTTGTGCTCAGTTTTGAACCTCTCACTTCAAGAAAGACATTAAGGGGCCGGAGCGTGTCCAGGGAGGGGCAATGGAGCTGGGGAAGGGTCTGGAGAACTGATGAGGAGCAGCTGAGGGAGTTGGGGGGATTCAGCCTGAAGAAAAGGAGCTCAAGGGGGACACCTTCTCACTCTCCACAACTCCCTGACAGGAGGGTGGGGCCAGGTGGGGTGAGTGTCCTCTCCCAGGTAACACTTAACAGAGGAAATGGCCTCAAGTTGTACAACAGAGGTTTCGATTGGGTATTAGGTGAAATTTCTTCACTGGAAGAAGGATAGTCAGGCACTGAAACACTGTTCAGGGCAGTGATTGAGTCACTATCCCTGGAGTTGTTCAGAAGGTGTGTGGGTGTGTCATTTTGGGCCATGGTTTAGTGGTGCCCTTAACAGTGCTGGGGTAACAGTTGGACTCAATGATCTCAGAGATATTTTCCAACCTAAACAACAATGTGAGTCCAATTTTTTTGCTGAGCACGACGAGTGAGAATAAGTGAGGTGAGTATCCCACCAGGCAGGGTGACACTGAGAGGAAGGACAGCCCCATCTTCTGGAAGTTGAGGTGACTGAAGCTCTTGGGCAATTTTGGCGAGAGATTCGAAGGGAGGAAATCTCTGTTTTGGGGTGGGTTTGTGCCCTAACCTCAGCTGGCTGCCTGCAGCAGTGAGGTGCCACTGGCATATGTGCTGTCCCCACCATGAGCTGGTCTGCTCATGTCAGTGAGCTCTGCATGAACTCACCGCCGGGCCCTAAAGCATCGGCAAAACAGGAAACTCTTTCAAAAGTGTCTGAGGATTTGATGTTGATGTTTGAATTTTCCCTTTCATATCGCTCCGGCGTTTTTGTCCAGGCGGTTTATCCCAGCAGCGCAAAGCTGTTATTTGTTTGTAGTTGGAGATTTTTGTGTTTTTGAAATGAAAGCCAAGGCGGACAGAAAATAAAAGTATTCCGAGACACTTTAGTGAATTAGACAAATGTTAATTAGGGGAAGCTGAGTCTTTCCAGCCCTTGGGGCGAAGCATATCTTGCGTACAAATAATTCAGAAAAAGGCAAATCTGTCCTGCCCAGTGAGATTTTTGGTTCTGTACAGTTTGAGGAAAACACAGAATGTACTCATCAGTGGAAACAGAGTTTATAACACAGTGACAATAACTTAGAACAAGCTGATGGGGTCTGAGGCCAATGCAGAATGCGTGGCCACAGCTGGGAAAGCAGCACCCTTGCTCAGACAGGCACACATGCACAAAAATGGGCTGAGAAAACATGGCAGGAGCTCCTCTGGTCAGTCCTACCTGTGAAATGGGTTCTGTCTGTTCACAGCCTGTGATCACAGGAGCAAGCGGGTGTATCTCACCCTCTTCCCAAGGAGCTTCTCTTTGGGAACCAGCTCCCAAAGTGGCGACTGGCAGTGATGGTTATTAAAAAATGCACTATTGAAGCTGCACCTGGAGCTGGCCACATTTTCCTGCCAATTTTCAGGAAATTGTTTACTTGGAAGAACTACGGGAAAAAATCCACCAAGAATCTGTGAGTATAACCCCTCAGGTGAAACTCTGTCCCACTTACTTTCCAGCTCAGCAAATGTCAATGCCCTGTCCCTGAATTCAAATTCTCATCAAATTCCCCAGACAATGGCCTTTTTTGCCCTGGTAAACACTGAAAGTGGGCATTTTCTCAGAGAAAGTTAATTTAGCTTTTTAGACAACCCCTCCACGCACACCAAAAGAAAAACAACCCAAAAAAAACCCTGGGAAACAAAACCTTTTCAATAATCTAGAAAAGTATTATCAAACACAACATTTTCTGCTAAAGAGAAACACTTTCCCTAAGCCATTGAGATGCTAAGGGACAACTCATTACTTTAATATTATCTTAAATTAAGAAAAATAGATGTCCTTGCATTTAATTTTACCAGTACACATACCTTCCATTGAAGTTCTGACTTTATTTTAAGAGAGCGATTCATGCATTTAGCTTTTGGTTCATTTTAAACTTGTTTTAGGAGTCATAATAAATCTCACTTTGGAAGTGCAGAATGATTAATTTCTCAACTACATTTTTGCTTTGAAGTGTCTGTTGGCTGTTAATAAAATAAGTCCTTTAACGTTTTCTTCAAAGTCACAAAACACAAATACAAGTGGATGCTTTGGCCAAAGGAAGGGGCTGAAAACCTGTCTGGCAGTGGGAATTTAGGAAAGGAGGAGGGGAGCTGCTGTCTCACCACTCTGGGGAAAAGTACTGCATTTTTTCAGCCAAAATCACTGTGTGTGGAGTCAGTGGGAAAGTTGGGACTGGGTCTGCAGAGATCCTGATTTAGAGGGTGGAGTCTTGGGCAATGAACATTGCATTTTGTTAAAAAACCACCAGTGTTTTCACAGCCCAGATTTCATAAACCTAATGTCTGTCTGACTGAAAGTTAAGTGCCTTACAGCCTCTCATTCAGTGTTTGCTTAGTGGTGAACACTGTAGTGGGCTCTGTGTCCAGCTCACAGCTGCTTTTGGAGTGTGTCTAGAAACACTCTGCCTCTGAGACATGGAGAAGAAACATGCAGGCTCAGAGGAGAAAATTGCCAGCTGGCAGAGCTGGGCAGCCACCCTTGAAAGCCACTGGCTCAGGCTGGCTGAGGATGAACCTCAAGTGCTCAGGAGTGAGATTTTTTATAAAGGTCACAGTCAGAGCAGAATGCTAAACTCAGGTGCTGATGCTCTGGATCACTTCATTAGTGCAAAGGTCCTTCCACCCTGGAGGAAGCATTTCACCAGGAGCACTGTGACAAAACAATTTCCATCCCATCCAGCAGCTGTGTGGCCTTCATGGCACAGAAACGGGGAGAAGGGAGAAAAAAATCAAAACAAGTTGGAATTGAGCAAGGGATATGCAATGAAAGGAGTTCTCTCTGGAAGACATAATTCTCAAAATCAAAAATCTTTCTTTTGCTAAAATATTTCACATTTCTGTTAGGGAGGTAACTCATCTCAGAGCAGTCAAATAATGTCAATAGGGACTAGAGGTATCACAGCCTTTTCTGGAGGCAGCTCCAACCTTGGCAGAAATAAACCAACCTACAACCCCCTGGCATGAGGCTTTCCCACCACCACTGACTCCACCAAAGCCAATTCTCCCATCCCAAACTGAAGGTAGAAGTGAAGATGAGGAGAGCACAGGGAAAAGCAGCTGCAGAAGGTTAGCAATAGAGTGAAGTTGCTATTAATGACTCTATGAAATGACCTTACAAAATACTCTTTGGGCTAAAACTGGCTCCCCATCACAGTAGATGGAATTGTTTGGGTTGAAAAAGATCTCTAAGATTGTAGAGAGTCCAACCACCAGCCTGACATGACAAGTCCTCCTTGAAACCATTTCCCCAATTGCCACATCCACACGTTCCTTAAGAGCCTCCAGGCATGACACTACCACTAATTCCACCGGCAGCCTTGACAAGCCTTAACAACCCTTTCAGAGGAGAAATTTCTCCCTAATACCCAATCCAAACCTCCCCTGGCACAACCTGAAGCCATTTCCTCTTGTCTGTCCCTTGTTCCCTGGGAGCAGAGCCTGACCCCCACCTGGCGGCTCCTCCCTCCTGTCAGGAAGACTGAGAAAGTCCCCCCTGAGCCTCCTCTTCTCCAATCTCAGACCCTCCAGCTCCTCCTCATCAGATTTGATCTCCAGACCCTTTCCCAGCTCTCTTCCCTTTGCAACCACTGCTCTGGGAGCTGTTGCAGCATTCCACACTCCACAGAGGCATGTTTGTATCTAACCCTTGCTCGCAGCCAGAGATTAACCCCTTTTCTTTGCAGTGACCTAACTTGCAGTCTGATTGCTGGCTTGGCTTGTGCTGCTAGAGGGCAGTAGAGAAAGTCAGCAACCGCTTTGTGGGCAATTCTCATCTTTTATTCATCAGTTGGTGTGATTTGGGCTAGCCAAAAGATTGGAAATGGTTGTTTCCCTCTTCCCCTGCTCACGGTGGTTTAACAAGACTGGGAACCAGCTAGAGACAAGGGAGGATTGATGCTCTGGAAAGGGCAAACACGTCTGCAGCCATTCACTTGTTAGGCTTCTCCAGGACTAGAGTGGAATACATAAACCTCTGGCTCCAGCTAGAGGCCACTCACGGCTGAACAGAGCTCTCCTTAGGAAGTATCACTGTGGTCTGTTAAGGTGTGTAGTACAATAGGCCCAAAATCTTAGAGGGAACAACAAGACCAGAGCACAGAGAGATTTCTTGCTTGCCAGAAGTGGCTGAACATTGCTTGTCTATGAGAAGTAGAGACTAAATGTTTTTTCTCCTTTACTTTTGCATGCACAAACTCTTTTTTTTTTTTTTTTTTTACTTTAGTCAACAGTTTTATCTCAACTTACTGCTTGTTTTCCATCTTATTTTCTCTCCCCTGTCCCACTAGGGAGTAATAGAATTATTTAGTGAGCACCTGGCATTCAGCCAAGGTGAACACACTACACCCATCTTAAAAAAGGATAGAAAGGAAAAGTCTGGAAACGACTGACACAGCCTCACCTCTGTCCCTGGGAAGATAATGGAACACATCTTC
Organism: Zosterops lateralis; assembly: GCF_965231275.1. Lineage (NCBI taxonomy): Eukaryota > Metazoa > Chordata > Aves > Passeriformes > Zosteropidae > Zosterops > Zosterops lateralis. The sequence goes on along the minus strand of NC_139761.1, from coordinate 5,002,493 downwards.
CTTGAAGTAATGCTAGGGCACATGGAGAACAGGGAGGTGATTCAAGACATCCAAAGGTGAGCCCTGCCTGACCTACCCAGGCCTTCTGTGACAGAGCGAGTATGTGAAGGGAAAAGGGAAGGGCTACAGGTGTCATTTATCTGGACTTCTGTAAAGCCTTTGACATGATGCCCCCAACATCCTCTCTAAATTGGAGAGAGATGGATTTGATGCTTGGTTAGTTGGATGGATAAGAAATTGCGTGCATGGTCGCTTCCAGAGGTCAACAGCTCAGAGTCAGGAAGGACATGGGTGATCAGTGGTGTCCCTCAAAGGTTTGTTCTGGGAGCAATGTTTCTTAATATCTTCATTTATACCACAGACAAAGGGATCGAGGGCATCCTCAGCAGATTTGCTGATGTCACTGAGCAGAGAGGGGCAGTTGCCACACCTCAAGGATAGGATACCAACCAGAGGATGTGCTCGAGGAGTGGAATTATGGCAATCTCATGTGGTTTAAAAAGACCAAGTACGGGGTGCTGCACCTGGGTCAGGGTAGGTCCCAGGACAGCAGCTGTGGCTGCCCCGGGCCAGGCAGGGCTCCAGGCCAGGCTGGATGGGGCTTGGAGAAACCTGGGATAGTGGAAGGTGTCCCTGGCCTTGGCAGCAGGGCTGGAACGAGACAATTTCTATGGGCCCTTCCAAGCCCAGCCGTTCTGTGAGCTCTGTGACCTGAGGGGCTGGGGGTGGCTGGGCTTAATTTGTGTTTAGCACCAGTTCAGCACTGTGAGTTTGGCTGAATTCAAGGAGACAGTTCACAAGCCCAGATTCTCAGTGCATGATATTCACCAACACTATAGGTCTGGGGGAGATCAATAAAGTCTTGCATGCTCCAGATTCTGCAATATTGCATTTTATTAAAATGAGCAAAGCAGTTTCTGGCTTACCATTCATAAATGCTCTAAGTATACAGCATTAATATGGGTTGCAACGGATAGTGATACTAGATATGGCTTTACTTATGTATAAAACTAATATAATATATGTAATATATAGATATGATAAATCATACACGTTATACAGTTATATTCATATATAATTTATATATTAGATGTATGTTATATATATTATAAATATATCTATTTTATGAAAATCTTTCTAGACATAAATGCATTTAGGGCATCAATATGGGGCAAACCAGATAGTGACACTATCTGGTGTCTATAGACACTATATGGTGCTCTATTATTATTACTTAAACATAATTACATATTCAACTCTTTAGAATTACTTTTAATCATTATATCATCATTACATGTTTGATATCTTTGATATTATTTGCATTAGTATATTGTTTTGTTTTATTGCATTTTACTATTCTATATGATAATGGGTGGACTTTATAGTATATAGTAGGTATACACAATAGATATATGAAATAAAAATCTAGATTCTTATATAAACAGAATTTCAGGTCAACTTCAACACAGTTGGTCCAATCCTGACTGAAAGGTGTCCCTTCCAGAGACAAGGAGAGAGCTCATCCATTGACTGATCCCAGGCAAGTAGTGCTGATTTTTCTTCTTGGTCTTTTTTTGTCCTGTTTCATTTTTTCTTTTCTGTCTCACATTCCTTCTTCTTTCATACTCCAATTTTCAGCTGTTCTCAAAGGCTGGGAACAACTGCATGTTACAGGGGTGGTTTGGTGATTTTGACTATACATGCATGTCATGTTCTCTTCATGAGCACTCTTAGGAGTGGGGAAATTATAGCATGGCTTTATGTGGATCTGGGCGCCTTTTTTCTGGAAAATGAACTAATAAAAGGAGGTACAATAAATTGTCCCATGGCCCTCCACCTGCTGAGGTGGAGAGGCTATGGGATCTTCGCCAGAGCCTTTGTACACATGATGTTCTCCTTAAAGCACTAAATTTGTACTATGAGGTGGGTCTGTGCTGCCAGATGTGAGCAGCCCAAGCACAGGTCTGTGCAGGAGAATCTCTTTCAGTCCTCAGGTTTAAGGATCCCTATGAGCCGACACTGCAAATCCAGGTACTCGCTTATTGCCTGGGAGCGGGCAACCGGATCCATGGCCAGTTGATGGAAGAGGTTGGGGGGCTCAGCACTCTGAAGATCTCGGGGCAATCTGATCTCCACAGGAAGCCTCCGGTTGCCCACAATGAAGTGGCTGAGGTGTTTTACTTCCAGGCATAAGCGCAGGCTCTCGTTGATTCCGATAAGTCGCCTCAGGAAATGTCTCCTTCTCCACTGGGACACAGGAACGGTGTTCAGGAGGTGCATAACAATGGTCTTCATGGTGTAGGTGGAAAAGCTGAGGCCCAGCTGCAGGCGGATGAAAAACTGCAGGCACTTGAGGTGCAAACTGTCACGGGGGGCCTGCCTGGCGATGTGCTTGAAGAATTTGGCCTCAGCCACGGCGTAAGACTCAGGCCAGGTTGTGCTTTGGGTGTAAGCCTCCCTAGTCTGGCTGCTGACAAAGACGTGTGAGTTGTCTCTCCGCACGCCAAACAGCATCTCAGTCCTGAACGTTTCCGTGCCATTGGTCACCTGGAACTGGCAGGAGCGTGTGGAGGGCAGCAGCTTTAAATGCCAAGTGTGTGACTGAGGCAGAGCTGGCCAGACTGCTCTCACCAGTTGGTAGAACCAGCGGGCAGTTTTGTGCACGTCGAGATAGGAGTCAGTGCACAGGGTGTCCAGGAGGCTGAGATCCTGATTTTCCCCCAGCTCCTCCTTGGGGTGGTGCAGGAAGCACAGCATCTTCTCAGCCTTCTGCTCCTTGGAGCAGGTGCACTCCAGCTGCACGCGGACACGGAAGTTCCTCACGTGCCTGTGCTCTGCAGAGTCCAGCTCCAGGTGGAAGCTGTGGCCTCGGGGGGGAGTCATGGGGATGAGCACGTGGTAGACAACATCCTGCTCTCGGGGACTCCAACCCTCAAAGGCACTGCCCACCCCAATGGCTCGCTGCAGGACTGGGTAGAAGCTGCCTGACAAGACGTGCCCAAAATAAACTGTATAATTGTCCATGAGGCCAGTTATCCACTCACAGCCCCTCTGCAGGTCCTGCACAGGCCACTGGATGCGCTCCACTAGCACCCTTCCTATGTTCTCTTGAATACGATCACCTACTTCATTTCCAACATCAGCTGCTTCATTTGCATTCATGTTTTCTTCTCCAGGCTCTCTCCTCAATCTCCTTTTCCACCCCATAAAGCATAAGACAAAGACAAGGATCAGTAATACAGAAATAGCTAACAGTGGCAAGTACTGCACCACTCCACTCTGCTTCTGGGCCAGCTGCTCCATCTCCCACTCCAGCCAAAGCCTTTCCAGTTCCTGGCGTGTCGCACGTTCTTCCATGTGCCAACGTGTTTCCTCATCCACAACATCACCCACAGAGCGCAGGTAGTGGATGAGGCTTTGCAGTAGCATGTAAAGGAATGTTATGGCATCCATGGTCTGCGGGAGGATGGAGAGAAGGCTCAAATGATGCCAGTAGGGAGGGAAATGACAATGAGGGCGGCAGGGATGGGAATTGCAGAGATCTGGGGGCAGGAAGGACAGGGACCCACACAGCTGTAGGCAGCACGGCTTGTCCCGCTGCCCCAGCAGCAGCAGCAGCACCGTGGCCTGCCCAAGGCTGTGCCATGAGGGGCTGTCCCTGCAGGCAGGGGGAGAGCCCAGCCCCGGGTGCAGCGTTTCTGCCCCGGCCCTTGTCCCCAGCCCAGCCTCCCCAGCACGTGTGCACTCACCGCTTGCCTGAGCAATGCAGGGCCAGCGTTACCTGCTGGGGCCTTTTAGAGCTGCCCCCATTGTGACACGGCTCCCGTGATGTCACAGCTGTCACAGCACATCCCAACCCAGCCAGCCCCACCCTGTGTCCCCACCCTGGCTCAGCCGCTCAGAGTGGCCCTGCTGTAGTCCTTAAGGCTGCCTTTGAGTGAATCTTCTGCAAAGAACTCCCATTGTTCTTGTTTTGGATTTCTTTTCATCTGCCCTCCATTGGCCGTCTCCTAGACATCCATGTTGGAAGGCACCCTTGAGATCCATTGAGTCTAGGCTTTGATTCCTCACTGGTTGAGCTGCACTTAAATCTCTGAGTCGGCGAGGTTGAAAATGTCCCTGAAGATCACACAGTTCAACTGCAAACTTAACACTGCCTACTGCACCAATCAGCCAAGTTCCCCCATATTCCGTACTTTTTCCATTCCTCCAAGGTTGGTTACTCAACCATTTCTCTAGGCAGCCTGTTCCCAATCTTGATATCATTTTTGATGAAAGCATTATTCCTAAGATCTAGTCTAAATATCTATAACTTATTCAACTTTAAGCCATTTTCCTTGGTCCATTTTCCTATTGCATGTTTCCTCTTGTCGCAGAACACGTAGGAACTTCAGACAGGCCCTGCCTTAGCCTAAGGTTTGGGCAAGTTCATTTTTAAGAAATCACTGTTGCCCTCAAGTTCGAAGGATCAAATCTATTTATAAACTAATCATTTTTTAAACGGACAGGAGATTATAGACAAAAGATCCCAGTCAGAATTTATTACTACTCAGTATAAAACTAAAAACTAGAAGTAGATTACAGCATAACATAAACAGTGTATGACATGAAGGTATCTATATTGAAGCTTGTCAAAGAACAGCATTAATTAGGAGTCAAATGTAGCATGCTGCAGAGATGACAACAATGAGATTTTTTTCACTTAACCTCCATGGCAGTAACTGCAAAACAAGTGTCTTTATCCATGGGAGAAACTCCAGGCATTTCCAGAGAAATGTATAAAATATTTCCACTTTGTGGAAGTTTGGTATGGATTTTATAGTCATAAAGTGAGGTGCCCATCAGTCAGAAATCCAGCTTTTCTTTCCAGATCTCACTTCAACAGTACATTGTTTATTGGCAGTTGGGAGATGCCAGCTCACTGTTTACCCCATGGCACCAAAAGAATGCACTGCAAGACAGTTTGCCTTGTTGGAATTATCTGACCAGTCAACAAACAACATATCAGCTCTTGAGGAGGGTGAGATGCCCTGCTGCACCTGGGAGAATACATTGACCCCCACCTGGCTATAACCTCCCTTCAGGGAGTGGAGAGAACCACAAGGTCCCCCCTGAGGTGCTTTTTCTCTCTGCTAAACACCCTCACATCTGTCAGCCCTTCTTCATCAGACTTGTGCTCTTATAGAAATTGATGTGGACATCAATACCCTTGAAAGAACATGCTCAGGGACCCTTCTTAATTATGTTCTTGAGCTTGCTGTCCCACAGCCTTGGGCAGTAGCTCTGCAGACAGTTTTTCCCATAACACCTAAAAATTTTTATTCAAGCATTTCTTGATTACTGTGGCCAAGACAGCACCAATCACGACTTCACCCACAAGGGCACCTCTATGTACAAACAGCAGGTTAGCAGGGCACTTTTCCTAGTTACTTCTCATCTTTGTAGCCACTGTAGTGTGATGACCCATCCTTAAGGGGAAGGAAGCACCTAAGATTTGTAAACCCTTGTGATTGAAAGGAATAACAAAAGCCAGGGGGTCCACAAACAATCAGAAAATTTTATTAGCTAACTATTGGCTTGGAAATCGGTATGTTAGTCCCTGACTGACTGTATAAGCACATGGCAGTGGCTTTTGGATAATGGGGTAGGGTTAAAGGCAAGAGAGGAATTAAAGAGGGACAGATGAATTAAAGAAAGTGAGAAAGAAAAATACAAAGAAAAGAAGAAAAGAGAGAGAAAAAGAGAGCACCAGTCCTGGTTCCAGTGTTGATCCAGTTAATGGGATGCCAATCCTGGCTGCAGTGCCAATCCAGGTGATAATCTTGGGTTCAGCATCAATCCATCTGTACTGGTCTGGTCCATGAGATGTTCAAGGTCCTGAGGGCACTTCCCAGGCTTGTGGGTTACCTTTTTATCAACAGGTTTCTCCACTCTAAAAACAGGTTTCCCACTTTCTATGACAATTATTTACCATGTACAGTCCTTTCTTTCAGGCCTTCCTGGAAATGGGTCAGAAGGCTTTGGTGCTTTTTGGTGGTCTTAATCCCACTCTAGAGTCCATGCCCTCTTCTTGGTCTCGTTCCTGTGCTTATGCTGTACTGTGCTGTAGTTCTTCCTGACAGAAAAGTGCTGCCCTGTTTCCTCCTGGCCCCCCTTCTCCAGCCAAATCTTGGTCTTTCTCACAGCATGTTAATACCAGCAGTCCTTGGCTATTACCAACAGTCCCTGTTTGGCTCCACTGTCATCCAATTATCAGTTTTAGAGACTGTTGATAACTGTTAGACACACATTGGTCCCTTATATTCTGGGAACCAAGAGCTCAAAAAGTCTCACTTCAGACTGCTTTATAGTCGCAACAGAGTGGGCTTTAGTCATAGTAATTTTCTAATATTCAGGTCTTTTTTCTGTAACTTTATTTGAAGGTTTGTCAACAAAAATATTATTCCAGTTGGGTTCTTAGTCAGGAAAGAAAAATAAGTTTCCAAGGCTGTTTTTTAAAGAAATGGTGCTACTTAGACACATGTTAGTTTCTTGGAACAAATAATATTTCTGACACACTCAGGAGGGGCTTGGTACAAGTGGAGTTTGTCATGGCCAAGGCCTAAGGAGCATTTCTCAGATCGTAGTGCAGCCAGAGGCAGGAGGAGTACATCACCACAATCCACCCTGCAATGGAAGTCAGGTTCTCTGGGCCTCCACACCGTAGTCATCACTGGATGCTCTTCTGGGGAGACTATTGAGATGACACTGCTGCTGCTGATGGTGGAAAAGTGCTGCCATCAGCAGCATCAGTTACCTTCTCTCTCTGTACATTCTCCTCTCTTTTTCCCGGAACTCTGAGGGGGTTTTCTGCCACTGCCTGTGAGTCCCACAAGCACAACTCTGTGCATGAGCACCTCTTTCAGTGGCCATTGAGCAGCAGACGTGCAAGCCGATGCTGAAGATCCTGGTACTCACTCATCGCCTGGGAGTGGGAAGCAGGATCCTGTGCCAGGTGATGGAAGAGATTGGGTGGCTCAGCTGATGAAATGTCCAGGGGCAAGCTGATCTCCTGAGGAAGATTCCTGTTGCCTATGATGAAGTGGTTAAGGCATTTCTCCTCCAGGCAGCTGCGCAGGTTCACATTGATGTCCCCCAGGCGCCGCAAAAAATACCTCCTGCGCCACTGTGACACGGGGATGGTGTTCAGGAGGTGCATGACAATGGTCTTCACCATGTAGGTGGAAAAGCCAAAGCCCAGCTGAACACGGGAGAAGAGCTGCAGGCACCTCAGGTGCAAGCTGTCAGGAGGGGCCTGCCTGGCGATGTACTTGAAGAATTTCACCTCTGCCACATTGTAGGCCTCTGGCCAGGTTGTGCTTAAGGTGAGGGCTTCCCTAGTCTGGCTGCTCACAAAGACATCAGAGTAACCTCTCCGCACCCCAAACAGCATCTCAATCCTGAAGCTTCCTTCTCCGTTGGTAACCTTGATCTGGCAGGAGCGTCTGGAGGGCAGCAGCGTTAAATGCCAGCTGTGTGACTGAGGCAGAGCTGGCCAGACTGCTCTCACCAGTTGGTAGAACCAGCGGGCAGTTTTGTGCACGTCGAGGTAGGAGTCGGTGCACAGGGTGTCCAGGAGGCTGAGATCCTGATTTTCCCCCAGCTCCTCCTCGGGGTGGTGCAGGAAGCACAGCATCTTCTCAGCCTTCTGCTCCTTGGAGCAGGTGCATTCCAGCTGCACGCGGACACGGAAGTTCCTCACGTGCCTGTGCTCTGCAGAGTCCAGCTCCAGGTGGAAGCTGTGGCCTCGGGGAGGAGTCATGGGGATGAGCACGCGGTACACAACATCCTGCTCTCGGGGACTCCAACCCTCAAAGGCACTGCCCACCCCAATGGCTCGCTGCAGGACTGGGTAGAAGCTGTTTGACAAGACGTGTCCAAAATAAACTGTATAATTGTCCATGAGGCGAATTGCCCACTCACAGCCTCCCTGCAGGTCCTGTACAGGCCACTGGATGCGCTCTAGAAGCCATCTCAGATCATTGCCAAGAACTTGGTCTTCTTCATCTTCCTCACTACTGTTCTCTGCCTCATCATTCCTTTTCATCCAGAAAATATACAGTCCCAAGAGAAGGACAAGGAGCCCAGCAACAGCCCAGACCTGCCAGGGCTGCAAGGCAAACCTGAGCAGGTCTCCCCAGGCTTCTCCACTCTGCCTCACATCCAGCTCCTCCACCTCCTGCTCCAGCTGAATTCTCTTCCTCTCCAAGTGTTTTGCACGCTCCTCCATGCGCCAAAGTGTTTCCTCATCCCAAACATCACCCACTGACTGCAGGTAGTGGATGAGGCTTTGCAGGAGCATGTAGAGGAATGTTATGGCATCCATGGTCTGCAGGAGGATGGAGAGAAGGCCTTGAGTGAGGCTACAAGGGAGGGAACTGCTGCTTGCTGGAGGGAGGACAGGATGCTCAGGGATCTGGGGGCAGGAAGGACAGGGCACCAGACAGTCATAGGTAGCAAGGCCTGTCCCACTGCCCCAGCAGCAGCAGCAGCACCGTGGCCTGCCCAAGGCTGTCCCATGAGGGGCTGTCCCTGCAGGCAGGGGGAGAGCCCAGCCCCGGGTGCAGCGTTTCTGCCCCGGCCCTTGTCCCCAGCCCAGCCTCCCCAGCACGTGTGCACTCACCGCTTGCCTGAGCAATGCAGGGCCAGCGTTACCTGCTGGGGCCTTTTAGAGCTGCCCCCATTGTGACACGGCTCCCGTGATGTCACAGCTGCCACAGCACATCACAACCCAGCCAGCCCCACCCTGTATCCCCACCTCCACTCTACCACTAATGTAGCCTGAAGCAATCAAAGGCTGGATACACACAAAATGCACACCAAACTGCAGGTGAAGTAGTTGAAGGGCTACAGGTGTGGCTTCTGTGAGAACCTTCTGTGAGGGTTATAGCTGCAGCTTGAGCAGCTCTCTTGCTGACACAATTCACAGTGGAGTACAAGATATGACAGTGGGTCAAGTGTGTGGTCCCACTAAATGGTCTCTGTACCTTCACAGTTGTTTAGGAGGAGTACCCACCCATCCTTGATTCCCTGGGGAGGAGGTGCCATGAGCACAAAGGACATGGAGAAGACAGTGCTTTGTCAGTGCTGGAAATCGTTGCTGCACCTTTCTCCAGCATCAGAAGCTCACTCTGGGAGTCAGATCCAAAGACAAAGAGGCTGTGGCAAGGAGCCTGGAACTAGAGACTCCTGTTGCCACATGGACACTGAATGACCTCCCTTTTTGAGAGAGTCAAATCCTTCTGGAAGTTTCACCCTGTGCAAAGATATCATTAAATGGCTTCTTGAGCAAATGCTTCCTCTGTTGAGTGTCTGTGCTTCACTTAGGCCAGGAATGCAGGCATCAATACTCACTGCTTGTGGCCAGTTGACCTTGGCTGGACAGAGAGAGAAAATAAGGACCAAAGGCTTGTGGGTTGAGACAAGAACAGAGAGATTGCTCAGGCTTATCTGGGGGAAACATATTTTATTTGCTACCAATCAAATCAGAGTGGGATAATGAAAAATAAAACCAAAATTAAAATATCTTTACCACACCTCTTTCTTCTTCCTGGGCTCCACTGATCACTGTTGCCAGTGCTGTGGGCCAGGATTCACACAGCACTTGGGTAGTTCTCCATGCTGGGTTCTCCATGACACAGCCACCCTTACCTCCTGAACACCAGAGGTCTTAGCCAGCTACCAAAGGCAAGTGACCAGCTTTGGGATTTTCTTCACTTCTGAATATCAGCCCATTTCCTTGACAGCTGATAGCTATCCACAGGAATTTGGCTTTGCAGACCTGAAATAACAAACTAGGAAGTATGAGGATCTCTGTGAAATCCAGCTTTAGCCTAAGTGTTTAATGAGCTGGCGTAAGATCACAGAATAAAAACCAAAATGACCCACGTGTGGAGACTGAATGTTCTGACCAGTTATGAGGAATAGATATTTATAGGAGAACTGTAAGAAAGTGTAAAAAATACAGATCATTTAATAGTTTTAGCCCTAAGCACAACAGGAAGTACAATCACAATCACATGGTAAGTAATTCCCATGGAAACAGATATTTTCATTAAACTGAAATTTATTTCGGGCTATAATCTGATTAAGGACACAGAATGCATAATGCTGCAGCAAGATGACATATGCAGAAAAAGAGAATGACTAAACTGTGGATATGACTGAAGTGTGAAGGAGGAAAAGCAGGACTCAGCGTAAGAAAACCCTGTCCCAGCACATCATGTTACGGGCAGGAAATGCTCCCTGCCCTCTATTACTACTGGATCCCACTGCCTGGATTTCCCTGCAATGGACTGGGTAAATAATGCAGGTGGAAAAAGTCAGCATGGCTTCTCCTTCCCTGGTCCCTTAACTGCGTCATGGATGTCTCCTAGCTCAGGAACAAAAGGTATTAATTAACTGCCTTACCAGATGCACTGCCTACGTGTCTGCCAAAGATGCACTGCCTACATGTCTGCCAAGGCTGTGACCAGCCCACCCTAGCTTCCCTTCTATCTTCTGTGGCCCAGGATTTGCCTCCAGCTCAAACCAGGGCTGCCAGTCTTTTTTCCAGTGGCACTGCAGGTTCCCCATTCCAGCTTGTCCAGACCAGCCATGGGTCCCAAAAAGCCAAGCCCACCAGGAGATCCTGCCTGGCTGAGCTGCAGGATGACTTCCTGACTTGAACTCATCCTGTCTCATCACCATGAACATGCTCCATGAGCACTCAGCAGGGCTAGCTGAACCTGCTGAGAGTGTCCAGGTCTGCCCTGCACCCTGGATGAGGGCAGTGGGACAGACAGACCACAGTGTTAGCACATTCAGCTTCCAGCTCCTGGACCCTGAGGGAGTCCTCAGTGCACCTGGGCACGAGGTTTGAAGTGCCATGGTAACCACATCCTGCCCCCATCCCTTGCCAGGAAACTACACCCCAACCCACCACAGTCTCTGGCAGCCCAGTGGATCTTGTTGCTCTAACTACAAGCCAGAGTTTGGGTGGCAGTCCAAAGGGAACAGGGGACAGTGGGGCAGAAAGACCTGAGGGTACTGATTGACAGCTGACTGGTTATTATACACAGGCAGGTTATTAAAGATTCTTCATATGAAGAAACAGATTGAGAAAAGTTGATGTATATTGCCTGTTCCAGAGCTAGAGAAAAACCAAGGTCACCAAACTTACTTGCAATCAAAGGTTTTTGGAGATGCAGGCTCCAAAATAGTGGCTTAGAGGGAAACTCAATTTAGTATATCTGTACAGACTGGAGGAGACAGCATAAGAAAGATGAGGTTTCTTGGTATCTTACCCACCCAATCAAACCACTGCAGCTGCCATCAATATCAAAAATCTCATGATCTTCCACGAGTTTCATGTTTTTTCCATCCATTTTCCCCTCAGAAAAACAGAGGAAATAATTCACTTAATGAATTACCTTCATGTCTGTTGAGAATGATGAAGACATGTTGCATCTGTTTATGTAAAGGGCTTTATCTTATGTCACAGGGTTGGGAGACTGAGGGAGACAAAAGGATGGAGTCATGGTTGTCCTTATTTTAGAGCAATAATTTAAATCTGAGGAAGAAGCACACCTTTGACGTGTAGCTTCAAAAGAAACTAAAGGAAACACAACACATCCTGTTTCTACAAACCCTTTTCCAGTAACCCTAAGGAAAAATCTTCAAATACATAAGGGTTTCGGAAGCTGCTTACCTTCATTCATAGTCTTCCTGTTTTCCTCTAAGGTCAAACAGATTTATATGTGAAAGGACAACCTGCAGTTGACAGAGTGAAGCCACGTGCCACTTCTTGTTTACACCAGTTCTGCAAAGCTAATCCCAGAGTCTCTGCTTTTTTCTTGTATTTTCAAACTCAATAAAACCACAAAGACTTGAAGAGCAGAATAGGTGGTGCATTTTAAATGCTCTCTCGAAGGATGATTTGCTTCAGTGTGTTCTCATTACTAAAGTAAGGAAATAGAAATAGTAATGAAATAGTGCTGAAATAAAAAAGAAGCAAATGAAAATGCTTGGAAGTATAAAGTCAAGAAAATTAGTAAGTGTTAACAATGTCCATGGTGCAGCCAAGCTCAGACCTCTCTGCTGTCTGTTCCAAAATCAACATCTGCATTCAAGGACTTCCCTCTCTCACCCTACAAATTCTTCCCAGTGGCACAAAATTATTCTTGAAGCTGATGGGAACAAGCTCTGACCATAATTTAAGTGACTTCTCAGTGCATGAGAACCATCCTTCTGAAATCAGCAGAGGCTACATTGCTGTAAGGTAACAGAGAATCACAGCCACTTAGGTTGGAAAAGACCCTTAAGATCATTGAGTCCAACCATTAATCCAGCCCACCACTGACCTGTGTCCTTAAGCACCATGTCTGATGATCATAGATGTTTTTTCCAACCTAAACAATTCTGTGATTTTATGACTCCATGGATTTAAGGGCATAGCCACTTTTTTATCCATATAACTGTGCACCCTGTACCAGTGTAATGTATTCCCCTGGATACACTGCAGAGGAATTGTTGGCAGAAGAACCTCTTCAGGTTTGGCACATATGCAGCCCACAGCCTGTGTGCCCAAGGTTTTGCTCTGAGCTGTTGGGGCTCTGCAGGGCTGCATGTCCCTGCCCTGTGCTGCCAGCAGTCAAGTGAAGTCCAAATGAACAGTCCAGCTGCATTTCCCTGAGGCTGCCCCTGAACACAGGGCAAGAAGGAGCTTCTGGGATCCAGTTCTTGGATTCAGCAGGAGACACAGGAGGGCAAACAATAGTTTTCCAAGCAAACTTCCCTGTGGACCCCTTACAGGCTATCCTCACCTGTTCCCAGAGCCTTCTGAGCAGGAGATGGCCCCCTGCCAGCTCCTCAAATCCTGACCCACTTTTCCTGAGAATTCAGCAAGTGAGAGTTTCACAGACAAGAGGAAATCCCTAAACATCATGCAGCCCAGAGAATGGAAAGTTTTTTCTTCGCGGGGGGGTTCGGGTTTGTTATGGTTTATTTTTTCTCCCCCGAACTTCCCAATGAATGCATCTGTTCCCTGCCAGTGCAGGATCCCAGCGGAAATCAGAGCTGGGAGGGCTCTTCCTGCCCGGGGGAGGCTTCCCAGGAGTGTGAGGGATTTACAGTCGACACCTCTCACTCCCAGTCCCCTGCAGTGTGGCACTGAGGGCCATGTGCAGTGGCAGGCTGCAGACAGCTTTGCTGGGGGCTGGTTATTTTGTGTACCTGCTGGTGGGTGCTGCCGTGTTCCAGGCCCTGGAGAGGACTGCAGAGAAGCAGGAGAAAAGGGCAGCTGCCCAGATGAAAGAGGCTTTTCTGCAGAACTTCACCCAGCTCACGGTGGCGGAGATGGAGCAGTTCATGGAGGTGAGTGGAGCCCTGCAGAAGTCCTTTCCCCAGCAGATGTTGTTTCCTGTAGGAACATCTGTGGATGGCAGGGAGAAGGAACTCTGCAGACCTGGGATATTCTAGAAACACCTGGTTTTATTGCAAGGGTAGTGGGTAAAGAGGGCTTTGCCTTCAGCCACCAGCCTGGGCTGAAGTGAAGCCCCAAAGAGAAAGGGAGAGAGAGAGGGTATGAGGTAAGGGACGTAAAAAAGCTAACGGGTAAGAGAGGTAAAAGAGCAGTAAGAGAGAGGTAAGAGAAGTAGAAGAGAGCAAGGACCTTGTTACAATACTTTATACTCCTTTTGTGTTGAATATCCTAATTTGCAGTGACCAACCAGCGCAAGATACAAAACCTACAAACTTTGCATGCAGCCTATGAGAACTACTATATTACCATATTATCCTATATTCTAAACTCTAAAGACTGCTTTTCTTATCTACTTTTTCCCTGATGCCTTGGCAGGGTGGAGAGGGGCTACATCCTTGGGTCCTTTTGTTTTCTGTCCTTCAACCTGACTCCAGTTAATCACCATCTTCCTGCCTGCCATGATCACATCTCAAAGCTGGCCTTCATTTCTATTTCACTCACAGGTTTTACATCTCCAGTATTTCTTACCAGGCAAAATCATATCTGCAAGCCCTTCCTGTCCCATCTTTCCCAGCAGTTTCCTACTCATCATTGCTGTGTGGGTAACTCTTCAATGCTTTCCTTCTGATTGTGTCACTTGGATGCTTCCAGCAAATCCTTCTCTGGTGTGAGCATGCAGCTCACTCCAGGTTGTATAGCTGGAAAAACCATGTGTGTATTAGCTATTAAAAATCCCCATCCCACAATATCCTGGATTTTTGGGAGTCTTGCTTTCTGTTGATTCTGCTTTTAGTGGAGCTGTGCTCATACACAATGAGTGGCATGGCAAGAAAAATGAGGCTGTCTGAAATGGATAGGTGTGGCTGCTACTTAAAATAGCATCACAGATAGCACAAAGGAACAATAAGGAAAGCTGTGTATGGAAAAAAATAAACAAACAAACAACAAAAAAAACCCCTTCAAATAACTACAAGGAGGGTGGCACGATCAGAGTTAGGTTTTGAGGATGCTGCAGAAGTGAAACAGGCAGCCTGGCCAGGGGGAAATATTTCTGGTCATGACACAAGAAGATGAAGATAAATAAGGCTGTCTCTTCCACTTGGGTGTTTCATAGCTCTGTCTGCTATAATGCAGGAGAAAATGAGGAGTTAAAGCCTTGCTAGAAGTATTTCCACGTGGAAAACTAGTGGAGCTCTTAATGGGCCAGTTCACAGAATAAAGAAATGTGGGGAAGAACTGGTGTTTCTAATAGCACAACCAGCAATTCAGCCCCTGTTTCACCCATCTTCTTCACCTTGTTTTTTATGGGTAGTGGAGAAGATTTAAAAAAAAAAAAGATGAGCTTTAAAGATAAAGAAATCTTTGTGCAAGGACTATGGAAATTATTTTTCTTAGCCTTGATTTTCTGAGACATCAACAAAAAACATAGTGAGAGAAGAAGCAGGGAGGAAGATTTTGCTGGTGCAATTTATTCCAGGCATGTGTCCAGGTTCTGGCAGGGCTCTGTCCTGGATTTTATCTCAGATGTTCCTGTACAAACCAGCCTGCCTTCCAGATGTCCAGTCCTATGTTCTCTGCTAAAGACAGGGACAACTGGGTGCTGTTTGCTTTTTAAATTTCATTTAAACTATATATATATATATATATATATATATATATATATATATATAATATAAATAACAGCACTTAGAATTTAAACCAAAAAAGAGTCTGAAAATGCATAAAGTGATAAATGATAGTACTGGAGAGGTGTGGAAGAAATATTTAATCAAGCCTTGTGTGGCAGGGCAGTCTCAACTCAACCCAAACCATCTCTGACAGATGTGTCTCTAACCTCCTCTCAAAGGCAACTTTGCAAACATTTGTGTAAATGTGTAAATTTATCTATGTGTATTCATGCATACAATTTGGAGAAGAATGTGTATGTCAGGCTTTGCAAATCAATGGACTTTCTCTGAATTTAATTCTGTGACACTAATCAGAATAGAGACTTGAAATGAAATTCTCAGCGCATCTTATGTATACCTTGCCATGACTCACTGATGCATCCCTGGGAGGGATCAGAGCCACTGCTCATACAGGTGGGTGATCAGATCTTGGATCCACCACTGCCATCTCAAGTGCAAGTCCAAATCCAACCACCAGCCACCCCCCATCTCTTAAACCAGTGCTCTGCCTCATCCTGGTCACCCACAGGATTGTGGTTTTCCAAACTACGTGGCCTGAAAGAAACAAGGTCCTTGGTCACACTAAAAGAAACAATTTCTCTCCAAACACCCAGTAGAGCAGTCAGCACAAACAGGGCAGAAGTTGAACACCCAAAACCTCTGGATAATGGCTTTCCAACCTTGGAGGGATAGATGTGGATTGTGTCAGACAATCTCTGAAGTGAAGTGAGTGGTACTCGCAGGAAAGGAGCAGTTTTTGGCTAAACCTGTAATATTTTTGCAGCAAGCACTTGAGAAAAGCAGTCATGATGATAACAAACTTTGCCTTCTCTTCCCAGAACCTGATTGAAGCCATTCAAAATGGAGTATACCCTGTTGGAAATCAGTCACAGTTCGAAGAGAGCAACTGGGATTTCAGCAACTCCTTCTTCTTTGCAGGCACAGTTGTCTCCACAATAGGTGGGTCTAATGCTTTCCATTTATGTGTGCTTGTGTGTGAGTGTTGCTTATTATATCTGCTTATTACGACATGAATGGATAATAGTTTCCAGCATAAAATCTCCAGCCCTTTGTTGTCATGGGTGGCAAGCAGGCATGGACTTAGTCCTAAGAGCTCCCCACTGCACAACCCTTCATGCTTTACTTTGTGTTGTCAGGTATCAGTGGCCTTTCCTATTATTTCCCACTTGTTTCTTCAAGTCATCTGTTATAATGTTCACTCTGCTGATATTTGTGGGTGGGAGATAAACTTCGTTTTCCTGGTGTTTATTCTGGGCTTTAAATCTGAGAGTGCTGTAAAGCATAAAAAATGTAAGGAAAGAAGTGAGTTGTGCTGGGGCCTGGGCACTGTCTCCCTAACCTTTTTTGAGCTGTTAATTCACATATTCAATTAGTAACTTGCCAGGAGGAAAAAAATTGGAAGGGGTAAAGGCAAATGCTGAGAATTTTACACTGCTGCTTCAGTCTGTTCTGACCTTTACAGAGCCTGACTGCCCCACCTGCTTTGTCCTTTCTTTCAAATGTACATCCCAAAAAGTGCAGCCCTGCCAAACCTAGGGATAAAATTCACCCTGTTGGCACTTGCTTCACAGTCATGCAGTGGAAGTCAAATCTATGTTTTTACAGAGTGGTGCTGAGGCTTCACTCCCACCAGACCCTGAGCACCTCTGCCTCACTGATCTGTGAGTGTGACATGTCCCCAGTAGTGTCCCAGCATCATGGGAGCTGTGTAAATGCTCCCTGAGCCCACAGGGAGATTACCTGCTGTAGAAGAGGAGGGTTCTGACCCATCATTGAAATGGGAATATTTCTGCATCAGGGAGCACAAAACAGCTCGAGCATTTGGGAATCTAGTAGCCCAAAAATCACTCAGTTGTTTTGTCTTTTCCCCCAAAGAAAACATTGCATTTTCCAAGCAATGGATGCTTTGAGATGAACTTGGGAAATGCATTTTCCCAGGGTCACTGATAGCATAAGGACACACAAAGTTCAGTACTCTTGCATTTGGGGATGTACCTCATGGGGTCCAAGAGTCTTGAGGCTAAAGGACATGTTTGGAGTTGTTCCCCTACTTAGATAAATCCTCTCTCAATAAGACTTTAAGACAAACATCTCTCTGGCATGAATAAATCAGCCACCAGCAAGGCCTGGACTAATTAGCACCATCTATTCTAATGCACACTGCACTGCCTTGGGACTGGATCAGTATCTGGACAAAGCAATTGCTGGGATGTAGCCAGGGAGGTCACTAACACACAGGCAGATCTAGAAGAGGCTGGAGATGGCTGCATGTGATTCTATCAGCCCTGATGTCTTCCAGATCCTCAGGCTTCTATTTTCTGACTTTCCATGTATTTGTCACAGGACAGAGCATGTGTCCCATAATTACTTCTTGATGGTGTTTTTGTTCCCAATATGGCTGTGTTGGGAACACACAGTGCTCTCTGCATTCTCCCAAACATGCAGGGTGAGCCACTTCATCTGCTTGCTGCCTTTTTCAGAAGAAAAAATGGTGCATTTGGGCTGAGAAGCACTAACCACATCTTTTAGGGTCAAAGGCAGCCTGGATTGGAGTAGGGGTGAACGTGACTGTGAATTGCTGTGGTTCTTTGGAATATCTCCTCTGACCCATCTTTTTTCCTTTTTTTTTTTTTTTTTTTGATAGGCTATGGCACATTACATCCTAAAACTGCTGGGGGACAGATCTTCTGTGTGTTTTTTGCTCTTTTTGGAATCCCTCTGAACATTGTTTTTCTGCACCGTGTTGGTAAGATGCTCTCACTGCTGTGTAAAAAGCTGGGGAAATTCCTGTATGAGAAAGGCATGAGAAAGGTAATTGGTTTTTCTTACTCAGGCATAGTTATATGTTCTTTTCTAGTGTTTTTCTCAAGTTTTATGCTGCTTTATCCTCAAATATATTTGCTCTTGTGCTGGGTTAGATGTTCTAGGGCAGGAAAAGAGACATTCTTCACTTGCAGAGCTAAGCAGACATGTCAGCCATAGAGGAGACATTCAGAGACAGGGATGCATTTTGTCTTCCCATCTAGATGGCAGAAATCCAGCCCCCTTCAGCAATCAGTGGAGAGACTGGGCTTCCCAACCCCACTTGAGACATTTATCTCAGTTGCCTAAACCCTAGGGAAGTGCAATGCATCCCTTTGAAACCAGTAAGAGTGATTAAACATCTCACCTTGAGACAGCAAAAAGCAGATGAGCTGTGCAAAGCTGTAAAAATTAAGTGAGATGAAGAGGTTTCCATGGATATTGACTCAATGCATGGTGTGTTACCCCTCCTAATTGGTTACCCAGTCCTTTAGTGTCCCTCCACCCTCAGCTTTGACAGAAAGGAGGCATCAGCCTGAAGTTGCCCATTTGAGCCTGGTTTCTGAAGGATGAGGAGACACCTGTAACAAGCTAGAGACAGGATATCTTTTATCTGGGTTATGCCTCAATTTATTTTCAGCACCTCCTCATCTCTCAGCACTGCTGAGGAAGTGAGAATAGCTTTTCTCTGTCTCCTGCTGTAATTCTCTTTCAGGACAAGGTATGATTGCTACAGATAACCCTGTTCAGATTGCTGAATTTCTTGTCATATCTGGCAAACTTAAACAGAAGATAAGGCTCTGTCAGATACAGACTCAAGCATGTACACAATACATGAAGGCATGAAAAGTTATCCAGCAGTTGCCATTAATTTCCAGGCAATCTGGCCTTGGAAAATTCTATACATAGAAACTATGTGTGTCTGGCTGATAAATCTCTACATATAACAAGTGTTGTTCTCTAGTCAAACCTCCTTCATGATTGCTGGGAAATAGAATGGTTGAAAAGTCACTGTGCAGGCTCTTCTTTATCAAGAGCTCATTAGTTAAATTTCTTTTTGTAGTAAGATATCCACTGGGTAGGAGCCAAGTTGTGGCATTGATGCAATGAGGAATAAATCAGTAATCAAGACTCTTGAAGATAGTACTGTCAGAAATGGTGTCATTATTTTTTGTAAAAAAAAAAAAAAAAAAAAAAAAAAAAAAAAAAAAAAAAAAGCCTCTTTTCCCAGGCAAATCTGAATTTAGGTGCCAACCCTAAATACCTAAAAGTTAAAAATGAAGTTGTATGGTGATAAGTGGAAATGGTTTGACTCTGGTAAATGTCATTAAATAGGAATTCCTCCAACAGTCACAGTCATTGATACAATCAGGTAGAAGACTACACCTTCCAGGGCCATTGCGGACATGCAGCACCCATAACACCTGGCAGCTTCTAAACAAAACTAAGATATTTCCAGAGGAAAAGTGCTCAGTAGAAATCCTTCAGATCCTCCTGATCCCAAATAGCCACTTACTTTGAATATCCACCATTATATATGGCTTTTTTGTGTTTTAAATCATGATTATAATTGGACTGGTTTATTTTTTCAGAAGAAGATCACGTTTCTGACCCTTTTGTTCTTCCTGGTGACGGGGATCCTGGTTTTTCTGTGCCTGCCATCAGTCTTCTTCCAGATAACAGAGGGCTGGTCCTACAGTGAAGGAATTTACTTTGCATTTATCACCCTCAGCACCATTGGCTTTGGGGATTATGTAGTAGGTAAGGTTGGTTCCAGGGAGGAAACACCTCAAAACACCAGAATAATGACTCCAATTCCCATGGATTGACTGAATGTACTGTAGAGACAAATCTGTCAAGTGTCTTTGCCTAGTCTTTGCCTTGTACAATTTTGGGGAGAAATATTCACTTCTCTGGGTTTGTATGTGCTGATAAGAGCACAAAGTCATCAAAATATAAGGAAATGAGGTGCTTTGGGGTGCAAAGAAGACAAGTATCTTGGTGAGGGAAGGGTGAGAGAAGGCAAAGTGGAATTTTTATTGCCAAGAGGGAAGGAAGAGTTTATGGCAGTTGTACAAAACAAGGTTTGTATCACTGCTTCAGCCATCTCAGACTTATGTTTCACTGTGTAGAGTGAAGAAATAAGTGATTATGTTTCAGAATATATGACTTCACACAGCAGAGTAAAAGATGGAAACCTCAGTCATAGGAAATTGGGCAAATCTACCCACACTATTAAAAGTGGGGCTTAACTACATACATCACTGCAAAAGTGCCCTTCTTTGGTCTCCTGAGTATCTCTGGAGGTTTTCTATCCTCACAAGACAGAGCTTAGGATTTCCCCTGATGAAACACTGTCTAAGCTGCACTCAGCCATGCTGCAATGCATCTCAAAACATTTCCATGGAGCTGCTGGCCAAAATACACTCTCCATGGAAAAAGTTTCCAAAGGAACTGTAAAATAATTACCAGGAGCCAAATCAGTGTCAACAGAAGAAGCAGGAAAACAACTGAACTCTAATTTCTCTAAATCTATTCCTTGAAATAGTCTGCTGTACAGAATGGTGGGGAGTGGCTGATGCCACTGAGCATCAGGAGAAAAACTGAGCATCAGAATGTGGCATTGTCTTTCCTTGTCCAAATCACAGGTGTGTTATACAATAATGACAGCAAATCACAGCCTGAAAACCATGACTCCCATAGCACTGTCCTTCTCTGCAGCCATACTGCTTTACAAACACAATTAATTGTATTTTAACTTTTTAATTGTTATTTAAAACAATTAGATAAGCCTCGTGGCTCTATGATTTCATCTTCATTAGGATGACTTAACTGGAGTTGGAATTTTTTTCCATGCCAGTATTTATCCTAATTGGCCTTATCAACAGTAATAAAATGTTGATAAGTTTAATGCTTCACATCTTCACAATGAAGCAAGCAGAATCAATGACTGCTCTGAGAATTATGCACTGAGAATTGCTTACAGATGACAAATGGTTATGCACTGGCCAAATGGAACAGAACATGTTTGAGTTGATTTGCATTTTAGTAATTCAAAACTGATTTGTAGCTGAGCCTGTTTGGTGTAGGGAGACATGCCAGGAAGATGGCTCAGGCTGGATTTAGCTGTTGGGAATACGTGAACCTATAAGTGATATGTCTAGGGTGAGACTCCCTGATAACTGAATATTCTCATCTCAAGTCCAGTTTTGGGTTAACATTACAAAGATATCACTTGTTGCTTTGCAAACCCCACATCAGGAACTCCAGATAAGAGCACAATGAGGAGATGCTTTGTACCAAGGCTGAGAATCCCTTTTTCCAACTCAATGCCAGCAGCAGAAAAAGAAACAGCTGTTGGATACCTGTCCATGAGGACAAACCTGCTCACTGCTGCCCCATTTCCAGAGCTCTTGGGTTACAAAGAACAAAAATCTTGCACATTAATCTATGCAGTACAGAGCACTGCAGGACTTGAAAAGAGTTGCCAGCATCCAGGCTCCTTCTGGGCAGGTTCAGCATAAGGTTTGTGGTGATCTCCTTGTCCATGCACATTGCTGTGTCATCAGCTATATGAAGTGACCTTTGGCAGTGATTTGAAGCACTCCATGAGCAATATCACCAATAGTTCTGCAGATGCCAGGGCCACATCACCTGTGCCATGATGATCATGTTGTGTGGGGCCAAGCAAATGCTCTCTGTATGTTGGGGGTGGGTTGCTGACATCTGAAGGATCAAAGTGACCCATGCAAACCAGAGGGTGTGAGGTCCTGGCTGATGCTGAGAGGATCAGACTGTGTGAAATAAGCCTTGGCCCACTGGTTTCCAGTATAAGAAGTTCTGTTCTTGGCATGTGTCAGTACATCCTCATCAGTCACATAGTTTTTTTAATGGAGGGACCTCCTGAAGCCATTTAAAAGTGAGGTAGGAATTGGAGCTACTGTCTTTGTATAATTACGGGTACCTGTAATTTAAAGAAAGTATTTATTAGGTTATAATCACATTCTATAGAAATACAGGGAATTACAATCACCCAGATAATAATGGTTGTGTGGTTATAGTGGCCCACTGTGTTCTGCTTTTTGTGCTTTGGGAGTTTGGGTATAATTCCAAGATAATACAATCCAATTTAACACTGCTTCCCACATTATTTCATTTACCTGTACGTGCAGCAGTTGAACTGGGATTGATATGCAGTAAGGGGGGAAAAAAGTAACCTACTCTGATGGTAATTCACCTCAATCACAGAATCATAGACTCAGAGAATTATTCACTTCAATTCCAGTGTGTCATTTGACAGGCCAGCATATTTGTATCATGTTTATTGCATATATCAGTTTATTGCAACAGTAAGAGAATTGCCCAGCCTTAACCTGATGCTATGGAGTTGAGAGGCTCCACTACAGTGAAAAAATCACCTTAAAGTACTCAATATAAAATATATTGATGAATTCATTAGGCTGTTCCACTTTACACTGGCAAGGCAATTTAAACTTGTTAATTTTCTCCTTCTTTCTCCCCCCTTATCTTCAGGCAAACAGTCTGACAGGAAATACTTTTCCTACTATCGAGTGCTCGTGGCCATTTGGATTCTTTTTGGCCTTGCTTGGATCGCTCTGCTGTTTAATTTATTGACAACAGTACTAGAAGATACTGAAAAAATAATTGTCAAGGATCTCCAGCAAATTGGAAAGGTGAGTAAGGACAATGTAGGAAGCCAGCAAAGAAGATGCTGGCCTGTTCGATTTATTCCAGAAGAAGAACTGCCACCACCACGTGCTGGAGTGGATGCACGGAAAATGGAGTCATTAACAGCAGATTCTGAACACACAAAAAATGATAAAGAAGTGTTTTCTAATAGCAAAACTATTGCCATAACGTGTCAATAATTTAATTCTTCACTGGAATTAATTATTCTAAAGAAATTTCCATAGAAATTAAATTTCTCCTGCCTTTTGCTGAGATATGACCTTCAAGACTTACAGTTACACCAAGCCTGAATATTAATGGTAAGAAATTTGCTCCTCAGATTGCAGCTAGGTTGTGCTAACAGCCTGAGAAGTGCACTTGCTTTGCAAGGTGTTTTTAAGGTGCTTTCACAAAAATGCAGAGGAGGGGCATGGAAGAGCTTGCTGGTTCTGTTTGGATTTTGCAGCTTGCAAGAAATCATGTCTCTTCCAGGAACTGACATGCACAAGCTTTTCTGGGGCATTGCAGAGCACTTTTGGAAGAAGAAATAAGGTTATAGAACTTAATAGTTGTATGGCTTGAGGCATCATATTGGCTGAGGCGTTATGGTCTGAAAGACATGTTTAAATGGCAAGACCTGAGACATTGGAAGCATCTAATGGACAGGGTTATGGAAAGGTTAGCATGTTAGAAATGATTGATTCTACCTCTTCCTGTTTTATACTAAGATGAATAAAGGCAATTTCAGCTTTTATCCCTGTGGCTCCAAAAAACCTTTCTGATGGTGTTTATAAAGACCACACACACCCATGTCTTTAATTCAGTTTTTATATTTATTTTATTCTGTAAGTTTTTCGTAAGAACAGAGACCAACTTGAAGGGAGGAGTCTTTGCTGCTGTGTTTTGATTCTATAGGAACTGTGAAGCCATTTAGCAATGATTTTATGGTGCTGTTGCTTTCCAAGGGTGAGAGGTGTCTAAACCTTCAACCAGGTGAAAAAAAAAAAAAAAAAAGGACAGATCTGGGCATGGTTTTTCAGACATGCTGTCTGGCCTGCAGGCCACCTCTGGGTGAAAACTCTGACCTTCAAAGGGTTGATCTATGTGCCACAGACCTTCTCTGTGCCAAAAAAGCATGAGAACCCAACCCTGAGGAGCTGGCAAAGCAGCTGGGGCACATAGAGCCATAGAGGTGAAACATCCCATGTGTGTTTATGGTCACAGTGCAGCCCAGCCCCATCTCTGCCCATGCCTCATGTGTCCCCCAGCAGTGCAAGGCTCAGGCAGCTCTGCCATGGCCCAGCACAGGGGCCAACCCCTCTGCCCATGCAGGACTTGGGGTCTCTGTACATCAAAGTCCATGAACTTCCCCAAGTGCTGAACTCACATCAGCACCCCCAGCACCCCCAAGGCAGTTTGGAGCTTTACCACACCAAGTCCCTCACTCTGACAGTGCTGAACCTGCCACCTGACAGGTTATTGGGAGCCTCTCAAGCTCCTGAATAATAATTTCTTTCTCACCCTCCAGGTGTTATTTACAGCATGACCAGTCCATGCCAGAGTTATTCCTGTATGAAAGGGAGAATAAATTACAGCCATAAAAGCAATTTCAGGTCATAAAGATGCAGTCAGCCTTGAAGTTGGATTCATAACTATCTCAGTCAAACAGAACCATGCTTCTTGCCAAAGCAATTCTGCTGGTTCAAGACCTGGCACGTAGACCTGGCCAAACATGTACTTTCTTTCCCTCCACAAATTATTTTCCAGTGTTACTCTCAAGGCTGACTCCTCACCTCATATGTCTCACTGTCAGCAAACACTTCTGAGGCAGCAGGAAGGAGACCTGGCTGAAATCAAGGAAGGGTGGCAGGGGTATCATAGGACACAAAAGTCTTGTACAAGCCTGAATCTTTTTGCTGTCACAAGAAACACCAGAGCCAGGCAGAGAAAGCAGCTAGATACTCCTAGGTAGAGATCTTTTCACCTTTCTGTTTCCCCCTCTCATTGAACATTAACACACATTATTATTTTCCAGGCATCATTCTGTTCTCTTTTTTTCTCCCAGCCCTTCCTAGAAGGCTCATTAACCCCACTCCCAGTCTAATGCTGGGACTGTCAGGGCTGGTTTAGGGGGTGTGATGGTCCTGCCTTGGGGTGCAGTAGTCGTTTGGCCCAGCCTCTCATAATTCCTTCCATGCCAGTTCCTGGTGTCTGATGTCACCCAGACCTAACAGGGGGTTTCTTCAACTTCTTCCCACTTCTCCCTGTGCTGACAAATAACACAACTCAGCCCTGGAACAAGCTGCTGATGTCCCACTGTAACACAGAGTAAACAAAGATGCTTTTTTTAGACATTTCAGGCAGGGCAAGAGAGACATCCCGTGGACTCTGACTGTAAACAGCAAGCACAGAGCCGGGCAGTGGCTCTTGGGGCAAAATAGGACAAATTCTCCTTCCTTTGCCCTGGTGGGTGTTTAACAATGAGCCTTGAAACCCAAGCACTTCCCATTTCCAGGGGTCCATCTGTCCTGTGTAGCTATTGCAGACCTTTTGACTCATTCCTCCTGCCATGCTCCAGGGTAAGGATGTGGCACAGAGGGACTGAAAAAGCCACCTAATGCCAGAGGATCCAGGAAAAATTAGCCAGGAATAGCCATCATGGGGCTGTCCATCCTCAGGCACCAAGAATTGAGGTGTTCCTTCAGCTGTAGATGCCAGCCTGGGAACATAGAAAACACACCTGCAAGGATAAAAGAAAATTACAAAAATAAAACCTCTCAGGAGGAACTCAGCTGCTCTGAGAAAAAAGGTTACCCGTTCATAAATCTTTATGGAGGAGAAGGGTCTTAGCTTTGCTCCTTGTGCCCTCCAGTGGCTGCGTGCTGCAGACCCTTTCCCTTCACATCCCTGCCAGGTTTGGGTGGCTTTTCTCCACCTCCCACCGTGCACCTCTGTTCTGTCAGTGGGAACCAGAGGACACCACCCTGTGTTTTTATCCAGTTCACACGGGCTTGGAAAAGGCTAAAAAAACGCCTCCTTCTCCAGAAAGAGATGGGGATGAGCACCTCACACTGGTCCAGCCAAGGTTCCTGCCTTATGCCCACTCTGGGACACTGTGTGGAGGCCAGCTGAGGTTGTGATGGCTTTCTGACAGCAAATCATCACGAGAAGGATCCTCACTGGCAGCACACATGATACTGATGATCCCCTCAAGTGCCCCATGCAGAATCTTCCCATGCACAAAATCTGCTCCAGGGTCAAGACACACATTCCCACCCCCTGCCTCACAGGGAAAGGGATTGGTCTGGAAAAATGTGCAAAAAAGGCAAGTTTGGGTGCAGGATCTGGGGCCTCTGCAGCAGCCTGGAGGGCAGGCAGTGCCTCATGCAGCACCAGGGGTGGAGATAGGAGCTGCAGATATGTGGAAGGAAGAACCAGCACCAAAGGGTGTGTGGTCCTCTCTGCTGGGAAAGGCAAGGGGAAAGCCTGGGAAAGCTGCAAGCCAGGGTGGGAGAAGAACTTTTTTGGATGTGATATTGTTCCTCGTTCTTAAGCTGAACGATAAATCTGTCTCCAGAAGGGCTTAGGCACAGTGACAAATCTCCCCAGGGCTGGAGCAAGAAGCCTTTTCCAGCATTATCATCCTCAGAGCATCGCACAACAGCAGCAGGAATTGTCCTCACATCACACCTGCAAGGGGGAATTGTTGATTCTTGTGCAGGTAACAAGGCCCCAGAGAAAATTCAATGTATCCCAAATTCATGCAGCAGAACTCTGGCTGTCCAAGCCAGGACCAGGTATTGCTTACTGATAAACTAGACCCAGACAGTGGTTCTGTAGTTGTTGAGGTTAAAAAAAAAAAAAACAAAACAAAACAAAAAAAAAAACAAAAACAAAAACAAAAAAAAAAAAAAAAAAAACAAAAAAAAAAAAAAAAAAAAAAAAAAAAAAAAAAAAAAACAAAAACCCAAACAAACTTGAATTGAGAGCAGAATTAAAGCAGAGATTCTACTCCACATCTGGAGATTTAAAATAATCCCAAGATTTTTAATTCATGAGTATAAGCCAGGCTTTGCTCTTCTTCTGCACGTCCCCCTTGCCCAAGGGAGAGAAACAAGGAATAAATCCGTTCCAAAGCCCCTGTTCTGCCAAGTGACAGAGTGACAGAAATCCTCTGGAGTCCAAGCAGAAGGGCTCTCCACTGGCAGATCTGTACAGCCTGCAGCCTTTTCTGGGAGCAGCTCAAAGCCCTCCCTGTGACCCATTCCCACTGCTCCACACAGGGGAATCCAATTTTCACAGAGCAGCCTCCTGTGCAACTGCCAGCTCTCCCACTGCAGCTTGTTTTCAAACGGGAAACATTTCCAAGGCAAGCCAAGCACATTAAACCAGCTGCTGAAAAACTCCAGGAGTAGCATTGTGAAATATATTATCTGGGATTAAATGGCAGCGGCATGTTCCTGCATTCAGTCTGTGTTGCTCCTCATACATCACCCACATCTTTGCTGCCAGCTGGGAAACTGTGTGCACTTCTGCACTTGAAACCAAGGGAAAGCCATGAGGAATTATTTTCCCCCTCAGAAATTCAATTGCCTCCAGAGAGAACACGAGAAACTACACTTTGATCTGTCTTTAATTAGTATATGGGCTGTTGGGGATCATTTGAGGTCTCCCTCAATTAATTGCCAGTTCATTTGGAGAGATTATTTTTTTTTTTCTGGAAGCAGAGGCACCGTTCAAAGCGGTGGAACACCTTGGCTAATGGAACATCACACAGCCAGTGGGATTTTTTTTTTACAGCAATTGCTAAGCATGGGCCACACACATGCTGTTTTCCACTCTGTCACACTTGGACTTGTGCTTTCTTGCCTGACTCGTGACCAAAAGGCTGGATCCAGCTCAGAACTGGTTTAACAAACATAACTAATCACTCTACAAAGGCTTGCTTGTAATCCATCCCTAATGATCACACCCAAAGAAACAAAACCCCCGGGTTTTGGTGCCAGCCAAGTCCCTTGTACCATCCTAGCAGCATTCAAAGTGGTGTTGAACATGGATTGTACACCAGATCTCACTCTGTGAGGAAAGGGGATCCTTTGGGCTCCCTCACATGGATGTCTGAGGACCAGCCTGGGGCTACACTGACTTTACTACATTACTAGTAAAGTCAATATTTAGCCCTTCTGGGGCTAAAAAGTTGGAGGGAAGCAAAAATGCTGCCTCCAGAGAGCCTTGTCCATGCTCTTGCCTCCCTGCAGCCAGTCTCACCTCCAACCCAGAACAAGAACTAAAACCTGCTTAGAAAATTCAGCATTTCCTATCCCAAGTGGTTCTGGACTCAGTTAGGGTAATTCTCCTCCATGGGGTTTGGAAAGGTTCATTATGCTGAGCTAAAATTAGGGCAATTATTGAATCCATTTGATTACCAGCTCGACATGATTTAGGAGACATGTCTCCTGAATAAAGACTTTCCAAGTTTCTCCTTCAATTACTCTTCCATTTGTGGTTGGAAACTACATATGTACTTTGTGGTGAGATGCTGAAGCATGAAATAATACATCCCCAGAAAGAGAGATACCCTGATAAGCAGAACAATAATAATAACAAGCATGAGTCATTGAAAAATGAAGGGAGGTACAATCTACAGTTCAAGTTGATGGCTTCCTTGAGAGGGATTAGCCAGAAAGATGCTGATGTTCTCAAAGAACAAATGTGGTTTGAGGTGAATCCAGCTTCTTAAAAGTAAAAGATGACTGTTCATCTTTTGGCATGGAGAAAATCATGCATCAAGACCAGAAAAGAGCATAAGTCAGAATTTGTACTCAAAGTCCCACAGAATTCACAGTTCTGTTCATCTAAATGACTCATTCAGTGCTTTAAAAGCAAGGTTAAGGTCTTAAATTTAAAATGTCTTTGGAGATTTACTGGAAACCAAGGATGAAACCTAGGCAAGTTTTCTCTGTCTGTTCTCAACTTCAAAAGTCCAAGCATTAATCTCAAAATAAAATACACACTGCCTGAGAATTAGAATGGGCACTTTCCAGTTGCTGGGCACTAATTCTCCCTATCCAAGCAGTCTGCCTCTTCACAAAGCATGCAGGAGCTATTCAGCATCTCTGTTGTGCAAGTCTGTCACAAATCAATGCTGGGTTTGGGGCCTGTATATTGCCCCAAAGTAGATACAAATCAATTGGAGGTCAATGCCAATCTCTGCAGAACTTCAGCCACTTTCCCAATAGAAGTCCAACACATTATGTTTTTTAATATATTTTTTTTTCTTTCTTCCTTTCCTTGCTGATTTATTTCTTCCTTACAGCCTTCAAGTGGATGATGGGATGAAGAATGGATGCAGCAGAGCTCTCTACAGTCCCAGGAGTGCATGGGCAGCTCCTGGAGAACATGGCCCAGCAACAAGGCACACAAAGTGCTTAAAGGCTGAGTGTAACGACAACCATGGTAGCACATTTGGGTAATGCCAAATAGCCAAAAATTGCCAGGGGGAAACAAAAAAGAGGAATTTCTAGAAGTGGTTGTAAAAGTCTATTCCTTGCTTGCAGCAGGTGTAAGAGCGAAAACCTGAACAAAAGCTGCCCACGCTTTTTGCTCAAACATGGGTCATTTTTAGGGCTGGGGTTTGGTAACAACACTTCCCAGTCATTGTCTCACAGGTCTCTGTAGGAGCTCAGCCTTCTTGGCAAAACAACCAGTGAGGGTGGAAAACATCCTCCAGGGATGTCAAGGGAGAAGCAGATTTTGGTGCATGGAATTTGGATACTGGCATTTGTAGCAGTGAACAGAATTCAACCCTACAGGAGTGGGAAGGGCTTTGGTGTGGCAGGCAAGGTGCCTTCCAGCTACTCTTCTGGGAAGTTAAAACATGACAGGAAACTTCCATCTCGACCCCTGCTCTGGGACATGGTTTTCTCAGTGAATATGGTTCAAGGACAAAACTGAAGAGTGGCAAACTCATGCTAAACCCCCCAAAGCCCACACTTACTTCACACATGCCAAAAAGCAGAGCAGTGAGTCACAGAAATGAGAAATGTTGTCACTCCCCCACCAAGGCCATCTGTGGTGACAGCAGGGTGAGGAGAGGTGGCAAAAAGGACAGGCAGAGCACTCTCCCCTGTGGGATTATGGATAAGTGGCTGATTTTTGAGATCAGCCTACACAATAGGTAAATAAACCCCATTTATGCACAGGTGTCCATCAGCTGAGACAAGAAGTGCATTGTGGCTGTAGAAGGACTTTTTACAAGGACATGGAGGGACAGGACAAGGGGAAATGGGCTTCAGACTGACAGAGGGCAGGGTTAGGTTAGATATCAGAAATAAATTGTTCCCTGACAGGGTGTTGAGGTCCTGGCAGAGTTGCCCAGAGGAGCTGTGAGTGCCCCATCCCAGCCCTTTCCCAGGCCAAGCTGGATGGATGGGGCTTGAAGCAACCTGGTCTAGTGGGTGTCCCTGTCCACGGCAGGGGTTTGGAACAGGATGGTCTTTTAGGTCCTTTCCAACCCAAATGATTCCGTGTTCCCAGGATTCTGTGAACTCACTGTGCACACACGCGACAGAGCCTGCAGATGTCACCATCAACCCAAGCAAGAAAGAGGCACAGCACAAACCGTGCAGAAAAACCCCACTCACAGACTTCTCCTTCAGTCCCTGCTCCCCTGCCTGGGACAGACAGACAGACGGGAGGGTTTCCAGTCCACCTGGATAAAGTGTTCGAATCACAGATAAAATCAACGAACGTGGTTTATAGCTGTGCATGCAAATATTTTGTATACACATGATGCTGATGTAGACAGCATGGGTGCTTCCCTGTGTTGTGTACGTGCTCATTATTCATATATATATATATATATGTAATCACCTATATGTGTGTATATATATATATGTATGTATGTATGTATGTATAAAGTTATATATATTACTGCATAACTTTTGGCCTGAAGAATCACAAGTTCTTCGCCAACAGCTTTTACCTGAAGGTGAAAGCAAGGCGTGTTCTCCAGCGCCTTTTCTAACCGTATGCATATTCATCTCTCCCAGTCCACATTCCTGTGTCCCATCCAGCTGATGAGCTGAGAAATGGAGCCATCAGCCCCGCAGAAAGGATCTGAGAGCACAGGCACAGGTGTTCGCAGAGAAGGAAGACTGTGTGCCCTCCAGTCCGTGTAGTAAGGTCAGTGTTGACTTTTCAAGGAATTGGTTGTCTCCTCTATTTCCCTTGGCTTGTTAAGTTCGTTTTATGGCTCTCTCTCAGCAATTTAAATTTGCCTGTTAAGAAACAAAAAAGGCTTAAAAAAATCCCAGCTCTGTCTCTTCTTCCCTTGAACTCTGCCCTCCCCTTAATGTCCACAAGATTAAGTGCATTCAGCATTTAAGGGGAAGGAAAAGGCCCTCAGCTCTACCCAAAGCTGACATTTACATCGTCCCTGTCACAACGTGGAGCTGTGACCCAGAAAAAAAGACACAAGCAGAGCCAAGCATTGAGGCAGCAGAGGTGTGGGACCCCAGGGGCACTGCTGGTCACTCTTCCAGGGCTGCAGAGGGGTGTGCAGGGTGGCAGAGCACCCTCCAACCCAACCTTGTACCCGCAGATAACTGGGGGGATATTGGGGGGCTGTTGGTTTAAACACGCCCTTCCCCCTGAACATCACATTCAAAAAAAAAATATTACCAAAGGAAAGCTTGTAGGGTACAGAGGTGTTGTTTTTACATGAAAAGATCCTCAGGGATCATCCTCACAAAGTTTGAGCAGGGCCTGGAGGGATCATGACAAGGAAGATTAATGGATCTCTCCCAGCCATGGGTTGTCAGTTAAGTCAAGCACTGCTAATGCAGGATGCTGTCCCAGACCTCTGTTAGCACAATGACGAAGCTTTTTTTAAGTCCTCTGTGTAAAAGGCATAATCCTTGTATGCCAATGGATCACATCCTCGAGATCCCCAGGGAGCAAGGCAAATGTGGAAAGAAAGGGAAAGGAAATCCCTTATTTCATAATGGTGCAAACAGACATGTCAGGAGAATTACATCAATGTGCAGCACATGTGAAATTTAATACCCCTCCTAATGCATTTAGATGAGGCAAAATGTAAAGTCTGTACTGCCTCTGGGAATAATTCTGGTAGGAAGCTTTCACCACTAGGAACCAAGGTCTTTCTACTTACTCTGGAATTTGAGCCTTTGTTTTCAAAGCCTTCCTGAGAGACTTCAAAATCAAGTTTGTTACGTGCACGTTACTCTTTGAAGATCTGTCTCCCAGAATGAAACACTGGTGCTCTTCCCAGCCTTGCTGGTGTAAATAAAGAGCAGCACGGTTGAAAATCAGTCAAATATTCACAAATATTCACAAGGGTCCATCCAGCCTGCAAAAGAGAAGAGGCTTTGCACTGCAGAAAACCAAGATAAGCAAAGACAACAGAGCCCTTATCCTTTGCCTGGTATCAGCTGGCGTTGCTGCAGGAGTCCATCAGACTTGCATGGATTTCCACCAGCTTTGACTGTGGCCCATTAGGCTCTCAAAGGCTTACAAACACAATATTTGATTTGGAGTCCTTGCAGACAGGAGGAGCCTGAAGTCTTCTCACTGGTTTCCCTCCCTTTTATCAAGCCATGGATATGGAATTCAGCAAAGGATAGAGCTCGGATGTGGCTTGAATTCAGACAAGTGACTTAAAGTGATGGTTTCCCCCCCTACCAGGCTGCAGATGATCGATGTATTATGCATGAAAATAGTGCCAGGCACAGATGGGGTGGGAGTAGAAGGTGTGAGCTGATAATGACAGCAGCCAAGTTCTGCTAGAAAAGACTCTACAACGCGCTTGCATGTTGGGCAGAAAAAGGATGCAACATGCATGAGAGGCTAGGCATGGTTTAAAGGGTCAAACAGATTAATTTACAGTCAAAACTGAGATTTATGCAAAGATTTGAGTGGCATGGTTGCCAGAGGGAACAGAGGATTAGCCTTGATGGTTCAAGGAATCATCTTCCAATCTTGTGTTCTTGAATAACCATTAGGGAGCTGAGTAAAACACGTTTTCTGGGGTTTAAAAGCTGAAGACAGGGAATCCAAAGGGGTGACATAGTACTGCATCAGATATTGCCTTCAGCAGGATCCTGGCTCGTGCTCAGCACAGTGCTGAGAACTTGGCACCAGGTCCAAAGCTGAAACAAACAGGAATTTCTTCATGGACATTTCTAGGGTTTGGATCCAAGCCACTGAAGACCAGCATGCAGGGCCTAATCCCGAAAAAACAGTCAGTGTTTGGATGGGAAACTTGTCACTGAGTTGGAGCCAGGTGGGTACAGACTTCCGTGGGAGGATGAGTCAAGAGAGCTCTGGCATCATCTGCAAAAGGACCTGATGCTGTGAGAGAGAGCTCAGCAAGTGTAAAAACCCATGAGGAAGCAGTGATGGTCCAAAGAAAAGCCCACAGTTTCCCTGGCTGTCCTTGGAGCACTCTGGAGATCATTGCAAGGCCAGGCACTTGAAATGAGCTGCTTCCCTTCTATCTCTGAACCTTGAGAAGGGGATAGCCTGTTCCTCACACAGCTTCTCTGAAGAAACTCCAGCCTTGAGCACAGACCTGGCAGCTGGCAAGATGCCATTGGCTTTGCCAAATCTGACCACAGCTGGTCCCTGATGCAATAAAACATTGAATCACCAGAACCTGAGAATGTCCTTATCTGGAGGGTCACCAAGAAAAATCAGCAAAGATTTGCTGGCAACTTACAATGCATTTGCCAGTTCCAGGCTCTGTGGAAACCTGATCTGTCAAATTTCCTCCAAACAGGGCTCAGAAGCCCGAATTTGGGAATAAGCATTTCTGATAACGCTGCCCAACTTACACTTGCAAAGAAACCTCAAGTAGAGGGAACATCACAAGGAATAAGGGTTTGTCTCACAAAGTTCCCATGCCCTAAGGGGTTGCAACCCACTCACCAAAAACCAAGAGCAAATGTGTGTCAGAAAGGATGCAGTGAGGTGCTGGAATAGCTCAGCATCTATGATGGTTAATGAGTGACCCATCAGCTCTGCCAGCCACTGGACTGGGTTGTTTCTGCTTCCCCTCCATCTGCCAGCTCAGCAAGCCAACTCCACACACATCCTGAGACACCTTCAAACAGGTTTCCCTGTCACTGCAGCCCAACACAGTCTCCCTAAAGTATAGGAGGACATAAAGGGCTTGAGTTTCACTGGTGGCCCAGAAAAAGCTGTGGCTGCCCCATCCCTGGAAGACTTGGATGGAGCTTGGAGCAGCCTGGGGTTGTGGAAGGTGTCCTTGCCCAAGGAACTGGCAGGGGATGGAACTGGGTGATCTGTAAGGTCCCTTCCAACCCAAACTATTCAGTGATTTCTATGATTACTATGATTTCAATAGTTTTACACCCAGTCAAGACCTGCCACAGACTAGTAAAAGCCTCTTCATCCCCACTCTAGTTGTCCTTAAGGTCACATTTTGTGGTGCTGGCACCACTGAGACCTGCACATCAGTCTGGATCCGGCCTCCATCTATCCTGCATCCTTATTTTATGCATTTTCAAGGAGCTCAGCAGAAATTTATGGACCAAAGCTAATCGATAATACCAGAGCCCTTTCACCATATTGCTTTCACTAAATTACTGCATCCTTTAAAAACAGAAATCTTAGCAGACCGCAGTACAATGCCAGACAGACTGTCACTTCCAAATTATGTTTATTTATTCTCCCTCTGCCTCTTGGCTGGCCCCATTACCAGCATATCTCAGTGTCTCTCAGCCATCAGCATATTTGCCTCCCCTCCCTTCCCCCTACCCCGAGGTACATGTCTCCTCTCAAGTACAAAGTGGACTGACAAGGCAAGTTTTTGAGCCTACTGAACACCAGGTTTATCTGAGGAGAACTAGACCCAGTGACAGAGACTCAGAATTAATTACACGAAGGTGAATTCTCGTCACAGAGCCTGGCATGGTGTCACTGCAAACATTTTAACAGCTAGTCCCTGGCCCTCCACTGCCTTTGTGCAATGTAAAGCAATTATTTGTACCTGCCTGGTGAAACGTGTCAGCCCCTTCAGAGGTGCTGTGACACAGCAAACACGCTCCAACCCTTGTTATTCACAAGGAAAAGGGTGTGTGCTGGGTCTTGGCTGTGCACAGAGTCACTGGGGCTGTTCTGCTCGAGCTCTTCAGGGATCTGATTGCAGCACTTTGTGCATGATCTGCACAGGGAACACCTCGCAGATGAGATTCAGCCAGGCCCAGTGGTTTGGCCAAAAGCAGAAATGGGACTCAAAGCTGAGGAAGCAAAGTGTGGATCTCAAACAAGCACATCCTTGCTGAGCCCCACTGGCAGGGAGGAATGGAAGACTTAACCCCCTCTTTCATCTCCCTTTTGTCAAGCATTTTCAGTCCTTTTCTCTCCCTTCTCACCTCCTGCATCACTGGTGGAAACTCCTATCGACTCTCACCCGGGGTCCAGCTTCCCCTTTCCATGCTGCAGCTGTTACAGCTGACACATTCCTATCACATTCCTTCCTTTTTCTTCCAAGAAGATGTATTCTGGGGTTTTCTTTACATACCTGTATTACAAATTTGCACAGAGCCGAGCTGACACTGGGTTTAACCTGTAAAGTTCATTAGAGATGATCCTAGGAGACCAGAGAGGGAAAATATGAAAGTTGCATTAGTCTGGAGCAAGGAAGGGAAACTGTGTTTATCCTTTCCACTGCAGCATGATCCAGGGCAAGGCAGGGGGGATGGAGGGATGAGATGAGGTTTGTTACAGTGGAGAGCAAAGGGAATTGAGTGCATAAAGGAGATATTTGGGCACAGGGCAGAAACAAGCATTGGAGGGGTCATCTCTGCCTTTCCAGGAAAGGACCTGTCTGCACATCCCAAATTCTCCCTCCATTGGCACCAGCAGTGACTGTGAGGCTCTTCTAAGATCAGAGGCAGGTCAGATTTACCCAGGGCCTTTGGGGTTTAGTCAGAGTTCCTGGACCTCCCCAAACTGAAGATCATCTGTGGAGCATCTTGACATCACCTGGGGAAGAAGTGCTGAAGATCATATTTGTCCTGGGCAGAAGGTTCCCCATGCAGAGGGGGGCAGGATGAGCCCTCAGCCCAACCCCAAGAGAGGAAGTTTTCCAGCTGATGGGCAGGAAAATGGGGCTATTCTCAGTGAGCTCTGCTGTGGCACAAAGA
This sequence comes from Zosterops lateralis, assembly GCF_965231275.1. NCBI lineage: Eukaryota > Metazoa > Chordata > Aves > Passeriformes > Zosteropidae > Zosterops > Zosterops lateralis. The sequence goes on along the minus strand of NC_139761.1, from coordinate 4,966,623 downwards.
CAAAGCCCTTTCTCATTAGGGAGGAATTCAATGGGCCTCTCTGGGAATCAGCAAAAGGTCAGGTCTCCTTCTGGAAGCCTTTTCTCCTTCTGCCAGCAGGAAAAATATTTTAAAATATCACCTAAAGAGCCCTGTTCCCCAGTACTCCCTTCCAAACACAAAAAGGAGGAAATCACCTCAGCGTGGGGAGCTGTGGTGGGGATGGCAAATCTCCCTGCTCAGCCCATGGGACTCACGTTCCCTTTGCACCTGGCAGCTTTGTTATTAAAAGACCACGGCTAATTAAGAGGGGAAGGAACAATGGGAACATCCTATTCCCTCCACAGGGCACGGTGCAGAGATTGCCACATCTGTGGAGGCCCTGCCAGCATCAGCTGTCATAGTGTGGCTGTTTGATGTGAGACTTTCTTAGGGGAAATTCAGTCTGTTTGATTGTCCCACTCACACCTCTGGTGCTGTCACTGGCCTGGGTCTGCCAGCACCAGTCAATGGGAAGTCTCCCAGTGCCCCACTAACCTACAGAAATGTGTTTTCCAGGCTCATCTTGGGGTGAAGACACATGGAGTCTACTCTGGCAATCAGAGCCATGTCAACACAAAGGTTTCTCACCTTCATGACCAGTTACCTTCACTCAATTCTGTTTTTGTAGCTTCTGAAAAATCAGATGCCTCAAGACCCATGGAAGTCCATCTTCACGTCCCAAAGCCCAGCACATCCAACCTTTGAGTCCATTCTACATGGGAAAACTGAAAATGATCTGTTGTCTGTTGTAATCTTTCTGTGCCAGTCCCCTTTGATTCTCAAATTGTTTGTGAATATGAAATTCCACTTCTGTAATCAAGGCAAATTATTTTCTTTAGATAATTATAGTTACTCTAAACTCAGCATGTTGACTAGGCAGTTTTATAGATTTTCAAATGGACTTGTGGAGAGCTTTAATCACACATTGTCCAAACCCCAGGACCTGAACTGAAGGAGTTTTGTTTCAGCTCCCATCAGCTACAGAGGTCACAGTTAAGTAAAATCGGCTTAAGCTGGGATTGGAAAGCTGTGTCTGCTACATTAGCAGAGAGATCAGATGACAGATTTGGTCTGGCCTCATTATCTAGCCATAAAAATGTAAGGGCCTGAAGTATTTAGGGAATAGGAATGCAGAGAGCAGGAGGGATTTCTGGAGGATCTCTATGCAGTATTTGCTGTCTGGGAAAATGAGACCAAAAGACCCCCCCACCCACCCAAACTGTCTGATGTGAGCTCTTATCTCCAACAACAAACTGAAAGCAGGAGAATCAGTCTCTTCCTTTTGCAAACAGTTCAGGGAACAGGGGCTCCTGTATGTCTACAACATCTTGCATTTATTTTTAGCTTCATCTGTTTGGTTAGTGAGGTCAGTGGAGCCCAGGCTTAAAACATGTTCCCCTGACCTGCCAAAGCTCTGGCTTGCCTGTAGCTATACAGACCCCAAAGAAACAGAGCTCCTGTGCACAAGAATTTTATGCCAGCATTTCTTGCTAGACCTCGAATCACTGTGTCCCCATTTATTGCAACACCACTTCTTTGGGTGTGAAAATTGTAAAACACACTTCGAGCAGTTTTGATCCAAAAACACATTTGATGGGGTTGTTTCCTGGCTGAAGTAACCCCCATGCCTTTTCCAGCCATTCTGCATTTAGGATTTCATTTACACAGTTCAAGGATTAAATTCACAATTTCCAGCCTTCAGTATAAGAACAAACAAACAAAAAAAGTCCAGCCTTCCTTCCCCCCAGAGTTGGGGAGCATTATCCAAATCACTGCTAGGAAATGAATGTCAGGGTACCTGGAGCCACCACCTTCTGTCATTTCCATCCTCATCTAAGCTAGAAAATGAGTTTGTGGGAGAAAAACTTTCTCATGGAGCTGCAGAGGTATTAGCAAATAATGTTTTTTGAGATGATAGCTTGTTCTGCAAATGCAATAGATTCCTAATGGAGTCCCCAAGCCCAGGGCTGGGAGCATGCCAGGACAGAGCATGGGGAGCAGGCAAAACTCATCACTGCTCCACAAGGCAGGTGAAGCTGAGGAGCCTGCAGGAAGCTCAGCAAGTGAGAGGGAAGGTAGCACAGCCCTGGGTCTTACAGGGTGAACTCTTGTCCTGACAGGCTTTTTTGAGTGCTCTGCTGGGAACCACGAGCACGCTGGCTTAAACCTGGTCTCCACAGCTTCTGCTCAGACAAAAGATGTCCCTCAAGGAGAAAAACACCTCCAGAAATGTGCATCTATCCTTATTTCCACTCCTTGAGTCATTCTGGGAAAAGCCCTTTTCTAAATGCTGACATAACCCTCTCTTCCCTAGGGAAATATTCATGTAGCTGCAGGTGACCGAATTAGGGAAGCTTAGAAAAAGTTCCTGGTAACAAAATAAGCCACAGGGACTACACATGTGCAGTTTTTAGAGCTCCTGCAAATGAAAAACAAAATGTCCCTGCAGGGTGACTGGAGCTAATGTGCTTTGCTTTACATTTGCATTTGGCTCAGAGTCTCACAGAGGCTTCTTGCTGGGGCAAAAGTGATAAAGAATTAAGCTCCTGTTACTCAACTGCTTGCAAGTACTTGCTGTATCTCTTATGGAAAAAAAAATGTTGCAGAAAAAGCACATCTCTTCCTCATATGGAACCAGAAAATGTTAAAGATTTGGTTCAGACCTCCTCTTTTCTGCTCAGTGTGGCTGAAGTTCACACACCAAAAAGAAATTCTCACTTTTCTATTACCAGAATTATGAATATTTCTGCAAGCAGTGTTATTCATCTAGAGAAGGCATGGTCACTGCCATAGCAGATTATATGAATCAATGTACTTAACTCCAGAAAATTACAATTTATTGACTTTCATTAAGACTTTCTGTTGTTGTGGGTTTTTTGGGGTTTTTTTTTGGTTTTGTGGGGGGTTTTTTTGTTTGTTTGTTTGGTTGGTTTTTTTCATTGTTTTTGTCTCTTATCCTGAATTATTAGGAAATATCACCTCCTTCCCAGAATGCCAAGAGAAGATTTATCATGGAGTCACAGAATCATTGAATGGTTTGGGTTTGAAGGGATCTTAAAGATCTTCTCATTCCAAGCCCCTGCCATAGGCAGGGACATCTTCCACTAGTTCAGGACACTCAGAGCCCCATCCAAGCTGGCTTTGGACACTTCCAGGGAAGTGTTCACCTTATTAGGGGTGCAGATATGGATTTTTACCCATTTGCTAATCACCAGTCAAAATTGCAGAGAATTTGTGATTTATTTAATTGTTGAAAAGTTTTGATAATCAGATTAGCCACTGCATAAATGGCACATACATGATGGGCAGATGTTCAGGAAAACTCATTGTAAACTGCTTGGAAAATTGTGCTGTGGAAAAAGAAGTCATTTAAGATTTCCAGCCACACAGACCTAAGTATCCAGGCTCATTCTGAGTTGTTTGAGAATGGGCAGGAAAAAAAATAGAAGAAAATCTCCTGGTAATTCATCTGTGGAGGGTAATTTACTGAGTCTAATCAGAGCAAACATCTCTATGGCTGGAATGCTGAAATAAATTAAATATAAAGCCTTCAAGGTCATAGCTTCCCAAGCTAATAATGCTGTGCTCAGGTGGAGGTGCTCTGAGCTCCGCTGTGAAAAATCTCCATCAGCTGGATGGAATGGGAATATTTCCAGCAGTGATCAGGCCTGCCTGAAGGAAAATGGAGTGAACAGAGGATATAGAGGATTCAATCTTCAGACTTGAGCAGCTCAATAAACCAAGTTTAGACACTCAGATTGGAAATAAAACACATTTTAAAAAAGACATTTACATTTGGGACAGGGGAGAGGGAGTGAGAAGAGTTTGGAGAATTGGAGACAACATTGGAGAATGTTGCTAGCAAGTGTAAGCTGTAAGATGCAAATCTTGCTCTTCTGCTTCCAAATGCTGATGCAGGAGAAATTAGATATTACAGAAGTGGCCAGGTTATACATCCCAACTCCTGCAGGGACCATCCCCCTGGATCAGAGGTTTATAACCCTCGGGCAGCCCCAGCTGACCAGAGGTTACCAGCCCACCAGATGTGCAGCACAGCCATTTCTCTGCCTTCCCAATCCCAGCCCTCAAGAAATGGGGCTGCAGGAACAACAAACATCACCTTGACATTGAGCAGATCTTGGCTAAAGGCACTCAGGAGATGGATCAGGAGGCAGGAAGCAGTGGAGACCCCAGACACAGGCACACAGCAGTGCAGGAGGCTCTCCTGGCCCAGAGAGGTGGGTGGACACCCTGGAAGGATCCTGGTTTCTGGTGAAGTCCTGAGCCTTTGAGGTCAGCCTTAGCAGCCCTGGTTATTGTCATCCTGAAATTCCCAGGAGTCTGCCCTGTGCCAAAATGTGATGCCCTGAGATTTCTTTGCTACCACATGTTATTATTTTTTTTACTGTTCTGTTGATTTTGATGTCAGCAGAGGATCTTTCCGTAGCAGGATTGGAAATGTCTCTGGGTTTATTTTATTTTATTTTATTTTATTTTATTTTATTTTATTTTGATAAATACGCGTTTCACAGCCACCCTCAGCTTCACACACTCACGCCTGTGAATCTCACCATTTAGAATGACTGCTTCACCCTAGCTGTTAATTTAAAATTAGATCCTGTGCCTATATATGCGCGCACACACACAGAGTGCCATCCACTTTGGTTTAGTCTCTGCATACATTATCGCAAAGTCTTTAAAGATATTGTGACCACAGACCTATTTGTCTGCCCCCCATCAGACCCTGCTTTTCTCCACCCATAATGATCCAGATCCCCACACAGGGTGGCTGCTGGGTGTTTCTCTCCCTGTTCATCACACAGTCCTCATTCCCTTTGCACATCTTTCTAACCCTGGGCTCAGCATTCCTATGAAGTGCTCTCTCTTTGAGGCTGAAAGCCTCAGGAGCACTAATGGGTGTAGCTTCAGCAGAGCCCTGTGCCACAAAACGATGCCATTATCCCCATTTTTGGAGACAGGGAGCGGAGCTGCAGAGATAGGAAGGTCAACAGCATTAAAAGCATCTGCTAAATTGAGAAAGCACAAGGCTGGGTTTTTCAGAGTGCTTTTTTCTCCACAGCACTTTACTTGGTCGCAGTACAGGTGGCCTTTGACTGTGTCTGCAGTCGTGAGAGCCTCACCCTGGTGTCTGGCAGAAGGGGGTCACAAGCTGGGGACCAAAGCCACCAGCAGCATGTAATTAGTGCCCCTCTCTGAGGGGTCTGACCCCACCAGAGACACACTGCAAAATTCCCATCTGAAGCAGGCTGGGCTGGCAAAGCTTTTAAAAAACAAATGTTGTTGCATCTTCTGAGGGAAAAAATATCACATTCTCTCAGCTGTGACTGAATAGTTTCCAACTTGTGGCTTGTTTCTCTGTGAGTTGGAGCCCACCAGGAAGGTGCTTGGATTGCTGCAAAGGCGTTCGTGCCTCCACCAGAAAAACCTGAGTGTGAAAATCAAAGCTGTGAAAACCACCAAATTCTGCACAGATGCCACGATAATAAGAAATAAAGAGCAGGAAAGAGGCTTTTCAATGAGCTGGTAGATTCATCAGCTGAGTTGTCAGCTGGAAAACAGGCATTCCCTTTTTTTCCAAAACAGGAGGTTCTTTTGTCAACACCTGTCTGGGTTCAGGTCCATCATGTTGGAGATGCTGCTTCTTCCTCTTCTCTGCTCTTTTTCCCAGCACAGCCACAAAATCTGGTAGTTTAAGCACTGTTGTGGTTATCTTCAATATCTAGACACCCTGGCAGAAAAACCCAAGTTGTCCTATGTGTTCAGAGAAAAAGTTAAGAACAAATGGATTGAATAATCCAAGGGATTGGGAAGGGAACCTTCTCCCTCTGCTTCCTGTGGTTACACAAATTCAAGTCTTTTAATAAAAGTATGTAATTCCCCATTTTCTGCCAAACCTCCCATTGTTTCTTTAACCTGAGGTAAGATTTCACAGCTTTTTTTGTGTGTGCTTTCCTTTTTTGCTTATGCACAGCAATAACTGTACCAGCACAGGTTTCAGCTGGTGCTTACATAAAACTCCACCTGATCACGTTTATGATCTGGGTTTGTTAAAACTAAACTAGTTACATCAGGCTCAGCACTAGATAAGGGCATGTGCTGGCCAAAATCTGAAATGCTGCTGAAAATTTTGGTTTTGTTCTTTCCAACCTATTTCTGAATTTGCCAGGGAAGGAATAAAAATGATAGAAAGCAAATTAGTTTTGATATTCCCTTTTCATTTAGAAAATGGTGGGTTTTTTTCCCCACAATTTTCAAAACAAAAAGAATAAATTGCAATGAAAAACTCATGAAACTTCTGTTTCTGGAGCTTATGTGGAAGTTCCCCTTTAGGGCAGGGGTTTGCCCTGTGTGATGCTGAGACTTCAGGGACATGTTCTGAATTTTGGCAGGGGGTCAGCCTTGCCTCTCACCTTTATTTGGATGCGTGTCCAGTCACTTTGAGCCTCTACAGCCTTTTTCAAAGCCCAGCAGAGCCTACAGAGGGATTTCTCAATAGTTCAGGGAGCCTTAGGTGTGGATGGCAGTTTATAAAGCTGTGGTGGGGCAGAGAGACACTGAGGGAGGTGAGGGAGAGATCTGCTCTGGTGCTCCAGGGTTAAGTTTAGGTAAATGCTGCTCACAAAGTGAAGTGTAGGAAATTAGGGCAAGTGACAGATTGGCACCCATTTGGGTTAAAAACAGACTGTTGATGCAGCTGCACCCATCAGGAGCCACCTCACCTTGGAAATGCAGCTCTGAGAGTTCCCCTTGGCAAAAAAAATCAAGTGGTTTCAAGGAGAAAACTCTCCTTCAGGGAGATGTGGTCCCCACCTGTGTTTCATCAAGCCCCTCAACAAAATCTAGCAAAAGCAGCAGAATGGCCAGTTTTTGCCTCATCTGCTCATTCCAGCACCAGCCTGCTCCCAGAAATGAGGATCTGGTGAGGCAGAACCGGGAAGGAAAAACCTGTTTTGAAGGAACTAATGAGAAAACCACCTTACTGATTTTGGCACACACATTGCTCAAACCACCAGAAAAGAGTAAGGACTTTGTTCCACCCTCATGGTCATTCGTATCTAGTAAATTGGCAAGGATTTAGGGCACTGCCAGTATTTCCACAGATGCAAAAAAAATCCCCATCACCCCCCCAAAAAAGCTCTGTAGCCCATTACTCACATCCCCAGAGAAATCATAATAAGAGACACAGAGTTTACCACCTTCAAGCAGGAAATAGCTGCCTTTCTAATGCTTGCTAATTGCTTCACTTAAAACTAGTTTGATTACTTGGCACTGAGACAGTATTTTAAACCTGAATTATTGCTTGGAACTTTCCTTTCACCTACCAAGAGCCCAGACCATTAAAAATGTGTAGCAAAGGTCTCCCTGTGAGGTGCAGGATTGCCTGTTAACTCTTTCATGAATTATAAAAGATGTTTGGCTTCTGGGATGTCTTTTTCTCTTGTTATATTTTATTAATAAGTGGTGCTATTTATTAATAGTGGCTCCTGAAGGAAATCATATTATGGAGTTATCAGGCATATTCTAAAAGGCTTTTACCTGCAGTGGGATCACACTTTTGTATTCTGAAACCAATAGGATAAATTAAGATTCATGTGAAAACAAATTATTTTTTAATTTGGCTTGACTTTTCCCAGTGGAGCTGTGCTGCTTTTAGGAGGAGAAGGACATCAGGGCAGGACTCACAGGAGGATGAGCTGCACACACTGACCTGGAGAAGCAGAGTGGCTTGGTTGTACCAAACATTGTCATTAAAGATGTCTTTGTCACAGCACTTCTTTAGGATCAGAAATTAGCTTGCATTTTGTGCTTGACAGGAAGTCATTAAGAAATCTCCGCTTCTACAATAACACTGATGTGAAAATTGCAATCTTTCAAAAAAAGAATTTGAATCTCAATGCCGAGCATCAGCAAGGTAGAGCTGCAGCCATGGAGTTGGGAACATCCCTGAAGTGTCTGTTCCTGAAAGTCTCCCTTCAGGTGTGCAGAAAAACCAGGACAGGGATGATGAGCAAGGCAGCAGCCAACATCCATCCACCTCCTCACACCCTGCCCAAACCCATCAATTATATTTTCTGTCGGGACACAAATGCCCCTTGAGCCCACAAATCCCCCATCCACACAAGCCCAGGGGTGTCCAGAGATGTGAGGGCTGAATTAAAACCTTCAGAGAAGTTAAGATACATAAATCCATACAGGCATGAGGTAGAAATGCAAGTTTAGTTTTAAATAAGTAGAAAATACATTAAGTGCCTTAAGCAAATAAGAGACTGAATTAGTTAATAAGAAAAGGACCTAAAACCAAGTTTAAAGTTCAGTAGCACAAGTTAGTGAAGCTCTAGGCATGAGGAAAACAATTCAGCTTTGCTAAACATTCCTAGATGGAGCAGATGGAGTTATATGAGTAGAATTTATGTAAGAAATTACAAATATTGTCACACATCAATCTTAGCTTAGGATAGGACCAGCAAGACTGTAGAAACATTGTTTTTTCACCTGACTGGCTAAAAGTAGAATAAAATGCATTGCTTTGAGGATGGTAGAGCTCATGGAACACAGATTTTGGGTGCTGTCACTGCTACTGCTGCTGTTGGTGCTTCTGTTTGGGACATGGGGACTTTATGCTAGAAGGATTTCTGCAAACTGGCACAAACTGTAGCACCAATGCCTTCCTGAGACTGATTTTAGCTGTGCAATAAAGGACTTTGCTTTTACAACTACCCAGCTTTTGGTCTTCAGTGAAGAGGTGCTGAAATTTCAACATTTTCTCATCAGATTCAGTGTGGAGTTCCTCTATCCTCCTGGCAAATGAAGTTTTTCACAGCTACACAGGAGCCACCCTGTAGGATAGGGAACAGTTGTGGCTTTCTCCTCACCCAGGAGCAGCCAACTCTGACCTCTAATTTATCTCCAGGGGTTTGGGCAGCTTTGGCAGCCTTGCTTCAGAAAGCCAATGGGAAAAAAAAAAAAAAAAAGTATGAAAAAATGGTGGTGATGTGGGTGTAGAACAGAGCCTGAATCTCACACAGGATGTTTTGAGGCAATTAGTCAAAATATGTGGAAGAGGGTGGGCTTTGCTATCGTGCCATCACTTTTTTAGGCAGCAAGCATCCAGAATAAAATTGACACATTAAAAAAGTGTATCTTAAAAATACACATTAAAAAAAAAAATTAAAAAATCCTAAGTGCTACTCAGACACAGAGGAAAGGCTTCCAATGGGGGCCTGCATGTAGGTCTATACCCAAAAAAACCCAGGGGATTATATATATAGCCCATTAATATGCACTGCACAGGGCTGGGGACAAGCTGCCTATTTCTGCTCTCGCCAGAGCAATTTTTGAGCAAGTCAGAGAATCTCTTGCGGCCAGGAGAACATGCTGAAAAGGGTCACTGGCTAAAATCGGCCTATTGATCAGGAAGCAGTCAAAAGGAACAAAAATATCTGGGCTTATGTGCAGAGCGAGGAAAATAACACATTTTCTTTTCATCTCAGGAAGCCACTGGCAAAGCTTTCCATGGGAAGCAAGCAGATAAAATAGGCAGATCTAAGTGAAGAAATGCTTAGTGCACCAGACATGCCCCTGACTGGGAGTTGTCTCATCTAATCTCCAGAGTCAGCAATGAGTTTTAGTGAGAAAAGGTGTTGGCATGCACCCCACACCCCCAGAAAGTGTTTCCAAAACAGAGAAAGGTTTAAAACTCAGCCCTTACATTTCTTATAAGGTAAAGGACCCAGAAAGGTCTTTGCTGTCCTGTCAGTAACTGGCTCAGCACAGAGGCATTGATTGGGCTTGGAGAGTGTAACTCAAAGCCTGTTGGGCAAGGGGACAAATAGCCCACCTGAACTACTGAGGGCTAAAGAGAGAGAACAAAGAAACTTGGGGCATTTTTGGGGTGTTGCAGCAAGTGCATGGGACCTGTCCCTATACTGTGCTCCACTTTACTCTTTGTATTATTTTCTTCCCTTATTAAAACCTTTCTGCTTTTCCAAGACACAGTCAATCATGCCATCTCACTAATTGATTTTAGCCATTTCTCTGCAAGGGCTGAACCCTCAGAGGTTTTGGGAACCCAAATAAAAAGGCACTGGCAGGGATGAAAAGGACTCAAATCTGGCATGGAAAGCACCAGTTTCAGCTTCTTCAACACCAATTTTGGCACCCAGCATGACAGTAATTGGGTGCAGGATTGATTGAGAACACCACATTATTAGAAGAGCCTCTTCACTTGCTCTGTAGAAAAGGCCACCCCATACCTCCAGGATAAATATTTGTGTTCCTACGATCTTTTCTCCTCTTCAGCCCACTTCCTGCATCCTTTACCAGCTCCCCATACACTTGATGAAAGACTTGCCAAGATCAGGAACTGAAACTTAACATTTTTGTTTTCGAGCTTCAAAAATATTTCTCGAACATCTCTTATTTCTCTGCAGGAAATCCCTTTAAAAACATTCTTCAGTGAGCAGTTAAGAAGTTGAACCAACACAAATCTCATCTCAGGTTTCTGCTGGTAATTAATAAACCAACTGAATAGCTGGCAGGATGGCAATTTTTATCATTCCTAGATAAATGTTAATGCATCTGGTTATTTCCAGACCTTCGCTGATGTGATCAGAAAAGCAAATTAGACAGTGTTGTAGCAGTCTGCCTGACATTTCTTCTTTTGTGCTGTTACTGTTAATTTATTCCTTTAAGCCAATTTTTGCTCTGTCACTACTGTGAAGGTTTTCTCAGAAATTTAATTACAAACAGGAACCCTCCAACATGAAACTGCTACAGGATAAAAATCCATATTTAAGGTGTCATCTTAAAAGCAGCTCATACCTTCTGTGTGTGTGTGTGAAAAGGAAAAGGAACATGTGCACACACCCATCAAGCTTTTTTGAATGTGTAAATTTATAAACTCTCCTCTTTTTTTTTTTTTTTTTTTTTTTTTTTTTTTTTTTTTTTGGTAAGGGAAACTTTTGCCTTGATGTTCTATCATCCTTAGAACAAAATGTTTCTTGATTAACTTGGTTAATACACATTTTTGCCCTGAAGAAAATAAAAAAGATTTTATTATCCCTTTAAAAATCCTGTACATCTGAGGAGGTCCAAGATTTTCTGAGAACTCAACATTTTACAAAGATTTTTGAGCATGCATAATTTTTTTTTTGCCCATAAATGCCACCCACTCAGAAACAAAGGAACCAAAGTAGGCTGTAATTACTTCCCTACACAATGGATTCCAATTGCTTCTATCAAGAAATATTACATAATTATTATAACTTAGGGCTGTGATTATATATTTGCTCAAAGAAGAATCACACATAATAGCAAGCAGTGAGACTTATGGCTCTTTGCCTATTGTGTCAACTCGTACATTTAAATTATTTGATTGGAAAACTAAATAAAGACCTCGAGTCCTAAACACTTTCTCATCGGTTGTCAGGATTGAAGGAAGTGATAAGTGATGGGACATGAATATTTGTGTAGGAGAAGTGGAGAAGCAAGAGAGGAGAGGAGAAGTTGTGGTTTTGCTTGTGTCCTTACATCCATCCATGTCCATCCCTCCATCCATCAGAGTCTTGGGCATCCTCTTTGTGTACATCTCACAAGGAATTGTCAAGGAGCTGATAAGGAAGATCATCCCTCCATAGAAGAGAGTGACAAAGGTCAGCCTGTGTGAGATGTCAAGAAAAATCAACTCCTCCTCCTCCTCATTTTCTTCCTTTCGTTCTTGCAGCCTCACCCTCTCCCCTCCCTCACACCAGCTGGGTTCCTGGCTATTTGTACATTTCCCAAGGGAAGCAGGGTCTGCCCGTGCTGGGCTGTGGGAGGATGAGGGGGAGGCAAGGCTTCACAGGGGCTTGTCCTGTTCCTCAACAGCTCTGCACGTTGGATTCAGATGGTCCATTTCTGGTGCTCACACCTCATGCCTCAGATAAGCCACACATCCTGGATGCCACCAGCATTTCAGATGAGTCCTCCAGCTCTGTATCCTTGGATAACCTACACAAGATAAGAGACAGATGGCCATCAAAACCAGGACAGACTATCAGCCAAAGAGGGCAGACTCTGAGGATGAGATGCTGCTGTAGAAGATGCCTGAAGGTGACTTCCCCTCCCTGACAATGTCCCTTGGTGATGAAGTGCAGATCTCTCCTGTTGCACTTAAGACAGCAACAGTTTGCATTTTCTGAAAATAAAGAAAGAGAATTAAAAAAAAATAATAAAAGGAAGATACTTTTGGTCCTGCAAAACACCGTGCTGGTCATAGTAGTCTGAGAGAAAGGAGGGCACTGATTCAAATTTTGGCAGCAAGTCCAGTGTCTCTGTCAGCACAAAGGGTCCAGCTGCAGATGAGTCTGTGACTTCTCACTGGCACTGAGCCACAGCAACTTCAAAGAGAAATGCCATAAGAAGCTGATTTTTCATGTGTGAGTGTGTGTGTTCTTTTATTAGGAATTTTTGTATTTCTGCCTCGTAATGGCAGAAGGAATATCACGATTTCCCAGGGGTAACAAATTCAGTGTGTCAAACATGCTGGATGGAAGTAATTTAACACAAGAGCTCTTTAATTTCATCGATCTCTGGCAAATGGGTCCTGGTTAATGATCGGGGATTTTGCCGTTTTTCCTTTTTAAAGTCAAATCTTTTAAAGTCCAGATGGAGAGGGTTTACTACAGCTGTGCAAGAACAGTGACACTGATACATGCTGAACTCTGCGGGTGGTATTAAAAAATCTGTCATCTACTTTAAAAGGATTTTTTTTTGAAAGTCATTTTAAAGGGACATCATCAATTTGAAGATCACTCTGGATCTCATAACATTACAAGTAATATTTCAGACTATCTCACATGAAGCCAGCTGTGGGAGCAGGAATTGATGCTATGTGCCAAACAAGCCTCTTTGTATTTTCATGGTATTTTACACTGGATTTTTAAAATCTTCCAGGGAGAATTTGCAATCCTGTGAACTGCTACTGGACAGCCAGGTAAACCCCAGCACAGGTCACAGGCTGTCACACCAAGCCCAACACTTCCAGCAGCAAAAAAGGGCTGGGACTGGCCTCATCCTGTGCTGAGGGGAACGTTCTTGGCAGCAGCCAGGAGCAGAGAAATGCTGGTGTGGATTTTTAGAACAGAACATTTGTCTTTTGCAACACTCCTCAGCCTTAGGACAGCATTTAGAGATGCAAGGAAGACTCCTGGTCCCAGCTGCTTTGGCTCCCACTGTGAGCTCCTTTGGTTTTTATTAAACTGTGGTTAGGACTGTTCGTTGTTCAAGGTGAGAGCTCTGATTTACAGGGGGCTGAGGCTGCACTTTATCTGCAAAAATCCATCAGAAAGGGAAAGCTCTCCCCATCTGGAAAGCTTCTGGAGTGGAAACAATGACCAAATCACCTGGAAAGGTAAATCCCAGCACAGGCAAACACTAGGCAGGCTGTGGTCTAGAAGGGGATCAAGGAAACTGAACACTTTACAACTGAAAGGGTATTTTAGACCAGAGAGAGGCAACAGACTTTTGTGCCTTTTCACAACCACCTCTTCTGGCTCACCACATAACCTGTTGAGCTTCATTTCAAAGCTCAGGGGTCTTATGAGATGAATCCATCTCATCTCATCTTGCAGAAGGAATGAGGGACATCTGGGCATGGTGGTCTCCAGTGGGATTGGGATGGTCTGAGACAGGGCTGGATCCATCCTGTCTTGGCAGCCTCACTTCCAACCCAAACCATCCGTGATTCCATGGTCCAAGCCAAGAGCTGAGGTCTAGAACTGAAGCTGTGTGTTGGTCTGTGCTTTTTTCCCCCTTCAGAGCACCAGGTACCTCCAGAGGTCATGAGGCAAAATTAATTAGGGACTGGGAAGCCATCAGATACTACAGGAATTAATATGATGGTGGATGAAATCTTTATTCATCATTTCATCATTTTCTGCTGTCCTCTAGATTGATACATATTGATCAGCTGATAACTAGTCCTCAGTATCTGCATTTTCTGTAGAATTCATTGTGTGACATGCATTTTAAAAAACACTCTTCTATTTATTGCAGTCTTTTTTGCATAAATTTAAATAACTGGATTTCACTTATTTAGCTGAAAGCATTCTGCAGTACACATCTTGCTTGGTGTTACAGCTGCAAGTGTTCAAAGCCCCAACAAGAACCACTGGAAAGCTTCCCTAACACACCATAAACACAGAGAGGACCGTGGGGACTGTGACAGGGAAAGGAGCCCCTGCCAGGCACCAAACCCACCTGGGGAACACCAAAGGTGCCCTGGGGAGGATCTCATTGCCCTGACTGCAGCACTGCCATGCAGAGGTCTCTGCTGCAGCCCCACGGGGCACAGGGAGGTGAGGTTGGATGATGATGCTCAAGCCTGCGAGGACCAGCAGGAGCTGAAGATGAAGGCAGAAATCCGGGAGCAAGCAGAGAGGGCTCCCAGCTGGGCAGTGTGGTCGGAGCTCCCTCTCCTGACAGTCCAGCACCATCCCTTCGGGATGTGACCTGGGCTTTTCCCCCTCTGAGGGATGGGAGCAGAGCCAGGACTTTTCCTGGTGTCCCTCAGCTCTCTAGGAAGCATCCAAACTCCTTTTGCTTTACATCCAAACTCCTTTTACTTCACATCCAAACTCCTCTCTGGTCAAACAGCAAGCGAGGATATAAAGCAAATACATGTATCTTTAATTAAATTCCAGGCAGCACTAGTGCTGCTTAATCTTCAGAAAAGAGCCAACACTGCTATTTCCCTCATAAGCTGGAGTTTCCTTCCAGCCTGACAAGGTGATACACTGCAGCCCTTTATTTGAGGAATGGCGCATTTTATTTTCTCTTCTCCTTGCCCTGGTGATCCGTGTGTAATTTCATTTAGCAACACCAGTGTGCTGGGCTGCCTGGGCAGGAAAATCCTCACACCTAAAGGGCTGATCCAGAGAACCAGTTCCTGAGGAGCAGCCAAACATCTTTTGCAGGATCTTGGCATATTGAGACCTTTCTAATTTGGCTTTACATTTCCTAGAAATTTTTTGAAGAAATGTGTGTGTCAGTGAGGCTGCAGACCCAGAGAGAGCACCCAGCTTGTCACCATTTATTTTAGCCTCTGATTTCTTATGGACTTCAGTTAAACTCATGATGGGGGTAGAGAAACAAACCAAAAAATCCCCTCTAAATAACAAAAGCCATAGATACATTATGTAGCCATTGCCTTTTGCAATCTAATTACTTTAACATGTAGGGATGGAGGAGGGGGGTTACTGCTCATAATACCGGAAAGCTTTCATGGAATAACACAGAATTATTAAACTTTGCAGAAAGAATCCAGCTTGCAGTTCCCACTGCACGTTTACCTGGGCGATTTTCCCTTTTTCCTGTGGCCGAGAATCACTTTGTATTACACTTTCCTGCCTATAAAAGAAGCCCTTGTTCGGAGCTGCCCTGAGGTGCTCATAATGTTATTGGTTCTGTGCTAAGAAGTTGGGGTTGCTGTGAATTCCTGCCTTGTGGCTCTCCAGCTCACAAAAGTAAACACATTTGCTGAGTTAGCTCGGCTTCATGGTGCCCAAAATCCCACAGGGAATGAAACGTCCTATCGAAGGAAGCTTTGAAACCCTAGTTGCTCTACAGCACTTTTCTCAGGCAGGAGAGCACACAAAGCATGCTTCTGTGCTGTATTTACTGCCTTTTTTTTTTCCTTGTGGATCCAGTGCATAAGAGCTGCATTGAACCTTGGCAGAGGGGAAAGGGCTCCCCTTGGAAACGTGCAGGATGCAATGGAAAAAAATAAAAATAAAAATCTGCGCTTTTCAGTCCTTACTGAGTCCCTTGTGCCCAGCACACAGGTGGCTGCCTGGGGATGAAAAAATCACTCACGGGTGAAGGGAGAAGCAGCCAAAACAGTAATTTTCCTGGCTCAGATGCACTTACTAAGAAATAAATAGGTGAAGCCAAGGCCAGTCAGGGCAGGGGATGCCTGGGGCATGTGTATCCCTGCTGCCACAGCAGCTGAGTTCTGCAGGAACCCCTCTCTGTGATGCTTAGAGAGGGCACACGCAGGGGATCTGTCCCCTGACATGCAGCCTGCTCTTCCTGCATAGTGGCTCCCTTCAGTGTACACCCATAGGCAAAAGAACCTCTGAAAAGTGCCTGCTCCAGACACAGCTTCTCAAAATTGTCATTTTCTTCCAGCTCTAATTAGATCCAGGTGGATGATAGTCTGGGATTTGGGTGGGGGAGTGTGCAGCAGGAGGAGCCAGATGAGCATCAGTTAATTTAGCTGAGAGGGTGCTGCCCAATTAAAAATCACGAGCACCAGTATGAGGTTTTGTTTTGGAGGGAGGATGTCTTCTGTTGACCCAGATTTTCTCCAGCACAGTTTATGCAAGAACTGAAAGCACCTGGGAAAAGTTTCCTGGAGAAAGTCCCTCTCTAGAAGGACATCCACCTACCCTGGAGCCCTCTCCCTCCATTGCAAACACATGGGACAAGCTGCTGGGATGGGGAGAACCAGAGGGGATGCTGATTGCCAGGGACATGGCCTGAGGTGACAGCACCCTAAAGAGCAAGCTGTCACCTCAAATGACGGACTGTCCTCTCCTTCCTCACACGGCATCCTGCGGCAGTGTCTGTGGAGGGGATGGTGTGGACAGCTGGCATGGGATTATCCTGGGAAGAAGGGCATTGCCAATGATGTCTCCATGCCATCCCTGCTGTGGCAAAGCTGTAACACATCTGACAGCTCACCCTCACTCCAGGAATGGTGCATGTGCTCAGGACACATTCCAGCTGCTCATCCTTTCGGATCGCGGTGGATCGTTTGTGTGCTCACACCCCCAGAGCACAGGGGCAGCACAAGCTGCCATAATATTCCCTCTCTTCTCATGAAATGCCCTTTCTGCCCTTCCTTAATCTAAAGTTAAATTCTGGCTGGGCTGTGGCTGGTGGCTGAGCAGGGCACGGGGAGGCTGAGGAGCAAATCACAGCTCGACGCTCCCGACGCTCACACTCACTCCCGACACCCATGTCGTGTTGCCATCAGACACATTCCAGAAGTCTTCATTTTCCAGGCATGAAAACATTTTAACAATAAACAGAAATTCTTCTGATTACATGGTTATATTCGGCTGCTGAAAGCAGACTCTTATTAAGTGAGGCAGAGAGCAATTAATGTCATGTAGAGAGCAGTCTTTCACATGGCAAGAAGAGGGACTCATATATCTTTCGCACATCCAGCAGCTGGGACCATGAGTTAAGGCTTCAAGTTTGCAAAAGCTTATTAAGATGCTTGTTGTAAGGATGTGAGCAGCTCCACTTAAATTGGAGCCTGGCGAAAATCTGTCTGTAATGAGATCCATGGAAGTTTTAGCATGGACTTTAGTGGGAACAGTGTTTTGAATGTACTCTTCAAAAGGGTTTTTAACTCCGTTTCACTCCTTCCCACCACCAGCAGCCTGGATGGATCATTCTTCTTTTACATGCTGGACGTTGAAATGATACAGAAAACATAATTGAGCTGCAAGATCTTCACCAAAGGAGTCTTGAGGCTATTCCTAAGCGTCTGCAGCTCCTAAAGGAAAGGAAAAAAAAACAACATAATGAAACTGAGCCGCAAATTGCTTCACAATTATTTTTACCACCTAATTTGGTGCACGAGGCTGGAGGCTTGCTCTTTGCATGCCACACTCCTGCCTCAAACTCAGGAAGAGCCCGAAAGGCCACGGAACAGACGAGATGTTCATTATCATCTCTTTCATGTTGCAGCTGCGACAGAGGCCCTGGAGAATTCGCCCAGCGTGATATTTGCAAATGCCTGCCTGCCTTGTTATTAGCTCAACTTGAGAACGGCTGCTGAGGATGGTATTCCTCCTCCTGCCCTGCTCCCATCCAGCCAGCACAGCCCTACCACCTGGGAAGGGCAATCTGGACCAACTTCCATGGGAGTCTCCACTCATTCTCTGTCCTGATGGCACGCTTGGGGAGGTGGAGAAATGATCCCACCACAGCTCAGGCTGGAGTCACTCCTGCTCAGCAAGCCAGAAGCTCTGGATGCTGCAGGAGTTACAGAATTTTGCAGTGAATTATGGTGCTCCTTGATGAGACAGGGAAGCTACAGTAAAACCACCAGCTCCACAATGAAAGGGCTTTTATACGCTCGGCTGCAGTGGTGGTTATGGCTGCCAGCTTCGCACAATTCACTTTCAAGCACGAGAGCAGCACAAACTGGTTTAAGACAATTTCTGAATGATGAATGCTGACTTGAAAGGTTTCCAGCACGACATAATTACCCTGCATTAGTTGCAATGCACAATGGCCTATATGTATCTCAATGGGAATCTCAGTGGGACTTCGTGGGCTCCGTTCCAAGTATCCTCCGCCGGGAGTGACGCTCAGAGTTCGGCAGGCTGACCTACAAATAGATCCCATATTCATTCCTGAATTATTCCTGTGCACAGTCAGACTTGAGAGATCCAGGGCCATGTGCAGTGGTGTGTGGCAGCACACAATTATACTCAGCTGTAGTGCTGAGCCCGGGTTATTTCGTCTCCTTGGCCTGATGTGTTTTCCTTGGGCTAATGTATGCACACCTTAATCTTTACTTGCTCAGAGACAGACAACTCTAATGAACTCCCAGCATCTTCAAAGATAAGTGAGATCAGGGAGAGGAGACTCAGCCACTTGTCCTGAGCAAAGGCCAAATTGAATGAAAAATTCATTTACTTCTTCCCAGTTAACCAGCACACACTTTGAGATTTCACCTGACCCTCAAAATGCACTGTAATCCTCTATAATGATTGTTCTTCTACTGAAAGAGTGCATTTAGATTCAATATTAGAGAGAAATTCTTGGCTGTGAGGGTGGCAAGGCAGTGGCACAGATTGTCCAGAGAAGCTGTGAATGCCCCATCCCTGGAGGGGTTCGAGGGCAGGCTGGATGGAGCAAAAGCTGATCAGGATGGGATCCTGATTAGCTTTTGAATATCTCAACATCTGGCTTGTTTTACCACTGCCAGAGGCCTGGGGATCCTGGCGATGAGCAGAGGATAAATGCATTCGGGGGAAAAAAAAAAAAAAAAAACCACACCACTCACTAATCAGCTCTTGGTCCTGAGCTAAAACTTCCTTCCAAAGCTCAGAGCTGTTTGAAGCAGGGATTTTCCCCCGGGCTCATTTCCAACCAGCAGGATAGCTGCACTGGTTTTGTCCCACTGTGCTGCTCTCAGCCCTGGAGACGTGGCAGGATCCTGCAGTTCTCCTGGTGGGAAAGAGGCAGTGGGACAGTGGGCAAAGGAAAACACCCCTCCTCACATCCTCATCCCAGAGCCAGGGTCTCCAGCCCACGGGATGGATGGAGGGGGAATATTTAATTAACAGTGTGGGTGATTCCACTTCCCTGTTTGGTTTTGCACTGCCAAATGCTCACGGTGTAGGTGAAGGCAGCTGTGAAGGGGATGTTAAAAGAACTTGGAGAGGTAAAAACAGCAGTGCAAGGAAGTGCACTGCAGATAGGCAGCTTCAAAGGCACAGAGATAACAATGGCTGGACACATCCCAGGTGGAGAGGGTTACTCTTCACAGAACTGAGCTTGGGATCAAAGTAGATCTCAAACCTGCAAGACCCTGGAAGGCAGAGCAGGTTTGGGTGGTGGGTGGTGGCAATAAAAAGAGTTGGAGAGTGAAGGAGGATTCCCTTTGACTTAGTCAGGGCAAGCTGTGAGCAGATGAGTTCATTATTAACCACAAGCAATTAGCTGCCTGGTACCCAGCAAGAGGAGGTGAATTTGTGCAGGAGGAGTAGGAGCCATTTTTACCTCAGGAAACAAGGTTTATATGAGGATAAAGCCTGTTGGTTCCTCTCCACCCTCAAACTTTTGAACCAGCTGGCCAATTTTAACCACATTTGAAAGTGAGGTAGATGCCTCCCAGATAACGCTCCCACTGATTTGTTTCTCAGTTAACAAAGAGAAACTCATCACCTGCACAAAAAGGAGGGAAACCCAACCAAGCACCCCTGGAAGAGGAGAAATGTCTCTATCAGTTCCCATTAGCACCTGGATGGCTGGAAGATCACCTCACCCTAATCTCCCACCCAGTCAGGACACAGTGGGGAAAAGAATTATGACCTAAAGTGGTTTCTGAGTCATTTTTCATCAGTTAATGCCCTAGGCTTTAATGCAAAATCTTTTCACAGGCCCAAAGCACACTAAATTCACAGCAGGGGTAAGGCAGGGGGGGGTTAGCACCCTGAGCTTGTGAGTAGGTGAGGAATGGTGCCTGGGAGGGGAAAGTTCTGAATCAAGTGCTCAGAGAGACCTCTAGGATGATTCAGTTACTGAACCAGCAAACCATGTGAAACAAATAAATAAAGTGGGATAAGGAACAGATGAAGCTGAACTGTTTGGTTCCTGCAGCAGCCCTGGTACAGAAGGAACAGGGACTTGAGACCCCTTGCAGAGCAAAAGGATGTTCTGGCAATGAGGATCTTCACTTGGAGTTTAAGACATCCAAGAGCAGCTCTCTGACACAGATTTCCCAAGTGATCCCGTGCCTGCCCTCTTCCAGTTTCCCACCTGTTGAACCTCCCCACCTCAAAACCATCAATAAATCACTGCAACCCTTTCTGATCTCATCGTATTTGAGCTCGTTGGGTTTGTTTCTGTCAAGACAATGATACTGTAAGCACAGGAAGGTCCATTGATACAGTTGTATTTTTATTGAAAACATGCTGCTGTAACCCCAAGACTCACTCAAAATCTCTTTGCCCAGAAATTCTATCCTCTTCCAGCCATCTTAAAACCCACAGGACTCTTCTCTGGGCTTTTTTTTTTTAGAGCTATGGGGCCAACAGTCTTTCATCTGCATCCCTGGCTTCCTGATGGGTCTCTGTATCTGCTTTCAGGGGTTTGTTTTAATTACTCCTTCCTTATCAACCCGGTCCCTAAAGGTCATGTGTAGCCATGCCGTCACCAGAAATCTGTTTAAACAAACAACACCTGGTGAAAGCCCTTCTGACAACACACATTACACACGGAGAGAGGTCAGGACCATCTCAAATACTCTGCTCCCTTGGGGAACACTTAATCTTTCCAGGCCAGGTTTATAGGAAACAAATGATATAATTTGAAAAAAGGTCATTATTTCAAAACTTCATTTTTGAATTTTTTTTTCAGGAATAAGCATTTCCTCAGGCTTGAAATACTAGCCTTACAAACCCCAACAGCTAAGCACTTCTTGATTTTTATGCTGGCAGGGTGATGAGCCAGGAAGAAGAGAGTTTTTCTGTGGCTAAGAGCTTGTCTTCCTTTTGTCACAGACAGATATCTTGGGGTTCAGCCCAGTTTCCAATTCCTGGGTGTGGAGCTGCAGTCCCACTGAGGATACGTGAAAATGCAGTTTGGGCTTGTTTAACCCCATTTGCAGAGGACTGGTCTCCTTTCTGGACCCCACCTTTCCCCAGATGCCTGAGGACCCCATTGATGCACTGGGGCTGTTTGCACAGACCAGCAGGAGCCCTCTTTAGGCAGTGAGAGGAAACATCACCAGTCCCTAAAGACCTTTGCAGTTGGTTTCTGTCCTGTCTCTGCTCTGGTTTGTAGTTTACAGTGTTATACTTTGGCACTTGCTTTCCATCCTCTCTCCAAGCACCACATCCAGCACTTGCAGATGTGCCAACAGCTCTCTCAGCATCTCAATGATGGTCCCCCATCCCATCCCATCCCATCCCATCCCATCCCATCCCATCCCATCCCATCCCATCCCATCCCTCTGGAATCAAACCACAGCAGTGGAATGCCATGCACACATGGTTTTAAAATGACACTGCTTAAAATAATACAAATCATTGACAGTGCCACTTTTACCAGCACCAAGGCCAGGAAAAAGAATGGATGTGTCTGTTCTCCACTTTGTTTGTGGAGGAGGCTGTGTGAGTTTGACACAGGTGAAGCCTGGCCAAGTCTTGCAGCTCTTCCCCAAAGCCCAAAGGACCTTTGGGTGTCCAAATGTCATATTCTACCTCCTCTATAATTTTCCTACCAAGACAGCACCCTCCAGACTGAGTCATTTTGATAGGATTATCCCTGGAAGTGTTCCATGAGACAAGCAGGTCTAGTGGAAGGTGTATCTGCCCATGTCTGGGGATTGGAGCTGGGTGGGTTTTAAGGAACCTTCAACCTCAACCCTTCTGTGATTATCAGATTTATGTTTCTGGATGAAGGAAAATTCAAAAGTGGGTCAGGGGATGTAAAGCCCTCAAGCTTTCGTGGTCACAGCCTCCAGCCTGCCTGAGTTCAAGAAGAATTTGGGTAACACTCTTAGGGACATGGTGAGACTCTTGGTGCAGATCCAGGAGCTGGACTCAGGGATCTTTGTGGGTTCCTTCCAGCTTGGGATGTTCTGTGATTCCGTGAGATCCAGCTCCATCTGAGAATTTGCCTGAGGCAGTGTGGTGAAGGTGAGCAGGGAAACAGCAAATTTGGCCAGAGAGGAATTGCTCAGCCAGCACAGGTTGTCCCAAGTGTCTCCCTGCTGGAGCTGCTCTCAGGAGTTAAAGGCAACAGGATCTCCACTTTATTTTAAATTCTGACAATACAACCAAACTTTTTGTCAGCTCTCCAAAGACTTTTCTTCACCAGTGAAAAACAGTTCTATTTTTTTTCCCTGGAAGGTGACTAATGGCCAGCAGCTCTCTTCAGGTAAACAACACAGCCCAGACAGAGGACTTGGGTTTTACTGTGGGTAAACTCACCAAGGTCAGTGCTGTGATCTCACTTGAAGTTGACCTCTGCAAATTTATCTCACAGGGTGCTTCAGTTTTACTGCCTTGTTTGTGTTTTTACCTCAGGATATTGGACAAGCACTTGTTCCCCTGGGGCTGGGAAAAAAAAAAAAATTAAAAATTTATCAGTGAAGACAAGACCAAACAATCCTCTCCAAGGGGAAAATATCTCCACAGGGGCTAAAACAGCTGTTCTTTGTATAAGTTGACTGACACAGATGTATATGTTTTCCCCACTGGTAGAAAACAGTGTAAACCAAAGAGACAAGCCTGCACCCTCTAGGAAACATAATCACCAGAAAAAAAAAAAGGAAAAAAAAAGTGTCACTAGGAAAGTGTGTTCAGCTTATATAAATCTACTAAATCTAAGCTCCTGCACAGCAAAACTATGGAGGAGGAAACACAATGCCAGCACTTTTACAGGAAATACTCTACTCCTGGTTAAAGCCCAAACTCAAAAACAGCCCTGGATTTAGGGCCAATAAAATTAATGTGAAATTGGAAAAAAACAAAGCTCTGGCTGTTTGCAAAATTACATTATGCTTTGTTATGAGTAATTACACAATGAGAGTTGTTTTTCTTTTTTATAAGAAGCCTGTCTCCAACACAAGACTGCTTAAAATCATTTAAGCATTGTGTCTTAGGAGCACACACGGGGTTGAAAAGTGAATTAAATCACATTTTGCCCTCTCTCATGCACATGGAAATTCCAACTGATACAGCTGAAACCAGGGATACTGCTGGTTGCTCTCCAAAGCACTTGTGGAATCGTTGGCCCACCAGTATTTTAGGACTGATTCAGAAAGGGAATGTGGATGTCTGGTCTGTGCCCTGGGTTTTTGAAACACTAGTGGAGAATTCTGGAAGAAGTTGTAGGGATTGTCTCTACCATCATCAATTATACTGCTCCTTCCAAAAAGAAGATAAACAAACAAAAAGTTTAGATAATAGTGTCTTTAACCTAATGACTCTTGAATTTTCATCAAGACATCTCCAAATTTAAATAATATATTCATTTGACCCAAGCAAAAGAAGTAAAAGTTAAGGAGAGTGCAGAACTCCCAGCATAGTTTTCCCTTTCTTTGCCCTTTCTTGTACAATCAAACTCCTCTTAATCACAGAGACTTTCAAGTTACAGAGCAGCACAAACACAGCCTGTATCTCTGATGTAGGTGGGGCAGGAAGTTATATTATCTTCAGCTAATATAAATGAGCATAAAATATAAATGAGCATGAAATAACAGCAATCTTTGTGTATTTACATAGCTGCATATCTACCCTCTGACCATCCATGCCCTCCTCTCTTCTGGAAAATCCCCTTGGGCTCAGAGTGTTCATCATCAAGACACAGGGACGGCACAAGCCCATTATTTAGGTTGTGTGTCATTTGAGGAATGAGGAGACTTTCTTTAATAGAGCTTTTGCTGGCTGTTTGCTGAAGAAATTGTCTCTTGCTGGAGGTCATTTTTAGCTGTGCTGTGAGAACAGCTTTAAGGAGACTCTTTAGTGCAGCCAGAGCAACGTCGGGAAGGTCTGAAAAAATAGTTTTCCAAAGTTTGTTTTTTTTTTTTTTTTTTTTTGTTTTTTTTTTTTTTTTTTTTTTTTTTTTTGTTTTTTTTTTTTGTTTTTTTTTTTTTCGTTTTTTTATTTAAACAGAGGAAGTTGCTTTAACCTACATTTCTACTCAGAAAATATATTTTCTGTTCCTGGGTTATTTGACTTTAGGAGAACAATAAATTCACAAGAGTTCTTAAAAAGATCAGTCATGCCTCTTTGTTTTAATGGCATATTTTGAAGTTTTGCCTCCAGAATATTGATAAGAATCAAAGTAACTTTTGATATATGGCGTTAGATATGCTCCAGGAATAAGATCCCTCTCAAGTTAGACTGTCTGCAGACAACTCAGACCACCCACTTTCAGCTTAAACACAGCCTGTTCAAAGTCTGCAGCAATTCAGATCAGAGCAGTAGCTGTCTGCTCAAACTGTGAGATCTTGGCATTCATCAGACATGTCCAGCACACATCTGATAACGCAGCTTAAACTGCCCAGGGCCATTGGAAGGCAGGTGAGGGAAAGCCAGAAAATATCAAAGTTGGGAACAGCCTAATCTTCAACTCAGCACAGTACACATTTTGAATTTCACACGCATTCCACAAAATTCCCCAAGTCCCAGAAGCTTTAATCCAGTCACTTTGCAACATATGTGTGTTTTATTTAAAAATAAATTATTCAGTATTACTTTTCCTTTCTTGTATCCAGCTGGCAACATTTTCAGTTAGTTCTACAGGAGCCAACATAACCTCCTATTAGCTACAGTATTGTCCATTTGTCTACATCTTCAACCAATTTTCTGCAAAAGCCTTTGGACAGTGCACTCTGTTGACTTTTCAGGCAGTTAACCCAGTGCTCCAGGGACTTCACAGTGACATTTTTCCCACAGTGGGAAAAGTGTGGATGCCTCATCCCTGGCAGTGTTCCAGGCCAGGTTGGAGCAACCTGGGATAGTGGAAGGTGTCCCTGCCCATGGCAAGAGGTGGAATGAGATGGTCTTAAAGGTCCATTCCAACCCAAACCTTTCTCTGATTCTCTGGTTCTGTGACACATCAGCATTAAGGTTGGTAACCTCGGACATGGGGAGCTATGAAATGTTCCATCAGGAATGGAGAATAAGCCAGAAATCCTTGGCTATGACTGGCCTCCACCTTGTGTTTCTTTGCCTTTCACCATCTCAGCAAGATGAACCAGATATGGCACAGAGGAGGGTGCCCCACTTCCAGGGGTACAGAGCTGCTCAGCACCAGGAGATTGAAACACCCCAGAAAAGGAAAAAAAAGTAGAGAAACCGAAGATGATAAATGACCCAAAGGAAGTGAGTGAGGAGGTACCCCTCAGTACCACACCTATTGCAAAATCTGAGGGTCAGCCTGTGAAATTATCAGTGGCAGATAAAAACAGCAGCAACAAATGGCCACAGATCTAAAAAACAAAACAAAATAAAACAAAAAAAAACCAAACAAAGAAACCCCCAAGAGTTGCTCCATCACACTTCGTGGCTTTAAATGTGGTGCTCCCCACTCTGGGGCACAGACACAGCTGGAAGTTTCCTTTGCTTTAGCAATTTTGAACCACATTTATATGGAAAAAAGCCCCTCTGGGTCTTACACCCATTTTGACCTGTGAACTGTCTGCATTGCAGCACAGTGGAGGAGTCTATCAGAGAATTATCACTACATGCAAGTTTTGTCCTGCTGCTTTTCCCCAGGCATGTGCTGCTGGCTATGGCTGAAGGTAAATCAAAGTGTGCTTTTTTTACAGCTCAGTGTTCTTTTCACCCAGCACAGTACAAGCTGCTACACCTGCAAGTGGGACCTGACCCCACCCCAGGTAAGAGATCCTTTCTGCACCCACTGGGATCCATAACTTTGACGACTTCAACTGGTGATGGAATTTTTTCCTGTCCTGCACAAAATCACCACTGGGCTGGAAAGACTTTTGCCACACAGCTTTGCCTTGTTGCCTGTGCAGGGATTTTCTGTGAGGAAGCTGGAGGAGGTTTTACATTTGTGATGTTTGAGAGAGGCAAGGAGAGCTCTCAGAGGATTTAGGCATGACTGACACAATGTGAGCATTTGGATTGATGCAGATGTGTGCAGACAAGGCTGGTGCTGTCACTGGGAGGAGAGGGGCTCCTGGGGTGTGCTGGGGGACTGAACAGAGGCTGTGATGTACATGACAGCACAGCAGCAGGGAAAGGTGATGGGCTTTGTATTGGCATTTTGGGAGGTGCTAGAAATCCCTCTGAATTTATGACTCTGTGGCTTTGGGTAAGAGTGTTCCTCCTGCAAGGAAAGGCCACTGAGGTGCAGCCAGAGCTGGGCTTTGTGTCCTGAACCAGATAGAGCCACCAAGGCCAATCTCCCCACCTCATACACATCCTCCAGGAGTTTGGGGCATTGCTGGGGTGTCTATGGGAGAGTGGAGGCAAATGGCAATTCCACAGTTCCCTACCCAGGTCCTGCCATGTGGACTTTTCCAGTTTTCCAGGCAATGACTCTTCTGCTCTCTTCCCTTGCTCAGTAGGAACAAAACCACCACAGGCCACACATGTGGGGTGGCACATTCTGTCAGACAAGATTATTTTCCACCACCCAGCTGGAGACAGCATTATTCTACAGAAACTAGTGCCTTCTCAAAGCCAGAACCATGCTCTGTCATGGGATTTGCCTCACTTTTTGTGGTCAAGAGCAGGTTGGCCAGGAGCATGGGGACTGTTCAGCCTCTGCCCCCTCCAGAGCCCCCTGAGCAGGGAGGACAGAGCCTGGAGGGTTGTTTTCTCTACACATCATTGTTTGAGAGCCACCATGCATGATGGGAAACTCCTCTGCCTGTGGGCCAAGCTGAGCTGAGATCCTGGAGATGAACATATGGAAACGCTGCAGAGAGCAAAAGGGAGGGGAGGAGGGAAGCTGGAAGGGAAAACCTGAACTTCCTAAATCCTAGTGGGGAGAGCAAGAGGTGGAAGGAGGTGGTTTTGTGAAGCCAGGCAGAGACAAGTCACCAGGACCAAAAGGATCCCTATACAGGCTGGGACAGAGCTGTGATGGGCATGGGACAGGCTGTCCCAGCTTGAACACCCTGCCCGTCCCTGCAAGGAGAGGTTTGCTTGAAAAACAACTTTTCCTCCCATTTCACACCCTTGACTTTCACCCCAGGCCCTCTGCATTTCACATCCTGCCCGCCCAGGGCTCCTTTTCCAGCCCAGCCTCTCCCTGTGTGCAGTGAGAGGCTGGGGTGAAAACCTTCTGTCTCTAAATGTGAGGAGACACCCGGCAGGGCGGTGATGAAATGGCTGTTTCAAGAGGCCAGAGGCAGCACTGAGAGTTATTGCAGGTCCAGCCCATTTATTTTCTGCAGCTTTACATATTTTCAATAGCTGCTCAGCCACATCCTTACCTCTATAACACAGGGCTGCTTTGAGCAGCACTCATGGGAGGGAGGGGTTGCAAATCAAATGTTGTTTCTGAGGGAGCTCTCTTTGCTCCAGGGTAGCCTGGCTTTCACTTAATTTAACAAGTTTTCTAAGAGGGTTTCCAGCTGTGCATGGAAGGAGCTGCAGGACTGATCAGAGCTGGAGGGCTCCAGGCTGTCACCAGGAGCTGAGGACACCTCCAGGCCAAGTAGGGACTGTGGAACTGTGGTTGCTCCTGGAGAAGAAAGGCTTCTGCAAAGTCCTGCCCCAAAATTTCCTTGGTCTGACCCACAGGACCATCCAGGATGCTCCATACCTGTTTTATGTCTGCTCTTACAGTAGTTCACCATCATGAGCAGGAGTCTCAGTCACTCGAAGCATAGTAAATATCTTTTTTTTTTTTCCCAGATCTTTTGGCTCTCTACACTCTGGAGGAAAAAAATCCCAGAACTTATAAATTCGCTACAATAGAAACAGGATTCAGCTGCATTCACAAGTGTAGAGAAGGTGGCCAGAAATAATAATAAAAAAATTTACAAAAATTTGTAATATATTACACTAAGCTTTTTGATCTTTTGGCCCCAACAAATCAGGTTTTGAGAGTTATTCTCTATATGCACTAAAATTCCTAGACTGAACATTGGCTAGAATTAAAAAGTGACCAGCAACAACGTGGAGGGGCTTCAGGGTATGAGCAGGAGTCCCTCAGGCTGTGTCAGCTCCAGTGGTGACTCCTGGGCTGGGGATGTTGCACAGAGGGATCTGCTGGTGGCACATGGGGAGGAATTCCCTCCCTGGACCAGTCATTTTACAGAAGCTCCAAGTCCACATAAGACTCAGACCCCACCTCTGTCATGCCAACATCTCCTCTGCTCTTCAACTTTTTATTCTCCTCAGTACAGAGCAAGAGTGGCCATTGCTTAATATCTGGTTTTACACAGAAGGTCACTGCAGAAAATACCCCTGCATTGGATTTTGGGGCCAGTGATGGAATGGCAGAAAGATCCGGCATCAGCGTGAAGCAAACTATTAAATATGAAAATGGGATTTTAAAATGGTATTATTGATTTTACATAATGGAAAGCAGTTTCCATGTTCTGCTTAGAAAGAAAGAAATCCAAATTAGACAACCCCTTATTAAAATCCCTCCACTCTATTTCTTGGTCTAGTGAAAATCCCAAAGTGCGATTTTTTTATTCTGCTGTCTTAAATGATTGTCTCCTTTTAATCATCAGCGAGAAAATTAACCCGCTGAACAAAGACACTTTCACAGCATTTTCATATTCAACCATATAATAAAAGACAAACTTACGCTAAAACATCAAAATTGCTGCAAAACCAAAAGGAGAGACAAAGACAATCCATGGGGAAAGGAAGAAAAAAAAGGAAAAGCTGCGTCCCTGAAGTGCAGCAATGCACTAAACTTCCCCAAATCCCCACCTGCACAGCCCTTCACTTGTCATGTCCCATCCCCACCTCGAGCAGGATGAGTTCATTTATCACTGCATCACTTCATCACTTTGTTAAGGCACGAACACAGCAAAGCCCACGCCTATATAAAAAAAATAAAAAATAAAAACATGTTTAAGGGGGTAATTAAAGCAGGATAATTGACCAGCTTGAGGCTGCGGGAGGGAGCAGAGTGCCAATCTGGTATTTTTATTAATGGGAGGCATCACCCGGCACACTGTGACAATGACTGGAAGGGGCTGCGGGGCGTGAGATGATTTCAGGGGAGTCTCTGCTCTTTAATCTGGGGGTCCCCAGAGAGGTGAGGTGGCTGGAGTTTAATCAGAGCCATCTATTTGTCCCTGAGCATCCCTGAGCAAGGTCATTGCGCGGTGCCCGATGGCGGGTGCTCATTAGTATTCCCCACATCACACCAGCTGAATTTGCCATTTCATTTAGAAAGGCTCCTGTTTGCATTTTTTCTCCCATATCTCAGGCCTCATCAGAAGAAACAGGTGCTACTGGGTAAGATCCAATAAGCATTTATACATATTTACAGCAAATGCTGGACGTGGCTTTTTGGCTTTTTTTTTTTTTTTCTCCTTAATATTCTGAATATTCAATGAGAGGTTCGTCCTTATGCATTACAAAAGGCAGAAAGGCTAATTTGGAATCGGTGCTGTAAATATTTGCAGGGAATGAAGGATAAAAAATCACAGCAGAGAGAAATTGTGCTGCATGCCAGGGTGGGAAAGAATGGCCCCAGGACACACTGGTTCATAAAATCATGGAATATCCTGAGCTGGAAGGGACCCACGAGGATATTCCAGTCCAAGCCCTGACCAGAACCAGCCTGGATCTGGTTCAAGGCCCATCTCAAGAGGGTGTGGGTTGCACCTCGAGATGCAAAGCACCTCATCCTGCAGTGACAGGGTTGCTTTGGAACCCTGGCAAATCCAATGCCCAATTCTTCACCAGCATTTATTCCAAATGTCAAATTCCAAATGCCAAACAACGCACTAATGAGTTAATGCACTTATGCATTGAGTGCAGCGCTGTCCAGAGCAGACTCTAAGTGGATATTTTCTTTCTGTGACAGAAAGAAAATTTTCTTCCCTGGTTCCCTGAGTTCTCACTTCCATAAAACAGCATTTGCAGGTAATTTGGTGTCAGTGCAAAAACAGCTGCAAGGGTTTGCTGGGTCCAGGCAGATCAGCCCTTGGTCTGCTCCAAATTAACTCCAAACCCTACAATTCAGCCCATTTTCCATCTCTTTTTCTGCAACAGCTGCCAGGACAAATGGCCACCAGGCAGGAGAACTCCTGCCCAGGCTGTCATGAGCAGGGGACTCTCACTGAAACCTCTTTGCTCCACAAACTCAAGGCAGAGGCAGAGCTGTCACAGTGATTGAGATTTCTGCAGTGCCTGATTGAGCTGCAAGCTCTTCTTTCTTTTTTCTTTTTTCTTTTTTTTTTGTAGTAATTCCAGAGGTGCTTTTTGCCAATATCTATTTCTAGGTCTAATTCATTACAAACCCCACCCTGTGCCATTGAGGGTGTCAGCCATTTTTGCATTTAATTGCCTATTCCAGTCATTAATGTGTGCCCATGTTCTTAGGGAGACTGTTAAAAGGCAAACTCTTAAATTTCCCAGGCTCTCATAATAACACAGAAAATACGGTTTTTCACACCGGCTAGACTGGTGCCACAATTACACATTGACTGGCTTGGCTTTAACATTATATCCCTTCCTGGTATTTGAAATATTCAGTTTAAAAAAAAAAAAAAAAGGTAAATAAATAAAAAAATCTAGTCCCACCAGGAAACAGAAAGTCCCAGAGCCTCTGGGACTCCTTACAAAGCACTCCCTTAAAATCCTTCCATGAAAAAAAAATTTAAAAATTGGAAAAAGAAAGAAAATAAAGGAAACTCGGCTAATAATACTTTTCCACATAAATAATGTAGATTATAACTGGCCTTTGGAGAAGCCTGAGCATAACAGAAGTCCCTTTGTAAGGCTGAGCACTGATTACACGCTGCTGAGCCCCTTTCATGATGATAGCTTTGCAAACTACAGCGTATCAAGCACACTTAAAATTAACAAGCCAGGCTGCCTCCTCTGGGGCTTCAGCATCCCAGGAGATGTGTCCTGAGATGGATAGAACCCTGGCAGATGTCATGGAAAGGGACCATGGGCCTTTCCCAGTGCCAGTTCCAATCTACACGAGCTCAAGTCCCTGTTGACGTTCACTTCTGCCCTGGTACAATAATAAAGGGATTAACAACATGTCTACCTGCAATGGCAGGAGACAGGATTTGGTGACCCCTGAGGTGGCCCCTGGTCCTATTCCTTAATGAAGCACTGAGATAAGCCCTAATGCACACACGTCTTTGGGAGAGGAGATTTTTACTGGAGCCACTTGTGAGGGCTTTAATCCCAGAGGTGACTCTGAGCAGCCCAGACAGCAAAGATCCCCCTTGCAAAACAATCATTGTACCCCTGTCCTCCCTCCCCTCTATATTACACATGCAAAAATAACCAGTTTTTTCACAGGTCCCAATGGGAAGATGTGGATGCAAAGTGGCACCAAGCTCTCAGCCTTGGTGGGAGCTGCAGTCAGGAGCAAAGCTGACCTGTGCAAGCCTTGGCTGTTGCACCATCCAAGTTCATCACCCAGTTTTTCAGGTGCTGGGCACTCCACAGTCCCTTGTGTGAGATCTACAGAACCAGATTAGTTTAGGACATGTGCACCTGGATTCTCTCCTAACAGGAGATGTTTTCTTAGTCTTTAAACCTACAATGCTCATCTTCACTTTGAGACGTCTTTGTCCACTTGACTGACCCTACAACAAGGTAGCCAGGAGCTTGCCTCTTTTAAACACAAAGAAAATTCAAAGAAAACCAAGTTGCCTATCATAAATGGGAAGCAGAATGTCTGAATCAGAAGCTGGGGCCAGAAAGGCACCCAAGGGCCCAGGCTTGAGGGCTTGGCTTGCAGCTGCATTTGGAGGGGAAAAAAGGAGAAAATTCTCATGTCCTTTCATGGCAAGAAATCCTTGGCAGAAATCATCAAAGTTTTCAGGCAAAGGCAGATCAGATACTTAGATGTGTGTTGAATTGATAGGTTATTGCTGTGAAGAAACTCCAAACCTAAAAGCTGAAAATAACTCCTTTCTAAAAGCAAGCACGAACCTTGAAATTAGGCACAATATTGCCTTGCTGCCACAAAAGAGCTCTATTTTCTGACAGCCAACATCCCAAATTAAACAGCTTCCACGTGTGTCAATAAAAGGCATTGGCTTCATTATTTGCAGTCCCCCAGTGATAATTTCTAGTCCCCTTTAGTAAATGTCATTACAGCTCCAGACAGACATCTGCACCACGGGCAAATTGACTGATAAATGCTCCTTGCTGCAAAAACAATTTGGGAGGGGAAGGGAGATTCCTGATGCCTTGGCCAGGGAAGTGTGGGTAGCCTCTCCCAGAGCTGCATCCTCTGTGACAATGGAGAGAGAGATCCTTGGGTGTGCACAGGGAGGTGGGTGAAACTGAGCTGGTTATAAAACAACCTCCTCCAAAGGCACCAGAAGGGAGAGGAATTTCCCGTCCCAGTTCTCCTCCTGTTCACTCTGAGTTTTCTAACACTCTTCTCCAAGTGGTTTTCAGGTGTTTCCTCACTCTCCACAGCTTGCTTAGCTCTAGACATACCTCTTCCTTTTCTGTTCCTCACCAAAGTGAATCAGTGGATAACTGGAAATTGTGGGTTATTTGTTCCCAGTGTGATGCAGCTGTGAGTGCTCTCTTGATCCCAAATGGATCCTCTTGAGGACACCAAAGGTCTCACCTACAGCTTGTTGCTCTTCAGGTGGGTCCCAGCTCTGGTGAGCACCACAAACAAGACCCAGACCATGCACAGAGGGACAAGCTGGATTCACCCATCTCAGAAATGACATGTCCCATTTTCCTCCCTGTCCTCTGGCTCATGGGTTCACTCTTACACAGCATTGTACAGTATCTCCTGAATAAAAGGTGCTGAACAGGAGAGAAGGAGCTTATAATTTTGGTCCAGGGCAGCTGGCAAGACTTTCACCTTATATTAAAAACTCATATTGCAAAAACCCTCAGTTGGGCCTCCTTTCCCTTCAAGCCATCCCACACTCAGTAAATCTACCTGAACAGTGAGCGAGAAAGACAACTTAGTTCATTCCCCAAAAGGAAAATCTTGATTAAAAAACCCTATTTGCCAAGTTGATTAGAATTACTAATTGATCAGCAGAGCCACTGTTAGCCCAGGTACTTGGCAGGGGCAGCAGACCATTCCTGACTCGTGCTGTCGCTGCCACGTGGGAAAAGACACAAGGAAAGCAGTGGGGCTGACTCTGTCCCCACTCTCTGCACTGGCCCAGGACTGATTCCAAATTCCACTTGCATAACTAACAGCTAAAGCAGGCCCAACATTTTCTATAGCAGAACTGTCTTTGTGTTGAAAAATTACCCGCTAAACTCTGCTTTCCAGTAAATGCCAGACTGCTTTTCGCTCACCCCACTGCTAAGGCTTTCCTTAGTTTATTATTTATGTCTCCTCTCACAATTTCCCACCTGCACCATCTCTATCAGTGTGCATGAAATAAAAATCAATAGCAGCTGGTTGAACAGCACAGCAGCAGCTCTGGTGTTAGAGCCCAGCCAGGAAGCAGTGGGCCATCCTGCTGAGAAAACAGGATCATTTTGTACACATTTTGTACATGCATGGTGGTTAATTCCTCTGCAGAGCAGGACATTCTGGGGTTTGATGTGTGGGAAGTGGGGAACAATTGATCTTTAGGGATGTGGGGAGCTCATCATACACTTGGGAGACTGCAAGGAGCATCCTATCTGGCTAGTCCTGATTGTCCCTTATCCCTGATGCACCTCTGGTTCATCCCTTCCCAGCAGATACCTGTTTTTCCAAACTGCCATCAACAGAGATTTCTACAGGAAAAATACAGGTGTGTCACTGTCCCCCTTACAAGTTCTCCCTCAGCTCTAGCACTTTGATTCAGCCAGTGTTGGATCCTGTGGATCAGTCCCCTATGGCACCAGGAGGCTGGATCTTGAGGTACATGGCTAAGCCTGCATGAAATTCCACTTCCACTTTGCAGAAGTATTTGTGCTGCCACATGGTTCAAAAAAATTCATATCCCACCTGGAATGAGTGATCCAAAGTCTTTGAAAGCAATGGCAGCTGGAGGTGTATGTCTTGCAAAGATTGCAAAAGAGCAGAGGATGAATTTGGCTGCTGTTCTTGGCAGAGAAACTGCAGAAGGTGTTTGGTACCTCTGGTGTCTCCAATGCAGAATCCAAACTCAGCAACATCCTGCTGCAATAGGACAAAAGGTAATGGGTTTAATCTAAGAGAGAGTCAATTTATATTAGATATAAGGAAGAAGTTATTTTTACTATGAGAGTAGTGAGACACAAGTTGTCCAGAGAAGGTGTGGATGTGGATTCCTGGAAGAATTCAAGGCCAGACTGGAAGGGGCTCTGAACAACCATGTTTAGTAGAAGGAGGGATGGGAACTAGATGATCTTTAAGATCTCTTCCAGCCCAAAATGTTGTGTTAATTGTTTAAATTGATGATCTTAGAAATCTTTTGCAATCTTAGTGATTCCATGTAGTCTTCCTCCTGTGTATGGAGATCTTTGCACATGTCACTCTGAGTTATAAGGCTCAAAAGAAGAGGGGCAGCTTCAGGATCCTCTGTCAAGTCCTACCTCCAGGCCAGCAACCAAAGCTGCAGATGTTGGGCCTGGGAGGGTTCCTGTGCAAATTCAAGAGCTCTGCAAACAAAGGGAAAAACTTTCCTCATTACCAAAGAGAAGCACTGGGATGCAGCTGGGCCCAAGCAACAGAGACACAGCCCACAACACCTGATGCTGAGGGGCACATCCTTCCCCCAGCAGGTATTTAGAGCACTGGTGATCGATACACCAGACCTTCTCCTCCTCCTCCTCCTCCTCCTCCTCCTCCTCCTCCTCACCACCACACTACCACACTTAGTGGCAGTGGAACACAGGAGGGCCTGGACAAAACCTCAAATTCAAACCGGATGTATTGGCCTGAAAAACATTCACCAGGGTTTAAAGGCAAAGGCTTGACAGGGTGTGTTCCTGCTGGGGTAGAACTTCCCCAGGGAGAGGAAAAGAACCCAACACCTCTGAAGAAGGCAAGGAAAGTATCCAGAAAGAGCTGTGCAAGAGGTTTTCAGGAGATGCATCCATCTGTGGGGGATTCTACCCTCCTGGTACTGAGGTGGGGCTACACAGGACTCCCGGGATCACTGTAAAAGCAGCATCCTCTCTCTGCCTCTAACTCAGACCTAATCTAGCAACAGCAGGCTCCAGATTTTATAATTTGTAAGGCATAGACAGACTCACAAGAATTTTTAAAAATAGTGTAAAAAAGCCTTATGTCTTGTAAGGCAAATGAATAGTACAGTTGGGATCTGTTTCTCTTTTTTTTTTTTTTTTTTTTTTTGTACAATGCACTCGTGCACTTTGCTGATCCAACCTTTAAAATAAACCTGTGCTATATTTGCAAGAATCCATTTGCCATCGCGAGGCAGAGAAGAAAGGGAAGTCTTACAGCATAAAATTCACAACTTCCTGAAATCACAGAAATCACACAGAACAGAAAAAACAGAAATCACACCTTCCTGAGCACCAGAGCTTGGTGTGAGAGGCAGCTCTGCTGTTTGCAGGAGCAGAGACAGAAGCAGAAAACGCTGAAAACAAAGTGTGGCTTCTGCTGTGCCATCTCCCAGCAAAGCACAGCCCAAGTCCAGCTGCACTCAAAGCTGCCAGGCCAGCAAAACTCAGGAATTACCCCAGGGCTTCCTCAGAGCCCTGTAAATCCCTGCTGAGGTCCTGCCTTTGAGCGAAAAGCCATCCTTTCCAGTGGTAGCTTGTGATGGCATCTTTTTCTGAGGTCTTGGTATTCCCATGCTCTCCAAACCACACATCTGAAGGTGGAGTCCTGCCTCCTCAGCAGTCCCCAGCAGCAAATTACACCAACCTGGCCACCACCTCTTGTCCCTGTCCCTGGGAGGGTGGGGCAGAGCTCTACAAGTCTCTGAAAGGAGGTGGCAGCCAGGTGGAGGTCGGTCGCTTCCCCCAAGTAACCAGGGACAGGACAAGAGGAAACAGCTTCAAGTTGTGCCAGGGGAGGTTTAGACTGGATATTGGGAAAAATTTAATAATGGAAATGGTGATCAGGCATTGGAACAGGTTACCCAGGGAAGTGGTGGGATCACCATCCCTGGATGTCCTCAAAAGACACATGGATGTGGCACTTGGGGGCATGGTTTAGTGGTGGACCTGGTCAATGGTTGGGCTCTATGTTTTTAAAGGTCTTTTCCAGCCTCAATGGTTCTATAATTGTATGAAATGTGAAAAAGGAGCTTTGGCTTCAGGGCCAACAGGACCAGGATTTCATCTCTCCAAGGACACAATTGTGTTTAACTCCAGAACTCTGAGCTAAATCAGCCCCAGCAGAGACTCGTGGTCTGTGCTGGGGTGGGAGGAGGTGTGTTCAGACTCCAGCCAGTCTGCAGAACAACT
This sequence comes from Zosterops lateralis, assembly GCF_965231275.1. Taxonomy (NCBI): domain Eukaryota; kingdom Metazoa; phylum Chordata; class Aves; order Passeriformes; family Zosteropidae; genus Zosterops; species Zosterops lateralis. The sequence goes on along the minus strand of NC_139761.1, from coordinate 4,929,811 downwards.
CTTTGGAAAAACAGCTCATTACAAGCAGGTACTTTGTCTCAAACTTCCAGTTTGCTGTGCTCTCTTGGCCTCCTCTCTGCTCTAAGGCCAGGAGTTTTGACATCTTTGCCCAGCAGAAACCTTTTGTTTTAACAAGCCAGAGAAAGCATCCTTCTTTTTCTCCCTTTTATCCTACAGATTAAGGCTCTGCAGGCCAGTGGGAGCAGCTACCAGCACTGCTGGGACTCGTGGTCTATCTCCATCCTGTGGCAATATTTTTGACTGCTGCACCCACTGGACACCCAAAATATGGGACCAAGAATGGCCTGTCAGTCCTGGCTGGAGCTGAACATTACCTCAGTCATTAAGTTGCTTATAGAAACACAGGAAAAACCCACTTTAAGACTAAGAATACTCAAGGATCTGATTCTTCAGCTCAGTCTGCTCCTGGAATCATGTCAAGTTACCTCAGCAAGTGGAGAGGAGACTGCATCATCCATTAACCCAGAGATGTATTTATATTAATGTTTCCTTCTCTCTCTGCCCACCAGTTGGCTCTTGAAGGTTTTGTAAAAATGACTCAAGCTGCAAAGCACTGTGTCCTCAACAGCTTTAACCTTTTCCATGCCAGCTGCCCTGAGCACAAACTGAACCCTGCATTCAGCAGGAGAAGGTGAAGATGTTAAACCAGCATGTGATGGATACTTGTGCTGTCAATAATCTCTCAGCCCCACTGATGATGAGAGGAGGAAGAAAACATATAATGAGGACAAAATCTGTCTTGTCAGGATAATTTTGTCAAGCCTTGAGATGGGAATTTACTGGCTGGGTTGTACAAGTTGGATTTGAAGCTTGAAACAACATTCCCTTGATGGCTCTGGTTTTTCTGGCTCCAGCCCCAGTTCCTGAGCTCCTAGCCTGTTTCCAGCTCCTCCAGACCTGGGGTAAGGTATACAGGGGAAGTTCTTACTCCACTACATCACCCCAAATGTTTATGGCTGGAGGAAACTCAAGAGCACCTCCCTGACTCCCAGGCAGTGGAAGCCAATGTCAAGAGCAGGTCATGCTCAGCTGTGGGTCTGAAGAGCCCTGGGAAGGCAGCAGGGTGGACAACACTTAGGTGGGGACATAGCAGGGACCTTGCACAGCTGGTAAAGGAATTATAAATCAGGGGAAAAAATATAAATCACACATGAATGCAGACCCTGCTGCCAATAATTCCCACTCTTGGCTCAATTACCACTGCTCTTCTTGCAGCTGCACACATGCAGTCATTACTGAGCATTTTGGCTAAACTTACTTTGTCTTCTTTAATGTCTGCCAGCTGAATCAAAGGTCTCCATGCAAGCAGTGTGCACCATGACACAATCCATGACACTTTCCTGGGGAGCTCTGAATCCCATAAAGCAATAAATCGATTACAGCATGGAAAAAAAACATACAAAATCCTCATCTTTCCTCTCTGGAAAAGAGACACAAGTGTGGTCCTCATGAAAAGCTACATCTCATCCTTTCAGAGGAAAAGCACCACCCCTGAGCAGGAATCAAGTGAGTTATTGCTGATGTGATGAACTGAGGTCATAAATAAAAACTGCCTTCCCTCTAGGATAATTTTCTCTGAGCACACACCTTGCTTCTGCTTTCCTCATGCAAGATGTGCCATGCACAAAGTCAGAGGGTGGCATGGTTCCAACCCCACACATCAGATGTCAGGGGGAAGGGGAGGAAGGGAGGGCACCACAAGGGCTATTTTATGCCCCCAAAGCCCAAATGTGGAAGGTTGCAGCACAACAAACCAACATGGCCACAGCCATCAGAACACAGATCAGCCTAACTCGAGAGGAGAGGGGTGTGGAAGAGTCTGACCTCAGGGAAGCAGTTACTGGATATTTCTCCAGTTTCCAGCCCTTTTTAGCACAAGGGTTTCCCAAGACAGAGGTGGTTTCTGTGCATCTCTCTTGCATGAACTTCTTTAGTGATTGCTGGAGTCCTCATCAATTTTTTGGCACCTGTATCCACAGCTGATCAAGGCACTGTGGTTGTCCCACAAGCACTGGCCTTAGATGGGAAGGTGCACCTCCTTTTTGTGTGTGTTGAGTTTCTTCTCACTCCCTCCTGGTCTTTGTGGTGGAAAAAAAAAAAGAGTGAAAATCCAGTTCCAGTCCTTCCTGGCAGTGCCAGTATGTTTTCCACATTTAAGGGGCACACACAGCACTGGGGAGGTTTATGATTCAAGCTTTTCCTTTTCCCAGTAAGTTTTCCAAAGTAGGTGTCTCAAGATGCCCATCTAACAAAGCTAGAGGACATAATTGTCCTGACACTGACAAACACATTTGTAACCCTAATCCTAATTGCTCTGTGACCTCTGTGATATTTATGTCATGGGAAGGCTTGCTGGTTTACAGTTCCCTCGGGTAAAACCATGCCAAACTCCTGGTGAATTACTGTCACCTCATGTTAAGGCTTTCCCAAAGGAACTTGTCCACTGCCAGCAATAAATCTCAAATAATGGAAGAATTCAGTCAAAGTCTTGGTGTATCTGCCTGTAAGAAACCATTTCAAAGAGAAACTTCCAGAATTGCCCAGGCAGGTTTGACACAAACCTTGGCCTTGACATTCAGATTTCAGGAATAGCTGGTGACTGGCTGGAGGACATGAGGGTTTAGACATATGAAACCCCTCCAAGTTTCAAATCATTAAAGGCAGAGCAAAATGAGTCCCTGCAGAGAGCTGCAGCACTCACTGCATGAGGAGTGACCCTCCATCACTTTTTCCAAACAAACTGGTGTGAGCAGCAGGACACCCCAGAGGTGAGACTGACCTCACAGTGCTTGGCTCTATAATGCTGTATCTGCAGAAAACAAGGAGTGATGAAGGAAAAAGTCAGTCCAGGAAAGTTTTGTATACAGATCGGGAATCCTATATAAATAACCAGCTCTTTTTTTTCCCCTTTTTATTTTTTTTTTTTTTCCCCAAGAGTCAGCTGCTGGAAACTGCAGGACCATGCCAGAGAAATGTCTGGCATGGAAGTATTCCAGACCAGGTTGGATGGGTCTTGGAGCAAGCTGATCTAGTGGAAGGTATCCATGCTCAGGGTAGAGGGGTTGGAAACAGATAGTCCTGACAATCCCTTTCCTCCCAAACCATTCCATGATTCTGTGATTCTGTGAAAGTCTGTCTTCCAGTTCAGGCCTGGTCCTAAGCAGAAGTTTGGGGCTCTCTAAGTGATCACAGGGTGCACTGTTCTCATGCTGCCATCACAAATCCTGCTTAGCACAATTGTCTTTAGTCCCAGAGAGGAATGCTCACTTGGGCTGTTCTTTTCTGACAAAATTCAGGTGTTCTTGGAACCTTGACTGTAAAAGTGTTCTGGAAGGTGAGCTAACTAGGGGAACAAAGGATGACCCTTCAAAAGAACTGAGATTTAAATATTACAGGATAATTACACAACCCTATAAAGTCCCAGTGAATAAAACAGTGTCACTTCTTAGGAGAGATCTGAGACCACAATTTGACGCTGAAATTGTCCCAGACACAGCAGCAAAGATTTAAAATGTAAATTAGTGCACCTATCAAGCTTATTCAGCATTATCCTGATTAATGATAAGCAGATTCAAGAAGACTTCTACACCCAAAAGTTTAAACCAACTCCTGTAAGAGAGAAGGAAGGAATCAAACACCAGGAGAACACATCTGCAGGTGGACACTGAGATGGTCCTGCAAGGATGTCCATGCTAAGTGCTCACAGGAGTGCAAATCCCTTTGGTGCCACTGTAGCATTCATTTTGTCTTGCATTGATTTGTTGGGAGGGAATTTGTTCCTTCTTAGCTTTTTGCCCTCTTCTAAAATGGCACATTTCATCTCTGTGTCTTCATTAGGAAAGATCATGCTGCTCACAGGGACACTCACTGGCCAATATCCAAGTTGCTTGGTGTCCTCCCTTTGTCCCCTGCCTTCTCCTCCATTTCCCAAGACTACAGACAGCCTGTTGCAAGGAAATCCTATTCTTCCTGCTTGTTTGGAGAGCAGCTAGTCTCAAGGTCACTTTTGTATATAAATTGCAGAGATCATATTAGCACCACTATTCAGGCATTCAGAACCAAGCCTAAGCAGGAGAGCTCATCAATTCAGCTGTCTCATGGCTAGACCTTCACCATTATCCATGGCTTCCTTCCCCTACTGATTACAGCACAGCAGATTCATTATTATTATTTTTAATTTGGTTATATACAACTGCATGGTGTCTTTTAATTGCCTTTTTATTTTTCCAATTGAGCCACTAAGGGATGTAAGCAAATTATATGGCTTAACAATTCTGCCTGCTGCAGACAGACTTGTGTGGCCAACACACCAAAGACACTGTGAAAACATTACCTTTTACTGGAAGTGTAAACTCAATAAACCCCCAGGAGAGCAATAAAAATGCAGTAGCCAGCAGATTTAACAAGGACATGCTCAGTGCACAGTGTAATCTTATTATGTGCTTAATGCCCAGTGGAATTACAGGAATTTGATTTAGCAACATCAGATTTCAGTTTTTCAAATTATACTGACTGCTTATAAATTAAGACTGCGATTTGGGATAATTGCTTTTCATTTGCATTGGCAAAGCCCATATATTATATTTATTCTCACTGCACTGTTTATGTGTTTGAAGTGTCACAGAGCATTGCCTTTGGGACTTAAAGTGGGGTGATGGAGAGCTTTCCTTTGCATCAACGACACTCATGTTACTTCCCCATTAAATCTGGGTAAATGTTCTACCCTGGTGATCTTTATATGCTTGAAAGGCCTATTTTATGGTTTCCCAAACCTGACTGAGCAGAGTGAAAGATGAGTGAGTTCTGGGGAAGGACTCTGTCTTCCTCTCCATCAATCTGAGCTGTGACATATTCATTGGAAAGCCACTGACCTGCAGATGTGCAGGGAAGGAGTGAGCACAGCAGTGTCCTCCCAACCATACCAGCATCATGCTTGGGACTGTTTTCTCTTCATGTGAGCATTTTTTTGGGCTCTCTCATTGCTGGGTGTGAATGAAGCGGGGAGAATGAGGCAGTGAGTGATTAATTACCTCTGGAGAGGGGAGGGGTGGTGTCACAGGGCCACCAGAGGACTGGCAGGTAATGCTTGCAGGGCCATGAAATGTATCAGGGAGTGGCTATTGAACTGCATGAGCACATTATGAGCACTTGAACTCTGGGACAAATCATTTCATCTCAAGAGAAATGAATGAAATAATTAAATATAATGGAATGAGCAAAGGGCATAGGAACAACTCTGGAAGAAGACAGGAAATACCTTTGCTGCTGATTTTGGCCTTCATGTCTAAGACATCTGTAAAATCTTAAACAACCATCTCTGTGCAAACTACAGTGTACAGTGGAATGACTTCATTTACTGAAGATCATTCAAACTGGCTCCCAAAGCCCCAGGTTATCTATATACCCTGGTCTGGAAAACCTCTACTGCTCCAAAGTCATTAAAAGATTATAATGAGTTGATTAAAAAATTAACAAGGCAACAATTCAATTAAGCCTTGTACCACTGAACAACAAATGTCACTGCAGTTGGTAAACACATCAACAAATTGCTGAGCACAATGCACATCTCTTTGCTTTCTGCACATGAATCCAATGGCTCTCACCCAAGGGTGGGGGAGTAAAGTGTCATTTAAGCATTTTGGGATGGCCACGGATATTTGATGTGAATCACAAGTATCATTCTTTTTTTGGTGAAGTAGAAGTAAATCCATCAAGCCCTTCAGGCTGACATCAGGCTTAGGTGGCAGATCAGCTGTAGATAACTCAGAGACAGCTACAGAAATTTTCCTGACTCCAGATTTATTTGGAAATTCAACTTATTCCTTAACAATATTGCGTAAAATGACAACAAAGTCCTCTAACATTTTCCTAGGCTTCAACTCACATTTGCAAAAGGAACAAAAATCTTTGAACACTACCCCAGTAGCTGCTGGAGCAAGACTGCAGCCCAGGACTTGCCTGGAATTTAGGGAGCCTTTTCCCAGGATGGATAAGAGATCAGGACACCATTTCTGCAGCCCTGAGCTCCTCCATGGGCACCACAGGACACCTGGGCTGGTGGTTAGCACATCACACAGTCTGTGCTGGGATCAGCCCCTGCCACCTCTCCACCTCAGAGGCTCCAGAGACAATTTCTCTGTCTGCACTGTCACCAAAATGCTTCCCTTTGGCAGAACAGAGTCCCAGCATCCCCCTAAAGCTCTGGAAAACCTAAGCAGAAATGTTCAGAGAAATACTCCCCTGGAGCTGCTCTTTCAAAGCTCAGAAGGGCTCACCCAAGATCAGCAAGAGAGACAGAAATCCCAAAAACTCACATTTACCTCAGCGTTCCTGGCAGCTGACAGCAGGGAGACCCACCATAGCTCTTTTGTTTTTTTTTCATTTCTGCAGCTCTGGTTCCCAGAAGGATTGTATTCAGAGCTGTTTCTGGCAGAGTTTTGTGCACTTTTAATCTACCCCATGTGCACTTGGGGAGATGCTGCTCAGGCACCTTTCCCAGTGTCGCGCCCAATGGATTTATCTGTGCTGGCTCTGCCCTGCTGCACTCTGCTGCTGTTAACCTTCATTAAGATGTTTTAATAATTGAATAAATGACGTGCCAGACATGCAGTTTAACCTCAGAGTGTAACGAAACAGAGGACACGATGTGAACTGCAGTTCTGGAACAAATATCACCGTAAATGCCACTGAGTGGGTATCACACAAAAACACCTGCCCTTGACATTAAAAAAATGTTCTCAGCCATGCTGAGAGGGGAATACAATACATGATACATTACATCTTATCTGCATCTCAATGCTATTAAATGAGCATGGTTAATGCTTTAATAATCTGCCAGGGAACACTGTGGGCTCCACATCTGAGCTAACCCATAAAAGAGGAAACTCTCTCATCTGTTGCCTCGAGCAAGATGAAATACCATGGGCCTCCCTTGGCAAAGAGGGAGCTTTTTTGTGCAATGACACAGAGAGGGTTCAGGAGGAGTTCTGTCATTGGTGATGCTTTAAAGAGTGACATCAAATCAGGGCAGGAGGACAAACTCACAGAGATGCTTATTTGTCCCTGTGGAGGGAGGATAAGGGATCCCTTGGGAAGTGTGGATGTGTTGGGGAAGCAAGTAAGAAAGGAAGGATGCGCAAAGGGCCTTTCCCAGGGTCTTGCACTGTAGATCTGTCTGCTGCTGAGCAGCAAATACATGAGGCCATCTCCCAAATCCCTGTTAGCACCACAGGTGGTTCTGTCACCCATGAATGTGTCTATCTACTGTAAACCCTTAAAAAAATCTTTGGCTCCTACAGTTACAGGATGCAGCACAATCCCTGTCTGATCCATCCTGTAAAGAAATACTTCCTTGAGGTTTTGCACCCTCCTAACATCCTGCTGGGACACTCATGGGCTTTAAGAAGGCTTTTGTTGCCTTGCTGTACTCCACACCCTGCATGACTTCACAGATCTCCTTCACACCCCTTTCCTGAGATTTCCCTGTGTTCCAGTTTCTGACAGATCTTATCCTTTTAATCAGTGAGACTGGATTCATCAAAAGCATTGGCCACCTCCAAACCTAGGGAAGGCTGGGCAAAAAAAAAAGACACTTTGGGACAGGGTGGGTTTCTCTGGATGTACCCAGTGACCAACAGGACAAGGACATTCAGCTTGCCAGAACTCACAGGCCAGGCTGGAGATTAATTTTCCAGCTTTTAATTTATCCGCCTCACCCAGGAGTTCACTGTTTTCCCGTCTTTAAATAAATATTTTTTTTTCCTTGTGCTTATAATTTTTTTGGGTAGTAATAAAACAGCTTCAAAGATCAAAAGCTCTTGGGGGGTCTTTCGGCACCTTCAAGGAATATAAAAAAATGAGCTGGGTTAGAGGGGGCAGCCCTGCTTCCAAGCAGATTTGCAGGCACACATGTTTCCAAGTGATGCTTTCATTTTGAAAGGAAGCGAGGAAACCAACTTGAAAGTCAGTAATTTTCTAATTTTCATCTATGGGATAAAAAGAAATCCAATGAAGAGTTTTTGTTGGAAGATTTGGGCAGGCAAAATCCAGAGCCAAAGTGCAGGTATGATGCTTTGCTCATTTGCATTTGCACCTGCTAGCAATCAAACTGGAATTTGCTGGGATCTAACACTTCCTGATCACAGTCGTTTTAACTGTAAAAGGAATTCCAGATGTGGGAATTTCCAAGTAAATTTAAAACTAAATTTCTAATTTCTAACTCAAATGACCCTTTAACTGGGTCCATTTCAGGGAATCATTTTTGTTTATTTGCCCATTGCTAGGGCTACTGGTCCTGTGAAGGAAATCAGCAAAACTCAGCAGAAACCAGTTGCAAGACTGAGCTGTAGAGGAAAACAAAAAAGAAAAAAAAAATTAGCGTCCCTTTGGGAAAAAGTGCTGGTGCCATTGAAATCCACATCAAAACTTCCAATGTATTTAATAAGGGCAAGATTAGGCCCCGTGCCTAGTTCTGCTGGCAAAGGAGAATTATCAGTAAAATGCTAAGGAGCCTCAATGGAGCCTGATTTCAGCAAGAAATGAATGTACAAGGCTCCCCATTCTAGCTCTCATTTTGGGTACTGCAACATGGGATCCCAATCCAAACTGGGAAGGAGAAATCTACAAGTACAAAAGCCATTACACTCCATGTTTAGAGAGTAGCTGGCGTGTCTGAAGCTGAGATTTCGATCAAGCTATGCTTACCCAAAGGAGTTTTCTGCATGCTACAAGCCCCAGCAGATTTTCTGCTGGGACAGAATCACTTTCTGCATAGTTCTTGGGCTACGTGGAAAGTCACACCCCACTCTGGTTTTTCTGTCACCAGCACACAGAACAGCCAGTCCCAGTCCAGCTTTGGCTCCTACAGGATTCATTTTAGTGTGCTTGGGTTGAATTTTATCCTCTTCCATAACATTCCTTCACCTCCTTATTCATCCTTTAGGAAGCTGGCCCCACACCTTGCAGGTTTTCCTTTGTGTCCAAGGAAGGCACAGCCAAGCTGGGCACAGGTGTCATCCCTGGTGGCTCCTGATGGATGTGCAGGAGGTGAAACATGTATTGGAAGCTGTGAGGAGATGGAAGAGAGCTGCTGTTCCCAGCCACATCTCCTGGAAAGAGTCAGAGACCCACTCAGCAGCCGCTGTTTATCTCTGAGAGGGTCTCCAGCATCATGGTGGGGTGAAATAGGGCAAAAAACCCCCCACTCATTCAACCTGTCTGCAGGGAAGTTGAATGTGAAATTTAGATTAAACAAACCATGCAATGCAACATCCTAGATTTCCATTAAGGGAAATCATAGCTGCAGTCAGGAAGGATGGAGGACATTGTCACACTTCCCCTTCTGGCACTGTCCCTCTCTCACACCACACACAGTCACAGACTCACAAACACACAGTCCTTCTCCTCCTTCCACACTCCCCTGTGCATTTACAGGGGAGATGTGCTGTCTCACCACACCACAGCCATGCCAGGGCCAGTGACACAGAACAGTCCACCTGCCTTGGGATTGCCAGGGCTTTTAAAAGTCATCCATGACTGAGGATTTCATAACAGATTTAAAAGCTAAAATCCAGTTCTTTCACCTTGGCAGCCATTTCTGCAACTGACTACCTTTCTCCACTGACCTCCCTGAGCATCCCCACTGCCTTTCCCAAGCCTCAGCTACATCCCTTTCATCCCATTCCTCTGCTGGACCAGACTTCGCCTTCCAAAAAGCTTCTCCAAACAGCTTTGCATGCCTGAGCCTAATTGTTTTATCAGAACAAACTTGAATCACACTTTTAGAGAACAGAAGAGAGGTGAAAGCACAGGGGGCTGCAGACCTCCTTCCCCACCAACGTCCCCATGGTGCTGGAAGCATCCCGTGGTCTCAGCCTTACAGGATGTCTCAGATCCTGCTGTGCCTGGCTCCACCTGGACAGCCAAGAGCCGCCCACACCGAGCTGGGAACAAGCTGAATTAAACAAACACCATCTGCCATCGCTGCTGTCAACCAGAAAACGCTCACCACACTGCAAACATTGATGGAGCCACGAAACGTCGGGAGGGTCAGCGAGACGATGCCGTGTTCACCAGCTCTAATCTCGTTACATCTACTCCAGGTGGCTGAAAAGCTTTTTTTTGGGGTGGGAGACCTGCAGTTCTCCATGAATGAGTCTTTCCAGAGGGGCAGATTTTCTGTATTTGAATTTCTCGCCCTGCAGTTCCCGGTGAAGGTCATTGGCTTTATGCCACGGTGGTTTTAGGGGGAAAATCTGAGTGAAGCCAGTTTAGTCAAATCTGTGAATGAGCTGGGGACCAAAACAGCTTATTTAGCCATGGCAAAAATTAGTAAAATTGTACACTTCCACAAAGGAGTGGAAAGGTTCACATGACAGCCTCATCTGTCATTCCTAATTTCCAAGCATTTGGAGAAGCTGCAGCCCCTGTCTTGCTCAAAATACAGCAGGTGCAGGACTTAGATGGATGAGGTGAGACTGCACAACCAGCTCAGACATCAAGTAACCAACCAGCCCTTTCTCCTCCAAGAATAAAGTAATACATCCAAAGGCGAGGATTCCCAGACAATTCATCAATGAGCAGCAGCTTTTATTGATGATTGTTTAGCTGGAGCCCAAATTCCCAAGCCAAATTCAGATAACTCACACCTGCTGAAAAACAGCAACAACAAAAAAAATCCCACCTTTAAAATTACAGAATCATTAAGGTTGGAAAAGATCAGGCCACTGAGTCCAACCATTACCCAACACTGACAGATTCATCACTGAACTATCACCAAACCCACCTAAGCACCACATCTACAGCTTTTATGAGGCAGAGACAGTGATTCCCCCTCTTCCTCAGGCAACCTGTCCCACTGCTTGGCCACCCCTAAAGTGAAGAAATGCAAAAATCCCAGAGAATCTTTTTTGTTTTACAGGACAGTAAACCCACAAAGACATATTGCCAGTGTCAAAGTGTAAACACCACTGAAATTAGAAGGAACAAGTGTGTCCTGGTCATATGAATCCATAGTAGTGGGGCCTTTGTCACTGTTCCTTGAGGTATTTCTGCTCACAGCCTCCTGTATGGCCAGAGATGTCCTTACAAGAGCTGGGAAGCACAAAATGTTCATTCCTTTCCCACTGAGGCCACATATGGGGTATCTGGTGACAAACACTATCCCCTCTGCTCCTCTGGCTGCTGCTTCAATGGGCATGAAGCACATTGTTCAGCTCCCTGTTCACTTTGATGGTTGTGTTCCTGCTGGCTTTAATGGACACTTTGCCCAGCTGAGATGGGGTATTTGGCCTGCCATGAATTCACCTCTGCTGGTTTGGAATCAAAGCACTTAGCAGGGCTGTCATCCAGCTCAACTGGACTCTGCAGTGAAAACACCACAAACACAAACACACCCAAGTGCATAAACAACATTCCCCCTGCCTGCCTCTTCCTAGGATACCAGAATCAGAGGGGGTGGTGGGACCTGGTGTGGAAAACAACTCCTTTTAATCATCCAATAGTACATTTCTGCAGGCTTCAGTGGTGCTGTTCCACACCAGTGACAGATCTGTTCAGCTGGGCTTACAGAAAGGTGGTTGTTTTCAGGGTACAAGGGCCCTTCTGCTTTCCAGCCAAGTAGCTGCATCTAACAAAAGCATTGCTGGTAAATCATGTGTAAGCAACTTATTCCTGATACAATCCAACCAGGTTTATTGTTGGCAGAACGAAGATTTCAGCGAGGCACAAGATGATTTTATCAAAAGACCACACCTAATTTACTGCAGGCAAAGTAACATTCATTATTCCTTTTTCCACAGCAGAAACTAAACAAACAGGCTCTCTGAGCAAGAAGAATTGAGATTTTTTTTCCCCTGATTGCCTTCTGTGTCCCAGAGGCTGAGTTTTGCCTTCTGTTATGAAGGAGTTGGCTTTTCCCAGACTGTGAACTCTCAATCCTTTCTGATTTCACATCTTCCCTGAAAGCTCTCCACCATCTCCTCAGGGAGCTCTTCCCAATATCAATATGCAAACGCTGAGATCACAAACCCCTTATTCAATCCACGTACTCCAGTAAAGACAATACAGAAGAGAAGCATCCCCTGCATCCTCATCTGTGGTACCTGTCCTGCTACATCGGGGTCAGCCCCTTGTAGGAAAGGACTTTTCTGTTAATTGACCTGGTTATAATCTGCTGGGATAATAATTTTCTTGCTAGGGAGCTGTATCCAACCTCTCTCCAGCAAATCCCACATTGCAGCTTGGTAGGAAAGGCCATATCTGGGTGCTTTTGTCACTTCAAAAGTAGCACCATGTTACAGAGATTATTTATTTTGTCCCAGCTAACAAACAGACACCCCATTGCTAATATCTCTAATAACATGTTCATCCTCCTGTAAGTGCCAAGAAAACACTTGTAGATCATTGCTTCTGCATAAATCTCTTCATTTGGTAGCTCCATATAGCTTTCTCCTAAAAAGCCCCTGTGGCTCTTTAAAATGCTAATTAATCTGTAAATGGCTTTTTCTTTTTTACATCAAACCACCACTTATACTTTCTTCTTATTCTCCTATAAATAGTAGAAGTTCCCAGCAGGTAAAGGGAGAAGTTTTCCTAGGTTTGTCACCTAACAGGCATCAATGTGTTTCCCATTTTCCAGGGTGTATCTTATACCCAGAGGCTGGACATTAGCTGGACACTGCTCTATGGCCAGGCAAGCCCCAGAAGGCTGAGGGAGCAGCCAGAACCCTCAGGGTGCCTATTTCCAGAGTGGTGTGAGCACAGCACAGTGCCTGCTGCCCTCCTGATGCAGGGCAGATGTCTGTAACCATTTGGGATGCTGTGACTCAGTGCCAGGTCCTCAGCCAGCCGATGGCATCACAGCACAAGAAGGGAAATAATTTCTGATTGCTACAAAGTCCTGTAACAAAAGCGTCTCAGGGCTCCTGTTCCATTTTGGCATCTACTCCACTCAGCATTACTCATCATCTACAGAGACCTCTTAGTCTATTAAGTGAGGAAGTGGAAGACTTAGTCTTTTCCAATCTCTGCAACATGAGTGCAACTTGAGGAATGAACACTCAGCCCAGCTCCCCTGTCCCCACCCAGCCTGCCCTCCCCTCCTCGTGCAAATACATTGATTCTGACAGAAAATATTCACCTGCATTAAATCTGGTGGGAACTGGGATCTCAGCCCCTAAAAGAGAAAAAGCCAAATATACATTAAACTGTAATAGAGACAATTGTGTGTTCTGCAGCTTGGAGGCATGTAACATTCTCTCATCAAAACCTAAACATCAAATTAAATAATTGTATGTGGCAACAATAAGAACTAAACCTGGTCTGTGTTTTTAAGGCATCCTAATTGAAACCAGACCTGGGTTTGCACTTCCTTTGTGGTCCAGGTGGGCACTCGTCCTGGGATCATAATGAAGGTGCTACAAAGGCTTTTCCACAGCCCCTGTTCAAGATCACAGCAGCTTGCTGGGCTTGAGAGCTTTCTTCCTCTGGTTACACAATGCAGTGAGAGGAAGCAGGGGTTGTTATTGCTGCAGCGAGCTCGGGCTTTTGATAATATTAAACTGTTTAGGTTGGATCAGAAACCTGACTTTGTTGAGAACCATATGGTGCTTAAATGATGTTGTTGCCTTGCAAGTCTGCAGGCTGGAAACCAGGGCCAGATTCCACAGTATCTGCAAATTACCAAAGCTGTGAATTTAATGAAGAAGGAAGAAAGATTAAGGAAGTTCTGTCTTTGATGGCAAAGGTATTTCACTGGAATATCCAAGAGGGGAGAGAAGAGGCTACTGCAGTAAATTACAGAGCATGCTCAGGTGTGGATTTAATTATGAGCAAGAAGAAAGAGGGATACTTCAATGAGCTCAGAGCTTACAAGCATTAAGCTGAGACCTCACCAACACAGGCTAAAGGGAATATCATCACCATACACCTTCTTTACTAACTATAATAATCATCATACTTATCAAAACTTTATTTGGTCACGATAATGCTCAGCAGTGACCCTCTGCAAAGTTTTTAAATTTCCATTTTATTACAACACAACATTTGCTTCATCAGCTTTCTGTCTTTAATAGGTGACACTCCACCCAGAGAGTGCACTGCACCAGAGGGATCTCAGTCAGGATCTGTGGGACCACAAGATGTTCTCTCAAGTGTGCCTGCTATTTTCTGCCTCTTTGGCAGTGCTGTATGTGGGTGGTGAAGTGCCCCAGCATCCTTTAGGATGAAAAGTATCACTCACAATGTGTAAAAAATTACTGTTAAATCAGGGAGGAAAATATGCACTCAGGGAGAGCCTGAAAGCATGTCACACAGTCAGGAATCACCAATCCAGGCTTCCTGACAAGCAACAAGAGCCGTGGGATTAGTTTTTTCCCCAGTGTGCCCACATCATATATTATTTTTCTGCTACATCAAGGACTTTTATTTTAAAAACATAAATTAGAAAGCAATACAACAACAAACAAAAAACCACAAAGGGTTTTTTTTAAAGGCTCTTTAAAAATTCTCCTTTAATTTATTCTATTCATCTCAGGAAGACAGAACTACTGTAAGAAACATCTTTGATGTAAGAAAGCCTCTATGACAGGACCAGGGCTGGCAGATGAATCCATTGTCTTCCTCTCCTGGATCATGGGAAAAGCCCTCAGAGGGCTGTTACTACAGGACAGAGATGAATTCCTATAGCCCAAGGCTTCCAAGAGGTGCACAAAATTTGAAACTATTCAGACAGTCTTATTGGCACCTACAGCCAACTCTGGCACTACACTGCTGAAAGCGACAGCTCAAAAAGGTTGCACTCGTTTCTTCCAAAAAAAAAAGTGTCTTCATGGCCTATTGCTGGGACAAATCCCATAACAAAACCCCATGGAAAAGATCCACCTCAACCCAGCCCAGGTGCTCTTCTCTGTCAGACAACAATTTCAGTTCACGGCTGGCATGTTGTGAACAGGACCCAAGAAGCCCAAGTGAAGGTATCATGGTTTGAAAGCAAAATGAGTGAGAGGCTCCAAGTCAGAAATACAATTTAATAAGAAGAAAGGTAAAAAGTGAAATAAAATAAAATAGATGCAATAACACAAAAGATCACTGACAGAGTCAGAATACAACCTGAGCAGGGTGGTGGGAGCAGTCCAGGTGAGGGGCTCTTCCTGAAGCAGTGATCCTGTAGAAAGGTCTGGGAGCTCTGCTCCTCTGGGAATCCAGTGGGTCAGGGCTGCTTGTCCTGTCCCAAATCCCAGATTCTCTCCAGGTGGGAATGCTTGGCTCCTCCCCCTGGGCAGAGCATCTCCCAATGGGATGATGAGTCGTGCAGTGGGTCCTTGATGGCCCATTAAACAGAGATAACCCCTGGAGGGAGTTACCTGTGAGTCCTGGGCAAGGCATTGATGGGCCATGAGCAGAAGAGCCCAAAGGAGGGGCCTGGGAAAACACTGCCCCACCTGGTTTAACAGCTCATGAAGATGGTGATAGAATAAACACTTTGTGTACATCCTACACTACAACCCGGGACACAGGGACAGCTCGTGCTGTCCAGCTGTCACAACCTCACCTCATTTCAAGGCCAGCTCTTGAGGGACTTCCCCAGTAATTTTTTCCCACCCCCCAAAATTCACCTTTTAGCAAAATCTACTTGTCTTTCCTTTAAGACATTTTTATATCCCCTCACCTCCAGTTCTTGTATTATTCTTACCCTGTCAGCTCACCTCATCATTTTTTCAATAGGCACTATATTCACTTCACTGAGTCCAGCTAGGAAATGCCATAGATCTAATCCAGAAAAATCCATTATTTTATCAAAGATATCAGGTTTATACATCACAACCTGTCTTTGCTAGACTCAGGCTGCATTCTCTCCAATTTTCTATTTAACTTCATGCTTTATTTTTCATTTATATCCATATAATTGGGGTCACAGCAATGGGCTTCCATCTTTCCTGCTAATATACAGACCTGTCTTTCCTATACCTTCAGTCATCATCCACTTCCCCAGCTTGATGCACTGAAGAGCCACCATTGCTCCTGAATGTGCATTTTCATGCTCTGGGCTGGAGATTTTCTGCCTTGTTTCTGTCCCCTTGCCACCAGCCCAAGTGCACTCAAGTCTGAAATTGGCTCCTCTCATGAATGTGGTAATTTTGGCACCCACAGCCTCATTATCACTCCCCTACCTGGTTTTGCCTTAAATATTCACTTCACTGCCTTATTCACAACTGAGGCAAGGGATTTGATTTGCTTTCAGGCCATATTTAAGGTTATCTTTAATATCAGCCTCAATCTCATTACACAGAAAACTTTTCTCCCTTCAATTTAGAATATGGCTATTGAACAGAACCATAATTCTTTAAATTTTCTCAATAAAAATACTCTCTCACCTTGCTAGCAATGCCTGCTTATTTTTCCAGACATCAGCACATGTGCTGCTTCCCTGATGAGCCTCACCTCCAGGAAGAGGGCCAGGTAGTCTCTTTCTTGTAGACATCCAAGGGGATGTCAATAGAGAATGATTTTAATTTCCAGCTCTGTATCAAGAGCCTGAGTCAAACCACATCCACCTGGCCTTTGGGACACGTCTCCTCCTCGTTGTAATCGCAGAACCGCTGATTTCTATTTCCAATTTCTACTTCCAAATCAAATTTATAACAAGAAAGCCCCGAGGAGCCCCGCGGTGAACAGCAGGTAATGAGTGAAAAAGACAAATAAAAGAGGCACGATTCACAATTACACTGTAGGGAAAGACCTGGGAGATCCCTCAAGCATCCAGAGGAGAGGTGGGCAGAGCCCATCTGTCTGCACCCCAGGCACCACCCTCGTAAAAGGCTGAGCTCCAAAAATACATGAGATCACTGCAACCAGCAACTAAACCCTTCTGTGGTGCCTGTGCATGCTGTAAGTGGAGGGGAAAAAAAAGTGCTTGTGTTAGCACTGGAGAGGTTTGCCAAGGAAAGAAACAACTGCTGGCAGCCTCAGCTCCTGAGCACGTCAAAGTGAGCGTTCAGGTCCTGTCAGAAAGACAAATTAATGTCCAGATGGGCTAAATGTGGTCCCATCTGAATGAATGGAGCTGTTACTGATTGATACCGGTTTAGGAGGATGGCCCTCTGCCTAGCGCTCAGAAAAGCACGGGCATTCAAGGCTTGGGAACAAAACTGCTACAGGATGAATAACCTGGAAAAGTCTCCTGCGGTTTCAAACACAAAGTTGTTGTGGTTTTATTTCCAAATGTTTGATGAGGACACAATTTGCGTGTTCTCCCCACCTTGGTTTAAGGGCATGGGAGCAGCAGGTTTTGTCACATGTGGAGCTAACTTTGCTTTGGCATCTGGAGTGCTGCAGGACAGCTATTTCCTCCCAGGCGTTTCCATTCTGTTTTCCAGGTCCTTGAAAGTCAGATGGTCAGAGCTGTGTCTGACAGATACTGGGATGGAGCTGACACCCACTCACCCACAAAAAGCCAGCTGCCATGGCAGGGGGCTTGGAAATAGGTCATCTTTAAGGTTCTGTCCAATTCAAACCATTCTAAGATGCTATGATCCTGTGATTCTGGCTTTGGTCAAGCTCACTGGGAAAAAAAACAAAAAAAAACCCAACAAAAAATCCCCAAACAAACAAAAAAACCACCCACCACCACGAAAAATCCAAACCAAACAAAAAACCCCCAACCAACCAAACAAAAAAACCCCAAAACAACAACATCAAAACAACAATAACAAAAACCCCCAAAAAACCCCAAACCAAACCACCCCCCAATAATTTCACACCAAAACTCACAAAAGCCAAACCTCCATGCGTCATGTAGGACAGAAACTCCCAGCAGAGATTCCTACCCAATTTCTTCAGCTTCCCTGCCAGCTGAAATGTCCCCGATAGCGAATGCGACAGCCAGGAGAGTTTTTTATCAGCCTTTTCCCCTGCATTTCCATTGTTCCTAAAGACTTGCAAACGCCGCGGAAATTCCCGGCATTTCGGTCTGACCACAGATCTTCCCTCAAGAGACTCTCGCGTAGTTTAATACGAATCTATTTTATGACACGGATGTGATTGTAGCCTACTAATTAAATGAGAGCAACTTCTAAAAGTGCTACCTCCCTGAGTGATCAGTTCTTCCATTTCTCCGTGCATCAAGTCATAGAATTGCCTGAGCTGGGAGAGATCCAGAAGATTCATGGAAGTCCAGCTCCTTGCCCTACACAGGAATAAATACTGACTTAGAGGAACTGCAGATTGTGTTTGATCAAAAGGCTCAGCAAGTCCAAACCTCGATTTGGATGGCAGGGGAAAGGCTAGTTCTCTAGGATGTGACCTTCCAAAAATCTTTACTGAGGGTTTTACTCAGCTGAACACCTGGCAAATGTGGAACTTTTACTGGCTAATTTCATACAATTCAGCTTTTAAGCCTGCAGAACAGAAAGAAAGTAGAGGGGAATGAGCAGAATTAAATAGCAGCTATTAAAAGAAAAATAATATTGCCTTTCATACCTCTTTTCCATTTTTTCCTACCTCTTTTTTTCTCCCCTCATTGCTTTGGCAGGTGCATTTGATGTGCTAAATCCATCCCTAGTGGTACTAGACCAAACCAGTATTTATATGTCAGGAGAAGAGCAAATTTTGGCAGTAAATATGGCACAGTGAAATCCACCTGCGTTCCTGAAATGCATCAGGTGAAGACCTGCTTAGAAAAGTGGATATAATCACTGAAATGAGAGCGCCTAAAAAGTATTCACCCTATGAAAAGTAGAATGACTTCTCCAAATAACACTTCCTTTATGCAGTGAAAAAGCATCTTTTGTCTTCATGACAAAGCAACGTCAAAACAGTATCTCTGGAACCATTTTTAAGCAAAACACCCATTGCAGCTGGTTAGATGGGTAATCCACTGTGATTTAGCCTCAGCTCAAAATTTACTCCAAGGCCCTGGTCTTTTTAATACATGATAATATTCATATAAACACAATTCTGCTTCTGATTGGTACCTGTGAGATTGACTTACCAGAAATACGAGTGTGTGTTAGGACTCAGCTAAGATGAATTCATATGGAAAGAGTTTACCACATGTTAGAGGATTTGGCCAGGGAGTATAAACAACAGCATGTGGATGAGGAAGAAATCAAAGCATTAGGAATAAATTACGAGCATGGCACAAGGCTGCACATGTTGTTACGAGCATGGCACGAGTTGTAATGGCTACTCCGCATGTCAGAAGATGCTCCTCACAAAATTTCCAATACCAAATGCATTTAGAAAACATCTGATTGGGTTAGAGTTAGTTAAAGGAATACTGTACTACTTACTGGAATGTCTAATGTGAAACCAACACCAGGAAAAAAGGAAACACTGCAGGTTTTGCTGTAAATGTGCCAAGGCCCTGGCACAGGTTGCCCAGAGAAGCTCTGGATGGCCCTCCCTGGAAGCACTCAAGGCCATGTTGGACAGGGCTTGGAAAAACCTGGGATAGTGGAAGGATAGTGGAGTTGGAAGTGGATGATCTTGAGGTTCCCTTCCAGCCCAAACCATTCTGTGACATTAAAATACCACCCAATATTTCAGCCGGAACACTCCTCCTCCATTATCCGAGCTTAAAACGTCAGCGAATCTATTTTCGAAGCACAAAGAATATTTCACCAACAGAGGATCCCAGTTCCAAACCTCATCACCCACTGGGACTCTGATAGTTTCAACTTTCACACTAAGAGAAATTCCCAGTGAAGGGACTGGATCCTGCAGAGCTCTTCCCTTCCCGCGTCGTTGGGTGGTTTGTTTTCCTTACACTCCCTCGGCGCTCCCTCTCTCTGGGCCTCCACCACCAGACGGGCAATCTCACGTCTCTTGGCTCGCAGGGTGCTATTTCTGGAAGCACCATCTTGCAGAGAGCCGTGGCATGGAAGTTATGATTCATACATTTCATGGGAGCAGAAGTGTGAGTGAATTTGGGCAGGTGGTGGGGTGGCACCGCGAGCGTGAAGGTGGCATGACAGATGTCAGCAGCCAGGAAAGTGTGCTCCAGAGGTGCAAGACATGAAGAGTTACAAGTTCCTGGGGAGTTGTATCCACTTACATCAGACTTGGGAAACTGGGCATCATAAGCACGCTGACGTTCAATGTTTTGCCTGCCATTTTTGCAGCTTATGTCACAAGAAACTGCCATGTCTTGGTTGTCTTCTGTGTCTGAAATGTCTCTTCTTGGCTTCTGTTTGTCTCCCAATCCTACCTTCACCACCTCTGTCACTCCTTCCCACACCACTGCTCAGGCAGGACCAAGACATTACACCATTTCCCTTGCAGCTTTCCCCCTCTCCAGCCTCAGCCATCCCTCCTGCTACCCCTCTAGTCTGGAACTTTCTCCTCTCCCTCTTGCCTACACAATCACCTTCTAGAATTCAGCTCCTTCCCAAGCTCTGTTGCTTTCTTTCCCTCCAGATTCAGAAGTTTTTTACCAATTTATTATAAAGATGCTTAATTAGGCACTCACAGCCCGAATAGCAGCAAGAAATGCCTCACAACACTGCATGGTCCAAGGCATTTCAATTCCGAAATACTGTCTTACATGATAAACTCTTCAGCAGCCCTTGCCCAAAACTTGTATTGCAAATTGCTGAAGTTTGTAATAGATCACAGCTTCCACTAAAGCCAGAGCACAGCCAAGCCTCAGAAAGGTGTTGGCCCAACTCTGCAGCTGCTTTCCAAACCATCCATCTTCACCTCCTGCTTTGTGCTGCAAAACAGAGCTTTGAAACTTCAATTCCAAACCATTCTCAAAGGACCCTCTTATTCTGGGGAACTAAATAAGGAGTCTGAATAGTCTTCTTATATGGTGGGAAGAATGGATGCTCCTCTGTGAGCCAGGGGAGAGAAAACAGCTCCTCTGAGAGCAACAACACCCCACCCAAGGCTCGTGAGTGCACAAGGAGAGGGCAGAATAGAAAGGGCAGCCTAAGAGGAATTCAGTGGCATGAAAAGTGATAATAAACCTACAAGAAAAACCTGGCACAGGAGAGAGAACAGCACCAGCTCCAGAATTTGTGAATCCCTCTCATAAAAGTGAAGCAGCTGTTACGGGCTGCATATAGACCTCATATGGACTATTACGTCCCATACAAACAGGGCAGTGGTGAGGGATGCTGAGAGCTGCTTGCTGCCTTCCTGCTGTGCCAGCAGCTTCCCAACCTGTTCTGGGCACAGTAAAACAGAGTTCCCCAGAGTCTCTAGGGCCAGGAGAAGCCAGCTGAACCCCATTTTCTGGTGAGAACCCATGAATCTTTCCCCTGCACACATACAGCCCATTCATCTCCGGCCGCTCCACTGGCCGTCTCCCGGATAAACACTGCCTGGTGTCTGTGGCTCACTGCAATACTTCAAGGACGTTGGAATGCACTTTATCAGCACTTTTAAACACTGCAGCTTTATGAGGGGAGCCTGAAAATGTATTTACCATTCCAGACTGTGCACAGATGTGCTTTTAATATAACATCCTGATGGGGTTTTTTCCTCTTACTTGTGACCCCTTGCTGTCCAGGCAAGGGCGCTTAACTTTTCCCAGTGCCACCAGATACTCCAGAAATTCTTTGATTTCCATGTTTTGAGGCAGGTCCTTCACACCTTCTGATGATGTTCTTCTATGGCTGCTGTGAGGTTTTCTTCATGAGGTACCTCTGTAACCACCCTTAGTTGCCACACAGATGTTTCTCTAACCCATCTCATCAGTGTTTACATCTCTCCAAGGAGATTTCTCCTGTGCACCAACCATGTGTGCAGAGCTGTTGATTGCTCAGTGTGTGGCACAGCAGGTCATGCAGATTGCTGGGAACAGACAGATGATCTGGGGCTCTTCTGGGCTCCTCCCAGGAGGCTGGAAACTTGTGGAAATGCCTCCTGTGTTGCTGAAGTCACCATGTGCTCTGAGGCAGAGCCCTCAGGATGGTTTTCCTGATCTCAGGAGTGTGTTTGGCCTCCAGCTTCAGACCTGAAAGATGAACAATGAAAACTTCACCTTGGCTCCACTGGTTGTAGTGGATCAAGGAAAATGAAGGCTTCTGGACTGAAGGAGCAAAAGTAAAGACTATAAAGGGCAAAAAAAATAGGGGGAAGCAGGAAGGAAGAAAAACCTGCAGAAAGGCCTTCCCTTGGGAAAATCAAGAAGCACTTAAAGCTATTTTCTCTAATCGGATCTGCTGCTTTTACAGCTCCATTCACAGAAGCAAATTCCCAGCTGTATTCCTCTATATCTGTTTCATCTCCCTTCAATTCAGTATTTACTATTTATGCAGAGCCTCCCAGGTGCTACACCAGGTGAGCTGCCAGGCCCAGCTAAGATCCCTCTCTGGTGCCAGCTCTCTGTGCCTCAGAGAAAGCTGCTCACAGACAATTGGTTTTACCAACCAATATCTTCTGTAACACACAGAAAGGCAGCCCCTCATCCAGAAGTTGGCATCTTGTGATGAACTGTGGGGTTACCCCCTCCATTTCTGGAGCGGGGCTCACAGATGTCCCCATGGGTGTTGCAGGTCATGTCCTGAGAGCTCAGCACAAACTTGACAAGGACAGTGGACAAGGCCCACTGTGACCACTGTAGGTGACCACAAGCCAAACAGCACAAGGCAGTGATGACTTAAGTTTGAGCTTTCATGTTTTCAGATTCTCTGCTGCCTAGAGGTGCAGTTCTGAGCCTCACATTCAGTGTTAGCCAGCTCTCTTCACAGAGTAGGGAGACAAAACAAATCCTTTTCTTGCTGCAGACCAAGGACAACTTTCAGGTCCAAAAGCACAAACAACAATGGACTGAAGGAAGGAACAAGAAGGATGAGACCTCACAACCTGAAGCTGTAATTGAACAATTAAACCCCAATATGCAAATGGACCAAAACTTATAAAAATGTAAGATCTAATGACCAGTCATCCATTTTGTGACCATTTTGGGTCCACCTTGGGTGTAGCCTTGGCCAGGCTCTTGTCCTGCCCAAGGTGTATCCTAAAGGCCTTTCAATAAATACCTACTTTATTCTCCAGCTCTGTCCAGTCTCTGTTTCAGGTCAGCCTTCCCAAGGCACCAGCAGCACATGAAACACATAAGGCCAGCAAATGACAAGGATGTAAAATAAACTCATCAGGGGCTGGCTCAGCAGGATCGTGATTTGTTCCCCTGTGAAGATCCACCTGTACACTATTTAATCCCTGGAGCTGGGGCCAGCTCCCATTTGTGTCAAGGGAAGATTTTCCATTTACTTTAATGGACCTGGAACGGGCCCAAGCAGAGCTGTGTAATCAGCAATGGTTTTATTAAACAAGAGAAATAGCCTTCTCCTTAATTCCCTCCTATTCCTCTGCACCAGCTGTAGGTCAGAATCTGCCACTTCTGCTTTGGAGACTGAGTCTTCTCCCAAGGAGCTTGGTGTTTGTTTCAAACCAACCAATCAAAGTGGCATTTTCAATGGGGGCTGAGATTTATCCATTGCCAGGGACAACAGCTTTAGATGACGAGGTGGACTATGCCTGACTCAAACCTTCCAACTCATTTTCTGAAGAACATAGTGTTGATTTTATATCCCTCTTAGTTTCTAAACTGAGAACTTCATACCTCTTGTTTACATATTCCTTTAAAAACATTTCTTATCTTGTAGCAGTAGCAGGAGCCCAGACAAATACACAAGTTGAAAAGACAACAGAAATGTTTTGTGGCAAGGAAGGATGGATGTAAGCTAACCTGGCTCTAATAACCATGGAAACAAAACATGCTGTTGTATGAAAATGATTCACACTGTTTTGAAGACTTTTCTGGAAGGCAATAACTTATTTGCTGCCTTAGAGGCAGCACAGCAAAACAGCACAACCAGAGAGTCAGGAGAGATGTGTCAGAGCAGGAGTACAACTTAGAGTCATGGAATTGTTTGGATTGGAAAGGACCTTCGAGACCATGTTTTTCCAACCCCCTGCCACGGGCAGGGACACCTTCCACCAGACCAAGTTACTCCAAGCCCCATCCAACCTGGCCTTGAACACTTTCAGATGTGAGGCATCCATGTGTCAGAGATCAAAGCCTGTGAGCTTTGGACAAAAGAGAATATACGAAATAGATTTTAGAACGTGGCCAGATCGCTTTCTGCAGGTTTGTCCCACAGCATCAATCAGCCCCTGTCCCCCAGAGCCTGCTCCTCCTTACATGTGCATGTGTGGGATCTCCCTGGCTCTCCCATTTCTCACACTAAATCCTCACCAACCAAACAAACAAGAACCATACACACCCCTCCCAGCACACTGTAAAATACCTGAAACACAGTGATAGCATTTAATCCCCTTGGCAGGGCATTACAGGGGCTTTCAAACACTAAACAAGCTCTGCACCACTGCAGCCTTCCTCGTGAAATTATTTATCAGGGGCTGATTTATAGAGTCTTTTATAAGCTTTGTGTTGGCTAGTAATGGCCTGGAGGCCTCATATCCTCCAGGCCTGATAGATTTCATGTTCACAGGGCTGGGAACTGGACTCCTGGAGGAGATTTGCAGTCTGGAGCCATGCTGTCTGCCTGGCCCTGTGCAATGGACACCATTTGGGCAACAAGAACTGCACTGGGCAAGGGCTGGGCTGGGTGATGGGTGCTCCTGTCCCATGGGAAATGGGGTCCCACATGGCTCATCCCCTCCCATGGCACCAGCACTTAAGTGTTTTTACACCAGACATAAATCAGAGATGTGCTCACATCCAACACAGCCTCAAAATTCAGCAGATGCTGGCAAAGCTTTTTTGGTGAAGTGTTTTCAAGCTGTGGTAGTCAGCTCTGGGCAACAGCCACCCCTTTGGAAATCATTGGAAACTTCAGTTGTAAGCCACCTCAGGGATCCCAGCCTGGGAGGAACTTCTCTCCACTGCCCACGAGTATCTCTATGTGATTTTTCCTTCAAATCCCCTGGGAGGTGCAGATAAAGCCATGCCCAAGAAAAAGCACAGTTTGTTTATCACAGCAGCCAGTTCACAGCAGAGATTAACAGATGGGAAGCACTGCAAAACAAAAACGTTGTGGTTGAGTGACAAGCTGGTAGCTTTTCACTTGATGACCTGAAATATAGGTATGTTTATGACATTAGAGTGAATCCACTGGGATTTGAGGCTTAATAAAATAACACTCAGCTACAAATTGCATGGTAGCTGTAAGATTTAAAATCCAGAGATGCAGGTAAGAGCTTCATTAGGGGGATTCAGAGCAAATGTCTTTGGATGAGCCTATATGGAAATTTGAAACAAACATGGTGTGAAAGGTGAGAAATCCTTTCTACAATTGCATTTATTATTTACTGTAACAGGGGAAAGCCATAGGGGGAAAGGTAAAAGCTTTTGTTTTGGAAAATGACTGCCAGCTTAGGAGAGATGTAAGTGGCAGGTACCACTTAAGAGTTAAATGTTAAATTGAAAGAACCTCCTGTTTCTAAATCTTATTAAAAAAAAATACTCACAAGAGTGGCATTATATTTTTTCACTCTCAATTTTTTTCTTTTATTTTTTTTTTTTAGGATGAGCTTTTTCTAAGCAACAGTGAGAAGAGACCAAGTTCTTCCTTTCCTTTCAGCATCAAGAAAATTCTGCAGTAGGGAAGGGACAGCCAACAACACCCAGGGCAGTTGCTACCTGAACACAGGGAAGGAGGGAGTGTCCAGAGTTGCTGGACTTGATTCAAAGAGCAGCAAGCACCACTGCATGAAACAGCAGGAGACAAGCAGATGCAAACACAGGTGTGTTTTGGCACAGGTTTGGGCACCCAAGCTCAGCCATGGTTTGAGAACCAGCAAAGATTTTTGGTCTGTACAAGGTCTGTGGTGTCAGCTCTGGCAGCCCAGCACATCTCCTTCAGCCTCAGAAGGAGAGGCTGTTCCTGATGTTGGCTCTGCAGAAGCTCCAGAGCACCAGGAAAAACTAGTCCACAACCTGGGTATGTCCCATGGTCACATCCATGAGTTTTATGGCTCTTTCACACTCCCAGAGTATCCAAAGGAGATGAGTGTGCAAGTGCCCCTTCCCCAGCTGGCTGGGCTGGTGCCAGCCCAGGGTGAAAGGAGTTTGTTTGGGTTACCTGCCTACCTGAGACACAATCCTCACTTTTGCCAGCTGCCCAAAAACAAATCACGGACACCAGGCACTCCTGAGGCTTTGCAGTCCCACCTCCACACACACTCTGTGCTTTGTTACCAACAACAGCATTTCAAATTAATCACAGGAACCAGATGGCCCCAACGTGAAGCCAGAGTACAGCAACCTCTGTTCTCTCCATTTTCCAAACTTTCCCTCGAATCCATTATTCATACAGGTCATTCTCTTGCAGGGTTAAATGAAAACCGCAGCATGTTTCGTACCTGCCAGAAAAAATTAGAGCTTTCATTGCACAGCATTTCAGACACCCTTCCCTTTCTCCACGGGAAGTCACAAAATTATCACCAAGCTGCTTAAGCGTGACAGCAGAGAGGATTTGGAAGTGACATTTAGGAGCAGGAGAGTTAAATATGTTTACTGCAAGCTCATTCAAATGAGGAAAAAGTAAGGTGGTTTAAGTTGCTGTGTAAAAAGTGCTGGTTTAACAGTTTAGTCAGCAGGTGAGGTGACATTTTCTAGGAGGTTGGAAAGTGCTTTGAGCCAACATCAGAGCACATGAGAAGATTGAGTCCAGGAGATTTAGGGACTTTGGGAAGATTGGTTGACTCAAATATCTTCTGTCTTGTCTGACAGCCAGCGAGCATTGAAGACCAAAATTTTATAGAGCTGGGAGATCTTGGAGATGCAAAAACCACTCCACCAGGTGAAAGAACTTTTCATTTTATACACTTTGTGAGCATACAGAGGCTTCTCCAAACTCACCGCTCTGCCACTAGTCTCCTTCCAACTCAGTTTCTAATAATGTGTCTTCCTCCTAATACCAAGTAGTGCTCAGTCCACTTTCTACCACCACAGGTAGCTTTTCTTCAAGTCACAAGCTCTAGCAATGTCAGTCCCGTGCTCTCATTTTGGAACTGCTTGTCAAGGGCTTAAAGGCAGTGTCCCAGCATTCACCATCATGATCCATGGGCAGAAGAATTGTCTAGGACCCAAGCTTCCCTGCTTCCTTGTTGTCCATATTTACATGAAAATCTGTCCTGAAATAAAAATCTCTGCAATATTCTGGTCCTATCTTCTGCTTTCTGGGCAGCACTACCCCTTGCCTGCAGATCCTCAGGCTACCTTCCTGTTGCCCACCTCTTCCCTGTGAACTCTAAGTATTGAGGTTATTTTCTTTTACAAAACTCACAATTTCATGGAGGCCCAAGATGCTGAAATAGGTACTTTGCTATTTATGGTCAAAACTGAGAAAGGGAACTGGAGCTGATGCTCCCAGAATTCCCAGAAGCCGGAGTTTGCTGGAGGCATTGTCAGCTCTGAGGTCTTCTGGCAACACAGCACAAACAGCTATTTGCACATGGGGTATATAATCAGGAGTTTCATGAAGAATTTAATTAGAGTCCTTAAACTAATGACTGGGAATAGCTGAGTGTGAGATGATCAAGAGAAAGGGATAGGTTATTTGTTTTCCTGCAGAGACTGCTCTGTTCCTTCTCTTGGTAATTGGAATTAGTGAGCTGGAATTAGTGCTGCATGCAAGCCCACCAAAGCAGGATATCACTGTTACTTCCAAGCAGGATGAATTTTTAAAAGTGAACCCAAGGCTTGAAGCTCAGGCCAATGTAGACACAAGAGTCCTGTTGCAATATTCAGGGAATGACAACAATATGTTGGGGTTTTTGTCTCATGTTGTCTATCTAGACCCTGGAAACACAACTGAAAGCCAGAAAGAATTAAACCTTAGAGTCCATTTTTGTTTTTGTTTTGCCAGCTTTCCAGGAAACGTTTACTTTTGATTTCATGGTTCTAAACTCAATCTTTCCTCAGTGTATAGTTCACTATAAAACGAGGTTAAGAGGTTCCTACACTATTAAAAATTATTTGGGGGAACAAGAGAAATGAAAGACAGATATTTTTTTTTTAGTGGAAACAAACACTTCAAAAGCTGAATAATCTTCTTAAAGGACCTGACTGCATCCTGGTGCCCTGTTTTCCCAGCTGATATGTGAGTAGAATTTGATTTTTGAGCTCTGCTGTATCAGTCCAAGGACTTCTCAAAGGGGAGGGAAAGGCAGCACTGGGGACAGTGGCTGCAGCCTGGTCCTTCTCCCAGTTACACCAGCACCATGAATACTGGGATGAACATTTCTTTTACCAAGGAGAATACAGGACAATAAAATACCACTGTGGGAACAAATTTCAGCTGTGCCATGACACATGTAAAACACTGGATATGTCAGTGAATATCAGAGGCTCAGTATTTCCTTTTATCTCAGAAAAGAGTGGGATTGCATCCCCTGCAAGCCTCACCTTCTTCAGTCATCACTTGCATCTTCAGTTATCTCCAGGAGCTCACTGGAACTGAAATCTGTCCTCTGAGGTCACACAGCGCTGCACAGCAGGGAGACCTGCCCTGACACCAGGGATTTCCACCAGAGCAGGGCACACTGGGACAATTATGAACTAACAACTATGGTTTTTCACCCTGACAACCTGTGCTTCCATCCCAGACCATACAGACCACAAAGTGTGGAAAGAAGAGCAAAAATCTGCTTTGTCACACTGACTAAACTTGCTAAAAGCTGAGCCTGTGTTTCTCTAGCTCTGAAGTGGAGATTGTGATGTCTCTGAGGGCATTTTAGCCAGTACAGAAGTACCAGCCATTTCCTACAGCCTTGCCTTAAAACTGCTTCATAGGCTGGCTTGCAACCCTACAGTTGAACAATTCTTTGACTACCAGCTCCCAACAGGACTTCTGGGATCCTCATTTGTGGGACAGGAAGACAGCTCATTTTTTATCCAGAGTGTACCTACACCACAACCACAGCCCAGGGCGTGCTGAACCTCAACTCTGAAGTGAGACCAGCACTGAACCCTGCCCTGGCCAGGCTGCTGCTCCCCAAGCTGGCATGGAAAGAGTCAGCTGAGACAAGCCCTGCCCAGGCCACCCTGTGGCAGAACTTGACCCTGGGACCACCAAGGAAGTTCCCACAAGGCTGGTTTCACTCCCTGGAGCAATGATCTTTGAGCCCCTCTTTCTTCTCCATCTCAGCCCTTCACATGCTGCTGTCTGCAGCAGAGGCACAGGCAGAAGTCCTGCCTGCCATCATAGTCTTGGAATGCCTCAACACAGAGAAGGAAGCAAACACCAGCTAAACAGAGAAATGGATTTCAGGCACAATTTCATTGTGCAGATTAAGAGCTAAGAGCAAATCAAGGAGCTGCTTTGTGAGGCGTTACCATGCAACAGCAGTTTACCTGCTCTTGGTCCCCCACTGATAGAGTGAAGAGAATTACTCTCCTGTCACAAGCTAAAGATATCACACTGAGACTTACAGGAGTTCACCTTCTTGAGGAGAAGAGGGTTTTCAGTAGCCCCTCCTAGGAATTAATTGTCAGGTAAAGTGACAAACCTGAAACGGCAGCTTTAGAATTCAGACATGACTCTGATTGAAAGGAGAGGAGATGTGTTTCAAAGAATGAAGGCAATTAACCATTTGACCCAGCCACCAAGAAAAGATGTGAATCTCTTGAGAGTCTTCAAGTGGAGATTTTTTTCTGGTGGTGAGTGATGGCCAAACACTTGTTCCCAACATGGCCCCAGTGATCACTGAGTAACTTTCACAGTCTCCACCAAGCCAATATTTAATCAAGAGGGTTCCTTTGTCTCTTAGACAAAATAAAGAGGTGACACATGTCCAGAAAGTCCAGTTTGTGCCCTCACCAGCTGGTGGAAGCACAGAATGACAGAATAGTTGAGGTTGTAGGGGACTTCTAGAGGTCACTCCTCATTCAGGATAAAGCCAGCTTAGACCAGGGTGCTAAGGGCATTATTCCTAGCAGAATTTTTAACATTTCCAAGGACTGAAATTCATACCTTTGTCGTTGTTTGATCATTCTCATGGTACAAAAAATCCCCCTAAGATCAAACCAGACTTTTCTTCATTGGACCTTGTCTTGGTTTGAAATATGTAACTAAAAATGTGTATCCTATTTCCATCTGTTGAAACCAGTTGGGAAGGTGTTTTCTTTATCTCTTGTATAACCTATTCCTCATAACTCGGGGAGGAGGAGGAGGGTGT
Source organism: Zosterops lateralis (assembly GCF_965231275.1). Classification (NCBI taxonomy): domain Eukaryota; kingdom Metazoa; phylum Chordata; class Aves; order Passeriformes; family Zosteropidae; genus Zosterops; species Zosterops lateralis. Next base: position 4,899,637 of record NC_139761.1, on the reverse strand, counting down.
CTTCTGTTAATGGGCACTGTTAAAAACAGGAAGGGAAATGTTCTTTATCCCTTCCATGACCCATCCTCCCTCCAGGGGATATCTGCTGTTCATGGGCCATTAAGGCTCACCATGTGACTGATAAAATTACATCATTTCATTGTGAGATGCTCTACCCAGGGGAAGGAGCCAACCATTCCTATCTAGATGGAAACTAGGAGCCCAAAACACTAAGCAGCCTGTTTGCACTGGATTTCCCAGAGGAAGACTGAAACCATCTCACCACCACTGGACCCTTTCTATAGGATCATCTGTACACTATCAGATCTACATCTGTTACTCCAAGAGGGTTTATTTGGACTGCTTCCAACATCCTGAAGTAGGTGTCAGGTCTTATCTTTGACTCTCTCAGAATTTTCTTGGATTTTTGTTTGTTTGCTTGCTTGTTTTGTTTTGTACTACTACATTTATATTTTTAATATTCCTAGTAAAGAACTGTTATTCCTATTCTCATATCTTTGCCCAAAAGCCCCTAATTGCAAAATTAAAATAATTTGGAGGAAGGGGGTTTACATTCTCCATTCCAAGGGGAGCTCCAGCTTTCCCTAGCAGATACCTGTCTTTCCAAACCCAGACACACCTTCTGTCCAGAGGAAGCACTTGGAAGCCTGAGCTACACGTTGCTGTTGCTGGAGATCAGCTCAGCTCTGAAGAGGGTTTGAGCTCCAGTGTGGGGTGACAGAAGGGCCCTGCAGGACCACACCAGCTTCCCTCTCGTGCCTCCCCCGGGGCTCCCCAGCCCTTTCTGCTGATCCCAGCAAGCTGCTGTGTGGTCTGTGCAGCGAGGTTGCAGCCTGCCAACACTTTGCTCTTTTCAGCTGGTTTAATTATTCTCTCATAATAACTCTTCCCCTTCCCTCTATGAAGAACAGATGATCGACACGGACTGCATGGCGTTTCAAAGGCTGCTGTGCACATCGAGGGAGCTCTTTCCAGCCACCTAACCCCACCTCCCCCCAGATCTGTGGGGGCTGAGCTCACTCCACTGACTCCAGAGTCCTGACTCCAGCTATGGCAGTGCTGCCAATACCGACACTGAGCTAAATGCTTTCCATGTTGGGGCACAAGTAACAATAGTCAATATTTTGGTGAGGCTGAATTACAGGCAGCAGTTGCAACAGCTGCCTTCAGTTTTGGCTCCAACACCCCCCACTCCCCAGTGAGGTACAACACACCATTTGATGAATTCCACACTCTGTTCTTCAGTTACAGTTTATTAAAAGATGGATTAAAACATTGGCACAACAGTGGCCGCAGGAATATTTTTCCAGCAACATCATCCCAGAAGGCTTTGGAGACGCAGAATTGTGTCTAAATTGGGACACCATTTATACATGGTTTGAACTGGTGTTCAGGAAGACAATGCTCGCTGTTAAAGGAGTATTTTGTTACAAAAGAAAATAAATCTCTGTCCTCTATAGGCTCAATATTGACATCCACCATTACGGATATGGTAAAGTCTGAGAAGCACCTTTTGAGCTTTGAAATCAGAGAACAGAGGCCAGTGAGACTGGGAAAACAACAGCTGGTAGACATCAAGATCTGTAAAGAGTTCAACAAGTTACTCTTCCCATTGTGCTGCCTGCATGCAGAATTAAGGGAAGTGGTGCAGGCATTGAGTGGCCCTTCCAGAAGACACACATTACCTGTCCCACACAGATGAATCCTGTGTCCCATTTTATATCCCTCCTGCTCATGGCTTTTAAAGAAAAAGTGAGACTTGGTGAGTATGATCCTGGCTTTAACATCATGGAAAAATCATTATGAGCAACTGAGTGAGTTCCATGCAGGGTCATGACAAGTTATAATTGAGGAGGAGACAGAGAAATGGTAGGAGCTGAAGTCAACAGAAGCCAAAAGGCAGCAACAAACTCATTTTGAGCTGAAATTCTCCTTGTTCACCCCCTCACTTTTCCTGCTGAGCATGCAAAATGGTTCAGGAGACCTTAGCCAAACCACTTGGTGCAAGTGAAGACACAGGGCAGAGGCTGAGCTTTCAGAGCTGTGGGTTTGGTCTCCGATGCACTGAGGAAGCCCAAGTTCAGCTGCTTACTTGTGTGCCAAGCCAGTAATCTGGACACTGTCAAAGAAGTGAGAACACTTTCTCCCTTTCATCTCAACATTTCCCAGCAGCTGAGATGCTCCATCCTCTGGACCACTCCAGCTGAGGGGTGAGAAGAGCATCCTGCACACAGCACTAGCTGCCCTGGGCATCAACTTTCACTTGTTATAAGGCAGCTGCATATCTCCAGTTCAGCCAGGGACAGAGACTGAAGGGTTAAACATTAATCCAAATACATGCCAGATTTCAAATTAACTAGCCAGTGTGAAAAGGAACTTGAGCTTTCACATGGATTTAAAATATTCACTGTGCTGCTCATCCACTGACGTGGCCACAGGACTGTGTGGAGCCACTGAAACGTGCTGGCCATTGTCCTGTGGCCAGACCTCCTGGAGGATGTTTGCTGTTCTCTTTTTCTCCTTGGTACAACTCCCAGCTTCACCCTGAGAAGAAGAAAAAGTGTCTGAAAGAGAACATTTGATGGAATTTTGCTGCAGTGTTTCAAAGCTGTGGGTTGGCAGGCAGCAGACGTGTAGTTGGCCACAGAGGCTGTGGGCATTAATGAGGTGACAGTGGCAGTGAGAGGATTTGCAAAGCACTGGACGTGCTCCAGGGTTGGGCAGAGGAAGGGCACCCCTGGCAGACTTTTTTAGATTTTTTTTTTTTTTTAAAGTTTTTACAACTTTATTCACAATTCCCTGAGGAAGAGCCTTCACCAACCTGTCCCCTCCACCATGGAATGAGGAGTTAAGGCATCAGCCTGGCTGCTCCTGCCCTCCCCACTTGTACTTTCCATTTTCATCAGTAACATCCACAGACATGTGCTAACACCCTGTTCTTTGGAGAGCTGGCCGGGTTTTCCAAAGTCTGTCCTCACACCACAGCATGTCAGAAACCACTGGCAGATGTGTGGAGGAGTGGGAGGGAAGGGGAAATTATTTTGAATTTCATCTGCCTTTGTGCCTTTTCTATTTGCTATAAGAGTGTACAAGCTGAGTTCAGTCCCATTGACATGCTACTTAAAGTGAGATTAAAAATATTTCATTTATTTTTAACTGCACTTGGTTCCACATAGGCTCCCAACCAAGTCTAATAACCCTGCTCCTGTGTTGCTTTGGAAATCAGCTGGGACACAAGGGATCTTTATTCTGAAGCTGTGTTTTGTCCCAAAGCTGGACTGACAAAACATGCTATCTTCAAAGTGAGTAAATGTTGTCTTGGAATGGGTATCCCGGGAGCCCTTTGAGCATTCCCTCCCCAAACCAGACAGATGTGCATACAGCTGTTTCAGTAGCTCAGTACCAAACTTCCAAAAAGGCACATTTCTGAGAGCTGCTCAGGATGCTGAAGACAAGATAGAGCCAAGAGATAAGGGAATAGCATCCAAGAGACTGATCCCATCCTAAACAAGCCAGCCATGCATCAGAACTATCCCAGCTCCTGCCAACAGCTCTGTTTGCTGAAACCAAAGTCTGCTGCACCCCAGGCCCTTCTCTGGGAGCAGCATGAGGGCACAGACATCCCTCCCACCTGGAACAGCTCCTCTTCCCTACAGATGCACCCAGCCCAGACTTCCAGATGTGTCAAGCAGAGCTTGATCATATGGGCTTCCTGTGATGGGAACAAGGGCTTTTCATTACTGTATGAGGAGACAAGTAATTAGCTTTGCATGCAGCTTCAGCTCCATCAGGCCACACATGCAGAAGCTTGGGGTTTACATTAGCATAACTCCACTGGCTTTTGCCAGACCAAAACAGATGTCCCCCATGTCTGTGGCAGGTTGAGTGCAAGTCAAGCCCCCAAAATAGCACAGATCTTTAGCAGTCAGAAGGACAAACAATTCTTCCAGTCCATTTACCATATGTTCTATTTTGGTGTGTAGCATCCTTCAGTGGAGAGGAAAAAAAATGTTATACGCTGACATAGGCATTCATTATAAATATTTCAAGTCTGTCAATCAATTCCCTTTCATCTCACCACTTAAGGGAGCCTTCATCTGTACAGGGGGCCTCACTCAGAGCCTGATGTCAGGGTGGGACTAGCAGTGAGAAGTGTCCACACCTTAGTGCAATCTCTTCTTAGGGACTGGAGCATTTGCCCTGTAAAGGTGCAATTGTTGAGAACTAACAGTCTTTTCAAAGAGGAGGAACCTCCAATAACAAACAGAATTCCAACCCAGAATATGCAAGGTGGTATTTTGTCCCGAGTGCAGGCTGCAGCTGCTATTGCAGTGTCTGCATATTCTTCATACCACAGCTGTAAATAGCTGGCCAGAGAAGCTGTGGGTGGAAGTGTTCAAAGATAGGACAGGACTTGGAGCAACCTGGTCTTGTGGAAGGTCTTGGAGCAGCCTGGTCTTGTCTTCTAATCTCTGCTCAATTGGTAAAATTTGGTATGCCTCTTGAAGGATATTTGTATTTATTATTTGAGATGACTCCTAGAACAGGAGGAAATGGGTCTAATTTCTGTTTGTATTTTTGGGTTTCTGTTCTGCAAAGATGCTTCTTCTTTAGGCTTGGAGGCTGTATTCATTCCTTTTCCTTCTGTGTAAGGAATTGGTGGTTCCATTTGTTGTATAGTATAAGTATTAGAGGGTGGAATAATAGGAGTGATAACAGATCTTTGAGGTCCTTTGCACCCCAAGCCATTCTATCAATCTGTGACAGCACAGGACACCAGAGACTTGTCCCACCACAGTTCTATTGCCCCAACACAGGCACGGTGACATTTATCTAGGTGGAAAGTTTTAGAGGGGTGTTGCTCTATTTCAGTTCCCCCTAAATTTTCCTCATGGGAGACCTGACCTCTGCAGGAATTTGCTTTCATATCAGAAAGCCCATTAAGGCATTCCAGCCTTTCAAAAGCCAGCTCTGCCCTTGTATCTGCAGCTCACAGCGCTGACTGCACCGCCAAGCAATGCAGCAGGAAAATGAAACCCTGACACTCACATCAAGGAAAGGTGAAGTCCCCAGAAACACAGATATCCCAATTCAATAGCAGCAGACCCATTTTATGCACAGAAGATTTCCTCCAGGGAGGCAACAAGTGAAAGATGGACATTTTCATTTTGCAGGTCTATTCATCCCCTGTCTTAAGCCTCAGCTTCACAAATCACTGCACAGCAGTGGAGCAGAGCCCAGAAGCATCCCTTGAGCTGGAAGCAATAACAGGAATAATGCATCCCTTTACATTGACCTAAATCTCAGATCCTCACAGCTTGTGCTTGCTGCACACCAGGGGAATGTGCATGGGCAGCTGCCACAGCTTGGCTGTAGCTCAGGAAACTCCATTTTTTCCTCGTGGGCCATTCATTCACAGGCACAGTTTTCAAACTCACTCACTTTGCTGTACAAAGTCAAAGGAATCAGCCATGATCCAGCAGGTGCTGTCACCAGTGTCCTGCCCCCTACTGAAACAGCTGGCGCAGAGAACAGCTTAGAAATTTAAGATTAGTTGGATAATGAATGATTAATAAATAGCTCACCTAATAAAGAAGATTATTCTTCACTTAGCAGCTGTTATCTGACCTCCCAAAAAGCTCAGTGATTTATAGCTTGTGTACCACTAAGTCAAATAAGTCCTTTCTCTCACATTTTACTGTTTCTATTTTAACCCCTCTCAGCAGTGCCCTTTGTGATAGTGCCTGGCACTATGGGCAGATATTCCCTTGCACCTGCAGTGATGCCAAGCTCACTGAGGCAGGACAGTTGTCTGTGTGAGGCAGGAGAGGTGCACACCACACAGCAGAAATGTCACTGTGAACAATCCACAGCCCTTCCTCCCACTGAGTTTCTCTCTCCCACCATTCTCCTGACCCCACCAGAGCTCTCTCCCACTTTCCAGGAGGAAGAAAACCTCAGTCTCCAGCAGGACAGCAGGGATTTCCCTGGCATTGCCAGCTGTGACTTTCTCCATCCATGTTTCTGATCACTCACAGTCCCTGGAAGATCTATAAGACTAAAACCATCATTCCAAGTCCCAGTGACCCCCTGGGCCCTGTGCACTGCAAAGGACTGGGACCAGCACAAAGTCTGCTGATCCCATCCCAAATACACCACACAAGAGACCAGAGACCCCCTCACTCCTCTGAGCCATCTGCCTGTCTTAGGAGCAGCAACCATCATCCTGGGAGAAGAGCTTCTTCATATTTGGGGGTGTTGTGCCTTCCCTCAGAAGGGATTTTCTCACCATATAGGAAGTGGCATACAAAAATTGGGTAATTTTCTTCCTCTAGCAATAGGAGAGGATGTAAGTGAGCAGGAGCCCTTCCCTGAGCCATCCCCAGCACACAGGCCCACACTGAAGTCAGGGCAAGGAGGGACCCCTGGGCTGTAATGAGCATCTTCCAGTGAGATAAGGTAAATTCATGCCACAGCCCTCCAGTTGAATAGCTGTCAATACAATCAGGGCTGGATTTTAGCCAAGGCCGTGTTGAGCTGACAACAATTCACAATTAGGCTTGAGGCATGGCTTTGTTTTAAACTGTGAGACTGCCTCCCCAGGGCTGCAGGGGATTTTCCATCAGTGGCATTATTTAAACCATGGAATGTCATACAAGACGAGAGAAGTGACGTGGGATTAGTCAATCCCTTTTTGGCTTTAGTATCCTTTTAGGAGAAACCACTACCTCAGATACTAAAGGCTCATGCAAAGGACTCTTTGGGATAAGAGCAGAACTTTGTTTTCTGGGAGTTCCTTTCTTGTCCACATAACTAAACACCACAAGAGCCTAGACAGCAAATGGTGTAAGAGATTTATCAATCCCATGCCTTGACAAGAGTTTTTGGCTGTGGCACAGCCACATCTCAGCACAATCCTAACACTGCCATAGTGGCTTTGGGCTCACCTGGGCTTTTGACCCCAGCCTGGTGGCTTTCTGCAAGTCATAGTGCAGAAAGAAGAGAGCTTTGCACACCCAGGGTAACAGACCCAGGCTGCTCCAGTGGCCTTTCCTTGAGGCATCTTGCTTTATTGGCAGGAGGAGAAAGGAGCTCCCACTGCTGTGGGTGAGGGATGGGGCAGCACTATTAACAGGTGACAGTGATGGAGCACACACTGTGTCCCAGAGCTCCAGATTAGGGTTTATATCAAGGGCAGAAGAGGCAGGAGCAGGGTAATCCACCTAGCCCTGCTAGATCCAAAGCTTTTGTGTTTGCCTCCACTGAGTTATTCATTTTGGCCTGCAATCACAAGCGAGTCTAATAAAAAAACCAAACAAATAATGGCCTGTTTGCTTCTGCAAATCCTACAGCCTCCTCTGGAAACACACACACAAGTGGTTACCCCAGCCACCAACATCTGCTTTAACCACTGATCCCCTCAACCTTGCAATCTCCCAGGGCTGTGTCCCAGCAGCAGCCCCTCCATCATCACCACGGGCATTTCAAACTGGGACCAAGGGACACCAGGGAAGGTGTCCTGGAGGTTGAGCATGTTCTCATCTCTCCCTCCTCAAGGGTCAGCAAGGACCAAAGCCAGCCCTGCTGGAGGAGACAGAGGCCCCAGCTTGGCCCTGGTCCCAGCTGAAGACATGATGTAGTGAGCACGTATCTATCTGAAAGAGGTTAGTCAAGTGCCTCCCACTTAATATTTAGAAGCTGTTTCTCTTTTCAGCCCAGGGTCTCTGGGGTGCTCATGGCTCACAGCACAGCAGACCACATTCACATTTTTTAGATGTGTATAAATGTTAAAAATAACCTGCCAGGTTTCTCTCAAACAGGGATGAGATAAGGCTTCTGAATAGCCCATTGCAGCTACATATCAACTTGCTGTGATCCTCAGGGAAGAAGGGAAGGGTAGGGGGAAGATGGAAAGGTATTTATAATGGAAAAAGTGATGAAATCAGCCATTTCCCTCCTAACCACTTGCTGTATTACTGCAAGATCTCACAAGCTGAAGAGCTGAGCAACAGGAACAAGTCCATAAAAGACTCAAGGAAATTCCCATCACTCCTGAGCAAGGGAGGCTGCTCAGAAGAGGCAGAGCATTACCAGGATTTGTATCTCAAGAGATGGGAGCTGATTGATAAAAGGAGGGGGAAAAGAAGATTCTCCTGTTGATTGAAGAGATGCCAGGACAGGGTGTTACAATTGTGGTTCTACATGTCCACCACTGCTGCCCATGCCAGAATTTTGGAAAGCTGAGAGGGCAGATTAGAGACACAAAACCATAATGGCAGTCAGAGAAAGACACAGTGTCCTCGAGAAGGTGGTGCCCAGGGTCCCCACTCTGGGTCTGGGTGGCAGCTGGGGCCCTTGCCTTTGCACACACCTGGGGGGCAGAGCTACGTGACAGCCACTCTGCCAGACCCACCTGCAAGGCTACTGAACCTGCTTTTTTGGGAGTCACATTCTGATGTATTCTCTGGGTAACTGAGGAAGGGAATAGCTGTTGCCTCTCCTGCTACAAAGGGATTTCTGGAAGTTGAAGGGGGTCCAGGAACTGGGTTTTCTGGTTAGACTGGGAATTGCTTTTTAGAGGAGCTCAGCTTCCACCATTTCCATACCACTCTTTGTCCAACCAATTTCATTGCCAGCTGGATCAGGCTTTATGATACCAGGCAAAATCCTGGGTGCATTTCTGCATTGGAAGCCTGACTTTGGGGTGATGTGAGAACAGGGAGAAAGTGCAGGGCAAGGCCAGAAGGACTCATACGAGAAACAGGAAGAGTGAAGAGAGTGCATTTCTGGGTATTGCCTCATGTTTATATCAGCACAGCCTCCTCCAGCCCCTCTTCCTGACCTCACACTCTTCACTCCCTCGTGCAAGTCCCATCAGCACATGGCTGGTGGCCCAGGAGCACATCCAGGGCCAGGGTGCTCCCAGCAGCAGCAGCAGCTGCCTGTCAGTGTGATGGATGCAGCCAAGTTCAGGCATGTGACAGAAATTCTCAGAGCAGGGGCCAATGTGAGACTGTCCAAGCCTTTCAGGAGGTGGCCTTGGAGAAATGACCCCACAGACCCACTGGGCTGCAGAGCCATCCAGTGCTTGTTTGTTTAATTGGGATGTATCCTTCTCTGCTCGCCAAGAGAAAGTTTAGAGGGTGTTTTCTTTGTATTGGCTGGGAAGATGAGAATTTGCAGAGGATTAAAAAAGAGAACGGAAGTTTTGTGGTTTGGTTTTCTTAGGGCTTTTTTTCTCCCCTTAGAATTTATTTTTCTTTGATTTTGGTGACATGAATCTCCCCTCATCCCCCCAACCCCCAGACAGATGGAGGGGGAGCAAAGGACAGCAGACATGGGGGAAAAGAAACTCATCTTGTGACAAGAGAGACAGGGGCAGGTCAGGCCCAGGCTTCTCAGGAAAATAAAAATGCTCACTGCTCCTCTAGACTAGATAGAAACAATCCTCTTTTTCCCACTGCTATGCCCCTGCTCAGCAAACCCTGCCCCAAAATGTGACAGCTTGGAGAGAGGCCAGTCATTGCCTGATCAGAATTCAGCATCATCACCACGGCACGTGGGGCATGGAGGCAGCCAGCAGGGAGGAGGGACCACACAGCTCTGCCTTTCACCTGCCCTCTGCAGCCCCTGCCCATCCCCTCCATGGCCTGGTCAAGCTGCTGGCACGAGACACAGACCACAGATGGCCCAGAGGGACATTGAGGACATGGTGACACTGAGATTGCACGCCAGCCCCTGCCAGCTGCAGCATTCAGGGCTTGGAAAAGGAAGAGGATGGATGCAGAGGTTCATCTGAACTGTGTGAATCCTCCCCATGGCTCTGAGTCCAACAGCTAAAACCCCAGGTTTCTTCTTCCCTTCCCAGAGCTGACTCAGTGTCTGCTCCTCTTCCTCACTTCTGCACTGGGTGGGAAACTGGAGCAAGCAGGAGAGAGGAGAGGAAAGTTTGCCTCTGCCAAAAATATTTGCACACTGACCAGCAAAACTGTAACAGGGACACACACAGACACACAGCTGCAGGATCTGGGCTGCCCTCTGGTCTATCAGTGGCAAAAGGGACAGAAGGGACCTTGCAACTCAGCATATTTCTGTGGGCTAGTGGTGACCCACAGGGCCCTGCACATCTGCAGCACCCAGTTTACCAAACATCCTCCTCCCTGTGCTAGGGATTGTGGCTTCAAGGTCAGAGAAGGTCAAATGCATCAAGCCCTATGTAACAGGTTAAATTTCTCCCCATCTTGGTCTCTCCCACTCCTGACACCTGGATTTCTGACACTGCCTCTGTACTCACTTCTGTCTCAGGATGGACCAGACTCTGTGGGTGTTGGCCTCTTCCTCTCCTTCCCTTTGTGCTTTTTGTCCTGCATCTCTTCCTGCCTCTTCAGCTGTCACCTCTATCTCATCCCTCATGTTCTTCAGCCACAATTACTGCCAGAGACCCTGTTCTCCAGATTCCACCCTAGAATTGCTCCAGTCCAGCTCCCAGACAAGTTTCCCAGCAGCATCCTCCCCACCACTTTGAAACAGCCAGCTGTGCTCTTCATTCACAAGCTTTTCCCTCTTGGAGGGAAAAAGATGACTTGCATCTCTCCTTTTGTTTCTCCCCCCAACTTCTCAGTCCTTCCCTGGGCTCCCCAGGACTGTGCTATGAGCAGTGCCAGCTCCCTTCTGAGACTGCCCCTCACCAAGATGCCCACAAAAAAAAAGGCATGAATAAGGCTAGTCATGTGCTAAGACCTCATTATTTCATTGCACTCCCCACTCTGTCGCCATCTGAGGGCTCTTGTCTTGAGCTGTGATGGGGCTGCTCTCAGGCACACAAACATCCTTTCATTTGGAGCAGCCCGTGACGGGGCCTCTTCAGCATGAGGAGAACTGTGTATAAATAGCTCACAATGCACCTCACCCTGTGATCACTGCAGGGACACAATTAATGAACAAGCCCGTGGTACATAAAGGTACATTCAGACTGTGAATATCACAAGCATTTAAAAAAAATAAATAAAATTGGGTTATTCGGTGTTATCGCAGCACCAGAGACTGGTGGGATTTGCTTTCTCAGACTCTTTCCAACAGCTCTGTTTTTGGCCTTCTAAATATCCATCAGCCTGGTGTGAAGCCCTAAGATGCTGTTACAAAGGAAAATTTGGATTCAGCAGTAATTTTTATGGATGTAGAGCAATGAAACTTGGTTCAAAAAATCAGATATAGAGAGTAAGATCAAGATACATGAACTGTTCTTCTTCCATAGCCTATTTGTTTTCCCTGCCCTGTGGCCTTCTACAAGAGGAGGCAGAATAGACCCTCTTGCCTAAAACAGCTGCCTGAACCACCATGCACAAGGCTTATCAGAGTCAGGATCAGTGCAAACCCAAATTATTGCACACTGAAGAATATTTAACATTTTATTGTAGGGAGAGGGGTCACCCTCCCATTGCTTGATGAACCCTCAAGTACATCCTGCCAGCAGCTGCAGAACTAATTACAGCCCCACGCCTGCCCCACGGGACCTCATTCCTTTTCCCAGAAATGGGGAGAGGTCCCTGCTCATACCAAGTCTAGGAATTGGGCTTGGCTTGTTTTTATGTTCTACATATAAAGAAAGAGCTAAGACCTGAGAGTGCATCTGAAAACAATAAATTGGAAGTTGTCAATGTGTATCAGCTCCAGTAAAATTTCAGTAAAAGTTTGTTCTGCTTCTTTGTCAGCCTCTTTCCAGCTTTGTTTTTAATGGATTTTCTCCCAGTTTTAAAATCATATTCTCTTGGACAAAATGAAGGAGAAGGGAGCCCCAGTTACACGAGTTTAAGTGGTGCCTCATGAGCATGGTACTTATCAGGTGCTGGAGACATGTGCAAGTGGAAGAAACAGGCTCTGGATAAAACAGTTTTGAGGCTTGGGGAAGAATCTGTGAACCCCTTCTGTGGGATCTGAAAGAGATAGCTTAGGAAACCAGCAAGTGATGTGGGTAGGGTTCCTTCAGAGGTCCTCACCTTGACAGAGATGTGGCAGGTTTCCACAGAATGATAATTGTGGCCTTTTCCAGCCCCAGGGAGCTCTCAAAGTGCTGTCTCCTGGCTCTATGCCATGCCATAAGCACACATATCTCAGTTCACACGCTCTCCACTGCAGAGTTTCCACCACTCTGCCATGCAAACACCTAAAGAGCAGTCTACATGTGCAGGGAACTGCTGGGTCAATGTGAGAGAGGAGAGAAAATGCAGTGCCCAGATGTGCAAGTACCCCAATTCCTGTGCTATGGCTCCCTGACTCTGCTCCAGGGCCTCAGCTCAAGGGGCTGATCCTGCTGCCCTGGAGAGCAAGGAGAGGCACTAATGGGGACTGCAGGATGGCAGACAAAATACAGCCTCAGTCAAAAATTAACAACTGTCCTTTGTGAGAATGAGCCAAGGGCTGCTCCCCTTCTTAGGAGCCCCATTTGTGGGTGGCAGTCAGAGACCATGGTTCCTCCCTCTGGGACCAGCCCCAGGCAAGGTGGTGCTCCAGGGAGGATTCTCCCCTGCACACCAGTGAGGTCAACACAGTCATTGCCTCCTCATCAGCACCCCCAAAGAGCTCACCATGCAATCTGAAGGGCAAAAGGGGTCCTTAAGAGCAAAGAGGACCTTCTCTGAGCCCTAGTGAGCATCCATGTCTGATGGAGAGCAGGAAGCAGTGATCCCAGCACACAGCAGGGTCCCAGCACTGCTGTTTTCTTCTCTGCTGTGCTCAGCACAAAGATTAGAGCTCCTGGGATTCCAGGTGGGGATTGATGCCTTAAGTTTTAGCTTTCATGGTTTTCAGATTCTGTGCTGCCCAGGGGTGCAGTTCTGAGCCTCATAATAAGTGTTAGTCAGCTCTCTTCACAGAGTAAGGACACAAAACAAATCTTTTCCTGCTGGAGACCAAGGACAACTTTCAGGCCCAAAAGCACAAACAACAGTGGCTGAAGAGAGGAACAAGAAGGATGAGACCTTACAACCTGAAGCTGTAATTGTGCAATTAAACACTAAAATGCAAATGGACCAAAACTTATAAAAGTGTGAGACCTTGTGACCAGTCAGCCATTTTGTGACCATTTTTGGTCCACCTTGGATGCAGCCCTGGTCAGGCCCTGTCCTGCTCAAGGTGTATCCTTAAAGGCCTTTCAATAAATATCCGCTTTATTCTCCAGCTCTGTCCATGTCTCTGTTCCAGGTCAGCCTTCCCAAGGCATCAGGATCAGCTAGGTGCTGTTGGATATAACCACTCTTCAATGCCATCCCCCTGAAAAACACAGGCACACTGCCTCAGCACACAGGGTTTAATTTGTATGAGGTGACTGACTCTGAGCCCACCAACACAGCAGGAGTTTTTAATGTTTTTGTTCTGCCTCAGAAGCATGAGATTAAATTTCTGCACCTCTGTTTCTCTAAATGTCCCTCATGCTCAGAGAGCCTTTTCCCTTACGCATTTTGCAGCTTGCAGGGGCTGTGAGCAGAGCTTTGCCAAGCCTGTGCTCTAGGAACTGGAAATTGTTTACCACTGCCCATAATGGTTATTTCACACCCACACCAGCAGCTCAGATAGAAGCTATTGATAAAATATTCTTTATGCACTAAAGAGAGCTTTCTTTGATGGCCCAGCTGTGAGAACACTTGCAGATGTTATATATCATATGCCTATTAGAAACGAGTGCATTTACTGAATTTTCAAAGAGGTGGCTTAACAAAGTGAATGTCAATGGAGAAATACCACAATTACTGCACTGTTTTTAAGATTTTGAGCACATCAAGTTTAAAGCACAGACACTATTCATCCAAGCATATGAAGGTGATGAAATCCTGTTCACATAACCCACTCCAAGATCCTAAGGCCAGGATGCCTTTGGATCACCTGGCAGCCCCTGGTCCTTGCATTTTCTCCTGCTCTCACTGTGAGCCCAGTCCTGTGTGTTTTCAAGGCAAAAATAATCAACCATTTCCTTCTTCAGTTGTTCCAGTAGCTGATCACACTAACTGTGATGAATGTGCAGCTTAATTCTGGCTTGTGTCTGCCTGTTGTCAGCTACAGGTCCTTGTCCTGTCCTTCCTGTGAGGTACTCAGAGATTTCTCTCCAAGGAGATGCTGTAGGGGTAATAAGGTCACTTCACCATTTCCTTTGTGTGAAGGAAACAGAGCTCTCTGAGCCTCATGACTCAAAGCATCTTCTCCAGTCTTTAAGCCACTCCTGTGACTTTCTCCAGGGATCAATGGCCCAAGCTTACTCTGCAGGGCAGTGAAAAAGGAATTGTGGTTTTTACCCTACAAGCCAAGTCCAGCCCTTCTGTGCTGCAGGGAGGTGTCTGTCACCATCCCCACGTCCCCAAGCAAGACCACAACATCTCCAGGAGGTGATGACCCATTTGGCAGGAGTGACCTCTGCTTCTCTCTGAATGTGGGATGAGGTGCTCCAGTGTTCACTGTGTGAGCAGGCCTGACTTGACAAGCAACCCATGGTGCTGTTATTATCTTAACTACTTCTTGTCCAGTCCCACATTCCTTTCCCAAGCTAAAAAAGTTGCTTTGAATGTCATGAACCAGATGGATTGAGGCACTGGGGTTACAGCTTTAAAATCATGTCCAGAAGAGCTTCCCATGCCATTTGTTTCCCCCCTTGCCACTGCCATTCATCAGCTCTCTTTCCCTCACACACTCAGATGTTTCCTGCAAGAAGAGAATAAAAGAGAAGTGAAGGAAGGCTGGATGAGAAGTCCTTGGGGTACACATCATCCACCCACGTGGTAGATCTCCTGACACCTAGATACTGCTGCTATGGTAGGACATAAAATTTTAAAAGTAAAAGTTGTCTCAAAGCCCCTAATTCCTTTGGATCCATATAGCAAGACAGGAGGTAGGTGATGGCTGCTGTCTTGGTTTGGACAGGTATCTCTCAGGGAAAGCCAGAGCTCCCCTTGGAATGGAGAATGTAAACCCCCTCCCTCCAAATTATTATAATTTTGCAATTAGGGGCTTTCAGGCAAAGATATGAGAATAGGAATAACAGTTCTTTACTAGGAATATTTTTAAAATTACAAATGTAGTAGTAAAAAAAAAAAAAAAAAAAAAAAAAAAACAAGCAAGCAAACAAACAAAAATCCTAGAAAGCCCTGAATGAGTTAGAGATAAGACCTGACACCTTCTTGGTCAGGGTGTTGGGAGCAGTCCAAATAAACCCTCCTGGAGTAACAGATGTGGTTCTGTTGGAGTAGAGATGATCCTGTAGAAAGGGTCCAGTGGTGGTGAGATGGTTCCAGTCTTCCTCTGGGAAATCCAGTGGAAACAGGCTGTTTAGTGTTTCGGAATCTCAGTTTTTACCCAGGTAGGAATGCTGGGCTCCTCTCCCTGGGTGGAGCATCTCCCCATGGGATGATGTAATTGTATCAGCCCTGCAGTGAGCCTTGGTGGCCCATGGACAGCAGAGATCCCCTGGAGGGAGGATGGGTCCTGGGAGAGATAAAGAACAGTGCCCCACATGGTTTTAACAGCTGCCCATTAACAGAAGACAGCCTCCTCCTCCTCCCTGAGTTATGAGGAAAGGGTTATACAAAAAATAAAGAAAACACCTCCCCAACCAGTTTCAACAGATGGAAAAGTAGAATAAACTTTTTTGTTGTTGTTGTTATATAACCCAAGAGAGGTGGTCAGTGAAGCCTTTGGAATCAGCTCTTGTGGGTTCCCATCCCTCCACGATGAGTGTCCTCCTCTCATCCATCCACCTTGGATGTCCATTCCTCCATCCAGCCACCCACAACAGGTGCCCATGATGGAGGAGGACATGTAGACACAGCAGCAGCACAGAATGACCTGATACACCAAGCAGCCACACTCAGTTCCAGGGGCTGGTGGGCTGATGTGACCATGGCCACCTCTTCCTGCCCCTCCTCCCCTGCCAGGCTCCTCCGTGCTCACAGGCACGCTCTGTTGGGGATGGAGAGAGAGTGTCCTTTCAGCCCTTGGCCTTCAAAGTGCAGGGATGTTTTCCTGCAAGGCTGCCACAGGGATTTTGAAACAGGCTTCCCATTCATACAGAGGTCAATTAACTCAGGCACCTTCGGTGGTATTTCAGAAACCCCCAGGTACTGGAGGGCTTTGAAACGCTGCCTGCAATCACAGAGCTGGGCTCTGTGATCACCTGGACCCACACAGCAGCTCTGAACACCAACCAGCCCCAGGTTTTGACAAACACTCATTTACCTCTACTCTGCATACACCACCACCCTGCAAGAAAGAAGGGTTGGTGTAATTAAGGTCACCTAATCTGGTGATTTCTGTATTATCTATGCCCAGAAGCTCCAGGCTGTTTTCTTCTCACAGTCATGGTGAAGAAAGAGCAACTCTGTGCAGGAGGGCAGTGATGTCTGCAGGACACAAGGAGACACTGTGATGTTAAACCTATTTTTTTCCTCACAGCCCAGCCCCATTCCTCTGTCCTTGGAAACATCCTTGCTCTGAGTGCCAAAGAGATAGCATCAAAAAAACAACTGTCGCTGGAATCTCACAGAAAAGGCCAAACCTCCCATGCCCTCTGTACAGTTTACATAGGGGTGAGGGGAGAAGAAACCCAAAACATCTCTTGACTTGGTAGGTCTGTTCCTGGGAACCCTGAAGGATCTTTGACCTTCTCCAGGCAAGCACCACAGCCACCCTGGGCTTCCAAGAGAAAGCTTCCGCAGTTCTGGGAAATTCAGGGAGGGATTCAGAGCAGGCACTGAGCTCTCTCAACCAGGAAATAGGAGGAAAATCTGCAAATCAGTTCACTCCAGAGAAGCCTGGATGAGGAGAGATGAAACAAAGCACTTTTTCCACACTAAGATTAAACCTAGCTATGGGTGTTCTGCACGATAACTTCTTTTGGCTTTGCCCTCAGTGGGTTTTGTCAGGAAAAGAAGGAAGAGGAGTAGAAACATTAACACTTCCCTCTCTAAGAAGCTGAACAGAGAGTCCTCAGCACAGACAAGAGCTGCATTTCCTCTTGCAGTGATCCCCATGTGGATTTGGTACCAGACATCAGGATGCTGAATGAAAGGAATATTCAGAGCGAGCTCAGATGGGACAAATGATGTTGATGATAAATCCACCCCCCAACTCTGGACAGACAGGGGTATCCACAGCTAAAATAAACAAATGGTCCAGGCAGGCTGACAGGCTTGTTTAGATTCTACTTGGGATAAATGGCAGTGCCCTTTGATCCCATGATGGTTTTGGCGCCTGTGTTGCTGTCTAGCAGCAGGGTATATTTTTCCACCCCAAGGAGCAAGTGGATGCAGCTGCCTATAGCTGATTTATAGTAGGAAGTGATTAACAGGAAATCAAAGCTTCTCACACAGTAAAAATTGCTTGTCTTTTTCACCTCTACCGTCAGTGCAATGATTAGAGCTCTGGGGACTTTGGTTGGGAAGATCAGCAAAGTGTTTTGTGCTTAACATAAATGACTTTCTGCCGTGACTCACAAAGGATGCTCACAGCAGGGCACACCTGCCTCGACATCCTGGGCACTGGCAGCATTTGCATTCAGTCCCATCCCAGGGATTTGAAATTCACATTCCTGTGCTCTCTGCAGCAATGCAGTGCAGGTTCTGGATTTGGATTTGCTCTATTTAATCTTGTCATGGTTTGGGATTTGGGCCTCCTGCACAACTTGTAGCTCAGAATAGGTGTGAGTGCTGTGGGGGGATTGCCCCTGGCCAAAACCCCCATGAGTTATGTCAGGCAAAATGTCATCTTTTATCAAATGCCTGAAGCATGTAGCAAAATGAAGGCTACATTCAAGAATTCTAGACACTACCAAAGTGTGCTTATCACCAATAATGGTTCTGGATTACCAGACGTGATTTAGGAGCTGGTTACTGCTTGCAATTTCTGATAACTGCTCCCATCAGTCTCAGAAGCCAACAAAGCACTTGTTTATTATTGCAAAAAACTTGAGACCTCGTGGGACATCCAGCAAATATTTCTAAGAGAAGGTTTGGCTCTGGCTGCATCCACTGTATGTGCAAGGAAGAGGATTTGCCATCAGCATAATCAGAAACGTGGTGAAAGGGAAGGATGGGATTAAGACTCAGCTGCTGGCAAGCATATGTCACTTCAATTAACTGTGCAGAAATTTCTGTGCTCAAGATAGTGATAAAAATCAGATGAAGTGTGAAAACTCAGCTCTGGAGCTCTGGCTAGTTAAGCATAGAGGTGTGTGTACACAAACACATAAGTGCATGTTGATTTTTTTTTAGTGTTTATTAATGCAAATAAAAGTCTTAGTCTTACCAAATGAATGTTAGGGCCTGCACTCAAAATAAATTAAAAAAAATATCAGAAAAGGCAGCTATAGCTCCCCAGCTCCTCCTCACCTCCCCAAATCCAGCTCCTGGGGTGAGTTTTCAGCCAGGCTGACATCTCCACAGGCAGCACTTCTCCCTGTTAACCTGTGACCTCACAGAGCTGACATCTGCACAGCATCCCCTGTGCACAGCAGCAGGGCAGCAGAGCTACTTCTCTCAAACCTTCCCTGGCTTTCCCTTTCTGTTTTTGTTCCCGAGGCACAGGCTGCACCTTAAGATGCTGCCTACACTTGAGGAGAAGTTTTTGGGTGGAAAAATGTCATCTAGGTACAGTACTGAAGCCTGGCCTAGTTTGTGTCCACAGAAGACACAGAACAAGGATTTGAAGGAGCTGGCAGAGGGCAATGCTGTCCTACAAAGAAGAGAATGGCAGGGTAGAGGACAAGTGTGTCACACCTGTGTCACACCAGCAAAGGCACCCCTGCAGGAATGGGACCCCACACAAGATCCTCAGGGTAAGGGATGTTTATAACACTCCTGGCATGGCCTTGACACCACTGGGATGTAGGAACTTCTCCAGTGTGTGAGGCTGCACCACTGATGACATTTTGCAGACCAAGCTTCAGGCAAACTGGAGACAGCAGGAGCTGGAGCAAGAGCACAGGAGGGACAGTGACACCAGTTGCATGGACAGGCTGGGACATGAATTGGATATAGAATCATGGAATGGTTTGGGCTGGAAGAAAGCTGAAAGACCACCTGGTTCCTACCAGGGACCCTTTTCACTTGGCCAGGTTGCTCCAATTCCCATCTGGATATTTCCAGGGATAAGACATCCACTACTCTGGGCTACAAATGATCCATTGCCATTGCTGCAGACCCCAAAGGGCATTCTGTAGGTTTTGGGGGGGACTCCTATAGTAAAAGCACAGGGAAACAGAGGTGTTTTGTTTGGATAGAAGGCAGGATCTGTCCTAACCTGAAGGAAACAGGAGCTCTGGGAGGAGCACAAAGTACAACAGATCTATCTTTAAGCATCTCATAGTTTGCTGTAACCAAGACAGTAGGTCACTCTCTCCTTCATATTTTGCAAACCACTTTCTTTTGTGGTGGATATCTGGTCCAGGGAAAGTTTTTTGTAATCATGGCAATAAGTAACTTTTATTGGCAGCAGTAGGAGAGAATCAAAACTCAGCAAAACAGGATTATTTCTCCAGGACAATAATAACAGGGGTTTGAGAAATCTTGCCCCTGTGCTTTATCTTTCATCAACATGAGACCAGAACTCTTTCAGCCTGGGATAATTCCAGAAGTTAAAATTGCAGCAGAAATCCTTTTTCATGTCTTGCAAGAATTGCCCATGAAGAGGTTTTTCCTCTAGAAAGACTGTTTGGTCTTTCTTCTCTGAACTGTCCCCCTCCCACTGACAACATTGTTTTTCAAAACATACATGTGTTTATTTGATCTTCCTTTCTTTTAACTGGTGGCTTGATTTCTTTCCTGATTGGGTGGGATGCATTTAATTAAAAAGAAAAAAAAAAAAAAGAAAACAGCTTCACCGACATCATTCATCCTCATGATTTTGTAAACAATGCTGTAGTGGTAGGTAGATGCAGGCATCTGGTTTTTCCCTCGCTGTGTCTGTTGAGGCCAAAGAAGCAGGAGGATAATCATGTCTTCAGGGTAGGAAAAATATATGGATTTGTTTTATAGACCAACACATATTTCTCCTCTGAAATATATGGCAACGTTGCCAGTGTGAGGCTGGGATGGGAATAAGAAATGAACAACCAGCTGCTCTTCCAGGAGTCTTCTGTCCTTCTGGGGAAGGGGAGGGGAAGGGAAGAGAACTGCAAATCGTAGCCCTGAGACTCCATCCAGTTCTCACAGACACAGGCAAGTGTGTGTATTTACTGAGCTGCAATTCAAGTGTTCTCATTGTATTTTACAGCTCTTTCCCATGCCAGTCCTGAAGCAGACAGGCAGTGGTTATTAACTTAGCCTAGAAAGTCCTCTCTAAAACCTTCTGAAGACACAAGAGGTAGGATGTCATCTGAGATTAAGTGAATCTGAATTTTGGTGTCTAAAATCTTGTTATTGCATCTTAAATATTAAAATTAATGAGGTTTTTTAATAGGCTGACATGTATTGAAATAAAAGGTAGCATTACCAAATTGAGGCAAAGATGAGGAGAGCAAATCAGCAATCGGGGTCTCCATATGGTGGAAGAGCATTGAGACAGACACCAAGAATTGTGTTCCTGCTATGGCAAGGAGGTTGGAACTGGAGGGTCTTTAAGATCTCTTCCAACTCAAACCATTCCATGATTGCATAATCAAAACCAACTGAAGAGAGGACAGCTAAGAGCAAGTGGAGACTGTTAAGCCAAAAAGATTTTTGTCCATTCCTTTGAGAGCTTTTAATTCACATTGAAAAACAAAACCTCCAACATTTGGAAGATTGTGAGACCTTGTATTCCAGCCATAAATTCTTCTGCTGTACCTAAGAGACACGACTCTTGAAGAGGTTAAGTTCTTGGTAAGTAAAGTTCTTAGCAAGCAATCTTTTCCCACTGAGTTGGCCTCTTCAGGTTTCTATTTGTGCTGCTAATGAGGTTCCCACAATCTCCAGGAAGCTGGTCTGAGTTCTAATTAAACAAGACTTGAGGAACTCTTCTGCCAAAGTAAGCTCTGGATCTGCCCACCCCATTGACAGAGGAGTCCTGCAGGCTGGATCCATGGAGCCTGGAAATGTAAATCACATATTGACACGGGGAGTTAAACTCTCCAGTGAGGGTGCTCTCTACAGCTGCAGCATTTATTAAACCTTTGCCATCATCCAAAAACAACACTCACAACTTGAACAGTCCCCAAGGCCAGAGAGCCTTCCAGGATCCTTCTGGCCATGTTCTGATCAGGAGATCTGGGCTCCTCTGACCCCTTGAACACTGTCCCAGGCTGTAGGAAACAGGACCTTGGACAATATGGCTCTGGGACTCCATCCAGTCCTTTACATAAAATATGCAGGAATATACATTTACTGGTATTGAAGTATGCTCATGGAGCTGCAGTGTTCCAGAAACAACCATGGCATAGCCATCAGGACTAAAAATGCCAACTTAACCAGAGCAACATGTCTCCATGAGCTCCCCAAATTTTTTTGAGTATTTAGTATATGTATTTTCTTATTATCATCTGAACCATTTTAATTGGTGAGTTCCAAAATGCTTTCATTCACTCCAAATGGAAATGCCAAGCCATCCATTCAATGGAGAAAACACAACTGTGTCCTCCTCATGAGTGTTGCTGTGAGAAAAGGGGCTGATTGAAAAACACTAAACTGGCTCCTGTTCCACTCCCATAAGAAAGGGTTTTTCATGGTGTTTTATGCCAGGTCCTATGATGAGGGCCAGCAGAGACAGAGTGGGATAACTCTCCAAGGAGACACGTAGCAGAGACAAGATTAGTGTCTGTCCATCCCAGGCCAATACAAACCATCCAGTCTGGGAACACTCAGGCATGTGACAGTGTCTGCAGCCTCTGACCAGACAATGAAAGTTTTCCAGCCAATGCTGTCATAAAATCCCATAGTCCCCAACCTCTCCATCCAGACTGAGAGGAAGCAATCCTCACACAGCCTGGGTGCCTGTTTTAAAGGGACAGGTTATTACTCAGGCCAACCAAGACCTGTGATGGAGGAAAATGTGTCCAATTTCCTAATTATACCCCTTTGAGGAGGCAACCACTTGGCCATGCCCATATTATGTGGCTGGAAGCTCCTTCACCCCAGCTAGGGCTGACACTGGGGTGAACAAAGGAGAAGGCTCATGGTACCTCTTCTTTCCTACACTAAACTCAGGAAATCTGTGCCAGGCCCAGGTCTCCAGTGAAAGTAAATCCTCTGAGCTGATCTCCACATGTTTGTGGTTCCAAATCCCACACTGTACAGATCTGGTCAGAGGGAAGAGGGCATTGGAGCATCTCTGGCTTGCAAACCTGGGCATCAGGACACGGGAGGAAGAAGTGTCTGGTCCACACACTGAGGTCCCTTTCCAACATGAAAGGAAACTTTTATAAACATCTAAGATCAAAGACTCCCTGCCAGGCATGAACAGGGAGGCTGGGCCATCTCTCACAGTCAGTACTGACTTCACCTTCAAACTGAGTTTTTTATGGACGTAAATCTGGCTTAGTTTCCCTAGGCCAGTGTGTGCAATAATGTGGAACAATACTTCCCAAAGAAGAGGGTCCCAGATGGCCTGTGCTTGTGTAGGGCTGTGAGAGCTGATTGCAGAGCAGGTCCTACAGGATCAAACCATTAAGGGCCATATATGCTGCAAGAAAACTGTGGAAAGGTTCCTGTTGCCAGGAAAATGTTTAAAGGCTTTCTGTGGATAAAGCAGTGTTATCGCGGGAGCTGAGCGCCTTAGAGGAAATATTAACAGTATGTGTGGTCAGATAAGCAGGAAGGAGTGAGTAGGAGCTGCTGCACTGTTTGCCCCAGCTGCACATCAAAGAACCTACATGGAGAGGGACAGAACCTACATGAAGAGGGACCAGGCAGAGAAATCTAAGGACTTGGTGGAGAATGTTAAAAGGCTCAGCTCTGGAAAACTTCTGCACAATAACTGGGGAGCCAAGGGACAGAGCAGTGAGTGTGGAGAAGGGCAGACTGTTCAACCCTATTGCTCTACAGCCTCCATCTTCCCAATCCAGGACCCTCTGGCACCAGTGGATGGACTCCCATCGATCTGGCCGGGGCTTGAATTGGGCCCTTTGGGAACCAGGACAAAAGGCAAAGTGTCCAACTTTAATTGATGGCTCATCCATCACCTGCTGCCCAAACTCCTCCTGACAAGTGGAGGGAAAAACCCACAAATTAAGTGACCATTGCCTGCCTTCTCTTTTCTTGACGATTGTAAAGGAGAACTTTTGACCTTTCTGCCTCATACATCACAGCCTGGCAGGAGCTGGTCGCTCACCCCGGCTGAACTGTGCCACGCATGTAGCCCCACACAAGAGGTGCCTTTCACGTGCTAAATGATCCTTCCCCTGCTCCTCCTTCGCTCTACTACAACAATATAGAGGGGGACAATGGCACAGCTCCATGGCAGGAGGAGGAGGCTCTCATTAGGAGTCTCTCGTTAGGGATGAAAGACTGGCTGGATCATCCCGCTGCCTTTTTCTGCTTTGGAATGATTTCCGGGAAAGTCTGGTGGGAAGCAGAAGTCTTATCCTGAAGGGGGTTTACCCTCCCTACAAGCTCAGCAGCAGCAGCAGCAAACTCACTTGCAGAGCAGGGTCGGGATGTTGTCAGTGGAAGTGCGGGACAATAAAAGGCTGCTCAGGTCTGGGCATTGCACAGGGAGCCAGTGGTGTCCTGAGGACAGGATGGGAATGTGGAGAGCTCTCCAAGGACTTGGGGCTGGCTTTGAAACCCTTAAGCTTGCCCTGCACTAGTGAGGTCAACCCCACCCCAGGCAGAGTGCCTGGGATAAGCCCCCTGCAAAGCCCCACAAAGGCACAAATGATGGTGATGCCTGTGAGATATTGTGATGTCTGGGCTGTGGAGACACTGAGTGCCTTTGGGCTGTTACATGGAAGCACAGCTCCCTCAGGGAAAAAAAAAAAAAAAAAAAAAAAAAAAAAAAAAAAAAAAAAAAAAAAAAAAAAAAAAAGCTCTTCCTCCAGAAGTTTCCATGTCTAAGAGAAAACTCCTGTGCCATTAACTGAAGAAGGCAGCCTGGTGGCTTTGAAAGCCACTGAAACAGATCTGATGACACAGGGAGCTGGTAACTACCAGGGAAAGTGAAAACATGCAGCCAGCTTACTGCAAAATCAGGATTTTGCTGTAAAATCTATCCCAAAGCTCTACACCAGTATATTGGCCAAAAGCAGGACTTCTTGTACCAGGCACATGCTCTGTTGCCCCACCAAGAGCAGACTTTGTGCAGAGGCTGCCAGTCATGTCCAGTTATTGTACAGAGAAATCCTTGTCTGGTTTGAATTCAAGGATGTGCTGCTGGAGGAAAAAACACCAATACAAATCCCACAGATTTAACACAATCCTGTGTTTGCCACTCTGCATCATCACAGTGCCTTGGTGTGGTCCAGAGGCTGTCTCACACACCAAGGCACAAACCTGAGAGAAGAAAAAAAGCTGCAGGTGATGCTGAAAAGGCATTTTTAAGCTTTGCCACAGAGTGCCTCTCGCAGTCCACACTCCCACCTTAAAATCTGGAACTCCTGACAACTCCTTGCTCTCATAAAGGTCACAGTCAATCATCTCTCAGAGCAGAAAAAATAATCCACCACCAAAGTCTGGATGTAAGCAGAAATTCTGGGCCATTTTTTCTTGACAGACTGTTTTCCCAACTGGGTGGCACTGGATTATGTTGCAAATGTGGGGTTTCTGCTCCCCAAGTGAAAACCTCTGCCAGATTTGTTCATGTATTTATTCAGTGTTCTGGGGCAAGTCCTCATGTCTGTGCCCAATTTCTTACCTTTTCCTGGAGACAGCAGCTGGGCCATGCCCTGGGGACTCCTTGGGAGGAATTCCATCCCTGCTACAAGGGTGGTGATGATAGTGTATAAAATGTAACATCTCAGGTCATCTCCAAACTGGTCTCCACTTTCTGAGCCAGGTTTTTATTGTGGCAATTGGGAGCAAACTTTACTTAAAAAACAGTGTTTATCATATTACAAACCAATGAAACACTGCCAAAAATAAATCCACTTATTAGTTCTTTTCCTTCAAATCATTCTGCACTGTGCCTCAGTTTGCTCTGTACCTGTGAATTTGGGAATCAAATCCTGAAAACCCAAGGAAGGCAAAGTAACAGAGCCTAAAATGCACAGCTCAGTATTTTTTAAATCCTGAACTTTTACAGCAATTAATGAGCTAATTTGGGCTCCATTCATGACCTTTCACACACAGAAAATGGGCAGATCAGCACTCATGACCTTCCCTACAGGTGCAGAGAGTTGTTTCTGTGCTATATAAAATTGTTTAGGTTGGAAAAGTACTTTAGGTTCATCAAGTCCAACCTTTCCCCCAGCACTGCCAAGCCCACACTGAAATATGCCAAGTGCCACATCCACACACCTTTTAAATCCCCCCAAGGATGGTGACTCCACCACTGCCCTGGACAGCCCATTCCAGTGCTTGACGACCCTTTTCATGAAGAAATTTTTCCTAATATCCAATCAAAACCTTCATGCTCTGTGCTTTTCCAACACAAGCACTTCAAGCATCAGTTTGGGCTAAAGGCAGAGAGGAAAGGGGAAGTACCACCCAGCACGGGTGAGGAAATTCAAGATTGTGGGGAAGATTTCAATCCTTATTCTGGCAGAGACTCACAGCAAAACCTGGTGTCTGTGCAATGCTTTTTGCAGGCACATCCACTGGAGTTAACAGAGAAGGAACACAATAAACAAAGCAAAGAAATCCCAAATCCAGTTGCTGGCAAATAGATACTAAAACCATTTTGGTCTCAGTCATGCAAGAAACTTATGAAATACTTGTACCAGGCATCTTGACTGACCAGTGTCAAATTCTTAGTTAATGGCTGTAGGGATCAGTATCCGAAATTATTTTTGAAAGTGGCCAGAAAACAAACTGCCTGTAATGAGACTTTGGCTAAACAGGAGAAAGGGAACCTGGGGACAAATTTCCTTCAATGAAAAAGCAAGCCAGAATATGCTGACAAACCCCTTCATTTCCAAGATGCTCAAAACCCACGGGCAGACCCCATTCCTTGTTTGACAGCTCAGGTGATGGTGGGTTTGAGGGTGTGACCCTGTGGGATCTCACCTTCCAGGCTGCAGATGGAAGAGCTGAGCTTACAGCTGGACAGCAAAGTTTGTGTGAACATTCAATGCCCTCTGCAGAGGGGCCACGTCATCCTTCTGTTTGATAAATGTGGGATGTTACTCTCCAAATGAAACCTTTTTTCAAACCCAGGGCTGCTGGGCTGAGCTCTTATCAATCACTCGCCAGCAGTGGTGAGAGCAGGCTACATGGATCCAGAAAGTGCAAATTCCTGGTCTGCAGCAGATCTGTGTCCTGAAAGCTGATACAATCCTGAAAAAGGAAAAAGAAAAAGCAGAAAAAAGGTTTGGTGAAAGATGAGGACTTGAGGTAATCAAGAGAGAAATATTTGTCACTGTAAGCAGAAAATCGTAAAATCATAGAATTATCTGGGCTTGTTCTACCTCCTGCCATGGGTAGGGTGACCTTCCACTATCCCAGGGTGCTCCAAGCCCAAACCAGCCTGGCCTGGAACACTGCCAGGGATCCAGGGGCAGCCACAGCTTCTCTGGGCAACCTCACCACCCTCACAGTCAACAATTTCTCTCTAACAGACAGCACTGAGCAAAGAAATGGCTGATACCATTCCCAAAGCTTTGTGTAAGCAGCTGTTTTCATCACCTCCTATTGAGGGACCTGGGGCTGAGGAAGAAAATCAGAGAGTGGTGACACCAGTGCCGGAGTGCAGGGCCAGCAGAGCTATTTCCACTGCAGGGAGTTTGGCCCTTGGTTCTTATGAGAAGGAAAGAATCATTGTTTTTACGGGCTCAGAAAGATGCATGAAAAATTTCACAAGCCTGAAAAAAAGAATCGTTCAAGGAGCTTTATGCATGTCATTCATGCAAGAAAAAAAATTTAAAAATAAAATTTAAAAAAATAATTAAAAAAAAAAATTTAAAATATCCATTGCTGTACTCAGGTCCCTGTTTTGGAGCAGCACCAGGGGTTAGGTGTTACCAGCAGCTCCCTGCCAGGATCAAGAGAAGCAGCTCCCAGCACTGATTTTTGAAAGCCTGGAAGGTATTTGATACCTTGTCCAGCTCTCTCCCCCTGGCCCCCACACTCCCTGAAAGAGAAACATCTGTTCCCCTGGGACTTTCACTCTGTGTCATCTGGCCAGGGCTAAGTGCCCATCCCCAGGCACAGCCAGGGTCCTGCCGCTGATAAAAAGGAGGAGGGGGCTGGGAGCCCAGCTGGGGGCAGAGAGCCCTCCTGGCCACAGGGAACGGAGGGGAGATGAAAGGAGCTTGTATTTTCCCAGGTGATTCCAATAGCATCTCAAAGCCCCGGCTTTCTCACTCTGGCTTTAGCCCCAAAACAAACAAACTGGTGCCAATTTGAATACGCCAAGGCCCGGCTGATTTGAGCCTCTTGTTGTGTTTTCACAGTCAGCAGCTGAGTGGAATTCAAAGGGGAAAGGAAAAGAAAATAATAATAATAGCAGATTGATAAGATTCCCCAACTCTTTTCTGGTTAAAATCCCAGCCAGGCTTTGCAAAAAAAAAAAAAAAAAAAAAAAAAAAAAAAAAAAAAAAAAAAAAAAAAGAGCCCAGAGAAGCCAGGGTTGTTCCAGCACAAGAATATCAAAGCTAAAAATGAGGGGAGCCGTCCCAGCAGGGATCAGTGAGATAGCAGCTTGCTTTTCTCTTAACTCCTGCTGCACCAGATAAGGGCACATTTGGGGAACATTGAGACCCCTGGGGCTGGAGCTTCATCCATCAGCACACCAAAGCCAGCACTGCTTCCAGAGCTCCAGGACAAGACTCAAATGAGTCAGGAGAGTAGTCAGGAGGGTCTTCCCACCAGAGCACATCAGTCTGGGTGTTCTCAGGCTTGCAGAAGCTGCTAGAAAAAAAGGGATGTGGGGAAACTCGTTCTGCCATTCCCAGCTGAAGGTAGAGTTTGGTGTCTCCAGGAATCACAGAACCACAGAGTCACTGAGGTTGGAAAAGACCCCTAAGATCATTGAGTCCAACATTGTCCAGCATCACCACTAAACGATGTCCACAAGCATCACATCCACACTTTTTTTGTTGGTTTTTTTTTTATATTTCCAGGTGCGATAGTTCCACCACTTCCCCGGGCAACCCCTTGCAATGCCTGATCGCCCTTTCAGTGAAGAAAGGAGCTGTTCCCCACAGAGCCCCATTTCACATACAGTGAAATCCAGCAGCCTCCCCATCCTGCTGGCACACCTGGGATGTGAAGTGGTTTTATTTCAGATCTAGGGAAAGGATCATATGTTCAGAAACTTCCCTCATGAAGGGAAGGGAAGGGAAGGGAAGGGAAGGGAAGGGAAGGGAAGGGAAGGGAAGGGAAGGGAAGGGAAGGGAAGGGAAGGGAGTTGTTTCTGTGGCAAATCTTTCTTCTGTCACAAGCTTCAGGAGTAGGAGCAAACTGGCATTAAGCAGAGGAGAGAGGCCACACGCTGCCCACTGTGATGCACTCAGAATCACTGGGTTCAGGGGATCAGCAGTGCTCTGACACCCCCCATGTGTCTCCTGGAGAGGCCACCAGGGACAGACAGACAGGGAAGGGACAAGGAACTGCAGAGCAAAGAGACAAGCTGCCAGGCAGTTAGCAAGGAGGTGAAGACTCGATGAACAATAAGCAATGAGGCTCCACGCTGGCAGGCGGCAGAGGAAGGGTGTTGGAGCAGGGACAGGCTGGCAAGGAGAGGATGTCATTAACAGGGTAGCAGTTCCCCTAATAAGAGCAGCACACCGGCTCCTTTGCTGACCTGCAAAAGCTCCGTGGGCTCTTTGAAGTGGCTCCTGGCAGGGCTGGGACATGCACAAAGGCACCCACCGTGCTGCCTGCTGGGCCACGGCATCACCGAGGGCTCTGGTTAATCCCTGGAAACCCCTGCATGTGTTTTGGCGCTCTGATAGAGGGTAAAGATGGGCACCCACTGGGCAAATGAGATCTTACCCTGCCCTGTCCTGGCTGCAAAGGGAATTGCCCTCAGCACCGATGCTGAGAATGGGAATTTCTGCTCATCCTCGCCAGGCGCTGTCATCCCTCATCAGACCAAGTTTTGGGACGGAGAGAGATTCAACATATATATTAAATCTCTGAGTCTCAGAGTTACAGGAATTGTTAAGAGAAGCACTTTTCGTCAGGAAAAAAATCAGAAAACTTGAACTAAATTTATCTCGGAAGTCTAAAACCAAAGGGGAGTAAAAGGGTCCCATATTAACCGAGTCTTACGTGACTCTTAAGCTCACCATTAATTTTCTGGGATGCTGCAGGGCTGCCATCCCACTGCAGGTGTCCACACGAACACACAACTTCTCGTTATTCCCTCTGTGGCTGCACCCAGCTCCACTGACTGCAAATTCAAACCTTGCAGGAGTACGAACTCTTTACAAGGATGTCTGAGAATCCTCCACTTTTGCTAGAGGTGGGAAAGAGAGAAGGTCATTAAAGCTGTGGTCTCACTCTTCATCCTCTGCTCTCTACAGGGCACCTGGGGATGGATGGGGTTTAGGGGGAAAGCCTCATTTAGTGGAAAAAAAAAAAAAAAAAAAAAAAGAGAGGTTTTGTCACCTGGATGACTCCGCAATCCACTAGAGTGACCCAAAAACGAGACAGAAGTGAGCAGTTGGGAAGACGAAAGACAATCTTTAAGAGAGTGTTGATAAATATAGTTGTGAAACCACAGCCTAAGGGGACACATCCCTGCATTGCCCATCAGGAACAGGGACATTTCCCCCTCTCAGCGCTAGTCCAGGGTGGAGATTTGGAGATTTCTGACGTGTCCTTGCCAGGCAGCCTGTCCCCAGACACTGTCCCTGTGCAGACAATGGGGGACAGGGACACACACCACCCACAGCAGAGCAGCGTGGTTTGGATCACACCCTATTAAAAGATCAGCAGTAAACCTCAGAAAACTATTAAAAAATGGCAATGACAGATGAGTTTGTTCTACTGTGCCTGGAGACACTTCTTGCCCTGTCCAAGGCCAACCTCTGCCCTGGGGAGCAGGATTCCAATTGGAAACTTCCAAGGGAGAGACCTCCTCTCCTGCCAATGGGATCCTGTTGTGCTCCATCTTACATTCTACAAACCCTGCTTGGGGTTGTGAGCCTGTGTTTGGGAGAAAGGCCCAGACTTTTAGCACGGGGCAGACATACTTGCTTTGACTTCATTAAAAGGGAACACAAATATGTCTGTAAATGTAGCCATCTAGGAAAGGATCCACTTTTGTTTCCTAAAAAAATTAGCATCCTCCAGTCGAATAGCAAGCATTACTCTGAGCCTCCAGCCAGCCCAGATCTAATCATTGACAACAAAATAATTCATCTCCCTTGCTCTGCCCAGTAAATACTCCCAATATGTCATTTCAGTGTCAAACTTCCCAGAGCCATTCCCCTCCCCAGCATCAGACTCCCCGGCGACGTGCAGGGCAGCCTGAGCCAGAGCCTCCTGCCACAGTCAGCAAACAAGCATGTTTCACATTAGGCACATTAAGGGGAACAGCCCATTGCAGGGAACATTAAATTAAAGGAAAGTAGCAAGGAGAAGGATTCGACCCTGGTTATACACAGAGGAAACACAGGACCAGCCCTAGATTCACAGCACATTGTCATTTCCTCAGTCTGTTTGTGCTCTCTGCATTTACAGACACATTTGTGTTAAATAACTCCAGGGACAGATGGCAAGCTCACTCTTGTGTTACCTCCTCTGCATCTCAGGACAGTCGTGTTATGCCATAAAGTCCTTTACCCCATGACTCTAAAAGGGAAAAACCTCTGTGGTCCTACAGCAGAGCTCGAAGGAGGGGCACAGCCTTGCTGAAGAAGTGTTTGTGTGTGTGTAGGTGTTACCTGAGACACACCTGCCAGTGCAGCAGCCCAGGGCTGGCAGGTTTCTTGCCTATGGCACAGCACCAGTGCTGCAAACTTTGTGCTCAGACCCCAATAAATCAGCAAACCTGTCTCATCTCCTCACCTGGGCAGACTCCAGCTGCACCACAGCCACTCTCCTTCCCCAGGTATTCCCCCTCAGTCCTTGAAAACCTTTCACAAGGAGGGACACATATTTTTTCCTTTGCTCCAGGCCTTCCCCACCTCCTGTCAGCCTATAGCTGTTGGGAAAAATATGAGATTCTCAGCGAGGATCTACTAATACCAATACAAAATGCAAACCCATGTGTACATCTGCATCAATGCCATGTGGGATGGCTCAGCCACCAGCAGTGCAATCTCACACAGTTTGTGGGGCCAGACCCCTCAAAAAGCAAGCCTGAAAAACTTGAAAGCACTTGAAACACCAGAAAAAAAATGGGGAGAGAAATATTTTTTTAGGGTGATGCAAAACCAAGACCATGGAAAGAGTGGAGACACCTACAAGAACAACCTGGATGAGAGGTACTGTTTGCCATGTCTGGTGTGGGAGGTTACAGGTGCTGTCCCTGGGGTCCATGGTGTGTGTAAAAACAGTTGGGAATAAAGTGGGCAGCACTTGGATCCTCCAAGGGCATGGTTAGAAGATAATACCCTGTGTCCAAGTACTTGTAGTTATCACACACCCTCAAGCGTCCCCTGTCTGCAAAGTGAAATGAGTTCATGACAGTGGCTGAAATTTATTGTTTATTATTACTAATTGTTATTAGCAAATATGATTGACTTGTGAGGAGTGAAACATGCCATTACCATCTCTCAGAGGAAGGGTGGTGGCTGAGGAAGGCACAGCAATGCAGCAGCATCTGAGCAGGTGCCCACTCTCTCCCTGCAGCATCTCCCCAGCCAATGTTAACATTGCTGGAGCCATTTTCCCAGGTAACATCTTTGTATGGATGTTTTGCACCACATCAGTTTTAAAAACATAATCCAGGGTATACTAGAGGCCAGATTGTTCTCTGTTGAATCCTAGATAGAGAAGATGAGGTCTAGGAGAGCCCTGCAGAAGCACTGTGAGCTGCATATTCATAAAGATCAGAATTACTCATCTGGAGCTTGTCTGGAGCTGAGGTGGGCCCAGGGTTGAAGCAGCTGGATTAAAATAGTTAGGGAACTATAGGCTCAGCAATGCTGGACAGAGTGGTTTGGCTCCTTGTGAAGATAGAGGTCAGAAAGGAAGCTTCAGATCCTCCTCCAGATCCAGATTTTTCTGCAACTTGAACATGCTTAGATCTGAAGGTCTGGCTTGGCATTTTCCCTGCTGCTCACAGCATTCCGTGTGAAATGTGCAGCGTGCTGGAGAGTGCTAATGCCTTGCAGACCTGGGTTGTGTCATTCCCCAGTGTTATTTATACAGAACTATTTAAAAACACAGGGTAAAACCTGTAGCAGCATCTACGTGGAAGGTTCACTTTATCTAATTTTATCCCCCTACAAGCTTCGTGCCTTAAACTGATACCCCACTTAGAGACAGCTGAAATCTTCAAGGCTGCTTCACAAAGGACTGAGAAAAGCCTCTCCAGCAGGTCATGTGTCAATCCTAACCTGAATACACATCCTGGGAAGGGAAAAATCACCTTCTGGCCATGTATCCTTCTGCCCCAGCCCCACAGTCACCTCTGAGCAGCTGCTGCAGCTCAAGGCTTGGCTGTACCTGGGTAGATCAGGTAAGATGAATTGTGTTGGTGTGACTAAAGGACCTGATCCCCATTTTCAGCAGTGACTTAGGCAGCTCTAGCCAGGTTGTTAGAGCTGTCAGAGACCTAAAAATACCGATAATGATTTGCAGGCTGTTACAGTAAGGGATGCCAGACTGTTACAGTAAGGGATGCCAGGCAGTTCAGCAGACTTTGGGCTCATTAGTCACATAACTGCCTGCTTGCTTTCAAAGAAGTTTCTTCCCCCATTGTCCAAAAAGCCTTGCACACAGCCTGCACACAGCTCCTGTGGTCTGACTTGTCTGAGCAACTCAGGACACATCATCCCTCAGTTCTGGACTCTGAACACTTCCATGGATGGCATGAACAGGGAAGAAAGAAAAAGCCCAGCAGATGCCAATGAAGATTCAATTGGATATTAGGAAAATTTATTTTACTGAAGGGATATTGAAGCACTGGAACAGCCTGTCCAGGGAATGGTGGAATAACTGTTCCTGTGAGTGCTCAGAAAACTTGTAGATGTGGTTCTTTGGGACATGGTTTAGTGGTAGTTTTTCCAATCTTAATGATTCCATTGTTCCCTTTTAAATCACATCTTCTCCTCTCTGTACACATCTGAGGAACCTCAGGCTTGGCTGGACTCTGTCTCTTGATCTGTCTTCCCTTCTTCATGTCTGCTCCAGCAGGTGTGCAGGAGATACACCTCTCTCCACTTTGTGTCCTTTTAAGAAGAAGAAAATGGGCTAAATCCAAGCAAATCATGGGGAAAGCTGACAAGAAGCTTTCATGAAGTTCCTCATGCTCCACAGGATGAACAGGCAGAAAAGAGCCAAAAATGCAGTGGAAGCAGGAAAAAAAAAAAAAAAAAAAAAAAAGGCAACAGCTCCTAATACCTGTCCTTGTTAGCAGAGACCACATGCTCTGAGGCAGATCCTCTGCCTTCCCTTAGCTCTGGGATTGTGCTGAGAGTGTCTCCTTAGGTCTCCAGTGCTGGCAGACAGAGCCAGCCCACCTGATGCAGCAGCAGTGTGTCCCCTCTCCATCTGTGTTCCTGCTGCATGAGCCAGCCCAGCTGCCTGAAATCCAAGGTGGCCTGACAGCAGTTTCCTCTGTCAGCAAAATGCCAAGGAAAGAAGAAAAAAAAAATTAAGAGAAAAACTGCAGGGGGAGCAAGCATAGCAACAAGCTGGATAATCAGCTGCAGTTGAAAGCAGGGAGGGTCTCTGTTTATTCCCCTGATTTACCCACTGCATCTCAGAGTTTTCCACTTTGCAACTCCCATCCCAATGCTCAATGAGTAAATAAATACTCCCAGAAATGATCTGCAAGAATAAGTCACTGCCAAATGTTCTTTTTGTCTGTGGGCTCTTCTCAGTAACCCCAGCAAAGCTGAAACTGTCTTTATTAAGATAATTGCTTCGCTGTAGACAATTTAATGTTGTCTGTAACATGAGGAATGACTGAAGGAGCTGAATCTGCTCCACGCCACATCCCTGTGCCAGGGTGGGAGCCCCAGGCAGTCACTAAATGCCAAGAGTGAGCCCTCCCTGCTGCTGGGCAGCCCAAAAAAGGCTGAGGACATCCCTTCAGAGGCTGCTTTCAACACACTCCCACTGCTCCCTTTCCACAGCCCTCAAGCCATGAAGGAAATATGAAGTGTGAAGTATTACAAACCAAAGAAAATCTCACTTTAAAGGCAAGGCATCCAGGAAAAGAAACAAAAATAAAAACTGTCGGGCACAGCTAGGAAGAGGGCTTTGAAGGGTGCTGGTTAATGCAGAGTGTTTCTACCTCTCCACCAGACCAGGCAGGGATGGAGCAGCCAGAAGGTCAGGGCTGAGCTGAGGAGGAACAGCCAGAGCACTTCAGACATGAAACAAGCCTTGGAAAAACCTGGGGAAATCAAGATTTTTTTTTTTTTTTTTTTTTTTTTTTTTTTGTCAGACTTTGCAAACTATTTTTGTCATTTTTTTGTCAGACTTTGCAAACTATTTTTGTCACTGTCGTTGCTGGGCATTTGGAGACAAAATAACAGAGGCTGGGGGAGAGGGCTGGCTGTAATTTAACCCAGGGACCTCTGTCCTCTCCGAGGCTCGGAGGAATGGATGACCTGCAGATATTGCCTTGTTGGCTTGTACACTGTGTAACATACCATCCACTGCTTCCCATTTCCTCTCTGCCTTTTGTTTGTTTTCTTTAGACAGGCTCCCCAGGCTATGTTTTTGCTCTTTTTTCCCCTGTTTCAAACATTTTCACTCTGTTGGAGCTTTTCTCTCTGCTCTGAGGAGCTGTATTACACTAAGATGGAGCCAAATGCGGACAAACCAAGTGCAAAGTCTGAATCAAACTGGAAATCCTTCCATCTAGATGCTGCCTTCAGGTTTCTACTCCTTAGACCTGGTGCCAGGCACTGACTTATTCTGCATCCATTGAGGGCCAGAGCACCCTCATGATACCATCATTCTCAAACCTACAGCAGCCACAACAAGGCAGGGTGTGAATCTTCAATCGTATGAAGGTTTGGTGTTTGCCCCCAATGGCCTCAAAGGAGGTGGGTACCACGAGGGTGTGCTCAGCAGGAGCCTGGTGTCTTCTCCAACTGCTTCAGCTGGAGCTGCACAAGGGCTGTGGGTGGTGGCATTGCCCAAAAAGTCACCATGTTTCACACACCACAGGATCATAGAATGGTTTGGAAGAGGCTTCAAAGTTCATCCAATTCCAACCCACTGCCATGGGCAGGGACACCCCAAGACCAGGTTGCTCCAAAACCCATCCAAGCTGGTCTGGAACACTGCCAGCAATGGGGCAGCCACAGCTTCTCCGAGCAACCTGTGCCAGGGCCTCACCACCCTCACAGGGAAGAATTTCTTCCCAAAATCCCATCTAACTCTGTCCCCTGTCAGTGTGAAGCCATTCCCTGTGTCCTGCCACTCCAAACCCCTGTCCAAAGTCCCTCTCCAGCTCTCTTGTAGGCCCTCCACTTGCAGATCAACAAGCTTTATTCTTCTAGGTCTAAACGGGAATTATTCCACCTGGTGGCATTTCTACTTCATTTTCTCTTTATGTTTGAGGGCACTGATTAGGAGCAGGGAGTCCCTAAGGTCCTGCAGACCTTGGGTTAAAAACAAGGCAAACCAAGAGCCACAATATGCATTGACTGCTTCCAGACCATCTCTACTTCTGTGTCATCACTCCCCACAGGAATTGCTCATCATTAAACAGAAATTAATGACTAGTCCTTTTTTATTTTTCTTGGGGTTTTTTGTTTTTTCTATCTTTCTTTTTTTAATCCATTGCACAAGCACAGTCTGGAGAACATTTTCTGCAGCTGCCTGTGTGTCACTCATCTATTTTCTCTGAGCCCTCAGAACAATGGGCCCTGATGTTTGCTGTCAGAGGCTGGGGCACAGCTCTGCTCTACCATCTGTTTGGGGTGGTGGGACAGCCACACTCTCCTCCTCTCACCTGGTACTTGTCTGGTGGCTCCAAAAATGGAGGCAGACAAGGCAGCCACAAACTTGGGTGGTCAGGGGGATGAAGGCTCCTTCCAGAACAAGGTGACCCACAGGCTCCTCTTGTTTTTTGGGAAGCTACAGTAGCCAACTTGGTGTTGGCCAAGGCTCCCTGACCTGCACCAGAGGCTGGTATATAAGGCTCAGATGGCTGACACAGATGATTCATCAGGGAGCTAATAAAATAATCGATGCTGGGGATAACTCCCTCAAGTAATTGCTAACTGGGGTCCTCCAGGTAACAGCTGAGACTGACAAGTAATAATCACCCGGCCAAGAGAAAATTGCTGCAGTGCAGATCACTGTCAGAAGTGTCTGCTGCACATGATGGATGTCTCCAGCACGTCAGTCCCCATCTCCTTGTTGCTTCCCCAACAGGGACTGAATCCACCCCGTTGGAAACCCCCTGCCTGCCCCTCGTAGTTACATCCACAGGAATCACATCATTTTTAGAGATTAGTCCCCAGCCACTGCCTACCCTGAGCTTTGCAAACAAAAGTAATGATCACTGGTCCTTGTTTTATTGCAGGTCTGCTGAGCTCAGAGACCTCAAAATGCCGCCTTGCAAATATTAATTCATGATGCTTCGTATTTGCCTTTGGTGTCAAGGAAATGTTTGCAACCATTCTCAGCTAATCATAAAGTCAGAGGCTGTTCCTCACTATTGTTCTCATAAAAAACTGCTCAGGAAAAAAAAAGTTGGCTCGGTCATGTGCTCCATTCATTGCTGATGTTGTCTTTAATTTATTTTAAAAAAGCATAACCACTTGCTCATATTTTTGTGCCCACTATAAATCAGCTCTGTTTGAAAACTAGACAAAAAACCATCACATTGGTTTAGCCTCTGGGTTTTTCTGTTGTTTATCCAGAGGTCTAGATAAACTATCGACTGCAGCGAAGGTTAAACACAACAAACCAGAGCAAAGTCATTCACCTGTTTGAATTAATTTACCCATGAAATCTGTTTGTGGCTCCCACAGCTGCAGGGCACTCCTGCACAGTAACCTTCAGTCTGCAGGCTGCACCTGCCCCTATAGCAAACACCTTGGGCAACCCCCAACCCCCAAAATTTAACCCAAATCCAGAGGACAAAGGGGAAATTTCACCTTCAGCTGAAACATCTGGAATGCATCACACTGCCAGCAGTCCCCTTGCACTCTTAGCCCAAAGTGCTGTGTGTGATCATGTACTTAGGGCTCTGTTCAACAAAAGCACCTCAGCCTGAGCCTAATTTGAAGTTAACTTCGTGCCAGTGCTGTGCCCTGCTAATGGAAATCATGTGTGTGCACACTGGTAGAGGAGCCCGTGGCTTGGCTTTTCCAGCCCCTTGTCACTCATGTGTTTCCCCTCTCTCCAAATTCCCCAGGGACAAAGCCAGCACCCAAAACACACCTGTCCTCCACAGTGACTTATTTATGGTGCTGAGGCTCTCAGTTGGTGCTTGTTAAATGTCCTTTGTGAGGGAGTTGGGTCAGGGCTGTCAATATTATAACACAGCCTAATCAATTATCAGTTCTCCCCTTCACACCATCACTCCTCGTCTAACAGCTCCGGCTTTTTGCACTGAATACTAATGTCAGGGGCTCATCAGTATGCTGGAGGCTGCCTGTGCATCTCAGCCACGCACACTGAGAGCATGAAATCCATAGAGGACACAGGGAAAATTCTCACACAGCTCCATTAATACCACCAGGATGCTTCCCAACCTCTTACCTATCACTGGCACAAGGAGCTGGCCCTAAATGTCCTGTGAATTTGGCCCTGCCACACTCATTGCCACAAACATGAAGTTACCTTTGTGAGATACCAGTGACACACCCAGGAAAGAAAAAAAGTCCTTTCCAGTCTGGCTGTACCTTTCTCATTTTTTATGCAAACCTTTCATTCACACACAGCTTCTCCTGCTGTCACATTGAAAGCATGACCTTGAGCAAAAATGCTTTGCTCTTCTTAAGGGACCCAGCAACCTCCTGAAAGCACAGAGAGCCCTGCAGGGAACTGCAGGATCAGCAGCCCTTTGGGGTGTGGGATGGGATACAGAGCAAGGCTCCAACCACCTGTTCTGAACCAGAGTTCCACCACCCGCTCCTCCAAGAATAACATTTTTCTCCAAGAAAAACATTTTGTGTTTTGATTACTGCATTTCCATTCTTTATGGCATCTCCCTGGCCAGACAAAAGGGTCAAACTGTGTCTGGGGCAAGTGTCACCTCCACCCAGGAGCAGTGGGGTTGAGGGGAGTCCTTACTTCCACAGCACTTCTGGGTTTGCTCTGTAGCCTCCAGCACTGACAGAGCATCCCTGGTGCAAAGAGCAAACTGGTGCCTGACACATCCTGCCAGAGGAGTGGGTCCTGACCACATGGAGGAACCATCAAACCCCAGCCCAACCTGCCCAGTCTTAAGCAGTAAGCAGAGAACCAGGCCTGGGGTGGAGAGGCAGCCTCGGGTCTGTAGGGAGGGACAACTGCAAGTCACATCCTATTTCTCCTTAGGCAGAAGCACCATCTAAACCCCATCCACTCCCCTGATTCATGTGTTTGAATGAGTCAAGCCTCTCATAAAAATCATGCTAAAGAAATAACAAGAGAGAAGAGCAAATCCACATGGTCCCAGACACTGAGTAACCACAGAGGGACAGATTATCTCTGCCCCAAAGCACTTGTGGTATGGCTGGGTGAGACAGAAAAGCTACTATGGATACAAAGAGGGAAAAGATGTACCTAAAATCACCCAGCAAAGTAGTGGCAGTATTAATAATGGATCCAGCTCCCAAGCCTGGGCTCAGCACCCTGCTGACCTGCACATGTCACCTCTCATTTCAGGGACATTCAGAAGAGAAATCAAATGTAACATAGAAATTAAGCACATGAGACTAGTTAGCCATTTCTTTATTATATTTCTCTGCAGCAAGTGTCTGCTCCAGTGTCAGGGCTTGCTCTTTTCATCCATTTATACAATATCCCCACTGTTATCCCTTCTGACTCCAGAGTTGCATGATCCAACCATGAAAAAATGGTTCTGATTCATTTACATTAAAGATGTGGATATTTTAAGGGACATAGAAGAGCTTCTCTTGTGATTGTTAAATGTCCACAGTGAAGCACACAGAGCATAAGCCACTAGGTCATGAAATGCAGCATTTTTTTCATTCTTATCTTCTTTCTCCAGCTTGCCAGAACACTGCAAGCCATCATATTGATATATAAGCAGCAAAATCTCCCTCCCAGAATGGAAAAAAAAAAAATGGCCTTTAAGCACCATTGGCCATTGCCAGCAAAACACACAGCTACAACTGCAGGAAACACAACACAGGTTGTTACAAATATTAAATACAGGCAACCAAAGGATGAAGAGGAAATGCACGAGCATGGTTTTGATAATTTGCATCAAGATGTGTGGTGCCACAGGGAAATGAACAGAGCTGCCATGTGGATGCACAGATCTGAGTTTTCCAGGCAAGTGGAATTGAAATCAAATAGATGGAGGAAACAGGTTGTTCTGCATCCAGACCCCAGGCTCAGTTCCTCAATTAGCTCTCTGATGGAGCATTGCCTTCACTTTGAACCCACTCCTGGGGGAGCAGCGGATGTATCCCGTGTGCAGGCTGGAAATGCCTATTTACAAGTCAGGCAGATCAGAGGGAGAAAATTACATCCTCAGCCTCCCACCCCCATCCCGGCCAGCTCTCCTCTGCCTCCCTCACACCGTGCAGAGCCTCTGGCCCCACTTTTCTTGCACTGCACCTGAGCAGTTGGCAAAGGTTTTGCTGCCACAAGTGCTCCCCAGGTCAAGGGACCACTTCCCTCAAACCCACACTCACATCCCACAGACCTCGGACAAAACAGGCATCTGGTCTGGGAAGTCAATGACAGGCACTAAAAGCCTTTCAGGAGGGGTGTCGTGCTGACAGCAGAGCCATTGGCTGTGGGAGGTACAGCAAATCACAGCACTGGAGGGACCTGTCCCCAGGCTGGGACATGAGGGGACTTTGGGGCCCCATTATTGAGACCTATAGTGTAATATTCCAGCATGGGGCAATCAGTCTTGTGTTCTGCCAGCCATCACACAGCACAGTCTAGCTCTATAAATTAGTCTCTATTTTCCCCTTTTGTAAGGGAAGAGGAGGAGGAGGAGGTGAGTCTGAAGCCCATTGCCACATCTTAGAGGAGAAATCTTATATTATTAATATGGCCATCCATCATGCTGCCTGCTCTGTAAGAAACATGCTCCTTTTAACACAGAAATCAATCCTCTCCTATGGAAAGGAAACAAATGTAATCACTAAATATTGCTAGTCCTTCTTGGCTTTTGTATCTGGGACCCTGAACAACATGAGATTCTTTGTGGATTTTTGGTGCTGACCAGAAGTTGAACTTGTTGCAAGTGCAGTTTCTGGAGGAAGCTGGGAGTGTCCCATCTGAAAGCTATAAAGAGCTCCATGAAAAACAACAGAAAATGTTCCTATGTCTGCAACAGATTTATTTGTTGGATTAAGGAACTCTTCCCTAAAGTTTCATTTTAGGTCCCAAACTCAGGAAAGCATCTCAAATCAGGATATCACTTAAATGAATAACTGATTTTAAAGCAGACATTCCAAGCACACAATCTGTTGGCCAGCTTCAACCTGCATGACACGTTCACAATACGTCCTATTCTCCAGAACTGTATTTTCCTTCCATAAATTACTTTTCTTGCATCCCTGACCAGCAACCTGGTACCCCCAGAGCAGCAGGGTCTGGCTGGCTGCGTGAGCAACCAGCAGTGATGCTGAAGGACAAATATCATGGATCCCTTCCTTGAGATGGAAGTCAGAAGTCAACCCTCCCATCCCACACAGTGAATCTGGACCAGTGATCCCAATTTCCTGCTTTGTACCCCCATGGTTACTCTGAAATTCAAAGTGGAATCTCACTCCTCCCAACCTCTCCAGGCTCTCCAGAGTGTCCTGTTCATTTTGAACAGCCAAGTCCATGCACTGTGCTCCCAGGGGAATTTGGCTGCAAGTTCTCTGCATAGCTCAAATGTCTTTCTTGAATGAAGACCCAGGAGAAAAAAAAAAAAAAAAAAAAAAGAAAGAAAAGAAAAAGGAATTCAGAAGAATCTAACCAGCCATCTAAGGAGAGAAAGGAGGAATGGAGGAATGTGGAGAATGAACCCACCAACATCAAAACCCAGGAAGCTGCCTTTTAGCCACCAGACAATCTCGCTGATAGACTAGATTTTTCTCACCCCAGCTGGGAGTAATGTTTTCTTTTTTTTTTTTTTTTTTTCCATTTGCTGAATGTGTTCATTCTATGGAGGGCGTTTTTAAAAAAAAAGAAAAAAGACAACAGACATTCATGGCTCCCAGCTGTCAAAAGCCACAAAATGCCTGAGGCTGTCTGTCTTCTTGCAAATGCTGAAGCCATTTTCCTGTAGTGTGTGTGCTCATTAATCAAGTTTCAGACTCGTCTCAGTCTATATCATTGTCCATAAGCCAAGAGAGATGCTTTGGGGTCAGCAAAGTAACACAGCAGCACCAAACCTACCCTGGCATTGTCAGAGGTCTCAGCTGGGCTCTTC
Source organism: Zosterops lateralis (assembly GCF_965231275.1). Taxonomy (NCBI): domain Eukaryota; kingdom Metazoa; phylum Chordata; class Aves; order Passeriformes; family Zosteropidae; genus Zosterops; species Zosterops lateralis. Next base: position 4,857,892 of record NC_139761.1, on the reverse strand, counting down.
TTCCACTTAAGTCAGTAGGTTTTTATTTTATTTATCTGGCTCAATTCAGAGTCAGGAGTAGAAGTAATAGCTACAGATTGGGCAAGTGTTTGTTTGAACATCATTGCCAAAAAGAAGCAAAGCCCCAGACCCATCAAAATTAAATAGCTGTGGTGGGTTGACTTAACTCCATCCCCTCCAGACCTAACAAAATTATGTTTAATTTCCACTGAACCACTGGACAAGGGCCTGGCTGGTGCCTGGTGGTGTTCCCTGAGCTCTTCTTGCTGAAATCCTGAGAATAAACAAGGTCCTGGGATGTGGATTATGTGGGGGTTGCCAAGAAGGAGAAGCAGCACATTCACCATTTGCTGCTGGAAAAACATATCCATGCCTGGGGTTCTCACTTCAAAAAGAAAGTTGAAAAGCTCTAAATGGTTCAGAGAAAAGCTCTAATAAAGGGAGAAAGCTGGTTTTGAGTGAGAGGTTAGAAAGTCAATCTGCTCTGCTAATGCAAGAGAGAGTTCAAAGATGCCGACTTTGAGGCCCATAAATATTGCAAGAAGGGCCAGTTTCCAGTATCAGAGCCTCTCCCAACCAGCAGAGACAGAATGATGTCACATCATTCTGCAGGACTGAGCTGAAAACATTCAAGCTGTAAATCTGGAGCTACAGAAATGGAAGGGTGACAATCACCAAGAGGTGAAATGGTCTCACTGGCGTTCACAGGAAGCTCAGCCAGGGGCAGAGGCAGCACAGCTCAGGCACTCACTGTGCCCACAAAACCCTCTCATTCTGCTCATGGCCATGGGGATTGAACAAGTCAAAACTGAGGCCAGCAAAGAGCAAGCAGTGACGTGAGCCATCCCTCACTGCCAGCTCAGCAACATCGCCCGCGGGCCCGGCCCGACCAACACACGACGGAGAAATTGGACGTAATTGGCCCTTCTTGACATTCTCACCTGCACAAAAGCCACAAAAGCACCTCCCACATCTCTGTCAGTGGCAGAGGACCTGGCCCTGACATGGGAGCCCAGCAGATACAGCTCACCAGGCTCCTCTCAGCTGAGGATTACCTTCACCCTGGTAATGAGATATTTCATGTGCTGCTCTTCTCTCCTTTAAGGCAGGTGGAGGGTCAAGGCAGGTTGGCTCCACAGTGGAGCATTTTTTCACTTGTCAATAATTCAATTAATGGCTGGGAAAATATCCATCAGGACTCTGGTGGCAGCCAAGTGATCTGAGGGTCACTGAGGAAAAAAATACAGCAGCAGAGGGAAGAAGCAAGAAATGTGAGCAGACTCCTGCATGCACTCCTGGGAGAGAAAGAGGACCTTTCTTCATCTCATTCCATTCAGAAAATGCTTTTGCATTTTGTAGGTTTGTATCTTTTCTCACCATTCAGGTCATCTTTTAACTGCTGATAATTTTAATTTCAACAGGCACTTAATGTGCTAATCAAACCTGATAGTTCTCAGCAGGATGGAAAATCCCAGGCATGGACATGATTATTTGCCTTTTGAAGAAAAACACTGGAGTATCAAGAGAAAAAAATAAACAACACATCTTTTATAGGGATCATTTATTGTTCTTTTTTGCTTATTATTTATCCACATTGTTCAATTTTACATCCAGGCACAGGTTACCTCATCTGCTACAGCACAGGGTAAATGGTAATGAGAGCTCACTGTTTCTTTTGCCATTAACCACAACTTTTCTTTTTCTCCAAAGGTGACAACAAAGCCAAAATCTCTCATCTGCCATCCCTGCTCACAAGGACTGAACACCTGTTCCCTTCAGGAGCAGGACTTAAAGCAGATGGGGGTGCAGATGTGACACAGAAGTTCAGGACAGTGCAGGCACTTCAGGCACAAGTTCACTTTCTTGGATTCCCAGGGTAGCCCTGGGTCTGATGAGGAGCTGATGAGGAGCCTTCATGGGCTCCAGGCTCCCTCCCTGCCTTGTTGGGGGCTCCTCTGGGTGGGATCACAGCTTGGGAGAAGAGAAATGCCTACTCACCTTCCCCTGACTCAGGCTTGTAAAATACAGCATGGAGAGACCAGCACCCCAATAAATCCTGAAGCCCATTGTTTCATAATGAAGGGGAGTTGGCAGAGGGGCAATGAGATGCCATTGCAGGAGTCCCTGGGTGACAGCTCTGCAGGGGGAAGGAAGCTGCCAGCCCAAGGCCAATGTGGGCCCATCCTGCAGCTGCTCAGGGAGGGGAGCTGGCATCTCCAGAGTGAGGAGGAGTGAAACAGCCAGCAGAGATGAGAGATAGGGCAGGGCACACCTTGAGATGAAAGACATGTGGTTTGTGTTTGAGGAGTCGTGACGTTCAGTGGAGAGGAGTATTTATTTCTTCATTAACTCAGTGCCTGAACAAGTTTATCTTGAAGCACTGAACAAGTGTCATTAATGTTTCCTTTGAGCAAACAAGGCCCTTTGATAATGCTTACCCTCTTCTGACCTTTATTTTAATTTTGAATGATACTAATTAACACCCATCATTCATTCCAACACTAAACTGGTTGTTCCTGCTAAATGCAAAGCAAATGCTTTGTGGTCAGGAGCAAAATGTGGGCAGGCTTCTGTAGGGAAACTCCGGGGTTGTGGGACACTGGCTCTGGGGTGTTCAAACAAGGGAATTTCCTCTCTGGTCCTGGGGGAGTAGCTGGGAATAACACATCCCTTAGGAGAGGAGAGGGGCTCTCAGCACGTGGATTGTGGGGGCGGTGCTGGGAACCAGAACCATGTACACACTTTTCTTTAAGTTTTGTTTTTTTTTTTCTGAAGTGCCTGGTTTTCAGCTCCCTTGGTGAGTGAATTTGGTGATGGCTGAACAGTTTTGCTCCGATATCAATTCCCTCCCCACCACTGCCTGGAGTGCTGACCAGGGATGCTCTTCCTCTGGTCATGAGGGTGATCCTTCATGCTCAGAAGGGATGCACAGGTTCACTCACCCTGTGGACCCACCTCAACCTGTTCTCCAGAGCAAACCTGCCCACCAACCCAGCCAAAATTCCTCATACCTGTGCTTGGAGGTTGTCTTCACCCAGTTTCTCTGAAATACAGGCAGAGCGGGGAGTTCAGTTTGTGCCAGAGGGTCTCTGTGGCCAGAAGACCTGGGATGGGTTTGGGGGAGGAAAAAGGAGTTTTACTGCAGGGAGACCAAGGGCCAGGATTTTCTTTCTCTGCACAAGCCATAACTGAGCATTTTACTTTGATAACTTGTGCAGAGTAAGACATCCAACACAAGCTTAAGGAACAAAACAGGATTTTGAGCTCCAGTGTGAAACCCTCCCTGTGTCACATGAGTGTGAGTAACCACTGTGGTGAGACAGACTGCGGCCAGGAGAGGCTGGAGATTTGGAGGTCAAATCCAACTGGAAGAAATTCTACAGAGCTTTCGTTTCCTCTCTGAGGAATGGGGCTAAAAGATTTCCCTGCAGAGAGTCCTGGAGCTCCACACCAAAATGCTTTTTTTGTCTTGTTTAGATTAGATATTAATCAAGAGAGCAGCACTGCTGGAAGACAGGACCCATCTATTTTCATCTAATATTTTGCACTGTCTATCACTCTGCCATCATTATAGGCCCGTGATATTTCTAGCACAAGCAAGGGAAGATAAAACATCCACTGGCAATGAATGTCAAGCCTGTAACAGCTTCCAGAGCAGGCCAATAGATATAATTATGACTTTCTATGACCAACAGCTTGGCACAACTAAACAAAACCCCTTCCTAGACCCCATGAGAATTTTTATCACCCACAGAACAATCTGTTTTGCACAAACTCCACGTCTGTTATAAACTCAGCCTGCCTTTGGCCATGCTTCCTCAGCCTGGAAGTCCTGTGAGTCTGATTTTAAGCGGGATGGTTTAAACTTCTCATTCAAGAGCCCCACCACATCAGAGGGCAGCAAATGAATCACGTACCCGCTTTATCTGATGATGTGTTTTTGTAAAATGAGCCACATGCAACGAGGAACTTGCTGTTGCAGGGAATTTGTGTTTACATAAATCTCCAGCCCACAGATTTATTTTGCTCTGCCGTTGCCGGTATGTAAAATGCTCATTGGGAGCTATTTAAAAACCATCACCATACAAATAGTTTACAAACTGAAGCTGGGAAGGGGGAGGAAATGCATGATTGCAAAGGGATGTAGTGTTTAGGGAGCTGGTCTTGTGGCTCTGGGGAGAATTTAGTGCACCTTCCAGTACCTAAAGGAGCTGAAGAGAGCTGGAGAGGGACTTTGGACAAGGGCATGGAGTGACAGGACAATAAGAAATAGCTTTAAGGTGAAGGAGGGGAGATTTAGATTAGATATTAAGCAACAGATTTTTCCCAAGAGTTGGGGGTTTTTTACTTTTTTAATGCAGAAAGGAGGGGTTATGTTAAATGTCCACAAAGACACACATACCTAAGGACATCAACAGCACATTATCTTTACTCCTGGCAAGAAAGAATCAATTTATTACACATCAAAAAAATGCTTGCAGGCCTTGAATGTTGAAAGGGCTCTGAAGCAGTATCTCAGATCTGCAATGATGCTTAATTATCCTCAAAAGCCTTGAGATCAGGCCCTGAAATCCCACTGATTTACGTGATTTGGCTGACTCCTAATCCTCACCCTGTCTTGATCCAAACATCCTCCAGCAAAACAGCTCCTGTACCCTCCCTTTTGGAGGCTCTTGCACAGAGGATCACATGCTTGCCAAGCCACGCACTGCAAACTTGGACAATACCAGAAGTGATTTTCTCAGGCCTAATTCTCTCTCCCTGTCCATGCTTTTCCCCCAGGTCTGTTTGGGGGTACCTGCCTCCCACTCATGGCTTCCTTGTCTGGTCCTGCCACTGAATCCTACCCAAATCCAGGTTTCCCTTTCTTCCGTATGTTTATGCTTTGCTGAGCAGAGTTTAAAAGTTCTTCCTACTGAACACAACAGCAGCCTCCACTCCTGAGGAACTGGGTCCTTTGCAGATGGGGCTGAGATGTGGCTACAACAGATGGTCTGGAAAATCTCCTTTGGTGTCACAGAATCACAGAATAGTTCAGGTTGGAAGGGATCTTCAAAATTATCCAGTTCCCACCCCTGCCATGGGCAGGGACACCTTCCCCTATCCTGGGATTTTCCCAAGCCCTGTCCCACCTGACCTGGGACACTTCCAGCAGGGCAGCCACAGCTTCTCTGGGCACCCTGTGCCAGGGCCTCACCAGCCTCAGAGGGAAGAATTGTTTCCTAACATGTAATCTAACCCCTCCCTTTGCCAGTTTAAAGCCATTTTCCATTGTCTTATCAATACATGTCCCCCCACCAGAACTTCCTCGGCTGTTTTTACAGCAGGCAACCTCTGTCCCTGTATCACCAAAGGAGGGCAATGCTGGTGTCCCATGCCCCTTTCCTGGTGGTGTCCCCTGCATTCTCTTGGAGGATAATCCTGCCCTAAGGAGCACTTCCCTTCCCAAACCTCATGCCAGGCTCAGCCTTGCTCTGGGAAAACCCTTTGGCTCACACATCACTATGAGCTGGCCCCCAGCGTGTTTTGCAGGATGCAGAGCACATCTGGTGCTGCTTGCTTGGGCTTTGGTTATGGTGGTGAGAGTTTATCATCACCTACTTAACCCTGCCTTAGACAAGCTCCTCGTGCTGCCCCAGGTTACTCTGTTTGCTGGGGTTGCTGCAGGGAAAACCAGCTTGTGCACACAGACATCATTAAAGGCAGGCTCGTGTGTGAGGCACATGCAATGACTGGGTTGCACTAATAGGTTGTACCTGTTATCAACAGCATTGAGGTGCCTGGGGCTCAGGCTGGGATCAGCATTCCTGCTGCTCAGGGCTCAGGCTGGGATCAGCACTCCTGGTGCCATGCAGGTGTTTGGGAAAGAAATTCTGATGTGATGTGAGCATCAGGTAATTTTTAAGGAGGTTTTTTTGAGGGGCTGATCACTGCCCCATGTAGGTTTTTCTGCCTCGAGGTTTTCTGTGCCGGGAAAGTCATTATTCAAAAGCCAGTTGAATGCTGGAGTTGGCAGAAGGATGGAGTCTCTCTCTGCTCCAGTTGCAGGGGTTCTGGCTCTCCTAGAGGGGTAGGAAAGGAGGGAGAAAGTAGAGGTGCAAGGGGGGTTTTCCCTACTCTAAAGACATCTTTTTGGTGGTGGGGCAGTGTGGTGACTTGCTGGGCAGAACAGCTCAGTCACTGCATGGGCCTGGGCTGCATGTTAGAAAGGAACCAGAGAACCTGTGGTTGCCTCATTCCTGGAAGTGTTCCAGGCCAGGTTGGATGGGGCTTGGAGGAACCTGGTCTAGTGAAAGATGTCACTGGCCACTGCAAAGGAACTGGATGGTTTGATGCCCTTTTCCCATAAAACCATTCTATGATTCCATGGTTCTATGAAACCAGGTATAAGGAGGCAGCAGGGAGCCCCCCCAAGTGGGGACAAGAGCCAGAGCAGAGAGATGAAAAGAGGGATGCAGTGAAAGTGAAAAGCTTAGGTTCAGTTATTCCTGTGGATACTTTTGGGGCACTTGTTTGCATGAGGATCATCCAACAGGGATGTGTGTGTCCCATCAGATGCTCTGCTCTGCACCCTCCAGCCTCTCTCCTGCCTGCAGCCACCTCAGCTGTAACTCCAGCAAGCTGAGGAGAGAGAAGAGGATCCATTTCAACCCAAGCAACAGGTGATTCATCTCCCAGGCAGCCTCCTTGCGTGTGTCCCAGACACCTCACTGGGAGTGTGGATTCAGCAAGAGCAGGGGTCAGCCCAGCCTCCTCCAGTGCCAAGTCCACCCTTTGGTCACCACATCCTGAGGGAAACATGTGAAGAGTTGCAACAGCCTGAGGGCAATTAGGGGTGAAGATGCCAAGGAATGTGCTCAGCATTGGATTGATCTGTGCTAGGAAAAGGGAGATGTTTATATAAAAAAAAAAAAAAGACACAGCTTGGGCAAGAGGCCTTTTGCTTGCAACAGGCTCAGAGAGAAGCCTTGAAATATCCTTGAAGGATATCACAGATCTCCTATTTGCTTTGCAGAACAAAAACCATCCCTCTTCACTGTGTTTCCACAGCTACACAGATAAAAACATACAAAATCCAAGGTTATTTCTGAGGGCTTTCTTTAGTGCTCAGAGCAGGCTCTTTCCAGAGTGGAAGCCTTGCTAGAGGAGGCTCACTCCAGCAGCAGTGCCCTCAACAGTGCTACTTATCGAAGCAAGGCCTTTATTTTGTGATGAGAGGTACTGAGCTGGAAAACATGGGGGCTTGTGATCTCAGGGACTAATCTGCTCATTCAGACTGTGGTGGGGGAAGCAGTTATTCAGGGCAATTTTAATGGCTGGAGCAGCTGGGTTGTAAATAACCCATGTAGGGCTGAGTCTAATTTTTCCCTTAACAGGATGCTCCCACAGATGTGACAATTAATCACAGCCATCAGCGTTTCTGTGCCAGCATTTCCAGATAAACTGAACCAGGGGTTCTTGCTCTTTCAAGGGATTGAACCAAAAATTAAGTCCGGAGGCTTAACACTTAGTCAATACTTCCCCAGAAACAGAGGATATTGAAAGAGAGAAATTACGACGTGGGAAATGTCTCCTGGACTTGCAGTCTGAAGGCCACAGCTGGGATTTATTGGAAATATCTTGGCAGTTGCCATGGCATTTATTGTGCCTTTAAAAGGTCTTGCAGGTGATGCTCTTTGACTTTAGGAATGCTAAGTGCAAAAGGAAGCAGGTTAATTGGATTTCTCTGGAAGACAAGACACAAGAGGACCCAGGCTGATGAGCAGCTGGAGTGTTTCCCCACGAGGTTGCCAGCTGAGCCTCTGAAAAGCAACTCACACCAGGGATGGCCCTGCTGCTGCCTGAGCAATGAGCTCCCAGTTCCCTCCCTGTTGGCAGGTACAGAGAGGAGGAAAATCCTGCAGAAGTGGCTGCTTTTCTCTTCATCTCCATGAGAACTCTCACAGGCGGCTGGCCAACACTTACAAGGACAACTGCACAGCAGACCTGGGGATGAACATGAGCATGGAACCACAGAATCCTAGAATGGTTTGGTTTGAAAGGGACCCTAAAGACCACCTTGTTCCAAACCCCCTGCCACAGGCAGGGACAGCTTCCCCTAGACCAGGTTGTTCCCCACCCCATCCAATCTGGCCTTGAACAATTCCAAGGTAGGGGCATCCATAGATTGTCTGAGCAACCCATTCCAGGTCCCAGCCTGAACCACTCACAGTGAGGTATTTATTCCAAACATCTAAATCTCTCATCTTTTAGTTTGCAGCCACTCCCTCTTGTCTTATCACTATCTGCCCTGCCATGATCAGGCAGGGATGCCACATGTTGTGTGTGAAGGTTTAGCTGTAGGGACAGATTTGGGATCAATCCCGAAATCTGCTCCCAAATGGAGAAGAGGCTGCTTTGCTTTGGATGAGTCATTCCACACTTTTCATCAGCCTCCTGCTCTGTCAAACCCTGGCCTGCTCAGAGAGCACCTCTTCTCATGAAAGGGCTGGAGGAAGGCTTGGACCATTCCTTGGGAGTTTCCTCATCCTGCCCACCCAGTGTGACCCATCAATTTATGGTGTCAGGCAGGAATTCCTCCCTCTGGGACTGATTGTATCACACAGCCATGTGTCACCCAGGGTCAAAGGAGTGTCACAGGGCTTGGGATTATGGGGCAGGTGCTTTCAGGACCTTAGACTGACCAGCTAGTCCAGACAGGCATGAGTTCCTCTGCTTCCACCCTAAGCTGGCCATCCAAAGGGACTTTGACAGGCTGTGCCCATGCAAAACTCATGAAGTTCAATAAGATCAATTTCAAGATCCTGCAGCTCAGTCAGGGCAATCCCAAGCACAGGTAAGAGATGGGAAGAGAATGGACTCAGGGCAGCCATTAGGGGAAGGATTTAGGGATGTTGGTGGATGAGAGGCTGGACATGACCTGGCAACGAGTGCCGGCAGCCCAAAAAGTCATCTGTGTCCTGGGCTGCATCCCCACAGCGTGGGCACCAGGGCGAGGGGGTGGAATTGTCCTCCTGCACTCTGCTCTGCTGAGACCCCACCTGCACTGCTCTGGGACCCCCAACACCAGGAAGACATGGAACTGTTGGAGCAAGTCCAGAGGAGGCCATGAAGGTGCTCTCAGGGCTGCAGAACCTCTTGTAAAGATGAGCTGAGAGAGCTGGGGGTGTTCAGCCTGGAGACCTTCTGGAACCTTCCAGTACCTAAAGGGTCTGCAAGAGAGCTGGAGAGGGACTTCTTTGGGGGGGTGTAGCAACTAGACAAGAGGGAATGGTTTGAAACCTACAAAAGACTGGTTTATATTAGATATAGGGGAGAAATTATTCCCCATGAGTGTGGTGAGGCCCTGGCACAGGTTGCCACAGAAGCTGTGGCTGCCCCATCCCTGGAAGTGTTCTAGGCCAGGTTGGATGGGGCTTTGAGAAACTTGGTCTAGTGGAAGATGTCCCTGCCCATAGCAGGATGCTGGAATGAGATGGTCTTGAAAGTCTCGTCCAAACCATTCTGTGCCTGATGCTCCTGGGTTTGCACCTCTCTAGGTCGATGCACCACCAGATCACAACCTGCCATGGTCAGGGCCACCTTCCTGCCCTGTGTCTGTGCAGCACCTGCTGCAACAGAGCCCAGTTGAGGATCCCACACACCCAGGATGATGTGTGGGTCCAGACCCTTCCCAGCTGCCTGCAGGGGCATTGCTGATGTTGCATAAACCAGAAATAAATGAACTGAAGTCTCACCTGAGAGCTGGGTCACCTTTCTGCAGGTGCTTCACTGCATCGACAACAGAGGGAGCCCGAGGATGTCTGTGCTCCAGAGTCAGGCACCTCAGGCAAATTTAGGGCGGGATGAATCCTGGGCTAAATAAATATTAATACGTTCAGAAAGCAGCAGTAGCAGCATTCACAGATATTTGTGTATACACAGAAAGAAAGAGGGAGGGAGGGAAAGTACGTGCACACCCTTTGGCTTCTCCATGACCCCCAAAATGCCATCAATCACTCTCAGCAGGAGAGCACAGTGCAGCAAGTCTTGCCTCCTGCCACATCTTCCACACTGCCAATAATTTGGCAAACCCTGTTCCTGCCATCAGCGGTGGAGTGAGGGGGCTGCACTGAAGAAATTGGGGTACAGGAGCCGGGGGTTTCCAGGCTGCACTGTGCTCCGTGAGCCAAGAATGCAACATTCCAGCTCCTGCTGCTAAAACCACTGAAGGCTGAGGAAGATGATATTTCCATCTTTTGGAAACCAAACGCTGGGAACACGCCTACACAGCCGTTGTCACAATCTCCCCAACGCAGTCAGAAGTAAAGAACAGGCAGGGGTCAAACTTTTCCTGGCTTAATAGAAACGCTATCAGAATTTTAACCACTTCCCTGCTGGCAGCTCACAGATCCCTCATTCCCAACAAAGACAGCGATGTTTCTGACACCAGCAGACCCGGCTGCGTGAGGACCATCTGTGGGGAGATGCAATCCTGCAAATCCTGCAATCCTGCAATCCTGCAAATCCTGCAATCCTGCAATCCTGCAAATCCTGCAATCCTGCAGTCCTGCATCCATCCCATGTCCCACCCAGCTCTACTGTGCCAGGAGCACACGCTAGGCCAGCCTGGCACTGCTGCCTCAGCCCATCTCACACACACACACACACACATACACACACACGGGAGGAGAGGAGGCAGGAAAGGATGGGCTTCCAGGGACAGCAGATGGGCACCTGTCAGCAGCCATATGTCAGGAGATCAGTGTTTTGGATTGTGCATTAAGACAAAAAAAAAAAAAGGAAAATGGAAAAAAAAAAACCCAACCACCTTCTGTAGGATTTTTAATCACGGGGTCCTCAGATGCTATGTGGAAAAAAAAATTGGCAGGTCTTCCTTTTCTTTTTTCTGAGTGAACAGGCATGAAGCAGCCTGGTATCCCACATTTATCCCAGCACCCCTCACTCTTTTGGAAAAGCAGCAAAGAGGGGTCCACTTCCCTGAGTTATCTCCCTCTGGAAAATAACCATTTCCTGGGAGACAAGGGCAGCTGCCTACAGATGGCCAACCTGGAGAGCAGAAGCAATGAACTGCTGAGAGGCTTGAGCCCTGCAGCTCAGCACCATCACTTCTCAAAAGGTCAGGAGTTAATTCAGATCTATAGGTTGATGGTCATAAAGATCCCAAGCCCTGAAAGTCGATAGCAGACACACCAAGCGTGACACATTAGACAGTGATGGGGTGAAGATGCTCAGGTAACTTTATATTGCCTACCAGACCCCTGTGAGGAGGCTGTTTGCTCCAGCCCAGCTGTCTCCGGGCTCAGGAGCCATACGGCTGGTGGGACCTCAGAGAGGGAGATCAAATTCAGAGGCAGCAAAGCAGGAGGTTGTTTGCTTTTCCCCATCCCTGCTCAACTTTTGGCCTCCCGCTCTCATAATGAATTTCTGGGAGGTTCTCAGCACTGCCTGCCTCTTTAGCAGACTGCACTTCCAGCTACAAAAATAGCGCAGACGCTAAAATGATCTTCGGGAATCAGATAAGAGCTCCTCCCAGGAGGAAGAAAAAAAAGCTTTCTTTCTTCTCTTTTATTTTTTTGTTCTTTGTGTTTGAGGAGGCTGATGTGTTACAAATATAGATTGTGATTTCCATCCCAAAGTACTTCACAAGAGCCTGGCTGGCACCTCTGCGCAGAGCTGGCAGCAGGCACGGCTGGGATGAGCTCTGCAGCTTCACAGAGGAGCACAGCAGCTCCCAAAACCTGCCCAAATAACTGCACAGCAGCACTGCAAGAGACCTTCTGGTGTAGAAACTACCAAAGATGACAGAAAACATTCTTTTCTGACAATGCTTTCTACTAAAACGTAGCTCAGAGAGGAAAACGCATAGGTAAAAGCTCTGTCACATCAAAGGTTTCTGTGGTGTTGGACAAGTCATCTTTCCCACTGAGTTTTGCCAAGGAAAGCCTTAGGGAGCCTCCCACATCTCCCCCAGTTTCCAGCTGGTCACTGCACTCCTCCCTTTGCCCGGGTTTGATGATGACCAGACTGTCCCAAGCCACCTCAGCCCATTAACTGGAGACCAGTGCCCGTGTTGGGTCAGTGTTCTCTCTCCCCTGTGGTTCATATCAGCTCTTGGAGGGATCCCACCAGCCCTGGAGCCGGGCACAGATAAGCCCTGGGAACATGAGGGTGGGAGAGGGGAGGGAAGGGAGAGTGGGACTTCCTCCAGTCCTTCCCTCCACTTGCTGCTTTTCATGGAAACATATTATAAACCTTTCTCTTCTGTAAAACAAGAGCTTCACGACCACCTTATCTGCGTATCGTTACTGATAAGGCCTCTGATATATGTGTCCGGTCACACTGTGAACTCCCTGCCCCTTGCTCAGATCCGTGTGCACAGGAACAGATACCCACAAGCCCCCAAAAGAGAGCCTTTAAATGCTACATAAACACAGATAAATACAACACAATACATCAAATGGAGCCATGAGGGACCTCCAGTGGCGTCCTAGTTCATCCCCCAAAGGAAGGGTGAAATTACACTTTATTGCCCAATCCAGTGCTAAAAATATCCATTGGCCAAAATTCCAGTCTTCCTGAGCAACTGCTTCCCTCGACTCTCTCCTTTTGACCCTTCAAGGCTTTTTCTGGAATTGGATGTTCCTCACTGCAGTTTAAGCCCAGACACTTTCCTGTCCTTGGCAGAGGCAGGGAATGGTTCATTCCATCCTGCTCACAGCACACATCTGGAGTTGGTTACATCTCCCACTCAGGCTTTGCTACATTTGCATCTCTCCTCTAGACAAGCAGTGGCATTTTGTTCAGGAAAAAACCAAAGAGTCAGTGGTTGGTCACAACGCACAAAGCAGAGCTGGTGACAGTGCTGGAAGGAGAGGGGGATGTGGCTCATTTGTTGGTGAGATGTGGTAGCATAAAAACAGGTCCCAGCAGGGGAACCAGGGCCAGGAACTAGAAGACCCCAGAAATGTTTTGCAGAACGACTTGTGCCAGTATTCCACTCCCACCTCTGGGCTGGCACACATGTGCAAGGCTGTGTTTTGCAGTATTTTTCCAATTTTTAATGCTCTTCTAAAGATTTTCCTTGCAAGAGGCCGGAAAGTGTGACATAGTTATAAAATAGTTATAAAACCGGAATGAGTCTGTACTGGACCAAACCTACATGCTCCAGCATCATCTGACAGAGGGAAGGGATAGATGGGATATTAGATAGATGGGATATTAGGAAGAAATTGTTGACTGTGAGAGGGGTGAGGCCCTGGCAAAGGTTGTCCATAGAATCTGTGAACCAGGTCAGGTTGGACAGGGCTTGGAGCAACCTAGAATAGTGGAAGGTGTCCCTACCACGACAGGCAGGTTGGAATGAGATGGTCTTGAACATCTCTTCCAACCCAAACCATCCCATTATTCCATGACTCTACGGATATGCCCCTGTTTCATGATTTGTTGTGGTCCTCACTCAGTGCTCCCCTCCAGCGTGGAGCGTGGCCTCTGCGCACGGCAGCACCTTGAGTGTGACTCAGCTCCAGCCAGGAAAGCACATTTTCCACCCACACAGCTGCAGCTCCTCCTCTGAAGCTCCCTGTGGTGGCTGGGGACAGGGCACACGTCCACCCCTCTGCTGCTGCACCCACTGAGCACATTGCTCTGCCAGCAGTTTGTACCGACTCCTTCCATGGGAGCCCTGGATGGGAGAGTTCCTGCTCCTCTCACATCTCCTCATTGCATCTCCTCTCACAGAGCACCACAGAACAATCTTGCAAGGGATAACAGGAGACAAAATGTGCTGTATAAATTCCTGGGCACTGCTGCTCTCTCTTCCCTTTAACACCAGCAAAGACCATTGAGCCTTAACTGTAAAGCTGCGATCACGGACAGGCAAGAATTTTTTGAGTCCTAACTGAGAGGGAAAAAACCACCTCCTGCACAGGTTAGCCAGCCTATCCCTTACAGAAATTCCCCCTGAGTTTCTCCCAGCTCAGTAAAAGACAAGATGAAATCCCATCTGAAAATGTCAGGGCTCCGGGTCAGTCTAAACACTCCTCTGGGAGCATCTCAAATCCTTGTCCTTCCCCAGCCTTGGAGATGCTGATCCAAATTTTTCCTCTACTGTTTTTCTTGGCAGCTGTTTTCTTTCAAGTCAAGCTATGACTGTCTCGCTTTTAGGTACTTAAATTAATATTCTTGATTCATTTCTTCCCTAATCACTTGGGATACTGAGTTTTACAAAGGGGAGTATAATTAATCTTCCAGGTTTGTGCATGTATGATAAAAAAGATGTGATCCGTGACAATTTAATGCCCTAGCTAGCTGCTGTTAGACAATGGAAATTTCTGAGTTATACCCAAAAAAAAAAAAGCCACACCCAGCTCACAAAGGCTCCAGCAGCTGACAAGCATCTTCTCCAAACTATTCAGCGGGAATTTTTTTTTTTTTTTTTTTTTTTTTTTTTTTTTTTTTTTTTTTGAGAGCTCTTTCGGTTTTGTTGTTGTTTTAAACTTGGCCCCGAATATCGGCTGCAAAAGAACAAAGCCTCAAACTCTTGCAGTGGGTTCGATGAGTTCCAGAAGCCGTTGAATTTCTCACGGCGTTATCAGCGATCTCGGGAAGACCCAGGGAGGTGAATTCCCGTCCAGGAATTGCTGTGAAGATGCTCCTCTCCCCTCTGACATGCATTCCTCCTCCCACTCCCCTCCAACATGCATTCCTCCTCCCATTCCCCTCTGACATGCATTCCTGGCCATCCCGGCGGTGGTTTTTTGACAGTCGGCATCTCTCCAGACAGCTCCATCCCATCCCAATCACTCTGTTAGAAGTTAACAACCCAGCCGATACTGGCTGCCCATAACAAAGCTGTTAGAGTGGCATTTCAGTAGGAAATGGTGGGAATGCCGCAGCGATCAGACAGAGTTATAAAAGGTTAATGAAGATGAAAGGAAAGAAAAATGCAGAGGAAAAAGGCCAGGCAGCCAAGAGAGATTTTTTGGCAAGATTTGCTAAGCTGCTGCCTAGCCACACAGTGCTTCCTGCATTTCCCAATCCGGCTGCACATTTCCAGTAGCCTCAGCAAGTCTCTATCGCTGGGAGAAACGCTGAGCTGACTGTGCAACCCTACATGTCCATCATTGAGGAAAATGTTCAAGTTCCCAAGAGGAATTCGGGAAGAAAGTTCATTTCATCTGAATACCCTGTCCCTGAGGAGAATAAATTCAGAAGTGCTGGAAACTGATGTATTGTCCATGTCCAGCATAACTGAAATATTGACCATGTGTTGCTCACCAAAATAAGAGGTCTTTCCAAGTCAACTCAGTGTTTTTGGAAGGAAAATTTTTCACTTAGAATTATCAGGGAGCTGTTAAGAACAAAAAAATCCTCTGGTGCCGCTGGGTAGGACAGGATGTTGCCAGGCACACTCCTCTAAAGCAGGGGGAAAGAAGTGTCTTAATTTCTTTCCACCCTCAAGGGACAATACCGACAATATAGTTGTACTGTAATATCCCGATTTTTCACTATGGAATTCCACCCCTTCGCCTTAGAAAGCAATTTAACGCCCTAACAGGGGTCCTCATCACATTTTTTTTCCTTTTTTTTTAATTTTATTTTTCCCCTTTTTTAATTTTTTTCTTTTTTCTTTTTTTTTCTTTTCCTTTTCCCCCTTTTTTTTTTTTTTTTTTTTTTTTTTTTTTTTTTTTTTTTTTTTTTTTTTTTTTTTTTACCACACCACTGTTTTATTCTCTGCCTCTCTCACAACCTAAAAAAGTCTCTTCCTCCTCCCCGGCACGTCGGGCTTTCAAATGACTGCGGGCTGTTGCCTAATCTGTGCCCTATTCCTCATCCGATGTCGAGACGGGTGCTTAGCTAAGCTATGCAATAGCTCACAGTCAGCATCGCCACGTCAGTCACTCAGCCTCCTCCAGCCGCTGCTTTCTGAATTCCTGACACTCGTCACCCTGTCACAGCCCCGGGAAGGGGACAAGGAGCTGCTGGGTGGGATCAGACGGGCTCAGCAGAGGGGGACTTGCAGCCCAGCCCATCACTCTGCAGTTTTGCTGCTCTGTGCTTGCTGCTCATCCTTCAAATGGGATCTTCCATGCAAATTTCTCCGTGCTTTATCCAGCTTTCCCGTCTCATCAATAATGTGAAAAACGAGGTTCACTTTTTGGTAATTTTTAAGAAATATGTTTAATAAAAAATGAAGACAATAGGAAGATAAAAAAAAGCCAGGTACGGCTGGCCGGGTGACTTGGCATTCAGCCAAGTCCACACCTCGCTATCCCAGAGACAATCTTTAAATATCCTTTCTGTCACATCAATTTATGAATATTCATATTTTTCCATAAACTAGTTTCCATATTCCAGGAACTGTTTTGCATGGTCCCTCCTTGGGTCTGCCTTTTTAGAGCATGTGTGTTTCTTGGCTGTGTCTTCATTATCACCTCCAGCTCAGGCCTTGGTCCATGCTTTCTTCAGGTGATAGATGCTGATAGTTGGTGTATCAATAGCAGGGTCCTCTTTACATGTTCACTGGATGTTATCTCGACCAAACAGACAGTTCAAGCATTACATCAGTTACTACCACTATGCCTCATTTTCTAAGAGCAGAAATAAAAAGCTTATATTCTATATCCTTACCACAACATTATTAACCATATAGCACACATCTTGCGAAAAGCCAGCTCTATAATATATATATATAACAATAAGAAGGTTCTTTTTTAGCCATGTTGTTGAGTTTATGTGTTTCCAGAGCAAGCCTTGCTCTCCTCTCCTGCTCTCTTCTCCTGGTTCCTCCCAGTCCCACAGTGACTGCAGCTCTGCACAGCATTTAGCACTGAAATAATTTATAAAGGTGCCACATTTAGCCAGATTTACCATCTATAACCCAAGAGACACTTCCTGCAGCCCAACCACACGCCCATCCCCCTGTAGTTATAGCTGTCATTGCTGATGTTGAGTGTACAAGTGGGCAGGCAGAGTTTGCTCCAAACTAACTCGGTCTCCATACAGTGTGGAGGCTTTTGGGTCTCCTACAGCTCATCCCCTGGGGATTTTTTGGCTGTGACAAACTTTGAGCTGGCTTTCAGTTTATGGGGGCTGCTGTATTTCACAGAATCACAGAATGTGTAGATTGGAAGAGACCTTCAAGGTCATCGAGTCCAACCCAGCCTTAACACCCCAACTATGTCATGGTATCAAGTGCCACATCCAGTTTCCTTTTAAACACATCCAGGGATGGTGACTCCACTTTGAACCTCCCTCATGAGTAAACCATTCTGACAAGCCAGATTTAAGTGCAGATGAAAAATTCCATAGCAGAAATATTACAGGAGGCTCAAGATCCTAATTGTTTCCTGCGTAAGGCAGCAGCTTAATTTTTATTTTTTTAAACTCTCAGGTGCTGACAGCCAATATTTTGGTGCGAAAAAGCTGAAGATGCAACTGCTGCCTCACTGCGAGCAGGTAGCAGCTTCCCCGGGTTTAATCTTACACCTTAATTTGTTCTTAATATTCAGATGGTGGCAGCAGCCAGGAGGCATTATCAAGCTAAGTGCTCCTTTGTGTCAATACACAGCGGTAGAAAAATTCCCCGCCCAAACGAGCCGTGATTGTTGTATCGTCTGGAAGAAAGCCACCCTCTTCTCTAGTGCTGCACTAATGCACTTCTAGCGACAGAACTGATTAGGATTCCTGCTTTGGATTTGCTCAGATCTTGCCTGGTGGAGTTTTTAATCTTTAGGATAAGCTGTGGATAGAGAATTAGCCATTTAGATATGAGAGTGCATGGCTGGGAAAACGGTTCACCAGCACCCAACACACAAAATTACTTCAGAGTCAGGTCTGGCAAGTGCTGCTGGATAATAAAGTGATAACCTGGGGTGTGGGGGCAGAGGGGGGTTTTTGGCTTTCAAGAAGCGCCAGACATCTTTGCCTGATTCTGCCTCCACTAGCACAGAATCTGGAAGAGTGCTGAGGAATGTGTGCTAAGAGTGAAAATAAGCACCTGCCACTCATCTCAGATTTGAAATGAGGTCTGGTGGGGGAATTACAGAGTCATCACTGACAAGGGAGGCAAAGGGGGCATTGCCAGGGCTCTCTGGTGCTGTATTTTGATACAGCTGCCCAGTGAAGTCCGGCAGGATGTGTGTCCTTTCCATCTTAGTGAGGCTGAGGAGCAGCACTGCACGTGTGAGGGACACCAGGGTCAGGTTCAATCCAATGGTGAGCTCCTGCCCCTCTGAACCTCCTGTGTCTGGCAAGGAGCAGTGCTCCAATCACACTCTTCTCTTGCAAACAGAAAGAAAGCCAGGTATCCTTCCAGAAGGATTCTTTCTCCAAAGCCATTATTTTTCCCCTAAAAAGCTTTCCCCTAAAAAAGTCTAACTCAGTCACATCCCTCTGGTTGTTCATTGCATATTGAATGGCAAGGCCTCCTGAAGGAGGACTCAGGAGTGACAAAAAACCACAATGGGCTCTGCCACAGCACCCAAGCACCACTTACTCCTGGGATCCCTCTCCCACACACTCATCACCCCACTTTCTCTAGGGCTTGCATCGAATTTGGCAGCAGTATAGACACAGACAGGCAGACTGCAGCCTAAAGATCTCAGATCCAGAAGCACTGGCCAAACTCAGCCTGAAATCAATGTCCTTTCTGATTCTCATGGATGTCAGGAAGATTTATCCAGAGAGATCTTATTTTACAGCCTGTGTCTTCTGATGTGTTTGCTCTTTCAGCACTCAGGGTTCAGAAGCTGCTGCCTCCTCCCCAAACCCTCTCTCACCCCATGCTGGAGGGATATAAATTATAGCAGCCTGCAATATATTCAACTTTGGTCCTGTCCATCATCTGTGCGTGGCATTAACCCTCTGAAATTTGGTCACCCAGATCTGCATTTCCCAAGGTTTGAATCCTCATCCGCTGCTAAAGCCGCTCCGACAGCCCAAGAATGAGTCGCTCAGAGCAGCCGGAATTTCTAAAGAAAACTTGATGGCTCTCTGACACCCGACACATGCAATTCCCAACAGAGTTAATTGAAGCTAATTCCTCAAAGGCTGAGATGAGAATATCCCCATAAATTATGTTCCTGCCTCATTCCAGACAAGGACGTTGTGAATGCATTACACATGATCCCCCAATTTACAGTATTAAACCCAGCAAGTCAATCAAGAAGACTGGATAAAGTCACTCGAAAGCTGAAAATCATTTTCATCCTCTCTCCATCTGTACTGTAACCTGAAAGGTTGATTTTTCAGGGCATATTTCCATACACAGCAGGAGCCATTCAGTGAGAGAGGAGCCTTCTCCATGGATGGGATATGTGGTGGGTACAGCAGGTTTTCAAGGCTGTTATTAAAGCAACTTGCAAAGGTGTCTCTAGAGACCTTTGGGTTTCCAAGACAGAGAGAAAACCACCACAGGACTGAGGGCACCATGTCCCTGCTGTTGTCTCAGAAAGCCAGGGCTGGTTATCGTGGAGGGCACACACAGAGACACACAGGCATAAATCTAACCTATAACACTGCTACTGCCAATCTGCTCTCATTAAAAGAGAGTTATTTTTAAATCCTGTGTTTTTTTGGACACAGTCCTAATGACGAGTTATTTTTAAATGGTACTTTAAAAATAAAGGCACATTTTGCGTGCCATTCATGTTACTTTTAGGGTCTGAAATATCACCGAATTGTACTACAGAGATTATGCAAATTAAAGCCAGACTCAGTGAAAAAGTGGCCAGCTTCTGTGCTGCTCAAAATCAGAAGGACCAAAAATACATTTCTGGGAATTTTTACTGCCTTGCAGAAGCTCTGGAGATGTAAAAGTTGGAAATAACTTGAGCTGTGGTCTATATGCAGTTGGTGATCTGTTGGAGGAGGCAAGAGTGCTTCATGTTGGATAGTGGGAAAGTAAATACTCAGGTGAAGCCAAGGTTAAAAGCTTAGCCCAGAAAAAATAGAAACCCTGTGGCAGAACCAGGATCTTGAGTCCCACTGTGTCTTAACCCCAAAGTCATGCTATAAACGGGAACAGACTAAATAACAAGACTTCAGCATCATATGTCATGTCATAAACGAGCTATAGGGCAACTCTACTGTGTACTTTTTCATTTATAAGGTATTTTAGACGTGGCAATTAAAGTTTGCACCAAGTTCAAGCCCAGCTGTGGTGAACCTGCAGTAATTCTCACTGGAATCTATAGACTTCAAGGGCCCAGGAAGAGCTTAACAACTGCCTTGTCTGACCTTCTGCACAAGATGTATCACAGTTCCTGCCTCAAGTCCATAACTCCTGACTGAGCTATGACCCATCCCCAGGGAAATATGCACACTCAACATAAAGGCTTAGAAGATGGAAAATCCAACTCGTCCTTGAATTGCTGTTCCAAGGTGAGCTGCCTTCCTTGCTCCAAGTCCTCCAGCTCTAATTGACTCTCATTTCCATTGTAACCTTTCCTGCTAACACCAAGAATCTCCTCCTATATAGAAATTTCTTCCATACACAGGTACTCCACGACCACAGTGAGTTGTGTCCTAAATTCTTGGATCAGCTAAACCAGGGAAGGGTTAGTTCATAATTATATATT
This sequence comes from Zosterops lateralis, assembly GCF_965231275.1. NCBI lineage: Eukaryota > Metazoa > Chordata > Aves > Passeriformes > Zosteropidae > Zosterops > Zosterops lateralis. Next base: position 4,837,310 of record NC_139761.1, on the reverse strand, counting down.
CACTCCTGGCTGCATATGCAAGGATGTTGCTGCCCTGTCATGAGCAGCAGTTACCACAGGTCAGCTGGGGCTCAGGAAATGTCCACACAAATGCCCTTTGCCCAGAGCTAACACAGGATTATATCTAAAACACAGCCCAGGAACATGATAAACTCATTTGTATTCTTTTCCTTCAGTCTAATTGCTTTGGAGAGAATAATTCATGAATGAAACGCCCCACTCGAGAAGTGTTAAATGCATTGAGACAGCATCCCAAGTACATTTAAATAAAGTAATATTTACCCATAAGAAAACGCAGTGCTGATTTAAACACAGTTTTTAATGATTAAATGGTAAAAATTGTGTTACCAGTTTGAAAACACAGAAAATAACTCACTTTAGGGAAATACATTTTCATTTCTATAAATGAAAGGTTGGGGAAATATTCTTCATCAATGATACATGAGCAATATAATGTTCTGTTCCTCTATTCTACCCGAGAGATCATGTTAATCCTTTTGATTTATGCACAGCTCCTTAACTAATACTGTAACAAATGGTATTGACAATTAAACTCACTTCTGCAAGAAATTCATTGTATTTGCAGCACCCACAGTAAGAAATGCCTTCACGGTTCTGACAGGAGATCTAAATAAAATTAAAGAGCTAAGAACAAAGGCTGTAGAAAAATCAGAAAGGCATGGCTGATAAGGGAGTGTGACTTGCTTATAGGGGGGATTTTTGTATTTATTTAAGCCAGTATATTGCACATAAAAAAAAATGAGGGTTGGTATTCTTCAGTTTAAACACATAAATCTTCAGTTCTTTGCTTCCCAACGCAGAGCTGCCTGAAATGCTGACCATCATACAGCACTGCCTTTGAAAAGGCTGGCAAAGACCCGAATCAATTTAATCTTATTAAAATACAGAGCATTTTAAAGATATTATCCCCAGTGGCTTACTGATGGCTCAATTGCTGCTACAATCTATGCAAAGGCTCGGAGTGATGAAACTCTATTAGCTCCTGCCTTGTCTCTCCTTTTCAAAACGGTTTCAGAGGCTACTGCTATCACTGGCTCATCAGTGCTTAAAGGAAATACTTTCAGAAGCAGAACTAGAAATGTCTCCTCTTGCATTCCCAGTATGTAATTAGGGGAAAGCTGCATTCCTTTCAGCTGTACACACAGAGTCACACAAAGCGTTTTCTAGAAATGGACTTAACTAGGGTCAGACAGCAGCAATCAGCAATAACTCACTCCAGAGCATTCAAAGGAATTAATACTGATTACAGGTTATTTAGTCATTCTGAACAAAAGGAAAAAAAAAAAAACAAAACAAAACAAGAAAAAAAAAAAAAAAAAAAAAAAAAAAAAAAAAAAACCACTCTTGTTAGAAGCAGGCACCTGGCACAGCAGAGAGCTGCCAGCCTGCCACAAAGCGCCGGCGATTACACCCTGCGGAGCCTGTGCAGCAAATCCATGGAATCAGCAATAGCTCAGGATGAGGCACCAGCCCAGAACCAAGCTCGTGCCACTTAAAAAACAGACCTATGATTATTCTCAGGCAACAGTGCCCAAAGCAGCCTAAGGTTTGATTACTAAAAGAGCATTATGTCACACAAACTGCGCGACGATGATTGCAATGGTCACGAGTTTTCCAGGGCTGTGGCAACTTCCCGCTGAGAGAGGGAAAATAAAGAGTATATCATTAAAAAATGAGCTCCTCTCCTGCTTGGGGAGTGCAGGAAAGGGAGAGGAGCCTGTGCTGTGCTCTGCAGCTGCCATTCCCTTGGTCTGGTGGCACTGAGCACACACAGGGCAGCGGCCCAGCGAGCACAATCAGCTGTGGAAGTTGTCAGCTCACAGGATTTTGAAGTGTCCCCCAGGCAAACTACCTCGTAATGAACCCACACTTGGCTCTCAACAACTCACAGTCCCACATCATGGGGCCAGCAGCAGCTCCAAGTGAAACCCATGGCTTTTTAAAGGCATCTCTTCAGTTGTCCTTCAACAAGCACTCAGCAATTTGTGTTCATACCCTGTTATTTATTAAAGCTGGCTCAGGAAGGAGGAGGGTTCAATGCCTGCTTCAAATCAGTCCCCCTAGGTATGCTTGTTTTCAGTCTTAATGGAAATAGAGGATTCCCACTGCCAGGAGGGCATAGCTCAAGTCGAGTAAGGCCTCCTGAAATTGGCCTGTGAGGTGATGAAAGAGCAGGAGTTTTTCTGAGAAAAAGTGGGAATTCCCAGCACAGTTATCATCTCTCTGCTCCATGGAAGACTTTTTAGTCTGCAAAGAGAGGAACAGTTTAGCACAGACAGCACAAAAAGGAGCAGTGGGGTTAGAAGCAGATAATCTTTAAAGTCCTCTCTGACCCAAAACATTCTGTGATTTTGTGATTCCACACTCACTCCCAGCACACCATGACATCGCCTGAAAAACTGACAAAGGAAGGTTCTCTTACAGAAAATGTTCATATTTTAATGAAAGCAAATGTCAGTGTTCACTAATGAAGAGCTGCCCAAGTTTTTTCAGTCCTTCAGTTTTATTTTGGATAGGCTGGGATGTTACAGAAGGCATGTTGCTGTTTCTAAGGATTGCTATCTGTCCTGCTGAGATGCAAATCAAAATTAAAAAGGAGGGTGAAGAAATATTTTCAGCCACTCATGGGATTTCTCCCTTTGACTTTTCTCAGAGTTCAATAGTAGAAACAAACATGGACAGAGAAATTGGGGAGATATTTTATCAGGAAAAGTAACCACAAGCAGCATATGGCTGGGAATTAGATGGTCTGAGGTGTGAAAAATGTGTCTGTGAAGCTAAGAACATCTGTGCTGGGGTCCACTGATCAGCCTGGAGGATGTAACACTTCCAAGTGAGGGGGAATGGCAGGAAATTAAGTCCAGAGAGTTTCCTGATCACGCCACTGTCACCTCCACACTCAGAGAATGACCTGACCCAGATGTGAGCAGTCACCTTGGGACTAAGTAATGAGTTACCAGTGTTGCACAGTGGCAGGTAAAGGCAAAAGAATACCTGTGACTTGTGAGACTTAAAGAAAACAAGAGGGTTGGGAGAAAATAGAGATGCTTCAGGTGGAAATATGCTTTGTGGAGCTTCAGAAAAAGGAGTCTTTCTTTATGAGAGCTGCAGTCTGCTCATCTCCCCATATTCCAGAAGCCTTAACCCAACTTCTTTGCTGATTTTCATTTGCATCTCAAGGTCAGAGTCAGCCTGTTCAAGTCCTCTCCTTCCACACTCCCCCACAGGGTGATTCTGCAGCCAGAGTTCTGACTGCTTTACAGTCCCTAGAAACATTTAGATCATTCCCTCCTTTTCCTCTGTGAGAATGTGGCAGGTTCTGCCGAGAGGAAATCTTCAAAGGACTCTGCTTAGTGTCACAGGGAAGTTGCAGCAACAGGACTGGGGACAGTCCTTGGTGATCTGTGAGCAGCCCCTGGTTATTCCTCTTCTCTGCTGCTCCATGGGCAAGACCCTGCACTCCTGACACTGCTTTTCCTACAGAAGAGTGCTTGAGAAAACAGGCTGTAGGGTGTCCCAGACCTCCCAGCTCCCTGTCCCCATGCCTTCCACAAAAATCTGGAATTTCCAGATGCGTCCTGAAGCTGCTGCAACATCCTTTTGCACAAAACTCAGATCTGAGGCAGATCAAGGGATCACCCTGCACAGATGCCTCTTTCCAAATACCTGCTGCTATCGTCCAAGTCTTTCAACTGAGTCCAGCGTCCTCCTGGTGATTACCCAAGGCTTTGTTAGACATGCAAATGAGACACTCATCTGGGATCTTCATAGATGAGGACTCCGGGATGCGCCGCTGCCTTGCAGTGACAATGAAAGACACTTTTTTTTTTCTTGCTCATGCTGGAAACTTGCTGAGCGTGCATGGGAGGGCGAGTGCTCAGAGAGCAGGGCTCTGAGGAGCTGACAGCATTCCCAGCTGACAGCATTCCCAGCTGACAGCACACCAGCCTGTTTGTTCAGGGAAACCTCCCTGGAGAGGAGTGAGGAGCAGGCAGGTGGCCAGTGGGGATCGCTGCCTCCTGTGTGTCGCCCCTGACTTTCTTGCTTTCAAGTGTTTGAGTCTTTGCAGCACCGTTCTCACGCTGCTTCACATAAATAATATTGTATTCTTAGAATTTATCTGTACGTTTTGTGTAGTTGTTCTCTGAGAGAGAACTTGATTGAAAGTAAGAGTGACCAATGGAGTCAGGAGGTTGTGACCTCCTTGGGCCAATCTGGGCCTTTTGTAAAAAGTGTATATAAGTAGAATTGGAGTCAGATAATAAAGAGCCTTCCATGTTTGACCCTGCTGCTGCCTGCTGTCCTCTGTGAGGGTCCACACCCACGTCACAACATGTTACCCCTCTAAGGGCAGGGGTAACACCTGTGCTTGACTTCACCTTCCTTTCATCCTGCAGCCTCGCTTGCCCTCCTGGACAAAGGCATTGGCTTCAGTCTGAGGCTGCCTGACTGTTTAATCCTTATTTCTCTGGCCTCCTCAAAGGGCTTTTGGACACAGGCACAGCCCAGAGTAAGAAAGTGCAGTCACCGTTTAGAATCAGCATCCAACACGCCCAGCAGTATCTCAGACACTGGATTATCCCAGCACTCCTGCTAAGAACGGGTTTTCCAGGTAATTGCTGATAAATGTTGGCATTTCGAAACAGCTCCCTGATGGATTATTGCAATCAAGCTATGGACATGGCACTATTTAGCAGCATTTATCAGGTGCTGCAATTTTAAATAGTTTAAACATTATCAATGAATGAAGCAAGTAGATATTAGGTAATAGTCTGGACACACTGAATAATCACTTTCCCTTTATTATTCATTCTCCTGAGACAATATTTTGTGATTTTAAAACACTTTTTTTTTTTTTTTTTTTTTTTTTTTTTTTTTTTTTTAATAAAGGAATGGGAAAAGCTGGGATCAAGAGATGTAAGTGGGATAGTAAAGGAGGAGTGAGAGCTCAGCGTAAGTCAAGAAATTGGCAGATCAAAGTCTACCAGTTCCATCCTGAATGAACTTTTGCAAAACAGATTTCTGGGATAGAGCCTTCTCAAGGGCAAAGAGCACTGGGGAATCCACTGACCTGCCAGCAGCCAAGGAGATGCAGCTCTGGCCCGAGGTGATGAGAGAGCCTAAAATCCCAGTTCTGCATGGGCAGCAAGAGCCACACACCCAGCAGCCCATTTCAGCCCCCACAGCCTGGTCAGCACAACGCTATCATTCATTAATAATGGGGAGTAATGAACCTTTCTTGATGGCAGCCCTATTCTGCTCATTCAGGGGCCATTGTCAGCAGCCCACAGTGCAGCATCTCCTTGCTCCAAAAGACAAAGATTGAAAAGCCAACACACTCAGACAGCCCAGGATGGGCTCCTCCATTCGAGCATTATTTCCACATGCTGCTGTGTTTTGCTAAGCCCTTCTGCTCATTTCCAGGAGGATCCCACGGGGTTTAGGAATTAGCCTGGGGCATGGGAAAGTTGAGCTTCATTCCTTGATCTGCCACAGAAACCTCAAGTGCCACTGGGCATATCACTCAGCACCTCCACTCGGGTCTCCTAACTGTAAAATAGGGATAGGAACCCTGTGAGGGTGTTGGCAAGAAGATAAAACATATTAACCATCTGGGAGGTGCTGCGATGCTCTGATAAGAGGGGCCATGCAAGAAACTTAGATAAACAGTTTCAGAACTCTCAGCTTTTCGGTGCTTTCTCTTCCACGCTCAGCATGCTCTGTGATTTCACACTGCAGCTTCAGTCCTGTTTGCTCAACAGCTTCCTGAGCACTAGAGGTTTCCAGCCTTCCCTCAAAATTGCAGAAGGTCCTGATCTTCCCAGTTTGCAGCCTGTGTTTTCAAGGGGGTGGAGCAGAAATCTCCACAGTGCTTTGACACCTTCTGACATGAGGGTTTACACTTTGAGCATGAGGACATCTGTGTCATTTCCCTGTTGGATCTCATCCACCACGACATTCACTCTCAGAGCATCAAGTCAAGCCTTCTCCAGAAATGTTACAACTGCAAGCTTTGGTTTGCCCATCAGCACTCCTATGGATGTTTTAGGAGCATGAGGGAGTATTAAAGGTAAATCATACTCCAAAAGCCTGAGAAAAAGAAACCCAGTCCTGTAAATGCTTTCTAGGATCTGTGGCTGAAGGTCTCATAGACACTGAAGAACTACGAGGTGACAAGAAGTCACTGCAGGGAGATGTAAACAACCCATGAAAAAAACATTGCATTTCAAAAGATAGGGCACTTCTGAGGCCACAGCATTCTAAACAGAATTATCTGATACCAGCTCTGTTTATTTGCTGTCTGAGGTCTCACATGTAGGGCAGCCACAGCTTATCAGAGAAGAGTTGTCACCTATTTAGAGAAAAGCTTTAAGCCAACAAATTCTTGCTCTCTGGAGATACCGACCACATGTGAGGATGGGGCTGACCATACTCATTCGCCACTCGGGAGAACAGTTACCAGCACAACCAACACCTTTCTCAGGATTAATGCCAATCAAAAAGCCTGGCAGGGTCCTGACATCAGCATTCCAGCTGTCTCCAATGCACTTTTATATATACAGGTAAACATTTAATAGATTGAGCAACTTCAAAGCAACACCTTACCTGCTGAATTAACCCCCACTTCCACTCTATTAGAGGATGCTTAACAGAGTAAGAAGCTTTCAGCAATTCGGTTGTCATGCACACTGGGATGCACTGCAGAAAAAAATAAATTAAAAAAAAAAAAAATCCAGCAAGGAAAATGGTGTGAAGTATTTTTTTTTTCAGTGCCTGAAATGACTTTGCTAATGGGTCAGTGTCGTTCTGCAGGTTCAGATGACATGAAATACCCTTCTGGCCCTTTGAGAGCCTGTGAATTACAGTTAAACGAGTCCTAATAGCTTGTTGCTTGACACTAACTGCGGAATTGTGTTGACATACAAAGAGTGGAAGAGTCAACTCATGTTGTGTTGCTCAGCATTTACCCTGTGCCAGGCGGGAGCATGCTCAGATAATTCGGTCTAAGTAGTTACAAGAACAGCAGAAGTCGGGAGAAAAGGCTCCTGTGAAATCTGGCGCAGTTCCAGCTCACCAGCGAAATGATTCCATTTGATATTCAAAACAGGCAGGTGGAAAATTATCCAGAGACACACCATCGTGTTCTGCCTGAACAAATGCAAGAGGGACTCAAATACCACTTTGGACAGCAAATCAATTTAAATCTAAGTGTTTTCCTATCGATCCTCCTTTTTTTTTTTTTCCTTGAAAAATGCACATGCTGTTTTGTTTGTTTGGTTTTTTTATTTTATTTTTGTGGAAGAGACCTGTGTGTCTGAGGGCTCGGAAGGCGGTGTTAATTTAGATTTTCCTCCTCACTCAGTGGGATTCAAAGGGCGTCCACTTGTTTTGCCATGCCAGCCTGTCGTTTTATTCCACCTGGCCTTCTGTGCAAATAAAATCACCCAGTGGGTTTGCAAGGTCTGCTTACAACAGTGATATAACTAATTACTCACAGGAGCCACGGTGATGCTGAGCAGAAGATGCTCAGAACTGCATCTCACCTAACATCCAAAAAAACAAGCACGAATTACAAACCCTGATCCTTGAGGTCAGGGAGGTGGGTTTTCCTCAGCACATCCAAGGCAGACCTTGCAGGGTGTGACCTCCAGACTCAACACACTGCACAGAGCCAGGGGTCGTGCCAGCGCTTCTGACACTGCAGCGTCCATTAAAAAGATGCATTAGGCTTTATTGTAAACAAACAGGCTGTGCTACAGGGAGCCCTATTTCAATTACTTAAGCCCTAATGCCAAACTTGCTCTGTTTCAGAAGCAGAGATAATGCAGCACTGACAAAGTATATTATCCTTGCTTTTCAGTAGCCACAGATAAGTATCACGATGTCACTGTGAAAAAATGTGCTCAATTATCCCATGTTGTTATTACTTAATCTGTTTAAAAAAAAAAAAAAAAAAAAAAAAAAAAAAAAAAAAAGCTTTAGACTGAAAAGATGTTAGATAAAGGCTAAGTATTGCAGATAAAGGCATTGCTTCACTGAATATATGCTGTAAAAGCATGAGCTGTGGTTCCACACATTTAAATGAACCAGGCTCCTCTCAGCACGTTCCAGAGCTGGCAGAGTCACAGCCACCACTGGCTGCTTGCACAAGAAGGTGGTTTTGGAGCCCCAAGTGCAAAATGCAGAGGTAGGCTGGGGAAGGAGGCTGGTCCATGTCAGGGAGAACCTTTTCAAAGACTTCCAGAAGGCTTGGCATGAACCTCCTCCCCAGCTCATGGAGACTGGGTCCCTGCTGAGGTCTGTCCTGGCACCAAATGTACGACCAAGCTGTAAATGGCACAACAGAGGGGGACGGCTCAGCCTGAGTCTTCTCAAATATAACAAAGGAGCTTCATTTAGAAGACCCTGGCCACCAGATTCTCATTCTCTACATAGAGAAAGGTAGCAGGACTCTGGCTACCCATGTTTGGATTCCAGCTGCAAACCCGTGTCAGTGCTGTGTACTTTAATGGCCCCAGAAAACAAGTCCAGCACACTGAATTGATGACAAATTGATTGAAACCAGATGCGGTGAAAAAAGCCTTTTCCAAGTTCAATGGCACTTGAATGGTCTCGGCCTGCCCCCAGATAATCCAACCTCTGTGCCCCAGTCTGCCACAATAAACTAATTGGGAGGTTAATATTTGGTCTCTGTGCTGTGAACTCCTTGGGGAAAGGAGCTTTTTAATTGCAGACACAGCCCATGACCTGGTCGGCTCTAAATCTCACTGGGTGATGGGCAAAGTTATAGTGGGACCTCAGCTGAACACCCTGAGCTCATGTTACTGTCTGGATTAGCAAAACTCCAGACTATTACACCGTCTGCAGTCTTCAGGCATTGCTGGGAGTTGGGTTTCCCCACTGAGCTAAGCTCTTTTTTGGCATAGTCAAAAGAAGACAAACAAAACCCGGCAGGTACAAAGGCACAGGAGGAAAAGCAGCATCAAGCTGTTGTTTGGCCAAGCCAGCAGATGCACGGTGGCAATATTGGCTTTGTGAGAGAGCAGAGGTGGCCAGAGCCTGCACGCCCAGGTCTCACCACTTTGCAGACCTCATCATAACAGATATATTTACACTGGATACGCCTCATTAACACACCCTGCCAGAGCCAAGCTTGCACTCTTCAGCCTGCACATGCAGAGCAAGGCCACAGTTTGGTCAGCTTGTGCTTCTCCAAGGCAGATAAAAATGACCTCAAAAGCCAAGCTTGATTCATGGACTGCCATCAGAGGGTCCCTGGGAGGATGAGTGATTGATCCTGTTTACCTTTGGCACAGCAAGGCATTTAACATCAGGTTGGGAGAAGCTTTGTAGTTGTTATTCTAATGGGTTTCAAGACAGAGCTATTTGTTTTGGAGCGTGATAAGACTTTTCAGAGCACTGGCTCCCCGGGCAAGGCTCTGAAAGTCTATCACAGCACATGTGAAGCCACAGCGTTACCGAGAAAACCTGTCCCTGTTGTATTTCCTTGTCAAAAATTACAGAAAGCCCAACAAATCCTCCAGCGTTCAGCCCACATCTCTTTCCAAAAACCGGGGGAAGATGCCTGCAGCTGAGGTATGGCAGAGAAAAGGTTGAGAGCAGACTCTCCTGGTGACTAATGCAGCCGAGATAATCATCTAGATGCTCGCTAAAACACACAGTATCACAGGCAGATTAAAGGCTCCTTCCGAGATTTTGCAAGCAGCCAGTAAACTCCTACCCAGCCATCTGCCCAGAGAGGGCCTCCCCGACTTGTCAACCAATCCATTTCCCCCAGTGCCACAGGCTGGGTGATACCGATCTCTGCTGTGTTTTCTTATGAGAGCTTTGATGTACAATCTCCTCGCCCCCTTTAGGGAACAAAGCCCAGCTCCAGCCAGGCTCCTCACCAGTTGTCCAGGTATTAGGTTCTTTTTTCCAGCTTCAGGGCAGCCCTGTCACTAACCTTTTCCACTGACCTTCTGCTCGTGGCCATCTGTGTCCTCCTCCCCCTTTTCTTTTAAAACACTCACCTGAGCATTTGCAGCAGGCAGTTGCACACACACACACACACTGGTTTGCATCAGTCACAAAAGCTGTGAGCCTCCAATTAACCACCTCATGCCTTTTAATGATACAACGCTGAACAAGGAAGAGAATTAGAGGGAGCATCCTCAGAAGTGGTTTGCAGCAGGACAGAGCCGTCTTTACTATTTGTTTGCGTGAGGGTAGCACCTAGGAAACTCAGCTAGAGGCTGTGAAAACAAATGGGGAACTTGGGGAATTAATTTAATACGGAGGATTTATAGTCTACGGCACAAGACAGAGTAGGTGGATGGGGTGTAGTGCAGTGAGAGCACAATGATCTTCTAAGGATCAGAATAACCTGTCAACATCCTTTAGTCATCAGTGCCAAGTTCCTGTGTCCTCCCTCCTCCACACCACTTTAAGAGTGTGAATGCTGGCAGAGGGCTCAGTAGCAAAGGCAACTGTGCCTTTGACTCCCAAAGCTCCACGCTGGAAGCACAGGGCAATGCCTTGTCTCTGTTTTTAAAAGATATCTGGAGATACTGCACCTGCTTGGAAGGTTTCAGGCAAAACAGCATTTCAGAGGAATTCCCCAATTCAGCAAAATCTCAGCAAGGTGAGTCAATTTTGCCCAGGTTCCCATGAAACTTGCACAGGGCTCCAAACATCAGAAACCTGCTGAGTTTCCTGCCTGGTCACCCATCTGGTTCCTCCACCGTTCAGGTTTCCAGGGCCCTGGGGCAGCCTGCTGCCAAACAGGCTGCTTAGCAAGAGGGGGTTTCACTGCTCCCACACTCCTCAGCTTGGGGTGTCACAGATATTAGACCATCTCAGGCAGGAAACACCAGAGCATCCACAGGTGGAGAACCCATGAAAACCAGCAGAGAGATCCATGGATCAGCTCTTGAGACTGTGCAAGCTGCTGCACTGTTCCCTTCTGCAGGATTTCTACCTGGTTGTGCTCTGCTCTCTTTTGGCAGGAATTCAGCTTCGTTTCATCAAAACTAAGCTTTTTCCCAAACCTTAATCTCCTATTTAAGCCCCTTCCTAGCATAGACCCTCTCAAGACAGCTCATTTTCCTCTCAACAGCAGCCTCTGCACATCAGCCCAGTCCCAGCTGCTCTCAGGTCAGGGGCAGATATTTGTACATCCTGTGCAGCCCACCAGGAACATTGCAGGGATATACAAATCAGCCAAATCTAAATTATCTGCTCTGGAAGACAGATGATATGAACAATCTTACAGTCCCACGAGCTCGCCATGGGAGGAGAATGAGGTAAAATCTCTGTATTCATCCATCTAGTGGAAATATTTGATCTGCCTGAGGACTGCACACCTGATATTGTGACCACAGTGTCCTGGGGCTCAGAACAGCTCAGCAAACTCAAACAAAGGAAATGGGGGGGAAAGAAGAGATTGACTTGGAAAAATCACTTCCTAAATGACATTTATTCTGTGATTTGCTGGAAAATATGGAGGACAGGTTCTGGAAAAATTGAGATGAAGCAATACCAAAACAAAAGGGACTGGAAGATACTTAAAATGTCCTGTTCTGCTTCATTTAACACTGAACATTTCTCACTGCTCATGGACCAGGTGACAGCAGCAGCAGCCACTGTGCATGGACAGCTTTGCTTACCCTGCTCAGCCCCCAACAGGCTCCACTGGGAGCCTAAATTTATCTGTACCATGGAAAAAAACATTTCTGGAAGCCTGTTGTTCCCAAGGCATACCTGCAACGTGTCCAACAAGCACCGTGGGGAAGTTCTCCTGGGAAACATCTGTAGGAGACACTGACACCAGCTGAAGGGTTGTGTGGCGCTCAAGCAACAAACCATCTGTCAGGACTTGCTCATTAGGATGTTTACTCACAAAACTGGCCTTTTCATCAGCGCAGCAGAAACAGTTTCTGAAAGAAGCCCTGACCACCAAGGAAATGGCCCCAGGATCAATCAGCAGGAGCAGGAGTGGATCCAGCAGCCAGAGGAATCAGTTTCTAGCACAGGGACACCTCGTCCATTTTGCCATCTCTCCCAGCTGTAGATCAGTCAATTATTTGGGTTTTAAGATCAATGTTTTTTGTTTCCTTGCCCCACGCAAATCCATTGACTCTGCTATACAGTAGGGAGGAGGATTTATTATTTTTACTTTCCTGTCCATATTATGATGCCTGTGTTGAGTTGCTAATAAAGCATGCAAACACAACAGAAAGAAAACACAGTTCTCCTCTTGCCTTTTTGTTGTTGTTGTTGTTGTTGTTACATATGAAATTGTTTGTTTCATATTTCTGTAAAGAGTAATTACCCTGTTCATGAGCCCAAACAACCTACCCAGGGTGACAGTGGGCATCTGCAATGGGCCCAGGGGAAGACACATGCTCTGAATCAAATGTCAGTGGCTCAGCAATAAAAGCCTCTCTCAGGCTGAGACCATCCTTCAAAGGCAGCAAGTCTCACTGTGGATCAACACAGGAAAAGGAAAGCAGCAGGGACCACAGCAGAGATCTCTATCTCCATGGCAGGGAAGGGGAGGGGAAGGAAAGGGAACTTGTCATTTAACAGCAATAATAAACACTTCTTAGTGTGCTTCCTCCTCTCCCTGCACGAGCATCTTCACCCTAAGCCCTGATGGGCTCCAGGTGGGATCAGTCAGATCCAAACCTCTCAATCCTGATATTTCTGTCAGAGAAAAAATAATTTGGGGTAGGTGTGGATTGTGCAGCTATAGGGTTGCTGCAGGGTGTCCCACAGTGTTGAAGACAGTGATGTGTTACCTTGATGTGTTTGTTGTCCCATACAAACCACTCAGAAAGACACCTGTAAAAAAAACATGGATATGTTGCAGATGAGAAGAGGATCACATCTCTTCCTTCCAAGCAACTGAACATCAAGGAAAACACTCTCACGAGGTGTTTGACAGGAGAAACAAGCCAGAACTTCACTTTCATTCAGCACTCGGGCTTTAATGCCAAGCCACAATTTATTTCACAAGGAAGAAAAAAAAAAAAAAAAAGGCAGTAAGGGAAACACTTTCCATGAACACGCTGTCTGCTGTGGCCTGGAGGCAGGAAGGTGGCTTAGGCAAAGGCAGGGATCAGGATATCCAGGTCAGTGGCCAACGCTGCCCTTGACCTCACTGCCCACCAGGTGGGATGGCTGCTGGCCTGGTGCAGCTCCTGTGGTTCCTGCCATGGCCTCTGCAAGCTGCTCCAACAGGATTTACAGACCTCTGTCTTATCAAACCTGATGGATTTCCTCTCCCACTCCTTTCCCAGCCCTTGCCCTGCACTGGGAGAGATGCAGCACTGAGGACTGACCTGTCTAGAACGAGCAGACCATCACCATGATTCTGCTTTCCAAGACTCTGGATTTTTAGCAAACACCTACTCTTTCCTGAGCTCCCCTTCCCGAGAGAAAGAGCAACTTGAGGAAATCGTGTCAGTCAAGAGTCCAGGAAAGAAAACTGTAATGTGATACAGGTCTAACCCACAGAAAGGCTGGGAACGTCTCCTTTTACACAGGGCCCTTCCAAAAGGAAACCAACTCCCTGTAAATAATGTGTCTGGGAAGAGAAAGCAAACCTCCAGCCATTCCCTTGCCTCCACTGCTTGCTCAGTTAAGCTGCATCTTTCCTTTGAAGCCAGGCAAAGTTACCCTCTCTGCTTTCTAGCTCTGTTCTCTAGCCCAGAGATCCTGCTGTTTTGCTAATCTCACTGCCTGAAACTGGGATTAAAGTTGGATTAGCCAGGCAGAATAATGAATGGTGCTCCAGACCCTCCACATTTGGTGTTTGTGCCTGTCTCGTTTCTCCAGCTCTACCTGGGCATCCAAGGGAAGGGAAGGGAGTGGATACAGAAAGGGTCATTCTGTCACATCCCAAGTGTTTACACAAAGTCCTGCTACTGGTACAGAGCACAAAGCACATTTATTCATATAATTGAAGTCATTTTAACTCTGTGTCCTCAAATACAACAACATTCATTTCTTCCTTTAAAAGCCCTCCTTGCTATTACTGCTTAAATCAAGGACTCAAGGTACTGCTTCTCCCAAATTCAAATTAACAGTTTGAGTCCAGTTTCACCATACAGAGTCTGCCTTTTAAGGAAGAGCAGGGAGTTCCTTCCAACATGAGCCAAAAGAAGTCATTGGGAGAGTTTGTACAAGCAGGCATGGGACTCTTGGAAAGCTTAGTGACCTTGATCCAGCATTCCTGAGCACATGCTTAATTCACCCCAAAGCGTGTGCTGAAATGCTTCACTGAGTAAGAATGGGCTTAATCACATGCTTAAACACTAACTGCATGAGCACTTCGGAGATTAAGATTTATTAGGTCCTTCTCCTACCTGTACCTCATACCTCCCCTCTTGGTGAAAATCTCATTTCTGGGGGCATGAAGCTCGTAAGGAGACACAGGGAACACATTTTTCAACAGATTGCAAATTTTCCAGCTTCCTGCCCTTGACCACAGAAGACTTGACCTTTTTAAGGGGGGATAAAACAATTTACTTTCAAAGCCTGATGGCATGAACCCCATCACAAGGTCAGAATCCAAGACATACAGGTTTTCCTTTAATATTGTCAAGGAAGTCTTAGTTCCCAGGACTTACAACTCCTTTAAAACAAACAAAATCCAGATTTTCAGAGCTTGGCTCAGTGAAATCAAGTTGTTAATGTTAATACACTTTATTGATCTTAAAGGAATACAGCATGGAAACAAAGGCCATTAATTGAGAGAGAGAGAGGCTCTGGTTACATCAGCAAGTCACACAGCATGAAAGGAATGAAAGGAGCAGATCCAAACTCAGGCCCTGACAAACTGAGCTCCCCAAAAGAACAATATACAATGTTCAAGTGTTTACTTCAGCCAAGACTTAGTCTAGTCCCTAATGTCACTTGGACCAAGCCTGTCCATGTTTTTTGACTGGAAGCTATTCCAGGCAGCCACTGCTGGGTCAGATCCCCAGATCCCTGCTCAGGGGGAAGCACATTTGCCCTTCCCCTGGGTCAGTGTTCTACCAGCATGCTCCAAAACTGCTCTGCTGCCCCAACCAATGCTGGTCAAGAGGAAATGACCATGGGACTCACTTCCAGACTGCTCTGTTGCTCCAAAGCAAGGCACAAGTGGAGACACAGTCAGATGGACAGAAAAATTCCCCAAGGACAGCAAATTCCCAAGGCAAAGAGCAGCGGAGGCACTCTGGCTCAAGGATGGTTCATTTGGTTTGTAGGTCACCAGCTTTTCCTGCAGTTTATAAGCCACTGCAGGGTGTAAAGCTGCTGCCCAACAATGACTCCTAAGGTAGATTCATTTATGGACTGAAGTCATGAGGAAAACACAGGGATTGTGCCCATAATTCTATTTGTGGTACAGGGGATGATGTTCACCATAACAGAGGATTTAGAGTGCCTGCCTGAAAGTGTGGATGAATTTCTTGTGCCAGAAGACAAGAGTGACCAAAACCATGTGTCCACAGTCTGGATAAATGCATGTCACCACCAGCCAAGCATGGAAAGTGAACTTCTTGGCAAAGCAAAGGAAAACTTGCCTTCAGCAGAAGTTGGGGGGGCAAAAGACTAAAAAATATTAGAGTGAGGAAAATTCAAATGCATGGACAACTCCCATCAGTTACTTCAAGATCAGAGGAACACAGGAAATGGTCTGCTGGATCAGCAGGATGATGCATCTCCCCCAGCTAATGGTGCTTCAGCAATTCAGAAAAAAATCTCGAGGAGGAGCGCACAAGCCTGGCCTCTGTTTGCAGTCCAGTCACCTCACACTCTTCCTGGCATCTAAAATCATTGGTAGAGCACATCCATCCCTACCTTCTCTTTCCCTCTGAACTTGCAGATGTTACATCCATCTCACTATTTCCAGCAGAAACAAATTCCTTGCTGTGTAAAAAACTACTTTCTGGTATCCCTTTTAAATAGATCCCCCTTGTTTTCACCTATCTCCTCTCATCCCAGAACTGTGAGAATTTTCTAACTCCAAAGCAACTCATAGAATCATAGAACAGTTAAGGTTGGAAAAGAACTCTAAGATCAAGTCCAACTCTTAATCCAAACACCATCTTTGTTCACCACTAAATCAAGTCCCCAAGTGCCACATTTTCTGAACACTTCCAGGGATGGTGACTCCACCACTTTCCTGGGATGCTTGTCCCAATGCCTGAACACCCTGTCAGTGAAGAATTTTCTCCTAATATCCAATCTAAACCTCCCCTGGTGCAACTTGAGGCTATTTCCTCATGTCCTATTGCTCATTAACTGGGAGAAGAGACTGACCTTCCCTGGCTCTACCCTGCTTTCAGGGAGTTGGAAAAGCTGATAAAGTCTCCCCTAAGCCTTCTTTGCTCCAGGCTGAGGCTCCTGGGCTCCCTCAGCCATTTCTCTCAAGACTTCTGCTCTAGTCCAATCTTTTCTTCCATTCCATTGCCCTTCTCTGGACATGCTCCAGCATCAATTGTTTCTCACCACAGTTCTCCATCTGTAATGTTAAGCTGAGAATGATTCCGTTTTTTGTATTAGCAGCTCAGTCATATTTATTTTTGTTGGCTACTCCAAAGGTACATACTCTGAAGTTAGCTATTAATAATGTATTTAGCTGTTTCTGCTTCCTCAAAAATGTCCTTGTTCCCTCTTGTAAGAAAAATCAGGTGCCTGGGGAAAGCCATGCCCAGCCTGGTGGGTCACCTGCCAGGTGGCCACCACTGCTCATCAAAGTCCTTGCTGCCCTTTGTGACAGGAAGGGGGGCAGGTCCCTCAGGGATGGCTTTGCTGGCTGCCCCCTGAGGAGTGCCTGACCTTCCCCTGAGCCAACAAACAGATCTGGGATTACTGAAGGCACAGGATTGCTGTGGAGGATCTGTTTTCAGTCCTTATCCAGCACAGACCCCAAGCCATGAGAAGAGCAGAAAACTTGTAAGGGGTGTAGAGATTCCTGCTGAAGCCCCAGGAGCAGGAGAGCTGCAGAGGGCTGGGACCTGCAGGCTCTCTGCAAACAGGGGCTGTGCTGTGGGAGGCCAAACCCAGACCTGGGGAATGGAAGCTCATCTCCTGTCCCCAGTTCCTACAGGATTTGGTCAAATGGTTTAAGCACCTCAGCAACTGGGAGTGCCAAGAGTGGTGGCTTTGATCATTCAAAGAGTTCTGGAAGAAATGAGGCAGAGTCCCTGGGAGGACTCCATCAAGTCCACTCTCACTGAGAAGGTATTAGGCTGAAACACCTCCTTTTCCCACCCCTTCCAGAAATGCAGATGACCCAGGATGAGAGCACTCTATTTCTGGGGCTCTCCACTCCTCCTATCCCTCAGACCCAGCTGCCTGAGCCCTTGCTCCACAAGCACACTGGATTTCTCAGGCAAGCAGGAGCTCCACGGCAGGGGCCCCACACAGTTGGGACGTCTGGGCACCACGCCAGAGCCTCTCCCTGACCCCACACACCACCAGACACAGCTTGAGTCTTTATTTGCTGACCCACAGCTGGTGGCTGGAGTGAGGGAGCAGAGGATAGACCCAGAAAACCTGCTGGAAGGCAGACAGCCTAGTGACACGCTCATCCCCTCGGAGTGCACAGTGCTGATTCCCTCAGATAGTATTCCAGAGGGGTGCAGAAACACTGCATGGTCTGAACCACAAGGAATCCAGCTCAAAGCTCATGTTCCTTTATGCTCCTATACTTTCCTGCACATAAGGAGCATAGGAATATCTAATCCCAAAACTCTCCTCTACCACCTACCCCCACCTTGAAACAGCTCCCAGTGCAGTGAAATGTTCCCGCTCCTGACTTCCAAAGACAACCATAAACGCTGGGGATAATTAAAAAGTGAACATCATGAAAAAAAACCACTGGCAAGCTGTGAAGCTGGAAAGCCAGGTAGCTTAAAGAAGTGCCAGATATTCAACTGGTCTCCAAGATCAGCAGATGTTTTTCAGCCTCACGTTGCAAAAACTCACTTACTCAGATGTGTTTCCTAAATCAGAACCAGAGATGAGAATGTGTGTTGTGTATTGGGACCATATCAAGTACTTTTCCAGCACTGTTAAGATCTGTTATTAATAAAAAGAAAAAAAAAAAGAAAAAAGGAGGGGGTTGGGTGTCGATAGAAAAAACTAGGCCTGTTTAAAGGATTCTGGATGCTTACCTAAATCATGTAAGAAAAGGAAAATTCCTTCCCCAAACTGAAAAGACTCGGATGCAATTAAGAGGGAGATACCATCAGCCCATTTCCAAGTCTGGTATTAAGCTATTCAACAAGAGAACTGCAGAATACAGCGGCTGCAGCTGATACAGTGATATTTAGGTGGTTATTCTATTTTCTTTTTTTTTACTCAATTATCTGAAAAGAAACCATTCAGCAGCTCACTTTTGAAAACCAGCCTCCCTCACCTGATACAAGGAAATCTGCTATAGCACTGCAATTAAAAATTCATCATCCCAATGCCACTGGGTGTGGGTTTGTCTTTCCACCAGCAGCTCCTTCACAGCCAGAGAGTGCACGGCTGAGGATCCTCTCTGCTGCTCTGCTACACCTTTGAGGAGATTTACAGGGATTTGCACGTGTTTTTCTCACTCAAAGAGAGATTATGTGACACGATTAAGAGATATTCTAGGAAAGAAACTACCAGCTTCCACAAGACATTCCTTTTGCTTGATATAACACCCATCAGTTATTAATGGGATGGCTTTAAGCTGTTGTTTAGCCTTAGTAATGCCATATTTAACAACAAGCATTACTTCTCTTTCCTCTCTGTAGTGGAAGCCTTTGTCCAGCAATTTCTGGATGAATTATTCTAAACCAATATATAATTTTTTTTTACATACATACAAACATACATATATATACACATATACAGGCTGCTTTTCCATGTATAAAGTAATAGGAGAGTTATGAGCAGATAAGAGGAGTTACAGCTTTTGCTGTTTCATGGGAGGTGGAACTGCAAGGACTTTCTGGGTCACTAAATCTCCAGCCTGGTGATGTACTGCAAAATCCTTACAGAAACTGGTTTTCCACTCCTTTAAAAGAAAAACCAAACCAAAAATCAGAAAAGAACCCACATAAATAGGAAAAGAATAATATGAGACATTAATAAATAGGGATTTACTATACTGCAAATTAAAAAATAAAATGTGCCTCTTAGGAAAAGTGTTCCCACTGTCTCAGAAGCTGCTCCCTGAGATATTTAATTCTGAGTGGATCTTTTCTTCCTACATTTGCAAGGCAAGGAAACCTGGGAGGAAAAAAACTGCTCTGCCTTTCAGGTGGGTGGCAGCAGGAAGGACACAGAGGAACCACAAGTGAAAGCTCTGCTCAGACCTTGCTATGGAATGGAGAGGCTGCACACATATCTCTGAAATCCACACCAGCCACAGCACCCACTCCAGTTGTTTGTCCACTTCTTTGTGTATGCCAAAGCAGAAGATGAACCTGCAGAAACCTGCCCAAAACCTCCATCCTTCCCACCAGGCAGCTCCAAAGCTTTTGTTGTGAAAGGAAGCAGTGCTGCCTATGGAGGGCTCCTTTCTCCTTTGCTGCCAGACTCCCCTCCAGCCCCATGGGAAGAACCTGAGACACAGACCAGTGGGTGACCCAACTGTCGCCTTCCATGACCCTCCTAGGGCTGTAACAGAGCTAAAGCTACAGAGGGCACCATGGACAGGCAGCCTATGCTCTCCCCCACCCAGCCCAGCTCAGCTCCCAGAGCACACAGCTCTTGGGGATTCACTCACTGGACATTCCATGGGGACACCTGTTGTGTCCCACAGATCGATTTGATTACAGAAACCAACCATCTGCCCCCGTGTTGTACCAACCAAAGTCTGCAAGCACCCAGACAGAGGAGCAGGATTATTATTATACTTCCATCTGCTCTGAAATGTGAGCTGCCCATCAGCAACAACCTGAGGATTCCTCTGAGCTCCTAAATCCCACCTTGCCCTTGGAAAAATGCAAGCTATGAGAAGAACAAAAGGAGCCATGACAAGTCAATTCCCTCAAAGCACAAGTCACATCCACAGCAGAATTTTAAACTTGCCCCGTTTCCTGCATGGCTAAATGCAAGGAACACTAACAGGTCACATCAGGAGACATCTAAGTGGTGACAACACCAATATAAAAGCACTGACTGGGTCTGCACCAACGTAACAAACTTAAAAAAGTATTAAAACAGACTGTTTATTACAGCATATGATGTGTTATATTAATTTACACAATGATATATATATTTATATATATATAAAAACAGCCATTGATGATGTACAGTAAATTGGACATCAACAGGAATATTAAAACTACTGATACTCATGCACATGACATGCATATGGGTTTTTTTTTTCTTTTTCAAAAGCAGTTTTACACAATATAATGAAGTTACTAAGCCTTGGTCAGCTGCTCCAGCTGCAGTTTAGTCTGGACACCACCGCTGTCTGCAGTGGGACTCCCAGGAGGTCAGAGCAGAGTGCGCTCCAGGGAAGATGACTTAACCTCGGAGACAGATTGAACAGGAGGAGCCCTTTCCTGGTGGGGGAAGGCTGGTGGAGGACAGGAGTGAGTTTCAAGAAGAGAATCAACAAGAAAAGGAAAAAAAACAGACCAGAGTACCAGAAGGAAAAAAAGGTCAAGATGTGGCAACAGCAGCAGCAGAAAGAGACAAGCAAAACCATGAAGAACCACCCTCACTCCCTCCCCTTTATTCCCTAAAAATGTATGAACTTAAGCTGTCGACATCCTGTATAGGACCCAGAACTGGAAAAACTAGGCAAGGAGGATCCATTCCCAGAAACCTTTTAGCCTTTTCTCAAAGCCTTCTGACACCACATGCTGGAGGCTGTTCACCACTGAAATGGCAGTGTTGTGTTGTTGGGTTTTTCTGAACAAGTGTAACGGTCTTTTATTTCCACATAAAAGGCACTAGTATCCACCCAAGTTCTGAAGACAAGTGACATAATTTACCTTAAGTTTTAAATATTTGTATTAAAAACAAAACAACAAAAAAAAATCTGTGGAAATATGTACAAAAAAAAGCACCTCGCTTCCGAAAGCAGAAGCAGATACATTCCACCAAGTCACCTCACTAGACGGTCGTCATGAGCTTCAGGGAGCCTGACCGAAAGCGGAGGATCTTCTTCTTGAGGTTGTGGGAGGCTTTGATTTTGACAAAAGCCTTGGCCGCATTTTCATGCAGCTCCGGCGCCGTGACCGTTTGGATGGGGAGCGTCTGCACAAACTGGGACCAAATCAGGCCCCCGCTCTCGTCAGAGTCGCTGGTGGTCGTGCTCTCCCCCACAAACTCCACCTCGCTCAGGCTCGACTCGCTGTCTCCAAAGCAGTTCGTGGTGTAGTTGCTCTGCTCGTCCTCGCTCGTGTCCACCACGGTGGAGTGGAACAAGGACTCGCACTCGGCCGAGTACTCAGAGTCGCTGGCCACGTAGGCGTAGGGGCTGACGTAGGGCAGGGGCACATGTGAGTAGACTCCTACGCCCTCCCGCCGGTTCCTCCTCGCCCTCCTCAGGGCCTCCTCGTAGGAGATCTCTGCCGAGGACTTCCAGCGGCGGTAGTCGGCGCGCTTGTGCTTGGGCTTGGCCACCACGACTTCGCGGCCGTGCCCGTGGGAGCGGAGGGCGGATCTGTGCAGGCCGGCCTGCCGGCCCGGGAGGCTCGGCTCCATGGGCAAGCCACTGCCTCTCTTCCCCCTCGACGAGGGCTTTTTCAGTTTCTTATTTGTATCCAATTCCTCAGGAAAGCGGCACTTCTTGCCCACCAGTTTGGTTTTCTCCCGCAAGGCCTGGGAGCTGTTCTCCACCCCGTTGGCAAGGTGGGACCTGTGTTTCAAGGCAGAGCTTTTCAGAATCTTGACGTTCCGGGTGCCTTTGTGAAGCTTCATGCTTTGCTGCTGGGCAGGGATGTACTGGGCGTTGACCAGCAGCCCATCATCCAAACTCTGAGAGGAGGAGCCCTCGCTTTTGAAATCCAGCGCGGGCCTCTCCTCGACAGCTGGTGATGAGGACCGAGCCGCCTGCAAGCTGCTCTTCAACAGGATCTTTTTGGGAGGCTGGCTGACCCTGTTCTCTGGCTGCAGCACCACTGGCTTGCCCGGGGTCTCTTTGGGAGACACAGCAAAGAGCTGGCCGTTCTCCTTGGGGACATCCCCGGCTGTGGCCACGGCGTTGCGACCCAGCTCCGGTGGTGCCGGTTTGACACCTCGTGGCAGGTGCTTGCTCTGGAGTTCTGCCGTTGTGCCAGGTGGGAAAGCTGCTGGCAAAGGGGCCTTCCTACCCTCCAGCTGCTCTCCAGCCGGCTCCCTCGGCCTCTGCTTTAACGGGGAGGGAGCCGTGTGGTCCGGAGCGGGGGCCCCACCGGGAGGCAAACACACGGGCTTGGCGCTCTTCAGGTTGACCACGTTGCCGTGGGCCACCATCGCTGCCGGCGGCCGGACGCACATGCTGCCGTGCCTCAAGATCCCTTTGGCGGCATCGGCGTTGAGACTCGTCCGGGGTTTGTTAGTCCTTACTGCGTGAGTCTTTTTCTGAACCAGGCTTAAGATGTAGCTGTCTATCCTCTTGCTGGTGGAAGGGCACGGAGCCGGCCAGGAGCTCGGCGGGGGGAAGGCGTTGGCAGATTGTCCCGAGTCCGTTTCGGATGGGGTGCAAACGTCGCTCATGTCGCAAGCGAGCCTCTCCTCTTCTCGCTGGGGGTTCTCAGTCACGGGGAGGAGGAACATGGGGCTCTGCACAGCCACGGCGTGGAGCGGGCTGGGGTAGCGGTAGATGTCGTTCCCGTTTTTAGACACCAGATCGCACTGGTACTTGGGATGTACATCTGCAACGACATCGAGGGAATTTGAGTGCGGTGTGGATAAAGAGCGACAGACAGAGCCTGCGGTCTGGTCCTCATGCTGGCCTTCCTTATTATAGTCCATCCAGCCTATGAGATCTGAAAGGCATTTTAGAAGAGTTTAGAGAGCCTGCCAGGGACAGCTGTGCTACGTTTTTAATGTGCTGCCAAGGACGCCGGTCCATCTATGTGCACAATGCAAAGCTTTAACTACAGCAGCAGCAATTTTGCGACCAGGGGTGCTGTTCAAGCAATATAAAAAGCAGCACTATCCTTCTGTGGGCCTCCCTGTCACTGCATCTATGTGGGATTTACCCCACTGTGACCACATGGATAAAACAATAAAAATTGCAGCCCTAATGAGAACGTGTACATTGGTTTCAAACCTCTGCCCAGGTTGTTAAGATCTTCCTATCTTCCTTTCAAGCCACCCAGAAGTCTGCAAGGGTCTCTTATATGTTACAGAGTCACCTGTGACACTCTCTGCAGGCCTCAGCATATATGAATTTTAAATCCAAAGAGAAACATGAAAAATACAGACAAGAGAACAATTAATTCTCGTAGCTTGTTGACAAGTTTCACTTCCGGATTCTTTCAAGCATGTCTCAGGTCAGGAAAAAAATCCAGACCTAGTTTTATTGTTGTTTTTGTTATTGTTACTACTATTATTATCATAATATTTATAGCAATGCTCATAGTAATAACAGATGCTCCTTTTGAGTGATAAGAGGTTAATGAATGGGAAACAGGCTCATGTTTTCACACAAGTACAAGGAGTGCAGGTCAATCCAGCTGACATCCTAGCCTTGGCTCTGCAAAGAGTTCTGCCAGAGAAATCCAGTGCGTTTCAAGATGCATGAGTCAGATTTAATGGCTAAGGAGCTTACTAGAGACGTAAGTGACCTTAAGAATAGGCCTTCCACCCAAGCAACTAAGATTATTATTATTTTTTTAAGCTTAAGTTGCCCTTGTCTTCCTGGGTAGGGGTACAATCTAAATGATCCTCTGCCAGTCCTGTTTTCTGCCCTTGGGCTGGAAACTTCAGCCAGGGTACTCCAATTGGAATGCTCAGTGCTCATCACTTATCTAAGGCTTATTTCAAAGAGGTCTCATCAGTTTCAGCACTGATGAAACTTGCTGATAGAGATGATGTTCCCCTGTGAGCAGGAGAAGAAGAACAGGGAGGTTAAGAGCATAAGCTTCCTTCAGATCATCTCTCAGTTTTCCTACATTTCCTAAATTTTATGTTGCCTTCAAGGAATGTTGACAAAAAGACATTTTTAAAATTTGTCAGTTGGTGAAATTTCATCTCTGAAAGTGAGACTGCATGAATAATGAGGTTTAGTTTTTTTAGGTCCAGCAATGAAATCAGCTGGAATTCCTTGTGTGTTTTTTTGTTTTTGTTTTTGTGGTTTTTTTTAACGTATGGCTCATGAAGATCACATACACCTTACAACAGGGAGCATTAAATTACCTCGAGCTGCTCACAGGAAAACTTAGAGGACTTGTCAGCATCTCAGAATGAATGTATCCCAGGCTGTATTTTCCCAGCTCAGAAAACAGAAGAGCATGAATTATTCTGTCCTCAATTCACAACAGATCACTCTAAGTTAACCTTAAAGAGCAGAAGGCAAATTGGAAATGCTGTGGTTGGAACCATCCTCCCCAACCCAGAATGAGCTAAAGCTTTTGAAAATATCTGCAGTCAACAACACTTGATCACAACAGTCCTATTGAAGAGTCCTTTCTGGAGAACAGAGAAGGCCTTCCTATGGAATCATCCCACAAATCAAGGCTTGCATCTTCAGACTGGTGTTCAAGGAAAGTTCACAGCTCTCTGCCAAAGAGACAAAATGTACCTGCCCTGTTCATGATGTCTATTTGTCTGTAGTGTATAAATACAAAGCAGGACACACCTCACCATGCTCACACACCTCACCATGAGGGGTTGAGGGCCATCAGAATTGACAAAATGACTGCTAAACACAAGTGCCCTGACCTCCTAAAACCTGTAGCCAGCTCCTCACTCTGCGACTTTAACGCTGACATGGCTAAGAGCTATTGTTAATTATTGCCATTCACTAAAAATGCTTTTCTAAAAGAAAGAGAAACCAGCTGACTGATGTGTTTCTGTGTACAGGTACCACTGCCCTCTGCTGGGTAGTGCAGCTGTCAGATCTTCACATGCCATTTTCATGGGTTTAGGGTGACATATTCATGTGCAAAACTGGACCAGTGGAGGGCAAACATTCCTGCCCCATGACCCATGTACGTGAGAGGCACTGGGATCTTTTCAGAGCATAACATGAAAGGAAGAAGGGTTAATCCAACCCAGGTACTCCTGAGGCAGTATTTCCAAAGCCAAAGCCACCTCCTGGAGTATGATGTATTCGACCTGCTTTTACTATACCTGCAGATTTAGGGCGTCCATCTGAGATATTCAGTGTTGCCTCCAAAGGGCTGCAAAAGCAAGTGCTAGAATGGCAACTGGATAAACACTCACTGAAGACAGAGTTAGATGAATTGGAAAGCGATCCAGAAGCTCCATCACTCAGCTCATAAAACCCTATAAAAATAAGAGTTTGGATTTATATTAGTTACGTCTACACAAAGTTACTATTTGTGTCCCTAGAAAGGCAGTCAAGCTGGTGTTTGAGTTGGCTTACTCTAACACAAGTAGTTATGGGATTTCATTCAGTCACCCCCAAAAACAGCCAACAATTTAGTAATATCCTTATTGCCGTGAATTTACTTTGGTTAAAAGGAAAGCACTTAAAACAGTGGAACATATCTTAGCATATGGATTTATTTTTTTTTTTTTTTAACTTTACAAGGGTTGGGGTTCTAACCCTTACAGGGATTTTCAGATTTTAGCAAAAAGGATCCAGGCTGTGCTTGGCAGCCCTCTCATTTAATAGAGTGTTGTACTTCCAAGACAGACTCTCCAACTATTACTTAACTATAAAAGTGTTGGGCTCAATGCTATCCATTACTTTCCTCAAAGTTCTGGAGATAAACATAATATTTGTGGATGACAGGAAAGAAGGAAAATGGCAAATAATGTGCACACACATCAGATTTAATTTCCTGGTAAACTGGGACTACTCAAGGACAAATGACAAACCACAACCAAAAATTAAATTGTTCATTTAGGAATAAGGAATGCAGAGCATGCCTAGAAAATGGGGATGCATCCTGGAAAACAATAATCCTGGAAAGGGCTTAGTCAGCATGGAAAAGCAGCTCAATCAAGCTTAATGATATGGCAAAAAAAAAAAAAAAAGCTAATGAGATTGTTGGATGTACAAAGAAGCTAATGAAGAGCAGCAGGGAAATTACTTCAGCAGTCTACATGGCCCTGGTAAGAAACATTGGAACACTGAGCCCAGTCCCTGAATCCAGCATGCTTTAAAAAAAGCTAAAAAATTGGAAAGAGGCCACCAAGCTATTTAGGAGCTTGGAAAAATGCCTTAAAATGAATGACTTCAAGAACTTGACCTGTTTAGCTCATCAAATAAAAGCCAGGAACTATAACGTATAGCACCTCCAAGAGGAGGAAGAGCCAGGTATTAGAAAAGACCTTTCTTTAGGGGAGAAAAGGATATAAAAATATCAGTGCTGAAACAAGCCAGATTCAGACTAGAAATTAGCAGTGGCTTTAACCATTGCAAGTTGGAGGATTCTCCACTTTTTAGTGTGTTCAGAACAAGTCTAGAGGCCTCTAGGAAAGGCTCCCCATAGTTAAATACCACTTACTGGCTTCAACACAGTTACAATGAGAAGAAATTCAAGACATGGGGGATGAAATTGTTTGATTCCATGCTCCTTTCTGGCTGTATGACCATTTTTGATAACTTCCTCCTGATGGTGGTGCTTATTTTCACTGTTTTTCCTTCAGCCTCCTCCCTAATATACAGGACAATTAGAACTTTTTGAACTAATGGGAGGGTGGCCTCAGAAAAAACAAATGCCCCAAACACTAAAAATCTAATTAAGCTTGAAATGCTCCTCTGAAAGAAGCAACCAGCAGCTTTTCCAGTGGTCAGTGAACTCTGTTAGTGGGAATTAATTATCAGAGTGTGAACGAGACGTAGACATTTACTGCTGTACAGCTGAAAACTCCAGCACTAAATTAAGTTTAATTCCAGGTCCCAAGGGAGGCTGCACTTTGCCCTCACCTGAACTTGGACGACTGTCTGTCTCCAGGTGTTCATCTGTCGTTTTCTCCACGTCCAGGCGGAGATCACTTATTTGCTTATCCAGCTCTTGCAGCTGATTTAATAACCCAGCATCCCTCCTCCTCAAGCAGTTCTGCAAAAGAAGAGGACAAAGAACATCAGCTCCTTCAGTGGGGCAGATGTGAAAGAGTCCCAAGGACCAGCAGACTTCTCCATCTAAGCCTTGTGAAACACCTTGTCAATATTCTTTTTATATTTAAAAAACCGAACAAAGCCCTGACATTTTAGATGGATGCTCTGGATAAATACTTAAGTGAAAAATTATCCAGGCACTTCATTCCCAGCCTGTTCCAGCCAGTTCTGCATGAGGAGCATGTTCCACAGCTCAGGAAGACCAACAGGCTGTGCTGACCACAGCTGTGAGAACAAAGCTGGATTGTGTGACACGGCCAGACCAGACCTGGGCACGTGGAACGGGCGAGGACGGCCGTGCCAGCCTGGCAGGGCACGTTCCCCACCACACTGGTGTTACTCAAAGATCACATCTGCTCACACAATGGCACCAAACAGCTCTGCCAACAAGTGCCTGTGGTGTGGGAACCGCCTTGTTTCTGCTGCACATGATGAGCTTGGAGTCCACCATGCAGAGAGCAAGATTCCCAGGGCTGGGATCACAGCCCTTTTTATTAGTTTTGCAGTGCAGCAGGAAGGAAGAGTAATTCTTCCTTTTCTCCCATTATAATTGGATGAAATTGCTGCGAGATGAATTTTAAGGCTATTTATGAAGGTAATTTGATGGCATAAAACAAGCAACAAGAAATTATTTTGCAAGGCACTCATTAACCCACAGTCAACACAATCAGTTTCCCCCTGTGTATTATAATGTTGCATATCCATCATCTGTTCAGCTTTAATTGCTCTGGCTTTGGGGAAAGTGGAGGAAGCAGGAGGAAGGTTCACCTACTTTTGTTTCTTCGAGTGCATCATCTGACTGGCAGCCAGGGGTGCTCTGATACATTCATTGCAATGAGTTTTGATGCTTAGAGCTAGATTAGTTCTAAACCCATTCAATCCAGAATAATCTTTTCCATGGAGTGGA
This sequence comes from Zosterops lateralis, assembly GCF_965231275.1. Lineage (NCBI taxonomy): Eukaryota > Metazoa > Chordata > Aves > Passeriformes > Zosteropidae > Zosterops > Zosterops lateralis. The sequence continues at coordinate 4,809,147 of NC_139761.1, read as the reverse complement.
CCAGTCATAGAATCATAGATTCATAGAATGGTTTGGGGTTGGAAGGAACCCTAAAAATCATCTCCTTCCAACCTCCTTGCCATGGGCAGGGACACCTTCCACTGGACCAGGTTGCTCAGAGCCCTGTCCAGCCTGGCCTTGGGCAAAGGGAGAGCAAATGCTTAAAAAGCACTGGTTGAAGATGTGCTGGCGTTTAAGGCCATCCTTTGGTGAACCCAAGGGGTGATCCCAAGGTTTCTCCCCCATTCCTGCGGGAGCCGGGGCTGGCTGGCAGCCAGGCTGTGATGGGTTCAAGGGATGAAGGGATGACTTCGCTGCGCCACCTACTGCCACCAGCGCCCCCTCCCCCAGTCAGCCCCGCATCTGGTTCCAATCTGCAATGTCAAGTGCACAAATTAAAGTGCTACCACAAATCCCCGACCTTTTTTTTTTTTTTTTTTTTTTTTTTTTGAGTAATGATTCCGTGGCCCTTCACTCCGGCTCTCCCAGCCCCTCCTCAGCAGAAAAAAAAAATTTATTTTTATCTTTTTAAAAGGGAAATAACCCTAATTTAACTAAACCAAAAGGGTAATGAAAAAAAAAAAAAATAAAAAAATTCTAAAAGGAGGAAAAAAATGGGGGGGTGGGGAAAAGAAAAAATCAAGGAAATAAATCACGCAATCCAACTTCTCCCTGGGTGAAAGCAAATGCTGAGCCGCGCACAAAGAGCGCCAGGCACAGCTGTACGCTATTTTCATTGAAAAATGATCTGCCGCTTCATGCCGCCCTCCATCCCTTCCCACAGCAGCTCCAAAGCGCGTCCTCCAACAAAAGCATCCCTTCCTTCTCCAGGGCCCGATCCCGCCGCTGCCCGAGCGGCCGCTGCCTCCTCCCGGGGCCGGGAGCCGGGAACCAGCTCCCAACTTCCATTCATGGCAACGGCGGCGCCTCTCTTGCCATGAATGGAAGTGGCACCGCGGGCCGGGCTCGGGACCCGAAGGGAACTCCGCGGTCACCGGCGCATCCCCGGCACGGCCCGTCCACCCCGAGCTGTCACCGGGTGACAGCGGGGCGAGGGTGCCGCCCGCGGGGGCTCCCAGCTCTTTTCTCGCCTCTCCGAGGGCAGGACCCGCGGGTCGCACCGACACCGAGAGGGCGCGCATCTTCTGGTGCTCCCTGCCCGCATCCCGGGGCGCTCCCTGCCCGCATCCCCTATGCTCCCCACCCGCATCCCCCGGCGTTCCCACTCGCATCCCGCGGTGTTCCCACCCGAATCCCCCGGCGTTCCCACTCGCCTCCCGCGGCGCCCCCCGCCCCCGCTCACCAGCTGCCTCCGCAGGAGGAGGATGTTTTCCTCCAGGAACTTCTCCTCCAGGCTGCGCGGCGGCGGCCCCTCTCCCTGCGGCTCCCCTCGGCCGCCCTGCGCCCCGGGCCCCGCTCCCGCCGGCCGCCGCAGCAGGAGGCTCTTCACCAGCAGCTCCTGCCGCTGCCGCAGGTATTCCAGCTCTCCCAGCCCGGCCAGCGTGGCCTCCAGCCGCTCCCGGGTGCGCTGCCGCTCCGCCTCGGCTTCGCCCTTCTCCCTCCAGCGCGCATCGGGCGCCCCCGCGGGTCCCCCCGCCGCCTGCCCCGGCCCCGCCGCCGCCGCGGCACCGGCCACGGGGCTCGCCTTCATCGCCGGGGAGCGGGCGGCCGCCGCTGCCAGCCCTGCCCGCGGGGGCACCGCGCCGAGCCCCGCGCCGAGCCCGCCGCCGCCGCCGCCGGTCGCGAATGGTCCGCGGGGCGCCCGGCTGCCTCCCCGGCTGCCACCGCCCCGCGCCCGCCCACTGCCCGCCTCCATCCCTCCTCCATCCCTCCTCCTCCATCCTTCCTCCCTCATCCATCCCTCCTCCATCCCTGCTTCATCCCTCCTCCATCCCTCCTCCATCCCTCCTTCCTCCCTCCTTCCTCCCTCATCCATCCCTCCTCCATCCCTGCTTCATCCCTCCTCCATCCCTCCTCCATCCCTCCTCCATCCCTCATCCATCCCTCATCCATCCCTCCTTCCCGCCCGCCTTCATCCCCGCCCGGCCGCGGCTCCACGCCCGTGGTCGCCCTGCTCCTCATCTTCATCCTCCTCCTCCTCTCATCTCCACGGCGAGGAGCGAGAAGGTGAGGGATGAAGGAGGGAGTGCAAGCCGCTGATCTTCCCAAAAACTCCATCCTCTGGAGTGACCTCTGGATCCCTACACGGCGTACTGATGTGCCATCACAGAGCAATGACAGAATTATTATTATTGTTGTTGTTGTTATTGTTATTATAGAATCGCAGAACGGTTTGGGTTGGGATATTAAAGACCACCTCGTTCCAACCCCCCCGTGCCATGGGCAGGGACATCTCCAGCAGACCTGGCTGCTCCAAGCCCTGTCCAACCTGGCCTTGGACACTCCCAGGGATGGAGCATCCACAGCTTCTCTGAGCAACCTGTGCCTCACACCCTCACAGGGAAGAATTTCTCCCTAATTCCTAATCTAAACCTGCCCTCTGTCAGTTTAGAGCCAAACGCTGCTTATACAGACCAGCACATTCAAACCAAAATTATTCACCTGGGGAAAAAAAAAATAATCCAGGCATGAAGAGGTGAGGGTGTAAGGAGATGGAAAAGTGGAAAGCAGAGGAGATCGTGGAAGTCCTTGCATTGGGATGCTGACCATGGCATGGGCAGTGGGATCAAAGCACTGCTGAGTTGTTGCTTCAAAGCCTGTGTGTGTAAACCAGTCAAAAAAAAAAAGCCACAATGAAGTGAACTTTGCAGCAGCATGCAGACTAATTGCAGCAAAGGATCTGCAATTAGGTTTTCAATGGGCATGTGGTGGAAAGAGGCGGAGAGAGTGGAATGCAGATGCTGAAGGGAAAAAAAAAGAAAATGTTAGTTTCAAAATAGAGCAAAAATTGAGTTGCAGACATGTAATAAGGGGAGAAAATGGAAGAGGAGGAAACAGGGATTGAGAGAGTCCTCCACAACATGGGGTTTGTATGGGAAGATGTGAGCCCACTGTACAGCAGCTCTCATGGACATTACGAGCACAGTGAAACGCTCTTTCTCACTATCCCTCAGAAGATTATGAGTGTGGTACTGAAGGGATGGAATTTGTCTCCTCAGTCCCACGTTGTTTGCAGCACACAACACACAGTGGTGTGCCATACACCTGCTTTACCTGGTGGGTCCCTGTCCTGAGAGCCCAGAGCTGGCACAATCCTTACATCACAGTCTTCTTAAACCACTCTTAAGTGCTTTCAAAAAAGGACATCCACTTCCTCTTGCAGCTCAACACCAGCACTCCCAAATCCTGGCCCTGATGTAGGTGAGGCCACATGCTCAGAGGATGGCTGAAGATAAAACCAACTCCATTTCTTTTTGCTGCTTCAGCCCACAGCTGTGGCAGTGCAGGGCATCTATGGTCATCTTTTAATTTGAATTGGCAGTGACTTTTCAAAGGGTCTTTCCAGATCATCCCAGCTCACCTGAGGTTGCTAAGAAAAACTAGAAATAGAAAGAAGCCACATGCTGGACCTCTGTCTCTCTACTCCTTTTATGTATCTGGGCCCATAAAGGGCCTCAAAGTAGGTTCAACCCCTGCCCCACAACATTTAGGCCACCCTTGCTGACTTAAAAATCCTCTCCATGGCTTTCCCTCCCGCATGGATCTTGCCTCACAGCATCCCTGGGCATGGTGATGGTGAAACTTGTATTGCAATGCAGAGTAACTTTTCCAAGGGCACCAGAAGCTCTCCAGACACAGAAGCAAAGGCTTCCACGTTTCCCTTCACCCTTTGTAGCCAGGTTTTGCATATAGCTCTGTGCCTCATATGTGTTTGCACACAAAGCTTCATGCAATATTTATGCAAAGCTATTTCAGCTCCTTCCGAGCTGTTGTGCGCTGTACAATATAGACATTGCTTCCAAAATAAAATACAGCTGAATAAAATCTGTCTTAATGATATATATTTTTTTTATTTTCCCACTTATCATCTGGTAAGATTTCAGTCCTATTCCTCCCTCACACGCCACCTCTTTCAATCTGAGGAGTACAAGGTGCTGTCCCCAGGACTGGCCACTGACATTTCTGTGTTCATCCTTCACAGTGCATCAGTTCCAGGGAGGAAAAGAAACACAGGAACTGCCAGGACAGTCAATTCCCTCCATCACATGGAGAGGAGAATGCAGTGTTAAATGAACCAGACTCACGATGTGGTTATAGGATCAGCAAAGAGGAAGGGAAGCAGGATCTGATGGAAAGGAACTCAGTTTTTTCCCCATGGAGGAAGGAATGAGGTGCCTGGGAAGCAGTGGGACTGGGGAGGCTGGACAGCATGGGAGGAGGAGATGTGCAATTGAGCAGCCAGCAAGAAATGATGATTTATGTGAAAAATAGAAGGAAAACAAGGCATCACCTAAGACAAAACAAGGGAGGGGAGGACCACAGAGGCTATTTGAGCTCAGCAGTGTAGGTCATGAAGACAAGGGAGGAGAGAGCCTGGAAAGGCAGGAGAAAAAGCAAAGAGAATGAGCATGAAATACAGGCCTTTTCATTACTCAGGAAGCCACTCAGAAAACAGCAAAATGAAGGCCCCATAAGAAGCAAGAGGGGACAATAAGGTGAGAAGATGGAGAAAGGGGTAGGAATCATCCTTTAGTAAAATGGGGATTTTAAACACAGGAGGAACAAGAGACTGAAATTGGTTTCCTCCCTCTCAGTTACACCACAGTCAATCATCCCAATGAAAAACCAGTCTGAGAGAAGAGAGAGGCCCCAGTCCTCATATTAGCTCTGACTGGTTCAGCAAACCAAACGTCTCAAAACTCTTAGCAAGGGCTGAATAACAGGACTCTCATATGAAAAAAAAAATTGAGTCCAAAATTGTCTTCCATTCATCTCGTGGCTTATGGCAACAGCTGAAGGATTTGCTCTTACACTCCTTTGGAAAGCTGCTACTTGTCACTGAAGTATTCAGATTCAATTCCCCACAAATACTCCCAGATTCCCCACTGAATGTGGAAACAGCGAGGAGTGAGGCAGTGAGATGTCTGCAGGTGAGGAGAAGAGCTGATGATTGAGGAGCTCTGTTGCTAGGATGTTGTGAGAGATGCAATTCTGTCTGCTACAGAGGCGGTTATGAAATGGCTCATCCCTTATGATGATCCTGGTTCCTCTCCCGTGGTTGTTTTATTAAGTGGTAGAAATGCTGTGTTCCTTCAGGATTCATAAGTGGGGGAATGAAGAGCTGGTTCTCTCTGCCCCACAGAGCTTACAAGACAAGAAAGATAATCTAAAAGGAGCCTTGGGAAAGTAGTGGTTGGCACAGTGAAGTCCAAACACACAGGAAAAGAGTGAAAGATTCTGACTCCCATCTCCTGGTCATTTCCTTCCCACTGGGAGCAAACCTTGACATCCCAACCCACACATTTGCCTTTCACCCTGCTGATCATCAAATTCAATTTAGATTGAACGAGGCCAATTAACACCTGTTGCTTTTCCTAGGTTCATTTCTGACCTGTCACACTAAAATGAGTGTAGGGAATTGGAAAAAATGAGGAACATGACAATTCCCTGTTGGTGAAATGAAAGCAAATGCTTTCTTTGCTCATTGAAACACAGCAGGGTGACACAAACACTTGGGGAATATGCCTAAGACCCACAGCTGTCTGATCCTTTATTTTAATCTATTCTAATGTTAATTGTCCAAGTATTTCTTAATTGCATTGGATAATATAATAGGGCATAAATCTTATCAGCAAATCAGCCTGGCATCAGCCTGTGTTATCCTATTACCATGGTTACATTATTATTACAAGTGAACCTTGTGCTCATTACTAACCACAAACAATTCTAGCAAACAAGCTAAAGTGGAGCAAAATATCCTGGCGGTGTTTCAATTTTTTTTTTTTTTTTTATTTTTGTCAAACAAAACTAATTTCTCTGGGTGCTAGGTAACGGCAGCATACCTACAATGCATTTTCAACCTTCTGCATTTATTTACTTACATTTGTACAGCACTGAAACATTTCCCTGCTGTCAACAAGGCTCAGAGGCCAGATTCTTGGAAAGTGGAATAGAATCTTCAACAAAAAACTCACAGCGTTCAGATGACAAGCACTGCCCCAGCCTGTCAAAACACTGCCATGTCTGTACTGTTGTGACAAAAACTGCTGCATTGGGAACCCCTGGCAGCTTGATTAGGTGCCTCAAGGGCCCAGTTTCCCTGTTCTCTCATCTTCTGTGGCTGTGGTCTCCCATCATAAGATCCTTCCCATGGGGATCACTGTGAGGGTCCAACTCCCCTCACCTGGGGTAGGAGAGGAGGACAAGTGATGGATCCAGGGAGGGCAGTGCTGCCCTTCCCTGCCCCAGACTGTTCATTTGGGCATTTTCTGCTGGTCCTCTGCTGCAGAGCATTGTTCTACCAGCTGTGCTGGGACTGTGGCTGGAAAACAGATCTCTATTCTGGTCTGAGTTTAAAAAAACAAAATAACAACTTCTTTTTTTGCTGAGATTTCAGTGATCCACTTTTAAGGGCAAGCAGTTGCGCTGGCACGACTGAGAAAGCAGAGCTGTGCAGGAATGGGGAGACAAGAGCAGGAAACCCTCCAGCAAAAACCTCCATCCAGACGGAATGTGGAAGGAAGGATGGGCTGTTTTCAAAATAAGAAGTCACCCAGGAGGCTATGGAAGAGGATGCAGACGACAGCTGCTCGTGGGGAAGCAACATTAGAGCTTCTCCAGACATTCCTGTCAGACTACAAGCCATGCAATGACATTCATTTCCTTTTTCACAGCAGCAGCCCATCTGTTGTGTCAGGAAAAGGGCTGGTTTTGGATCACCCACTGCTGCCTCCAACACTGTGGTGCTCCCCAAGGCTGTGAACGACCCACTTCATGCAGAACCTGTGGAGGAGAGGAGAGCCCTGAGCCCAGCCAGGTGTCCCTGCTGCTCAGCAATGCCCAGTGCCTGTCAGTGTCACACTGGCAAGGGTGATGCAAACCTCACTTCTAGTCCTTTGATTAGGGAAGATCTGAGAGAAAAATTGATGGAAAGGTGGAAAAGACCCAAGGGTGACCTTCTCATTCTCTACAACCACCTGAAAGCAGCCAGGTTGGCCTCTTTTCTCAGGTAACAAATGGCAGGACCATAGGACATGATCTCAGGTTGCACCAAGGGAGGTTTAGGTTGGATATTGGGGAAGAATTCTTTGCTGACAGGGTGGTCAGGCATTGGAACAGAGTGCCCAGGGCAGCATGGAGTGCTGGAAGTGTTCACAAGGCATTGTGGATGTGGGTTAGTGGTGCTGTGTATGTGGTTGGACTCAAAGACCTTACAGATCTTTACCAATCTTAACCATTCTGTGATTCTGTGAAAGCCAGGCAACATCAGCTCCATTTTAACCTGTTTTCTAAAGATAAGAGAAGGTCTGATAAGGACAGGGCAGGGAGGGAGAAAATGGAGTTAAACAAACCAGTGCCACTTATGATGTTCACAGCTGACAAGAACCAGAGCTTAAAGCTACCACCCTCCTTGTTCACTATAAAGAAACTTCACCAGCATTTCAGCAAATCACCTAATTCATCATGCCCTGATGCTCACTGATGGGACTGCATTCCCTCCTCAGGCTCATGGACACTTCAAATAAGTCAGAGCTGGACTATTCCAAGTGACATTTCCTTTCTCACTTTTTTTTTCCCCCTCATCACCAAACAGATGATGTCAGTTGAGTTCTGCCCCAGTTACTGTCAATACATTCCTTACAATATCACGTCTGACGTTCTTGTATTTTGACTCCTTTTCTTGTCCTGGACTGGGTTTTGTATGTATGTTTTAAAATACCTAAATTTGGAGACATCAACCAACTTCTGCTTTGTTTAATGCCTTCTTACACTCATACTGCCAGTGTTCATTGAGCAGCATGGACCCTCAGCAGCATGGATTTTGTGAAAGAATTAAACTATCAAACTCTGAACAATCAGCCACTGGGACTTAAAACTACATCTTGAGATTTAGACAGCCTGGGAGACATTCCCAACAGAAGGAACTTTTCCAGGAAAAAAAAAAAAAAAAAAAAAAAAAAAAAAAAAAAAAAAAAAAAAAAAAGGTTAGCTGCAGTACAATTTGCATTCAAACTGCCCATGAGGAAGGCAGAGGTGGCTGCAGTTGTGCTCTTTGGATGGCCTTGGGACCCCTCAGCTGGAGCTGGGCAAAGTACTCAGAGGAAATAACAGGAGAAAGTCTCTTTAGTGTGTAACAACAGCAGGTCAAGGAACCACTAAAAAAAAATCCCAAAACCATAAATCATTTTGCCTGAAAAGGTTCTTTTTTCCACTGCCCTCAGAACAAACACAGACCTCTTGCTGTTCTTAGGGCACGTGCCTGGAGAAGAGAAGGTGTCACTGGCCCCAGGCTTTGCATCACTGAGTCCCATAAAGCTGGGAAGTCACAGAGCCCAGGGCACATAAACAGCAGGGGCTGAAAGGCCTCTGGAGGTTTTTGCTGCCAGTCTCTGAGCCTTAACTTAAAATCTGAGCTGAAGAGCTGCAGGTTTTAGCAGAATGACCCACAAGTCAGCTCCATACTCCTCTGAGAAACCTGTGCAACTCTTTTCCCACCTTGCAGGATGGGAGCAGCTCTGGTCCCTGCCATGGGAACATTTATTCCTGCATTTCCTTCCCTGTGTGTTGTGTCACTCCGTTGTCATGTTTGCCTGACTCTTTAAAAGTCTTTCCCAACCTAAATGATTCTGTGGTTCTGTGAGAGGCTGGGTTTGAAGTCAAACTGACACAGAGCGTTACCTGAATTTCTGCTGGGTTTGTTTTGGTTTGGTTTTTTTTTTTAGTATTGAGCCTCTTATCAATCTTACCATAAGAGGAAATAACACTTTTTAATCTTCTCTAATGAAAGCTTTTGTACTGGAAGAACAAGCATTTTCTATCAAGCCAGGCATCTGCAAACCTGCAAGAGGAAAGAATGGCATTTCAATTTCCAGGAATTACTGGCCCAAAAACTTTGATCTGATTCTCACAGCTGAACTGTTCATTCAGGGCACGCTGCATCTTCACATTACCATTTGCTGCAGTGTCACCAGATGTGCAGACAGGACTGTTTCTTCATAGAAAAATAGCCTGGAACAGCCCTGGGGGTGTCATTCCATTCTAAAATTGCCAATCAAAGCCTCTCTGACTTGTCACTGCTTGTCATGGGACAGCACTGCCTGTCCTGGAGTGACCCAGGAGCCCTCCAGACCTGGGAGAGGACATGGGGGAAGGAGAGTCTGGTTTGTCCAGAAAAGGCCAGTCCACCCCTGCAATTTCAGCTGCTTCCAGTTTCTGGAAACCTTTTGGGTGCCCCTGCAATGGGCTGGTATTGTTGCCCAGAACTGTTCCCACTTTTCAGATGATTACCTCCCAGTGCCTCTCAGATTCCAACTGTTAGTCTCATGCATAATGTATTTCATTTCAAGCCTTTCATCTGTGCATAAGTTTTCCATCTATTTCCATCCTGGTCTCAGATACTTTTTTACCTGTGAAGCAGGAAAAGTTCTAATTTTTTCTGTTTATTTTCTGGAGTCTCATTCCTCTCAAAAACCGCTCCAGCTTTTTTTTTGGCCACTTTTTTTTTTTTCCCATCCTTTTTCGCCATTCTCTTAAAAACAGGCACAGCTCACACAGCAAGCAGATGTTTGATGAAGGAATCCTACATGAGTTTCTTGGTCTGAGCTACAGTGAAAGTTAAGCTGAATCCCAACAATCCCTGCTGGGGCTGAAGAGGGTCCTGGAGACAAGCAAACCCCTCAGGCAGCACTCCTGGGGTTACCACACTGCCTTGGGATCACTGATGGAAACTGCAGGACATCCAAACTTCTCTAGGAATTGTTCCAAGGCCTGTGTTAAATGTCCTTAACCCTCTGTGCTCTCTTCTTAGTCACCTGGTGAGCAGAGATGAGCCTTGGAGATGGTTTGGGATAGCAATGAGAGCAGATTGAGAGGAACCAGCCTTCAAAGCAGGAATGCAGAGCTCAGCAGTCAAACATCCAGCAGTATCTGGATGTCACTTCTTTTCCAAATCCTTTCAGATACAGCCCAAGGGTTTAGAATTTGCTTTAAAAGCCAGGGAGGGTGGGGGGGGAACCTGATTGAACAAAACCAGTTAAGCACTTAATAACATTAAGCACAAGCTCAAGTCTCTTCCTACTCAACAAAGCTCTTAAGCACATATTTCACCTCTCTTAGATGGGCCAGAACCAAAACACTGAGTTTTCAGAATATCTTTAATTTTGGAGAAGGGACAGGAATTCAAACCTTGATCCATGTTTTGCAAAGGGTCCCTGCTTACAAGTGAGTCAGACTCCAGCTCCAGAACTACACACCCAAGTGCTGGCACATTCAGATTTTGGACTGGGATCTGAATTTTTCAGCTTGTGCCTCACTCTGATCTATGCTTGTGTTTATTACAGAGGTTGATCTGCAGGCAGGGAGCTGTGGGACCTTGTTTCTGTGCAAGGTTTGAGTTGATGATGTTTTCCCCAACTCCACCTCAGTGTTCAGTGGATGCTCAGCCCAGGAGTGTGCAGGATTTGCAAAGCTCCTCCAGTTTGGCTGCTCCTCCAAAAAATTTAAAGCCTCTGCAGCACAGCTCCCAGAACTGAGGGAAATCCTCAGGTTTGGTTATTATCCAATGCCATCCAGCATCCACTTAGTGGCTGCAGGGGGAAAGAGCAAAGGGAGTGAGCCCAGCCCACCTCAGCAGAGCAAAGGATGACAGCCAAGAGGGAGATTCTCCACCTTCCTCCAAGCTGTTGTCTCAAGCTTTCAGCAGCCTGAAGCAAACATCACCACGTTACCTTGTGTACATTCCCAAATGTCACTGCTTCTTCCAACACTTTCTGCTCTTCTTTTTTCCCCCTGTTGTTTATTTTTTTTTCCTTTTATTATTAATTTTAATTTGCTCCTAAGAAAAGCTGAGATCCTCCAGAGCAGAGCAGCAGGCATCCAGGAGAAGTAGCAAACAAATAAATCAAAGCCAAAACATCTGGGCCACATGGCCAAATCCAGGCCTGCTTCCCATCTCACACCAGTGCCAGCCACATCTCAGTCTGGGGAGAATAACTCTTCTCCTCTCTTGCTTTGACAAGGGAGCTTCAGGGCTTCTGGCAGGGCAGAAGAGAGCTATGAAATAAAAGGCCAGGCTTGTTCCAGGGAGGCTGAAAACAATCGGACTGTCTGGGCAAGCAGGGGAAGTGGCAGTCAGATGTCTGAGGAGTCAGGAGTTCCTTGCATGGACATTACCAATGGCCTGGAGGGGGAAGAAAATGAACCTGGTTAGAAACAAAAAGCAGAATTCAAGTAGCTGCATCTTGGCCCTGCCAATAAGAGCATCACTGGAGGATTTGCTTATGAAGTGGTTGCCAGAAGATGAGAGGAGGAAGGAGCATCCAAGGGCTATAAGGGCCCATGAGGAGCTGTCACTTGGAGCAAAAAGAGGCCCAGGGAACCAGCAGGCCTTTCCTTGCTGGTCAGGATGCTGAAACTGGCTAGAAACCAAACTTTCTAATACAATTTGAAGTATTAGAAAGCAGGCTTTCTTTATTCTCAGCATGCTGGACATCCAGGAGATATTTCCTCTAATCAGGGAATTCACAGCAGGGTATTTATTCCATCATGATGCCACATACTCATCACAGCACAGACTTGCCCAGTGGAGGTGCTTTCCATTGTGTCTGCTCTGAACTAAAGCCTGTGGGCTGGAGACACCAAGAATCCTTCCTTTCAGAGGCAGAGTCAATGCCCATCTGACCAAGTGGGAAACAGGGCTGGGGAGACCTGCCTGAGCTCAGGCACAGAGATGAGAGCAGAGCTGGCATCTGTACACAAATCTGACCAGCCACCATCTGGCACTGGTGACACAAAATCAGCCTCCTTCACACCCCTGGGTGACACAGTGTGACAAGGATCACTCCTGGGAAGGAGCATGCCTGGAAAAGGGTAATAAATAATTAAAATAAGCCAAGCAGCAGCTCCTGGCAGCCCAGCAGTGCTGTAAGAGCTGTCAGGCTCTGCCTTTGAGGTGGCAAAGCTGATGAGTGCCAGTCCCACAGATGTTTTCCCAGCATCATGGAGCAAGAAGCTCCAAAATAACCTCCCTGCACTGCAAGGGATGAGGCAAGAGCTTCACCTTGCATGGACAGGCCCATGAAGGCACCAGCCACAGAGGACTGCAGTGCTGTGTTGGTACAACAAGGATTTGGCTCCTGGGTGTCACTCTGTGCCCCACAGGCCATTCCCTGTCCTCTCTCAGCCTCCCTGAAGCTGGAGCAAGATAAAAGGAACAGGCTCCCCAGGAAAGTGGTCACAGCAGCAAGCCTGCCAGAGTTCAGCAAGTGTTTGGACAACACTGTCAGGCACAGGGTGGGATCCTTGGGGTTGTCCCCTGCGAGGCCAGCCCTCAATGATCCTTGTGGGTCCCTTTCAAATTGGGATATTCTATAAAAGGGGTGAGGAGAGGTTGGGCCCAGCACAAAGAGCCACATGCAGGCTGCAGGGCTGGGTTGTGCTGGTCACTCAGACCCTCCCCAGCTGTGCCCAGACCCCAGGGCACGTCCAAGGGAGTGCACCAAGCCCCAGGGTGGGTGTAACCCTGGGTTTACCACAGCAGGGCTTTGCCCAGCACTCCCAGCTCCATGCACAAATCCGGGCTGCATTAACCAAGAGGCAGAGGAAAGCTCCAAAGGCTGTTACCCTCTCCTGCCTTTCCCAGCAGCTTATCCAGGCAACCTTTTCACTCAAGTGACCAAAACCAGCTTTCCTTCTTTTCCTTAGTGCACACACTGGCTTCTTTTCTATCCCACAGCTGCACTGGGAACCTGCAGCTCTCAGAGAGCTCTGCAGCAGCCACCCTGGGAGATTTATTGGGGCAGGCAGCTCTTGGTTTCCCTGGTCACCCTCCGAGGATTTACAGCCCCTGTGCACTGAGAGTGAACAAAGACCTGCTGTTCCTCATCAGAGACCTTATGATGGTGTTCATGGGGAGGAGGCTCCAGACCTAGATAACCTTTGGGGGGAGAAATGGCCATTCCTGGGTGTAACAGGAGAGACAGGCAGGAAGAAAAGGATCCGCAGTGCTCTGGGAAATCTCACAAAATGAAGCTGGGAGTTTGCAATATTCGTAAGGGTGGAGAGGAGGAGCAGGAGCAGGTTGGGAGCAGAGTTTGTTCATGTAAATTTGGCTTTTCTGAGCCCATTTTCTTTTGGTTGTGACACAATTAAAAGTGGCTTCTGCACAGGATCCAAGTTCCAGCTCCTCCTTCTATCCACAGGAGTGCCCTGAGACCTGCAGCAGCAGCACCTCCTGTTCAGAGTGGGCTGCACTCTGTGACACAGCTACAAGGCACCTACAGGCATCTTTTGGAGTAGAAGGGCTGATAAACTTTCAAAGGACTCTCTGGAGCCCGTGGTGCACTTTGCCCTCCCATCTGTGCCGGGGCTCTGATCTCCCTGTAAGCAGGAGCAGAACCAGCAGCACTTGTGACAGGCTCTGCTGTGATCTGTGGTTTTCCTCCCAGCTTGCCCCAAACGACTGGCATGAGACTTGCACTCAGCCAGTGCCTCATCCTGCTGATGGATCTGACCGTGAATCCCACACAGCTGTTTACTGTACCCTTAGTGTTGGAGTCGTCAGGGAGAAAAAGGAGGGTAAATAGTCATTACTATGCAGATTTCAAAGAGAGCTGCATCTGTGCCTGGCTTTCTGCTTTTTGTTTGGTGACATCTTCACCGGACAAAGTGGAGGGTTTTGTTGTTGTTGTTGTTTTTTCCTTAACTCTTACATTAGCAGGGGAAGTATGAATTTGTCATGATTGGAGTTGTTATATGCACAAAAAAACAACAACAAAAAAAAAAAAACCAAAAAAGAAACAAAAAGCTCCCAAGCAAACAGTAACACAATTCCCTGAGCCTGAAGATTCTGCATCACAGCAAGTGGCTTCCTGGAGGAATATATCCACAAAGGATTAAACTCCCATCCTAATTAGAAGGGAATCTCTGAGACAACCTTTTCCACAAAGGAAACAAAAAAAGGCAGCGCTGACACGTCTGATGCATATATTAACACTAAAGACATGGAAATTAATTGGATTTATTACTCTCACAGCTGCAAAGATGGCTCATTTCTAAGTTTATTTTACAGAAAGTGGCGGGAGGGGTGGGATTTAATAGTCAGCTCAGTTAAGCTAATGAGCCAAAACTAATGGTCTCTTTTTTTGCTTAGAGAGGCCCCAGCTCAGTGGAGCACCTGAGCCTGTGTGCGGCTCAGCCTGGTGAGGGTCCAAGGGAGGCTTGGCACCTGCTGGAATGTTTGTTAAGAAGCAGGACATGCACAGATGCTGAAGGTCTCTGGGAATGAGAAGAAGCATCTTTCCCAAAATCAATGGAATGATCCATGGAGGATCAATCCATGATGTCATTTCTGTCCAGAAAATTGCTCCAGAGAGAAAAAAAGGCAATGAGAAACTGTCCATTTCCAACCAGGTTAGTTTTCTGCTGATTTAAAAGCCCAACCATCTTTCCAAGAGGTTGGATCCATTCCAGAAGGAAGCCACAGGTACCTTGTGATGGCTCCAGCAGGTGGGACACTGAGACAGGAGCTCAGCTGCAGCTCAATACCGGCACCAGTGTCCCTAAATCGCAGCACCTCTCATCTTTTCTAAGCTCCATCACTTGAAAAGGTGTTTAAAAGGTTTCTGAAGAGATCTCTCCTGTAGATGAAGAAAAACAGGAGGTTTTTTGATGGGAAAACTGAGCATGGAAATGGCAAGATGAGTGTTGTTTACAGAGCTCTTACCTCAACCCTCCACGAGAGGATTTGGAGGACTTTGGTGGCTTCCTTCCCAAATTACAAACCGATTTTCTGAGGCTGCCTTGGGCAGGGAGGTGTTAAACTAACAACAAAAGGGAAAGGTGCAAAGAGGGAACAAATGGAAACTCATTTAGCACATAATGAAGGTGCTGAGAACAAAATTAATCAAAGCAAAGAAGGAAGTGGAGAAAAAACGCTTTCATCACCAATTCACCAAAGGTGAATAAACCTTTGGCTAATAAACAGGAATCTCTGTTGTACAGTAAAAATTTGGCATAGCTGGAAAGGTGGAAACCTGGGGGGAAGGTCATGGAGTGTTAAAATCTTTTAGGGAGGCTGAAGTGGGGATAAGACAGGGACCTGCTAGAAATGGGATCAGGAGCATCCAGGTCATTGGAGTCAGTAGTAAATGAATCCGAAAATTGATGGCTCAATCATCTAAAATAGAAAGGACAAAAGAGACCAGCCATGCCTGCAGTGGAGCACAAAATCAAACCTGTGAACCATCTGAACGTCCCCTCCCCAGCAGCTGCCAAAGGCAAGGAGGGGGAAAAGGACCAGATTGTCACAGGGAAACTTCAAATGGAGCAAATCTGCAGGAAAGCTGCCTCCAGCACGGAGACAGGCGCCTGTTTGTGAGGGGTGATGGTGATTATTTGCTATCTCAAAAGAACTCACACATCCAACAGGGGAGAGCTGGGGATCAGACCTTTTTTCTTGGCAGATACAGAGAATTCGATCACAGCACTGAAAACACACAGCAGCTTAGGTGGGAAGTGATTGCCACTCGAAAACATTTGTTATGTGCAGATGGAACAAAATCAAGCCCAGTCAGACACTGCCTTGCTGCTCTCTCAGGCTGCAGTTACCAACCTGAGAACAATCATGAGCTCAATGAGCTCAGAGTAAGATTTTAAACAGGAAAAAGAAAAAAACAAAAAACAAAACCACATACACACACACACACACACAAAAAAAAAAAAAAAAAAAAAAAAACAAAACACAAACCCAAACAAACAAAAAAACACAAAAAACCAACACAAAAAACCCAAAAAACACAAAAAAAAAACCCCAAAAAACCAAAAACCAAAACAAAGAAAAGAAAAAAAAAAAACAACAAAACAACAACAAAAAACCCCCACAACCCCCCCCCCCCACACACACAAAAAAAAAAAAAAAAAAAAAAAAAAAAAAAAAAAAAAAAAAAATTCCCAATAATGAAAATAGGGAATATTGAAGAACATTTCTCCATACTGACCAAAAGCCACAATCTGACAAGTGAGGGACTGTTCCAGTGGTTAAAACAACACCTCTTCATCAAGAGGAGAACAGAGATATCCTTTATAAGCAAATGGGGAACAGAGATGCTGAAGGCAGTGAGTACAAATCCAAAGGTAGGATCTACAGATCATCCATGTGGGAAAAAAAAAAAAGGGTAGGAGACAGCCAAGAGAATCAGGGCAATTGAAGCAATTTTTTTTTTTTTTTTTAAGTACAGGGAAACTTCTTGTTCTCCATGTGGGAGGCAATAGCCTTGCAGAAAAGCACCAATTTTTTGTGTGTGTCCTTTGAAAACAGCCAGAGGGTAAAGTGACATCACCTGGGGCTGATGACAGAGTTTTCCCCCCAGTGGGAAGCAGGGTGATCATTAGGAAGAGATCAGATATTTTGAAATAAAGGGGTTTGTCCAACCTGCAGCAAGGCAGAACTGTCTGTGCTGGGCTTTTGCCTCCCCATTTCCCGTTGATGTTGCTGCTTTGCTCACAGAGGCAACTCTGGGAATTCCTGTGCAGAGGAGAGGCCAGCGAGTGTGTGAGGTAACACTGGGCAACAACAACGTGGGTGCAACACCTCAAACACTGGGAGTAGCCTTCCAGTAAATCTCTCCCCCATCTCCACGGGTAGTGATGAGCCAGTTGTGCCATTGGCAAACAGATCTTTCCTGTCCTCCTGAAGAGCATCAGGGATTGGCCTCCTGGATCCCGGAGATTAAATCTCAGGAGGAGCCTGTGCTGTTGTTGCTGGATGCTGCCCTTCGAGCAGCAAGAAGGACCAGGGCAGTGGGTGGGACAGGATCTTGCAGACACTCCCCTACAGCTCCTGGGCTTGAGACTCACTGTGGGATGAAGAGTTTGCCTTTCCAGCTGGACACTCCCAAACCCACCTCATCTGGGTTTGTTAACAGCTCCTTCATTGCCAATCCGGTTTAGAAACTCCATACAAATATGCTCAGCCCCTTCCCTGCTCTTCAGCAGAGCTGCAGCCCTTCTGGGAGCTCCCAAAACATCCTCAGAGTTACCAGAAAGGTGGAGTTAGTCATGAGACCTTTTAGTGATGGAGACAGACCCAGAGCATGGGTGAGGCCAGGGCAGCTCAGTGAGCTCATGGCCAGGCTCACCTCCAGGACAAGGCACCACTCTGCTCCCTCTCTATCTCTCCCTGACTGGAGCCACCTTCCCAGCAGGAAATGTGGCAGATCCTCTTTTCAAAAGACTGATGTGTTATGTCACTGCTGTGGAGGATAGTGCCCATCCTGCTATTGACCCACAAAGCTGCTCCCATTTCCACTGCAGCTGCATTGGAATCAGCTCATCTCAACACATCCCACTGGCCACTGTTGGCTCAGCTGTCAGCAGCTGAGCTGCCCCACCCGTGGCACATGTGGAGAGGCATCACCAGTGGGTATCTTCACCTTCCAGTGCCTTAAAAAATAAGGAGATCTGCAGAGTGAGGCATAAATCTGCTGTGTTTGTGGTGAGACAAGTCTCTAAGCAATGTCCACACACGCCCACCTCCACTTTCCCAGAAAAGGCCTGTAACACCACTACCAAAAAAAACTCATTTATTGACTATTAATGAAAGCATTCTTCCAAGAGGTGGGAAGGAGCAGGGAAGCTGAGGAGCCCAGCCCAGCTGACCAGAGCCAGAGACGTGGGACGTGCAGTGCCAAGCAGAGATTGATGCAACGTGAGCAGCCCTGAGCCAGCAAACAGAAGAGACCTGGAGTGATGGGGAAAGAGGAGTGGAAATCCCTACAGTGCATAGCCAGGACCTGAAAAAAAATAAATTAGGACAAAAAGTAGAGGGCAAAGCTTGAAACCACCATAAAGAGTCCACCATGAACCCACCACACTCCCAACGCTGCTGTCCCTGGTGCATCAGCCCTTCTTACCCCAGACTGTTACCCAGCAAAGGCAACAAGTCAATGGAATAACCCACTCCAGCTTCATTACTGTCAGAATTATTCGTATTAATGACCAGATTATATCTGTTTATATAACACAAATTACCATAGAGCGACTGCAGGCATTGAGACGCTCCTTGTCTGTTTGACACACATAAATAATGGAGCAGCTCACGCTGCATTTGGTACACATGAGTAACCTTTTATCCCTGGCACCCCGGTGCAGGCTGCAGGGACGACTCGGGTTTCAAATTCCTCGCTCCAGCTGTCATTAGCGTCGGGGCGAATCGGCAGCTAATTGATGTCCTTGTTGGACATTATTTTATTAGTCAGGCCTGGTGAGCATCAAGTGGAATTTTAATGCCCCTTTCTATCCCCGGCTCCACGTGGCTCTAAGTGTTAGGGCTTGTAAATAATTAACTGCACTCTGAGAGTTTTAGGAAAGGGCAAATAAGTTGTCCTTTGTGGGGGTTTGGGCTGCTCCAGCCTTTCCTGGTGGTGTGAGCAGTGTGGGCTCCTGGCAGGATGAGCTGAGCTCTCCATTGGGATATAAGAAAGGATCAAGACCTCAGTGATGGTTCACACCATCCTTAGGTTTGGATGGACCCCTGGGAATCCCCACGGGGAAGAGGGAGAAGCAGGAGTGTGCCAACAGCCTTGGGAGAAGGTTCCAGTGAGGTTTCAGTGTGCCCACATTGCCCAGTGCTTGCTGCTGCACCAAAAATCCATCACTGCACGGGGCTGTCCCCGACATGTGGTGAGGAATAAAGGATTTCCACAACCTGCTGTGAGCTTCTGGCTTGTCTGAAACCCCAGAGCAGGTCACCAAGGGCTTGGGGCTCAGTGCTCACCTCTGGGCCAGGGCACTGAGCACCATCCCCAGCTGGGGGCACAGGGCACAGTCAGGCCCCTGGGGACTGTGAGCAGGGAGGTTTGGCTGTTGCAGGTTGCTTCAAAAATGCTGGCCTTTTTTTCTTTCTCCTTTTGCTTTAAAAATTGGTAAAGAATCTGAAATTTGAGACATGCAAATCAGGGACAAAAAAACATTAAAAAAATAAAAAATTAAGGATTGGGATTTACTTACTTTTTAAAATTGCACCAATCCTTTTTTTTTTTTTTTTTTTTTTTTTTTTTTTTTTTTTTTTTTTCTTTATGATTTTTAACAGCACTGGGAAGTCCACCCTAAGGCCAGACCTCCTGAGCTCACTGCTGGAAGAGCATTCCCTGTTTATCTCTTGGGATTTCTCCCCTTCCTTCCCTTCCTCTCTACCCATCACTGTGTAACCCCTCTGGGAGAGGAATTGTCTGTTCCTCTGTTCTCAAACAGAGCCCCCAGGGCAATAGCAGGATGCAAAAAAAAAAAAAAAAAAAAAAAAAAAAAAAAAAAAAAAATTAAAATCAAACCTTGATCAATCTCATGAGATCCCTTTCTCCAGCCCTGCTCAGGTACTGCACTGGCTTTTCCAGGAACTGAGTAAAAATGAACAGGCACCGTGAGCACACCAGGCTATTCATACATTAGGCAATAATTATAATGTATATGAACTGCCTGGGTGTTGAAAGAGTCCCAGCATGAGACTGCTTCCCTAATAGGAGACAGGAGTGATAAAAGACAGTAATAGATTGCCTTTCAGATGTGGAATTAAAAGCAGCAGCTCATTAGATTATTTTTTTTTTCACAGCCTCTAATCGCAAGGAGTTTCTTTTCAAGTCAGATTTCCATTTCCAAGGCTAAGCTCAGCAACACAAACAGAAATTAAAGAGGATGGGGGGTCCTATTCTGACCTCTCCAGGATCACAGGAAGGGAGAGTAACTGAGCTCAGCTCAGCAGTCCTGCCCAGCCCACCTAGGCAGCCTTCTGAAGACACTAGCATCAAAAGATCACAATTTGGCAGCTTTTTTTTTGGCTTTTTTCTCTTTTTAAAAGGTAGCTGCAGCTCCTAAATTTCCTTTTTATTTTCTTTTCTTTTTTTTAAGAGATAGCCTAGAAGATAAAGCTTTTGAATTCGAACAATCAAACAAAAAAATTAAATAACTTCAAAGCAGTGGTGGAGATTCTTAAAAAACTGACATTTTCACTTACTGATCCAGTTTGTTTCTAGCAAGGAATGCTTTCCAGACAACTTTGGCTGCTGTTTTTAAAAGAAAAGTATAGAAAGAATAAAGAGCTGGATTTTTTTGCTGAGCTGGGAAGCACAGTAAATAACATTCATTAGGTTCTCCCAGACAGTTTTAATGACTCAGAGTTTTACATTGTTCATTCAACATCCTTACAGGCCAAAATGCAGCAAGGTTTCAAACTCAAGTCCTTTGGCAGGAGCTGCATAATCCATAAAACATTTTAAGGGCAAGAATACAGGGGAGAGTCAAAAAGGTATAAAATTAGGCCAGGAATGGTGTTGCTGGTCAAATTTCATCTAAATCAGCAGCAAAGTCTGGTTTTATCTGTATTGATGGCACCTAAAAATAAAGAAATCTGGAGCAGCTCTGTCTCTGCAGCCCCAGAGCCAGGACAGGCACAGCCACAAGCACATTTTGGCTGCCAGGAATGGCTTAACCAGGTTTCACCAGCCCTGCTTTTAGTAGCCAAGCTCTTAAACACAGACACAGACTTGGATCCAGCAGCACAAAAACTGCTCATTTTCCCCCCACTGTTGTGGCCACTTCACCCTGGATGGGAAATGAGCTTTTCAGCAGGTGGGAGTTTACAAAGGATTCATGCAGGAATCCAGGCCTGGGGTTTAGGGCTGGCTTAAGGCTCCAGAAGTGGCAAGATCCATCCATATCTCTTGGGAATAACCCTCCTGTGTCCTTCCAAGTAGAAGTGCCAGTGCTGCTGGTCCTGGCAAGCAGGGGAGCTTGGGCAGCTGGGAATTGTCTGGAAAATGAAGGTAAAATCCTGCAGCTTGGTCACAGCTCTCCTCGAGGAGAATGAGGATGCAGGGAGCACCAGGGAGCTTGTCTGGAGCCCAGGGGCTGGGTTTGGGAGCATCCCTGTGGGGTGTAGTCACTGGAAGTCCATCCCCTTGCCCAGCTCACTGGCTTGAGGTTGGTTATGGTATTTTTTCCTGCCCTCACCGTGCTGTGGTGGGAGTTAAAGAGAGTTTTTAGGATGGTTTAGCACCTGAACAGGGAGAGAAGTGAAGCCCAGAGCCCTTCTGGCTGATGGCAGAGCTGAGTTCATGTGCTGCAGACCTTGCAGCAGCAGCAGGTGGTGACATGGACCAAGTGACACCAGCCCTGCCACAAGGCAGAGCCCCCCAGACTGACCCACAGTGTCACAGCCATCCCTGGATCCTATCTGGGGAGACAGACAGACCTGAGCAACTGAGCTGGGCTGCTCCCAGAGGAGGATTTGCACCCTCAAACTGCAGCAGCTGGCAGGGAGGGAGCAGGGCGGGAGCCTGAGAGGAATGGAGAAATTGTGTTGGGACATTAAGGAACATGGGTTGGCCCAGGAGGTGCTTACAGGGACACACACACACAGAGCAGGGGGAAAAGCAACCTGTGGGGGAGATTTTAAGGAAAGCTTTCAGCATTTTGGGAGCTGGAGAGGCCAGGGGTGCTGCAGAGGCACCAGCTCATCTCATCTGGGGAGGGCTGAAGCTGAGCTGAGCTTTGCCATTTTGGTATGAAAGCCTTTGGGGTGAGCATGGTCAGGGCCCAGGGCTCACCTCCACCAGTGTCAATCAGGAGTGGATTCAGTGCCGCCCACCTGCAGGGGCAGGGCTGGCCCAGAGGGGATGGGGAGCAGGGAAGAAGCTGCTCTGTCTGACAAACACAGGGCTGTGGTTAAGGGTTCACCCAGGAGAGCCCTGGGAGGGGGCAGGAAGGGAAGCCACAGGATTTCCCCTTTATCAGCCACAACCACCTCCTCCATCTCACTGTCAGACAAGAAAGGGTTTGCAGGAAGGCTCTGTGGTCTGGCAGGAAGGGGATTTCATCCCTATCACCCCACACTGTGGCACATGTTGGTGGTTTCCCTGGATCAGAGGGTTGCAGCTGTGTGAGTTTGGCTGTGCAGATCATCCTGTGCTCACCAGCTGGATATCAAACCTGGGGTCAAAACCAAAAGCCCACAAAGCCAGAGCCACACTCCAGCCTGGCTCTGCTTCCCAGCTCTATTTATTCCTCCTCAGGCAAAAGGTTCAGGCCCTTGATGCCTTAGGAAGGCTGACCTGAAACTGAGACTGGACAGAGCTGGAGAATAAAGTGGGTATTTATTAAAAAGCCTTTAGGATACACCTTGGGCAGGGCAGGGCCTGACTAGGGCTGCACCCAAGGTGGACCCAAAATGGTGACAAAATGGCTGAGCAGTCATGAGGTCTTACATTTTTTTAAGTTTTGGTCCATTTGTATATTGGGGTTTAATTGTCTAATTACAGCTTCAGGTTGTGAGGTCTCATCCTTCTTGTTCCTCCCTTCAGCCACCCTTGTTTGTGCTTTTGGGGCTGAAACTTGTACCCCTTGTCCTTGGTCTCCAGCAGGAAAAGGATTTGTTTTGTCTCCCTATTCTGTGAAGAGCTGACTGACACTAAATGTGAGGCTCAGAACTGCACCCCTGGGCAGCACAGGATCTGAAAAACATGAAAGTTCAAACTTAAGGCATCACCCTTTGACCATTTACTTCCTGTGAAAGTAGCCATTAACCCCCCTCCAGAAAGTCCCCATGGATTATTTTTTTGTTGCTAAATATTCTCCCCCTGCTCCCCCTTCCTCCTGGTATCCTGTTGCATGGAGAGCTTGAGCACAAAAAAATGCACAGCTGAAAATGAAGCATCCCCCAGAGAAAACCAGGAAACCAAGCCAGGAGTGAGCCCTTCCCTTCACTGCTCCATGTGCTGAATCCATTGGAGATGAGCAGCTCAGCCCAAGAAGCTCCAGGACTTCCCACTCCCTCTCTCTTTTATGATTACCCAACCCCTCTACAAGCAGGCAATAAAATCCTGCAGCAGCATCAACAAAATTAGATCAATTCCGTGGCTTCACTCCTTTAAACCTTATCAAATTACTCCTCATCCTGAGGATCCTGGGGAATAGCTCTTTACGGGGAGAGCACAAAATCAAATTAAAGATTCATTCAAATTAAAAGGTTCAATTTTAAAAGAGGCAGGGCCAGGCCAGAAGGAGCTGAGGAAAGTAGTTTTTAATGAGCTCAGTGGCAGGAGTGTCTTTAATAATAGATCTGATGGGGGGATCCTGGAACCTGGCAGCACATGGAGCCTTTCCCTCCACACTGGGATAAATCATAGCCCCAGGTGTCCCCACACATTGGTGTTGGCAATGGTCCCTCTGAGCCCTCAATTAAATTTTGGTGACCACAAGAAAAATGTGGCATCTGTCTTATGGATTGGCTGAGCCAACAGCAGGAGGGAGAAACCAGCTGAGAGGAAAAGGCAAGAAAATAGTTATGGAAGAAAATTAATTCTCTGGTAGGATGAGACCTCTGGTAACTTGCCTGTGATCCTTCCTGGTTCTGGTTTGAAAACAAACTCAGCAGGAGAATCAGAGAATCCCAGAATGGCTGGGGTTGGAAGGGACCTTCAGGAACATCTTGTTTCAATCTCCTGCCATAGGCAGAGACATCTTCCACTATCCCAGGGTGTTCCAAGCCTTGTCCAACCTGGCCTGGAACACTTCCAGGGATCCAGGGGCAGCCACAGCTTCTGTGGGCACCTGTGCCAGGGCCTCACCATTCTCACAATCAAGAATTTTTCTAATGTCCAATCTAAACTTACACTCTTTGAATTTAAAGTAATTTCTCATTGTCCAGTCACTCCATGCCCATGTCCAAAATCCCTCTCCAGCTCCCCTGGAGCCCCTTTAAACACTGGAAGTAGCTCTGAGGTCTCTCCAGAGCCTTTTCTTCTCCAGGCTGAACAACCCCAACTCTCAGCTTGGCTCCAAAGAAGAGCTGCTCCAGCCCTCAGAGCATCTTTGCTCCATCAGCTCCATGTCCTTCTGATGTTTGGGACTCCAGAGCTGGATTCAGCACTCAAAGCATTTCCTTATCTTAAATCACCCATCCACATCCATGGATCCATTTAACATCCATTCCCCATTGCCAGGACAGAGATGGGCTTCGATTTTCCTGCTATTTTTAAGGTAATGTTGTAACTCCACTGCTCCAGGTCGGGGCTCTTCCCAAACTCTGCCTGTCCACAGATGGGTTGTCACATTTTTCACCATCAAATCCTTGTAGCAGGATGTGGGTGTGGGTGACCAGAGCTCAGGACTGCAGTGCCTCACTGGAGATGATGATTCCAGCAGCAGGGAAGTTTCCCGAGGCAGTGCAGAGATTGAAGACCTTCAACCCGACTTCGAAACGCCTTCCAGTTTGGGGTGAGGGAGGGAGAGGTTTGGTGATGTGAGACTGTGCCCTTGGAGAGTCTCAGAGAGTGTCAGGGCAGCACCTATATATAGCTGTGCATATAAATACCCCCATACATATGCATGCGTGACACATTGCAATCAGCCTGTCTGCAGCTGCTGACAGGGCCTCTCTCCAATCCAAAACCAGCTGGACTCTGCTGAGAAAGGGGAGGAGGATTCTGAAGTCACCTCAGAAAATTAAGGGGAGAAAAAAAATAAAATAAAATAAAAATAAATAAAAAAGGACTGATCTGCAGCTTGAGGTTTTTTGGGGGCACAGTTTGCTTTTCTCTTTGTTTTTCTCCTCTTTGCCTCACTTGCCTCTGTGCCTGGCTGAGCTCTTGCCCCCTTCTTGCTGCCAGTTTGCTTTCCTGCAGCCCTTTGGGATTCTCCAGTGCCTGGGAGACTCCTGGAAAGCCTCTGCATGGCTGGGCCAGGGGGTGATGAGTTTGCTGCTGCTGCTGCCCACAAAGCAGCACCACCAGAGAGGGAGCCAGGGATGGAAGAAAAACCATTTGCAGATTTTTTTTTTTTTTTAAGCCCCAAAGCCCTCCCTCTCCTCCTTCCCACAAGTGTTCCTGGCTCACAGAGAGTGTCTGTCTGCTCTGGCTGCCCTCTGCTCACTCCCCCACCAGCCCAGGAAGATGGGATGAAGCCCTCCCTCTGTCAGGATGGTAAATTTTGATGCAATTGACTGAAAAAAAAGCTTGGAGAAGCATCCTCTGGGCAGGATTGAGGCCACAGAGAAAGGCTCTAAAGTGCTGCAAAACCCCTGCTCCCTGCACAGGTTAGAAACAAGGGGCATGGTCATTTTCTTTTCCTCAGGGGCTGTTTCCCCACCTTGCCTTGCTCTCAGAGCTGAGCAAAGAGGGGTTTTGAGGGGTGTGAGGGCTCCCAGCTGGCAGAGGGGCTGTGAGACTGTTCACTCCTGACATGGGGCAGGGAGAGGAGTCACCCCCCAGCCCTGCCTGTCAGCTCAGAGCCAGGAATTTAAACTAAATTCTTTATTCAAAACTCATGTTTTGCTTGCCATGGAAGAATTTCTGCTTTAAAAAAAAATTAAAAAGTGGATACAAGGGCATGTAGTGGTAGGACAAGGGGTGATGGCTCTAAACTAATCCAGAATCCCTGGGGATGGTTTGGTCTCAGAAGTGTCAACATCTGAACTGACCAGAGCATCGAGGGAACAACTTCCCCTGCTGATGTTTCAGTTTTCCAGCATGGCCATCCCCTGAATCCTTGAGCTAAAGGGGAATTTTTGTACTTGCTTAAGACATTTTTGTCCTCAGCAAAGCACTGTTCAGGGCCCCCAAATGGGGAATAGCCAAATCCCCTGAGCTGGAAGAGCCTGTTCCCTTGTGCTGAGATTGCTGCACTCTAAAAACACATTTTTAAATGTTTCTGCTCGCACATGGCAAATGCCCTCAATCCCCACTTGGAGCAGGTCCCTTGGAAAGCAATTTATGATGAGTTTTGTTTCTTAATTAGAATGTGGCTGCATAAAAAGTTATAAAGAGACCACTGAGGGTTTTCTTTTTACTTTTTACAGCAGCTCCTTGGGGAAAAAGGCCTTACTTTAAACCATGAGAAGGAATCCAGAGGGCTCTGGCACTCTCCTGATGAACTCAGGGAAGCTGATCCTGGGGGAAATGGCCAAACAGGCAGCTCAGCTCCATCACTCTTGCCTTCACCCACCCCAAAATCCCCACATTCCCCCCTGCAAAGGACCTGCTGCAGGTTGGCTTCCACTCAAGGATGGTTTCAAAAGGCTCAATTTAGCAACAGATGCAGGAACACCATTAGTGATGGCATCACCCCAACACCTCCCCTCTCCCTTTCCAGCTGCATTGGCTGAGAGTAAATTGAAGAATTGCAATGAAAAATAAGATAAATAGTTTGTTTCCATTTTACATGGGATCTGGAGGGGTTCAGAGACATCCATGATGCTGCAGCACTGCCATTGATAACAGGCTGGTTGGAGACAGACTTTGCCAGGGGTCAACCACAGACAAAAGCTCCAGGGGAGCAGCCCAGGTGCATTTCTCCATTGCTCTTCACACAAGTGTCATTGAAGGGTCTGCGAAATTTCTCCCAGCGTTTTGATTGTTCTCTTTTTATAGCCTCATAACCACTTAAAAACACTTTTTCTGGAGGAGCAGGTGGCTTTAAAATAGGGAAGATAAGAGTTATGAAAGGAAATCATTCTACAGTAGGATGAGGTTCCCAGTACTCAGCTGTGTTCCTGCTTAGTCTGGATCTGAAAACAATCTCAGGAGGAGATTCATGGAATCACAGAATGGTTTGGGTTGGAAGAGACCTTCAAGAACATCCAGTTCCACCTCCTGCCATGGGCAGGGACATCTTTCACTCTCCCAGGTGGCTCCAAATGCCATCCAACCTGGCCTGGAACACTTCCAGGGATGGGGCAGCCACAGCTTCTCTGGGCACCCTTTTCCAGTGCCTCACCACCCTCACAGTCAAGGATTTCTTCCTTAAATCTAATCTAATCTCCCCTGTTTCATCTTAAGGCCATTCCCCCTTATGAACCCACCAAAATTCCTGGATCTACAGAAGATGGAGGCAGAAGTCTTTCCTTGCTGTCTCCCTTTGGAGAAACACACACAGCAAACACAATCCAAGCAGCAGCTCCCATGCTCAACATAAAGCCAGGCAACAGTTCAGCAGTTTCCCTGCTCCTGAAGGTGGAAAATGTGTTTGGCTGCACTCACCCAACTCCTCGAGTTGTTGGCACGTCCCAAAGGGAGCGTGATATTCCCGTGTCTCGTAGGAGCAGCACAACAAACCAGACAGACCGAGGAGAAATCAAGGAGCAGCACAAAAGCCATAAAAAATACCAACCACAGCGCTGAGCCAATTAGTGAAACAAGAGAAATCCAATTCAAGCCTTGGGTTTTCACTCAGGGGCAGGAATGTCTCTGCTGCAGCCTGGGAAGTTGGCCGGAGCTGGCAGCTCTGAGGATTCACCTCGTGTAAACTCAGCAGAGAGAGAGAGAGATGAGAAATGCTGCTCCAGGCAAAAGTGGCTGGAAGAGGAGTCTGTGCAAAGATTAATTTGGGGATCAATGGGGAAGGCAGAGCAGCCAAAGGAGCTCGGCTGGACACAAGTGGGTTACTGGGCTACGTGAGCAGTGCCAGGTGGTGAGAGCCACGGCTGGGTCAGAACCAGCACTGAGGAAATGAGGCTGTAATCTCATCTCCTGGCTGTGAGAGGAGTAACCCCACACAAAAATCACAGCACCCACACAGCTGAGGTGCTTGGAAGGTCTTTGAAGGACAGAGAGCACAGGGAGCACAAAAATATCCTGGGAAAGACACACACAAAAGCAGGGACAGAGTGATTTGTGGCAGTAGCTCTCGCCCCTGATGGAGAGATGTCTTCCAAGCTGGGATTTAAATTCAGTTCTTGAGCTTCTACTGGTTTAAAGTCAAGGTCTGATACCCAGTGCAGCAGTGCTGTTTTGCCTTTATTAACCTGTTTAACCAAATAAAAGGTTTAAATCAGCTCTTACACCAAGTTCCTGTATCACTGTCACTGCTTTTTGGCTGCAGGAACCACGGCTTTCTGAAATTCTCTTTATAAACAGAAGGCACTAGGAACAGGCTCTGCTATTTTAGTTCATATTGACATTTTGGCATTGCAGCCAGTCCTCATCAGTAAGAGCAAATGTAACACTGGTGACTTCAATGCTGAAGAACAGGCTTTGAAACCCCCCATAATGCTGCTTTTTGAATGCCCATCACCCTGAAAATTGGGGATATTTGGGATTTAAAGGAGGTGGTGCTGCACCAGTGAACTGCAGTGCCAGTCCACAGGGGACAGAGCAGCCCTGTCCCACCTGAGGGGGTGCAGGAACACAAACCCCAGGGCAGTGTGGAGTCTGAGCATCCCCAGGCTGGGTGAATCACCCAGGGAGCACCAGCACAGCAGGGCAGAGGCAATGGAAAGCAGCAGTGAAATGGGCTCAGCTGGGCACCTCCCCATGGCCTTGCAGGAGCCAAACCCACCACTAAACCATGTCCCCAGGTGGCACAGCCAAAGGCCTTTGACATCCCTCCAGGGATAGTGATTCCCCCACGTTCCTGACCAGCCTGTTCCAGCACTTGACAAGCCATTCCATGAAGAATTTCCCCTAATAGACAATCTAAACTTCCTCAGGTGCAACTTGAGGTTGTTTCCTCTGGTCCTGTCACTGGGAGAAGAGACCATTCCTCAGGTCACTCCAACCTCCTTTCAGGGGGTTGTAGATGGATGGTTTGCTCCATTCTCTGACTATGCATAAACCCAGGGATTTCCAGTCATTTCCTGCTACCTGTGGTGATGCCTGAAGGATGCAGGGAAGGGCATGATGATGCTGGCAGGGAGACAGGAGCAGGAGGCCCTTCTGCATCCCTGTCTCAGCTCAGCCAGAACAGAGGGTGGTGGGGTTTGGCACATCCATCACCTGTGAGGGGTGCACAGGGGACAGAGCACACACCTCCCTCCTCACCCATCACCATCTGGAACAAATCCCTCAGCAGGGACAGGAACAGAGGACAGGGAGCAGCAAGAGAAATTATTTTATTTAATCTTCACTGCAAGCATCAGGAACCTTTGTGTAAGCTGGCTTTGCAGCACCTCTAAAGCAGCATTTCCTGGGTGAGTGAGAAAGCTCTCTGTTAAAGAATAAACTTAACAAAAGACAGATTAAAAACTGTCTCTATCTTACTGAAAAACCCAATTTCTGCAAGCCCTGGCTGCCCTGAGGCACAACTTGTAATGCATCCACACACACCAGCACAGCCTGAGGGCTGAAATCCTACACCCACCAGTTTGTCTGAGGGAGGAAAAGTTATCAGGTTAAAGATCAGCAAGATTTAAGGACCGGCAGAGCATTTATCACCGTGGTTTTTGCACTCATCTGCTTTATGTACTCAAGCAAGATTTACTTGGAGTTGTCACTATTTGGGCTCTGAGGAGGAAACCCTTCTTTCTCATCCACTGAGAGATCTGAGCCTAAGCCTAAATTTACCCAAGAGAAGGGGCTCATTGAAGCTGGTACAAGTATTCTTATACTTAAGTGTAGGGATATGTTTAAATATCTTGTGAAATTGAAGCTTGGGCACAGTAACCCAAAATACTTCCATGTTTCTAAGCTTATCCTCAGCCCTGCTCCTTTCAGAGCTTCTTTCATGTTACTTAAAACGTTTGCACACTCAAGCTTTCCATTTGGTGTGGATAAATTTTCCATTTGGTGTCAGTTTTGCCAGCAGCTGCAGCCACCCAAACAATTCAAATACTCCCAGGGACATGGAAAACCAGTATTTGATCAGGTGCTTGGGTTGTATCAGAAATTTATATATTACTTTTACCTAACTCTAAACTCTTCAATATCCAAGCACTGTTTTCTTCAGATCACAGGATCATGGAATATTCTGAGTTGGAAAGGACTCACAAGGATCTCCAAGTCCTCTCCAAGAGCTCCTGGCCCTGCACAGGACACCCCAAGAATCCCACCCTGTGCCTGAGAGTGTTGTCCAAATGTCTCTCAGGTTTGGTGCTGCCCTGGGAGCTTGTTCAGTGCCCAACCACCCTCTGGATGAGAAACTTTTTGCTCATATTCAATCCCAAACCTTTTCCTAATATCCAGAAATTTTTATCCTAATATCCAGTTGTTTCATTTGCCATGTGAAAATTAATTATCACAGTTCAATTCCCATTACATCAAACACCTTTTGGAAAAAAATCCTAAACCAAGATATTTTTTTTCTCTAATAAAAACACCCAGCAGGATGCAGAAAAAGCTGTAAAAGTAACAGATCAAGCCCAACAACTGTCCTGCATCTATCCAAGTTTGTGCCATGATTCTGCCACGGTGCAGAGAAAATCCAACCTGTGACAACTGTCTTGCATTTCCTGAAAACCACATGAATTCCCAGCTAATTTCTTCATGTGAGCACTGCCTTTCCAAGCCATCTCAGAGCTCATAAAATGCTCTTGCAGAGAGGAATGGGCAAGGAACTTTTTAAAGGCTCTGCAAGAGGACCATGCCTGGAAACCCAGTCTGGTTCTTCTCTGCTTCTGTTTAGGAGCAGCATTCCCAGGCTGCATTTCCAAGAGGTTTTTGGTTTTACAGCTGTCATGACAGCAATTTTCTCAGCTTTGCAAGGTTCCCTCATATCCTGTTCGAACTGGCTTATCTCTGTTTAGAAGCCATGTTCCTACATGGTGTTTTTCAGGAACAGATGTTCCAGCTGATCCCACATTGCAGCACTCAACGTATTTCACGGCCCCATTTTGAAACAATTAGCCTGTCACTGCTGAAAGAAACCTAATGCTTGGCTACTTGTTCACTTTGGAAAAAAAAAAATTAAAAAAAGTCAGGAGTAACCTATGATTTATACTTTCCCCAAATATGCCGAGATGCTCTAAATTTACAGCTCGTTAAAATGGCAGCGTGTCGCGGTTCAGCTGCTGGGCCCAAGATTTGTTATCTTGAGAGAAAGATCTGTGGGCAGAGCAGCTGGCAAAGAGCCCTCCCAGCCCCAAAAGTGACAAAAAAAAAAAAAAAAAAAAGAAAGAAAAAAAAATAAAAAAAAAAAAGAAGAAAAAAAAAAGGAAAAAAAAGAAAAGGAAGGAAGGAAGGAAGGAAGGAAGGAAGGAAGGAAGGAAGGAAGGAAGGAAGGAAGGAAGGAAGGAAGGAAGGAAGGAAGGAAGGAAGGAAGGAAGGAAGGAAGGAAGGAAGGAAGGAAGGAAGGAAGGAAGGAAGGAAGGAAGGAAGGGAAAGAAAGAGAAAGAAAGAGAAAGAAAGAGAAAGAAAGAAAGAAAGGAGAATCTTTATTTACACAAATTAAAAGCTAATGGGTTAGTGAGGAGTGTTCAGAGCAGTGGCATCTGTAGCTTTTGGACCACAGGCTGCTGTCAACACACCCAATTTATTGTGCAGCCTAATTAATAAGTCCTTAATGGAATCATAGAATCCTAGAATGGCTGGGTTGGAAGAGACCTTAAAGCTCATCCAATTCCAACCCTCTGCTATAGGTAGAGACACCTTCCACTATCCCAGGTTGCTCCACGCCTCATCCAACCTGGCCTTGGACACTTCCAGGGATCCAGGGGCAGCCACAGCTTCTCTGGGCAGATGCTCTGGATTGCAAACACCCAACAGAGCACCATGAACCCATGGCTGTGATTTCAGTCATCTGCAGGCAACAGCTTGGGAACCATCCAAGCATAGACATAGTGAATAACAAGATGCAGTAAATGGCTTTGGTGCCATAAAAGCCAAAAGAGCTGCAGGCAGATTTATATCAGGGGAAAATTTGATCCCCAACATTAAGCAGCAGTAACACCCACAAAAGAGGAACATGTAGGTTGCTGTAATAAAATGATCTCCTTTTCATTTTCATCTCATTGAGATTCCTCCAGCCTATTTCTACTTGGAGAAAGAGATCTCATGCTCATACAGATCCAGACCCAAAGGGGTGAGCACCCAGCACAGAGCCCATCTGCCACCAACACACACCCCCTGCTTGTCCCTACCTGCTTGGCACCTTCCAGTGCCATTTGTAACCTTGTGTACCTTTTGCAACCTGTTTCTTGTCAATTCCTTTTTTATTTTCCTTGGAGCAACCTGGTCTAGTGGAAGGTATCCCTGCCCATGGCAGGGGGTTGGAATGACATGATCTTTAAGGTCCCTTCCAATTGCATTCCATGATTCCCCATGTCTACCTTTCCACCAGAGGGATGAGAGTGGATGAGCCAAGCCCGAGCTTGGCTGACATTTCCTGGCCAGCACAGGGTGCAGTAACAAGGAAGGCGGCAACAACAGAGCTCCCAGCATGGAGCAGCTGCCAGGCCACGTGTCCCTGCTGACACACAGCCTGGCAAGGACAGGTCCAGTCTGCCAGGACCAGGCTGAGCAGGAACAGCATCTCCAGGAGCAGGCTGAGAGCCCAGGCAGGAAGAGCATCTCCGGTGACAGCTCAATAGCGGCAGACGGAGATGGGAGACGAGACGAGGGTCAGGAGAGGCACTGCAACAACCACCAGCTCCAATTAAGTGAAAACAGCAGAGGCTGCCTGAAATAAAGCTCTCTCTCATATCAGCTGACACTCAAGGCAACTGCATTTTTGATCATCAAAGCAAAACCAAAAAGCTTTTGCTCTCTGCGATTGCTCACAGAGCTTCGCTGGGGAGTCATCCCAGCACTCACAAGTTTAGGGAGAGAAATTCAGGCTCCTGGAAGGATCACACAGCACAGACATGCCAGAGCCATTCCCTGGTATTATATATGTGTATCAGATGTAAAACTCATTTCATAAGTGCATTTTACTCTCAAGCAAGGGGTAGCTGAACTAAGGATAAGAGTGGAGCAGTCAAATGCTTGCATGGAGCTCTCTGGGCCACTGCTAATTCTAAAGACGGATTTAGCAGCCAACACTCCTCAAGGAAAGGCTGGAAGATGAGGTTTGCTCACTTAGAGGCTCTCAGGACAACAGTACTAGAGGAAAATGACCACTGGGTTGGGGTCATCCCTACCAGCTCTGATCCAAACCATCCAGGGGTGTGGGGAATGACCAGAAAAAACCCAAAGGAGGAGTCTCCGAGTGCAGAGGTGGCTCACATCCTAGAGAGCCTGTTCCAAAAACCATAAGGAGGTGCAGAGGGATAGCAGAGATGTGGACACCTTCACTGTCCACCAAATGGAATCCCACTCTCAGCAGAGTCACATCAACAGGACCCCTGTTACATAGAGAACACTTAACCTGTTACATACAGAAAAATAGCTGTTCTGCACTGAAAAGCAAAGCCTGAATCCAGCACTTATTCCCCAAGGGATATTTCTACAACATTCATCACTGATTAAAGGGAGTTTGGGTACCACCACCTCCCCCAGACTGGCCTTTCTGCCTCTGGGTTCTTGCACAGAGCTGGGGGTGCAGCAGGCAGGGGCTGAATTACCAGGGTTATAATTCTTGGCTGGGTACTCCTAACTCTGGTGAGGCACTGGCAGAGCTCAGCTCACTAATTCACCTCCATGTAAACATGATTATTTTAAATGAACTCCAGACGAGGCTTAACTGTAAAAACATCTCCAGTTTTTGTAGCATTTTTAAGTGTTCAGCTCCGAGTTGTTTTCGTTACGGCAAGAACTTACCCCTTTCTTCAGCTTACAAAGAATATTTTCAGAATTAATGATGCCCAACACTCCCCCCAGCTGTAACACGAAAAGTCACAAGTCTGAAAATTAAGCTGCAGCAGGATTTCACGGTCGGGATTTTCCCTTTCTTAGCCAACCATTCCTTTTCCCTCCCAAACAGGAATGCTTTCAGCTTTCCGAGCCAAGCCGAGGAGAAGTGAAAACAGTGAGAGGTATTCACTTGGCTGCATTTCTTTGAGTGTTTCTGGTGCAGGGTTCCCATTACAGCTTGCGAGAAGAAGTGGCAGAAAAACACTGTGTGTACACGGGAAGGGTTGTGCTTTCTCTGAGCAGACACGTTTCCAGGAGGCAGCAGATGAAAGAACTGCTGGTACTTCAGACAGGGGGGAAAAAAATAACATCTTGCCAGTTGTGTTTATTTGTAGGGCCCTGTGATTTATGCCTTCCCATTTGCAGAGGGGTTGAGAGGGATGGTTCACGGGGGCTCTGTTTAGATAATCCCCCAGGAAATTTGGAGGACATCAAGCAGGGAGAAGATGGGGTTTGTTCTGGTGGAGGAGAGAGGCTGGGAAATGGCAGGGAGATGTGAGATTTCCTCAAGATCCTGGAATGAAGTTCAAGGCTCTGATTTTCTGAGAAGATTGAGTGTGGGTTGTGAGAACGAAGCAATTAAGATAAGAACACAAGGAGTTCAGGGTAGGCAGGGATGAACATTTCTTTGCTGTTATTTACTGGCCCGGTGCAGAGGAAAACAAGGAGTTACTCCCTCAAAGACCTTTACCTGTCAAACAGCGCAAGGAGAAGATGCAAAACTGTTGCTCCAAGCAGGAAAGCAGAATGTCACCCTCTGACTCACATTCCTGCTCTTTTTCTTTTCCATAAGAATGTCTCTTTGTGGTATGGTCCCCATCTCAACCCCTTGGACCCTCCAGGATTTAGCAGGACTTGCAGAAATCAGCATTTCACACCCTGAATAAACATCCTTACCACAGTTAGAGGAGGCAAGAATGTGACTTCTCTTAAAAAGAATAAGTACTTATGGCAAAGATGAGTTTAGTTAATTGATCTGGGGAAACAAAGCAAAAGGCCAGGCTGGATGGGGATTGCAGCAACCTGGGCTGGTGCAAGGTGTCCCTAGATAGGAACTGGATGGTCTTTAAAGTCCCTTTGAATTCTGTGACTCAAAATCAGCTGTTCAAAGAGGCAACAGCTCAGCAGCCCCAGCACAGGAAATCCTCCTCAAGCCTTGAGCTGCAGAGCTTAAGGGCCAGAGGAATCCCTGAGTGTGCAGCACCTGGCACAGTGCTCCCTGCAAAGCTGCTTTAACCACTCGGCATTAGCAGCCCCAAGTGCTCTTGCACAGGCAGTGGCACGTTTGATCCGTGCCCCGGTGCCTGCTGCTCTGCCATAGGTGCTGATTAAGGGAACACAGCAGGGAAGGAGAGAAGAGAAGATGGGGTTTGTGTGTGACAGATGCTGAATGCCCTTCGCCAAGGGCACATCACAAGGGAGCAGCACCATTTCCCAGACTGCTGGCAGGATAAAAAGAAGAGGGGGGAAAAAAATTAAAAAATGACAAGGATGCCACTCACCCAGCCAAATCCTCCATCAGCTCCCAGAACCCATTAAAAAGAAGCTCAAAGTCCTCATTTCAGTGGCAGGATTTTGCCATGGTGATCAAACACTCGGCTCTCTGGGTGATAACAGGCTGCAGGGAAGTACAACTGCACCTGCATTAAGGAACAGGCACCGACCAAGGGAGACTTTTTCATCTGACAGTAACAAATTGGAGCACTGAGAGCTCTACAAGAGCAGAGAACGACCCCACTGCATCCCTGCCTGCAGCCAGGTCAAGGCAATAGGAAGTGTTAGCAACCCTAATTTGCAGGGCTGGGCACCCCTGCCAGGAGAGAACAGAGCTGAGAGAGTTGTCTGAAGAGCCCAAGCTGCTGCTTTGTCTGCCCAGGGTAGGCAGGATGAAGATGAGTTCACTGCTTTCCTCCTAAACCTCCCTCCTGGAAGCTGCTCAGGCTTCCAGAGGAGGCAGCAGCAGCAGCAGGATTGCTGCTTCCCTGCTGGTTTTAGTTTTCTTGGGTTTTAGTAAAGTTCTTTGCTCAGCACCTGCTCAGATCTTCATGTGAGTGATTTTTGTATCTTTTCTTCCAACTTTTTTTTTTTTTTTTTTTTTTTTTTTAAGAGCTACCCTAGACCTGCAACAGCCATTCCAGGAGAAAAAAGTCCCAGTGGCTTTTAGATCAAGAAATTTTAAGGGCTTCATATCCCTCTTCAAGGTCCTCTACAACTTTGGTGCAGGATCTGCCAGCCTGGGCACCTGGGGCCTTTGGGGTGAAGTCTGACCAGAAGGACAATGATCCTCTGCCCCAAATAAACTCCACAGAGAGGGTGAAAAAGCACCTCTTCCCAAAATGGCCATTTCTTGCCCTGAAAATATTGGAGAATGACCTCCCCCCTGATCAAGGCACCTCACAGCCCTCTGATTCCACTTCTTACTTGACTTTTCTCTCCTTTCTGTATTTTAACCTAAATAAGAAGTAATGTATAAAGAAAAAAAAATAAGCCCTGGACCATAAGAATCCCCTTTCTGCACTCACCTTTTAAGGCAGAGAATGAGAGCAAAAGAGAAAACCAGGCCTTCCCTTTTACCCAAAATACAACAAAAGCTGCAGACCTGGATACAGGACTGTGGGTTTGTGTTATTGCCATCACAGGAACAAAGCCCAGGCCTTATTCTGGCCTCTGCTCAGCTGGCCACACCACCACACTGAGATTTCCATAATTTTATTTGGGATTTCTGGAAGAACCTTTTGTTGCAGCTCCCTGACCTGGCTCAAGGATGCCACAACACTGAGATTTGGATAAGGGATCTGGCCACATCCACAAGAGCAAAGCAGCAAAATCCCATCCAAGTCCTGGAGGGTTGGGGGAGGCATCAACACACAATAGAAATAATGAATTTTTTGAGGTAACTTATGAAAGACGAGCGTCTAAATCAGGAGTGCAGCAGAAAATAAGGGAATAAAAAAGAGATCTCCATAGGAACAATCCTGCCAACCAGGCAAATATCTCAATGCTTGTGCAGAAGCTTTTAGTTCCACATACACGAAACACCACTGGGACACCTATGGGAAGGATGGATTTCCCACGTTGTAACAATCCCACAGGATGCAATCCTGCCCCCAGTGCTTGTGCCAAGTGTTAACAGTGAGCTGTTAAACAGTTGCAGCTTTTTTGTGGCTGCATTTCAGACTGGAATCCAACAGAATTTTTGCACATGTGTCATTTTACACATCTGAGTGCTCAGTCCACTGGGAGGAGGTTGGCACACACATCTTTACCCCTTCAGGACAGAAATGTTATCCTGTAGAGATTCATAAAGCACCTTGGGAAGGTCAGCTCATGTTTTTAGCAGCTAATTTTGACAACTTCCATCTCTGAGCTATGAAGAGGACTAACAAAAACCTCACTTTTATCCAATTTCCCACAATGCAGGATAAGATGAAGTGTGTACATGAAACTTTTCTCTTCTGATATTGAAAATCCAGATAAAATCCTGAGCAGGGTGACACCAGCTGGAGTCCTCTCCCAGAGCCACTGCTGGTCTGGGATCTCCTCCTGTGCCAGGAATCTCATGTCCTACCACTCTCACCACACAGCAGCTCTTTTATCTTCAGGAAGGCGAGAAAAGGGGGGGCAAAAAAAGCGCCATGGATTCTTGAGCACCTCACTTCCAAAATGCCAGATTTCCCTCACCAAAGTCAGAAAAAGATTCTCTGCAAATATAAAAGCTCCTGACATTTCAGTTTCGTGCTTCCCTAGCACTGCCAGTCCAATCCATGAGCAAACACCCTCGTTGCAGTGCTTTCCCACTGTGAGACACGAGCAAACTTCACCAGGAATTCAATCAAACCAAAAAAATAAAGCCAGGGGTTTGGTTTCCACGCTACAACCCTGAAATCCAATAACACTCTCCTTTACCTCCCTCACCTCTCTGCTGCTGAGATTTAACTGAAAAAGTAGAGCTGCATAGAGGTGGGGTTTTTTTTTAAATACTTTTCCTGGATGGAATTCTATTTGATGCTGTTAAGCTTTGATGACATACCCCAATGACTGGCTTGGAAGAAATCCATTTAGCAAGCTTGCAAATCACGCTGTTTCAGTTCCGTGAGTGCCCATGAGAAATGTGCATTTTCAATCATAAAAGCTGTAGAAACAAAATGGAACTTGGAGAGGCAGACAGAAAAATTCCTTATCAAGGCTTGGCTGTGCTCACAGAACATGTGCTTACCATTTCCAACTCCGGAAAACTACTTACAGCAACCTGAAATGCAAGGCTGAATCCAAAAGTAAGAAATAGATAAATTTCTAGATGATACGTTTAGTTTTTGGGTGGTTTTTTTTTTTCCATTTCAAAGTCAAAATGGAGACTCAGATAAAAATTAAAGCAACTCTCCCTTCTCCCCCTGGCTTCTCCTAGGAATATAAATAATTGTAATATGATCCATGCATGGAGTGCCAGATTTACAGAGGTTCCCTTATGTTTATGTGGCAGGACACATTGTTTTGGGGAAGCCTGGAGGAAGGAAAAGCCAAGAGTTTGCACTTTTTTCACCTCTCCAAAGTGCTCTTTGAATAGGATTGAAGGATTAGCAGATCCCACTGCCATCCATGGTGTATCCATCCCCACCAGCAGCACGTTTTTGAAGCCCAGTGCCAGGAACCCAGAAGCTTCCAAAAAGATCAGTCAGTCACGACAAGCTGGGAGAGAACACAGCCCTATGGGGAATTTTTAAAGCTGACTGAAAATGGTATTCACTGGGCATTTCCTGACATATTTTCCTCAAAATTTCTCCACAATTCAGTCAATGAAAATGACAACACCTTTGATTAATTGCAAGAGAAGATAATTGGAACAAAATGTGAGATGCTCAGCACTGAAGACAATAAAACCCCACGCAGTAATTTTCTGGGCATTATGAGCTGATGGCCTCTCCCACTGGTTGGGCTGCCTCATCCTTTCCTAAACAGTCTCCTTGCCTGTGTATCCATCTGCTGCCTCCCATCCCCATCCCTCATCTGTCAGCTCTCTGCATGTTCTCAATTCAATTACTGCACTTTGTTTAGCAAAGCACAGTCCTAACCCACAGGAACAGCTCAACTGCTCTTCACACTGCAACAAAGGGGACCTAAATGATACATCTGAACCACCCAGGAGGCTGACAGAGCCCTTGGAACACAGCTGCAGGAAGGTTTGCTCCTGCAGGAAAGTTTTAAGTTTAAGAAGTTCTTGCCCTCTCCACTGCATTTCCTTATCCTCTCACTTGTTTCAATGCAGAGTGAGAGAACATCTCCATCCTCCCCAGAGAAGCTGTTGTTTGTACAAAGCATTGATTGGGTCAATAGTGTGATCTGGAGTGCAGTTCCAGAGAGAGCAGCAATGAACAGAACTGTGCAGATCCTCATCACAGCACCAGAGCGTTGAGAAGCAGCTCTCTGCTCGTGCCAGGGATTGTGGCATCATCACCTGCTGGATCCCAGCTCCCAGAAATGTCATCTCATAGACTGGATCTTAGGAAGAAATTCTTCCCTGTGAGGGTGGGGAGGCCCTGGCAAAGGCTGCCCACAGAAGCTGTGGCTGCCCCTGGATCCCTGGCAGTGTCCAAGGGCAGGTTGGATGAGGCTTGGAGCAATCTGGGATTGTGGAAGGTGTCCCTGCCTGTGGCAGCAGGGCTGGGACAAGATGGTCTTTAAGGTCCCTTTCAACCTAAACCATTCCATGGTTCTGTGATTCTCATTTGTGCTTTTCCTTTTTTTTTTAAGTGATGTTGCATTTTGCACAAAGCCTGACACTCTTTCACCTCCACCCAAATCTGCTATTTATGTGTCTGTCACAAGACAAGAGCACAACTCTGCAAGGTGCTTGAGACACACCCTTGAAAGCTGAATCCTGGGGATATTACTGACCTTGAAGGCTGAAGGTCTCTCTTTTTCCATTTACCCTTGCACATGCTGCAGCAAATTAACTGAACCTTGTGGTCAATGAGAGCAACATAAAGCCAAAAGGAAGTTCTGATATTTCTCTGTTATGGAGAGATGAAATCAGTGCAGGCTCCAGAAAATAAACAGTAATGGGAACTGTTCATGGTTATTATCTGCAACAACCAAATGCCTCTAATAAGTGATGAGGAACAGAGAATAAGCTGTGTTTGCCCTGCTTAGAAAAGAGCTTCTTTCCCAATTTTTCTACTGTAACATATCTGAATTTCTTTTTTCTTTCATTTTGCTTGGACGCTGTTTGGGGCAGGTGATCACACCTTGCTCCTGGATCAACAACCTTGTCCTGACAGAGGCAACACAAAGGTGGAGCAGTCCCTGGGAGAGTGGCACTGTGTCCATCCACTCTTGCTGTTAACCATTACTATTGGCATTCCCAACTGAGGCAGTCGTGATTCTGAAGGGCTGAGAGTGCAGGAATTAATTCTGTCTCATGAGAAGGAAAAAAAAAATTACATTAAAAGTGTAAAGAAACAGTCTTACTCACACAATCTCACTGGCGTGCTTCCAGATGGGAAAAAATCTTCAGGGAAACAAACATGAAATGCTGAGAAATTCTTGTAAGTCTAAAAAAATAAATTCTTCATAATAACAGTACAAACTCCACAGGTCTTTTTTCCAGTTTTGAATTACTGGCTTGTCATAGTGGTCTTCTAAGGATGAACAACCTCTGATGATACCTAGAAACACATTTCTCTTGCAGACTTTGGTTCCAAATGCATTTCCCTTTGGCTCAACATTTGGACAGTACTGATGTGATGTTGAGCCAAGAGGTTTTCCATAAGTGAGACACACTTTTGCAGTGGATTTTAATACCAACCACCTTCACATTCACCTGTAATACAATAAATATTTAAAAGGCTTTTATTGACTTCAACTCATGACGATTCTGAAAAAACTATTTTATATGCTTAAAAATAATTGATATATCCACATACAGAATCATTTAAAATAATAACAAAATTATAAGAAAAAATAGTAGAAAATAAACAGTACTGAAAGGACTGTTATTTTGATGGAACAGCCAGACTATCACACCAGACAGACAAATGTACCAGTGACAACAGCTTCAGACAGACACCGTCATAAACAGCCCTAAGCTTTAAAATGTGTCTGTCCCTGAAGAATCCGAATCTCCATCTGCACTGCTCAGACTCTGTGTCTCATTATCTGTGTTCGTGCCAGGCAGCTGCACTGACCCCCCTGCTGCAGAAAGATGTGGATTCAGATGAGGGGCAGCATCCTCTCCTAAAAAAAAAAAAAAAAAAAAAAAAAAAAAAAAAAAAAAGGAAAGAAATTAAAAAGGACAACTAAAGTCAGTATTTGCTGTCTGTGACAAATGACTGAATTATGAAGTCATCTCCATTTTTCATGGAAACACAGGTACACCCTTGCTGCCCACAGTTCTGAGGCACCTCAGAGGTGCTGCTTCAGCCATCAGAACTCTCCTTAGCAGGTAATAACAAAGGGATAAATTTCTGTGCACACACAGAATCACTGAATGGGCTGGGTTGAAAGGGACCTTCAAGCCCATCTCATTCCAAACCCTGCCATGGCAGGGACACCTTCCACTAGCCCAGGCTGCTCCAGGACTTGTCCAACCTGAAACACTTCCAGGGATGGGGCAGCCACAGCTTCTCTGGGCACTCTGTGTCAGAGCCTCCCCACCCTCACAGAGAAGAATTTCTCCCTAATCTCCAATTTAACTTTACTCTCTGTTAGTTTCAAGCCATTCCCATTTTTCCTGTCAGTCCATGCCCTTGTATGAAACGCCTTTCCAGATTTTTTGGACACCCTTTAAGTACTGGAAGGACTGAGTTTTATATATACACTGGGTTGTATTTACATACACATACACCACACACACACACATATATCTATAATCTTCAGTAGGCCCAGAATAATTTCAAATATTTTTACTGGTGTTTCTGGTGTATTCCATAGCACTGGAATGGGATCCATAGAAAAGCCATGGGCAAAAGTTAATGTATTTAGCCAAAGGAAGGAGACAGATAAACCAATTCATGGAGCAGAAAAGCAAGTCATGGATCAGGGCAGAGACAAAGAATGAAGGAACTCAGGAGAAATGGCACTGGGAGAATGGCACAACATGCACTCAACTACAGAAAGAGCATTTTGAGATTTCAGTTGTCCTGGGGGCATTTAAGTGCAGCAGCTACAAGCAAAACAAACATATCTGAGTCCATGTACAGCAGCAAAGGCTGTCTTGGAGCTTGTTCTTATTCCAATAAGCTGTAACAATTCTCCCTTCCTCTGTGATAGACTAGATAATTAAAACACTATTTTCCCAATAAAACCAAAAAGTTAGGCTTTCTTTCACCCCAGTTAATTATCTGCTATGTCACTGAAGCAGTCATCTGCATTCATCTGACTGGCAGCAAAGCAGGCTTCAAATGGCTAATTAAAACAAAACCCCACTGCTAAAATAAAATTCCATCAGTGTTTTTCCTGCTAGAACAGCAGCCAACAGCCTGGGAAGTCAAACATGAGTGAGGCCAAAGACAGTAAAGGCAGGACATGGAGTGACCTGTGCTATTCAGGAAGGCAGCAGAAGCACAAGAGTATTTTTTTGTGTCCTCAGGGAATCAGCACCATCACCTGGAGAGGAAAAGGCTTGGGGAGACCTTGGAGCAGCCTTCCAGTACCTAAGTGGGCTCTAAGAGAGCTGGAGAGGGATTTTCCACAAAGGTATGGAGTGATGGAACAAGGGGGAGTGGCTTTAACTAACAAAGAGCAGATTTAGGTGGGATATTGGGAAGAAAGTCTTGGTTATCAGGGTGGTGAGGACCTGGCAAAGATTGCTCAGAGAAGCTGAGGTTGCCCCTGGATCCCTGGAAGTGTTCCAGGGTAGGTTGGATGGAGCTTGGAGCAACCTGGGACAGTGGAAGGTGTCCCTGCCATGGCAGGAGCTGGAATTGGATGATATTTAAGTTCCCTTCCAACCCAAACCATTCTGAGATTTTGGGATTCCAATCCGTAGCTGTGTTTGATACAAAAATGCTGCTAAGAACAAAAGCAAAGGGTTTGTTTGGTGAGACATGAAAATGCCACAGTAAAGATGTGACTGTGCAGTGCCCAAGGAAACCTGGTAAATCATCCTCTACCAAAGCCCCTCTCCAGCACTAGATGTAGTTTGATGCTTTCAAAGCTTGACTTTCTTAATAATTTCCACAGTCATGTCACATTCCATGATGTCATTGTTTCAACAGCTGTTTTCAGGTTTGTTAAAAAAAAAGGGAAAGAAAAAAAAAAAAAAAGGAAAAAAGAAAAAATGAAAGGAAAAAAGAAAGTAATATTCCCTTATCCCAAGGCTCTGTCAGAACTTCTCAAGCCTTTGATTCTGGGAGTGCTAAAAAAAAGTATCATATTAGTCTGCATTCCTCTTAACACATACTCCAATATATTTTACAGATATACTACAGACCAATTTTACAATCGTTATAAAATGCTAAAAGACTGAAAAAATAAAATGAGTAATTCCATCTACTTGCTTAACAGAAAATTTACCAGTTCCTGAGCTATCAAAATATCTTTAACTTTAAAATACCCAAAGTCAACAGTGCCCTTTTTTTAAAAGGCAAAAATCTGAAGTCTCTGACTTTGTTAAATTCACACAGAAAATACAGAACGTGGATTTTCAGCATTTTAACTGTGAAAAACCTGTGGGTATCATATTTCAGCTAAATGGGAGATTCTGCTCCAAGCCTGTAACTTCCCAGGATAAAAAGCTGCTAGTCCTGAAACTCTACATTGGCCCCAAAAATGTAACTACCAAGTTACTCTCACATGTGTTTTATCATTCTTACCTTTTGCTGAGTGTAACCTCGTGCACGCACAGTGCATAAAACTCTTTATATCCACATACAGGGAGGGGTATGGGAATAAAAACACAAATAGAGGCTTGGATAGCCCCTGGTCTGCTCCTTTTTTAATAATGTGATATTTCATTTTATGTCTTCCCCTCATCAGAGAGCAGCTCAGAGCAAATATTAAGATGGTTTCCTCTCTAACAATGAGTTCCTCACCAGCAGAAATACGCAACCTGCAATGGTTAAAATCTTTTGATACACCATAAAAATGGAAATGAAATTCTTTTCCTTTACAAAGCACGAAAGGGCAAGCAGGCAGGTAATCTTCATGGCTTTTCCCCCCACTTTTTTAGAGGCTCTGGGAGCACTCAGTACAATTTTGTAATCATGTAGTTAGGTGTATTTATAAAAATTTTCCTTGTTAAAATCCAATAAATGGAGCGTGTGACCTTAGGTGACCTCCAGTTTTCCAAATTCATTGACACCATCTAATAGAATAAATTCATATGAACTGTGAAAACTGACACTCTTGGTAAGAGAGTCCTTGGCTGCTAGAAACTCATCAGGGACTGAAAACATCTTGGTGACCCACTGATGGAAAAGGTCACATTTCAGATCAGAGATTTTTCCTGCTCTTGGCACTCTGTAACAAATTCATGTACAGTACTAAATTTCCAGACCTTTGTTTAACAGAAGCATAAAAATTAATGGTGTGTCAACCATCCAGTGACCTGTGAAGGGAGTTTTTCTCTAAGAGGTAGTGTCACACTCAGAATATGCCATATACAAAGGGTGTCAAGAATGTGTGCCAAAGGAAAAAGGAAT
Source organism: Zosterops lateralis (assembly GCF_965231275.1). NCBI lineage: Eukaryota > Metazoa > Chordata > Aves > Passeriformes > Zosteropidae > Zosterops > Zosterops lateralis. The sequence goes on along the minus strand of NC_139761.1, from coordinate 4,764,845 downwards.
TAACCACACTGAAGGGAGGTTTGGTTACTCACATCATATGGCAAGAGTAAGAACAAAGAAAAATGTTTTAAACCTTTCTTTTTGAATTTTTCTATTTGGCAAAATAAAAAGACTAAACAAGTCTGACTTTTAAGCCAAATGAAAACCATGTGCTTTAAATCCTCTGACTGGGTGTCCATATATTAAATAAAACTATTTTAAATCTAACTAGGGATGAAAGAGAGCCATATCTTGTAAGTTAAATTGTAATCATGGAAACACAGAATGGTTTGGGGTGGAAGGGACCTTAAAGATCATCCAGTTCCAACCCTTGCCATGGGCAGGGACATTGTCCACTATCCCAGGTTGCTCCAAGCCCTGTCCAATCTGCTCTGGAACACTTCAGGGATAAGGCAGCCACAGTTTCTCTGGGCAGCCTGTGCCAGTGTCCCACCACCCTCACAATCCAGATTTTTTTCCCAGAATCTAATCTAAACCTATTCTCTTTCATTTTGAAGCCATTTCCCCATGTCCTGTCAGTCCATGCTCTTGTAAATCATCTCTGCCCATCAAGGCAATAAAAGAGGGAAGGGTTTGAAGGATCAGGACCCAGGTTATTTTTCAGTATAAAACCAGAACCATAATTACTGTCATTACCTACATATTGCTTCCTGAAATTTCAAAACAATCCTCCCTCTATTCCCCAACTGAAGCAGCTCTCTTCAAGAGCAAGAATAAACTTCCAAGACTGTAAAAACAACTCCAGTGCAGTGCTCTCATTCCTTTAATAGCGAGGGCTGATAGGAATGGCTTGTTTCTTCTCCTGCCAGATTCCAGCTGCTTCTCTTTGTTTATTCCTGACTTCAAAGTTTCAAACACTGTCCTGTCCCAACAAATAACTTCCTCCAGATGGCATTAGCTCAAGTGCTCTGAGCACTGGGATAGCACAGCACCTGCAGATCTAACTCAGCATCAAAATCTTCATTGAAGGTGCTTTTTCTTTTCTTCTGTCATTTCCCCATTTTGTTTTTTCCCTACATAAAAAGATTTACATCTGGCATATAGTTACAAAGACCATTAGAGTGAAACAGAGTTGTCAGAAATTCTTTGCACTAATGGCTGAAGCAAAGTAGAAGAATGAATGTCTACAGGCTCAAAGGTAACAGAACCATTGTCAGCAGAAACATTTTACAGAGTCACAGAATGGTTTGGGTTGGAAGGAACCTTAAAGACCATCCAGTTCCTACCCCCTGCCATGGGCAGGGACACCTTCCACTATCCCAGGTTGCTCCAAGCTGTGTCCAGCCTGTTCTGGAACATTTCCAGGGATGGGGCAGCCACAGTTTCTCTGTAATCTGTGCCAGGGCCTCAGCACTGTCACAGGGAAGAATTATTTTCTAACCCTGCCCTCTGTCAGTTTGAGGCCATTGTCCCTTGTACTGTCACACCAAGCTCTTGTCCCAAGTCCCTCTCCAGATCTTTTGGAGCCCCTTTACTGGCAGGGCCTTTAAGGTCTCCCTGGAGTCTTCACCAGGCTGAATATCCCCAACTCTCAGCCTGTCAGTCTCTTATTTGCACCTCAATTCTCCTCTCTTATCTGCTCCTCTCTTTTCTCCTCTCTCAGCCTCTCCTATCTGCTCCTGTTACCTGTAAGCAAAGCTGTGAGGTACAGATTTGTACCAATATGTGTCCTGTCCATGCCTCCATGGATGGGTTTGTGTGGTACCACATGAAATTCACCCATATTAAAATGCTTGTACCTACAGCACAATTACCCCAAATTTTTGTAATTGCACCTTTCATATGTGGCTGTACAGGTGAGTTACCAAGCAGAGCAATTCAAGAAGTGGCATTTTTGGCAAAATCAAAATTATTCCTGGTTTGCTGGGCTAACACATACTGGTAAGAAACATCCATATTTTGATGTTAGTAATTCTGAAGGCTGCAGTGAAAACAGAAATTCCACTGCAATGCCAGTTATGCTACTCATTATAATGATATTTAGCATTTCCAGTCAGAGTCACATTTTGCTGTATTGTGCATACTGACTATTTAATGCTTCTGGAATTCAGTGGTTTATAAAGTTGAAAGTGGGTAGGTTACAGAACTAAATGAATACAATCTTTGCAGGAATAAGCAGGACCATCAACAGGCTCTCAAATAATCTGAATTTTTGGGCAAATTATTCTCTATTTATTAGAAATGAGAGTTCCTCCTCCAGGGCTTTTCTTGCTCTTGCCACCTTGAATCCATGGGCTTGTTTAGGTTATTGTGGTGAAGCTGGCCTTTCTCAGCTCTGCCAGTAACGTGCTTTTTAGGGCAAGGGCTCTCTTGTTGTGTGAATGTTTTACCAAACAGTCACCTGGCTGCAGGTGAGAGCTCTGCCTTCCACTGGGACAGAAACACAGAAAACAAGAACATGAACTCCTGCAAATGCCTGCAGTTCTCTTTTTTAACTCCAACCCAGACTGCCCCAACTTAGCTGCATCATGATAAACAGAAAAGACTCGAGGCAAAACCAGGCCAAATTTCTAAGGCTGAGTTACATGAAAGGGGTACATTTACAATTAAAACACTTGAGCTGTTTTACAGAAATGGACAGACATCTGGAGGACTTGAGCCAAAAATGTCTGGATTTAAAAGCACGAGTCTACTGCCGGAGCTGAAAAAACACAGTTTCATTCTCAAAGGCTGCAGCCAACTCATAAACTTCCATAAGTGGGCCACAGACACCAGTGGAGACAGAAAACTATATAGTATGAGTTCAGTTCAAGTTCTGACCTAAACTTGGCAAATTCCACCTTCCCCTTGGTGTCATGTACTTACAAAAACCCTGCACACGAGCACACAGAAAATAAACACGTGTATACACACACACTGTGCTTTTGCTGTTTGTTTGTGTAACCCTCAATGTATAGCCTAGCTATAAATATTTCCAAAGAAGAAAATAAATGCAGCTCCCCAGCCAGTAAAGGAGGGTGGGGCCAGGCTCAGCAGCTAACAAGTATTTCAAAGCAGAATATTTGAAAATGGTTTTTTTCCTCCTCTCGAGTCGAAGTTCAAGGTTCAGTGGTTTTCCAAAACACTCTGTATTCCCACCAATAGCAACACTAAACAGAACAAAAACTAGAAATACATTAAATAAACTAGAACCAGATTTTTCCAAGTCCTAACACAGAGACTGGTAGGGAAGGGCAGACAGAAAGCAGCTCCAAAAACATCCAGAAATGAGATAGTGGAGTTTACTAAATAAACATTTCCTTTTGGTGCCTAAAATCTACTCTGCTCCTTTTGATCTGGCATCTTTTGCTCTATAGAACCTCTCACTGCTTAACAAATTCATTCCCTGGCCACATCTCTTGCTGCTGGTTTCCCACCAAATCTCTTCCAAAACACATGTAATGATCTTTCCAAAAAAACTACAATAATTATTAACACGAAGAAGAAATATTAAAAGTGAATTTGATTTTTCCATACAGATGGCTGTGATTTTTGGATGTGCAATTGGCTCAGAACAAACAGTTCAACATTTAAGCACTGCTCTCTCTAGGCTGCAATCATTTTCCTGAGGAAAAAAATCAGATGAGGCTCTGTGGCAAATACTGAAGTTGTAATTTTTATTTCAAAATAATAAAAAAAAAAGGAGGAGTTGGTTCCTTACTGGTCCAGAATCTTTGAAAAACCACCAGGAAAATAAATGTGTATCTTGTGCAAAGGCCAGGGGGAGGAGTAATCCCTAAATCCACAAGAGATAACCTAGGTAAACAGCTGGTGGAATCAGGAGAATCTGACAAGTGATAATTAAAATTCTGCAGATCTAATGGTGTAATTAATATTTGACTTATTCAGTAAAACTAAATATCACCTACATACCAATTTTTTTTGTACTAATTTTATGCAAAATTTAACCAGCAAGTGGACAGGAAAGTAATTTGAAAAGCATATTTCTATAATATATTTGGCTCTGTTATTCACACCTTCATGTTTGGGGCTCCAAAAGACATTTTAATGCCTGTATCTAAAACAAAATAAAGAAGCTAAAAAAGATAACTCAATGATCAATCGTGGGAATTCACACTTAATTCTAAGATAAAGTTCTGCTCAATTCCCTTAGGATGCAGAGTCAGTGAGTGCAAAGCCAGCAGCAGGACTGGCTCCACTGAGACCTCCTATCTTAATGATATTAATTGCAGCAATACTGCCTCCAGCTTATCTGCATTCACAGCCTTCTTGGGGAGTGGCAAGGAAAAGAAATAAAAATCAAAGCATCTTTTTAATTCTTAGAAGTTACATGGCCTCCTTTTATTAAAAAATAATGTAAAAATATTTTTACACGAATAATTAAAGTTGAACGACCAAAGTCAAGTGATGTTTCACCATCAATTAAGAACTGAAAATTAACATTTTTCCAGCTCACAGCTGAAATGCAGGTGGGGTGTCCCTGTGAGCTGTGGATGCTCCATCCTTGGAAGTGTCCAAGGCCAGGCTGGATCTTGGAGCTACGTGGGACAGTGGAAGGTGTCCCTGCCCATGGCAGGGGGATGGAACTGGAGAATTCCAAACTGTCCAGCCCTGCCACCTCCCAAGATCCCAAATATCCCAAAAAATCCTTAAGAATCTCAGAGAACAAGTTTCAGTGAATCCCTGTAAGAAGAGACAAGCTACTTGGTACCACTAAAAGGTTCAGTGAGAGACCTCGATGAGCTCTCCCTCAAACAGACAAGAGGATTTCCTGGGCAAGGAGGTTTTATCCTCTCCAGCCACGGCTCAAATCTGCACCCAGACCTGAGTGAAAGTTAAGGAATGGGGATCAGAAAGAAAAGAGAAAACTTTCTGCCTGAAGGGCAAGGCTGCAGGGCAGAATTTTCTCACTGCAAGTCACTCCTCACATATAATGGGGTCACTAAATGCATTCTTATAATACAAAATTAAGTAAGAAAACTTCAAATAACAAGTGTTTTTTTCTAGGTGACCACAAGCAAAATAGCTTTATTTCTCTACTCTGAATATTTAAATATTCCCATGATCCTGTGCATTTGTTTTGATGGTTTTCACTAACAAAGTCAAGGGATTCCCCATATGGAAACAGTTTGCCAAGACTCCCTTTACTGTACTACCATTACCATGATCTGGCATATTAAAATGCTTGTACCTACACCATCAATTACCTCAAATTTTTGTAATTACACCTTTTCAAAAGGAGATGATGAACATTTTCCCCAGGAACAAAACAGAACAAGACAGAACAAAAGCCAGCTCTATACAGTTGGCATTTTCCAATGGTCAGTCTAATAAATTCCAAAACATTTCTACACACATTTCTAGTACATGAACAAACTTATAAAAAATACACCTTTTCCAGCCTTTTGTGGCCACTACAAGTCTTACCATTTGTGGATATCAATGACCTTTGGAAAATGTATAAGAATAAGCATTTCTAGGAAGCTTAGAGAGGCAAACAACTTTTCTGTTAGCTCAGAAAGAGGACTGACTAAGTAAGCACATGTTCAAACAAGGAAAACATTAAATTACTTTACTGGAAGATGTGGGAGCTCACTGTTATAGAAGCATAAAATCATTTAGGTTAGAAAACACTTGTAATATTATGAAGTCCCACCATTAACCCACTACCACCATGTTCACCCTAAACCATGTTCCTAAATACCACATCCAACACATTTTTTTCAACATTTTCAGGGATGGTGATTCCAACACTCCCCTGGCAGCTTGTTCTAATGTCTGACCACCCTTTCAGTGCAGAAATTTTTCATAATACCCCATCTAAATCTCCCTTGGTGCAACTTGAGACCATTTCCTCTGGTCCTGTCTGTATCCAGATCCTATTTTGACTTGCTCTTGAAATGAGCACAGACTGTGATGACAAGTAACTCTGCCTTCACAATCTAATGCCTGGGACCAGAAACTTGGAAAGGTCTGAGAGTAAATATATGATTTTATCTTGTGCTATTTTCAAGTTTGTTAAAATCTAAAATGATTAAACTTTGTGCAATAAGAGATAAGCATTCCTCCTTTAAAAAAATATAAATAAAAGGATACAAAAACCTTGGCCTGTTACATGGGAAAGAGCAAAACCAAAATTCCTCTGCAATACTTGGGTGAATCTGAGCTCTAAACCAGCAGAATAAATGAGCTGGAGAAATGCATTGCTCTACATTTCTGTTGCACATTAAGCACAGTGCTCCACCTTCTCAACTCTCTCTTAGACACATCAGTGATTTTAATATCACACCCCCTCCATCTCTGCTCAGTGGTATCAAACACAGGGAGAACTGCAGGCAGCTCCCACCAACTCTTGAAGGATTCTCTGCCAGTGAACAGATCCCCAGCAGCACCAGAGAAACCAACAACTCTTGTCAAGAGCTGCTCTGCACAACCCTTAGAGCTGGTGTCAAGCAGCAGGGCGTTGAACAGACCCTTTTCCATTAGTTTCTCATCTGGGCAGATGCTCTTTGCCTATGAAGCTGCAGCCACAGGCACATAAATTGAAATTTGGGATGCTGGCTGCACCAATTTCCTTCAGGAAGCTCTGCAGCTCTTTGACTCTTCCCAGCTCAAGCTGATCTGATGAGCACCCAGATCATCCACAGCTCTCCTCAGTGCTTTGGGCCATGAGCAGGATTAACAGAGCTTGCAGGCGTCTGAGGGAAAAGAATTTATCAGTTCTCTGGGTTTAAATATCCCTGGCCAAAACACAGAGAGATCTGCACTGCAAAGGAGCAGATATGGAAATCCAGTGTGGGAGCAGAGTGTGGGCTCTGCCTGATGATGAACACGACTTGGAATTATCCAACCATTCAGGCTGGAAAAGTCCTCTAAGGTGAAGGGCACAGACATCTGGCTCTGTGCATCATTCCAGAGCACACACCTGAACTCAGGAGCTGTTCACAGGAACAGCAGTTACACAAAGCTCCTCGGGAAAGCAGCTCCTGCAAACCCTCCACGCCCCCGACAACGACACAGACTCAATTATTTTGCACAATCCTGATCTGACATGATGACACCCAGTGTGTGCCAGCAGGAAAAGCACAATGGCAAAGGGAGTCTTATCTCGTGTGCCTCATGGAATTTAATGGCTCCCCAGAATGTTACCTGAAGCAAATTCATTCACATTATACACACAACACACTCCCAGGTTCAGGAACACTTTCTCTGCAAGAATCAGATAAAGCAATCTGTTTTCTGGCAGTTTATTGCACATACTACAATAAGACCAGAATTTTAAGAAACATTATCCATTATTTTCTTTCTTTCTGCCTCTTAAATATCAGGGAAGAACTGAGTCTGGAATATACTTAAAATTCAACACATCTCCAGGTTGGGGAATATGTCTTCCCTCGTCATTACTCTGTCATTGAACATTATGCTGCCTACACAAGAGCAGGAGAGAACAAATGCATAAAGATCATCTTTCTTTACACACAACATTAAAGTGTCACTGTTACTTGATGCAATATTGAAGGTTTTTAAAATCTTGAGAGGCAGAGAAGACACGTGTTGCAAAATCTCTGCAACAGGAGTGTCTCCTTCAATGCTGGAAGCCTGGAAAGGGTCTGGATCATGCCCAGGGCCTCCCTCACTAATTCTGCAATGCAAACTGCAATGTAGTTTTAATTCTACAGGTTACAGAGTTCTGCAATCATTCCCTGTTCCTTCAGATGAGAAGTAAACAGGTTAATGCAGACTCATTGTGCATTGCTCTGTATTTTTAGAGAGCTATTTGGAAAGGGAGTAGTGGAGTATCCAAGGTGCAGCTTTATTAGCACAACCTGCATTTGTCACACACAGAAAGTTTCCTGGAAACCTATTCGAAATCTGATAAGAAAAATCCTCATCAAGAATCATTTGCTTGTTTAATTTTCACTTATTGAGCTTTAATGTGCAATAAAAGCAGTAACAACAGTGCCTTAACTAAATACTGCTTGTCTTGCATTCATTAATTTCAGAAGAACACAAAACTGCTTGTAGATACAGGAAGCTGCTGGAAAATAAAAAGGAACCGATTGCATAAACTCAAACGAGAGAATATTTTTTCATGGAACACGGAGTTCAACAAAAATGTATTCTGTTCACTGTACACACGACACCAATGGGAATAAGAGCCAGTTCAAGTTCTAAGTTACCATTACTTGGGTAATGGCTTCAAGCTGCAAGGCACAGCTGTATGGGCCCAGCCAGACAGGCTATCACAGCAATGCTTTGATAGCATGGGGCCCTTAAGTGTCAGGATATAGAAAAGGCAGCAGTTGTTGGCTGTGAAAACAGTCTGATACAAACCAGATGGGGACTCACTTCATGGGCAACACAAAGGAAAACAATTGGCTCATTCAACAAAGTCAGGCCACTGCCCCAGAGAATTAACAGAAGACAATAACAGTCAACCAGAGTTGATGCAAACAAGAAACAGCCATGTGGTTACGGTTTAAGGAATTGTTTCTCCTCAGACTAAACATAAAGTTTTGATTTCTAATTCTCATATTCATTAATTTCAGTCTCGTTTACAAGCCCCTTCTTCCTCCAAAGTCTTCCGTGTAATTCATTTATGTAGCACCAGCCTTCACACACCTACTTAAGCAAGAAAAAAAATCTACGACAAAGGCAGCTATATTAATTTAATGTTTCCTGAGGAATGCCAAGACCACAGACAACTTTCTGAACCATGGCAGAACAACATAAGAGATACACAGAGTGTTATCAGACATATTTGCATGTATATGGCAATATATTTACTGATTCTTTTTGATATGAAATGCATAAAGCCCAACAGGTCACAAGCTGGGTTACCAGAGTACAGATGTCCTCCAGTTTTGTGAACAGTTCTTCTGGTTTCTTACTTAGGTTTTTTTTTAAAGCAAACTTCAGATCAATTATGTTGCCACATAAGAGTTTTGTCAGGCTATGGTTAAAAAATCTATTAAAATAGCTATTACCAAACCTTTTCTGAAGCAATCAAAAATTTAAAAACTGCCTATTTCATCCATAACTCAAAAAAAAAAAAAAAAAAATCCCCAGCCCACTCATATGTAGAAGCTCGTAGAAGATTATGGTCCAAAATCTTAATTGCTCTTGCTGTTTTATTACAGGAAATATGAAAGTGACATGTGCAAAGGTATTTTGATTACAAATTACTTACAGAGATTGCACAATAACTCAGACCTCTAAGGGCCTTCTGCAATTTCACTCTCAGACTGAAAACATCTGAACTTTCTTTTCATACACTTCAGACTATTCCCCCTGGCAGGTCCTGCACTGTGGAGCTCCCCATGGGTTTGAGTGCTTGGATGGCACTGCTCTGAGAGGAAACCACAGCTGGAAATCCAATCCAGGGGCACCTTTCACTATCCCAAGTTGCTCCAAGCCCTGTCCAACCTGGCCTTGGACACTTCCAGGGATGTGGCAGCCACAGCTTCTCTGGGCAACCTGTTCCAGTGTCTCACAATCCGGAATTTTTTTCCAGTATCTAATCTAAACACAGTCTGAATCTATGGTTCTCATTTAACATTGACTCTGGAATGATAGAGGGAGTTGGTCCTTTAAGAAAGTGAAAAAAACTCTCTCTCTTGAATTAATGAATCAGAGAGTCAGGCCCTAATCATCCTCTTAAGTGATTCTAGCCTTCAGCTGCTGTGCTTCTGCAGCCTTTGAGCATGAAAAAGGCCAAAACACAGCCTTGGCTGCATTCAAACCAAACCACCAGGTACTGCAGGTGGAAAAACCAGGTTTTACTCCAGTGTCCTGCCATAAGCACAGAGCCAACAGAGCCATTGAGTGCTGTGCTCTCTCTGAGCTAAAACACAGAACCATGGCCAAAAGCGCAGCCAAATTCTTGAGACCTGGGCTGCAGGGCTGGGCTGTCACATTGTAGCAAGAGGAGACTTTGCCTGCAGTGCTGCTATTATTCATTTTTCACATCATATATACATCGAGGTCAGACCACATCTTCCTACGTGCAGCTGGAATTTTGGGTTGAGTCTCTCTGTTAGGTCGTTGCTAGAAAACGACGAACCTTAGGAACAGAACAAGCCTGAAAACCTCAGAGATACTGGCAGTCGTAGTCCTGCATTAAAAGCAGATGAGAGAGGAGCTGAAAACCTCTTTAAACCCCAGGTCTGCCTGCACAGGCAAACCCCAATTGCTGTTATAAAAAGGGTTTTGGACATGGTGTGTCAGAGGACGCCTGCACATAAAGGGCAGCTGGAGCAGGGGGAGGCACGGCTGCCCAAAGTGAGGATTCCAACAGGAAACTGTTTCCCCCTTTCTCTTTTTTTTTTTTTTTTTTTTTAATCAGGAAGGAAGCTTCATCTTCAGAAACAAGCATTCCCTGTGTAATCTCCCTGCCTGGCTGTCTCTAGGACCGAGTCCAATTACTGAAATAGGCAACATGCACTTCTGAGAAATCAACCGTGTATTTACACTGTAACTCAAACTAGTAAATATTTCCCATTTATAACTCTGATTTACGTAACGTGGCAGCCGTTAAGTAAATTAAACAATTTTTCTCGAGATCTGTAATTATGGTTTCAGGATAATAAGAACACACACGCAAAAAAAAAAGTCAGAAATTAAGCAATTTGCAACAAATTCTGTGGTTTTTACTTCTCCTGAAGACACAATGGCCTGACAAGGACCAGGACACTGCAGCTGTTTTACTGTCTTTAAACAAACACAGCTCTGCCTAACTCTTGCAATATGCACAGTGCCTAAAACAAGGTCAGGATATGCAACCCTGAGATGATGACTTTACTGTAACACCCTGAGTTAGGATGGAGAAAAGCAGATTAAGTCTAAGCCACCTTGACTGGCTAATTTTGAGCCAAAATTTAAACATAATTCTACCAGACCTAGTAAAGGTGAGATACATTTTCATTGTTCACAGCTGGTTGATGATTTATTAATTTGAATTAAAAATACACGTCTATTTGACATTAAAAAAAGAGTTAACTGGAAGGCAAAGTCATGCTGTACACAAAGAGAAACAGTTACTTCCCTGCAGGCAAAGCACTGGGGGAAAAAAATGCATTTCACAGACCTTCTCCATATTTTGTGTCACACTCAACAACTTTCACTCAGGTTGTTTAGAACTGTGCTTAAAACCAGCTCTTCCTTCTTTAAGCGCAAAACATAAGTTTTAGATTAGAGCAGAACAACAGGACATAGAAAGATTCTAAATTTAAATTAAATTTTTCTAGGTGTAGGAGATTTTTTTTCTCTCCTGAATGACAGCACTCATGATAAAAACCAGAGCACAGTAGTCCACAGACCAAGTTTAACCCACCTCCATCATTTACTACTGTTCCTTGCAAAGGCAGTCACCAAAAGCACATTTTGCAAGTGGTATTTCAGAGATGAGCACATGTTGTACTTCACTTACAGAATCAGTTGCATGAAGATGAAGAGGGTTTTACTCCAGCTTTATGTTAGGAAATGTTATTCCACAGAGTTACAAAACACAGCCCCTTGTGCAGCCTCAGCACTGAGCAACAGGTCATGCATGACAACTTTAATCTTCACTCACCAGCCCTTACCCTATTTTTTTAACAAGAATGCTACTTTGGCAGCCTGCATTTCTCAAAATCAGCATGTTATCAAAGAGGAGCATTACCAGTATTTACATAGTGTTCTTCATTTGGAAGACATCCTAGATAACATTTACTCCATGCTGTTGCCTTATTTGAAAATTTAATGGGCTCCTGTTCTTAAGAAATTAATCCTGTGGGCTTGGGAACCCTGTATTTATATTTAATTATAAGCAGCCTTTGTATCACTGTATTGAGAAGGTGGAGCTGGACAAACTTGGTTTCTCTTTGGTGCATGAAGTCAAAGGTCTGTTTATTCCCAAAGCATGTAGAAAAACAAGAAATAAAGCACAAAGTAACAACATTGGTCACCAGCATGAAAATTGCCTGTAAGTCAAGCCCTTTCACAATCTAATAAGCAGTAGAATTTTAAAAATACCATTTGATTGTGGACACAAATTGTCTAAATATCCATCTTTATTGACCACTTTGGTTCTCTTCCTAACTTTACAGCTGTGCCTTGCCTCTCCCAGCGGTGCCAAAAATTTACAAAGCATTAAAAATAAAAGAAAGGTTTTTTGTCTGAGAACGACAGCTTCTGTGAATCCCCAGTCTGCTTTGTAGGGGCAGACAGTCAGAATTTGTGAGTTATTCATCACTCACCTCATACACACTCATGGGCAGGAGAGAAATCCCTACCCAGCCACCCCCCACACTAACAGCTGGCTCCTTCCAGCTTTTATGTAGTGCTTAAAAAAAGCTGAATTGAGAGCAATTTAAGAACAGGTAAAGCTGAAGGGAGTCCAGCTGCCTCTGCCCAGGGCTCAGCACAGTGGGGAGAGCAGAAGCTGCTCCTTCTGTTGCGCCACTCTCAGACTTGCACGAGCCACTGAATTATAAAAGGCAACATCTGCCTTCCTTACCAAGCAGGAAAATGTACCAAACTCAGCACATGCTGAAGACATAAAGCCTGCATTTCTCCTATCACAGTGCTATATATGTTTCTCCAAGTTGAAATATGTGTTTGTAATACTCCTTGTCTTCACCTGTCACGAAACAGTATCCAGGCAATGTGCTGCCAGCACCCAAAAGCATCGACTTCCTGCTCTGATACTGATGCCTTTTATAAAAAAAAAAGAAAAAGAAAAAAAAGAAAACTAAAAAGAAAAAAAGGGAGATAAGAGGCCTGCTTAAATGACTGTTAATCCAAGTAAGGATGGTCATCCTGGGAGATTCTGTGCTGCATGTGCCAACTGAACTAACCCAGCCAGCAGCAGGTCTGCCTGAGACCTGGAATGGTTCCTGCCTCAGCTTTGCTGGTGTGGATTCATCAGGCTGTACACAGAGAGTGACTGAGAAGTGTAAATGTGTCTTATTCAGAAAACTGCCTTGGTAGGCTGTAAAAATGTGTGAGAGGCTGCAGCATAGTTCTGGAGGCAGGAACTCTAACCAAATGCCCTGCTGGAAAGGGAATGCTGTTTCTCTGAATTGTGGAACCACAAAATGGTTTGGGGTAGAAGGGATCTTTAAAAATCATCCAGTTTCCAAACCCCTGACATGGGCAGGGACAGCTTCCACTATCCCAGGGTGCTCCAAGCCCCATCCAACCTGGCCTTGGACATTTCCAGGGATCCAGGGGCAGCCACAGCTTCTGTGGGCAGCCTGTGCCAGGGCCTCCCCACCCTCAACGCAAAAAAATTTCTTCTTCACATCTAATCTAAACCTGACTCTTCCATTTTAAACCATCGCCCCTTATCCTGCCACTCTCTACCTATATAAAAAAATTCATCTCCCTCATTTTTATGGCCCCTTTAGGGTACTGGAAGGCCACAGTGAGGTGTCCTTGGAGTCTTCTCCAGGCTGAATAATCCCAGCTCTCCCAGCTTGTCTTCACAGCAGAGGTGCTCTGGTCACATCTTGTTGCAGTGACACACTGAGGCACATCCTTTAGAACAACCAGGAATCCCAATTTACGTTCTTTTACCATCACTGCTAACAAACAGGCATGTGAATTAAACTACTACAAGACCACAAAAATTGAATGCCTCTTCACAACATTATGACAGCAGATGACATGCAAAGGGACTTCAGACTCAATTATATGTCTACAAATGAGCAACAGGTTCAGGAGAGACTGTTCTGTTCCTCTTCCACGACCCATCACAACACACAGGCCACAGAACAGCTAAGCATGCTTACTTTCTAGTTGCACATCACTTCTTTCTTGTTAAACCATGGGCTCAGAGCTGTGGAACCACTAATTTGTGAGAAACTTCTCCCTCCAGAGAAGAGCTAACTGGAAACAGCCCTGGGGCTGATGTAAGCATTAAGTACATGGGGAGTCTCTGTCCTTAGGTGGCTTGCCCAAGCCCATTAATTTTTGTGTGTGTGTCCCCCATTTATATAAGCAATGTTTGCATGAAAGGGGAAAGCAGGTCAGCCACCATCTGCTTTTATTCAGAGTTGCTCAAGATCAGTGCCAGTGGGATCAGTGCCCATTAAAGGGGTTTATTGTGTGTGTTTATTTTTTGCTCTTTACAATGAAGGCAACAGCAATTACTGTAACTTTGTAAAAGTGCATACAAATCATAATCCTCAATACAAAGCTGCTTCAGTCAGATCCCAGCATGTTTACAGATCCTAGACAGGCTGTGAGAAAAGCTGTCCTGGCACAACAATTTCTACAGACTGGGGAGGAGTGTGGTAATGTCCAGGAGATCAGAGACTTGGATTTAATAGTTGTTATCAAGACCCATCCCCTGTTTGCAATCCACAGCAACTCCAGCTGATTTGCCACCACATGAGAGTCTTTGACAGAAGAAAAAGCCTCACATTGGAGCTTGACCCCCAGGCAGGCTGACAATAGATGGGTTTATACAGCTACAACTGGAGCTGGTGAGAGATCAAAGGTAGGCTGCCAAAGTGGAAATAGCAATTTAGAGGTCTCAGCTGGTACATTCCAACTCCAAGGAGTGGACATGCAGCAGCAAGAGGTACCCCTTCTTTAAGGAGAATTCTGCCTAGGATATGCCTGGCCACTAGACACACAAGCTACCCAAACTCCTGAAATGAAACAAAATATCAAAACCCCCCAAACAATTAAACAATTGTAAAAATCCCCACCCTAACTGGCAAAAGGAACAAAACAAAAAAAAAAAAAAAAAAAGGAAAATAGAGAATTGCAGTAGTAGAACTGCACTGCTTTGGTTCCAGGTAGTCATAAGTGTTTGAAAACTAAATGCAATTATGAATCATTTCTTAAAAAAATAAATTCCAGTTAATTTGGATGTAAAATCCTTTACATTTTTATAACACACTTCAGAACAGAAGATGCTCTGAACCTTCAAGTGTCTGGGTGACTTGATGTAGGCAGATTAGCAGGCACCTGGACTAGGCAACATAGGATATTTTGGGGTAAAAAGGGCATAAAGTGATAGGAAAAGGGGACATGGCCTCAAGCTGAAGGAGGGTAGATTTAACTTAGATATTAGGATAAAACTCTTTATTATATAGGTGGGGAGGCCCTGGCACAGGCTGCCCACAGAAGCTGTGGCTGTCCCTGGATCCCTGAAGTGTCCAAGGCCAGGCTGGACAAGGCTTGGAGCACCCTGGGATAGTGGAGGGTGACTCTGCCCATGGCAGGGGTTTGGAACTGGATGATTTTTAAGGTCCCTTACAACCCAGACCTGTCTGTGATTCCATGACTCAATGAAAAATGACAAACTCCAAATGTACACTGGGTGCTCTGTGCAGCACTGCCACAAGTTTACAGTTTATCCCCATGAAAAAGGCACTGGTCCCTCAATATTTTCACATCACAGTCCCCACGTGTGACTGAAATACCAGGCTTCATTTTGGCATTGCCCTGAAGTTTAACTTGTGATCTATAGAACACATTTAGAGGGATGCCACAGGTCACTGGATTAGATCATCTGGAATCCTTTAAAATCTAGGCTTGAAGAGGAAATCAGATGAGATTTTGGAATATTTACTTTTGAGCCCCAGAAAATCTGGCTAAAGACAAGCAAAAAATCTAAATATTTGACAGTCTCCATAGGAAGTAATGCTTTCAGTGGTGATCACGTCACTTTGAAGAAGTTTTTCTTTCCCTTTCTGCACAAAAAAACCCATCTGGTGCTGGAATTTCACTAAAAATCCCTGCTGCTCTGTTCAGACAGAGAAGGGGCTTGGTACAGGAACACACCATGAAATTCAGAAAAATAAATGTATTTAAAGACGAATATCTTATCTCAAAAGGGAGAAGGCTTTATTCTTTTTACTATATGAAAAGTGCAGAATGGTTCCCTCCAGAGATCAGCCAAACACACACCAGCAGTGGATTCTCCTGAGGGCTGGAGGGTGAGGATGCAGAAATCTGTGCAGATTTTGTGATGGGTGTGAACACCATCAGCACAGGCACCAAGGGGAGGCTAAAAAGGGAAGTTTTCTGCCTTTGCACAAGGCAAAAGCCTCAGCACAAGGTGACAGCAATGTCACTGCAGCAGAGAGAGGTGTGACACTTAGGGAGGGCTGCAGGAAGAGCAGAAAGAACTCTCAGCCTTTTAGAAGTTGAAGGAATTTGGCAGAAGGTGATCTGCAGGGAAAGGATTTGGCAATACATGGTGTGGAACTGGCCTCCAGAGGAGAATCCCTTCTCCCTGAGCACAGTAGGAAAGCCTCAGACTGCAGGGCAACATGACACTGCTTGCTACAGTTTTCTTCAAGTCTAAACTGTGTTGTTTTGGTTTTTTTAATTTCTCCATCTGACCACTTGTATTTCAATTCATTTAGGCGCCTCAAAAAATCAAATTACACTCTTGGAGTCTAAAAAACAAACCAGAGTTTGTAGTTACTATTCTTCATACCTTTAGGACAAGTAAGTGAAGTGGAAAAATGACAGGTGGAGGAGACCAGAGGACCTTTTCCCAGGAAGGGATTTTTTGGGAATGGCTACAAAGATGTGCACAGTCCCAAGAAACCCAGAGCAATTCCTGCTCTTTGTTTCCTCATGACTCAAACCTGAAGCAGCAGAACATACTCACAGCAGGACATCATCATCCACCCTGACAAATTCACACAAGACTTTGCCTCGAGCTATGGAAAGTCCAACTTCTGGTTTAACATTTTGTCTGAAAAATAACTGAAGTAACTCAGTGGGAAAAGGAGCAGCCACAGATATAAATTACACTTCTTAATTGATAAATAATATTTACAAAAGCCAAGGAATTAAAAACTCCTGTTCCAAATGCACTATAACACAGCAAAATATTTACTTACAGGAATTCACAGTAGAAACTCTCAAGTGTGGCTGCTGAGGATTTGATGTGGGATATTATTCAAAATGCACAGTTATTACTAACAGGCATATTTTCTACTGCATGGGCTGGAGTGTAACTCCTATGGACACAAATAATGTGCAGAATAAACAAAACCTCCTTGAGAACTGGCATTCTAAACCACTTGGAGCACCTCAAACCTAATGGCTGCTTACAGAAAAGCCAGAGCTTCTGTGGGAAATGCAGCCTTGCACTTCCTGCCTGGCCCAAATGTAAAATACATTAACCGAGTGATGTCAATGAGCCACCTGATAGCACAGAGAGGTAACTGGAGAGGAAAAACAGGGGAAAAATAGATCAGAAACATCTCTGGAAGGGTTCAAGGCCAGGCTGGACAAGGCTTGGAGCAACTTGGGATAGTGGAAGTGACCCTGTCCATGGCTGGGGGTGGCACTAAATAATCTTTGAAGTCCTTTACAAGCTCATTCTCTGAGCCTGTAACAACAATTCTGAAGAAACACTGAAAAAACTTACACCAAACACTTTCCTGAAAAATGCCTTAATTACAGCTAAGTGATTTCATCCCTCCAATTTCCAAGATCTTCTCTGAGAAATTAGGCAAAATTCAAAGAGCAATCCAGGCTACACAAACTGTTTCAGCCTCTCAGGTTGTGGTGGTTCTCCCCACAGTGTGGAAGAGGAGCTCTGGTTTGCTTCACTGGCTGCTCTATCCAGGGTGGTGAGGGGAGTCTTTAGCAAAAGCATCCAGTGAAATTCAGGCCAAAAAAAGAAACAGCAGGATATTAAGGGAAAAGTAAGCTTTCAGAATAGTCATTGAGTTTGACCAAAACAGTTCCAGTTCTAAGAAAAAAAAAAAAAAAGAAAGACCTTTAGCCTTATCCTAATCTTCTTCCTTCCTTGAAGCATCTGTTACAGATTTGCCTCACGCCACAATAGTTTTAAGAAAAAATAACCCAAAACCTAACTCAGAGCAATTCCTGGCTGAAGAAGAAAGACAAAGAAGTATTTAGTTATAGCCATATTTTCAGTATTAAAGCTTTCAATACAGCCTAAAGTTAATGTTAACACAGAAACAGCCCATTTTCAATATTGAACAAGGACTGTGGAATTTTTGTTTTTATACAGATCGTTTTAAGGGCATCTTGTCATCTTATTCATTTATTGCACAGATCATCTCCTCCCACAAGCAGTTGTGCAATCTCTCTGTGGCAACAAAGCCAATGGTTTAGTGTCCCAATATTCTTTTCCCATGTATTTACATTGCCTGAATATAATTCACCAGCTGGAGATAAAAAGGAATCACTATCATCAAATTGTGCTCTCTAGGTCCCATTTTGAGAGTCTGTGCTGTAGGAAAATAATGAAGTGAAGATATATCTACCTCTGAGCTGCTCATATTAAAGTTTAAAAATGCTCTGCACTCAAACATTGCCACCTGTTCTTTCATTTTAGTTTTAAAAATTTTGAATCCCTTTAATGTAAACCTGAAAATGTTTAAATTTTGGAAATATGAGCATTCACTAACCACAACAATTACGATCCTATTAAATTCACGAAGATATATGAAAGAATGGTACAAAGATTAAAGGGTATTATAAAGCCAAAAATATATATGCATGTATATTATGCACTACAACTCTGTGTTTTCAAACCACTGTCTCCACTGTGTCTAGAGAAAGCACAAATTTCAATTAATAATATATCCAGGCTTGATTTTCAGTTGTAACTTTTCAGGAGAGTTTGCCCTTTCAGACATGATATTGTAGCAGTCCTGAACTTCAGCTTTCATTAGAAGCCATCAATCAACTTTCTCTCAGTAAAAACACATGTTCACTGCAGACCACAGAAACTTTTAAAGAACAAAAGCAAGCTCTAATATATATATATATATATATATGTTTATGGCCACCTAAAGATGAATCAGATCTTGTCATGTACTGATCAATTAAACAAAAATGGGTTTTTTTTACATCCAACTTGAAGTCCAAAACGATTTTCCTTTTCTCCCAGCACTGTGAATTCACACTTCATCTCAGGGCTTTGGATTTCCTAAACTCTAATACCAATCCCAACCCTTTAAACTCTGAAAAAAGTACCTAAATGGTCCTGCCTCCAGAATGGTTCTCCATTTCCAGGCCAGCATTCCTGGTCCCTTGCTATCCCAGGGAAGGCAACCATCTGACATGAAGCTTTTATAAACAAGGTGCTTTGAACTTACAGTAACAGATGTGCTTAATTTTAAAATGTTGTATTTACTTAAACCCACGTACACTTATCATGTTGCAGCCTTTCCTTTTCCTTTCAAATGCTTCTTATTAATTTTTTACCCTCAACTTTTGGCCTGATTAAGGTCTCTGTGGTGGAGCTTAGAGAGAGAAGACATTCTGGTTAAAAGTGACAGACAGTTGTTTCCATTCGCTAATCCTCCAGATTTTTATTGGCTTATTAAATATGGATACTTCGAATGAGATTTCAATTATCCTGGTATATAAATCATCCTCTTTTTCCTTTTTTTTTTTTTTTGTTCCTCTCAAAGAAAATTGACTACTGCCATCTCCTGGTCACAGGTTTTCAGCTGACAGACATAGCTGGACCGTGCCCAAACTCCTTGTGTTACAGTACAAATCCAAAAAGGTAAAAATAAGTAAACACAGACCTGCACTAAGTTTTGCCACTTCAGCTCTGGAAGCTTTTACACTAATTATCCACAGATAATTTTTACATTATTCATAACTTACTTCATATGCAAACCACAGTTTTGAAATTAGGTTCCAAGTCCCACGACCAATAACATCGGCCCTGGGGCTTTTCTTACCACTTATAAATATTTGAAGCAAAATAATTCCCTCAGAATTCGATGAGATGCTTTTAAAAAAATTAAATGGAAGAAGTTCAAAGAATTATTTTTAAAAGGGCTTGAAGGAAGAATTTCTCAGTGCTAGGGTGGAGCAATTATAATTGCATATATTGCAGACAGGCAGGTTTTTAGATTCTTGTTCTCAGAATGTAAGATTAAAATTGCTACACATCTCACTGTAGCCCCTCCACAAACTTCTTATCTGCTAAAACAATTACCCATGGCAGTCATGTGCAGTTTATGCTATTCCAACACTGACTTGAACTACAATAAACAAAAGATATTCTCTCCCCCTCTTTCACCATCCTGAACACCTTCACAAACACTGTTAAGCAACCTCCAAAAATAGCAGAGATAATACTGAGTGTCCTTCAGAACAGAAAATCATTATCTGTTACACACCAGCTTGAAGCCCATCTCAAACCAGGTCATTTTAACATTGAAAATATCTCTTTTTTTTCCCCCACCTTTGCATGACCTTAACTTACACTATTTTTCAGTTCTCCTGCAGCACTCCTGTGTTTTCTCAAGCCACTCCCTTTATCACAACATTAGGAACATCTCGTTTGCTGAACAGCACTCCATGAAGCACTTAAGATGCAGTTGACTACAGAAAATGCACGTTGTCATGCTGTTGGCAAATCCAAATTTAAATAAATAATTGCCAAGATTCTCATGACTTCCATACAGATACATTTCATAGAATCACAGAATGCATTGGGTTGGAAGGGAACTTAAAACTCATCCCATGGGCAGGGACACCTTCCACTATCCCAGGCTGCTCCAGGCCCCATCCAACCTGGCCTTGGAAATTCCAGAGATCCAGGGGAAGCCACAGCTTCTCTGGACACCCTCTGCAAGGGCCTCATCACCCTCACAAGGAAGAATTTTTTCCCAATATTCCATTTAATTCTGCCCTCTGCCACTGTGAAGCCACTGCCTGTTGTCCTGCCACTCCATCCCTTATCCAAAGTCCCTCTCCAGATCTCTTGGAGCCCATTTAAGGGACTCTAAAATCTCCCTGGATCTTCTCCAGGCTGAATTTCCTTTCAATGTACCCCAACAATACCATAAATATATACAAATACAGCCATAACTTTGTACACATGTATAAACTATGTCTACAGAAATGTCTGGAAATGTTGTAGTAATGAAAACCAAATATTAAAAAAATCATGAAAAAAATATGTCAGTATACAACAATATTTAGAAGTGATGTGCTCAACTGAGAGAACTCTGCATATTGACATTGATTTACCTTCTTGTTGCATCTCCTCAGATTTCCTCCTCACAAAGATAACTCGGGGTTTCACAGTCTCAGCACGTGCAGCTCCCTGGCTTTCCTCCTAGGTATCACACATTAAAATCACATTACAAATCTCACTTTTGATGTAAAAGCACAGCAAGATTACATTCGGCTTCAAGAAACATCCAAACAAGTTTTTAAAGATTCATTAAACACGTGCACTCATTCTCCCTACATCTGACTTCAAGAGAATTGAGCTCTGAATTAGCCTATTACAGCTATTCCCTCTAGACAAACATCCTGGGAGCACCAAGAATGGATGGAAAAGTGCCATTTAGACCTCAAGACACAGGAGACTTTCAATTTTTACTCAAAGCATGTAGTGGAAAGAACATAAAATTTCCCTGCCTTTCTTCTCAATACCCAGGATATCTCCCTAGGTATTATCCTCCTGACTAATAAGAGAAAGATGAAAGAGAAAAGAAAAGAGAGAAGTTTCAGCACACAGGTTGGAAAACCCAGGCCAAATCTAAAATTTATTTCCTTGGCCATGTTTTAAGAATTGGTTGGTCTAAGCCCCATCCAGTCTGGTCTTGGACACTTCCAGGGATGGGGCAGCCACAGCTTCTCTGGGTAACCTGTGCCCCTGTCATCACCCTCCCAGGGAAGAATTTATTCCTAATCTCTAATCTAACCCTGCCCTCTGGCAGTTTAAAATCACTGCCCCTTGTCCTGTCACTATCTGGAAGATTTAAGCTTTCTCTTAAAACAGACAAATTTAAAGCAGACAAGATGAAAAAGAGCTGATATTATTTTCTGAGAGCATGAAGGTCTCATGAAAATGTGACTGAAGGACGCCAATATATTAAATGAATATTAAATGTCAGCAGCATAACAGTTCTAATGGGTCCATCTGAAGTGGTTTTTTTTCTACTGGATTTATAATACAGCAAAACTCAGTTTAAACTGAGCCAAGCTGCAAACAGAAATTGAGAGATAACACAGCTTCATAACCTACAATTATGCATTCCTGAAGATTAAAAAACCATGTCTTTTGAAATACTGAAAAATGAAAGCTAATGAGAATACCAAAGTTGACAATCCCACTTGAAAAATGTGGACGGTATAAAAAACATCCATACTTATAAAAGAATATTATGAAAATATTTTGCAACCAAGGGATTTTTTAAGATTTTAACAATGCATTTGGGACTTCAAATTATTTAGATTTACCATCTCTGGAATGTGCAGCCACGCAAATATTACTTCAGTGTTCCTGTCCCTCCCATGATCAAAATGATTTGTTTAGAATAGGAAGAGCCCAGTTTCCTCCAAGTCATTCTCTTGCTTCTTAGAGCTCAGACCATGGGGGCAAAATGGCCACAAATAACAGTCAATTCCTGTATTGTTGCACAAGAATGGACAGGAGGGGTCAAAGTAAAGATGCATTTAGTCTGGCTTTCTGTCTAACAGTGGCTAAAAGGATATATAAATCTCAAAAAAAAAATTTAAAAAAATCAAATGCCAGAAATGGAGGAGCAGCCAAGGAATTTGGGTAGATAAGAAAATTCCTGTATGACTCAAGCCATTTGTTTTGGACTGAGTGACCACACAGACACATGACTAAAAGCCATTTGCTCGTGCCCTGTGTGAAAACCCAGTGCTCTTTCTGCTGGTGAAAACCTGACCTACAACACCAGTGCCAGGGAGAAAACAAGTCTGGCAGCTCCACATCCCTGCCACAACCTCCCTGGCAGCAGGATCCTGTTCACACAGGCTGCAGAAACCACCCAGGCTGTGCCCATCACCTCCCAAGCCCAAAGCCCAGCAGGACACCATTTGCAATCCTGCATTTTCTCAGCTCTCTCAGCAAATTTTGCTCCTAAAGAGATTTGTCTTTCTGCCTTTGTAGGCAGGTGATAGTTTCATTTCAATGAAGGCGAACACCGTCTGCAGATGAAGAACAAGATGTGAGAGTCAGTGACTGACTTGTGAGGAAATCCTTCAAGAAGTCTGAAGTGAATATTGCCTTAAACGTTTGCACAGAATGAATGAATCACCCTGAAAGCCTCAGTACCTCTTGCTCTCTCAGCTTGGTGTAATGTGACCAGAAAATCTGTCTCCTGCAGGCAGGTGACAAGGCAGATCCAATGGCAGAGCTGAACACCATCCTTAATTAAACCAGGGGAAAGGTTCATCCTTGTCACAAGGTGGATAAGTGCTGTCACAACAAGCTTTCCAACCACCTGGTACAGGGATTAGTTTTTCATTTCAGAGAAGGATGTACAGATCTAGTAGAGGTTCTTAAATATCTCTCCTGGATGGGGCAATCATTTATATAAGATAATATATAACTATCTGTATATTTTCTGTAAGAGACACACGTTACCCTCTCTGTCCCTATTACTTTTGGCTAGAATCCACTTTTGCCTGTGAACAGTAATTCCAAAAATGTCTGCTCTGGTGAGCTCAAAGTAAAAGAGGTGTAACATTAAAAATCTCTGAAGATGCAACACATCACTTCAGGTGACAAATTTAAGAACTGCTCAGACACCAATGGCACAATACACATCAAGGCTCAAAAACATAAACCCAAGGGCAGTTTAATGCACGATACTTTAGATTATTTTTAATACAAATAAAACATCAAATATAAAAAAAAAAATCAGGGAATTTATCCATGAACACAGCAACCATGGTAAGTATCTAATGCTTTCAAACACACTGTGAAGCCTCACGTATTAGAGAGCAGTCTGCCACCTCAATTTTAGCTTTTGCCACTTGTTATTTGAATTTAGTTAGCAAGTAAACCATCATCTCTAGGTAACAGCACATACTAATAAAGGAGCAAAAAATTAACTGTCTAGGTTTGAAGCAGAGATCAATAAGATGTTCCTCTGTAAGTGCTCTGAGGTTCATCATCCTCACTGCCTTTCCAACCTTGCCCCTATTAGGACAAATGAAGCTCCTGGAATGCTGAGTTAATGGGTTACAACTCCTGAGGCCAAATCCCTATTGTCACTTCCTCTGCCATATACCCAGGATGTTATCCTGCATTCCTTAAAACGTGGGAATGCCCCAATGAATGTCATATAGGACTGAATCCTGTGAGACCAGTGAAGCTGTGAGGAAGTGCAGAAAAGATAAAAAAAGAAAGTCTGAGCTTTAAAGAAGGGATATTCTAAGGATTTGTCACAGGAAACAACCACCTTTACTGTCTACAAGCACTTTGATTTTTCTCAGCTGAATGTGTCACTTTAAATGCAGCAGTTCTCTGATGTCAGGCATGATAGTGGAACAGGAAAATTTATTTTCCCAGGTTTCAGTTTGCTCCTCCTGACTAGGCACAAGAGAAGTCCTTTCAGCTCACCTGGGACAGATCCTCTGGGAGTGGTGTCATGCTGCAGCTTGGCTGGGCTGCTGGCAGAGCAGGAATTGAACCTGGCTGTGACTCCAGTTCAGCCAAAAGCATCGGACTGGGACTTGCATCAGCATCTCCAAGAATTTCTGCTGAGAGAAAACAATTCCTTCATGAGCTGGAGCCATAACCTCCTGGTCAACTCACGTGGTAGAATGTGCAGCCTTTCAAACTTGCAACACTGGGACAAGAAGTGTTAAAGAGAATGATTTCTTCCTTTACATGGCTCATTGCGTACCCCTTAAATTGCTCTTGTGGGGATAAAAATGAAATAAGAAATACATGTCTGTGGAAATTGAAAAAATAAATCAGCTTTATCTGTAGATTTCTAATGTGGCAGCATCTAAGAAAGCTTCAGAGCTGTACAGTTCATCATAGCATTATATGCTTAATGAGCTTTATCACACCTACTGGAAAGAAATTGGAAAAGATTCTTCATTAAAATGTTTCACTCCTGTATGAACTAAAAGAAACCTGTATATAGTCTCTTTTAAAGGGATAATTTGCTCTCTAATCCAACATTTATCATGGTTTTGCAGCCTGCAAGTGTGTAAAACATCTTTATGAAAAATGTACTGACAGCTCATGAACTAACTTTAGCCTTCTGCTATCATACAGAGCCAAAGAATGAATTTTAAGCCTAATTAACTATAATCATTGCTTAATTAACTGTAATTATTGTTCACTTTAAGACTGCATGTGCCACATTTCATTTGCATGTTGGTTTTTATATCCGTGACTGTAAGCACTGAAAACAAGGATTTATAAGTGACTGATCTTCAAGATGCTGTTACGTCTCTCCATGAGCAACACCTGCTCCATCCTATAAATGGACATTGTGTTTCCATAATGCAAATAAAAACTGATCACAAAACTGCAAACAACCCACAGACACACAATCCCCAAAATTCCTACAGACACCTCTGTGAGTGACTCCTTCTGACAGAGGAACTGAGTATCCACTGCAAGATTTCATGTGCAGAGATGCACACTCTGAAATATGTGAGCACTGACACCATAGGTATAACTATTGGTATTAGCCCTAAAAATAATAATAAATAAAAATATTAGCCCTTAAAAATAAAATAATTTTATTTTATCAAATAAAAGGATGGACCTGCATTGTAGCTGTTGTGGCTGTCAGGAACTAGTTGACTTGCACTAGGCTGAAGGACAGGCAATCACAGCCCAGTGGAGAGAGAAAAAAGGTTCGGAAGGAAAGTGAAAACAATCACTGATTATTCCTTCCACCCTTCACCCGACCCTGCCTGCAAATCAGATTGTTTTCTTCTCACTGTTGACTTCACTAACAAAAGGACTTAGAAACAAGGATTTCTGTTCCTCCTTGAGATGAAAACAACTCTTGTCTTGAAAGCAGATCCAAGCTTTTATACAATGTCGTTTCCTTAGCAATGCAGTGAATTACTGTGCTGTGTTCAGAGGTGGGGAGGGAGGGAAGCTAAATTAAAAATCATCAGAATGCAATAGAACTCAGTCTGGGATTGTAAAGGTTATGTAAAAGGACAGGGCACTGCCCTATGGTAGTTAGTCCAGGGCACTTACCTCCTCTCAAAAACATGCTGCAATAAAAACTAAAAACAACATTACAAGATTTACAGATAAGCTTAAAAATCAGCAGAGAAACACACTGCTGGTGGATTATCATCACATGCAGGAGATGGTTTGAAAAGTGTTAAGATATTTTCAGGACAGTCAAAGGGCATCCTAAATTAAATTAAATTAAAAATTATTTTTGGAGATACAAGGAGATACAACCCTGTTATGCCAGATACAGGCATGGACAGTCTGGGTAAGGAGGACATAAGGACAGACAGACACAGAGACAGATTTTGCCATTAACAGGCATCTCCCAACTCTGTGGTCCTGAGCACCATTACAGACTTACAGAACCAGAGAAACCCCAGAATGGTTTGCGTTAAAGGGACCTTAAACTTCATCCTGTTCCACTCCCCTGCCATGGGCAAGGACACTTTCCACTGTCCCAGGCTGCTCCAAGCCTTATCCAGCCTGGCCTTGGACACTTCCAGGGATCCAGGGGCAGCCACAGCTGCTCTGGGCACCCTGTGCCAGGGCCTCACTGCCCTCACAGGGAAGAATTTCTTCACCACATTTAATCTAAATCTCTCCTCTTTTAGTTAAAACCATTCCCCCCTGTCCTGCACTATCTGCAGATGATCTGATCACTGATTTATTGCCACATCACAGCGTCCTTGGTGCTGACTGACCTCCACCAACACAAACAAGTGACTTGGAGAAATCTCTTATCTCAAGAAACTTCATGCAACCAGTTTTCAAACAACCTTCAACGAACTACTTTAAAGGAGAAGTTCGACAATATATAAAGTACCAGAATGTATTTTGAAGGCTGACACTGGTGTAGTTGTCCAAAATGTTAGGTCACAGCTGGTTTAGAAGGTTACTGTGTGACCAGTTCAAATGTTAATAATTTCAAAACCAAGCCAATATTCTATTTTCACCAAGCTTGTTTTTGCCACGTGTTAAAATACATTTAATTTCAATCCATTTCCTACTGGCCAAGGGTTAATAATGTGAGATAAGCTTCTCTTGTCATATTCATAAATGTGAAAATTAAAAGGACAGAAAAACAGCTGTTTGGTCACTTTAATTTACACAACATTTGATAAATCAGTGCAACCACGTTTGTGTTGCAACAGCCTAGTAATTATTTCAGTTTAGTTTAAACAGATTTAAAATCACAGTCAACAAAAATAAAAGAGTTTCTACATCCTTGCAGCAGTTACATTAAATGAGTGTAAAAGGACATTTTCAGATAACAGAGAACCTGGGATAAAAAATAAGGAAGAGGAAGGAAGGACCACTGGTTTCAGCACTACTTTCAACTGAAATAAAATAAATTTCACCTGCTTTGCCACAGCAACACATCCCTGCTTTGTACAGGATGTGTGTGCCTGAGCTATCCATCTGGGAAAAAATTAATTTCCATATCATTAGAGGAATAGATGAAGCTAAAATATATTGTCATTTATGAGCCACTGCAGTATCACCATGATGGAGTGATAAAAGCAAAGAGGAGCAGTGCTGAGCAAGGGGACAGAGAGAAGTAGCTTCAAATGCTGGTGTTAACACCTGCCCAATGGAAACTGCCTCCATGTGTTTCTCAGAACTGAATTTGACTTAAATGAATCAAATAGACACTTTACAAGTTAATTTTTCTATAGGCAAGTGGGTATTTGCCATGATTTTTATTCCAATTGTAGGAAATTGCTAAGAAGAGTGAGGACAAGGCTTGAATTAAATCCAGTTCTTGAAATAGGAAGACTAATAATTTCATTGTAGGAATTGCCTGTAAATACTCAATTTTGAACGTATGGTCTGAAATTATTTCAGATGCTGTCATGGAAAACCTTCATAATCCACATGAATATCCTAGAGAAGAAATAAGAATGTAATTGTACCTCCAATTTGGGCAAGCTGCCCTGGAGATGCAGAACGGAGACCCTGGTGTGGCCTGTTCCCAGAGCTCTGAGCAGTTGGATGCTCCATAAAAATGGAATTTCCCATCAGGATTCTCCCCTGTGCTCTGGTCAGCCTCGGTCTCTGACCTTCACTGAGCTCCCCAATGCTGCCATCAGAATCCTGCAGAGAACACCAAAACCACAGCACATACAAAAACCCAGTGTGAGTCTTCCAAACCCAGACATTGTTTTCTAATTATATTAACCATGAAAGCATTTATAAACTTAAGTTTATTCTATTTGCTTGGAAAAAGAAAACAAGCCCTGGAGATACAATCAAGGTTTGAAGTTAAGATCTACATTTATCAGTACTGGACAGAAAAGAAACACTTGCAGCCAAACATCATTTATTTTGTCAGTGGTATCTCAACATGATCAGAACCTAAGTTACATTTTTAGCACATGAAGCCTTTGATGTTATAGATTTGGCCACTGTTGACTGCCTGACCTTGAAACATTGGCAGCATCTAAAAGCTATTGACTGTCTGCAGTGCATGTCAGATAAAAGCTTCAATTTTCCAGTAGGTTTGGAGGGGCTAAAAATAGAGATGGTACCCTAGATCCTGACTTTCAAAGGTGCAGGTTAAACCCAGCTTGTTTCCATGTAGAAAAACAGGTGGAACACACAAATAGAGACATGTGCACAGTATCACTCTAAGGCAACACAGGGAACATGCAGGAGAATGTTGATTCTCCTCTAAAGGAGAAGGGACACCTGCACACACCTTGCCACAATCTGGGGGGATTTTTATGAGTGCCTTGTGTGGACAGACTGAGTGGTTTGTGACTATGGGAAAGGGAAAAAGCAAAGCAGAGCTCCATTTGTAATTGGCAGTGCTGATGAGAAAATGTCACTGCAATTACAGGCAGACTTGGGAGTTAACATTGTAGAAAGCTTTTCACCAAGTCCAGCCACCAGAGCTCATCAGCAAAAATAAAGAAAGACAAAGGAATAGCCAAGGAGGTGAGTCAAGATGGTAATTATTTAGACTAAACTGACCAAGACAGAAAGAAGAAACTGCATTATGCATCAGTAGCATCACAGAAAAAGCAGTGTCTGCTGTAAATAAAGGTGCTCATGAACCATTGCTGCAGTATTCAAAGTTCATTTCCTTCAAACATTCCTCCAGCTATGTCAGTTAGAATGAACACCCCAACCAAATTGCTGTTTTCCAACAGAGAAATAATTCAGATATGTGACAAAAAAATTGTGATGCATATAATTACATTTTTCTCTGTCTCTTTTTAATTTTTTTTTCTGCCAGCTGAATAGGAATTTTTGAGGTTTTGTTCCAAGATCAGTATCAACAGCATGTGCAAACTACATGTAAACACTTGCTGGGTTGTTTTTCATAGCTCCCTAAAACACTCCTGTGGCTGTTAAATGCAGTGTATTTCTACTGTTCAACATTCCACCTGCATTGCTGAAGTGACAGAAAATTCCCTGGTACTCCAAGTGACAGGACAAGCCTGGGACATGGGGACAGTCACACACATACCTGGAAAACGAGGTAAATATGATGTACAGTTTGTTTATAACACTGAGACTTCAGTGTTTTTAAAGAATTTTTACACAAAACCGAAGCCAACAGAAGTGGGATCACTTGGAGCAGGGAATGAAGTGTATGAAGCTGTTCTACAGCCAACAGGAAGGATAAGCTTGGGATATTTTATCTACTTTTGAGTAGGAAAGAATCACTTCAAAACTACTCTACAGGAAAGCCAAGGGCTGTAAGTTACCTCCAAGTGGTCTCTTCCTTCTTGTGCAAAAACAGGTGCTTGATTTAATTTGGTTAAAATAGTCAGGACAGGATCCCTGTGACAGCCTTTATCTGTTCTCCTCAGCACCTGCCCTTCACTTGGAGGATCATAATCCTAGAACAAAGTAACAACAACAACAAAAAAATCCACATAATACATGTTCCAAAACTGGGTTTTGGTAGGCATTTGAATCATTCTTACTTTAGTTCACAACTAAGCTTTTTTTAACGTTAAGTTTCCACACTGAAAAATTATGTCGTGAAAATTCAAGCATTTAAAAATAAGCAAACAGATGACACACTGTTTTCTCTTTTTACCCACAGACATGCACATTCTTCATTTGATACAAAAAAACTGCAATACTTAAAGAGGAACAAGGTCCTCCAGGCCTCCAAAGATCAGGGAAACAGTTAAATCCTCACACATCCTTTGCTAGTAACAATCTGGCTGCAGAGCTGCTCTCACCAGCAAGGAATTACCTTCCTCAACCAAACAGCCTGGATTGAGGGTGGAGAAATACTAGAAGGAGCTACAATCCAGCTGACAAAGAGAGGGAAGAACATCTCAGCAGGCAAATGTTCCTCTGATGAAGAGAACTTTAATTTAGGTTCATCTGTTATCAGAGTTTTAAGCCCAGAGTTTAAGAGAGGAGGTGTGGCAGACAGAGAATCTGCCAGTTCAGGGCTCAGTCTCACAACTGTGGTGGTTGTTTTTTGGGGGGTTTTGTGCAGAGCCAGGGGTTGGACTTGATCATTCTTGTGGTTCCCTTCCAACTGAGGATGTTCTTTGATGCCATGACTTGAATGGAATCATGGATGTTGGATGGGAAGCTCTGTACAGGTGAGGTGTACCCATGAATGTGCAGAAATGAGTAGGAAGGACAGGCCAGGAGAAGAGGACTCCTGCTCTAGAACATTAAACTTGCCTTGTGGAGCTTGGAAGGGACCTCTGGAGGTTTTCTAGCCCAACTCAGCTGCCCAAAGCAGCCTTTCTCCCAGTGTTTGGCCACTCCACAGTAAAAACATCTTTTATGTTTAAACCAAATTTCCTGAATTTCAACCTCTTTTCCACTCCCCCTTGTCTTTCCCTGGCTCTTCCTTCCCTCCTTCTTTCCACCACATATTTATACAGTGGTGAGGTCCCCCCAGAGCTTTCTCTTCTCCATATTCTCTCCTATAATTTCTGTGACAGCTACAGATTACCAAGAGGCTTTATACTAAGTCAGAGAGGTAAAGTCCAGGCATTTGAGGAATACCGAAAGAGAGAAAGGGAATGGAGAATTCCTTGACTTGGGAGGCTTCCAGAACCATGGACTACAGCAGACATTGGATAAGAAACTTTTCTGATGTTTTAAGCAGCTTTAACTGACTCCAGCCTCAGCTAACCCACTTTAATAATTTAATCACACAAGCAATTAAAAGATGGCTCAAAGCTGCAACAGCTCAGAGCATAGCAATGTTCTATTCTGTTTAAAATGCCTTAAAACTAGAAACAGTAAAGAAATAAGAGTGCATAATAGCTATCTCTCACCTACAGAAGTATATAAATCACCCAACTTTTTTAAAAACATAAATTAGTTTGTATTAATGTGGTCTTTTTTCCTTTGGTGTTCTGAAATTCTAACACTCTGTGTGAGTATGCAGTTTGAAAGTGTGAACAAAAAAAAAGTTGGTGAGTGAAAATGTTTAAAGCACATCCAATTCAGCAGGATGCCCAAGGTGCAACCCACATTATCTCTGATCCTTTATGAAAGAAAGAGTTCCTCACCATCTCATTGGCATCTCGGAGAGTACTGGATAAGCTCTCAGTGAGGTTTGGAAGAGACAATCCTCCTCCTGTTAAGGCTGAAAAATATTTTGTGTTACAACTATTAAAAACATTGAAGTTACTTGACAGAAAACCCAAGCTACATTCTTTAAGAAGTGCAACACTGTGCTTTAGTAAATTTGGAAATTCCTGCTGCCAGATGTCGATTTTCATATTTTCATATTTCTTTTTGTATTTCTTACACTTTGCTTTCAATACAACTTAGTACCACATGGCACGTAAGCAAGACAAATCCCAATTATTTTCCAGATTGATCTCATGACAAAAGAGCAGATTGAATCTTTTCCCTTTAATAAACAGCAGTGACGGGAAAAAGAACAACGAGAGCTTGTCAATCTCCACCAACTGGAAGTTCATACTTGTAGCTTTATATGAATAAAAAATAACTCAAATTCTGATTTCCACAGCTGGTTACCTGCTGCAGGCAGTGTCTGTCCATAGGTGAAGAGCACCTCTCCTTCTGAGAGGGCTCTGTCTGTGGTCTCAGTCTCTGTAGGGATGATGCTGCTGCTGCTGCTCTCCTGTGAGGACACTCCGGAGCTGACCGTGGGCACAGGTGATGGCACCTGGGCACTGCAGGGAAGGGGCTCCAAGGGCCTCCCTGGCAGCTGCTGGGATGGTAAAACCCAAGCCTCTGGTTCCTCATCATTGGCCACTGACATCTCCCTGCAAGGTCACAACATGCACTGTGAATACACCCAGACACACTGAACAGTCCAGATCAACATCATAAATTCAATACTGGAAAGAAAATAATTTTGAAGTATTTTTTCCAATGCAAGAGCACAGCGTTTCACAGAATAGTTCAAGAATTAACATGGTTAAATGATGTTACCTGTGAGTTTCTGGTTGTAACTAAAAACTCCCACATGTATTGCCAAGGAGGTAGTACAAAAATTAAAATGCTAATATAATAAAATGTTTCATTGTCATTCTATGTGTTACTGGCAGGTGCAGCAATACAAGTTTACTAAGTACAGTGTTCAGAAGGGCAATGAATAAGGGCTGATAAATCCTGAGGAAGGCCCTGATTTCATATTTTTCTCTAAAATGCCCATTAAGCAATTAAAAAAAAAATGAAAACCCAATCCTGGCTTATCTCAAATGCCTCCTGATATATACATTAAGCATTTCTTCCTGCTGACATTTTGAGCATTATATGTAGAAAGAATATACACATTTCAGTTTTTAAGAAACGAGAAAACTGTGCAGCCTGTTGAACTCACACAGGCCTGGGACAGAAGGGTTCTTCAGGCACAGGACTGGGGTTCTCTTCTTGCAGAGGAAGTTCTGCACCATCCCACGGGTTTGGGAGCTTTGGGCTTTCCCTTCTTGCAGCTTGGGAGCCCCACTCTGAGACAGGAGGGCTTGGTGTGGCTGCTGGGGGAGGTGTGGTGACAGGAGTGACCACAGGGGTGACAACACGGCTGGTGGCAGCTTCAGTCTCAACTCCTGCACGTGGGAAGGCAAATTTCAGACCTGAAAGGAAAGCAGGAAGTGGATCTCAGACAGGGAGAGTCAGTTCTACCAAACATTCGCAGTTTTTGTGATATCTTTTGATAGTTATAAAGACTAGATTAAGAAATGCTTCTTTTATCTGCAGTGCTGGCACCTGAAGAAGTTTGAATAAAATCTCAATTTCTTCCTCAAGGGAGACTGCTCTGCATTTTAAAAAACCAAGCTGCTTTACTGGAAGAGTGTACATTTGATTTAATTAACATTACAAGCACAGGAAGGAGCAAAAGACAGCTATTTTTCTGATGTAAAAATTTGTGGAGGGGTTGGGAGGGGTGGAAATCACACAGACCATAGAAATGTGCATTAATTTTGAAAATAGACCTGTTACCAAATAAAAGATGTTTGCTTTCTATATAAATTACCCCACAAATTTTTGTAGAACATGAGTTTCCACTTGAATTATAGCCTCAAGAATATTTATCTTGAGAGATAACATTTCTTTGAAGAAGAAAATTAAAGGCAGTAGATTAAAGCATATTTGCTACTTCTAAACTTCCATCATTATTTTCAATACCTGTTTCTTTAATTTTTTCATGCTCACGAACATCCCCACTCATCTCTGGAGGAGATGGAGATGAATCTGGAGTTTTGACCTCAGGCAATTCTTTTTCTGAAGGTGGTGATGGTGGTGGTGTGGCCTGAGGTGTTGGCACTGGAGTAGGCACAGGAGCCTCCTGAGGGGAAGAAAAATCATAACCACAGTTATGATCTCAGTGCAGAATTCCTGCCTTCCCAGGAGCCCCAGAGAGAGCTGAGCAAGAGAGGGAAAGGCAGCTCATCACAGGACAGGAACAGTTGCTGCTTCCATGGATCCAACTCCTCCAGGAAGCTGCACCAGGAGAAAGTAAATGCAAACCAATGAATTAGGCATTAAAATGGTTAAATTGGGAAATCATGATGTATGGAACAGAACAGACTATTTCAGTTGGAAGGGAACCACAATCATCATCCAGTCCAACTGTCTGACCAATTCAGGGCTGGCCAAAAGCTGGGATTTGTTGTTAAAGGCATTGTCCAAATGCCTCTGAAATACTGACGGGTTTTGGGTACCAAGCACCTCTCCAGGAAGCCTAATCCCATGTTTAACCATCCTCTTGGTGAAGAAATGATTCCTAATGTCCAGTCTAAATAGGAATTCTATTATTATATGGATTTTAATAAAGCATTTGAGGCAATGTTTAGCAAGAAAATATTTCATGACATGGATAAAACTGAGTCAGTATTGATGATTTCATGGTAAGAAGAAATAGCTAAAAGAAAATTACAAACAAAGTAATAACCAAGACAGCAAAGCACTAAAAGAACCACAAACAGAATTGTGATGCTCCTTAAAAAGATGACAGCATTGGACATAAACCTGACAAGCAAATAATGATGGCTGTTGTTTGGCCTGCTGTGGAGGAATATGCTGGACCTTTCCAAGTATTTCCCAGCCTTGTTCTCTGACCTTTCATAAAGGAAACAAGGCAATGAGGCTATAGGAAGATTTCCAGGCTAGTTTCTGAAGAGTATGTCCTCAGGCTGATGATTTTTATTAAAATTTCTCATGAGAAGTGGAACCTGCCAACACATTTGGCAGCTCCCACCCCACTGTGTGACACCATGGACACCAAAGTACTCAGGAACAGCTGAAATTCAGTTCCAGATACAAAAATTAACAGTGGGAAGGGAGAAATCAAGAATGAATAAGCTGCATTTTCAAGAACTTCTGCTATAGATTGAGCACAAATGCAAAAAAAGAATTAAAATACTTTTCTAGCTATCCTTTAACTTGTGCTATCACACTACAAAATGTGGAAAGACTTTAAAAAAAACTTAATTAGCTGCCTGGGATTCCAATAAAAGTAGGAGAGAATCATTACTACAGCTGAGGGCATTGAGGAAACCCCATCTTGGAGACCACAGTGTTATTAAAAATGTTTATGAGCATTTTTAGTGTTACCTGTGCTTGAAACCAATCTACACTGGAAAACAATAGCAAGAGTCAAAAAATGGTCCACATATGGATGTTTGCTCTCTTTAGGCTAATCAAACCAAGGCCAAAGAGGACAAAATTAATCTCTTGAAGTGTAGAAATATATACAAGCAAGGAAAACTCAGCCACTTCAACTAAAGGATATTTCAGTTAAAGCTCATAGAGAAAAAAAAAAAAGGGAGATCAGTAAATGTAGAATAAACAACAGGAGAGGTTTCTGAGCATCAGAAGATCAAGCTGAGAGGAACACCAGGCCCTCCTCAATCTGTAATGGAGTGGAAAAGATGCTGGGGGGGGCTGAGGTTAAGCCCTCACCACTGAAACCTTTACTTTTGCCTATGGAATCACCTCTTTGTCCCCTGCAGCAGGGCAGGAGGAGGTGTTCCAGGCTAACTGCACTGCAGCAGAACAGAATGACTGATCCCACTTCTAACAAAGCCTTCCATAGCTGGATTTCTAAGCACAGCAATTTCCACAAGCATCCCAAAGACATTACACAACACCAGATTGCAGCACAGTCATGTTGTTATCAAAGTAAGAGCCAGCTGTCATTTGATTATCAAAGGGAACACAGGAAATTATCCTGTATTACATACAGGAAGCTCTACTCATCAATTAAGCATTTATTCAAAACTCAGAAAGAATTAATAGTCATTTTAACAGATATTAAAGAATGGCTGTGAGCCCATAACACCAAAAATAATATTGCTCTCAGCTTCCATTTCTTCTTAGATGAGGAAATTAATTTCTTCATCTCTCATTTGATTGCAAGAAAGCAGAATAACTATTTTTGTTTGGAAATAACACGAGCTATCTTTTAACAACGTGAAATTAATACCAAGTCTCTCAGAACTTCAGCAGAAAAGCTTGAATAAAACAGATTCTTACCATCACTGTGGGTGTGCTGGGAGGAGCACGTGGACCAGGAACTGCTCTCTGAGCCTGACTGTCACCCAGCATGGTTGCAATGGTTTCACTGAGAGCTTCTTTTACAAAATTATTTATCATTTCTGAGTCCACAGGGACACCAGCATCGACAAAGTGCTGAAATCCTTCAGCACCTGCAACTTCATCTGAAAATGAAGGAATATGAAACACACAGCCAGGTGTCACTTCCTAAAATCCGTGTACTGCACTGCAGCCACTCACCCTCTATGAAATTTTAAATATTCCTTTGTAGAAAGTGATTTTTTTTTTA
Organism: Zosterops lateralis; assembly: GCF_965231275.1. NCBI lineage: Eukaryota > Metazoa > Chordata > Aves > Passeriformes > Zosteropidae > Zosterops > Zosterops lateralis. Next base: position 4,728,717 of record NC_139761.1, on the reverse strand, counting down.
ACCTTCCAGATAAACAACACTAGAGAAACAAATCAGGAGCATAAAAGAAGGGAACAGAAAAGGGCAGTGACATCATAGGAGAAATGCTTTTCTCTCCATTCTCACACATTCATAACAGAAGTAATTTTTGACACATCTATTAAAAAAAACAAAGGCAAACAAACATTACAGGCTCAGCAAAATGCCAAATGTGATTTAGGTGGCCAATAACAGAAGGTGATTTGAACAGTGCTGTTATACTAAGTCTTCATTTTCTTTTTATTTTAGATAATTTATTTCAATGGCCTTGCAACACTTGCTCTGTCTCAACATAAATTTAGGTGTGCGCTGCTGCTTTTCAGCTTCACTGGTTCAGGATTATCCACCCTTAGGCTGAAGTAACAGCCACCTACACACAGCTAGTTAGAATTAGCCAAAAATTAAGATAATCCAATAATTCCTACTTACCAAAGTCAGGGGATCCAGCCTCACTGTCTTCACTCTCTGAGCTAATGCTGGCCACTGTTTCTTTCTGAGCTGAGCATATCTCACTGATAATTTTTGCCATTATTTCTTGTTCCACCCTGGCAGAATAAAACCCATTTAAGGATCAGCAAACCCCAAGACACCTAAGAGCACACAAAAGAGCATTCTTGACATAAAATGCAAGGCAGCTCAAAGGAAAATGGATAAAGGAATGGAGGTGAGAAAAAAGGGAAAGATCATTAGTGAATCATTCCTTCTTCCATCTATATCCTTTGCCACTTTTTTTAAATTGCAACTCACCAATTTATCAGCTTGTTTTCTATAGTTTCTCTCCTCTGAATCCTTTCATCCAAAATATCAGCAGACTGCTGGGGAGCACAAACCACTGGAGGAAACAAGGGACCATTGCATGGTGGAGACGCAACTTTAAACTGGCCATTAAGCTCCAGAAGAGGCTCAAGGAATTCTGGAATTTCATCCCTCTCCTCTTCCTGATCCTAATAAATAAGCAGTAAATTAAGTTATGGTACATTTCTGGAAGGCAATGTCATTGAGGTAACTGTCAGGTTTTTTTTCTTTAAGAAACATTTGTGGGTGTATGACAGCACAAAAACCACACTCTCCCTCCTCACTGTGCTGTAGTTAATTGATACAACTCTAAGCTTAGCAAATCATAAATCTGCAGAGGTATAAAGCCATAGGAATTGCTCAGTAAAACACGATTTGGCTCATATTTCCTGCCTGTGCTGCACAGGGCAGGGAGCCAGTGGCAATGCTAATACTTGAAAAATTTACTTGTGACCTAAGTCAGGTTTCTTTAACATCACACCAGAAATGTTCCTCCTCTAAACAAAAAAACCTTAGGAAACATTCTACAGTTACTTGTTGGGTTAGGGAGTTTTTTGTTTGTTTGGGTTGGGTTTTGGTGTTTTGGTTGTTTTTTTCTTAAAATAAACCAAACTTGCTCTTTAGAGTCGCCAGTCTGAAAAGACAAATTCACAGAAGTTATTGAGCATGTAGCCAGTCAAAACTCTAACAAACTTGCCAGCACTAAAAATTAGACATTAATAGTTTACACACATGTCACACGTGTGTTTACACTGCCATTAATTTCAGCTGCTTAAAGTTAGAAGGTATTTCTGGGCAATAATTCAGACAAACCCTCACAGACATCTTGATTTTAATTAAATAAGTGCTACTTCTAAAAAGTTAGAGAAGTGACTTGGTGTGTTAAAATATTTGGGTTTTCCCAAAAAGATGCCTCCCTCCTTTTTGCCCTGGAGCACAAACACAGCACCAAGTCCCAAAAAAGCAGCCACTAACCCACCATAATGTCTCCTGATGAATGAGAACCTGCAACCTCCACTCCTAATATTAAAAACAAATGTCTCTAATAGTAATATGACTCTCTAAGAAGAAAATTTGGCATGCCAGAAAGAGATGAGGAGCTGAGCCCTGTATTACCAGTGAGAAATATGTGATGCTGCATAAAAGCTCACTGTAAATCTGTATTTACTAAGGTTAATCTCCAACACAGTGAAAGGAGGGGAAAAAGTCTCCTTTTCCCTTATAGAAATTAAATTTACTTTCAACCCATAAAATAAGACCACATGCTATATATTATCTAGGAAAAAAAAAAGAAAAAAAAACACTGAAAAGAGAAAGAACAGGAAAAAAAAAGTAGCATTTCCCTGTCTCCTTCCCCAGCCCAGCATTAACACTTCTCCTACCTTAACACATTTTAAAACTGCAAAGACAGAGAAGTCCCTGATGGGTATTACACAAAGAACTACTGGGTCTTCCTACATCTTTAAATAGTGATAATCTTCAAAGAAGGGAGAGAACCAGAATATGTGTATGTGGGCGACAAATAAAGATCTTTAAACCATTCCAGGCATAGAAATGAGCAGTGAAGTTAAACTCAGAAGGCTCTGGGTGCTTTGCAGGCTGCCCAGCAGTTCATGCTGTTGGGATATGTGTATTGAGGACAATAATTCATTCTGACAGCAAATGTAAAGATGTCTTTGTCCAGCATTTCATTTTGCATTTTCCTCTGCCTGCATTACTCCATAAATTTTCTTTGATGTTGCCTATTTAATACCTCTGAAAGTATGCAAAATACCAACATCTGGATTAAATAAAGCAAGTACATACAATATATCTTACATCTATTCAGTGACTCTGACAAACTTCTGCAGCTCTACTGCATTTCTAAAATATTTGATATTTTATAGAGCACAAATCCAGAATAATGCACAAAATTATATTCATTTGAGGGTGATATATTATCTCTGCTGAAATTTAAAAAACCCCTGCAATAGTCAGTATTTAATTATACTGATTGAACTTGAACATATATCAACTTCTAGACCAATCTTGAATAATCTGCACTAAATTCTGCATTTTGCTTCCCTGGAGACTGTTGAAAATATCTATCACAACCCCCAATCAAAACATGGCATAAATTAGAAAGTCTTCCAGATATGATTGGAATATTAATCACTATACTTTATTATAAAGTATCAAGCCAAAATTCTATTTCCCAAATTACATTCAGATAATTAAAAAAAAAAAAGAAGTTTGAAATTATTAGATGTTATAGATTAGTTTTGTTCCATTACCAAACATGCACATGCAGAATCTTTAATTATTAAAGACTCCTGAAACTTAAGCCATGGATTTCTTCTTGATGGATTTCTAAAGAAATTCTGCATTGCAGGTGTCACCTGTGAGCTTTGGTCTAAAGAGTGAAGTGTAAAAATATCAATGTCCTGCCCAAGAACATCAATGAGAAATGAGGGTTGAGGAAAATACATTCACTTTGAGCTCTGCAGGTTGTATATTTTGTTGTATATTTGTGGCATTCAAATTGGAAGCAAAAAATCTGAGAAAAAAGCCCCAACCTTGCAATTAGGGCATATTCAGAGAGAGCACAAAGTGCATTTAACCTGAAATCCCAGGAAGTTTGCTAAAGGAACTGCAGGATGTGGCTGCTTGGAAGAATTTGAGAGCAGACTCAATAAATCTGAGAGTCAGTTGTGAGCTGAGCAAGTTTCTCACTCTGAAACAACCCCAGATTCACAGAAAGGTTTGGGTGGGAAAGGAGCTCAAAGATCATTTTATTCCAAACCCCAGCCATGGGCAGGGACACTTCCACCAGACCAGGCTGCCCCAAGCCCTGCCCAACCTGGCCTGGGACACTTCCAGGGAAAACAACAGGAAAAGGTAACAAAAACAAACAAAAAAGGAAGATATTTCACACAAATACTTATCCTACTCACTTCTAACAGAATTAAGCTTCCATAATAGAAGGGGAGTGGGGGAAAACAACAAAAGCTATTTTTTTTGCATAGGATTTTATGCACATACTTTCATGAATCTGAAGACTCTTTTATAACAATAACTTTGCTTTCTTTTGATGTCTTAAATACCCCTGCCACTCCAGAGACTGATTTTATGCTTCCCCATTGTGTTTGCCTTGCACATTTTTAAGAACATTGTCTGTGTGGTCATAGGCCAAACATATGTTTCACTTGGAACATTTTTGGTATTGTGGTTAAAATATATTCCATTGCCAGAACTAAAAGATAAAAGCAATCCAGGAAAAAAAAAGAAAAAAAAAAAGAAAAGATGAGTAACTATTATTCACATAATAAAAATTTAACATTGCAGCATTTTTTGATAGCTCCTAAAACGATTTCTTTAAAGCTTTTTTCCTTGTGCTAACAGAAGAACAATGTTTAACTCCTCCCCCCCAGTAACATAAGGTAATTGTGAAACTATAAATGAATAAAGCATTTGCACACTTTTGATAGACAAACCATCAAATTAGGGCTGATTTAATGAACTGATAATGCTAAATGATTAACTCATTTTAAAAATAAATCTACCTGTAAGATCTAGGGTTACTATTTGATACACACTCTAATCCTGGGATCAGGAACACACAGAAGAAGTAAAAAGAATAAAAATTTCAGATCAATTTTGATTACACACAGTAAGTTTTGTTCAGTAAAGTGAAATACAGGCTGGTTCACCAACCTTGAGTGTTTCTCAGGATCCCCAGACAAAAGGTGAGCTAACCAAAAAAAAGGATTTGCTGCCAAAAAAAATTAAACTGTGAAAGAAGATCTCAAATAAACCTGTGCCACCAGAAACCAGAAACAACAATATTTTCAAAATTTTCTTCTTAAAATCTAATTCTAACCCTGCCCTCTGTGAGTTTGAAGCCATTTCCCTTGTCCTGTCACTCCAGGCCCTTGTCCTAAGTCCCCCTCCAGTTCTCCTGGAGCCCCTTTAGGCACTGGAAGGTGCTCCAAGGTCTCCCCAGAACCTTCTCTTCTCCAGGATGAAGAACCTCAGCTCTCTCAGCCTGTCACAATATTCATTACATGCAGAGTTTTAAATTGGAAAGTCTAAGTGCTATAATCACTGCTGATTTTAGAGAACTACTTGTATTTCTAGTGGATCCTAACATAACCAAATAAAAGCTAATTTTAGCTTTTTACTCCAATTTTTCAAAAGCTTCTCTACTCACCAACACACAGTGATTTCCAAGATTCTTTATAACACTGTGAACAGTTCAGTACTGCTCACAAAGTGTACTTTTAAAGCTGCTAGGAAGGCAAAATAGTTTCTTTGCATTGTGTGTCCAGTTTTGACAGAATAATATAAAACAAATATAAAAATTATTAAAAGAAGAAGACACTTTTGCAATGGGATTACCTGAATGACATCAGTAACATCAATGAAGTTATTTCCTGGAATCTTTGTGTCTTCCTCTTCACTTTCTTCTGGACTCTTACAAAGACAGATTGCAGCTGTTAGGTATTTCATCTTGGGGGGGTGGAAATGCATTAGCAGAAAACCTCCATGACAAGAATCAATTAAATGACACCTTTTCACTATCCCAGGTTCCTCCAAGCCCCATCCAACCTGGCCTGGAACACTGCCAGGGATGGGGCAGCCACAGCTTCTGTGGGGAACCTATGCCAGGGCCTCAGCAGCCTCACAGACAAAGATTTCTCCCTAATATCCAATCTAAACCTACTCTCTGTCAGTTTGAAACCATTCCCCCATGTCCTGACTCTTGTAAATAGTCTCTGTCGTTCTTGTAGGGTCCTTTCAGGTACTGGAAGTACCTGAGTGAGGTCACCCCAAAGCCTTCTCTCCTCCAGGCTGAACAACCCCCAATTCTCTCAGCCTTTCCTCACTTCTCTAATCAACTTGCTGGGATGGAGTAATAGAATTTTAAATACAAATTTTAGTCCACCAGCTCTGTCTGATTCAGTGAATACCTGGATCACAGGATTCTGGAGGACCCAAACTCCTGAAGTCAGGAAAAGACAATGTACAATAACCACACAAAAATAATCACCAAGCCTTCACACACTCTGTCCTTATCACTCAGCACGCAGCAGTTACCCCCAGAGCTGCACAAAAACCTTCCCTGCTGCTCAGATCAAAACTAAATACACTTCTGAACAGTTGTAGGGAAAGAGAATTGAGTGGCCACTCCAACACCACAGGCTCCTGGGGCTCAGAGCCCACACCACTGACCACTCCAGAAGAGCCAAGCAACAGAGGGAGGGATGAGGAACATCCTCAGAACACTGAAGCCAGTGAAAACAAGACAGGCATGGGCCAGGAGGGATTATAATTCTTTCCAGGACACAAGAACACTGTTTTTCTTAGAGTTTTACCATGGTGATTATTTAATCTTGGCAGAAGAGCATCTTTCTACAATTTTTCATTTTCTTAAACAAATACCTTGTACTATAAATTCTTTAGAATAATTACTCAATTCTTCCCAGACCTGTCTCATTTCTCTAACTAAGGAAAGACAGTGAGAACTTTGCAGCAATTGAACATATTTTCCTTTTGAACAAGTCTGAATTCCCAGACAATCAGTACCTGTATTACAGCATCGACAGGAGGGAGCAGAACATCAGAGCCTGGAGGAAAGTGACTTACACTCCCACTGGCACTTGAGGCACTGTCAATATCAACATTTGGTAACACCTAGGACAGAAAAAAAAAGCATCAATATAAAAATCTATATATTAGCCTGGCTATTAGCATTGAACTTTACAGGGTTTTTTTTTTCTTCCACCTGCTTCTGAGCCACTAAAATTCTCCTTTCTCATGCCTCTATCTGATATCAACTTGGTTCTGAAAATCAAATTTCTGTAATGTCAAAAACTAACACCAGAAATAGTCACCTCTTCTCTTGCAGTACCTGGTTTGTCCTGTTCTCTAATTCCCTGACACTTTGTCTTGCAGAAGGTGTTTCTGTAATAATTACCTATAACAGTTAGAGGTGTGTTTGACCTGCAATTAGTATAAAAGATTACAATATAGTCTGTAATCAAGGCATGTCCATTACAGCATTAAAATCTGTTGTATTTCTGTTAAGAACCAAGATTTCAATGCTTCATTCCTTTGGGAAAAGAAAAATCACCTTCAATATTTAAGAAATGGGTGAAATAACAGCAAAATGCAGGTGGGTGGAATAAAGTGACACAGCAAGGGAACAAAGCACAGAACACTGTACCTGTGTTTAACTCTGAGCTCCATGAATCATTTGTGTCTGAAAGGTGTGTGGGGGAGTGTGTGCAGACTCAACAATTGGAATCCAAAACAATGAACATGTAAGAAACATTCACTCCCTTGACAACAGAAAAAATTAACACAACAAACCCCAACCCACAAGGTAAGGACTGCAAGGGTTGATTAATCAGGAGTGAAATCCTTGGGCTGACAATCATGCTTGAAACACAAATCTTAAAGGCCAAAGCAATCATCCAAGAAAACTGACATTTATGTTTATACTTCTTTTATTCCAAGTTTGTTCTGGCTCAAAAATCTCATTTAAAAAATAAAAAAAGAAAATGTGACATAGATTTTACAAATGCCCTGCATAGGTGACTTAGGGAAGAAACAGTTTTCTATTTTGGTCAAATAATAAAGATAATAGTTAAAACATGAATAAATATATTACTATGGCATGAAAACTGCTTGGCCCTTCCACTCCATATTTTTCTAATTCTTATTGAAAACCATCTATTGATGTCAAAGTGATGGATCAGGCAGCCTGTAGTCAGTAAAATAAACAAACAAATCATCATCACTCTTGACATGTACCTGCACAGAGAGCTGAGGTGGGTCCTTCTTCTCTGATCTCATCTCTACTATAGCTATATTTGGTTTTTTCACCTCGACTGGAGGCTTTGGTGGCACTTGAGGAAGGGAGGTTGTAAGTGTGATAGGATGAGGTTTATCTATCACTACCACAGCTGGCTGCACTAATGAGCTGCTGCTTTGGGTTTGACCTAAAGACAAACAACAAAAAAATACAATGAAAACTTCATATATCCATCTCCAAAGCCAGAAAATTAATAAATTAATTAAAATCATATTCTGTGTGCAATTACAGACCAATTAAAAAGCCCCCTATTAATATGAGCTAAACCACAGTAATTCACCAGATAATTTTAAGCTTTCCCAGCAGAAATTGTCAACTCAACGCTACCTGGTTTTAAAATTATTCACTTTTCTTGACTCTGGTGACATCTACTGCTGAAAACAAGAATTGTGTTTGCCATTCAAAAGCTACAGACCATCACACCCAAAGTATTACTACAGTTAGCATAACAACCCAGAATTTTGTCTGAGACAGCCTTTTAAAAAATAATTACCTTATTTCAATGCCTATAGAATACTAATCCTTCTCAAAATAAGCCCTATATAAAGGTTCTATTGAAAATCAAAAAATCCAGAAGTCATGAGAAGGAATTTACTGTGCTTGGCACAGTCCTGCTGAAATTGTTGGGCTGAAGTCATTGCAAATGTTGAATCCAAGGGTGAGTGATTCAGTTCCTGCTTACATGGATACCAAATTGAAAGAACATGGAGCTTAAAACCAAAATGAACCAAAAAAGGTACAGCAAAGCAATTGCTCTGTCAGGGTGTCAGCAGACATCCAGCACGAAGGATGAGGAAAACCAGAACATTTTCAACTGATCCCTCAGATTTCCCACGAGAAGGGCAGGTACAAATCTCATGGAATGATTTGAGCTGGAAGGGACCTTTGAGATCATCTAATTCCAACTCCCAAACCACTGACTTATGAAGAAAAAAGCTGTATTTCCATGGAACAGCAGAGATTACTCTGCACACAACCTTCTCCAGGTTATTTGCTCCTACCTAGTGGAATAGCCATGGGAATGAGCTGGCCTTCCAGAGGACCAGAGGCAGCAGGGACATCTTGGCTGGGGCTGAAGAAATACTGGCTGGGCTGCTGGGGAAGGGCAAACACAGGCTGCTTCTTCTGGGGGCTGCTGATGATCTTCCCTGTGTGAGAGGAGGTCTGGGTCTTTGCTGACTTCACCTTTGTGCCTGAAACAAGAGCAGATAAACTGCAGGTCACAATGAATGCACAAACACAGTGATAACACTGTACTGATCCAAGCCTTCCTATTGAATCCACACTGCAGATTTCTTTCCTGGGGGATGGAGGGAGTAGAGGGAGGGAGTCCCAAAGGGAAGAACCTGAAAGTGCTATAGGTAGATGACAGATGAATGTCTCAGTATTGGCTTCAATGAAGGAGTTAAAATTGCAATTATTAAGCTGAATCTAGCAGATAAGGACACAGAAACACCTTGGAAAGGACCAAAGGGCAGCAGTAAGTTGGAACAAAATGTGTGATTTAGCAGTTAAGAAGAAATCAATGATTTAAGTTTGAAATTTGGAACTGAATGTGTGATTTAGCAGCTAAGAAGAAATCCAGAACTTGGGCTTGAAATGCTGCCACAAAACTGACAGGTACTCAGAGGAACAGGTATAATCTGTAAATTCCTGGTTTAACAACTCAGTGCTACTGCAAAATCAGGCCACAGTTAATACCCAATAGTCTTGACTTCCATCATCAAGGAAACACTGATTTTTTGGTCCAGTTTTTCAAGTGTATTGTAAATAGCCAGCCAGAAGGAATTTATATGTAAAAATGGCTTAAGCAAAGAGCAGGGTCGAGCATTTATTGCAATGTGCATTTCTCACCATGCAACCATGCAAGGTCTTACTCAGCTTACAGCAAACAATGGATATTATTAAGGAAATTAGTTATATAAATGGATAAATACTGCTTTAAAATCCCCCCCCAAAAGTCAACAGTTGTCAATCAGGCAGAAGTGCTTCTACTGTCATTCTGTAGGTGTTAGGATAATGAATCTGGAAAAAAACATGCTGATAACCAACTTCATACCTTTATTAGAGCCAAAAAAATGTCATCTTACTCCCCTGTTGCTTCTAATAATCACCTCCCTGTACCTGCAGCCAGTTAACACGTGGCAACAAGCACTTTTTAGCTCTGCTCATATTTAGCAGCCTCCTAATTAATTGAAGAATGCAAGTCAGTGATTATAAAATACAGGGATAATAGAGATTGATAACGTGACTTTTGTCAGATGCAGACAAGGCAGGTGAGGCAGTTCACTTATAAAGTGATATTTTTGTACAAATTATGGGTTGTAAGTCTGGAAACAAGAACAAGTCAGAACTCCTCAGTGAGAAAATACAGGTCAGAGAGAAGCATCTCTAGAAAAGGGTTTATGGTCATGTTGGGGAAGCAATGGGATGAGAAATGCCTTGGTCAAAAGGATAAATGTAACCCTTAGAAGTCTGAGATGGAGCAGGAGATGACTTTAATGGATGATAACTCTGCAAATATTAAAATAGATTGGATATTAATAGGCACTCTTGATTTTTTAAAGGAAAAATCACCTGGAAACTGAAGTAGCTGTAATCTGAAGCCAAAACCTCACTACAAATCAGGTAATAAATCTGAAGTGTCCTGTTTGCTTTCGAAGCACAAGGTATTTTGTCATGGGAAGCAGCAGAATTTCTGCTGTCTTTACATGATGAGTTTGTGCCTTTCCACAAAGCACAGGTTAGCCAAAAAAACTGCTCTGCAGTCAGACAAATTACTGGACTCTGTAACATAAATAGATACAGTTCAGAGGCTTGTGATTTAGAAGAGGTCATACTACATGATCTAACAGTCCCCCTTGGCCTTGAACTTTTGAGTAAAAGCAGAAATTGGCAGCATATCTGTAATGCTGCCAACTTGTAAAAACAAGGTTTTCACAGTGAGAATGATTAAGTACTGTATACACACAGCACCTCATTTTAATTGCTTTCAACTTTTCATTTTTCCCTGCAAAGTTTATTTGCACTGGGCAGAAACTAGACATTTAATTAAACTTAGCTCTAAAAAAACAGTGTTTTACATGTATTTATCAGTTCACATTATGCAAGAAAACAACTTCAGCTTCTTTTTTTTTTCAGAAATGATCTCTTACTCATAAAAGTGTTACTTGAATTTTTTTCCTAACTTCCCATAAGAAACCAAGCATTAGTCACCATAGTTTATTTGCAAAGAAAATGGTTGAGAGTTATAAAATGACTGAAAAGAGACTCTCCAGATGGCCATTTCAGTCTTAAACAAACATCCTTATTCTAACACTAATTTAAAACAAGCTCAGTGGACTTCTCTAACAAAATAGAGTCATTTAACAAGTCTGGATTTTGCAGCCAGTCACACCCAAGGCCAAAGATTTCCAATAATTTTGAAGCCTTTATCATCACCTGGTTCATCAAGGCCAGGAAGAGGATCTGTGGGTGCCGATCTGTGAAGGGAAGAACTCACCATGCCTAATGAGAAAGAGATTTGTTTATTTACTTCTTTTTTTTATATATAAGAACCTGGTGCTTTAAAGTGCTCACTCAACCTTGGTGCATTTTATTTACACTCCTCCTATAGAGGAGCACAGATCTGTTCCCCATTTTATTATTTATACTTTGCTTTGCCAGAACAGCTTCTTCTAGAACAGCAGCCCCCAAAATGTCTGAACTGTTTTGTCTTCATGAGACCCATGTGAAATATCATGGGATATTTTTCCATTTTACTGGCAAGGTATAGGAAAGGACAAAAATGAAGCAGATTGACCAAGAGCCTTACCAAAAGACAAAGATAAATAATGCCAGTATCAAACAAACCTCAGTCTCAGTTAAAATCAGAAAGCTTGGGAATAGGATATTCATTGGAGTGCTGCTCCTTTACACAACATGCAAAAAATTCCATTTTTCCCTGAGATAAGAACACAAGGGGGTGTCTTATTTTATTTATTCTCAGGATAGAGACAAAACCATAAATTCCCGTAACTCCAGCCTGCTGTTAAATAGAGAAACAAATCTGATGGTGGCTTTACTGCTGCAAACACAAGTTTTGCTCTGCAGCATGACTTCATGGCTTGGAAGGGAAGCACTCTGGGGAAAGGCTATCCAGAGTTCACTGTGTTTTCCAGCAAAGAGCTTTGAGGCTGTTTGTCACACACAGGAGCTCTGGAAGGTTGAAGGCAGCATTGACCCAGTGCAGTTTTTCCTTTTATTTCTATTTGCCTCCAACAGAAAAAAAAAAAGCTGAAGCACAGGAGCAGCTTGTTCCAAGTGCACAGAACCTGCACCTTTCCCTTCCACTGACACCACTGAATTCAACTGGTGGTTTCAAATGATCAAATGACCTATTTGTTATAATTAGATTGGGCAGGAGGGGCACTCTTTCTGCCACTTTACAAGATATTGTTTCTGGAATGATGAAATTGGCCTCCCTGGAAAGGTTATGAACTTCTGTAAAGGATAAGAGCCCAATAAATAGAGAAGAAAATTCATTTAGGACTCAGCCAAAGTAGAACTGCTGATTAAATATTTTTAAAGAAGTGCCTGTTCTCAATCCAAATCTTAGTGGTCACTGTATCACTGTTATTACTAAGTGCTTACTAGCACACATTTAATCCAGAAAGATCTATACAGAATAGATTAAATTATAGGTGTACTGCACAGCCAATAGTCAAGTCCAGTGATATGTATCATGCTTCAAATGAGTATACCAGAGGATACACCATTTTCACCACAGAAAAGACATTCAAGAGAGGGCAAACAAAACACCTAAGTCATAAGGCTGGTAGTTTTCATGTAGCAAGGTCTCACCTTTTAAAAAAATAGTGAGTTTTGAAAAGTTTTCTAGTTGTTTTTTTGTTTTGTTTTGGTTTTGTTTTTTGTTGGGTTTTTTTGTTTGCTTGGGGTTTTTTTGCCAGGGTTATAACCCACATTTTCCATGAGGGTGGTGAGAATTGTGAATCCTTTGTACCAATAACATTTTCTCTTCACAGATCACAGCTGGGCTCCAGAGCACAGGTAAGGAAAAGTGCCATAAAGTCCATGTCAGGCCAAACAAGAGATTCTTGTACAATTTTGAGCACTTGCCCCTGTGGATGTACATCATAACCACAGAAGGGTTTGGATTGGAAGGAACCTTCAGGATCAATCAGTTCCAGCCCCCTGCCATGGGCAAGGACACCTTCCACTAGGTTATGCAGTAATATTAAAATAATAATAATAATAATAATAATAATAATAATAATAATAATAATGTAAAAAAATCCCCAACCTCAAACCCCAGCAGTGCCTGCCTTCAGAGACACAGATATGTTTTCCACCATCCATTGCAATAACCTAAAATCATGATTTCATCAAGTGACTGGCTGCCTCCTGATGTTAATCTCTCGTGTTTCACACAGAATGTAAGGCTTTGACAGCTGTAATAAAAACCCAGGCAGCATTTTTAAACCTGGCATTTAAGACTGCATCAAGTCTATTTTCTCTGCATGGGTAACAAGAGCCTAAGTGCAAGAAGTGTGGAGGAAGCCAGTTAATATTTTTCCATGGATGCACATCCTATTAACTCCATTGTGCCCACCATCACTTTTTAACCACCTCCTCCTCTGAAGCCTCTCTCCCATCTCCACATTTTCCTCTCATCATTATCTTTTCTCATGTCATTTGCTCACTTTCTCCCCAGTAAAATGATCCACAAAGGGTTTCTTTTTGAAATACCAGTTAAAGATTATTCTTAGTTTTTGTATTAAGAATGAGGTAAGTTTTGAAAAGGTAACTAGGAAATAAAACAGATTCAATTAAAACATTAGTGTTTACTGACTCTAGATGAAGTTGATCTACACTGACCTGTGTCAGGTATCATATAGTGTTCCTTTGGAATTATTTTTACACATTTTTAATAAGTTAGAAAATTAATGCCCTCTTATCCTAACACTTTGCCTACAAAACTAATGAATAGAATTCATTATTAATCAACTAATAACCTTTATCAATTAAATAATCTTAGCAAGCTATCACAGAAAGGAATTCTACTCTGCTTATAACTCTAACTGGATGAAGAACAAGGAGTTACTTGCACTCAGTGAACTTTACCAATGATTCTGATTACATCTTTCAATATTTACAAGCTCACAGATTGTCATCTTCATGCTCATGTATTTAATCTTTCATATTTCAACTGATGCATTAGAAACAGGAAATTAAATATCAGGCTTCCTTCAGTTTTCAAGTCTCAGTACATTTCTGAACTCTGAATGAATTACATATTTAAATGAAAAATCACTGGATAAACATGACACAAAAAATACAAGTCCCAGTGACCTTTATATCAAAAATTGACTTCGTTTTTCAACACACTCAGCTGTGATTAATTTTAGCAACCCAGCTCATTAAATCTTGGACAACATACATACATACTAATAATAAACAATAATATACATACTAATACATTTAACATATTTAGAAATAAGTATTTATTTGACAATCTAAAATAAGTGAGAGACACATTAAGCTGAGTTGAAAAATTTCTGGTATTTTTTAGTTTTGAAAAGAGGATCTTAAATAGAAATAAACTATTTCAAATGGACAGGACCTACACCCACCATCTAGTCCAACTGCCTGACCACTTCAGAGCTGACCAAAGGTTAAATGAAGAGCATTTTGCAAATGTTTCTGAAGCCCTGACAAACCTGAGGCAGTGACCACCTCTCTGAAAAGCCATTGCAGTTACTTAACCTTTATACTGAAGAGCAGATGAACTACAATTAACAGATCCATTTCCACAAGGAATTCCTGGTAGAAAACCTGGGAAGGAAGAACACCTTGTTCCCCATCAAAGAATCCCTTACCTCTAACAGTCTCTATCAGCTTGGGTCTGAGAAGTTTGGATTTGGGAGAGGGAGAGTTGAATCTCAGGTAGGGTCCTTTTTTAAGTGTGCTACGGTGGCCCTGGTAAATGGGCTTGCCATAAACCTGGGACAGATCATCTTCATTTTGGAGCAGTGCAGTTCCACCTACAGCTCCCTGATGGGACAACAAAAAGGGAAAAAAAAAGTAGTTTACAATTCTTCATTTATGTAAATTGGAGCAGGACAGAGCTACTGCTTTCATTTGAATTGAAACCTGCACACACAATTTTTCATGTCAATACTGAACAGTTTTTTTCCAGAAAAAAACCAATTACTTGGCAACTCACATCTGTCCTTCTTTCTTTGCTCTGCACATTTTCAGAGAAGTAAGTTCTAAACTTCTGTTTCCTTGTGTTGTCTTCCACCTGCTTCTGCAATGGTTTAGGTGCAGATAAAGGTTTTTTTGTCAAACATCCTTGGATGCTTTGAGTTCTCTCTTTAATTTCTTTCTTGGTCTTCACAGCCTTGAGGTTTTGAGCTTTCTTATTCCATGGGGCTTTTTGATCGTATTTCCCCTGTTCTGAATCATTTCTTGCCATTTCAGTCTAAATAGAAAACATAAAGGTAATAAAAGGAGATTTTTATCTTCAAGGCTATCAGCAGAGTGTGTGAATAATTCTGAAGCTCTGAGAAAGGGCCTGTTTTTCATTTTAGCCAGCAACTGAGACCATGGATTTTCATTATACAACCACAGTTTTAATACAGAGGTAAATATTTTATTATAGCTTTACTGCATGGGAGTAATAATAGGCAGCTTTCTCATGTTTTCAAGGGCTGAGTAAATCACTTTAGTGTGGACAGATGGAAAAGCTTTAACACAAAAATGTTAAGTCATTTTTCCAGCCCTACCTGGATTTCCTCACTGATTGCCTTGATCCACTCATCCACAGTCCTTCGGATACGAATCTCTTCCAAGACATCTCTGAAACAGGAGGAAGAATCATTTTTAGGTCAGTGCTTCTCAAATTGCACAGATTTGTTCCTGGGAAAGTAGTGACCTTTAAATGCTCCAAAAAGAGAAGCCCAGAACACAGAGAGTGAGATTCTGCACCTCTGCACTCCCCAAAAGACACCAAGCAAAAACCATTGAGAGTCTCAACCCCAAATCTGTTGTCACACGATGCCACCTGCAAAGCTCATTCCCTGCTGGTAAATACTGACATTATTACAAGTCTTTTAGGAATAAGATGCAGCCATGTGTCACTCCCTACTTTGATCACAACTGAAAAAAAACCAAGAAAACAAAAATATTCCAACTTAACAAAAAAAGATGACAAATTACTACATCCTCTAAAATATAATGAGGGCAGGTTATATGCCTAAAAAAAATCCCTTAAAGCAAAAGTTCAAAAGCCAAAGATCCGTTGTGAGGTGATTAAATTCTGTAAATTTGCAGGCTTATGAAGCCTCTTCTAGCTCTGAATAATTCAATTAGGCTTCAATTTTCTTATTAATGCAAGTTGGTATGGAAACAGTTGACAGCAGAGCAGTTTGTCCAACTGATAAAGACTCAGAAATCAGATTTAGGCACCTGACAAAAATCAGTTCACACCACAAGGGTCAAAAAAAACATCTGAATTTCAAGAATCAGACAATGATTGCTAGAAGCAGTCAATAAATCCTTTTTGCAGGGAAGAGCACAAGTTCCTCAATGCCCAGATTTGGAAACATCAATGTCCCAAAGCACTGAACTGTAGGGTCTGACCTGTTTGTAGCCAAGGAGTTACTGATGGAATACAGAGCGTCTCCATCTTTTGCATGAGTAACAGCTTCCAGATTCTCCTCAAGGACTTTTTTACTGTTTTGCACTCCTCTCAAAGCCTTTTCAGCATCTGTCAGGATAGACCTTGGCACTTCAACCTTTTGAAGGATGGACGGTTTGTCGAGCAGACCATGTTCAGGAGGATCAGGTGCACTTTTTTCAGGAGGATTTTTTGACTAAAATTGAAGCAGAACCTTTAGCTTTTAATCAGAGATTGTAATTTCCTATTAACCTGTTATCACATCAATGCCATCATATGAAATACTGCCCATGAGCACTATCAGCAACTTCAAGAATGTTCATTATGTTGCAAATATATTAAGAGAAGTGAAAGACATCCATAAGATCTCAAAAGGAAGATGATGTGAAGTATGAGAGGCAATGCTAATGAGGCTAATAATAAGCATGTGAAAAGATGGCAATTAGATACATGAAGTAGCACAAGCAAATCTCTCCATGTAACAGTAATTAAATATAATTAAGAGTCTAATAAAAGCCCAAGTCCTCTAAATAGATGCACTTGTTTGGCATCAATCTACCCCCAAGAAACACCAAGCAATACTTGTAAAGTTTCAACAAGATAAATCCCCCAGCAGCCCCTTAATCCTCTTTCACTTTTACTCATTTTCACTTTTCAGAAGGAACAATGAAACCTCTCACTGTGCAGAGCCGTTTTACAAAGATAAAAATCGAGCATAAATTAGCTGTTAAGTACAAAAGAAAGGGACACAAACACAGGAAACAAGTGCTCACATTCATTCTCACATTTCTGAGGAAAAACGCAGAGGCCCATGAAAACTTCATTAAAGAGTAAAAAATTTTAAAAGTGATAAATGTACATTTTAAAAAAGGAAAAAACAAACCCTCAAACCAGAACTAAATACACAGACTTGAGTAGACTGTGAAAACATCAACTGAATGAACAGAAACAAAATAAAAATCTCACAGATCACAACTCAGTTTTGGTTTTAGAGCTACTGTTTTGTTAAATCAGAATAAAACAAAAGTTTGTGTTTGAACAGATGTACTGCCACAATGCCATAACAAAACGGGAATCAACACACTGATCCCATGACCTTGATTTTGGCCTGGTGAGAAAAATACACCAAAATTTTTATCAATTTTATATAGGCTTTCATTTTAAAATGAAACTTTTGGACAAATATTAACTCAATAGGACAGGTAAAATCTGTGAGAAAAGGTAAGAACTACAGATATATGACCAATTGTAAAATGTAGACTTGGTAGTGAGACCCAGATCATGAAATGGTAAGTGGGTCTGTTAAATATATAAAAAATGCTGGTAGGAGCAGCCTACCCTGTGCCAGTCTGACACAGCAGCTTCCTGCCTGACATTATCCCCTCCAGGGATTTACTAAGACTGAACCAGACAGAGTAATGCGATCTGTGCAAGAGAAAGCCTTTAACAAACACCCAGGTGTGCAACAGGCAGGCTGTGGCATTTCATTGCAAACACATTCCAAACTGCTTCAGCATTAGACTGTTTTATACAAAACTCACAAATAAAAAAGACAAAAAAATTCAAAGAATACCTTAATAATGTCCTTCGCTTCAGATTTCAATGGATTTGCTCCCTAAAAAGACAAAAGATGAGCTGTTGGAACTTTAAAGTAAAACGCACAGGAGATAAACCCACAAAAGAAAAACATAAAAATTTCAAGGTATACCTTAGTAACATCATTCACATCAGACTTCCATGGACTTGTTCCCTAAAAAGACAGAAGAAGAATTGTTGGAACTTTCAGGTAAAATGCATAGGAGATAAACCCACAAAAACCATAAAAATTTCAAGGTATACCTTAACAACATCCTTCACATCAGATTTCAATGGACTTGCTCCCTAAAAACATAGAAGAGCTGTTGGAACTTTAAGGTAAAATGCACAGGAGATAAACCCACAAAACAAACCATAAAAATTTCAAGGTATACCTTAATAACATCATTAGTGTCAGATTTCCATGGACTTGCTCCCTAAGAAGACAGAAATAGAGTTGCTAGAACTTTAAGGTAAAATGCATAGGAGATAAACCCACAAATACCATAAAAATTTGAAGGTATACCTTAGTAACATCATTCACTTCAGATTTCCATGGACTTGCTCCCTAAAAAGACAGAACAGCTGTTGGAACTTTAAGGTAGAATCTATGGGAGATACACCCACAAATGACACACAGAGAAAAATTTCAATGCATACCTTGATAACATCATTCACATCAGATTTCCATGGACTTGTTCCCTAAAAACACAGAAGAGCTGTTGGGACTTTAAGGTAAAATGCACAGGAGATAAACCCACAAAAAAACCATAAAAATTTCAAGGTATACCTTAATAACATCATTAGTGTCAGATTTCCATGGACTTGCTCCCTAAAAAGACAGAAGAAAAGCTGTTGGAACTTTAAGGTAAAATCTATAGGAGATACTGGATCAGTTTCACTGGCCACAATGAATTCCTTGGGTTAGAGCACCACCTTCTGTTCTCAGCTAATTCAGACCTTTGCTTTATGACAGAGCTGATATATAATTTACCAAAAAATTTATCATTATCTTACTCTACTAACCTCTCAGTGATGAGGAGTCAATACCTAAATGTTTAATTGACCCAACTCTCCATTTGTCATCACACCTCTGTCTTTCTACTGACTTTTTTCATGAGAGAAATTTCATATCATTTCTGTAACTGTGTCTTTCTCCAATTCCTTATCCCATCTCGTCTTGTTCTGTTGCCTGTACTAAGGTATGTTACTTGTTCAAGTTTTTAGCAATAGTGGAATATAATAGAAAATATTTGCAATCTCAGTGGGGCACAAGGCACCTGTTCCATCTCCAGTAAGAACAGTTAAATGTAAAATCCACAAAGTGTTACAAAACCTATAAAAAATGCATCAGCCATGCTGTAAGAGATGACAAATCAAAGCTGCAATTTTCCAAGATACAGCAACAAAAACCAGACAGGCAAGACAAAATATTTTTAGGGATATATCCACTTGAAACTTTCGACTATAGAAATGAACCAAAGTTATTAAATTTCAAGCCAATTCCTAGAGGTGAATTTTCAAGCTTTTCTTCTTTCTCACTGTAGATATTGACAAGGACAGAGAGGTGGAACCAGAAATGGCACCAGGTTAAGAGATAAAAGCCTCACTTGTCAAAAGCTCCGTGTTGCCAGCACAGAAGCTGATCTTGTACCCAAAGGTACAAAATCATTAGCACAAGAAACAGCACAAGGATTCTATGCCAGGCAATTCCTTGGAAACAGCACTCAGTACAAAAAGAAGTGGCAAAATGAGAAAGGAAATGCTTAAATCATCCCTTAAAGCTGAGATAACTGGAGATAAATGAACACTGTTCTTTCCCAAAAGGGAAAATTACATCAGCTCTGTAGGTCTGCAGAGAACAGGCACTGAAAAGTTTAAAGTATCCGAAAGTTTAAAACAAACAAATAAACAAACCTCTTTTTTTTTCTCTTTCTGTTCATCCTTCTCTCTCACCTATTTTATGTCTGGGACAATGGCAGTCAGTCCATTGCACACCCAGAGCATTATTCAGGCTCAAAGCTCTTCCATACACAGAGATTCCAATATTTCAATTTATTGTAAACAAATGTGGATCTTTTTATAGGTGTAAAAAAAAGAGCAACACTTTTACTGATAGCAGACCTCTGTGTTTTTCCCCACGATTTTAACTCCTCTTCTTCAAACCCCTGCCCATTGTGATCAGACTGAATTTACCTGCAGAATGTTGTGCATTTCTCTTCTCAACTTGCCAAGATCTTGAAGTAAATCATCTGCTTTTTGCACTGTTTTCTCGATTGAACGGTAGCTCTCAAAAGGGTTTGAGCTTGCACGCAAAGCTTTGTGTCTGAGGGGAGAAACACTCCTGGTTACAGCTCTCATGGCTCCTGAGGTGGCCCAGCAAAGGATTCAACTCTGAAACCAAGTGGGAATTTACAGTGCAAGAACCAAACCTTCAGATAAACTGGAACTTGCTTTGGCATCTGAAGTTATACTGAGGTTATTGGGCTTTCTCTGTTTACCACTTAACACTTTCAGCTGTATCCTTTTATTTTCAATCGTGAAATTACATCTAATGGAGCAACATTTAAACTTTGGGTATCTTTCCATTTGAAGCAATTAATATTTTTGTGCCCACTGTTCTAAATTAGACAGCACATATGAGCAGCTTCTCACTGCATCAGTGAAATTATAACTTTACATTATTGCCTGGGGAAAATATGCTTCAGATATTGGTGGCTAAGAAGATTTTTTCATCCATTTTAAATCTTGGGAATTGACCTAAACCTGCTCTGACACAGCTCCAGCTGTTCCCTCAGGTCCTGTCTAAATTAATGCAAAAATAGAAATACTCCAGCACAGCTGTGCCAGACTCCAGGACCACACCAGTGACTCTGTTACACCATCACTGCCCAATGCACCTCTCTCAATTTCATTAAAACAGACAGAAATTCTTCCCCATTTTTGGATTGTTTATCCACCTGTCTCTCACAGAATGCCTGCTCCTCTCATTGCTGCTCAGTGCTGTCTTCTTGGAAGATTCCATTTGCTTCACTGATATTTCTTGAGAATTCCAAACATGAAATGAAGCAGAAAAAAAAAAAAAAAGAAAGTTAAGTTAGTTCAATATATTTAATATTTTCTTTTCCTTTCCAGGTATTTCACCATTATATAATACTCACCAAGGAGAGTAAAATATTTTTTTAATTTAAATATATAGATCTATTTCAGATAAGGCAAGTCACTTAAAACCACTCAGACTAATCTGTCTTTCTGAGATTGCTTTAAATTAGCAAAGCTAGATGGAACTGGGATGGCAATGAACTGAGTCACTGAGAACAAATCTGTGACATTATGGACAGAATGGTTCTTCTTTTGCCTTATTTCATTTATTCCTGGAGCCATTGAACAATAGGAATACCTGACAGCATTGTAACAGAGACAGAACCTGATCAAAAACAGTAAAATTATTTACATTTAATTTACAACTGCAGCTGTCAATATAATAACCCAGAGACCTTGAGGACCCATGAAAAAATAAAATAAAAATTCAACTTAACCAATGATAATGACAAAGTTATTAAGTAGCTCCCCAGTTTTACATTATTCTGTCTAAGCTTCCTGAAACTTGACTTTCAAAAAGTATTTCAGTGAGCAGACCTGCTGAAACTCTATAGATTAAATCAGCACTGTCTTTAGGTCTTTATTACTTATGAGTCAGTGACTTATACACAGAACTAACCCTTCCCAACTGTAGATTCCAAATATTCTGAATAAATGCATTTAGGTGCCAGCAACCCAACAGAAAAGGTGACAAAAGGTGAGGAATACACAAAGTAACCACCAGGCCATATTAGTTAGGCCAGTGGAGGACAATACCTTCTCTTGTAGGTTTGAGAATATTTTCTTTTTTTACTAGAGAGTTTTCTTTCTCTGAGATTTTTGCATTTTTGGGTACAGGTTCTGGAGCATATCTTCGAGGAACTGGTGTGTTTAGAGGAGATTTTTGTGCATGAAGCCCAAGACTTGGAAAATGGCTTGAATATGCTGCAGGGAAAAATAATAAAAAAAAAAAAGTTATTTAAATGTTAATAATTTTCTTCAAAGGAAATGGTATCATAGAATCACAGAATGGGTTTGGGTTGGAAAGGAACTTAAAGATCATCCAGTTTCAACCCCCTGCCATGGGCAGGGACACTTTCCACTATCCCAGGGTGCTCCAAACCCTGTCCAATCTGGCCTGGAACATTTCCAGGGATGGGGCAGCCACAGCTTCTCTGGACACCCTGTGCCAGAGCCTCACCACCCTCACAAGAATTTCTTCCTGGCATCTAATTTAAGCCTACATTCCTTCAGTTTGGAGCCATTCTCCCTTGTCCTATCACAACTTGCCCTTGTAGATTCTAGGGAAAAAAAAAATCTAGAAAAAAACCCCCATGCCAGGTCTATAAATTCTTCACAAAAATGGAAAGCATTACTGCACTAGTTAAGTAAACAGGAAGAAAATTTCAAGGGATAAAAAAATTCCCCAAAACCCAACTGTAGCTCATCACAGGCTTCCACACAGATTATGTCTCAATAAGATTATTTTAAGTCCAGGCCTCTCCTGGTGCAGACTTAATAAATCAAAAGTCTCGCTTTAATTTAAACTGGAAGATACTGGAACATCTTCAGAATGTCACAAAAAAATATAAAGAGCATTGGGCAACAAAACAAATTACACAGAAGAAACGTTTACTACCCATTACAGATGTGATGCACAATCCAATAGGAATGGACACAAAATTAATGCAAAACTAACAGTGAAAATAAGACAGTAAGAATTTGTCTCCACCTTGGACAGACGCAGCACTGGTAGGGAATAAACTCCTGTGAGATGAAGGTGCTTCATTAGTGAGAGATCTGTGCTCTGGCTTCTCCCAGCGGCCTGTCAGGGGCCCAGGGGCAGGACTCTGCTGCAGGCCACGGCTGTTCACTGCAGAGCTGATGAGGTGGGACTGGGAGACAGAATTACAGAGTATTTCTGGTCATTCAAATACAGAATTCTTAAGGCTGGAAAAGATCTTTAAAAATAAGGAATCCAACTCTTCTCCCAGCACCACCGTGGTCCCCACCAAACCAAGTCCATCCATGTTTTCTGAACACTTCCAGGGATTGTGACTCCACCACTGCCCTGTGCATCTTCCAGTATGTCTGAGCACATTCTTCAGTGAAGAATTTTCCCTTAATACCAAACCAAAACATACCCTGGTACAACTTGAGGCATTTGCCCTTGTCCTGTCCCTGTTTCCTGGGAGCAGAGCCCGACCTGCACCAGCCCCACCCTCCTGTCTGGGAGTTGTGCAGAGCCACAAAGTTCCTCCTGAGCCTCCTTTTCTCCAGGCTGAGCCTCTTCCCCAGATCCCTCAGCCTCTCCTGGGGCTCCAGACCCTTCCCCAGCTCCCTCAGCCTCTCCTGGGGCTCCAGACCCTTCCCCAGCTCCACTGCCCTTCTCTGGACATGTCCCAGCCTCTCAGTGTCTTTTTTGTTGTTGATGCTTTCACTTTCTTTGATCCACTTCCACTGAACCTTCTTTCTTTCTAATACTAAGAAACAATCTATATTATTATAAAATTAACACTGAGAAACAGAAGAAATTATTAACCTGAAGTTTCTGCCCTGTGACTTAGATACCTGAATATTCATTTGCTGCTCCTGTAGCTTTTCCAAGTGCTGAATCCTTTGCACCATGAAAGCATTCATCTGTTTTTCAAGCTCTCTGACTCTCTGGTGGTAGTGGGGCTCCTCATGTTGGGCCTTCACACTTGTCTGTTGTTCAGACATTCGCTGCAGTTGCCTGTCTGTCTCCTGCAGTTTCTGGACCAGCTCTGAAACTGAGTTCACTTTTGCTTCCAAATCATTTTGAACCTACAAAAAAGGATTAAAAAAAATAAAAAAGGAAGAGTGGAAAAAAAAGCATTATTGCAGAAGATGTGAGAGTATGAAAAGAACAAAATATCCTTCACAGAATCCTGGCTTTGCATCCCCAAAAGAAACAAAATTCTATTTGGTGGTTTAGCAATATTGTGAATTTCCAATAGATAAATCAAATGTCCTCTGTCTTCTGCCCATTTAGTTAAACCCAAATTATTTCCCTGTGGTACAGTGGTCAGTGAGTGTGAGATGACAAACACACAAAGCAGTGAGCAGACACACTCAGCCTCTCTGGAGCTACTATCAACAGCTTCAGGCTTGTTTGGAACATTCACTATTTTAAGACGACAAAGAGCTGCTCCTCTCATTAGCTGCCCACTGACCTTGAGGAGTGGAGCTGCCGTGGCAATGACAGCAGCAGCAGCTGCTGCAATGGTTGTTGCAGAGTCAACATCCCTGGCTGCTGACCTGGGGCTACCCCCAAGACTTTCCCTTTTGTCTGTGAAGGCATTTCCCAAGAGCTGCACCTTCACCTCCTTAGGGACAGGAACGTTCTGAATCCTGTAAAAATAAAGAAATGTCTGTAAACAGAATTGTCTCCATATCTCCTCAAAGGAACTGTTTTCCCACACACAGCATTGATATCACTGTGGAAGCTTTTCTCCTGGAAGTTTTGACACAAGATACTCTAGGGAATAAAATCAACTGAAAACACTTTCATACAGAAAAAGAACCTTGACAGGGAACAGTAAAAAACACTTCTTTACCAGCGATGCATTTTGGCAAAAAAACTCAAGTGGTGTAGTTGTACAGAAATAGAACAGCTCAGACACCAACAACAATTCACACTTACTTTTGCATTAATACTGCTCTCAGAGCTTCTTTCTGGCCAGTAGCATACTGAGAAATCAAAACATAATCTGTGGGGAAGGACAAACATCCTTTGTTGAGATAATTGGCATGAAATGTCTATTATCACAGGTAGAGACTAAGTATTATTTCAATATATTTAATTTTGCTGTGAAGAATCTGTTGTCTGCAGGAACCACATCATCTATTGCAACAACAAATTGCTTCCTTTCAGTAAGCAGAAAACTTAAATAATGGTAAGAGTAAGAGCAGGCTTCATTTAACACCATTTTTATAGCACTGAATGCTGGTATCCATAAAGTCCATCAATGGTGAGTAAAGTCTCAGTGGTAACTCAAGCTCAGACAACACAGTCAATAAAATGCTGCAAATTCTGACTTGAAAAAAATTTAATTGAGAAAATGAGAAAACCTCATTCTCCTGCCATCATCATAAATTACAACTAATTTTTTAAATAGGTGCAAATCATGCTAAAAGGATTGCAGGCTCTCCCCCACTCAACTGTTTGCTGGGCAGAGGAAGCAAAGGCTGGTAAGTCAGGTAGCTGCTGCCTGTGAGTGTAAAAGTATTGATTTTTGGTCTTAACTAGGGTATTGATTTGTGTTTTTTTTTTTCTCCTCTACACAGCTCCAGACATCCAAGAAACCTGCATAAGTGTGTTTTCTTTAAAAAGCCTTCACTTCCCAAAATCTGATTGAAATTGGCAGATTCAGGAATTAAAAGAAAAGACATTGAATCTGTGATTTCCTAGGATTCTTAAGGATTAGAAATACACTTTTTTTGGTACAGGCTGCTTGAAGAAAAATATGCCTTTGTAGTACAATAATTCACAAGAAAATGGATCAAAACAAGCCCCTTCCCTAAACTGTATATTCAAAGACATGAATAATTTGGTTAATAAGAGGAATCGCAACATTGTGGCACACTAGCAGAAGTCCCACCCAGTTAATTAAAAGAATGTAATGCCAGCAAGAATGGGGTAAAATTTGCAAAAATTCAAGAATGTTTGCTACAATTATCACCTTTTTATCAAAGCAACTTTTGAATATTTTCGCTCTGAAGTTTCTATAATGAAAAAAAAACCAAAACTAAAAGCTCCCTTTAATTTCCTTTAATTAATCAGTCTCCTTACAAAAAAAAAAAAAAAAAAAAAAAAAAGGGTGATTTTTGTGTTTTACCTTCAGGTCTTCTGCTGTATTCCAGCAGCAGTGAAGGATCATCTTGTGCTGCAGCTTCTCCAGGATAACGCTTCAGAACAAGAGAGAAAAAAGGGGAGATCAAAGCCTCTGCCAACAGCAGCCCAAATTTCAGAGGCAGATGGAACTGCTGAGCTCACAAATGGAACCATTTACACACAGGTCTTGGCACAAAAGATGTGATGACCTGTCCCACAGAAGGGTCTGGACATTGCTGTCAAGAAACTCACAGGGCATTTTAGGGACTAAAACCCCACAAACACAATTCAAATTAAAACCACATATTCTAAAGGCTAAGTAAGTTTATTCTCCACATCTGTGGCCAAAGAAGTTATAGTGAAACTATTCCTGCTTAAGCTCAGAGAAGTTGCTAATCTTGGACAGTTCAGGATTGCTCAGACACAGAGAATTGAGCACTGCTGACACTCACTGTTAAATAAAACCCCTAAAAACATCAGCAATAAAACCACCTCAACAGCAACTCAAGAGAGGAAAAGCAGCTGCACAGTTGTGGTCCAGAAGCTGAGCCAGAATCTTGTGCTGCTTTTAGAGGAGCTACAGCTTTTTGAGGAAAAAAGAGTTCTCTTAGCTCAGGACTTGCAGGAAGGAACAGCAACTTTTCTTACCATTTGGGATAAAAACATGGGCTCTGAATTTTCGACTGGAACCAGACATTTGGTGCTTAGGACTCCTAAAATAAAAGCAGTTTTACTGTGGTCAGAATCATTTGTGGTGCATTTCCTGCACAGCTCCACATTTCCCTCATCTCTGAATCCCTAAACACCACAACTCCCACAAACGACCACAGGGATTGAGCTGAAGCTTAAAACCATCAACACATTCTGTGAGTGTGAATGAAAAATTTGATTTACAGCATGGGGAAACCTCTAAAAAACCATTACTAAATATCCTTTAAACAGGGGATGTTTAACAGGGATTCAGTATTCTTGCTGCCATGGAGAGAGGGACAACTTCCACTATATCCAGGCTGCTCCAAGCCTTTATCCAGGCTGGTCTTGAACACTTCCAGGGATGGGGCAATGTGTGCCAGAGCATCACCAGCCGGCACAACTCACTTTTAACGTGCAAAACAGTTTGGGAAAATGAAGATTCCTTAATTACAGAACTCCTGGGAGTCACCCCTGCATTTCTTGCTTTCAATTGTTTGAGTCTTTGCAGCAGCTTCTCACGCTGCTTCATGTAAACAATATTGTGTTCTTAGAATTTATCAGTATGTTTTGCATTCTTGTTCTCTGAGAGGAGAACTTGACTGATGGTCATATTGACCAATGGAGTCAGGAGGTTGTGACCTCCTTGGGCCAATCTGGGCCCTCTGTACAAAATGTATATAAGCTTTTGGAGTCAGATAATAAAGCAGCCTTCCATGTTTGACCCTGCCGTCCTCTGTGAGGGTCCACACCCACATCGCAACGTGTTGCGCCTCTAAGGGCAGGGGTAACTCCTGGGTGGCTGAAGGAGCCTCTCAGCTCTTCCAGCACAGGAAGGCGGCGGTGTCCTGGACGCACCTGTTGGGGGCTCGGGGGAGCCGCGGGCTGTACCTGTCCCTGCCCAGGCCGGGGCCGGGAGGGCTCGGGCGGTCCCGTCCGCAGCCAAATCCCCCGGGCAGGGCGAGCCCCCGGCGCGGAGCTGCGGCACGGCCACGGTCACTGCGGGCCCCCCGGGCGGGCCCGGCTCCCTGCGCACCGCCGTGGAGCGGATCAGCACATTGCCCGGCGTCAGCCCGCCCAGGGAGTCCTGGCTGTCGCTGGACGTGCTCTCCGCCTCCATGGAGAGACTCTGAGGGCTCGGCTGAGGGGCTGTGCAGGCTGAGACACCGGCCTGAGGGCTGCGGGGAGCGGGTCCTTCCACACCGCGGGGACGGCCCGAAGAGAGCCCCGGTCCCGCTGGCCCGGCCCCGATCCTGCTATTCCAGCGCTATCCCAGCCCCGGTCCCGCTATCCCAGCCCCGATCTCAGCCCCGATCCTGCAGTCCCAGCCCCGTTCCCGCTGTCCCGGCCCCGTTCCCACTATCCCAATATCGCTCCCGCTATCCCAGCTCCGATCTCAGCCCCGTTCCCGCTATCCCAGCCCCGGTCTCAGCCCTGATCCCGCAGTCTCAGCCCTGTTCCCGCAGTCCCAGCCCCGTTCCCCCTATCCCAGCCCGGTTCCCGCTATCCCAGCACTGATCCCAGCCCCGATCCCGCAGTCCCAGCCCCGATCCCGTTAGCCCAGCCCCGATCTCAGCCCGGTTCCCGCAGTCCCGGCCCGGCCGGCGGCACCGGAAGCGCGCGGTGCCATGGCCACGGCGTACCTTCAACCGGCGTCCGGCGGGAAACGCGGGGTCCTCCTTTCAACGGCGTCCGGCGGGAAACGCGCGGCCCGAAGAGGGTAAATCGGGCGGGGCGGGTCCGCTCGCGGCCGATTCCGCCGGTCCGTGGCGAATCTGTGGTGTCCCGGACAGGGCAGGGCGGGGCGAGGCCCGTGGCGAATCTGCGGTGTCCCGGGGCAGGGCGGGGCGAGGCCCGTGGCGAATCTGCGGTGTCCCAGGGCGGGGCGGGGCCTGTGGCGAATCTGCGGGGCCCGTGGCGAATCTGCGGGGGGCGGGGCCTCCCGGTGCACGCGCGCGCGTGGCGAATCTGCGGGGCCGGCGCGCGGGGTGGTGAGTGCGCGCGGGCCCCGGAGCGCGTGAGGGGAGGGGACGGGCGGGGGGAGCGGGCGCGCGCCCGTGAGGGACCGGGGGCGTCCTGAGGGGACCGGGAGGAACCGGGAGCGTTCCCGTGGCCCGTGAGGGACCGAGAGGAACCGGGAGCGTTCCCGTTGCTTGGGAAGGGACCGGGAGGCTTCCTGAGGGGACCGAGAGGAACCGGGAACGCCCCCGAAGGCCCTCAGTGGGGAAATCCCCGCTCTGCCCCGGGAGTTTTCCCCGTGCCGGGGATAAGAGCGCTCCGTGCCCGGTGTTGGGCCGGGACTTGGCTCAGCCAGTGATTCCCGAGGGAGAGGAACTCAGTGTGCCCTTGGAAGGGAGAAATGGAGGATAGAGTAGAAGGAAATGACAAAAAAAAAAATAAATTAAAGCTCTATGTGAAGTCGGCTTAGCCTCAGGTTTTGGTTTTGTTGGGTGAGAAGCGTCAGCCAAGTGTGATCTCCCTTAAATGGGGGAGTGCTGGTGGGAAATTGTGTGTTTTCCCTCAGGGCTGGTGCCCATTCCCGTGGTCAGTGTGCTCAGAGGGGCTCCCCTGGAGCCTGAGCTCAGCCTGACTCTGGGAACTTCATCTTTGGGGTTGGGTTTCTGCCTCTGATCTCTCCTCCTTCAGAGCAGGGCCCAGGTCAAATCCAGGAGACAGGGAAGGGACAAGCTGTGCACAGCTACACCTGGTTATCCTGACTAGCCCCTCATCCTGTCCTTCTCACTTCATTAAATGCCTCTTAAAATCAATTTTTTTGGGCTTCTTTTAAATCTGATGTCAATCCAGTTTGTAGCCCAGTAATCCCCCATGATAAAAGAATTTTCTCCACAAGATGTGGGGAGTTTACCTTGACACAATTCTTTGAGATTTTTATTCTTTGAGACATTTCTTGGACTCTGTGTTTTCACTCTTCTTTTTTTTTTCCTTTCCAGAAACACTTGCACGGTGTTCTCAGTGTGCAGCTGGAAGCAAAGGTTTAAAGAGACATTTCAGCCTTGTTTTTATGGAGTAGGTGGTAATCACAGCTGATTCAGATGTTTAGTGGGGATTACTAAAGTGTGAGGGATTTATAGTGTCTCTCCATCACTCTTTTTCCCAGAAAAATGCAGCTCTTCTCAAAAAGATGGGGGAAAAAAATTCCCAAACACAGGGCTTGTTTATTTTGCTCAGAGGGACTTCTCTTAATGTCTCTTTAGAACACCAAAACATATTTGGAAAAGCCCCAGGGCCTTTCAAGAAGGGAGATTTCCCACTTCTTCCTCCTTTCTGATGACCCAGACTGTGTGTCCCTTGCAGCAGAGGTTTATTCAGAGACCTCTGCTTCCTGCAGTGTGAATAGAAGGGCAGTGCTGAATTTTTAACTCATGTTTAGCCCACAGGGAAGTCCTCCAGGCTCTGTGGGATTAATCCTGAGCCGTGCAGGAGTGCTGTGAGCAGCTCTGCAGGAAGCTCTGGGCCAGGCTGGCCGAGGTGCTGAGCACTCTTTCATCACCCTTTTAAAAGCTTTTTTCAGAGAGTTGGAGGGAAAGGGGAGAAGCAGCAGGAAATCTTGAACTAATACATTTTCCAGACTTTGGAACAAAGCAGATTTGCACATTCCTGGGAATGTTCAGTGGCATGTTTTCAGATGTGAGCCTGATTTATAGCTGAAGGTGCAGCAGAGCCCTGTAATTTCACTGAGGAATGTGTGAAATACCTGTGCTGGGACAGGAGCTTCAGGCACTTCAGATCAGATGGGGCTGTGGTGCTGATGTCAATCAGAGCCTTTCCCAGCTGTCAAAGCTCTGTGAAACTACAGCTTCAACCTGCCATTTCCAATCCTGCCAAATCAGTCACAGAAAGGCAGGGATCAGGTTTGATATAAACACAGATCATGAGGCAACCCTGAGTGTGAGAAAATGGCACCAGAACTTGAAGCTTTGAGCTTCCCGCCTTTGGCAGAGGACAAAAGTGCTCCCTGCAGTTTCTGTTTAATTATCTGCCTTGTTTAATACCCTGCCCTGAGAGAATTATCACTGCTCTTGCTTTCTCACAGGCTGAGAAATGAGGGAGTGGAGTTGCCATCACTTCTCACTGGTTGCTCCAGGTGACGGGCATGTCCATGCTCCTGAAATAAATTAGGGACATGGGCATGTCCGTGCTCCTGAAATAAATTAGGGGTTTGGGATAGAGGAGGGAGGCTGGAGAGGGACTTTGGACAAGGGCATGGGGTGACAGGACATGGCTTTGCACTGCCACAGGACAGGGTTGGGTATTGGAAAGAAGTTCCTGAGTGTGAGCTTGGTGAGGGCCTGGCACAGGGTGCCCAGAGATGTGTGGGTACCCCATCCTGGGAATGTTCCAGACCATGTTGGTTCCATGTTCCATGGATGGGGCTTGGAGCAACCTGGGATAGTGGAAGTTGTCCCCTGCCCATGGCAGGAGGCTGGAACGAGATGATCTTGAAGGTCCCTTCCTTCCATCCCACATCAGTTTGTGATTCAGTGACAACCTGAATAAAACCTGGTTCCTTGTTAGCCACCATATCCTGTATTCCTTCAGAATAACCTGTGTGGCCTGGCTGCCCATGAGGAATTCTTACATTTTACATCCCAGAATCATCTGTGTCCTTGTCCTCCAGTCTCTGAGCTGGCTCCCTGTGCAGAGGTGAAGTGAAGCAGATGTCACCATCCCTGTGCTGCTGGGAGGGGAAGTAGGGACAGTTCACTCTTGTGAGAGTTCCCTGCTGCTATTTTTAGTTGCTTCATTTTCTTTCTGTTGGATAAATAATTCTTTGCTGTCTCTTTGTTGACATTCAGGCAGCTTGTGTCCCCCTTCCCTTCCCTTCCCCCTGCTGAGAGACTGGAGTAGCTCTCAAAAACATGAATGTCTTGCCCAAAAATTGGCAAAGCATAATAGAAGAAAGTAGTCCTTGATAAATGACTAAAAACTATTTTTTTCCCAAAAGTGATTGCACTTCAGTGCTCATTTTTCTTCCACAAGTTGAATTAACCTGAAGGAGTTTGTTCTTGCCAACACATGATACTAGTTTGCATTATCATCTGTGGTAATGGGTCTTAGGTAACATGGAAATTAAGGGAAAAAGAAGACTAGGCTTCAGTCTTCTAGGAAACCTGCAGGGATGCTTTCAAGCCTTAACTTGTTCAGTGTGTTGGGTTAGGAATGTGAGTCTTCCTTGAGGATGCTTGTTTAAATTCTTGGATCCATGGCTGTTTACTTCTTTCCTTCTTCTTTGTCTGTTCCATTCCTTTAAGGCCCTTTCCATTGTTCTGTGTTTTTCTTGCATTTAATTCACTACAATGACCACAACATTCGCTGTAGTTCAGGTGTTTGGTGCAGCTGCACAGAAACCAGGCCCTGCACCTTGTGCTGCATCTGTTCAGTGACTGCCAATTTTTATTTGCCTTTTTTCCTTACTTTTTACAGCTCACATCTAAAGTCACTGAAACTCTAAGGCTAGAAAGTGTTCTGAGTTTACTTCTTCCCCAGCTCCTGCCCTAGCTTATTTAGTAAGTTTGACAGCACTTTAAAAATTAAATAAGGTATTCTGTAAGTGACTTTAGCTGTGTGAAATGCCTTAAAAGTCTTTAAAGGACAACAATTAGCAGGTGGATCTGGGAAAGTTTCATACCTGGAATTATCTTGGATGGTTTTTTTAACTGAATACATTCCCAACAGGTAACTTCCCTTCGAGTGATTGGCTTGGAAGTTTTTGATAGCAAAGTTGCATTTAAAGACACTTCAGGGATGCACAGAATTCCATTCTGATGTAAAATGTGGCAGTTCATATTTATGTTTTTTTTATTTAAAACTCGACTTTTATCCTCACTTTTAGGTGACTGAGTCACAGGTGGAGGAAGATGGCTGGACAAATATCAGAGTCTGATCAGATCAAGCAGGTGAGATGCTGCATTTGGGAGGGGTGGCTTTGGAAGTCTTGTGCTGCTCTGTCACACGGAGTGGAAGGTGTGGGGGGCATAGAGAAGGACAAAAACTGAGTTATCACCTGAGTTAACCAAAATTTCAGCAGGTGACCATACAACATGTTTTGTGTAGAAGCAGCTTTTGATGCTGAAATCTGACTGAGAGTAAATTTTTCTAGTGACTTGTCCTTCAGATTTTCTTACACCATGTAGCTGTAGAAAAAAATAATACTGATTTTTAGATTATTTTATTTAATATTCATTGTCCAATTTTTATTTACAGTTCAAGGAGTTTCTTGGCACGTACAACAAACTCACAGAAAATTGCTTTGTGGACTGCATAAAGGATTTCACCAGCAGAGATGTGAAACCGGAAGAGGTAGGTGATGGCTTCTCGTGGCCCTTTGGTAGAACTGCTGTGCAGGATTCCAATTTCAGACGAGAGTTATGATCTTAGAGAGTTTTGATCTTTAAACTAAGATACAAAGCCAGGCAGCAGCCTCCAGTGGAGTGTGAGTGTGTGTCCCATCCCAGAGCAGCCTGGACAGGGCTTGGAGCAGCCTGGGATAGTGGAAGGTGTCCCTGCCCATGGCAGGGGATTGGAACTGGATGCTCTTTAGGATTCCTTCCCACCAAAACCATTCTGTCACACACAGAATCTGCCCAGTCTCCACTGAATATTGGCTGCTCATTGCAATTCCATGTGTTTTATTCCCTGAGCTGTCAGTGAAGGTTCTTGTGCCTTAACTTCTCATGGATGGTAACTCCATGGACATGGAAGCTGCCCACCTACAGCCTGCCTCTCATTCTTTGAGGACTCCTGCTGAAATATTTGTTTATCTGCCCACGTTCCTGCTTTGCAGTGAGTCATGGGAACACAGCTCTGGCTGTTAAATCCACTTCCCTGCTCTGCAGGGAGCTCCCTCACGTCGTCATCTGCAGAAAGATTAAGCTCTCCGTAAGATTAGTTCCATGTTTTTGCTTCTCCTCGCCTGTTGAGAGGCTGTTTCAGAGCCTAATCATTTCGTTGGTTAAAAATCTAATAACCTTTGCTCAAGTCTGCTGGCAGAAAAAAAAAGTCTAAATTTTTAAACTGTTACTTTTGAGTCTTTTTTGCCTCCTTGGAGTTCAGCTCCTCACTGCAGGCAAAACTCATGTCTCCTTTCAGTTTTGGTTCTGTTGCCCTGCACAGAGCTCTCTTGGCTTCCCAAGACAGATTTCTTCTTTTCCTAATCTTCTCTGCTTTAATGGAATTCTATTACAGGTCATAATTATTCTGGATTAAAGATTACTTAGGTCCAAAAAATATTCTTTAGATTCTTGGAGCAACCTGGACTAGTGGGAGGTGTTGGAATGAGGGAGACTAGGAGGTTGGAATTAGATGATATTTGAGGTCTGTCCCAACCCAAACCATTTTCTGGTTGTGACCTGCCTTTTTTTTTGCTTCTGTGGATTGCAGATGGTTCATGTCTGGTAGCACAGGAGCCATTTGTTAACAGTGGAACTGGGAAGAAACTTCCTTATGGGAAGTTCTGCCCATGTTGTCCATCATGGGATTTCTCAGCTGTCTGTGCAAACAGGACACTTGGCTGGATGGACA
Organism: Zosterops lateralis; assembly: GCF_965231275.1. Lineage (NCBI taxonomy): Eukaryota > Metazoa > Chordata > Aves > Passeriformes > Zosteropidae > Zosterops > Zosterops lateralis. The sequence continues at coordinate 4,694,625 of NC_139761.1, read as the reverse complement.
CTGGTCTGCCTGCTGTGGATATTCCCATATTTCTGTTAAGAGTTGTAGTTCCTCATTAAATAATTGATTTATACCTCCATGCATCCCCTTTGGGATCCTGCACTTGGAAAAACCCAATTCCTGAGCTCTTTCCTTGCCCAAGTGCCAGGGCAAGTCTGGACTCCCCAGCAGCGTGTCACACACGCCGCTCCCTCTGGCAGCCGAGGCTTGGGGCAGCTCCAGAACTTGTTCCCTAGGGAGATTCCACTCCTGCTCAGCAGGTTTGGCTGTAGCTGCTGCCAGGCTGAGGACAGGGAAGGGCAGGTGCTGTGTGGAGCTTGCTGGGGTTTTGTCTAGTTCATTTTCATCCCTTCTGCTTTTCCCATCCCTGTACGGAGCAGAACCACAGCACTGTCTGCTCTGCCAGGCAAAGGGGTTGGCTCTCCTGTCTACCCAAATTTGTTACCTTTGCAGTGACAGCAAGGCTTTGAGCCATGGCACAGAATGTCCAATGGGTAGGACTGTAGCACAGAAATAATCTCACAGCTCTTTCTCTACATTTGAAGAAAGAAACCACTTTAAAATTGAAAAATTTATTTCCCAGTCCAGCTGACTGAGGTACTCTGGTGGTTTTGCTGAAGGGTAACAAGGCAGGTACCAGAAGGCTGATAGAGCCAATGGGAACAAGAGTAGAAAAGGGTTAAACTGAGTTAGCAGAGAGCAGATCATATTTGGCTGTCAAAGCCAGTATGTTTGTAAACAGAATTAAAACAAAATGTACTAATTTAATGGATTTATTATTCATTTCAAATATAGTTCAATTCCACAAGAGGAGCCCAAGGACAAAAGGATCGTATCTTCTAGGGCCAGGGTGTTTTCCATGGAGGCTTTAATATGAGAATGAATATCAGTAGATGTTTCAGGGATACCTGAAAAACTCAAGTTCACATTTTTTACTGCCCTCACCTTGAGGCTGGACAATATGAGATGTACTCACCTAACTGTTTATCCCTGTCTGTGGTGATATTTTGTGTCCTGGTTGGGGACGTGTTTGCCTCACTGTCTGTTTCCCTCTTGCTGTAGATAACTTGCTCAGAGAACTGCCTGCAGAAGTATCTCAAGATGACACAGAGGATCTCCATGAGATTCCAGGAGTACCACATCCAGCAGAACGAGGCTCTGGCAGCCAAGGCAGGACTGCTCAGCCAACCTCGTTAGGCCAGAGCCCCCTGCTCAGACTGAAGCTGTGCCAGTGTTCCCTGGGCAAGAACACACTGGGGGATTCCTGCTGTCAGGATGTGTGTCCAGCAGCTCAGAGCAGAGCTGTGGGAGCCATGAAGGGTTAAACAGGAGCTCAGTCCTGCTGGCCTGGCAGTGGAGTTTGTTTCCACAAGGGAATGATGCACATGCAGCTTTTCCCAGGGCCCACAGACTGCTGTCTGAATTTCAGGGGTGGTGGGAGGGCTCACCTGCCTTTTGCTGAGACTGTTTGAGATGAATCAATGTAATGTGGGGAATACATTTTTTTATTTAATTCAAATAAAATCAACGGGAGCCATATAAACGTGTGTGATCTTTCCAAAGAGCCATTTTTGGAACATTTTGTTTGCCGGGGGCTCTTTGCTGAGCTGCTCCAGAGCTCTGTTCATTCACTGCTGCTGTCAGAGCTGAGAGATGCCAGAGGGAGCTCAGGCAGGGCCAGCCTTGCCCCAGGTGCCTCCCTGTGTCATTTACAGGGGACAGAGGGCCATGAGCAGCTCCTGTGCACCCTTTGTTTCCCTCAGGGAGCCCCATGGGGTCCTCCCAGCCTGACGCACTCTGAGCACTGAGCTTGCTGCAGCTTCCTCCTTTCAGCAGCACATACAGGGTCTGTTCTGCTGCTGCATGAGCCCAGAGAAAGGTTTGGAAGGCAGCTGGATTGGCTTAGGAAACACAGCAGTGCTTTGGAAGGATCCTGACAGCTGAAATCCTGCAGTCAGGGCATTAGTGCAGTGGAATGACAATCAACAGGCAGCCTGTGCTTCAGTTCTAACTCATGAAATACAGGGAACTGAACATCAGGAGCACCAATTTTGAGATTTCAGGTGATGAGGAGTGAACCAAAGCTATTTCATGTCAGCTGCCAGGTTTTGTTATTTATAGAGAGACAATAGCAATGAACAGAAAGGGCACGAAGACTTTTTTGTTGTTACCTTTTCTTTCCAGCAGCTGTTTAAATAACTCAGCTGTCCAGGTTGTGGATTCCTGGCCCCTGAGGGCAGCACAGGGCCCACTGCTGCTTGCCCCAGACATTGCTCTCTGTGCTGCTCCCCAGCTCTCCCTGGAATGCTGTTCCTGTGCTTGCAAAGGTGGAAGGAGCCACTGTGATCCTCCAGTTCCTGTATCACAGCTCCTTCCTCCTTTGCCTGTGCCTTGTTACCCTGGAGATGGGTGAGAGCTCACTCTGAAATAGTGAAGGCTAAAAACCAGCCCAAATAAGGCAGCAAGTCTCCACTTTTCAAAGGAATATCAGGCTAAAACTGTCCAGATTCTTTGCTACAATCAGGCCACAAATGTTGCAGCCAATTAGAATCAATACATGCATAATAAAGACTGAAGGCTTTCCTTGAAGCAGCTCTTTTTGTTAAACATTTGAAAGTAATCCATGATTGAGATTTTCCACTGGATCTTCATGTGCAAAGAGTTGCTCAGAAAAGTTCCTGAAGAGTTTAACTGATGGAAGTGGAGGATTTTCATGTTATCTGAACAAAGCACCTTGGGGCTGAAGTGAGGAGGGTTAAAAAAATAATGGTTTTCTCTTATTTCAATATATTTAAATATTTACTAGGAGAGATTTCCTGAAAAAAAAGGTTAAGCAAGTTTTAGAGGGACTTAGTTAATAAATTACCCATTCAGGTTAGGATAATCAGTTTTGTCAAAGCTTTGTTTCTCTACAAAAATGTTGTGGTCTTTCAAATCCAGCTGACAGGTTGCATACAGATGATACAAATATATTTGAGCTTGGAAATAAAATGCATCCATGTAACTAAAGCATCCAGGTGATAAAAATAGAGGATAAAAATAAATAATAGGATATTATCTCTGGATCCTAACAGACAACTGCATTTTCTTAAATGCTGTTCAGGGGAGTCAAGAGGAGGTGAATCACCTTGCTGAGGCACAATAGGTGCAGGAATGGATCCCACTCTGATGGAAGAAGGAGCAAAGGGTGAAAAATGGGAATTTGCTGAGGAAGGAATACTGAGAAAGCTGTGGAAAAAGTGAGCCAAAGTGGAGGTGGGAGGGGAGGGAGCAGGAGGGCAGCCTGCCAAAAACCAGCTCAATGAAACTGAGCTGGTAAACAGACACTCATTTGGAGGAGACACTCGCTGCAGCTGCGACGGGAACACGGATCCTTCCTGCTGGAAGCACACACAATTATTCCTCAGCCCACAGAAACCAGAACAGATTTCAGCAGGAAGGGTCAAATGAGAACCTTGCTCCAGAGTGCCCTGGACAGCAGCAGTGCTGGCACAGCCATCAGATCAATCAGCTGGAAGATTATAATAGAGGCTCCTTGAATTCTGTCCAGGATAAAAGCAAAGCCCCAATTTATGTAATCCCCTGCTGAGAGCTTCAACTGCTGAGCTCTGTTGGAAGGCAAGAAAAGGAGTGACTGCAGTGCTGTGTCGTCAGGGAGTGTGGGTGAAACACTGAGTGTGGCTGTGGCTTCAGAGCAAGGAGGCAAATCCTCTGTGCTCTGGCATTCCCCACTCTGGGAGCTGGAGCTTAGCAACAGCTCCTGTTTCAGCATTTTCTCTTAGCTAGTTGGGAAGTCAGCACATGGAATTTGAGAAATCCAGTTCAAATCTTAGAGAATCCATTAAGCTCAGCTCCAAAATTCCTTGAATGAGTTTGGCCCAAACTCTAAAAGCTGTAAAAGCAATCAAAGCTTCTGACACCTGAACTGCATCACTTGAATTTGCAGAGGACAGCATTAAAATAACTCAAAAAGTTACAATTCTGCTTTGTATGGGAGGGTATTTAAAATTATGTTTTACTTTAACTTCACACTCCTTTGTGTTTTGGTGTCAGGGAGCAGCAGGTTCTTCACAATCAGTGTCAGGTAAAATGCACGTTACAACATTTTTACAGCAACAACTGGAATTAGATCGGGGAAGTACATTAGTGACTGTTTCTTCAGATTAAAGTGGTGTTGTGTTACAAAAGGCACGGGGAGGTGGCTGGGTCACACCAGAGGGAGGCACTTGGAGGATGATGATGGATCCTGGGGCACAGGAAAGGGGCAGGGTCAACCTTGGGGGTACTCAGAGACCACAGAGGTTGCTGGGGGACAAACAGATACTCCTGGGGGGGTGGAAATAGATTATCTGTAAGAGTCCCTTCCTATCCAAACTCTCTTTTGTTCTTCAGAGATGTAAGAAAATGTCTTATGGAAGATGTGGAAGAAAAGACAACACATTTCACTGCTTGCCTGCACATCCCCAGCTCCAGGCAAGGCTCTGGGGCAGGCAGGACATTGCAGGGGATGATGAGCAGTGTCAGCCCTGTGCACTGGGACAGTCCAACAGGAAAGGTTTTGTATGAAACCAGCTCTGGGCTGAATGGAGCATCAGCTGAGTGTTCCAAGGCACAGAGAGGTGTTACCCTGCACAGGGATGCTGCCCAGAGCCTCTGAGCTGAAGAGAAATCACATTCTCATCAATTGTTCAGGGTTCTCCAAAGGAAAAGCAGGAAACCAGAACAGCAGCAGCCAAACCACAGCCACAAAAATCAGCTCCCTCCTGCACTGCCTGTGGAAAACATTATTCCATAATTATTCCCACAGGATTAAATGGGGCTGCTCTCATATTCTGAGTTAATCACATTCAAAAATACCTGCACAGACCAACATAAAATTTTACCTCTCACTGGTTCCACTGCCAAAACATTTCCTTATCAGAGAGGGATTGTCCTGCCCATCTGAGGGCAGCCCCTGCCCCTGGGGTGGCACACAAGGGTCACCTGCAGGGTGGGCAGCAGACCATGTGCAGAAGGAATCAAGGGTTGGGGGTTTTTCTTTTTTTCTTTTAAAATAGCTTTATTTATTCATAAGGGAAATAAAGGTGCCTGAAGAGAGATGGGTTTAAGTTACACATCCACATAAACAAGTGCCTTGTTAAAACAGAAAGAAAAAACACTCTTGTGCAATACACAGCAGAGTATTTCATACAAATTCCACATCTTACCCCTCCTTGTGAAACTGGCATAGCTGGCAGGAGCACGGTAAATTAGGTCAAGCTGTACCCAGATGAGGGATTAGAGGAGGAGTTTAGGAACAGCTGAAGACACCACAGTGCTGGAATGGAAATGTTGGGTTACTCTGAACAGCAGGAAAATCAAGAGATTCTCAAAAAATCACCCACAGCACCAACCCAGAGCAGTGCATCCCTCACCAGCAGGCTCAGGGTGAGGGTTAAACACACGAGTAACAACCCCCTGCAGGTTGTCCCAGCTCCAGCAGAGCTCCAGGGCAGCTTTTCTGTGCTGGCAAACACTGCAAGAGGGAAAGTGAAGCAAAGCTCCCGTGGTTACTGCAGTGAGGGAGCTGTGCTGATGCACTGAGGCCAAGTGGCATCAAACAAGGACATTTCTCATGCTGGAAAACTCTTGGTGTGGGATAAGCAGCAGCACAAGGGTGTTTTAACCAATGTAAACAGCTGCAGAGCTGAAGCAGAACCAACCTGCTCTGAGGCAGAATTTAGGGTTCCTCTGAAATGGGAAGGAGCAGGAACAACAGCATAAAGATAATTCCAAACAAAGAAGGCACAAGACAAGTCCTATTCTTAGAAAAACTGCTTTCACAATTGGCAGTTTCATCCTTCCAGTTTTCTTTAAATGACAGCACAGTGAGTATTTGTCATTGGGTTGTGGTTAACCATAAAATCCACCACTCACTGGCATTAAAACAAGCACACCATCAGACCAAAACCACTGGAACCCACAAAAAAAAAAAAAATTTACATATCCATCCAAAGCAACAGATGGGACAAATAAATACTTTTGGAATTTGGGGGACTCACAGATCTCCAGAGCAAACAAAAGACCCCAAGTAAATCCAACTACTCAGTGGTAACTGATAAAGGTGAATGATTTTAAACTCTGACACCTCTTAAAATCCCATCCTGTTTGCTGTGACGTAATATGGGAGAATGACAGAATTTCTCAAAATCTGAGAGCAAGCTTAATAGTGTGAGCTAATTATAAAATGTCATTTTCCTTAGCCCTGGAATTACAGTGAGTCAGCCTCTGGCAATATCCCCTTTGGTTCCACTGTTTTATTATGTCCCCCACATCTCCAGAGCCTTTATCCTGCACACTGTAGCAAATAATAAAATCCCAAGACCAGAGAAGGAAAAATAACCAGATTTCAGTGCATAATTTTTGCAAAGGCAGGGGCGCAGTGAAGTAAACAACTCAACATACTTTTGTGAACACATTAATCTTTTATTTCAGCTGGTAAATCTGGCTCCTGGCTCATGTCAGATTTCTTTCAAGCCATCAAACCAAACTTGCTCTTTTTCTTAAAAAGAGGACAACAGCATTCTTTACACTTACTGCTGTAAAAGAATTCCAGTAAATGGTGCCCAGAAAATCCATTTGGCTGCCTCGGCTATCCAAGAATATTTTTAATGGGGGGGAAAAAAGAACATGTTATAAAAGCATTAATTTTTTACTGTAATATTCCATCTGGTTGACAAACCTGTCTGCAGAGAAGTAGTGGATATAATGACTGAGTTGACAATCCTTAGATTCAGGTTCTCTTCCCAGCTCCACATCAAAGCCATCCTGAGTAATTTTGGTAGCCATTTCTTCATGGCTCCCCCTACAAAAAATGAGACCATGTAACCATTTTAAAAATTTCTGTCTATTCTAATACCGCACCTTTTAAAAAATTAGACCGAAGCATGCACAAAAGCACTAACAGTGATTTAATCACCTTTTTTGCTGCTCCCTGTGAAGGTCAGATACACCATCTCCTTTATGAAGACACACATTTCTTTGCCCTTGTTATGCTTTTCTTTCACTGATAATTACTACTGAAAATCTGTTTAACCTCTGTCACAACAATGGCTTGTTATTATTGTTCTGACAACTCTGCTTCTCTTGCCTGATCTGTTCAGGCTGATTAAGCAGGAGAAACTTTCTCAGCCACCAGCAACTTGATGGAGGAGCCAAAAACAAGCAGGGATTTAACTGGGTGTTGCTAAACTTTCACATTAGAAAATAAAAGCTCATTAGTACAAATGTAGCTGATACACTCCATGGAAAGGAAGTGAAGATGAAAACAAGTAAGGAAATTAATCTTACCTTATGTCCTTGCACGGAAACATTCTGAGTTTTTCCATCTTTCAGATTTTTGCCAATATAAAAATAAGGTGTCTGCCAGCATCTGACAGCAGTTCTTTGTATCAATTGCAGGAAATGAAGGAAGAGTGTGATTCTCTTACTACCTTGTTCTTTTTAACAGTGTTGGATCCTGTATCTTATTTAATTTTTTTTAACCTTCTAATGAAGCTTGAAATAAGTATGATTTTGAAGAAAACCTGTAGGAGATCAGAAGGCAGGAGAACAGCACAAAAACTGCCAAGGGGATGCTTTACTTCTGCTTGGTCTCAGAAACACAATACCTAATCTCTTATTTAAAAAATCCCAATTCTGTATAATCATAATCACTGTGTCTTCAACAGGATAAACTTTCAGCCAGTGAAAGACACTTTGGAATTTGCATCAACAAGGCTTCAATAAGGGGATTATTGCAGATTTAGAAATCATAGATTTCATTAGAGTTTCTTGATTTCATCTTTAACCCAGGACAGCCCAATGATGACAGCCAGTTTTCTTTTCCCTGTGATATTTTTAAACATCACAGGAAACTTTTACTGAATAATCTGATGGGCTCCTTCCCAAAGAGATAAAACCATGAAATCAGTGACATGCTGGAGGCTTTGCCAGTGGCTTGGCAGAAAATGCATCTTTCCCTGCAGGTTTAGTGCTCTGCCAGAATAACAGCAGTTGGTTTTGGGGTGAGCAGTGTGAGGGAAGGAGGTGGGAGAGGAAGCTCTCCCTGTCAATGGGCTGGAATGGGTTTCCATGTCTCATTGGAGCATACCTGGAGCCTTCCAAGCAGGGATTTAAACATTCCTAAGAGACAGGAGCAGCACTCAGCTGAGAACACACGGGGGGAACATCCAGGCCAGGGCAGCAGCTCCTCCATCCTCTGTGCCTGTTTAAGATCTCAACAGTGTGCACACAGGTTAGATATCAGAGATCTGCACAAGTTGTCATTAATCCTGTTATTTCCCCAGATTTTGGATTGCTTCTGCAAGTATTAAACATGTGACCCATGTTACTTCCTTTTAAATGAGTATTGCTTTTTATTCGTAGCTATTAGAAGATTAACAAGTAAAAGTTAGCTCTGAAAAAAGTCTTTACAGTAATTTATGGAGATTAACTTTCCTATTTAGGGTAAAGTCCAGACATTTACAAGAACAATCACTTAAATAAAAATAGAATATAAAGCCTATGTTTAAAACATGGCCTTTATTAGCGCTGTCTAGTGAGCTCCATATTTATCTTACATTGAAATAGTTCTGCTTTGCTTAAGAAAAGACAGAAAAAGTGCATTTACAAGAGTACTTTTTCTTTAATTTTCTGCGAAAATGGAAGGAATTGGAATCACAAGTTGACAAATGTTGTAAAATGAAATTTCAAGAAACATCACTTTCAGTAATGCTACGCCCATCACTAGTGTTTCCTCCTGACCTTCTGCCGTCTGGAACCAGAATATCCTGATATACAGTCTAGAGCATCTATGTTATTATTCTACAGCATATTAAACACAGAAAAAGGGGCTCGGGGCCCCCTCTCAATGTACAAACATGAATAAAAAAATCGTTTTTAAAAAAATCACTTTTTATACATAATGTATATGCAAACTGCTTTAAATACACGGGTTTGGAAGAGTTATTTACAAACTGCACCTGCCCGTGGGACAATCCACAGGCAGAGCACACACAGTCGCTTTTTACTTTATCGGTGCATCTCAACTTTGGGAGATATAAATTTATTCGGCAGTACAGCAAACACAAGAACTTGTGACAAAGCATCTTTTTAAGGGCAACCCAAATAAATTTTGTTCCTCCAAACAAGGTTAAGTACTAGGACTGCCAAAGTTTCCAAATCGAGTTTGATTTTTAACCCAGATGCCTGCTGGCAGATCTGTGTGGTGGAGGATTTGTAGACAGACCCATTGGAAGTACAGGTTTGGCTACTGGATAAACTCCTCCTGAAGAGCCAGAACTGATAAGGATGTTTTGTCCAAAGAGTGAACTAACCTAGAATTTATTTTTTTTTCCAATTTTATTAATATTTTAAAAAATACATAAAAATACAACATCCAATGTCTGAATAAATATATTTAACAAGTTGCAAGATACCTTATTTTACACAAAAATTTCAGCTTTAGAAATCTTGTTAAATAACTTCATTGTTGTTATATATTTCATTTTTCGTCTTTTTGTAACAAAATAAAAACTCTGAAATTACATAGAAAAAAGACAAAATATTTTTGTCAAGGGATAAGATAGTCCACTGAAAACCTATTCACAATTCCACTGTAAACATTAATAAACATTAAAACATTTGCATAATTGTGTGCTCAAAAATCCTATAAAAAGTGGAAGACTTATTACAACTGTAGTTTTCAGTCAACTACACTTCCTTTCACAATTTATTTTGTCCCATTTACAGCTTTAAAACTGGGCACATTGCTGAACACATACTTTGGCAGTTCTGTATAGCAAGTGCTTCCACAAAGAGGAACTACTCACCAAGAGTTACCCACAGCTCGGTGAAAGTGCAGCAGTTTCTCAGTTCTTTTGGATAATACTCTGATGTCTGCTTGGTGCACTTGCTTTTTTTTTACATTTTTTTTTTTTTTAAGATCACCCTAGAACACCTGAATGCTTCATTGGACATAACTTTGCAAATTTGATAAGTGCCCTTTCTCTGTGTTAGGAAAAAAAACAAAACAAAACAAAAAGAAACAAAACAAGAAACAAAAACGAACACAATGACAAGGATGTCACGTTGTGCCTACAAACCTTCAGTTACCAATGAGCTTAAGTTCTCTGAACAGTAAATTAAACAAAAGAAGAGGGTAGGAGGGGGGAAACAGGTACAGTCCAGCAGTGGAAGTGTGTACAGGATATACTTGGCAATGTCCAACCAGTTGAGTGCTTTCTGTGGCTGAATTTCAGGGTTTATGTCCATGGCAGGGAGCTGCTGGCAAGGCAGAGAAATGTTCATCACCTGCATTCCACAGCCAGCACGTTCTGGGGAGGAGAGGAGGACGAGGGGCTCATTCCAGTGTCTGAGGAAGCAGATGACATGGATGCTCCTGTATGGGACACTGAACACACAGAACAACACATCAGCATTAGGTTATCAAAGAACAGCTCACAAAGAAGATTTCCTTGGTTATCAGGTTATGTAAAAGACGTCAAAGCAGCAACACAGGCACAAAAACTGATATAGAGGTTTTGCCAATTGCTTTCACTGCTGTATTCACAGACACAGGATTAGCCTTACCCAATACTGAAAAGGTAACTCATGAGTCTAATGAAAACACTTGCACTAGGAAGTCCAAGTTTCTACTACAGTATAAAAGAGTCAGCAAACATTTCTGTCAGGTTCAAGTTCCAAAAAGCCACAAATATTCTAAATATGCATGCAAACAGATGCTAACATCTTTCTTTCTTCTAAAATATCATCATTTAAACTCAAATTGCTATGAGTTATCCATTTCCAAACAAATTAATTCCTCATTAATCATAAAGAAAACCTCAACCTTACCTTCTCTGTCTTTCTTTTTTAATCGTTTCCTTCTCCTGTCTATGGTTGCTACTTCTGACTTCAAGGACATGTAGTATTTTCGTATCTCCTGGAGTTTTTCTTGTAGGAAAGAGATCCTTTCAGTGCTGCTCATATTGTCCAGTTCATCTGTAAGTGGAAAGAAAAAAATAGCTTTGTCAAGGTGATTTTAAACAAATGAATGCAGTTCTTAAGATGATGTAAGACCCAGTATGGAAGATAAAACATTCCCATAACTATGCCAGAAAAGGCCCACACCTAAATTAGAATCCCAAAATTTCCATGTTTTTCTTTCAGAACAAATTTTCTCACAAATTCCCTGTAATCAAGTCAATTTCAAGAATCCTTACTGAGCTGGAAGCTCCATTTGTAGACTCTGGGTGAAGCATTCTGGTGGTGGTGCTTGTCCCTGTGCTTGTCCTTCTCTCCATCTTTGATGTGAGGAGAAATCACTCTGGCAGGGGAGCGGGAAATCTTCTGGGGTTTGGAGGCATTGATGTGTTTGACAGGAGTACATTTACTGGAACTGTCCAGGACAGGGAGATCTTCACTGTCACTGCTTTGTCCTGCAGGAAAAAAGAATTAATTAGGACTTAAAACCTCCACACTGACATTTTAAAAATTATGGTTATAGTAAGGAAACCATGATTAAGAAAAAACTGCTGCTTCTTGCTCAGAAGATCCCAAAACACACCCAAGGAATAATGATCTCAGATTCCATGGATAACCTGATCAGACACAACATGCACTGAACACTCAAGTGTAATAATCATGGTTGGTGAAGGAGAATTCAAGGGCTGAATAGGCCTAGTTAAAAAGTAATAGCCAAATTTCTTCACAGAAATAATAAATAAACTTAGCAAAATTAGAATATTAGAGCACTGATAAACTGTCTTACATCACCTATTTTAGCTTTCTAAATCTAAAACTTTTTCTTAAAGATTAAATCTGTATTACTATGGGTAGGTAGCACACAATTGTATTTAGTTATCAAACTTCTTCACACATCTAAAGGAACAGTTCTGAAACATGACTAAAACAACAGAAGTTCAATATGTAACAGAAAATTTTTAGCTCATATATTCAAGTATTTTAGATTCCCACAGTAACTGCCAAGTTCTCCACAGGCATGTTAAATATATCTGAATAGTCTGTATCAGATAATTACTATTTTAGTTTGATATTTAGAAATATAAGTGTTGCCACAAAGCCAAAACCACTGATTCATTCAAGCGATGATTGTTAAAAATTTTGTGACAGGACAAGAGGGAATGTCCTTAAGCTGAAGGAAGGCAGGGATAGATGGGATATAAGACAGAAATTCTTTATAATAAAGATGGTGAGGCCCTGGCACAGGGTGCCCAGAGAAACTGCAGCTGCTCCATCCCTGGTCATGTTCCAGGCCAGGTTAAATGGGGCTTGGAGCCACCTGGGATAGTGGAAGGTGTCCCTGGCCATGGCACAGGCTTGGAACAAGATGATTTTTAAGGTCCTTTCCAACCCAAACCATTCTGTGATTCTCTGAAAAATGAGCTACAGAAGCAGAAAAATCCAGATTTCTATAGCAAGTTTAAAATAGTCACATGCTTTAGAAAAAAATTAGACAAAATTCCTTTGGATGAAAATACATTTTTCCATATTTCAAAAATGTTGACATTTTCCCAGGAGAAACACTTGTTTTAAGACTTTAAATGTGCCCTCTCCCAAATTCATAACCAATCCAATATTTAAAAATCAGCATAATGATAAGTATGTAGTAACTGCTGATATAAATAATAATTTAGAGCTTTTTTTCCTAAGTGAGTAATATAAAGTAGCAAGAGATTTCCCAGTTACACTGTTCCTGCAGAGCTCAGAACTCCTCTCCAGTTTATCACCAACAGTCACGACGAATAAAAATGAAACACCTTGAGAGGGAAGTCCCATCCACTGGAAATGATTTGTAACATGAGAACAGTAGGTTCTTACAGATATTTCCAGGACAGGAAAACCTTCCCCCTCCCCTCCCTGCAGGAATTTACCTGTTCCATTCTTTTCATTTTTGGCTGCAGCACTGGTTCGCTTTGGAGTTCGCTTCTGCTTTTTTGCCAGTGTTCCACTATTGCTGTCACTGGGTCTTTTTTGACCTATGAGAGGAGGAAAAAAAAGAACAAAAATAAAACATGAGACATCTCAAATACTTCTGCTACTAAAAAGCTCTTTTTATAAGCGACAAAGAAATTTAAAACTAGACAGGCTGAGAGATTTGGGGCTATTCAGAGAAGAGAAGGCTCTGGAGAGACCTTAGAGCCCCTTCCAGGGGCTAAAAGGGATCCAAGAGAGCTGGAGGGGAGTTTGGACAAAGGCCTGGAGTGACAGGACAAGGGGAAGTGGCTACACACTGCCAGAGGGCAGGGTTAGGTGGGATATTGGGAAGAAATTCTTTACTCTGAGGCCCTGGCACAGGTTGCCCAGAGAAGTTGTGGCTGCCCCATCCCTGGAAGTGTTCCAGGACAGGCGTGATGGAGCTTGGAGCAGCCTGGGATAGTGGAAGGTGCCCCTGCCCATGGCAGTGGGCTGGAACAAGATGGGCTTTGAGGTCCCTTCTAACCCAAACCATTCTGTGAATCTCTAACCAGCAGACAAAACAGACCAGCAGTTTTTAGCCAAGTGACACCAGTCTCCAAACACCCTCAGCAAGGATCAGAGCAGGGAATGGCTCCTCCAGGAAATGCTCACCTTTCTCTCCCACCTCTCTCTCCTGCCCAGCAATGCTGCAATTGCTGGAGGTGGTACTGGCTTCGAATCCATTGGCAGACTCACTCTCACAGAGCCCTTCCTGGGACTCTTCTGCCACACTGTCCACCTCAATGGTCATGTCACTCTCGCTCTTGATGCTGCGCGACTCGTCCTGGCTGAGGGCCAGGGGAGAGGCCACCGGGAAGCTCGAGGGGACACTGGGGGCTAAGGCAGAGGGGGCAGAGTTGGAAGCATTGGGGTCTGGCTTTTCTGCTATTGTGTCTTCACTGCTGCTCTTCTCCTTCTCATCCAAGTCATCCAGGTCTACTTCATGGCACAGCAAGGTTTCAGGGCCGATCTGAGGCATCGTGTCGTCCTCATCTTTCAAGGGGACGTTCTCGGTGGCTTCAGCCGGACGTTGGAAGTTGTCATTCCTCAGCTCCGGACCGTGAGGAACCGATTCCGCCACCAGGGATGGCATCTCCTCGTTTTCAGTTCTGAGGGACTCCTCAGCACTCGGCCCTCTACATTCCTCTGCTCCTGTACATTCATTGGTCCTCTCTTCAGATACGATATTTGGCACTTCCATCTCACTCTCTCGCCGGTTTCTCTTCTCGGGTGATGCCTGTTCCAATGTTTTCCTTTTCAAAAGTTTCTTATCTTTCGTGGAGGGCTCTGTTTCACTTGCAGTAGTGCTGGAAATGTCTTTACAGTCCAAGGAAGACACATCTAATCTTTCAGGTTCTGTAAGAGATTCATTTGTCACCTCTTCCTGGCTTCCTGGTGCAATCTTTGCATTCTCCAATGAGGGATCCTTTGTCTTGCTCCTTCTCCCTTTTCCCTTAGGTGATTTTTCAACCTCTCTTTTGATTTCTTCAATTTGATCCATTTTATTTCCGAAAATTTGAACGATTTGTTCACTTTCCTCAACTTCCAGTTTCAGTGTTTCTAGTGGCTGCACTTGAGTCCTGTCGTTTTCCTTCAGCGCGTGAGAAATCTTTGGGTTTTCCTCATCCAGCTTCTCATCACGGAGTTTTTCACTTTTTTCCAGTTCTGAAGTTTCTGAAGAAAATTCTTCATTCAAATTCTTTTCAGATGACTCATCTGCTTCACTGTCAGATGTGCCAGAGTCTAAAAAAAATTTAAAAAGAAGCAAAGAGCACCCTAAATAATTAATTGCAGCATGACTTTTTTATTTGAACCTCACAAAACTCCCTGTTTTCAGTAATCTGTGGTGTCAGCATCAGTTTACAGCATTAATTTTAAACTTTAAAAATCCTGCACTATTCAAAACAGTTGCTACAGTTCTTACTTTTAACTTAAATTTCTATGAAACTGCAGTAGTGGTGGTGCTATCAGAGTTCAGGAAGCATCTGGATGATGCTCTTGACTCAGGTGATTTAGTTAAAGTCTATGATTCTCCTACCCCTACTTCTCAAATAAGACAATACAAATGAATTACATTTTATTGCAGCAAAAATAATTTTACATATCCCCCTGATCCCATGGATATTGCCTCTCCCATGTGACACTACAAAACCAAAAAACAAGACTTCTCTCCCCTCCATGCAAAGAAAAAAACCCAACCCAAACCCCAAAATAAAAACCTTCTAAACCCAAATATGGACATTTCATTGCTCAACTATTGTACAAATGATGCACCACACAGAGAGCAAGCATTAGTACACGACCAGAAGATTATTCAGGGACCTGTACTAAAAGGAGACAGTGATTTCACTTCAGCTCTTGTTCAGAGAGGCTTAGAAACACCAAAGATGTGCTGCCATTTGTGTATAATTAACAGCTCTGCTGCAGGATGGAGTATTGAGGTTGAGGACTTAATTAGCACAATAAAGACTATCATTATAGCACTGGATTTGGCCTGTTCAGGACTGAAAGGTTCTGGCTGAAGAACATGGAATGACTTGTACAGTCACTGCTCTTCTGTGAGCAAGCTGTGCTCCTCAGCAGTGTCAGCTCAACTGCTTACTCAATAAAATTTACAAGGAGAAAGGGAAAAAAAATAAAATAAAAAAAAGAAGGTTTAAAAAATCCCTAAAAAATAAAAACCAAACCTCTTTTCAAAAAGGTACTGAAAAAAGCCTCCAAAGCATACACAGGGCTGAGATCACTCACCGTTTGATCCTCTATCAGAATCAAACATTCCTGAGCTACGTCTGGTCTGCCTGCGAGGTGTTGCTAAAATTAAAATCGAAAGAATTAATTTGTATCGAGCGGAAGGAGCTCCCGGGCTCGGTGCTGGGGCAGAGCAGGGACCTCAGAGCTCACATGCAGCCAGCTCCAGGCCACCACAGCACCCTGGGCTCCAGCTGGGAATGGTGGGGAGCACACGCTGTTCCCTGCACCTCTGGAGCAGGATTTACCTTCACTGTTGGGCGGTTTGGGGAGGCTGCAGGACGTGTTGGAGGGGAGGGTGGATTTCAGAGGGGGCCGCCCACGCTTGGATTTTTGTTTCTCCTCGTCCTTCTTCTCCTCCTTTTCACCATCTTCTTTATTCTGCAGGGGAAACAGTGGATTTTAAATAATGCTTCACTGCTGATTATCAAACCTTTTGCTCTATTAAAAACTAGACTGTGGACTGAATAACTTTTTAATTTTTTTTTTTTAACAGGAACACTGCTAGTCATTAAATAGGATACTACAACAAACTCATTGAAATCATTACTTTTGTTTTTTTCTTCTGTTTTCTCTTTGGTCCTCCTTTTTCCACTGGCCAGATAATCCGATCAGCTTTCACCCACTCATCATACCTGAAAGGGAATGACAACAATGCTGTTATCACTGCACATCAAAATGTTGTTTGAAGATGAGGAGTAAAATACTTGAATTACATAAAATATTTATTAATGAGGTAGGAAAAGGCCAACACCAGGTTGGACAGGGCTCAGAGGACCGTGAGACAGCAGAAGGCTGGAATGAGATGGGATTTCCTTTCCAACCCAAACCATTCCTTGAGAGCAGAACACATATTTACAACTCCTGCACTATCTGGCCTTAAAAAGGTGAATGACATTTCCAGTCCATTAAAATAAACCTTATGGGATGAGGGAATGAAGGCACAAACTTCCCTGTCCATCACCAGCAAAGCACTGGAACACTCAGGGCACTGAGCCAGCTCTGAAGGGTCAGTTATTCCACATCATACACATAAGACAGTTTTCACCATATCAAGCCTCAGCAGGAAAATGTACTTTTTTTTTTAAGGTAAACTTTTTAAATTATGGCAACAAACTGGATGAGATTCTGAAAAGTAAAAACACATTAATGCTCTTCAAAAATCTCCTAAAGGTATTAATAAGGTAAAGGAAAGCTGTAAATATTTGGGGAATATTGCCACACTCAAACTTCATGTTGCCACAGAAAGGAATTTGCCTATGGATTTGGAATACCACAAGTTATATACCAGAAGTATATAAAGTATTATGAAGACTAAGTGACAGGAGAAGCATTTTTAAAATCAGGTAACATTCAATACAAGAATATATTGTTGCCAAAACTCCAGTGATTAATACACTTAATTGTAAATATCTTCACTATTATCAATGACTCCCTTAAAGAAAAGTCTGCTGGTGCTAACACTGACAGACACAATAAATATCAGGGATACTTTGTTTCCTTAAAATCCAAAATTTCTTTTGCAAATAAGTCTTTGAACAAAGAAATGAAAGGCAGTTTTTTATCCTCACCTTACATTCCAACCGTAGTAATGAACTAAATATAAAACTTCTCCATCATCAATTTCTGTGCTTTTAATACTGGCTTCATAAATTTTTTGAGTCTTTCCACGTCCATATTTTACTTTCACTTTGGTTCCAGTCAGGCAGGGTTCTGTGTCCTCCTCATCCTCTTCACCTTCTGATTCTCCTTTGTTCTCAATTTCTTCCCTGCAGTAAAATGTATTTAAAATGCCCACTAATTAGTGACAATCATATTTTAAAATTTAAAGAGAGGAGTCAAGGTGGAAAAAGGCTATGAGAGAAAAAGAAATTCATTTTCTGCACCCTGTCTTGTCTCTGAAGCTTCTTTAGGAACAGATTTTTTTGAAATCAAGAATAGAACTTAGGGAGAACAGGGTTAAATGTCAAAAATATCCAGAAAGTTTTATTAAAATTTAAACACAATTCATAAAGCATACAACTACCTCAAAGCTTAAAGACTATTTTTTAAATTAGTATTTTGATAATACAAAGAGGAATAAAAGTTAACTCTGTTTGTGTGTCCTAAACAGCATAGGAAGAACTAACATCAGTTTTTGAAATATTTGATTTTGCCATGTTATTTATAAAAAAAGGTACTTTTACAACTGGCTTAACATGCTACAGAGTTTGTTAACTGCACATAAGTTTGAATTGCCATCACAATGATACTCTTATGGACACAAACACCATTCCACTGGACAAAAACTTGATCATAAAAGTGTTCAGCCAAGCTTAAAAGAGTCTGCACAGCTCTTATTAGATACATTCACCTCTTATTACACCTTTAGCTACTGTTTAAATAATATTAAATAAACATATTTTGAAGAACTACAATCTAACCTATTTTTAGCTAAAATTCCTTCCCTATTTAAGGGAGAATTTAGCATAATCAGAAATTACTCTACAAAAAAGTCAGCAAGAAATAAAATATTAAAAAGGACTTTTGGTTTGCTTTTAATGAAATAGATTTGCTGGCCTTCAGTGAAAGATCAATTATCTTGTGGCAAGCATTTCAGAGGACAAGTAACACCCACGCAGCTTAAAGAAAACTTTTTGATGCCTTGATCATCAGACACACAATAAAAACAAGGAACTTCACCAGCCATCAGCAAAGCCTTAAAAGCACAGGAGAAGAAGGATTTGCCATTTCTGTTTTAACTGCCCAAGGAAGTGTGTCCAAGCTGTTCCCATCCTGACAGCACCTGACAGACTTACAGCCTGGTCAGCTTGGTGTGATAAAACACCAACACAGCCTTGGCAAGTAAAACGACAGTGAAAAATATTGCCTGGCATTGAGCACAAGAAGATGCTTCCAGAAAGTACAGCAGGCTCTACAAGCTTGAAATAAAATGTTCCCTTCCTTGCCTGTCTGAGTGAATAAGGTTTCTGATTTTCACGCTTTAGTAAGATCAAGTCTGTGTCCTCCTGCCTGGAGAACAGCTCAATCATGGCACAGAGAAACTCAAGGATGGTGACACAAGTTAGTGTTTACCTCTCCCTCTGCCTGTCTTCCTCTTCATCTGACTCCTTATCAGAATCCTCCTGTTTTTTAATTTTCTTCTCTTTTTGCTTTGGTGTGCTTTTCTTCCCTAGTGGAGTTTCATTTTCTTTCTTTTCTGCATTCTCAGGTGTTTCCTCTACATCTTTGTTTTCTTTGTTACTGTCTTTTAATTTGTCTTGGGTTTTATCCTCTTCACCATCTTTTTTAGCAGGGGCTGCATCACGGGCAAGTCTCCTTCGTCCCTGGAACAGAAATAAGATCAGTTTAACAACTCCTGTCACCTGCTTTCTCCACAACCTCTCCAAATCTCAGCACAAAAGTGAGACATGCAAGCCCTGTAGACAAGAAAGTATTTGAAAATACTAAAATTAAAGCTGCCAGTTTTTGTATCTACTTCATTTGGAATAATGAGAACGAGTTTCTGATTAACTGATAGAGGATTTCAGGACATTTGTTTGGACCTGTAACCTTTGTTGCTCTGATAAAAAGGCCAAAATGTCTCGTTCACCTACAGCAACAACATTATTTGAAGTGTTTGTACAGGACTATTGAGGGGAGGCATCTTCATTCCTGACAGTCACCTGTGGACATCACAGGCAGAAATTTGTCAGCGTTCAAAAACCTCTAAGTATCCCATTTCTAAAAGGCACTTTTGAGTACTCAAGCAGTTACTGCCTAGGACTATGTGCAACTGATTCTTAGAGATCTAGCACAGGATTATCATTTGATTTATTAAAAGTCTCTTGATAGGATCAGTGTTTTTTAATTAGAACAAAGAGCCAATTATTAAAAAGACAAAAAAATTCTTACATTTCTTTATCCTTCTTTTGAGTGTTCTCAAAAGAAAAGCAACTCAAAAATAAATGAACAAACTAAGAACAAAGCCAATCTCATGTCAGGAAATTCACTGAGGCTGATGAAGCTCGGAAGAACCACTTTCATTTAAATAGAAATATAATTTATAATAGAAGCCTCAACTTGTGTTTACACCATGTCCTTTCATCTATTAATTTATAAGGCCATACATTTGCTCAAAAAGCTGCTTTGCAAGAAGGATTTTAACAGAATGACATTTTAGTCAAACAGAATCTTTAGAACCTGAACAATTTAAAAGCAGCAATTCTTGTCCTTCAGTACTCATACTCTATTAAAGAGCACAAAATGTTCTTTTTATGTAATTAAATGAGTGCTACAGTCATATTCTAATCCCTTTAAAGTGCTGTCTGTATTCCTCATGGTGTTCAGCATCCTCCAGCTGATGTGCCACTGATTTGATCTATGCAGCTACTAATACAACCACCACCTTTACAGCATTTAGAGACAAATGAAGGCTAAACTCAATTGTTCTTCCCTCTACTTTTGTCTATATACTCTAATATTTGGGTGTTCCTTCCATTAGAAGGGATAAAAACCAACTCAGAGAATGGAGTCTTAGATCCATAGCAGGTTTTTGATATCCCTGCTCTTTGCCAGAAGGCTCCAGGTTCCATGTACCTGTGGAAATCCTCACCCACGCCCAAGACTGTCCTGCTGTGTTTCACTGTTCCGATGGTAACAGCTCCAAGCAGCTCCTGAGCCATCCCTGAACCTCAGGACATCCAACTGAGCCTGAGCAAATCCAATGCATGGTGTGGAATATGAAGGAATAATCAAACCTGACTCTGTCTAAGGGAAAACATAATCGACACTTAACACTCACAGAACTCCACACTTGTACAAAAGTGCACCAATTCCAACGTGCAGTTGCTCCACAGGGAAAACTCATAATGGAAACTGTTCACTATACAAAGGGGCTTTTGTTAAGGACTAAACACAAATCAGTTCAAACCACTCACCCTTGGGGATCTTAGTTCAATTTCTTCTTTCTCACTTTCACTGCTGGAATAATTTTCTTCTGCTTCTTTTTTCACTTCTGTTGGGGGCATTTTTTGTTCCTCTTTCACACTTTCCTCCATTGGTTCCACGTGTTTCTGCGTGTCTTCTACCACTTTTGGTTCATTGTGATGGATGGTCCTAAACTGAATGTTTGCAGAACGGCAGTACTCTTCGAAACCATAAAGATACCTACAGACACAAGCAAAGTCCCATTTGTATTTCAAGGTTTATTTCTATTTATTGAAGTGCATAAAACCCATTTTCCTGCTCAGTAACTTCAGGAAAATAATAATAATAAAAAGAACAACAACCAAACAAACCCAAATATACAAAAATATAAAAGCTAGAGAAGATTTTGAAGTGAAACCATTTCAAGTCAAATGCTGAGAAAGAATACACAGTGGTGCTCCCCACATATTTAACTGCATCCCCATCCAGTTAAGAATTCATGACAGCAATGCCATGCATGAGCTTGTTTTCTGGAAACTGCCTGTGCACACTCTAATCCAGTTACAGGTGAGAGAGGTATGAATTAGCTTAAATTCTTATTATTAAGAATTAGAATTGCTAATTCTTAGCAAGAATTAATATGCAAGTTACAACACACTATCACTGTCACAACACATTTTCGTGTGCCCAAACAACATCATCATTATTCCCACTGTAACAGCAACCCAGTACATTTACCAATTACTCTTTCCAGGATAAACACTCTTCTCTGTAAAATACAGACCTTAAAAATGTGCCCAGTTCAAATCCCACTGAGGATAGTCTCAATATTGTCATCTTCATCGACATTAACATGAGTTGAGTCATTAGTCATCCCTATTTCCATATTTCCTTAGGTTTGACTCAAGAGAATCTCATTCTTCCCTTTTACTCAAAAAGCCCAATTGTTTCTTGTCAGACTTCCAGGAGGATAAATAATAGAAACAATTTTTATTTAGAAAACGAGCTTGAAAAATGTCATTCCTGAAAGGTTTCCAATTCAAAAGTTACAACACAGCTGAAAAGCGAGGGTCAGAAGAAAAAGATTTATGCATTTGATCATTGTTAAGTAATGATTTTACTATTTAATAACTGTCACATCCACCATAGCAATCCACATAGTTAAGCTCCAAAGCCATTATCCTACAAATATTATATGCAAATATACAATCTGAAATGTGTCTTTTTTCAGTCAACATCTTTCATGAAGTTAAAGCAACTGGTATAAAATTCTCCTCAATAAATTCACCTCAGATCCGAAGATTAAGGAGTCTGTTACTGTTAATTGCCTTACCTTGCAAAGCTGAATCTGCCAAAGCTTATTTTATAAATTTCATTGGTGCACTCTGAAATGCCATCAGACTGTGAGGAAAGTGGAAGTTTCTTGGTAAAAAAATGAGCAGAATTCTGATGTATTGGAGCAACAGGAACTTACAGCCCTGAGTGCTCCCTCCTTTCCTCCAGATCAAGCACTGGAAAATGCTCAGAACTGTTCATTAACTGAAGAATATCAGCTGCTGTCTGTAACTGTCAAAAATCTCATGAATATTGTACATGCTACAACTAGGAAGAAGGAGAAGTGTTTTCACCATTATCCAATATAAGAACTTACTTTCTATAAGCAGTTTTTACATTGTAGGAAGCAGCCGAGTTCAAAATAGGAATGCCAAGGTCCATATAAATTTGCTTCCATACAGCACCACTCTCAATCTTTGGGGGGAAAAGAAAGAAAAAAGGAAGTTTACAGGTTTTGTTAAATAAGAACATTAAAGAATAATATCTAACAGAGCTAAAATCCAAAGCCTTTTATAACCATTGAACAGTTTGGGTTGGAAGCGATCTTAAAAATCATCCAGTTATCCAGTTCCAACCCTTTGCCATGGGCAGGGACACCTCCCACTCTCCCAGGTTGTTCCAAGCCCTGTCCAACCTGGCCTGAACATTTTTAGGGATGGGGCAGCCACAGCTTCCCTGGACAACCATTAACAGATATGAAAGAACAAACATTTCTTTCACGGAACATCCAGCACTTACATTGTCACACCCACCCTGATGATAAACCAGCCTAAAAAGTTTGAAGAGATTAAGGTCCTTGTAGCCCAGAACCGGTGGTTTATTGATAGGAGTACCTGAATAAAACAAAACAAAAACAAGTTATCCCAAAGAACAGCAACTTGCTTCTTCCATTCCTTTAGCACACATTTGATTATAAGTATTCTTCTGCATTTTAAAATCTGTATTTAATGGCTTAAGGCATGTTCCCAAGTCAGCAAATTCCAACCATCAGTTAAGGCTTCACCCTCTTTTGAATGCACCATTCTCTCTGGGTGGTTTATCAGCCTCCCAGGTTTATTAACCCCCATCCACCTGGCTGCATCCCAGGGCTCCTCTCATGAGCAGCGAGGACAGCCAGAACTGCAGGAAGCTCCAGAGAACACCTGAGGAATGCTGGAATACAGCAGTGATTAACTAAGAGATTAACTAAAATCTCTGTGGGCTGAAAGGAACGAGGAAGAAGCAGAGATGTTGGATCAGGAAGAGACACTCAGGCAAATTGTCAGAATGTGGAAAAGAGCAAGGCCCTGACCAGACATGAATATTTGGGACAGTTCCAGGGAAAAGAAAAGAACTCAAATCAGCTGAGTGGCAGTGACATAAAGAACAGTAATTATGTGCAAAAGGAGAAACCAAAAGTGACTTAAGGCAAGTGGCTGCATACGCAGACAATAATCCTCCCAGCAAGGAAGAATATCAAATCTCCTCCCTGCTGCTTCATATCTTCCCTCATCTTCATGCAATTATATTTGGAATCATTAAAATAATTTTATAGGACTTTGGGAATACTGTCATGATTCCATGAATCAAAACATTTATACTGAGAGAACAGAATGTAGAACAAATCTGGTGGGAACAGGAATCTTGCTATAAGGACGGAGAAGGAAAATAAAAAGCAAACAGGCAGAGGGAAAGTCCCAGTCCTGGAAAATGTCCTGCACGTTGCTCAATCCACATACTGGCTTAAAGAATATTTCATGGACTGAGTCTTCAAATTCACAAATACTTTCTTATTTTGCCTTCACAAGGTTCTGACATCCCCACCTGTTTTGTAGTCTGTGAGTGTTTAAGAAACAGAATGAGAATGGAAGAAAACAGGAAAGTGGGAAGAAACAGGCTACGTGAAAGGAAAACTCTGGATTAGCCCAGCAGCAGAGCGATTTCTTTTTTTTTTCCCCTTCAACTTAGCCTTTTATTCTCCTAAGGAAGTTTATTCTCCAGAAACACTGGTTATGTACACAGGAGGCCTTCAAAATTATACTGGATGAGCTCCAGAACACTTTACTGTAATACATGCTCAATTTCTAAACCTCTGATAAGAACTGGCAATATTGAACAGCTTTTGAATTGTCCTTTTATGATTCTGTGTCCAGAACACACCTCATTAGAAGGCACACAGACCCTCTTTTACAAAGGCAGCTTGATTTCCCCATTAATTTTAACAATCTCCCTCCCTGAAAAAGAGAAAGGGGCAAATATTCAGACTGAAAATAGTTCATGTTTTACCCTTACTTCTGGTTATTTCAAATTCAAATATATCAACATTTGCTGCACTCTGTGCTTCTATGGAACTATCATTCAGGTAACTGCTGATTAGAGATCAGAAAGATTTTAAAAAAAGGGAAAAGGGCAGTAGTTACACCCGTGATCTACTTCCACACCAAGGCTACTGCAGGATGAAAATGGTATTTGAAATACAGGATTGAAATGGTGACTTTGTGAGCAAAATAAATCAAACCACTGTACTCTAAAAGACAAAACTCTCTGCAAGTTTGAATATATATTTTTTAAAAGGAGCATAAAAGCTTCCATTTTAGTGTCAGTCTCATCACAACTGCAAATGCAAATGCCTTATGCAACAGCAGCTCTCCCAGGTCAGCAGGTACCTCCTGCTCCCTATGCAGAGCACGTGCACTTTGATACAGCTCTGAAGCCAAGACTTGAACTGTTCTAATTTACTAAGTCTCACTTAATTCTGTAAAGACAGAAGTTTAAAATACACAAGTTTAAAATACAGTATTTTATTGTTCTAGCTACAGGATAAAACAGAATCTTTGAAGTTGTCTCTTCAGGTACCACTGCTGTTTGTGCACAGAGATTTGAGGATGGCACAACTCCGTTCTCTGCTGGTTGGATTTCACCATCCAGGGACAGAGTCCAGCCTGGGATTAACAGCAGCAGAGCTCTCAGCCATGGCTGTCACAACCAGAAATCAACCAAGGGCTTATTTCACAGGCCTTGTGAACATAAAAAAGGCTTTGTGAAAGGAAAACAAAACCAAAACACCTCAGGGAGGATTTGAGTTCCCTTTGAGTGCTGTGCCATTGAAGAAGTGGACTAGAGGTAAAAAAAGGAAAGAAAATACAGTGTTACCTCTGTCTTCCATAAACTTGTAAAGCTGTTGGAGGAAGTTGTCCCTCTCTTCAGGATCAAGCTCTTCCTCAGGCTGTAAAAATAAATGTAGCCATAAATGAAAACAGCAAACATGCAAAGTAACCATTTATTTGTACAAAAGCCTAAGAGCAAGAACTAAACTCAAACCACTTCCCATCTGGCCCTGAACCCATGTAATGGTGAAATATGTAGAAAACAAAATTTACTCAGGAAGACTGAAGTGGTACCTCAGGAGGAAAAAAAAAAAAAAAAAAAGAAAATGCAGGTCAGGGAAAGCATCAGTCCATGACCCTCAAAATGAGAACACTAATACACAGAGCATACCCACTAACACAGACAAGGTCTGGTATTTACAAGACAGAAGGAATTCACAGGATTTCCAGGGGGGGTTTGGTTAGTTTTTTTCTGTTTGTTTGGGGCTTTTTTGTTTAACTCATTTTCCTTATCCCAAGTTTAGCTCAGGTTGCAGCACAATTCTTTCTCCAACAGTACCTGCTGGAGATGCTCCAGACTGTATTTGTTCTGTAATTAAACTCCAATGCTTGATTTCAGCCTTATATTTGGAAACACCTTTAAAGTCATTTCTGTAATTCATTACTATGATTATAAATACCTTAGTTTTACCTTTACAACCTAAAGCCTCAAAGAGATACAAACACTTACTAACTTTATGGCAAGGAATTCACAGCATGAAATAAAGATATTCCTTTTATTCCAGTGAAAATTATTTAAAATAAAGCAAATTAATTGCAGGGTGGAAGGAGCAGGTAGAGGAAATAATGTCTACGTATCTTCATGGAATTTTAAGATTCTAGCAGAGACAAAAAAAAAAAAAAAAAAAAAAAAAATAAAACAGAAAAAGGAAAAAAAAAATAAAACCTTTCCCCTGCAATGCTTTCTGCATGCCACTTTCTTCCTGCCAGCCTGGCAGTTTGCACGAGGCAGGCTGCAGCTGTCTTGAAGGAAAAGACGTACAGTACGTGTCAAAAAATCTTATCATTACATTATTAAAAATAACAGGAAAGTGACAAGCAGTTCCAGAAGGAAACCAGAATAACAATTTAGATTTCAGGCATTTCTGCATTCTGTAAACTTGAAGTTTCAAGGTGAGGAGATGGGCAGGGAAATGGGGATGTACATGCTAGTGGCTTGCTAACCAGCAAGCAATCTGCCCAGCATCAGAATGAATCCCAGCCCTGCCTGCTTCACTGAATTCTGAGCTTCTAAACCCAACAGGGCTCAGCTACGTTTAGGCAGAGACAATATGTGTGTCTTACTTCACTAATTTTTCGTCAGGAATAATTGGAAGGAATTAAATGTGTAATCACAGCACTGCACAGCATCAGTTACCATTTGCTCAGCACATTACAGGGATTATATAAGGAGAAACAGTTATCTATAGAATTAGCATGCTCTTCCAGGTTATCAAGTGAAGTATTGCTATAGAAACCACAGCTTTTTTCTCCCCATCCAGACTGCAAAATAACTTCAAGATCGAGAAATTTCTACCGTCTACTGTAATGTTTACTGACTGAAGGCAGTATGGCTCAAACTGTGCAAACTAAATGCATCTAATAACAGCAAACAGTCAGAAATATTCCTGAACAGTTGAATTAAAGCCATTTCTTCTGTGAGGGCACAATGCCAAACCAGAACTGTGGGTCAGAACACCAGAAATGTAGGTTAGAAATAGCGATACTGCAGCCAGAATTTAACCCTTCCTCTGAGACCAGGCACTTTCAGCTGAAGAAAAGCAAAAAGGAAAGATGAAAAGCTTTTACATCTTTATAGGGTGGGGGCATAAAACCTGGCTGCAATACTCATGCACCTGTGTGAGATATTCCAAATTCTGCACCTGCCTCTCCCTGTTGATGGTGTAAGAGCCCCTTGACAGAGGGAGTCTGAACAGTGCCTGGTACTGATGCCAGAACAGGCACCAGATCCTTCTCACAAGTCACTTGAGGAAGACCTGAGTGACTGTCCCCATGGAATAAACCATGATCAGCTGCTCTTGTGCTTCTGGCCAAAATGAGAAAGACTAACCCTTCCTGGATATGCTTACTGCAACGTGAGGATGAGACATCATTTTTTCACTTGGGTTATCTCTTTGGAACAGAACATAAAGGAATTCCCAGGAGTGTCTGCTGTTCTGAGCTAGAGCTGAATTTTACTTTAAATCTATCAGCCATCACAAAACCATAGAACGGACTTTAAAGACCATCTAGTCCCAACCCCCTTGCCATGGGGAGTCATCTAAGCTGCTGTAAATCTGCACCCAAATCAAGGAAACACCTGAGAGACGTTGATGCCACTACCTGTGATCACCATCAGAGAGCAAATGGAGAGCTGAAATTCCCAGCACTGATTTCCAGCAGGAACCAGGATGACAGTGCTACTCTCCAAAACTCCCTGCTACTCTCCAGACATTTGTGCCCATTTTAGAGTGGGCATGAATAAGCTCACAGTGATAATTGTTTTAAACCCGTTACTGAAGAGAATCTGCCTCTCTATTTCATTTTTTTTAATAAAGATGTTCTTATACAGGAGACTGTAGCCAAAGGTAAGTCCAAGTAAGAGGCAAAATAACATGAAAATTTTAAGCTGCAAGAGTTCAAAACTGAGACCTTTCTGGTGTTCCTCCAAGACCCACAGCTAAATGCAACATGAGAAAAACTTTTTTGTTTCAGGATGAGAGGCTGAATTTCATTTAAATGAAAAGAAATAAAAATCTCCATGATGCCCCTTTTCTAATCAAAAGATTGAAATTTTATGGGTTTGAGGGTTTTTTTTCCTCCTTTCTTACAAGCAGGCCACATCTGCTAAGGGAACACCAGAAACAGTAAAACACTAAAATCGACCAGGAACATTATTTTTTTATCTTAGTACAACGGACATGTTTCCTTCTCAACTCCATTTCTTGTGGTCTTCCAAACAACATTATCAGCATCCATGTATTTTCTTAAACTGTATGGTAAGCACCAGCAACATGAAGCAGACAGAAATGTCTAGAACACTTGGAACTGGTTTTGCTTCATTTGGTTTCGAGCCGCCTAATTCACCATGAGCTTTGCCTCCATCCTTAGCATGATTTTAAACAAGAATGTGGCTCTGTTATCCTGACTCATCATTTACTCCACAGAAAGATGTTAAAGCTTCTGTGGGTGCCAACCTTTAGAGCTGAGTGGGAGCACAAAGGATGAAATAGTTTCTTCTACAAAAGAAAGAATGAAGCTCTACCTACAAGCACGTAGACTCTGAACTCAGGCAATCTGAGGTGGAGCTACCAGGGACAGATCTTTCTTTTATGTTATAAATAGACTGACAAGATCATAAATGCTTCTGTGAAGGAAATGCAGGTGAAGAGGAAGAGCAGCATACACAAGGTTTGGAGTTCAGAGGGAGGAGATGATCAAGACAAGCTGCCAGAATTACAGTTAATGTAATTTTGTTGCTTCACAGTACTTCAATGCGATTTCATCACTTGCACATTTGCTTTCTAACGCCAAGCTTGAAAACTAATTAAGGAAATGACAAGAATTAAACTGATTGCAACAAGTTAACAGCTTTAAAACACGTGGAGATGAGCATAGTCTTAAAATGTTAATTTGTACCAACAAGAACCAGAAATTCCACAAACCAACAATGACTCACTCCAGAGCTGCCCCTCAGTTTGCAACTTCTCTTGGAGTGACATTCTGAGATTGCCTCTTTGCATAAAATGATGAGCAAGAAAGTCTTTAAAGAACATTTGTGCATGGCATGATGCAGGCTGTGCTTCACAGTAGCCAGAACTCCTACAAACGCACACATGCATGAGAAGGAGGATTAGCTAATCAATGTTTAGCTATTTTTAAAGGCTATTCTGTGCATTACACATCACAGCTGCTTAGGGAGGTTTATAGATATAAATCACAGAATCTTACAATGGTTTGGGTTGGAAGGGACCTAAAAAACAATCTTGTTCCATCTCCTGTCATGGGCAGGGACATCTTCCACTATCCCAGGTTGCTCCAAGCCTCATCCAACCTGTTCTTGGACACTTCCAGGGATGGGGCAGCCACAACTTCTCTGGGAAACCTGTGCCAGGGCCTCCCTATCCTCACAGGGAAGAATTTCTTCTCAGTATCTAATAAGCCACTTCTTTCTGGATATCACCCTTCATTAACTTTGAAATGACTGTTTTTTCCTGTATTTAACCTCCAGAATCAGCCATTTCAATGTTATTTTAGAACACAAATAGGTTGCAACAGACATGGCAATTTGGGTTTGATTTTATGGGATCTCCCACAGTTACTTAGAGCAAAGCCTACACAGAGAACAAGTATTATGTTGAAGCAAAATGTAAATATTTTAATAGTTGACTACAGATTATTTGTAGGAATTTCAAGCCTCCTAAAACACATCATGGATTTCTCATCCTTCCTTTATGGACTTAATGCTAATAAAATATATGGTAACAACTTACCATGAGAACTGAAATCCTTGCTTATTTGCAGAAGAGGAACACTGGAAAATGCCTGTGGCATCTTCCCTTTTCAACAATGTAAAGCAACTGTAACTGATTTTTTTTATGCCCTTGTGATACAAGAACCTTAAAAAGGTTAAATGAATGCACCCCATTAAACAGCTACACATACATCCTCCAGGTGACTGTCAGAAAAAAACCCTTGAAGAAAATCTTAGCAAACACCTGGAGGTGCTACAACTCTTCCCCCAATGAGCCACAGAGACAGGCTAGCTGGAATTTGTTTTTTCTGAAGAAATTCCTTGCCTTTACTCTGGTCTTAAGTGAATATATCAGTTAAGGACATGTACTGAAAAGATATTTGAAATAACTGTAAGCTAAGATCTTCATTCTAATGGAATCAGAATGGCTCACAGGGAGAGAAGTCAAAACCAAATGTTGCTTACACATCCCCCTGTAAAACAGGGAGTATTGGAATATTTAAGCTTGAGAAACAAATGTGATGGATGACAGTGGATTCTACAGCTTCTCCTACCAGCACATTTACCTGTCTGGAATCTTTTACTTCAATATTTTACACCTAGATTAGATTCTTCTTTCTTCTTCCCTGACAGAACAACTTAAATACAAGCAAATACAGTAGTAGATACAATCTGTTCTGAGTAAAAATCAGGTAATGTCCAATGCTCCAAAAGCTTTTGTTTCCATGTGGAAATACTGGAGTTAAGATTTTCTCTTTCCTTTTAGCTGCAGTGCACAGACTGCCAAAAGTACCCTCCAAACACAGTTGACCATCTTATTCCGACACATTGAGAACTGGGTAAAAAGCAAAAGCAATATCCAGATTTTTATCTGGAATCAAATAATTGAATGATTCTTTTAATTATTTTTTTCTATAATACCTCTGGAGATTTTCACTTTTTATGAAATGTGTCGTTAAAACCTTAATTGCTAATGGAAAATAATCCAGAGTTGCAGCACATTATCACCAAAATCCCAGCAATTTGAACATGATGAGTAGCTCTGTGTAATGCAATCCCTGTTAGGAGTCCATGACAAGCAATTTCCACATTATCCTCCTTCCCAGCCAACTCTGGAGCACAAGAGTCACTCACTGGGGTGAGGAGGAGGAGCCCCAAACCAACACCATGTTTGTTCCCCCTCCTGAACTTACAAAAGCCATGGAAAGCCTGGAAACCTGGTGGTACCAACTCCACCACCTCTTAAAGGTGTCATAAAAGGCAACACGCTTAGAAAGTCAGTTTCTGTCAAAACAAAGTTGCAGTTTTTTAAGCTAGCTACTGGAAAAATGGCAGGATCTAATGCCACCAGCCACACCAGATCCCTCTGCTCCATTATGGTTATAAAAGATCCTGCTTCAGAAAAAGGATCCTTTCCATTCCAGAATTAGACTTTTCTGACTGATTTTATCCTGTGATTATATATTAAGTAGGTCTGTGTCCATTTGATTATTTAATGATGGCCTACCATGGCTGGGCAGCAGCTGGACAGGCCCTGACAGCAAAGCTGCTGTGCACACCAAAAGATGGGAATGAGGGGAAAATAAAAAGGTATTTTTAATTATCTCGCTCCCATCTCTAATAATATTACCAATTACAGTTCTAAAACAAAAAGTCCACTGAGAATATTCTGAGAGAAGATGGACAGGAGCTATTTTTGACCTTGATAAATAAAAGGATGCACTCCATAAAATATAAAATTTCAGTAATTCAGCATCTGCATTCAAAAACAGGCAAAAAAACCACTCCAAATCATTCACTTGTCGATTCTCTCTGCAGGCAGTATTACTGCCTTTCTATGGGAAAAGAAAGCAGAAATTCCTTAAATTCCCTAAACGTTGTCTGTTGCAATATCTAGCACGGCCCACAATTAAAAATATGTATTCTAACAGCTGAAGCAGGAATGGGATTTAATGGGCCATCATGACAGTTTTGCTCTGACATTATCTAGAAAGATTCATATCTACCCTGTGCTACAGAGCTTCAGCATGAAGCTGCTCACCTTACATTCCTACTTGTCACCTGGAAATAATGGATTCCACAGCTTCTCCTATCAGCACATCCACCTGTCTGGAATCCTTTGCTTCACTCTTTTATGTTAACATCATTCTTTAAAAATAATCTCTCTTTCTTTTACAGGAATGCCTTTTTTAATTTTTTTTTTAAACCACCAAAGCTTCCCCCTCCCCCTTCTTTGTTTGAAACACACAGCATTTTATGCAATAGGCACGAAAAATGAGAATAAAAATGGATAGTAGGAAACTAGTACAGCAATTCCTTGATTTTCAGTGACTGATACTGTGAAATTTTAACCAATGTTAATACAGACAGAGCCATACAGACTGCAACAGTTCACACCCTGCAAAATGTGGCCTATTCAGTCTTTTTCACTGCAAACAGAGGGGGGAAAAAACCCAGAGGATTTTACATTTCTGCACACATTCATCTCAGATTCATCTTATCACACCACTACCCTCACACAGACATCTACTCCATTTTCCAAACCACTGATATCCCAGCTCAAAATTCACACCTAAAAATAGATCCTCATTGTCTTTTATTTATTTTTTTTTTCACCTGGAAAGCTCTCCCCTGGCTGCAAAGCTCCACCAGGCAGTTCCCAGATCACAAACCCGAGTTAAACCCCCATCCCCGACCACCACCAAGCTCCACATCACGGCTTCCAGCCCACAATCCTTACCTAGCAGCCGCATTCTTTCAAACGCAAAATGGTTTTACTTCCTTTCTATCTAATCTGCCCAACAGCCTGGACATATTTTCAGCCTGACTTTCAAATTCTCTCTCTCTCTCTCTCTCTCCCCCCCAGCGCGGCGGCCGCGGTTAACCGGCATTACTTACATTCTCTTCCGCACGGGGTGGGGGGAAAAAATAATATAAAAAAAAAATTTAAAAAAATTTAAAAAATAAGTAATGGATAGGGGGGAGAACGCGAGGCTTTAGATGAAAGGCAGAGGGAAGGGCCAGCCCATCTCCGAGCCCCCGGCCAGCCCCGGCTCCCGCGGCCGCTCCCCGCGCCTGCGCCGCGCCCGCTCCGGTTGCCCGGGGAACGCCGAGGCCGCCGCCGAGCGCCATCGGCCATTCCGTGAGGGAAGGGAAGGGAAAAGGGAAAAGGGGAAGGGGAAGCGGCGTTTGACCTTCCTCCCGACACGCGGGGCCGCGCTCGGGGTTTTGCGGTTCGCGTTTTCGGGGGGTTGTGGTGAGGATGGAGCGGTGGGGGGATAAATAAATCCCGCAGTGCCGGCCCTCCCCGCCCCCCCCACCACCTCCGCCCATGGTTCTAAATCCAACAGCCAGGTTTATAGAAGGGAATTCTGTAAGGGCGGCTTTGATGACATGAAGAAACCGGCTAACCTCGTGGAAAAGAAGCCACTTAAAATATACGAAAGCAGAAAAAAAATATGAGAACCATGGAATCACATTCCATGATCTGGGTTGGAAGGGAACTTAAAGACCATCCAAGTTCTAATTCTCTGCATGGGGAGGGACACCTTCCACCAGATCAGGCTCCTCCAAGCCCTGTCCAACCTGGCCTGGAACAATTCCAGGGATCCAGGGGCAGCCACAGCTTCTGTACCAGGGCCTCCCCACCCTCACAGCCAAGAATTTCTCCCTGATGTCTAACCCAAATCTCTCGTTCAGTTCAAAGCCATTCCCCCTTGTCCTATTGCTCCATGTCCTTAGCCCAGAGTCCCTCCAGCTCTCCTGGATCCCCTTTATGCCCTGGAAGGGGCTCAGGTCTCTCCCAGAGCCTCCCCCAGCCTGGCTCCAGCCCTCGGAGCAACTTCCCCAGGTCTCTCCTGTGCTGAGGCCCCTGGAGCTGGACAAAGTGCTCCAGAGGGGTCTCATGAGAGCAGAATAAAGGAGAGAATCCCCTTGTTCACACAGCCCAGGACACGTTTGGCTTTCTGAGCCACAAGCACTCATCATTGCTGGTTCATGTCCAGCATTCTACCCATGAGAAGTCCCAAGCCTTTCTCCACAGGGCTGCTCTCCATGAATTCCTCTTCCAGTCTGTACATGCCACAACAGATTCGACAGAAAGTCCATACACCACATCATTCCATGATTCCCAACTAACATGCACGAAAGTCAGTCCTGTACTGCTCTAAATAGCATTTATTGCCCTGTGAATTAGCTCATAGTTTCAGTCAACCTCCTGCTTTTCCTTGAAAAGTTTTGTCTTTTTAAATCACACTGGTTTCAGAAACAAGTTGTTTTTTATATAACCTACGTACAAAGAAAAATACAAAAGGAAATCACAAAAGAAAAATGCAAAGATACTGTATTTAAGGTGGAATTAGTGCTACTAGGCTCAACCTAAGTATTTTGGTTTTGCCTTTTCTTTTGACCTAGAACCTTTCACTCTTCTCTGCCTTGAATTCCTAGTTTCTGAGATTTGTCTCCAGTTTCTTAATTGGGTAACAGAGACAACTTGCCACTGCTCATAAATCCCAATAAAGACAACTGTAGCAGAGAGAAGAGGAACAGGACTGAAAAGACACTGAAGTGAACCAAGTCTGAGTATAATATGTTGGAAAGTGCAGGATTTTCAGGCAAGCAAGTTATTAAATAATCCCTGAAAAATGACTGAAATTGTCCAGACTTACTGCTACTTCTTCTGTTTTCTCTTCTCTTTTTTGCTCCTCTTCATCAGTTTCTGCAGCAGCTCCATCCTCCTCATCACTGCTGGAGGACTCCAGAATTTCACTGATGTCCATTTTCCAGTTCCGAGGGACACCCTTGGTGCTGAGAAATGTGGTTGCCTCCTGTAGCCCTACAAAGGAAAGGGCCCTGGCTTTACCTCATCTGCAGCACTCCCAGTCACAAAGCATCTTTTTTATTTCCCTCCCACCTTCCTGCAAATCACAGCACCAACTTAAATGCAATGAATCCATCACAGATCAAGCACCGTGGCTTGCTTTGCTCTTTTCCAAAATATCATGTTTTAGACTAAAAAAAAAATAAATAAATAAAAAAGAGCACTGCCCAAATAGATGTGACAATGTTCAGAACAGAAGGAAAACACGTTAGTGACCAAAGGAGTGATGGGACAGGCACAAGTTACACTTGTACAATGGAAATACCTCAAATTCTTTTCCTTGAAGAGGTGCTCCAAGGGTAGAAAACAACAAAGCAAAACAAGCCTAGATAACCCCAAAATCTGCCTCTCAGTCACAATAAAAGACTTTAATAAAGGAGCCAGAAAAACACCCAGAAGAACACACTGCAATGAACAACTGTTCAGTGTTACCAAAGAAGAAAAGGCACCAGTTTTTAACAGTGCTGAAAGAAAAACCTCCAGACATTGGTCTCAACTCTTTTTTTTTTTTTTTTTTTGAAACCATTAGTACCTTTGGTTCCAAAATATTCCCTTGTAGCAAGGAATGTCACAACCCAATTATGTTCTGCACAGGAAAAAAGTCCCTTTCTTCAATTTATCTCAAATCTGGCATCTGCTATTTATTTTTGGCTGTTCTAAACTTCTTGTACTGTGAAACAGCTATTAAGAACAAAGTAGAAGAGAAATCATGTAATATTAGACAGATCAATCAAAACCACCTCAAGCTTTCATTTGAAGCATTTTCAATCTTGACTTGCAAGGAGCTGCTCCACACCTTTACTCAAACCAGATCCTGTTGTTGTTGAGTGGGGACTTTTAATTGTAATTTTTAATAAACACAATCTAAACATTTCTCCTGAACACATTTCGTGTTTTGATGGATTGTGGTATCCATGTCATCCATCCATCTACCAATTCTCTAATTGTATTTTTAAATTTAATATTAATCACAGTTTCTTGTTGTAATGAAGTTTACACCTTGCTGTCTGGGTATTTTTAATGTAAACAGAGTGTTTTGTGCAATAGCACAAAATTTTAGCATTAGGAGAGGTAACTATATATTCCACTGCTCACTGACACTTCAGATAGACTACCTTGAAAAATATTCAATTTCCACAAATTTGGACTGGATCAAAACAATGAAAAATCAAATAAAGCATGATTTCTACTAGACACAGCTGTATCCAAAGTTTCATTAATTTCTCCCATTTAAAATTGCTTACAAAATGTCCAAGAGCAATTATCAGAAATCAACAGGTCATCACTCATCAGCAAATGTTAAAAGAACCTTTGTATGAAATTACTTCTTTTAAGCATCTAGAATTTATTCTAAATTACCTTTTTTAGGAGAGGACTCTGATTTTGGTAAGTTTTGAAGATCTAGTTCCTTAATGTCTTTTCTTGCTATCGAGTAACTGTAAAAGAACAAGGTTTTGTGATTACATCAGAGAAAAGCAAGCATTTGACTTAGAAAAACGGCAATTTCTGAAATTTTCAAGAGTTATCATTCACTTGCAAGGTCCTTACTAACAACTAATTGCTTAAGGCACTTGTTATTGTATGGTCCAAATACAAGAGTAATTTACCAAGAGTAAGTTTCCTATCTTTGAAATCCAGGCATTGAAGTATCATTAAGTAATTAAGAAAACTTTGTAAATGTTCTTTATTTTAATTGCTTAACCTGCAAAAATTTGCAAAGGTTAAACACGCAGGCAAAAGCAATTTTCTGAACTGAAAATATTCCCAAGAAGCAACAGCTGCTCTCCAAAACAAGGATCTAGCTAAGAGGACAGAAGCAAGTCCTCTATTTTCAAAATGTCTTTTTACTAGCACAGAACCACAGTGAAGCCAATTCACAGATTTGCATTGATAGACAGTTGATTTTAATTTTTAAATTACAAAAGTGCTCTCACAGCAAAGCATATGGAGGTTGCTCTGTTCCAAAGCCATACTGGATATCCAGTCACAAGAAAAATCCTAACCAAATTGCAGGGAAAGTCTTAAAAGTCAGTTAGTCTAACACTTTTCCCCCCCCCCCCTCTTCTTTCATCATTTCAGAAAATCTGGTGTAAAACCTCAGGAATTAGAGGCTGCCATTTTCTGAAGTTAAAGCCATAATGCTCTGGGGGAAAAAAACAAACAGCCAAACAGAGCAAGTCTAGATTTTACCAGTAACATTCAACTTTCAGTACAGAAGGAGCCAGGCTCATCCAGTAGGCTGATGACACAAATCCACATTAAGAGGCCAAAATGAACCAAGTCTTCAGGTACTTGAAATACTTTTCAGTAATCAAGTCCTTTTAACCTACTCAAATCATGGCTAGCAAAAATCAAAAACTGCTCACTTTGAAAGAAAGAGGGTGATAGGGGGCCTTTGGTGAGGAAGTTTTTAGTTATAATGTGTTAACACAGATGCAATGCAATAACAATGAAGAGAAATAAAGGGGAGCAGCCTTTTAAAAAACCCCAAAACAGTGTGCATGCTCTTATGGATACAGTATTCATTATTGTAGACACACATCTGTCTCTCTCCCCTTTTTGGAGTGGAGGATGGACTAACAGGACCTTTCTTACTTGATTCAGGTTCTGTAAACATTTTAATTAGCAATTCTATTTAAATTCTCTTTTCTATTTAAAAAAAAAAAAAAAAAAAAAAAAGGAGATTAAACCCTTATAAACTACCTAAACAACTATGGACACTGGAGCAGTGGAGATAATGAGGCAGATACTCAAACTACTACAACTGACACCCATAAAGAAGGTAATTTAAAGCAGTAAGGAAACAATTAAAAGCGTAACTCATTTAAAATTATAGATATTATGGGAAAAAAAAAAGGAAAAACATCCAGGTGTTTAAACTTTAAATTGTTGTTATTTTTAAATGAAGAAGCACCAGAAACTTTCTTGATTCAATGAATTCTTATTGTTACACACAACAGAAAGAAGAGTGAGGAAGCACAGGAGTGAGCTGGAAATAGATTGTGAATGTCAAATGTGTCCATCCAGCATTACAGAAAACTGTACCCTTTCCTTTAGGAAGAAATAACATCTTCAGGAGCAGTATGTGATTATTTTGCCAGTTTCCTCCCCCAGATATCTAATCAAAGTGAGCTACCACTTACAATTTGGAGTCTGCAAAGGATCGAACTAAACACTGGTCCTTTTTCACGGTGACATCGTCATTGCAGCTCGGTGACACAACCTGAAGATTCAAATAAAACACTCCTTTACCAAAAAGAAGAAGAAAAAAAAAGCTGATCTTGAAAGGAAAGAATGATAGACTGCAGGAGAACTTCTGTTTTCTGTTTCTTCTATTGTATTTCCAGTACTGGGTAAACAAACCTACTTTAATTTATATGACTAAGGCAAACAACAGCAAATTTTCTACCCCAAATTATTGACTTGTTATGTACAAGCCAAGAAAGTCTAAAATTTCATTTGAAAACTAACCTACCGAGGTCACTTGTTCACACAAAAACTTTTTAAAAGCATCTATTTAAAAAGTAAAAAATCCACTTATTTTATACCAGCTTCTGATTTTTGGCATTTAAACTGAGACTTAAGTTGTTTTCTTCGGTTTGTTTTGTTTATTGAGGTGTGGATAATATAAACCACTGTGAAATCCAGCAAATCCTCCCACAGCAGTATCATCTCTAGGTCTAAAGAAAGTGATAAAAATGCATTGGCAGTATTTAATAAAAGTGCATTTGTACTACCACAAACAGAACAAGTTTCTGTTTTGATCTAGATCGTATACAAGCAGAAAATGTTAAATTCAAATATATGATCTCCAAGAAC
Organism: Zosterops lateralis; assembly: GCF_965231275.1. Classification (NCBI taxonomy): domain Eukaryota; kingdom Metazoa; phylum Chordata; class Aves; order Passeriformes; family Zosteropidae; genus Zosterops; species Zosterops lateralis. The sequence goes on along the minus strand of NC_139761.1, from coordinate 4,656,338 downwards.
TTAACCCACAAGAGCCGTATTAAATAAAAATCTGTCATCAATAAAGGCAGCTGCAACCAGAACATGTACAATACCACATTTTAAATTGAGGTACATACAGGTGGATAAGGCAGTTGTCAATTTTCACCCTACATTACACCATGTCTGAAAATACCAGAAAGTTTTGTACAGGAAGCAACTTTTAATATGCACATGATCAACTTTTCTGTGTGTATCAATAAGATGCAAAGTGTCTGCCTTTACAATACAAGTCTACTTGAACTTGGATTTATTTAATGTATATTTAATATCAGCAGTTGCAATGAACAGCTGTATCATTTACTGACAGTCAAATCAAAATAAGCACCAACATCTGCTCCTAGCTGACCACTGGTAAAAATGTGAACATCAAAAAAATTACTATTTCATAAAACTGAAAGTCTAGGGAAAAAGACAATTACATTTAAAAAAATTAAAATTCCTAAATCTAGATACTCTTAAATTGCCTGGGAGTGCAAGTCCTAACATACTTTATTTTTAGAAGAAAAGTAGCATTACACACTGATCATTTTGTATGCGGTTCTAAAACACTCGAACGTCATGAAACTGTAACTTACACACAAATGTTAATCTCTGCTTTCCTACTCCTCCTAGATACTGTGAAACACTTGTATTTTTAGCAAACATGGGAGTAGAGCTTAGCCTGACTACATTCACAGCTTTCCTGCAAGAGGAACTCACCAAAGCTGGGTACCAGTCTGCCTTCTCTGAATTAAAAGTCACACTCACAACCTTGCCAAGCAATTCATCGTTGAGGCGCCTCTTATCTTCATCCTCTTCTTCACTACTCTCTTCTTCCTTTTCATCTTCAGTACTGAATTATCAAAATGTAGAACATTTTAAAGTTGGTCTGAAGTTACTACTTGAAAACCAAAAAGAGCTTAGAACGAGATTTTTCTTCCTATTTTGCAAAGCTTCAAAACCAGTTATATTTTAAGAGGTGAAATTGCTTGAAATACCCTTACATATTAAGTGCACTTATTCAGTGAGAGGAATTTTGTAGGAATTCTTTCCAAGTAGCAGTATTTTACAACAGCATCATCTTAGAATTGGAGACATGACTCAGGTTTTGATTCTGCACAGACATGAAACAAAAATGCTTTCTACCCTAAAAATTAAAAAGCATCTTTTTTTTTTTTTACTGTGTTCAGTATAAAGAAAGTTAAAAATCCTACATTTCCTATTAGATGAAAGAAGCATAAATGTTCTTAAGGGTACTACAGGAAAAAACCCTTCAGTTTCATAATATTGCCAGCATATGACCATGTCTATCAGCTGTGCACAAAATTCAGGTGACAGAGCATTCAGGCCATGGCAGCTTCAATGGGACTGCTTCAGTTTCAGCAAAGGACACTAAAGGAAAAGTAGAACACTCTCAGAACTCACACAGGAAGAGAAGATCTTCTCCCTCTATTAGATTTCTTCCCAATAACTGGAGTTCCAAAGTGCTCTGGATTGGTTAGTGGCAGTTGATCAAGTGTCTACATGGAAAACAACAATGGTTTGCAATACCTTGTTATAAAACAGATCTGAATTAACTATTCACTTTTAATTCCATGTCCACCATTGTCTTACCTCACTTTCTGCAAAGTGCCTTTCTCCCTTCAAGCATAATGAAGTTCGTCTCAAGGTCCTTTCATCACCGTCATCAAAAACTAGAGTGAAGCCGAGAAAGAACATCAGCCAAAGCTGATCAGATCTCAATCCCAAGTCTACTCTTTATCTCACAATCAAGAACATTCTCTAAAACATCACTTTCAGCCTCATTTACTCACTCTTCAGTTCACAAGCAAAAGGAAAGTCAGGATTCAGTCTTGTAATAGATTTTCACACAGAGATTCAAGCCAGTACAAAGCAAGGTTTGGGTGCAAAAGTCTCAGTGTAATTTAGACATTCCTCTTATCAATACAACTGCACATTTCCAACCACAGCCCCAGCTGCACACCAGTTACCTTTATCTACCAATCTCTGGGGTTTGTTTGGTTTTGTGGGTTGGTTTTTTTTTTTTCACCTTATACATTTTTTCCCTACTTGTCATCATTTAATAAACATGGTATCTTTTACTTCTCCTCTTGCTATGAGCAATCACACTAAAATGATCAATGGAAATTAAAACAAGTTTCTGATATGTTTTTGTTACACTTATCAATGCCATCTTACAAACAGATCAAGATACTGGAAACCTGCAATTCCAAATCTGACCACTTCATAAGAAACATTTAGTACACATCTTGTTGTGTTATAGCTCACAAATAGGAAGTTCCATCAATTTCCATCAACACACAGCAGAAGAAGGCTGGAATGCTATGAGGCTACTGCAAGCTTTGCCTGAGAAATTGGCAAATTTATTTAAACTATTCAGTTTAAATAAAACCTCTTCACGAAAATTTCCATGTAGAAAAGGATAGCAAAGTTACCAATTCTCCCTGACTCCAAGTAACAGGGCCCAGGTGGCTGCAGTCTGGTACAAGTTTATTTCTATGGGGTCAAAGTGCAGAACAGAACACTTCTCTGTATTTAAACTACTTGAAACAGGCTTTGTGCACTAGTAAAAGAAAGTTTCAAGTGTTGTGCATAGCAGTATGGTAATTTTGGCATACTTATAAAATTAATTAAGATGAATAAGATAAGCTTTACGGTTCCTCCATCTTCAGAGTAAATACTGCTGTGGTATACGCTCCATATGCTCCACTACCAAATTATCTTAATGGCTTAGAACACTTGTACACACAAAACAATTAACTTTCCCCCCTCCAAATATCTCAAGCTACTAAATTCTCAAGAATAATCACTTTAGGGGACAAATGGTTGGTGATTTGCAACAGGTAAGTTGATTGAAAAAAGGCAAACAGAACCTAATACTTGACAATAGAACTAAACTGCTTCTTTTTATTTATTATCTCCAAAATTGGAAGCTCTGACCATTTATTTAAACTAGTCCAGTAGAGGGATAAAGAAAGTAAACTACCAGATGACACATACCAGTTTTTCATCCTTAAAAGATAAAACTTTATAAATACTGGAGGTTAAGTAAAATACCCTCATTAAAATACACTAAACTCAAATTAAGACACATAAGGAAATTATGACAATCAAGAGTAACAATTTATATTGTGGACACGTACAAAGCACCTGCAGGATTTGGAGTAAAACATCCTTGCAGAACAAAGTGCAAAAAAACAGAATACACAGAAAAATTTCCTTATCTACATAAATGATCACTTTAGTAAGTTTCAACAGAGAAAGGACAGCACCATTTGTCATAGAAAAATATCAATTATTTGAGTTACTAAGGTGGAGCCAACAAGGAGTCTCTCCAATTAATCATGATGCTTGAAGTATTTCATAATTGTAGCTACTTCAAACTTGCTTCTCCTCCAGGGAAAACACTTGACTGTGCCTTACTGAAAGGGCACTCAGAAACTCACACTGATAAACTCAGCACCTTTAAAAATATGAACCTTTCTTAAACTAAATAGGCCTTGTGGTTTCCATCTCACTCCTCAGAAAAATCTGCTATGCCAAAGTACTGCTCATATCCGTGTCGCCCTGTGCGTGACTCCTTAATGCAGGTCCTGGAGGATTTAAGGGAATGTCTTTCCAAGGCACAGTATCAAATATTAAGGATTCTGTAAAATATAAGCAGTAAGGCAGATGGCACAGTTTTTGGCTATGAGATATTTTGAAGCTGTGATAACAGTCGTGGCAGAAGAACTTAATACACTCTAAGCTGCAAATTCATTCCTCTTTTTAATCTCATCCAGAAGCAAGGCCGTTTAACTCCAGCTAAAATGCCTAGAACTACTAACAATCAAACTAAAAACTTTTAGATTAGTGTTGAATAACTTGGATCAATTACTTCATTCCTTCAACAGGTTATTGCTACAACTCCAAATCCTTCACAAGCTGTGTTTTATAAGGAAGGATTCGCTGGGCAGGGAGAGGGCAGGAAACAGGAACAGAAGACAAGGAGACATCTCCCCATCCACACACACACACAGTGAGGTCATCAAAGGACGTGTTTACAGTGTCACAATTCTCATCTCTAAATAGGAAATTACAGTCCTGCCTTACAAAGAAACAAGGGTGAAAAAGCAGAAGCCCTACAGGTCCTGCTGTTACCTCATCTTGTAGTGGGCAGGGGCTTGCTGAGGCAACAGGGTGCAGCAGCTGATTTCTGGGAAAGGAAGGATACAAACTAGCCAGGGAAGTGCTCGCTGCTGCTCAACAGTGAACAGAACATCACGGGAAGGAAGGGAAGAAAAGCGACATTTCTGCCGGGCACAGTCCTTTCTTCCAAACATGTTCCTTAATGAGGAACACTGACAGAAGGGGAAAAGAGATGAGTAAGCAGCACAACCTGGAGGAACAGTCTCTGCCATAATGCTTGGTCTAGTCCCAAGAACTGAGTCCAATATGCTCCATTCAGAGCATATTGAAACAGTGGCAATAAAATGGAAATTTTCAGAATTTCGCTGCAACTCAATCTTGTTAGGAAAGAAACAGAATTGGGTTTTTTTTCTATTTGTGAAAATCTACACAACCCTAATCTATGACAGAAAACTAAAAACAAACTTCCCAGCAGTGATCAATACGACACTTTGCAAGAATTTAAAAAAAACAATTGACTAAAAGTTCAGTACCTCAAAAATGCAACTTTAAACTCACTATTGATGAGCTGGTATCTTTCATTTCCTGCCTGTAGCAGACTTGTATATACCATCAGCAAAAATCCACTAACCCTGTCTTTACAATAAGGCTGTCTCAAGTTTGTTTTTCATGTATTAAAATATTTAATATTAACAAGTCAACTCATCATAATCATTTTTAGGAGCTGTGAAGAAGCTTGTCACAAAATACTACAGATCAGTTTGACAACATCTTGTTTAGAAATATATATATAGCTGTGTTACAAATAGATTAAAGAAAAAAAAAGAAGAGAAAAAGGAGAAGAGAGCAGAACTCTAGAGAGAACATCCTCCTCACAGCAGTTATGAGATGACTCCTACAGAGCCACCAGTGTTGCCAGGACAAGGCAGCTCTGTGACACACGAGTGCACAGGGAAAACAACCCTCAAGGCTGCATCTTGCAAACTTCAAATGCAACAAGTTGTGTTCCTGCTGCTGCCCAAACCAAGAGAGATTAGTTTCTAAACTTCACTGCAAGTTTCCCAACCCACTGAGAAACTTTTAAGTCACCAAGACGATGAAATGAAAGTGCACACCACAAATTGAAGCTGTTCCAGTCTCGCTGTGCACACTGAATTATTCCCACTGGCTGCCTGGCAAAGCAGCAATTTATCAACTACAAGAGATGCTGTCTATGAATATCTCGACTGATGTGTGCAGATTTTGCAGATATTTGGGGTTCAGCTGTGGAAAAAACATAGGAAGTACCAAAAGCTGTGCAGTGCTTGCTGAATGGCCTTGTAGACAAGGGCTGTGCTACTGATTCATCACTGTGAAAGGACATAAGAGCAAGTACTGCACTGCATGGTGCTACTGAGAGACCACACAACTCCAATTTACTATTTTTAAATGATTTGAAGTGAGCCCAAGTTCCTCTTACAAAAATATATTTGAAATATCTCAGAAAGCAGGGAAGTTTGAGTGGCCTTTGAGTCTAATCATAGAAAACTCCCATCTCCCAGACAAAAGCCTGCTGCCTGAAACTGTTTTTTCTGAAATGTTAATTTACTATTGTTGCAGATAAAGAAATTAGAGGAAACAAATCTACCTCCTTGCTTTCCCTAGAGTATTGTTTGTACACAATTTAAAAATATTTTTAACTCAGTTCACATAGTAACAAGGTGGTTTTATATAAGCAAGACTTTGATCCAGTTGATTTGTAACAAAGTTCTACTGCTAAAATAGTATTTTTCACTACAAAATCTTGCTCCTCTACACACCTGTTACCTAAACACATGTAAACACAACTCATAGTGCTGTTCTTTTTTTTTCTAGATTCTCCAGAGAGCAACCAGCAGAGCTACTGCACCATTTTTACGTGCCACAGGTTAAACAACACATCCCATGGAAGGCCTCTGGACAAATACAGAGTTACCTCAAAATCCACACAAACGAATTTTAAAGAGAAAAAGAACAAATTTATGGTTGGGTGATGGTGGTAGAGAACACCAGCCAAGTGGAGGCAAACACCTGTGGTTTTGGACTCCTGGATGACACATGCACAGCCCAGAGATGATGCTGCTGCCACGTGAAACTCAACAGGATGCTGGAAACTGGTCAAACCTGCCCTGCAGACACGACCAGTGCCTGGCACACAGCACAGGGCAGGGGCTGGTCAAGCTCTGAAGGGACAAACCAACAGCAGCTCTCTGGCTTGGATGGGCTCTGCTGGCTGTGGGAGCTCCCATCACCCCTGAAATAAGAGCTCACAGCTGGAGTGGACCAAAATAGGCCAAGCCTGTTTTTCCTCTTAGCATAACTATCTCCACAAAGCCTCAGAAGAAAACTTCTTTTAAAAATAGGAAAATGTGACTATAGATAGCTCCTGTTAGCACTGAAGTCCCAGGACATCAATGTTGGTTCATTTGCTGATAAATATCCTCAACATGATGAACTGAAATCTTCAAAATCCATGGAGCATGCAAGTGACTAAAACCAAATCCTCAGTATCTTTAATTTCTGTGACCTCATCACAGTTACAGGAAGTGATGCAGTTGGTGGCTGAGGCTGCACTTCATTCCCAGAACAAGCAGCCAGGTCTCTAACTCCTCTCAGCACACACTCAGCTCAGCATTTCCTGGAAACTGCCACCATGATTACGTGAGAGGAAGAAGCCACCAGCAGAGCTGTGGGGCTCACTGAGGTGTCTCAGAAGCATCTGAAAGGCATAAGTCTCAAAAGGTAAGGAATTACATTTCCTTTCACTCTAAACAGTACATAAAATCCTAATAACTGACAGCAAGGTCTGCTAGAAACTGCAAAGACCTCTCACTGTTTCCTTCTCCTACTTCCTACTCATTTCAGAGGAAACATTACTGAAAGTTAATACATGTTTTTCATTTCTTTCTTTCTTTAGAAATACTTTTCCATTATTCTACCTAGCAAAATAGAAGGCTCAATGTATTTGATGTTTTTGTTTAATCTTGTTTAAAGTTGAAGAAATTATATTACATAATAAAAAGAGACCTAAGCACACAAAGATTACTGACTTGAGTTTTGTCAAAGGAGAGATGTGATGGGACAACATCAACCAGGCCACTCTAACAGCAACTCCTGGACGCTCAAATGAAATCCCGTTTCTCACTTATATATATATATATATATATATATATATAAAAAACATGACTTCTAAATCTGTCCAAAAGTGACAGAAAATTTTTCCTTTAAAGAACATCTACAACAGCATTCCTGTTTTCTGAAATTCTGGTAATGCTTGTAAGACTCCAGGCAAAGTGTGAGAGAAGGAAAATACAACTATGCACCTTGTAAGGTGTGGTCTGGGTTATGGTTTCTTTGTCAGTCATTTCAGACATTATTTCAGTATTTACCTGAAGCATTTTACAAGTTAACAGAGAATCAGGTGGATGGTAAACTCAGTAAACTGTAATTCAAACCTTGTTCAGCTAAAGCAGATCTGACAGACCATTTTAATTCTATGCAATTATCACCTAACAATATATTCAACACTTCAAAAGCATCAATGCAGCACTTTGTAATTTGTAAATTAAAGAAGTTCAGTTTAGATAACTGCATTCTAAAGACAAACATCATCAAACCATTGAATCACTTAGTAAAATCATCAGGTCCAACTGAGCCATTTGTTAACCAAAGAACTTAAACCCCTATTAGTGTCACATCACTTTGACACTGCCTTGTGCAGTGACATTTCCCAGACACTTCTAAACTTCCACTCCAAACAGCTTTTGCTTCTTCACCTGCTTATCCTGAAAAAGCTGAATTTCAAAGGTGATTTCAGAAGTGTTTCCAAATTGCAGCTGAAAAGTTCAACAAGACTACATGGCTAGATTAACATCATTATCATATAAAAAGAGGTCAAAAAGTGATTCTGTTCAAGCTACAATAAAAATAAAGCCTTGTTTATTCTGGGTACATGAACACCACTAATAGACAGGAAGATAATGTTCAAATACACCACCTGATCACCACTGTGACTCCTGCATTAAAGTGGTGGCAAAGCAGCCTCTTACAGCAAACTCAGCACTTCCACTGGTTCAATTTATTGATCAAAGCAAAGTTGTTTCAGGTAACTTTTCTCCTTTCCATCCCTACATGAAACAGAAAGCTTGATATGCAGAAGTGAACATCATCACTTCTCGCTAGACACGCAGGCAATTTTGTTTTGGTGCATTTTTTACACATCTGTATTTAATCTTCTGAAAATGTTTGCCTGTATGTATTAGTGGTTTCACTAGCCAGAGATCAGTTTGCTTTTAGATCACTAGGAAAGAGATGTTAGATAACACAGAGAATAAATAGTAAAGGAAATGCACAAACTACTGAAATACAAGCTTTCCCTTGTGCTTTCCATCTCGGAATGCTCAGGAAGGCAACCTGTAAACCTGGAGTCTGGTTAATCCACTTCCCTCTCAGCTCTTCAGCTGTGACTGCTCCACTCAGGAAGGCAGAGGAGCAGCACATTCACCAGCTATTAAAAGGCAACAAATCCAACTGTTTGCTTTACCAGCAGCATAAATATACATCTCATTTCTATCCAAAACTTTCTGCAATGACACAATGGAAGCAGCAGGCAAAAGATAAAGCTTATGTTTCACAAGCCAATATTCCTGCACTCAACCTAGAACACTTTCCCAATTTAAACTGCAGAAGAACCCTGATGCAAAACTTCATCATCTGCTTACCCTGATCAGTGTTACCTGCACTTTCAACTCCAACAAGCAACTCACCAGACAGAACTAACAAAAACATTCCTAAGATCTAAATCCAACAATTACAATTGTATTTTCAGAGCTAAAGCACCACGTAACAGTTCTGCATGTTTATTCACTGTAAGATTACTTGAATCTCTCCCTCAGCTCCAAATTTTTACAAAATCCTAGCAGTCTTAACACATTTGCATATGGAATACATATTTTATTTTCTCCATTCTGCCTGTCAAAAAATATTATTTGGGGAAAGAAAATGACAGGACTTAATTAATCCATGAGTTCAAGTTTCTGAGGAACTGCACTTTAATAAATGTATGAAGTAAAAATCACGGCATGCATGATTTCTCTCTTACATAATTGGGGAGAGTTCAACAAGTTGTTAAATATAAACAACAATCCATTAGCTCAGGGCAGAGCATTTATTCACTGTTCGAATTTCCTGCTCATCAAGTAAAGATTTTTTGGCAGAAATACACTGCTCAAAAAAAAAAGAAAAGAAAATAAAAAGGAAAAAAAAAAGAGAACATGGACAAAACTCATCCCCTGAACCAGGGATTTAAAGTTCACATATCAAATGTAAGAAGACAAATGTCTTCTGGCCCAAATTCAAACAGAATTAGTTGAAAGTGCTACTTGAAAACTGAAATAAGTAAGGAATTCTACAATTAAAACGCTAACTCATAAACCATGAAATTGTTAGTGCAAAACTGTGTTTCTTATCACTTCTGTAACAGAATGGTGAACCTCTGAAAATCCATAAAGAGAAGTTAAAGGTCCAGTGTTCTACCTCAACTATGTCACATCATAGTACTAAACTAAGTAGATTTAAAATCTTCTGCACTTCAAAATAATCCTGCCTTTCCTCCCTGACCTGACATCCACTACAATTTTACAGCAATGTTATAATCCTGAAGAAAAAGGCAAAGAACTGTGAGCTTTGTCAACCAGCTTAGAGTTAAAGCACTCAATAACAATAATAATCATAAAGCAATAAATCCTTCCAAATTATCTGCAGAGCTTTATCCTGATCCCACCAATGACAACATAACCTCACCTACTGCAAAGGAAACGCTGAATTACTGAAAATAGCTTATTTCAATCTTAAAAAGGGGTTAATGAACCAAAATGATTAGGAGTTCATGGGACAGAGAACTCCTCCAGAGAGGATGGAAGAACATGAAGTAAAGCAGAATACATTTGGTACCCAAGGCAGCTAATGAGAAACACAGAGGTTAAATTTACAAGTACTAATCTCCAAAGCAATGCCCAAGAGTAGCATGTACAGGACAATTAACAGGAGCATGTTCCTTCTAGGCAACCATTAGGGAATAGAAGGCTCCTATTCTTACTGCTGTAAGAAAGTTGTGCAAAAAGAGGATGGGTGCTTGCAAAGCTCCCTGATTCAAACACTGTCCTTTTATATTTGCTTATCTATGATTACTTGAATGTTGCTGAGTTTTGTCATTCTGTTCCTAAAGCTGTTTCAGAAAAACCTGGAGATCAGAATTATTGAAAATAAGGAAATTTGTCTTACAATGAATTTTCATCCAACACTGACATTTCGCTGACCCTGCATTCTGAACTTTCTATTTCGGTAACTGAACACTACATGAGCCTCCAACATAAGGAGAAAAGTAGTTTTTTATTTCCTTTTAGATCATGATTTGTAAATTTCATTAAAGGAAAGAGCTATACACATTATAAATGAATACCTCCTCTTTCCTTTTTATTATGTGGTATGTTGATTCTTTTCTTAAAAAGAAACAGATTCTGTCTTCTGTTGATACTATCCATGTTTTCTTTGTGTACAAGCTTGCATATAGTGCAAGGAAACTCATATTTCAGTCATTCATTTCATGCCTCAGCTTTTCAGCTGAAAGAATGATTTTACAAGGCTTATGTCTTAAAATCTGCAAAAAATTAGTCTGAATTTCAGTGAGTGCAAGTGCTATCATTACAGGTACATTATGTCAAATAAAACTTGATTATTCAGCCCTGCAATTACCTGTGCAAAAGCCTGCCTGAACATCAATTAATTATTATCCTACTTGAAATGGAAAAAGAATCAAGATGTGGATGACTTTTTTTTTTAAAGTCTCCTCCAAAACTCTCTCAGATCACACCACACAAGATGTGATTACTGACACTGTGACCTATAACTCAAAATACATTGTTCAAAGATTACAGCCCATAAATGAGACGTGGCCACTCACCTACAGTGTACCAACTGGCATCTGTCAGCTTGCTGATAACTGCTTCCTGAAAAGATCCATCGGGCATTTTGGTTTCAACCATTGCTCCAACCTGCAAGAAGGAACAGCTCAAAGTTAGCTGGAAGCCCACGCTCAGAAAATTGAAAAAAAACCCACATTGATCCTCCCAGCAAGGCAGGTTTAGTTTTTAAGACTCAGATTAGCTAAATGCTGCTTTGCAAGTTTGGTTACTGTGCAGGTGAGAACAAAGGGCCTTCATCAGGAATGATGGACTGAAACTAGACACTAAAGCATTGAGAAACTCAGGACTAATCTAAATTCACCATGAGTTCATCATCTCAAGAAATAGAAGGCCAATAGAATACAAATATCCAAAGCCATTAATTCATTAGTGATAATCATTCAATTACTATCATTTCTTATACTTTAATCACAGTTCTACTGTCAGCTAGATCAGAATTTCAGTAGCAGCCTTGGTGTTCCTGCAGGAGAACACAGAAAAGACAAATACAAGCAAGATGACCTTCTCTGGAAAACTCTATTTGCATTCAGTGTTTGTAACACAGCTCTGCATTTTAGCACACAACTGTTACACAAAATGAAAATACAAACAAACACCCTTTTATACAAAATATATTAACTATTCTAAAATACTGAGTAATTGTTTTTACTCTTGTCTAATGGGCTTGAACATGGCCTGGCACTCAAGTTGTTAATTACTTCTCAGAAGTTTGAATGTTTTGTTATTTATAAGAAATTTTGCATCTTACGAGAAGATAAAAAAATCTCTGTGCAGGCAAAACTGTGTTATCAAGTACACTATACAGTGAAGCATAAAAAGCCACAAAATTTAAAGCTTATTCCTCAGAACCCATCTCATCTAAAGCAATGAGCCTCTTGTTGATTTCAATCCTGAAGAACAAGTGCCCACCTAAACAACATCAAAATTCAAGAGTTTTAGAAATTTACGTGGATTACCAAAGGAAGGCATGCAATATACATACTCTTAGAGGTCCTTTGACTTGGTCATCTTGCACTAACTGAGTTGAGTTATCCCCCTTCAAGACCACCTGAAAGATATTAATGAACTTTTTAATACAAGTCTCATTTCTTAATAGATCAAATAGACAAAAAATACAAGGAAAAAAAAATCTTATTATTCACATTAAGATTATCAATTAAGACTCAAATGTTACTCTCCAGAAAACACTTGGCATGGCCAGTTTTACTGACAAGAAGCCCCAAGTACTACATTTAATTTTTAATCTGAAACATTGTAATTAAAGAACAGGGCAAATCAAACACCAGTCACTCCAAAGCAAACACATTTTTAGGTGAGTTTAGAACTTGACAGAATCCAGGGCAAACCTGGAACTGGCCTTCCAGATGAGGAGATTAAGCAGTGGTTTTTCTTCTCTCTGATTCAACTGTAGCACTTCACTGACAACACTTTAAATGCTAAGCAACAACCAAAATAAAACCCCCTCAATTAAAAATGTATCAAAAAATCACCAAACTGGCCACAATAACAGCATTTCTGCTGCCTTGAACAAGTTTTTATGGCAAACATGTGTAACACTACCAGTGAAATGAAAATAAGGATCAGTTACAGTGTAGGTAAACTCTGCTTTTCCTTTCAAAATCTTAAATTCTAGAAGGGAACAGTGAGGAAACAGATTAAACATCAGCCTATGCAGTTTAGTTTAAAAGAAAATTCCAAAATTTCTACTTATTTTCAGGAACCAAAAGTTCCAGGAGCTTGCTTTGATAATGATGACCAGTTTTCTGGCTCCTTCAATTATCCCCCAAGCACAGACTACACTGTAGCTGGATTTATACACACAACACCAGCAGCATGCCAAAACAGCATCAGTGTTAACACGCGTTCAGGTTAAAAACGCACTTTATGCTGATATAAAATTTAAAATAAAAATTGCAGAGGGATGAATACAGGTTGTCCTGCTGCTCAGGAAAAGGCAACTGAACGTTTTGGACTTTTTGCACTCTTGGCAAGCGTGCCAGGGTGTGCCTACACACTCTTAATTACAGTATCAGGCTTAGCTTGTTAAAACTCCTATTGTTATAACAGAATCGAGAGCCAGCAACAGGAATTCCCACCAAGTCACAGCAGCCTCGTGTGATTCCCAATCTTATCGTGGAATAATAAAGCACCTGATTCTAATGAGAAAAAAAGAAACTCCTGCCGATTAACAGGCTAAATGCTCTGGCAGACCAAAGATGCAGACAAAATCCAGCTTGTCAGACCTGCACACTGCTTCCTATGGGAGCTTCTCATTAACACAGATTTCAAAGAACACCACAAGTTTCCCTAAGTACTCATTAAGAACAGGCAAAAGACTCCAGTATCTGAATTAGGTTATTTTTCTATTGATGAAAAGCACTCTGATAAAGTGATATGATCTATATATGTAACTGAAGAGGCTGATGGCTTGTTCTACTTGATCTAAGCATTAAAGCACACTAAAGCCGGGATGTTTAGTTACAAAAAGCAGCTTTCACCTCAATTTGTTGGGGATTTTGGGTCACTAATGCCTTATTTACTATCTTGGAGAGCAGGCACCAAAGTAGGAAGTGGGAAGACTTTGACAAGACAAAGAAGAACAACAACTTCTATATTTACTTTCAATTTTAACTTGCATTTAACAAGGTTTTACTCTTATTCTCACACAGTGGCATTTACAACAGTGTTACAACACCAAAATGACAACTTGTCTCTTGGTTGTTTTGGCAAAAGCCCTGTAAATGTGAATGAACACTATGTGCCAATACCATCCATGCACAGAAATTCAGCTGCAGCCTGGTCATGCTGCTTTAGAAGCTGCATCAAGATGCTCAAAACTTAAGTATTATCCTGGGCATTGCTAAAACCTGGCCTAAAAAAAAAAAAAATTATTGTCATCTCTCTTGCTGTTGACTTATTTTCACATCGCCTTTTCAGTTCCAAACTATGAGAGTGTCAGTTGGTATGAAATAGAACTTTTGCTTCTGAAGAGGTAGTTCTTATTCCTTATTATTCATGCAAAGCTGTAATCCTCTATTTGTGACATCAAAACTTACTACTAGGAAACTGATGCATTCAAAAACAGAAGACAAATGCAGTGAGGAAAGAAGGAGCAAGAAAGCTCATTTCTGTTCCAGCATGCCACTAAAAATATAATAAAAAAAAACAACATTTCCCCAAAAAAATAAAGAGAAAAAAAAAAACACAATAAAAAAAGTTCCAAAACAAACAGCAATATATGAAAAAAATCTCATTTAAATGTTGTTTAAAATCCATACAGTGAGATGATGAAAAATCTTCAGGAGTAGGACCTCCCGTGACAGCCCTTTGAGCACAATGCTTTAACAGAACCAGCAGCAGCCTGAGCACACTCACCTTGACTTTCACAAGCCTTTTCACCGTCTTGATCTTTGCCTCGCAGAAGGCACCGCGGTACTTGGCACTGACATCAGTCCCCACTGTCAGGTAGGCAGGCTCATCTGCTGCCTGCAGGGAAAACAAAAACACAAAAACAAACTTTAGCTCTCCTTCAGAGTCACAGCTGCACCGTTGTGTATTTTATTTTATGCCTAGACTTTTAAACCTGTTGATTTTTAATTGATAAACGGTGTCTGGCCTTGAGATTGTCATCACGGAGTTCTTCAAAAGAGAAAAAAAACAACCAAGCAACAAGTTACAGGAAGTTTTGGTTTGTCACTGATGTTGACACACCCCTCCTGTCAATTCACTGTCAGCCTCTCCCAGAAATGTTTTAAAGGGTATTCATTGATACTTGAGACATCTGCTTACAAAAAGGGCAACAAAGTAAAGGAGTGACTATTAACTCCAGTAGTTTCTATAACAAATGAAAACATTTCAAAGCAATATAACAGACAGCTGTGTTTTGTCAGCTATAAGCAATCCAATAGCACAGATTATTTAAAACGTTTGAGATTGGTGTCATCCCAACACTTACAATTAAGTCTATAATATTCTATATATAGGATTTCTTTCCTGGTGACTAAAAGGAGACCTCTAGAGAAATCTGTTGCAATCTTTCAAACAGCTATTAAAAAGTATTTTTCTTTCCTGGAATGCCTTTATCAAAACTTAATTGCCTGGGCATTTTTAAAGAGAAATACTCATCACGTTTTCCTTAACATGGACTTTAATACTCAACATTTCACTTTACCGTGGCTCACTGCAACTGATAAACAAGGACAAAAATTACCACATTGAAAAGACAGGAAATGGGAGCAGAATCTAAAATAAAATAGGATACGTATGAGTTGGGGGGGTTTTAACTCGATATTTCATTCAACTCCGAAAGGAAAAGGAAAAGTTTTGTAAATTACACCGCAATTGTTGAGCCTTTTGTACTGAGCAAACCGGCAGGAGCAAAGGCGGGACAAAAGCAGTGGCTTTGCAAACTTGCCATAGCAGCTGCTGATACAGGAAGCGTTTAAAGACGAGGGAGCCCGAAGGACAACAACAACAACTCGGAGGCGACGAGGATGTTCCGAGCGCTCCTCCAGCGGCGGCCAGAGCTTTAAATCACCTGCACCGGGCCGGGGGAGCGGGAGCAGCGCTCACAGCACGCCCCGAACCAACCCCGCCGTGCCCAGACGGAACGCGATTTAAAAAAAAAAAAAAAAAAAAAATGAAATATCTCCCGAGCGGGGGGCGGCGATTCCCCGCTCCGCTCCCGCCGGAGCCGCCTACCTTCATCCTTAAGGGTTATGCGAGCGATTCCAGCTTCCAGGACTTCTCCTCCCCGCACGGGAAACGCTGCAAAACAAGAGCGGGGGAGGCTGAGGGCTGAGCGCGGGGCTCCCCGCGAGGGGCGGCGGGGGGAGCCCGGGGAAGGCGGAGGGAGGGAGGGAGGGACGGAGAGAGGGAAGGAGCCGCCGCCCGTCCCGGCCGCGCTGAGGGAGAGAGAGAGAGAGAGAGAGAGGGAGGGAGAGAGAGAGAGAGAGAGCGCGGCCGCCGCTTCCCGCCGGGCCGGCCCCGCGCTCGGTCCGTGTCACGTCGCCATTTGCTCCGCGGGGCTCAGGGGCCGCCGCCCCCCGCCCGCCAGGGCCCCCCTCTCAACTTTCCGCCGCCCCGCCGGGCCCCCCTTTCCTCCTCCCGGAGTCGTGCCTCCCGCCCCGCGGGGCAGCGCCGGAGCTCCTCGGCCCGGGGAGCGCGGGGCCCGATCCCGGGGATACCGGGACGGAGTTGGGGGTGCCGGTCCCGGGGTTCCCGCTCCCTGAGGGGGGCGGCGCGCGCCCTGCGCTCCCCCCGGGGCGGGGGAGGGGTGGCGGCCCGGGGGAGGGGGGGGTGGGGGGGGTTTAAAGCGCAGCTCCCGGAGCCGCTTTCGCGTCCCCTCCCCCGGGACGGCGGCGGCGCGGCAGGCGCAACTCCGCCACCACCGCCGCCTCCTGTTCCTCTTTCTCTACCCCCGTCCTCCTCCTATTCCTCCTCCTCCCGGCGCGCCCCTTCCTACCTGCGAACTCCTGGTTCCGCAGCCCCCGCGCCGCCCGGGCCCCTCCGCAGACGGCGGCGGCCCCGGCTGAGCGCGGCCCCCGCTCCGCCCCGCCCCCCCGCGCTCCCTCCCGCCCCCTCCCCTCCCCCCCCCTCCCCTCCCCCCCCCCCCCCCAGCACGGACCCGCCCCGCGCCGCAGCGCGAGCCCCAATAAACAAGCGGCGGGAGCGCGGCCGCTCCCATTGGCCGCCGCCCCGACGCCCCGCGCGCATTGGGCCGCCGCGGACAGCACCCCCATTGGGCTGCTGCGCGGGCCCGGGCGCACCGGATTGGCTGGCGGAGGGGACCGGAAGGGGAACGGCGCGATGCGATTGGTTCGGAACGGGACGGGCGGGAGGGAAGGGGGAAGGACGGGGCGGGGGCGGGACGGCGGCGGTGGCGGCGGGGGGCGGAGCCGGAGCGCGCGTTGCGCAGGCGCGGCGGCCGCGGCGGCGCCGGCGCCATTTTGTGCGCGGCTCTTTCCCATTTTAGGCCGCGGGGAGAGGGAGGAGCGGGAGCGTCCGTGGGATCGGTGTGGGGAGCGGTCGGGAGGCTCGTCCTGAGCTCCGCTGAGGCGGCACCGCGTCTCTTCCCGGCGGTACGACCCCCGTCGCTGGGTGTCGGCGGCCGCCCCGCCGGCGGCGGCGATGGCGCAGGAGCGGGCCCGGCCGGACCCGGAAGTGGAGCGGCCGCCATGGAGGCGCCGGGACCGCCCGCCGTGAGGGCGCGGAGCCGCCGGGGCGGCCCGAGCGCCCCGCAGAGACACACCCGGGGTGCAGGTAGGGGCTGCCGGCCCGCGCCGCCTTCCCGCGGGGGAGGGCGCGGCTCCGCCGCCCTTCATCATCCCGTGACGCGTGTGGGGAGGGAACGAGCCCGGCCCTCGCTGCTCCAGCGCTTCCCCGCGGGTCCCTCTGCAGGAAGGCGCGGCAAGGACAGGGATGAGCAGCGTGGAGGAGGCTGAGGCTTTTTCTGGGAGGCGTGTGGGGTGTTGTAGTGTCTGCGAGTGCGGCCTTACGCGGCGGGATATTTACACCTGTCGGAGTCCTGTGAGAGAGTTTGATTTTAGAAAGGAGCTTCGACCTGGATAAATAGGAGTTACACTTCGAAGCCTGTGATAAAACCTTATGTTTAAATTTTGATTTCACATTTTTGCGTATTGTACGGAATTTGTTTTTCTTATCTTCCTATTTCTGGCTTATGGTAATACGTATGTATAGTTTTTATTTTGAAGCAACGGCTCCATAATTTTTATTCCAGAGTGATGAGTATCTGTTTGACAGTGCTCACTGTGAGCTAAAAGGCTTCTCTCAGGGTTATCTAAAGCAACAGCGGGGAAACCATTGTGTTAATTCCACAGAAATAAATGGTTAATTTAGGTATAGTTCCAAAAGTTCTGCTTTGAAGGAGGCTTTTGTAATTTTATTTTTTTTTAATTAAATTTGGTGTTTTGGAAAGTGGCCAGTAATGGGAGAGTTCTCCAGGGAGTTCAGTGAGCAGAGGTGTGTGGTGCAGGTGAGCTCTGGAGGTTTAACAATGCACAAAGTACACAGGAGTTTGTGTTTGGAGTTGACTCTGGGTGAGGCCTGACAGGGGGGAAAGGTCTGGAATTCTGGTGTTGGGATCTGGGTTGTGAATATAAAGATGTTTGAGGGTCTCAATAAAATGACTAAAGGTTGAGGCATTTAGCATTGAGAGAGCTTTGATTCTGTGCTGTGGTTCTGTTTTCTGCAGTGGATAAACTGGGGAGTGTCTGAGGGGAACCCACAGGAGACCTGGAGAGGGACTTTGGACAAGGGCAAGGAGTGACAGGACTGGACAGGGAATGGCTTTGCAGTGCCTGGGAGCAGGTGGAGCTGCTATGTGAGGAGGAAATTCCTGCCTGTGAGGGTGTGAGGCCCTGGCACTGGTTTGCCCAGAGAAGCTGTGGCTGCTCCGTCCCTGGAAATGTTCCAGGCCAGTTTGGATGGGGCTTGGAGCAACTTGGGATAGTGGAAGGTGTCCCTGCCCATGGCAGGGGGGTTGGAATTGGATGATGTTTTTAAGGTTCCTTCCAACCCAAACCATTCTCTGATTCTGTGACTTAGAATATGTTATGTCTAATCCAAATGTTAACAAAACTTCCAAAATTCCATTTGCATGTGAACTTCTGATTTCTCTGTGGAATGTCCTGAGCAAATCCTGCCTTGGATTGTGAGTTTTCCTGAGGCATGGTTTGTATCTCTGTACTGAGTGTGGAACCATTCAATAAACAACGGTTTGTGTTTAAACTAACCAGTCTTGTTTCTGATTTCTAGCACAAAAATCCTGCCCCCCTGGATGTATCTGTTACAGCCAGCACAAACAGGAGGCTCGTGGCACATCACCCACCCAGCTGCTGTGAGCAAGAGGACTTTATTTCTCTATAGCCAGTGACAGGAGAGGTGACTTGTTCTTTTATGGCATTTTAAGCACCCAAGAATGTCCAGTGGGCAGCTGAGCACAGCACAAATGTCCTCACACAGCTTAGGGATGATGTCTGGTGTCATGAAATGGGAACACTGTGCTTCTGGCAAGGCAGGGAAAAAGTCCAATTTTGGTTTAAATATCTTTTCATTGGAATAGGAGCTTTGAGACTTAAGAATTACTCCGTGGTACTGAAATTTGTCATCCTGGCTGTCATTGTTGAGCAGCCCTGAAACTTGAAGCCATTCTGGATGGATCCAGCCTGTGCTGGATCTTTGCTCTGTGCCCCATCCCCCTGTGCAAACCTTCGTAGGGGAACTGTGGAAAGGAGTGGAAGAAATGAGCAGTGGAGGTCACTTTGCTGAGCCTTTTTATCGTGTTAACTGCACAGAGTTAACAGCTGAGGAGCTCTAGAGTGGGACACTCACAGTAACTCATTTTAAAATGTGTCTAATCTCTCTGTAAACAGGCTGTGAGGGAGAAACATTTCATTTTTTAGATCATTGTTCAAAGCAGCAGGACTTGTGTTATCTGGACTTTATTAGTACCAAAGGTCTTGTGGATGCAGCACTGGAGGTTTGCCTGGGGAAATGCATTTGAGTCTCAGCTTGAGCAAATTAAAGGCTGCTTAATTTAAAAGCATTGAGGCACTCTAAGCATGACACTGGTCATTGGTCACATGGAATTCTAAGTGGTGGCTGTAAGTAAATTAGTAAAAATAATACACTTAAACACTTGAAAATGTGTTTGGTGTATTAGTTCCAGAATATACAGAAATCTTGCCCAAAGTCTTCCATGTATGTGGGACTTGATAAGAAAAAGCAAATTTGAGAGTGTATTTTACAGTCTTCTTTATAAGAATAACAAAGTAACTGTTGAATGTATCACATGGCTTCCTTCAGACCACAGATAAAAGTAAGATTTCTGGGATAAGTAAGATGGTTTTATTCTGTTCAGTAATCACATTCTGCTCTTGACATACTGGATGTTTTTGTAGATAAAAGTACTCAGAATACATGTACAATTGCAGCCAAAATAGTGTAGAAATATTAAAAATACTGGATCTTATCTTAACACTGAGCTTCTTTCTATGTAGTGGAGTACAGTGCTATTCTGTCAGACTTTGCAGTTGTTCAGGAGACTTTCAGCTTTTATTTCTGTTTCCATTTAGTTCTTTTTTTTGTTAATGCTCTTCCCCTTGGTGTTTCTGTTCTGCAGTTAAATAGGCAATATTTTTGCAGGTGCTCTGTCTGTGAGGAACTGCAGGATTTCTGTAGAAATTAAGGTCACATCCTTCCCACAAAGCTTTATTATCCAAGTGATTGCAGACTGCTCAGAGGAGCATGGTAAGAAGTTGTGAAGTGCAGGTGTAAAGAGAAAAAAATCCCAATAAATGTGAAGTTGACAGCAAAAAAAATCAGTCTGTAATAGCTGGATTATAAAAATGGAAAATCAAACCTTTCCTGCTCATGGAGAAAATTGTGTTTCACTGTTAAACTATCAGCATGAAGTTCCTTCATTTTTATAATTGTGTGTGTGAGAGAGGGAAAAGAAAAAAAAAAAACAACTTGAATGAAACCTGTTCACATTAAATGCTTACTTACATTTTCCCCAGCTCTGGGACATCCCTGTTCTCAAGTTCCAAAAATGGACATTTAATTATTGAAACATAACTTGATGGTGATTTTAATCATTGCCTCGTGAGGGTTCCCACTGGAGAAGACACAAAGCCTGGTAACCCTCAGGAAGCCTGAATTGATGAATTCTCTCCACTGATTTCTTGGATCTGCTCTGGGGATGTTTTGCAGCAGTGCAGTATCTTCTGGACATGAGTAATGATGAAAATATTTATGATGTAGAGCACTGTCAGAAATACTTGCGTGAGGAAAAAAACTCAGAATTGGAATTTCTATCAGCTCTGCAAAAACACTCACTTTGTAGTTGCTTTTCCCAGTAACACCAGTAAAGTGATCCATGTTCAGCTGGGGAAGCTCTTGGCAGCAGCCTCGGTGATCTGCAGGGAGGAGCAGCCCCATTTTCCCTGAATAAACCACGTCCAGACTTTGTTGTGCTTTGTGGCATCAGGTGTGAGCTGCAATCCCACGAGCTGCAGGAGCCAGTGGTGCATTCACTGGCACCACTGGAGCTGGTTCAGTTCTCAGCTGTGGAGCTGCTGCTTCCCCCTGCCCTGTCAGCCTTTAATGCCAGACAGAAAATGTTCCTCGTTTTAAGACTGGTTTGGTAATCTTGTGTTTGGACAGGACAAGAGCTGTGTTGTCAGAAGCTATTTTTATTCTTTCTGGTATGTAATTTTGTGATAGCTGACATATTTGTATCAAATGTTAAAGTTGGCTGATTTAGGAGCTACGTGCTTATTGCCAGGCTTTACTTAAGCATGGATTCTAAAGCCAGTTTTTGCATGTTTTGGCATGTGGTGTTATCTGAATATTATAGATGTTTAATTTCTATTTTGTTGTCTAATGAAAGGGATGCAGCATATGGGATTTGATTACAAATCCACTGAATTTCTTGTGTTATTTCTCAGGACTGGAAGTTGACATTGGTGACGATAGTTACAGCAATCCTGGGGAAGTCGTGCAGTGTTGCAAAACAACTACACAGCACTGCAGGGAAGCTGAAGATTTGTGCAGCAGCTTTAATTTAGATGTGGCAGAGGATTCTGTCATCACCTGCAATCAAGTGATCAGCATGTCTTTCAAAACTTGAAGTAGGTGCTTGAAGTCAAATTGAGAATTTAGTTACTGTTCTGGGTAGCACTGCTCACACAGCTGCTGAAGGAGAGTGTTCTTACATATTTTTAAAACACCACTTTGGGTGTCAGCAGTAAAGGTGAAGGATCAGGTCTTTATATTTACCTGTCATCAGTTCCCTTTCAGGCTCTCTGAATGTTTTTCATGGCAGACACAAGAGTGGCTACAGAAATGTATCCTGTGCATGTACAGGCTGCATCAGTGCATCAGCCATTCCAGGGCTGTAAATGTAATTTTTTTAAGTGGTTTCCAAATTATCTCTGCAGCATGCAGCATTTTTTTCTTGGCTTCTCAGATGTAAACCTTATTCCTGATGTAAATTCTTTATCTGTGAAAGTTTTGATCTTTCAAGAGGAGAAAAGATAGGTTTTTTACAGCATTGAAGGAGCATTTTTTTGTCAGTTTAAAGCAGTTACCCATCTGTAGATTGAATGCATTTTATGTTCTTGAAATAAGCTTAAATAGAAAACATTTAAACTTACACCTGAATCTCTAAATACTTTGTATTCTTCCTAACAAAGTCAAATCTCTAGTTTATAATTACTGCAGCTTTAGTAAACTCCCATCTAAATCAAATGTACAGGGTACAACTTGAAAGCAAAACCCCATGTGGGTTTGGGAGTGGCAATTACTTATTTCGTTGCTATGAAAACCAACAGGAGAAAAAGTCTTTTGAAGTTCTGTGTGTTGTATTTGAAGAACCTTCTGCAGTCTTCTGAGTAAATTGAGATGCTGAAATAAAAGACACTCTTCTGTAAATATTTAACTCCTAAGATCTACTTTGTAGCAACATTGTGGTCACTTTTTCAGCCTTTTGTGATACCACAGTGGGAGTAAATGTTTACTGAAGAGGTGTCTAATGCTGCCCGTAGCTGTGAGTTGCTGCTGACATTGGAGAGCTGAAATGAGTGTTTCACTTTGCTATAGAGAAATAATTCTGGCTGGATTAATTTCTTTACCTATTTTAGATTCAGAGTTTACTTCTTTTTCAGTAGTTTGAGTGATCTGTCATGGGCAATCTGAAGTAAGAATCTTCCCTGTTGATCCTTTTATCCTACCTGTTGCTAGTTTATATCTTAAACTGTTGTTGTTTTTTTTTTTCTCACTGCCTCCTGATAAGACTTTTAGCTGCAGCAGTAGCCATGTAAAAACATACAAGAAGGAAATAAAGCTCTTACAAGCCATGTTCTCATGTACCAGAGTCTGAAAACCTTGTGCCAGTGGCTTACAGAGTTCAGATTTTTACTAAAATGCATCTTTCCATACTTGTGGAGAGAAAGAACAGGGTTCCTTCTGATATTGATGGCGAGTCCTTGGACATGGTCCACCTGCCAGAATAAAGGTGTCTCAGGCTTGCCAGCACTGATAAACTGGTGATTAAAATACTTTATTGTTACAGATGCAGAGTGTAGAGCAACGTGATCCAGCAGGATCAGGACTGTGGATTCACAGTCCTTCCTTCCTTGTAACCCTCCAGGAGCTGTGTCACTGCAGTCTGTGTGTCACCAGCAGCCTGCAGCCTGGCACAGAGGGAAGCAGCAGCAGCACTGCTGTTCAGCATGGCTGCTCAGCAAAAAAAAAAAAAGCTGGTGAGGGCAGTGGTTACATGGCCTTTCTTCCAGGGCTTTAGCTTGTCCAAATTGTTTCAATCACTGCAGGTTAATTTACTTTGCAGGCTCAGTTAACAAGACTGCAGTTGGTCAGTATTGATTCTTACTTAAAAGTATTAATGCCCTCAGTCTTTTGAATTAAATGTTTTGGGCTGTAAGTAGCTGCTGTTGGTGAGAATCTACAGTTCAGCCAGTGATTAAATTCTGATTTTTTTTTTCCTGCTCAGCCATCTTTTCCAAAGCTATTTTTCATTTCTCTGTGTCTTTTGGAGGATATTATTCCAGGTGGCCAAGGGACTTGGCTGCCCCATCAACACTTGACCTGTGAATTAATTGCCAGACTGTGCTGCTTGCAGGATTTTATACCTTCAGGGATGTGCTTTCCCCTGCAGTCCTCCTGCATAGTGTCACCTCAGTAGCTACAGCTGTAAACAGAGCTGTGCTGTGTGGCACTCAGAGCTCTGACACAGCCAAACACATGGCTTTTCAGAGGGGTTTATTATTCTGGATCAATGGAAGATGCATTTGTGGGAGTGATCTGTCGTTTCCTTGCAAGCACCACAACAGGATACACTGGTCTGAGGGCAGACACAAGCACTTGGCTGGGGGGAGCAGCTCTTGTTAAACTAACTGATGGAAAACACATTGAGCTACATTTTGGTTCTGCCTCAAGCAGCAGTTCAGATTTGTTTCTATTCCTGATGTACACAGGAAAGTGTTTGGGGGGAAATAGGCTCTCACTTGATGGGATTTGTTGACTGTGGGAACACCTGGGGTTAGAATTGAAGCTGAGCTTTGAACATTCTGCTGAAGTAGCTGGTGCTTCCTGTGCTGCTCCTGTCACCTGTTAATGTAGTCCCCTGGAATAGGTCCCTGTTCTTTCTGAATATAATGAAAGGAGCAGATTTCCTGCTTTTCTAAAATCCCAACAAACAAGATAAAATTTATCTTCCAAATACTTAGGCATCACTTGGGTGGGTTTTGGGTGTGTGTGTGTGTGTTTGGAATGCATCAGGTTTTGGGTGAACTCACTATAATTGAACCTACTCTTAATCTGGTGAAACTGGAATCCTAATGACTGATTTGGGATATGCAGACAATATGTGTACCAAATTATACCTAACTTTATGCAGCAATAAAGCACATCATGTTCTTTCTAACCCCTTGATTGGCTTGTTTTATCACGTTGCCTAAAATGGTATTTCAGTGGGCAGCTCCTACACTGTTTTTAGGGGAGACTTAAGGGAATTTCAGCTTTTTCCTATATCTGAAGATATGCATGTGTTTGGACTGCAAACTGTGTGATGCTGCTGCCTTGCTTCATTCTGGCTGTCCATTTTTGGTTGGCACAGCAACTCATAGGAACCATTTTTAAACAACCGTTTCAGAGTCCTTTAATAGCAATGTGCTGAAAATGAAAGAGCACCGTGTGGGGGTGGCTGCATCCATCTGCAAATAGGAGACTTGGTTTGAGCTTGGTTGTAGATCCTGTGTTCTAAAATACTAGAATGTATTTACAGTAAGGCAAGACTTTACTCTTGCTGCCACTTGTTTTCTGCAACTCTGGGTAATTGGACATAATAGGCAGCAAGATGCTCTATAGTGGAAAGTTACAAGCAGTTGGTATCTCAAAATAGCTCTCAGTTCTTAAGTAGAAGTAACTTCCTTGCTGCATGCAACTTGAAAAACTGGTGGGTGGAGGAAAAGCTGGTCCTTGTCTTACAGACATGCAACTGAAAGGAGAAAATGAGGGGGAGAGAACAGACCGGGCTGTATTTTTGGTGCAATTACAGCGTCAGAATTGTCATGACAATCAAAACTGTTTTTCTCTTCGTAATCTTTAGGCTGTGTACTTCCATTTTAAGGTCACGCTAAGATGCATTATTAAATTGACTGCTTTGCCTTCCCTTCTATGGCTGTGGTTTTATCTTCAGGAAGAGACTTGCAAAACAGCCCTGGAGTCATTCCAAATCTCCTTCCTTAAGAGTGCCTGGGAGTGCACAGGCAGGGAGCATCCCAAGTGCTGCATCCACATGGACAGTCACACTCTCAGCATGTGGGGCTTTAACCTCAGGCCATCGAGCTATTTTTGGTGATGAGAAGTTACAAATGAATGACCCAATGCTTGGCATACTTCAGATCTGCATGAGATACATTCTGCTTGGAATGTTTCCTTTCTCAGAGTCAGCACCAAATACAGATGAGTAGTTATTTCTTTTAGAGATGGCCTCGTGGATGTTTGCCACACAGGAAATTTCACATATGGGTTTTCTAACAATCTTGCCATCATTTCATCAGCAGCACTAGCAATTTTAAGGAGGATATTATCCAAGTCAGTAACTTTTATGGCCATATTAAAGCAGCATAAAATTAATTATCTTGATGCAATAGCCTAAACTTGCTTTTTGAACTCTGCAAGTGCACTTTCATATTCTAAAATCTGCCCTGGTGCAGTCATGGAGATGGATGTAAGTAAACCAGATACTGGAGCCTGTTGTTTGTAATTTGTCACCTGCAGTTCCCCTAGTCCCCTTCTTAATTCTCCTGAGCAAAGCTGCTGTATGTGGACTTGCTGACTAAATAATTGTAATGTGGAATGTGACATATCCAGCCTTAATAAACAGCAGAGTAGTGATTCATCAGGTGCTGAATAACAGCCAGTGGATGTGTGAGACTTGGGGAGGAAGCATCTTACTGAACAGGCTACTCTTGTGTCATTGTTGGACCTGTGCTGCTCAAACACTCCTTGGGTGGAGGGATGACTTTGGGCTAAGAGATGACTTGGTCTGTGCACTCTTCCTTTAAGTCCTGTGCTTTGGGTCTTAAGCAAGAATTGCACCACTGAAACCCTGAGCATGAAGTGTTTCAGCGTGGCAAGAACTGGAGTTCTGCATTCCAAGTGGGTATTTAGCTTTCTGCTGTATTATGTGTTCCCATAAATGGCCAGAGTGGGACAAAGCAGGTTAGTTGTGGAGCCTGAAGCCAGCAGTGCTGCTTTTCTATCTTTAGATCAGAAACTTCCCAGTGCTTTGGGCAGAAATAACCCAAGTGAGACTCGGAATCACCTCTTGCTCAAATCTCTAATTCAGAAGATTTTACCCTGCCATTTGTTTGCCTTGCAAAGCATTTCCTCATTTTAGTTACACTGAAGTTATAATTGACCATTTTCAAGCCAGCTAGAAAAGCTAATTTTAATTTTAGGGAAGGGGATCCAAGCCTTACTTTTGTAGGAATGCATGCTGCCTGATCAGGTGTTGTTCTCTGGGCTTAAATCAAACTCCTGTCCTTAGATGTTGTTTAAGCCTGCAGGATATGGGAGTATCTATAACAGAGCCAGATTTCCCCCCTCTAGTCCTTTAATTAAAACAGAGCCTCTGCTAAATGTAAAGCTTTTTGGTTGTTTGCAATTTAATATTATTTTTGCTTGTTTACCAAGTGATTTGCCTCAGCTGTATATATATAGAAAAAAAAAATGGTCTTCAATATGAATAAAAGTTTAATCTTGCTTTGCTGTCCTAGTGCATTTTTAATTCTTTTTTTGGTCAGTGTGAGCATAAGTAGCCACTTCTTTTTTCCTGAAAGATTTCTTCCCCTCCTCAACTTCACTGTTTGACATAGCAACAAGTAAATACTTCCCAGTAGCAAAACTTATTGAAGTTTCTGTTTAGCCTTTCAGCTGTGGACTAAATTAGTGAAACATTATAATGGCTAATGCACTACTGTATAATTAATTAATCATTGTTAAGTAACTTCAGATTTGTAAGTTATATGTTAAATACAGTGTGGTTCTCTCATGGAACTGCAGGGTTACAAAAATAGCTGTCACAGGGGAGTTGCAGTAGTTTCACTGCTGGAATGAGTCTCTCTGGGCTAGAAATCCATTCTAATGTTCCTGGGCCTTGTTAACAAGAGGTAGCAATGCTGAACCTAAGATCAAAAAGAATTCTGCTAGTTTTGTTTCTAAAGTAAAGGGAAATATCAGTATTGAAGTAGCTTATTTAGTATTCTCCTCTTTGACCTCCTCATCCCCCCCAAAAAAGGGCAAATTTCTTTTAATGCTCAATTTTTTTTTTTCTTTCCTCATTTGCAGTCGTGGAAATTAAAGTAGGTTTTTTCTTTACCATACAATTTTCATCAACAGGCTGAGTCTATCCTCTGATAAATTAATGATTAGATTTGGAAAATAACTGGACAGTAATAATCATCTTGGTAATGTTTAATTAAATTTTGCCATGATAAGCAAGACACTGGGCAGCACTTTGCATGTACTGTGATCCACAGCCTCTTAAAATGGCTTTTCATGGAACTTTTTACTTGTTGTGAAAAGGTACAGAAAAATAAAGTGTTGATCCTCAAAGGAGCTTTTTAGATTGCCATGTTCTCCAAGAAGTAGTTATTTGGAAAATTTGGATAAGCAAGTGGGTGGCTGTGCACCTGCACCTACCTCTTATCTCTTTATATTCCTTCAATTTTGTCTTTTAAATATACACAGCTGGTAGTGCTCCTCTCAGTGTACCCTGAAATCTGGCTGAGAGTGTTTTTACAGTTCCTGTTCCTAATTGTGAGTGACTGAAAGGATTAGAGGGGTGGAGGGGTGGGTGTAGCCACACAATGACAGCTTTCAGTTTCCCTTCAGCAGTTCACATTGTGGTGCTAAAAACACCAAGCTCATGGGTTTCCATCCTGGACATGATGATCCTTGTGGGTCCCTTCCAGCTCAGATTATTCTGTGATTTTAGGAATAGACTCAAGACAAAATGAAGAGAATCAGGAAGTTCCCTGCTGCCATACCCAGGGAGGCAGATGAGGCTGAGCTGATGCTTTAAGGTGCTGCTGAGGATTTCCTGCCTGGTGCTGGGCTGTGACTCAAAGAGCTGAGTCAGGAGGAAACTGCAGTAGTAAATTCAGTCTGGAGCCCTGGAATTCCAGGCTGACTCAGTGCAGCAGCTGCTCCTGTTGCCTCAGGAGAAGACACAGAAGGAGGCACAGGAGGAGCTGCTGTCCTGGCCATGACTCAGGCTGGCTCAGGCTGCCCCCATCTGTCCCAGCTGAGCTCAGGTACCTGAACTGACACAGTCAGAGCCACCTCCCTCTGCTGCCTTTCCCGTGTCACAGAAAGGAAGTAGCACCTGTCCTTTGTAATCCTGGTACAAAGGAGACTGGAGAAGGGCAAGTATTTTCCAAACCACCTCTATAAAAATAAACCTGTAAGGGAAAGCATCTGTTTTAAGGGCT
This sequence comes from Zosterops lateralis, assembly GCF_965231275.1. Taxonomy (NCBI): domain Eukaryota; kingdom Metazoa; phylum Chordata; class Aves; order Passeriformes; family Zosteropidae; genus Zosterops; species Zosterops lateralis. The sequence goes on along the minus strand of NC_139761.1, from coordinate 4,627,648 downwards.
GGTGAGCATGACTGTGTAGTCCTAAAGCTGGCGAGTTTGATTCATTACACAAGTATGCATTTTAGATTAGCAGGGCCTTTAGAATTTTAACTGCATGTACAAACAAGACTTCCATTTTAACTGAGGTTTAAGGTGGTGAACAGAACAGTTTATTACCTTATAGAATGATATGGATTAGAAAGGACACTCAGAGATCTCTCTGCCCTCCCCTGTCACGGGCAGGGTCACCTTCCACCAGACCAGGTTGTACCCAGCCCTGTCCAACCTGCTGCTTCAAAACTGAAGTGACTAGAAGAGGCAGTCTGTTTTCCTAGGGGGGAAATGACACAGCAAAGCTTGTTTTTAACTTCTGGAAGGGTCAACAATTGATTAAGCTGATTCAGAAGTGTGATAAGAAACTAAAGCTGAATAAAAGAGTTTAAAAATAGTTTGGCTTTTCAAGCATTAATTCCAGTTACATTGCTTAAGAGATCTCACAGCTTTAGAACTTAACACAAGCACTGTTTTAAACTGAATTAGTTTTTAATTCCTCCTACTCCTCCACTAAGCCCAGGCTTAGTACTTGACATTAACATTCCTTTTCCTGAACTCCTGGTTGTTATAGAGGCTGTCAGGAGTTGTCAGCTGTGCACATCACCTTACACTGTAACCTGCTGCTGGAGCTGGCCACGTTCTCATCTCTTCTGCCAAGAGCAGTCACAGACTGTGGCTGTGAACAAACTGCAAATTGTGCTATTGGTTCATCAAGGAAGAACAGAGTACGAGTTTTTAATATTAAACTCTGCAGCATAAACAAGAAACTTGTCTAATGTCTGAACATCTGAACAGAGTGTTTTTCTGTGCATAGCCTGGCTCAAATGGAGTGCTTTAGGAAGCAACAGCAGCCTGATAATGTCTTTCCTTCCTAATGTCTGTTTAGTTGCTGGCCTATTTATTTTGAAATAAAAGCTAAGAGACAGTAAAATGGAAAATTTATTAGTGCAAGTTGGTCAGTTGGTTTCTTCCAACAAGTACACAACAGCATCCCATGCATAATGCATTATAAACAAACCTGGTCTAAGATAAGAAAAGTTGGACTTGTTTTGGAGTAACAATGTGTTACATATTGTCATCATCTGACTCATCTTCCTCTTTCAAAGATTCCTGTTTAAAAAAAGAAAGTGTAATTAAAAAACAGTCTAACAGTTGTTTTATAATCCAGCCTGCAATGAACAAAATGAGGTTTGCTGCAGCCTCACACCCCTCTCACTGTGCCCAAACCCCTGCAGTCAGGAGGACAGTTCCCATCAGTACATTTACTTTTGAAGGAGAAAGACCCCACTTGTGGCAGGCTCTGAATTAACAGTTTCTGGGAGCAAGAACTCCCTGGGTTACACTGTAGCCTTCCCTGCTGTCCCTTCCCAGAAACAGCAGCTGCCACTGAGGGGATGGATGTGAGGTGGAATCAATGATACATTTTCCAGGCAGCTCAACAGTTTGTCAAGTGAAGCACTGAGACAACACTGAAGTCAGAACTTACCTTGGCATATTTTTCTGCTTCTTCTCTGATGTCTTTGGGAACAATTTCATGTTTTCCATTGGTTACTGCCAATAAAAAGAGTATGTCTTAATTAAAATTCACACAAGGACCCTGACATAGAGGGTGAATTTAAGAAGCAATGTTTTACTTTAAGTACAAAAAGTTACAAATTTTCTGGAATGTTTATAGAAATTACAGAAATGCATTACTTTCTCCAACCCAGCTGAGTTCCAGCTCAAAGGCTTTATCCTTTACTTCATCGTGAACTATGTAGATTCTGAAAGGAACAGACAAAGAACAGATTAGAACAGACTGACCAACAGGCTAAATATAATTTGTTCCTGTCACAGATCTCTTCTGTTGAAGTATTCTTATGATTAATAGAAGCTCTCCCTGTGCCTTCTCCCCACCAAGCACCATCAGAGAATGTTCCAGGCTTAACTGCTACCCTGACACCCCCTTAAATCATTACAGCCCAGATGCAGGTTGACATGTTCAAGTTTCCTAATTGGAACAAACATTAAGGTTTAGATATTGCAGAACCAAGGCTGTGTCATCACTGCCTGCTGGATCAGTTAAAATACAGCTTGGAGTGTATTTCCCTGCATTTCCCCTGTAAGCCTTGCTTCAGTTTACACTCCACACTAAATCCCAACACCACAGTGCCTGGTGTCTAATCAGAAGTCTGGACATAAGATTTCCAGTGTGGTGCTTATTGCAAACATGGAAATGGGAATTTAAACTCCAAGTGGTGTCACAGCAGACACAGTGCCACCCAGAGCACTCCAATCACTGCTTAGGCTGTGGGACAGAAATGTTAACACTGCAGTAACAAAACTGATTTGATTCATCCTGGGGCAGAACACGCAAACCAACTGGAACAGTCCTGGGCTGAGACACTCCAAACAGCAGAACTCACAATAACCTGTAGCTTCACTCTTTAAGAAGCCTGTGTCTTGTATTTCTTAGTTTGCTTCAGAAAGCACTAATGAGTCAGAAGTCGAAAAATACCAGCAATTCCTACCCAAGGTGGAAACCTTGGAGAGGGTGGAGGAAGGCAGGATATCCAGTAGAAGTGTTGTGAAACAAATATAAAGACTGAAATGAACACTGGTGTCCAGGGAAATGCCCCTCAATGCTTATAGACCCTCCTGTCTGTTGGCTGAGGTGATCTCTAGGCCTTTCTCATGTTTCAGCTGGTTACAAGCCTTTTGCAGCAAAGGGTACCTTTACAGGCTCCTGAAGAAATCACTGCTCTGGACTGTGCCTGGTATTCTAGTTTTAAAAGTTAATAAAATCTTTGCTATCTTGCTAAATCCTACTAAGGAGCTGAATTTGAGCTGAAAAACAGAACAAACCCTGTCTAGAGCTGCTGCTGAGTTTAAGCTGAAGCAGAACTAGAACAGAAGTGTTTTCATTATAAGAAATTATTTTAAAATGTCTAATAATACATCTGTACTGTATATATTCCTTTAAAGAAGTTCTATTTTGCTTCTTTCCCAAGCATTTGAGTAATTTCTGTTGTTTTTTTTTTTTAGGCTGGGTCCAAGACCTCAGCACCATTTGTGGGCAGCTTCTCTCTGAAGCATCAGGTCATTGTTCAAACAGCTCTTACTTCACAATCAGCACACCCAAGAAGTTTCCCTTCATCTGCCACCTGGTTTAAATATTTTAAACCCAGGGATTACAGTCAGATAATTTAACACACAATACCCAATTTAAAAGGAACAGCCTCAATTTGAAACCAAAGCAAGTTCACCAGTCTGGATTTTTTGTCAAGTTGGAAAAACATGTCAGAGACTTACATTTTTGCAACTTCTTTAACAACATCACGGCAGGTCATTTCCTTCATCTGTAGGCAAAAGACAAAGAGATCTAAGATTTCCATTAAGGGAACATAAATCTTCCCCAGGGCCAGAAGAGCAGAGGCTGTGCATGTACCTAATGAGCTTTCTGTTCAGCAGAGTAACAGAAAAGGCCAGAAGCACATTTCTTCTCTACAATGCATCTTCCAGCCTGCTCTATGCAAGTCATTCTTCCAGGGAAGAATATTATAGCTGAAAGATTCTAGGAAAAAAATACTACTTGGAAATTCCCTAGTTTAAAGCACTCATCAGCTGAAATCTTAGAGGCTACACTGGTGATGCTGTAGCATCCTAAAAGCTTGACTTGTTCCTTGATGTTTTATGCTCCACAGGGGAGAGGCACCAGATATTCACATGTAATACTGATACTCCTTCTAGGCTGCATAGTAATACTTTTGGTCTTACCAACATTTTACGGAAGTAATTTTGGGTTTTAAGTAATGCCCCAAGAGGAGAATATTGTTTAACAACCATCTGCCTGCCTGAGCAAGGCATCAACATCTCATTTCATATTTTCTGTTCTATCACAGTCTTTTAGTAGCTTCACAGTTAATCAGAACAAAGGCTGGTGCAGATTTCCATGACATAATAAACTTTTCTGGCCTATGAAACAGCAATATATTCTCCTATATTTCATTAATGCAAATTACCATCTCTTCAAATTCACAAAATAATTTCAAACTCTTACTCTGGAAGGTAGTTGTAAGGCATTGGTGAAGGGATTAAGATGACAAGAGTTCTTGAGGAGTGTCACAGCCCTTTCTGGGGTGAAGCAACGGGCCAGAGAAGAAATGCCCATGTCTGGTTAGACAAATGTGCCATCACAATCCCATCTGGAGGAGTTCCCTGAACAGTCCCCACTGCCTTTGTGACACAGTCCTGAACACAAATGTAACTTATGTCACACAGATTTTAAAATGATGATGTGTATTTGTGCATATAAAGTTATTAGTCAAACAGGAAATCCTAAAGCTCTACTACTGTCATGCATATTTACAAAAAAGAAAACTGAAGTCAGTTTAATTTCTGCCATCATCCTTTTCCCATCCCAGGTATGTTAATTCTGCAGACAATGAAAGTAAACAATGTGAACAGTTTTATCCCAGGAGTTAATCATGATCATGTCCACGTATCAAAAAGCTGTAATAGTGTCAGAGCTGCAGGAGATTAAAGCAGTCTCCACACAACTACCAGTTTTCCCACAGCTGAGTTTACAGACAATAAAATGCAAGAGATGTGATCAATGCAGGGTTTTCCTCTTGTCCTTTGGCTATACCAGAGTTTCACACACTGTATCCACAGGAGCTGCTCTGCAGCCCCCAGGGCAGGTTTAAATCCTGACTCCCTGCTTGCCTCTCCCTTTCCACCTGCAGTCATCTCTTCCAACAAACAAATCTGAGCTGACCCTAAGCTGGATCACCCCACAAACCTTTTGTACTTGTGGTTTTTCCCATCCTAGCTTTGACAAATTCATCTTGTCAAAATCAGCTGTGACCTGGAAACCTGCCCAGTCCACAGTGAACACAAGTTATTGTCACACTGGGCTGGAGTCACCCCACACCTGCAGTTCTGGGGACACTGCACACACACCCCTAAATAAACACCTGCAGCTGGGCCCTGGGCCACACCTCTGTTCTTCTACAGCTCTGCTGGGAAGTTCCAGCAATTGACATCAGAAGTAACTGCAGAAGTTTTGGAAAATCCCAGCACTGCACAAAAAAATTAATTATTTGGAGTAAATCGTGTGTTACTCAACACAGCACTGTCTTTTGCCAATGTGTACACATGGGAATTGGAATTATGGCAAAGATCAAATGATCATGCAGGCTTCTTACCTTTAATTTGGTATTCAAGCATCTGAACTAGATTCAAAACTGACTGAATTAAGTCTAGAACATTCTATTTTTTCCTGTAATGTCTCAGTCATGGTGCCTACAGCACCATAAATAGGCTATGCTTAGAAACATAACAAACTATGAACATTTCCATGAACAGCTGTGACTGCAGACCAAAAAAATATACATTTATAACAGTATCACATAAAAAATACATGAGACAGACCAGGAGAAGGATCTGGTTCCATGCTGTCTCCAAGTCCAAGGGTGTCAGATATTTAACACATGAGGAAGATGGAAATCTTTCAGGATTCTAACATAATATCAATCAGCTAAAGGGACACTTCAATACTTTTTGGTTGTCTTCTCTCCACAGACCAGTTTGTCTTTAGCAAGAGCAGCTTTTCTGAAATTCTTCAACAAAAGAATTATCTGAAATCATTGGGCAAAAATAGATACAGCACCCTCCACAATGCTGCCCTGTTGTTTTCATTCAGAATGAAAAATATATTTATACTTTTATAATCACTCAGTTACTTGGGTCACTGCAAATGCACAAGGAAATATTTCACCTGCTTCTCCTGCATTTTAAGTATTTCAGGCACCCAAAAGGTAACATGATAAACCAGGAATATTTGTCTTGAGACAGCACAACACTGTCACACCATACCTGAAGTTTTTCTATCTCTGTTTTTGCAGCCTGCCTGGCTTTACCAATGGCACAACCCCAGTAACCCTAAAAAAAGAAAGAAAGAAACAAATAAATAGTGTGCAAATGTAATTAAATACTAGACCCTGTACAGTTCTTAGTGTCACTCAGCACATGACAACACCACCTTACACTAAAGCCAAAAACCCCTGGTATTGTTCTGTCTTGGGGCACATCCCCAAAGTGTTGAATAGAGCACAATTACTACATCAGGTACCACCATTACTGATAGAAAAGTGCTCAGTAATTCTTGGGCAGAAATTTATCAGCTCAAAATGTTGTAATAGATTTTTTAATTGCTGTCACAAAAAATGGAAGAATAAACTACAATTAGTTTGAAGAGAGAAGTTCTACAGGAACTACAGAAGTTGTGCAGGATCCAAGCAAACCCCAAGCTAAACCCACCTACTGTGCAAATACATTTGAAGTGTAAGCACATAAAAATTAATAAATTCTATTTCTCTCAACAGCCATGGTTCTGAATATATTGCAAGAAAATTTTAAGAAATCCAGCAGTATAGGTGTGCATCAACCTGTGTGTAACACACAGCTTTTATGGAAATGCAGCACTAACAAACAATTAACAACAATTCTATTTTGATTTCATTTGCTGCTGGCAAGCTTTGCCAGAGGAACAGCCCTCTCTTACCTGAAGTATTTAGAGAAGGGCCTATCACTACAATTTCTGCCTTTTTGGGGCAGTGCCTGAGAGTTTTCACTAGACATAGCCATGTGGATGAACTCTCAATTTCTGAGAGACAAGTTTTAAACTCATTTCTCAGACTGCACTTCTAAGAAACACACAGTGTTTGTTTAACAAGGACCTGCAAATGAGCAGGAGTGATTCACCAGAGATCTTCCCAGGCAAAAGGAGAAAACAACAACAGCTCTTTTGGAGCAACACTTCCTATTTTACCAACCAGAAACTTTTAAAAGAGGAACTCATACTAAGATGGGAATATTTTTAACACTCACGTATGAAACTCCCGATGGATCAATCATGTACAGTTGTGCACCATCATCACTGTCATAGGACCCCAACATGAAACTGGAGGAGAAAAGAGAAATTAAAACTTTTCCTTTTACCCACACACCCAGAACTCGAGGGGGTTTCCTACATCCTTCCTGGAGCAAAACTCCTCCTGTCCTGCTACACTCTGTTGAGCAATTTGCCTCACAACAGCACCAGAAACATTTTACTGATCAGTGACCTGGCAGCAGATCTGTGTTTATCAGTCCCCTCATACCAGAATCACACAGGAGCTGTAACCTGGAGCTCTTTAGGTGTCAGGGCAAGCAGGATGATTGCAGAGGGAAGTTCTGCTTTCGCCACCATCACAGACTGAATGGCACAAACCCTAAAACTTTAATAACCAGGGACAAATTAACCAGCTCTGCAGAAACCTGGCAGAGCCTTATGGGAATATGAATTCCTCACTTGAGCTGTCAGATATACACAAAAAGAAAGGGAAGGGATTCTTTAGGAGATGAAAGTTACTAATTCCAGGTTTCAGAAAAGAACTCAGACAACCAAAGCAGTTCCAGCAATGGTGAATCAAAAGACATTTACAAATAGAGTGTGTCAGCAAGACTCACCTGCACCCAAAAGGCCTGACAGCACTGTACAGGGTGTAGGCGTGCACATACATGGCCACTCTGTCTGCAAGATGCTGCGTGCAAAAGGAAAAATAAAACACTTATTTACAGAAATAAGCAATAAAACTCAATTCTCACGCCAAGAATAGAAGCCAAAAGCCCTGAGAGCTGCCCTGGTCTCTTACCTTGAGGGGGATGTCATAGCCATAGTTAGACCTGAAGTTGGAAGCCTCTTCGCGGGCGATGTCAGCCAAGGACCGCGCGTCTGCCAGGAGCCCCGCGACCGCCTGCAGCGACAGAGACACCCCTGGCTGCAGCTCACGGGATTTATCCTGCACTGCCCATCTGCCACCACCCTCAAAACATGCCTCAGCCTCAACAGCATCCTATAATAACAGAGTTTTTTCTCTAGGAACATCAATATCTTTATGCTAATTATTATCTCGTGATTTACCATGACTGCACCAACCCAAACAATCCTTGTGTATTCACCAGGTTTCTCTCACACAGCAAACACTCCCTGACACCCTCCTGACATCACTGTTAGGACAGGCCAGTCCTCCATACACCAATCTTTAAGGAATTCAACTGATTTCCACATTGTTGAGAAGAAAATCTCATATGCAGCATTATTTTCCCTGAACACACTTTATTTGGTAACTATGTAAAGAAGTATCATTTTAACACTTGTGTTTATATCTACATATGAGTCTGAACAACTGGAAAAGTAGTTCTAAAAATTTAGAACAGCCTCAATCTTCTATTTGAAGTTTGGATTTTACTTATTCAAAACAGCCTCAGTCTTCTACTTGAAGTTTGGATTTTACTTCTGTAGCTTTAGCACAAAGAATAAATTACAGAAAACAGTAAAAAAAAAACACTGGCATTTCTTTACACAGACACATTAACATTACTTCCTTAACCTGCTCATTTTTGATTCTGTGATTGATAAATTTGTCCTTTTGAGGGGAGGTCACCTCACAATTTCTGCAGAAAAATGAAATGGCAGCTCACCATCCCCACGTGTCGGTCGACATTGAAGAGGCGTTTGTTGGACCCCTCCTCGTAGAGCTTGGACAGGACTAATTTTTCTACTCCAAAGACAACTCCATCTTTGCATCTTATCCCAATTGCTGTACTGGAAGACAAGAAAAATGTCAGTTCCTCACAATGGAAAACACTTCACAGAGAATTACCAGGACAAGAGGAAACAGTGATCGTGATTTCCCCCAAGGTAAGTTTGTCACAATTCCGGCACTGAAGGCAACAAGGGGGTGGAACTAAATGGTCTTTAAGGTGCCTTTCAACCCAAAAATCATCCTGGGGTTCTGTGATCCTAATCCTTATCTGGAGCAGAGCCCTGGGTGACCCTGCCAATCCATCTTGCTGCCCCTAAAGCACAGCTGGGAATTTCCACTTCCCAACATCCCTTCACACACATTCCAGGGAAGAGAAACACTCCCAGAGCAGCTGGAGCAGCTTCAGCAGCACCTGGATTTCCTCCATGTCTTGAGGAATCCCCAGGAGGCTGATACACATTGACAAGGAAGGCCTTGAGCCTCAATTCCCATCTCTAAAATGGGCTTTTAGATCAGAACTCATTTTACCACCAAAATTTTATCCTCATGTTTCTCTAGTCCAACAGCATTACTTTAGAAGAGGCCAAAGGAGCAGACATTTAATGCAGATATTTGTATCTTACCTGCTGTTCTCCACAGCTTTCATAGCATATTCCACCTGGAACACTCTGCCATCTGGGGAAAACGTGGAAGCTGACAGGTCATACTGAAGAAAAAGAAGACACAATTCTCAGGAAGAAAAACCCACATAATATCACAGCATTTTCAGATCAAGCCTGTTTATTTAAAAAATTCAACCCTGTCGCTGCCAGAGATGGTGTGAAGCCCCCAAAGCAGGCTGACCCCTGAGATAAGATGTAGAAACAGAAGAAAACGGAGAATAAAAGCCAGGAGAGGCCATTTCATCAGTCCTGGATGTTGTACCCACACTGCCAATCCTGGATGTGAAATCACTGAGCGTTACACAACACTCAAAACCTGGGGGAGCTTTTGTCTGCCTTTATATTGTACAGAACCCCACAGGGGGTTGGTTGGAAGGGACCCTTGGATCATCCACGGGCAGGGACACCTTCCACTGTCCCAGGCTGCTCCCAGCCCTGTCCAGCCTGGCCTTGGACACCTCCAGGGATCCAGGGGCAGCCTGAGCTTCTCTGGGCACCCTGTGCCAGGCTTCACCACCCTCCCAGGGGTGAATTCCTCCCCAACACCGAACCGAACCTTCTCCTCTCTCACTGTGTATTAATTACTCTTTGCCACATCACTACAGCTCCGACCAAGAGACCCTCCCCTGCCTCCCTGTAAGCCCCCACTTAATTTAAACGTGCGGATCACAGGAATAGATTTGAAATGCATACAAGTATATTATGTAGAGAGGTATAATAAATATATTATCCCGGCGCCCGCCCCGCCCCACCGCCGGTTCCCCGGGCCTGCCGGGCCGCAGTGACTCAGCCGCCCGCAGCGCCCCGGAGCCGCCGCGCCGCGCTCTCTGCAGGCCCGGGGAGGCCGCGGGCCCGGCGGGGGCCGGTCGGGGCGGCGGGGCGGCCGCGCTGTGCCCGTCCCGGGGCCCGCGGTGCCCCCCTCACGCCGCACTCACCCCGGTGCCGATGGAGCTCATGGCGGCGCCGCTCCCAGCCCGTCCCGCGCCCACCGCCCAGCAACGCGCGCTCCCATTGGCCGCCGCACGGCGCCGCCGGGATGACGTCACCACGTACTACGTTGAATTATATGTAATGTCACGACAGCCCGCAGCGCCCGGCTAGCTCAGTCGGTAGAGCATGGGACTCTTAATCCCAGGGTCGTGGGTTCGAGCCCCACGTTGGGCGTATCGTTTTTGAGTTTCCGCGGAAGGTTGCGGGTGGGAAAACGCCGCCCCGGGGGGAAATGTCCCGTGCGGAGACACCCTGGATGGTTTTAAAAGTGATAAACACCGCAGCGGTGGGAAAATCAGCTTTTTTAAGTGGCCTGGATGCAGGAATAACGTGTGCATAATTAAAGTGCATAATAAACCATGAGGAGCTGGCCAGTGACCACTGAACATCGGATCCCGGGACGTTTTATTCTTTTTAATAAACAGTGTGGGAAAGAGATGACAACCAAGTAGGAGCTCTGGGCAATTACAGAGATACCTGGATCAAGTGGAGAGCTGGGCAAGCACCTGCCATAGGGAATGTAACAAGAGCCAGTGTGGATTCTCCATCTAAGATAGGGCAACCCTGGTTAAACACAAACTACAGGAGAGCAGCCAGAGCAGCCGACGGGAAGGGATCTGGGGGGTTTGTAGTAGGAAAAAATTCTTCCTTGTGAGGGCAGTGAGGCTCTGCGACTGCCCCTGGATCCCTGGAAATGTTCCAGGACAAGTTGGACGGGGCTTGGAGCAGCCTGGGGTAGTGCAAGGTGTCCCTGCCCATGGCAGGGGGTGGAACTGGTTGGGCTTTAAGGTCCCTTCCAACCCAAACCATTCTGAGAATCTGTGGGTGGTGTTGGTCCATCACTGAACAGCCCCTCCCGGGAAGTGCTCACGGCCTGTCAGAGTTCAAGGAGCATCTGGACAATGCTCTTGGCCACAGGACTTACTCCATGTAGTCCTGGAATGAGTAGGGAGTTGCACTCCACAAGCCTCAGGGGCCCCTTCTGACTTCAGACAACCCGATTCCACGAAAAGGCAGATGAGGGAACGAGATAAAGCCAATGCCCCAGGGACCAGCTCCTGCTGATGCAGCACAGACACAGCACAATGGGCATGTGAATATTCCAAAATCCTCCTCCAGCCAGCAGGACTCACCTGGAGCTGTTCGCAATCCACCAACATCAACCTGCTGGGATGACATCCACTCAATTCTGAGGAAAACCCTCCAGTTACTGCAGGGGTTTGTGTCTGTCACTGCCTTTCCTGCTAAAGCAGGCGGGCACACTGGGAATTTGTCTGCTGGGAGGATCCATGGATCCCTCAGCTCTGCCAGGGAGGGAAGAACTGCAACACCGAGCCTGGAAAACCCAACCATTTCTACACCATTACACATTTAGGGTGTGATCGCTGAGGGCTTCCCAGGGCACATCATTAAGAGTCTTTCTCACCCCTTCGATGAACTAAATATCTGCCTTAGCAGGTCCCAGGACTCTGCACTCAACCAGCAGCAACACAGGAGTGAGGAATTCTGTCGCTGCCATGTGGAACAGAAGCAGCTGAGGCTGTTCAGTGATGCAGAAACCCCACAGGAGCAGATCTGAGTGGGCAGAAGGAAGATGAGGTGGCAGAACACGCCGGGAGAGGTCCCAGGGTACGTTTGTGCAGCAGCACGGAAATACCCCCAAAAAGGGAAAGGCTAAGAATATCCTCAATTTCCTCAGCTGCAGTCTGCTGCAGTTCAGGAAAATGACATCATTGCACCACCAGCACCACAGGCTCTGTAGGAGTTTCATCTCCTGACTCCCTTCCCACTGAGAAGGGAAGGAGCTCCCAGCTCCGTGGGACTTGCAGATGGCAAATTCCTCTCTCAGGCAGCTCTGGCTCAGCTCTTACTGAGCTAAAATATAAACCTGCACCCCAAATCACCCAGATTGTGACTGAAAATGAGCAGCACAGCTCAGGCTGCGTGTTCTGTGCTCCTAAGGCTGGCTCTCTGTGCCCGGAAACGAGATTGTGTCCATTTATCCAGCCTGGAATGACACCAGGAGCTGGTCCCTAAAATACCAATTTCATCCCAGGACTGTAAAAACTAACAGCACCTGTAAAGGTAAAGCTCACAGGAAACACTGACAAAACCATGCAGGAGTTACTCAAGTGCTGCAGCACATTCCCTGTGTCAAGGTTCACCAGAAGAGGATTTCTTTAAATATCTGTTTGAGTGGCAGAGTCGTGCTCCAGGCACAGAGCAGGTGGGCAGCACAGGGAGATCTGTCACAAAAAGCACATTTGTGCCAATCAAAGACTTCATCACCCCAAAAAATGTTATATTTATCTTCCCAAATTTGAGACAAAAATTACTCCTCAGGGTAGGATTTAAACCAGATTTAAACCAGTCAGATTTAACCAGCAGATACCAGCAGTCACTATGTAGCCACTGAGTCAAGTTTGACCTCACAACTGTTAATATTTAATTTATATTAATTTATGATCTTACAGGCTGAAATCTTTCTTGGGGGAGACAGAGGGAGAGGTTTTAACTCAGCACTATGAGAGAATTTCAGGCAGAAGAGTTCTCTGCTAAAACAGGGGAAATAATATTTCCACTACCTTTGCTAAACAGCCCCAAACCATTTCTTCACATGTGATTCAAGGGTGGAATATTTTAATACAGAATTTGGCACAAGAAATTCCCACAGATGTTTCCCTAGTGCTGTTCATTCTTCTCAGCATGCTTAAAATGAAAATATCTTAAACCAAATTCTCTCAGCAATGCCATTTACTATACATATAAATAATAAACAACTCAGTAGGGAACAGCTTGTGAGGGGACAGAATTTCTCCAAAACAAGACAAAAGAGAAGAGGAGTTGCCAGAGTTCAGTTTGTAAACTAGAACTGGACAGGGTTTTAAACAGTGTTAGTGCCTACACCCTGACAACACCCACACTGTTCATATTTAATAGTGTTACACACAAATTAACGAACAGAAAACAAAAAAAACCCAATGCACATGGGATGTAATTGGAACAGGAGCAGAATCCTTGTGTGGATTTAGGTGCTTATTTCTCTGTGGAAAAAGCCCTTTTCATCAGTGGTGGGGGTGCTTTCCCAACATCAAACATCATTTCCAGAGGGGGGTTGTTGAGGCAGCACCAGTCGGGGATCCGGCCGGTCTGGCTGTAATATTCCTTGGACACAGAGCGGCTCCCAAGGATGTCCTGCAGTGCTCCAAAAATGGCTCCTGTTATTGGCAAAGAGAAACAAAAATTTGCATTAACTTCATCTAGAATTTCTCTTTCTACTTCTTCCCACTGAGAATCTCAACTGGGATTTTTTAGCTCTCTCTCTAAATTTAAAGGGATGAATGGATATTGCTGCTTTCTTTTTTAGTAGCCCATTTCAGTCCCAAACTGCTTCCATTTATATCCCTGGAAAGTAACTGAAAACAAGGAATCATCTGCTCTCTGCTATCAGCAGACCTGGCTTGGTTGACCCACTCCTTCCAACAAAGCTTTTATTTTAAGCACTTCAACCAAACCCCATTGTGTTCAACACAATTTCTCCCCCAAAAAACGTTGCCCCACAAATTCACAGCAGCTGTGAGAAGATTCAGCCCACAGCAGCTGGCCAGGAAAGGAATGCATCATTCAGTGCACAGAAATTGTTCTGGTTTGCTAACCCTAAAAATACAAGGCTTTATTCCCTACAAATCCCATTTGGAAGGGGTGGAAGGTGCTTTTTTTCACTCCTGCTTCTCAGTTGTCCCCATTCTTACCTCCCAGCCAGGCCACGCAGTTGGCTTTGGCAGGGGGAGTGTGGATCCTGAAGGTTTTAGTGGCAAGAGCTTCCTTGTATTTGGGTTTCTCCACCAGGTGTCTGATCTCAGCCATGAGCCTGTGCAGGAAGCCCGGCAGCATCGCCGTGCCCCCGATCACCACCAGGTTCTCTGCCAGCTGCTTCCTCGTGTCTATGGGGCACTAATGCAAACAGGGACACAAAAAAACCCCCAAATAACTCAACCTGTATTATCTTGAAGTCATTCAGAAGTCTCTTAGAAATTCAGTCCATTTCTATGCCCTCCAATTGCTGTTTTCTCATGTTTAGCTGGAAAATAACCAACGTAACAAGAGAAATGCGTGGAGGTGCAGAGGTGAAGGCTCCAGGCACAGAACTTCTTGAACAATTTGTTTTCATAAAGAATTATAATTGAAATGTTTGTCATATCAGCCAAGTCCGTGGCTCTCCAATAAATTGCACCTCAGCAAACTTATTTAAATGGCATCAATAGCTACAGGGAGCCAACTTTAATTAACATACACACACCACCACATAATGAAAATTTCCATTTATAGTGGTTTCCTAATGCACTTTTTTCCTAAATATAATAAGAAGTGAAGCATTTGTATACACCAAGAAAAAAAAATCTGTAATAAATTTAATATGCTGCCTGTAATAAAGATGTCCAAATTAATTTTATTCTAGCACAGGTAAACCAGCAGCCTGCAAGACTCAAAAGTCTTGAGTCATTTTTAACTGCAGGTTCTCTAAGGCTGGTGGCATTCCCTAAACTGTTTTCAATAGAAAAATACCTGAACAAGTGAATCCAAGATCAAAGTGGCAACAGATGTCTCTTCATTATCCTGCTCAAAGAGGATTTCCACCACGGAGTCTCTGTGGCCCAGACAGGGAGTGAGTGTTAATCAGCAGCAAATCCACACTGAGCTCAAATCAGGCCCCAGCAGAGCTGGAGATACCCCTAAGCCTTCCTGCTGCCAGCACTCTGTCACTCCTGTCACACAGCAGTGCCAGCAGGGAGGGGACAGTCATGGTATCCTCAGGACAATCATGGAAAACACCTTTAAGATTATCACATTCAGCCCTCAACCCAACATCAGCACTTTGCTCACCACTAAACCACATCCCCAAGTGCCACATCCACACGTGTTTTGAACACTTCCAGGGATGGTGACTCCACCACTGCCCTGGGCAGCCTGTTCCAGTGCTTTATAACCCTTTCAGTGAAGACATTTTCACTAATATCCAATCCAAACCTCCCCAAGTCAACTTGAGGCCCTTCACTCTTGTCCTGTCCCTTGTTCCCTGGGAGCAGAGCCCAGCCCCCAGCTGGCTGCACCCTCCTGCCAGGAGTTGCAGAGTGAGAAAGTTCCCTCTGAGCCTCCTTTTCCCCAGGTTAAAATGCCCTGTTCCCATCACTAAACCTGTCCTATTATCAGGCTTTGATACTCATTTCTCTTCCCCCATCCCTCCAATCTCTCTGCTCTCATCTTCCTCTTGGAGCTCTGGAGAAGACACTCCCTTCCATGGTGGGCTTGCACTGTGCCCAGCACACACCTTTCACTTTAGAGGCATTAAAAGCATAGGCAAGTGTCTCATTAAAATACAATTTTATGCAAATTAATGTGCTTTTAGAGTTGAAATACATCCTTGTAATGACAAATACTCTGCCATGGCATTTCTCACCTGATGGGGCCAACTACGTGGAGAATCTTTTCTCCATCCAAAGGATAGTCCACGTCTGGAGGCGGTGAGGGACGCTGGAAATAAAAACACACTTGTATTATTATTATTTTAGAGCCCAAAAAGGCTGCAGCCACCTCCAAAGAGCAGGAAGAGCTTTATCCTCACCTCAGCACTGCCATCGATGTTGAACTTGGCTGCCTGGATTTTCAGCCCCCGTTGGAGGTCACTCACAAAGCACGTGCGGACTGTGCAGAGGGGAAGAGAGGGGACAAGTGAGTGGATCCTTCCATCACCAGTAAAAACAGTCATTCCTCTTAATTTAGAGAAAAACACACACTCCAGCCCCTTGCTGGTCCAAGATATCACCAAATAGATGCAAAGAGAAGCAGTCTCTACACTCCAGCAGAGTTCAGCTGCTCTCTAGACCACGAGTTAAATGAAGCTGAACCAAAATTCTGTTGGAAATCCTGCCTGTCCTTTCTCACACAAACCACACGAGATTTAAGGCCAGAGGGATGTTGCTAAAGGTGCCTCAAGGTGCCAGGGGATGTATCCTGCCTTCACTGCAGGTCTTGCACCACAGCTTCAAATGAGGCATTGCTCCTTTTCTAAACAAGCTCCTACCATGAAACATTTTCCTTACTGCAACTCTGCAACACCTAAAGAATTCCAGAGGGTTTTTCTGCTTCCAGACAACACTGACAGAGCACAGTCTCATTTGTATGCCAGCTGCTACTGTTATTATACACTTATTTATTTGTATTTGGCACAGGTGAGCATTTTCCCCACAAGCTGCTGTCACAAAGAATCAATCCTTCAACACAGAGACAACAGCAATTTCATCCCTGGCCTGCTGTCTCTGGCTCCAAAAGACTGCAAGGAAAACACGACTTGACAGAAAATCCAGGAATCAGAAAAGCAACTTCCATTTCATAAACAGCTGCATTTATTTTGCATTTGACTGATGGATTTCTTCCTAATTTAACCCAAGGGATACATAGTAGTTACTGTTTTCTAGGAAAACACACTTTTTTCTATCTGTTGCACATGTAACAATTACATAGGAATTTATCCAAATTCTTCCCAAAGACTCTATTTTCTTCTGATGTAGTTAATATAGTTCCTGTCTCATCTTCCCTGCCTTGATTAACAACCAAAATATCTTATATATTTTTTTAAATTGACTTTAAAGCAAACTGAGCCTTTCAAGTTAATCTATAAACAAGACTACACAATAGTATAATCCTCTTTCTGTGCCCACCTATCAAATCTATTTAAAAGTTTAACCTCTGTGTTCTTGAGTTGCAAGTCAAAGAGGAATTCAATACCTGGTTTTGTTTTTAAAGAGGAAAAACAACACAAGTTCATCCAAGAGGTAATAAATATGGCAGAGAAGAGAAATAAATTCCTAAATGTAAAATATTGCACACTTGTTATTATCACACCACTGCACAATTTCATACATCAGAGTTTCACAAAGCAAACAGATTTACCTTTTATATCCTCTACTATGTCTTCTGGGACTGAGCCTGAAATTAAAAAAAAAAAAAAACAACTAATTTAGTTTCATTCTTAAATTCTCTTCCTGTTTAAAAAAACCTTTTGCTTTAAGTTTGAATTACATTTAATATATTAAACTTTCACTGACAGCAGCTTTCAAAGACTTCCAAAGCAGAAAAGATATTAAGAACAGAAATAAGCTTGGCTTTGCTCAAAACAGACTGAAAAACTACTACAGAACTTTTATCTCAGCCTTTATTCAAAACTGCTGTGAGAAGAGGCTTTTCATGAAAATAATATATTTGTTAAATCACAGAATGACTGGGTTGGAAGAGACCTTCAAGATCATCGAGTCCAACCCATGCCCCAACACCTCAACTAAACCCTGGCACTGAGTGCCACATCCAGTCTTTGTTTAAACACATCCAGGGATGGTGACTCCACCACTGTTCTGGGGAGATCATTTCATAAGAATTCCATTCTTTCCATAAGAAGCTTTTTCCTAATATCCAACCTGTATTTCCCTTGGCCCAGCTTAAGACTTTGTCATTTGCTTCTGTCAGTTGCTCTCTGGAGAAAGAGACCAACCCCACCTGAGCACAGCCACCTTTCAGGGAGTTGTAGAGAGTGACAAGGTCACCTCTGAGTCTCCTTTTCTCCAGGATAAACACCCCCAGCTACCTCAGTTGCTCCTCACAGGGTTTGTGTTCCAAGCCCCTCACCAGCCTCACTGCCTCCTCTGGATGTGCTCAAGGGTCTCAATGTCCTTCTTAAACTGAGGGGCCAGAACTGGACACAGCACTCAATGTCCATCCTAAACTGAGGGACCAGGAGTGGACACAGCACTCGAGGTGTGGCCTCACCAGTGCCCAGTACAGGGGAACAATGACTTCCCTGCTCCTGCTGGACACACTGATCCTGATCCACGCCAGGATGCCAAGACAGAATTCATGCAAGCAGGCCACAGGAGATGCAGTATATCCATTTTATTTACTGTTAGGATTACCAGCCTTTCCCCAGTGCAGCTCCCAGCACAGACGCCCCACCCCAGCCCTTACCCATCACGGAGGGAAGGCTCTGTCCTTTGGCCAGTCCTGTGTCCACCGTGCACTGCTCCAGCAGCTGATACTCCAGCTCCCTAAACAGAGCACAGGAGGGTGGGGAAAGACAGCCATGAACTCAGCCTGCCACTCTGGACCACACTCCAGGAACAGGATTAATTCATTTAAGCTACATCTTTCTAAATATAAACTTAAGAAGACCCCATTCCCATAGTTTTTACCACATCAGCAACAGTTACACAGTTTTAACTCTAAATATTGGATGATGTTACAGCAAGATAAGATTTAAAAGAGGAATTTTAGCTCATGGTCAAAGAGGAACATTCACAGATAAGTAATTTGTAACCTGGAATGGATAACTATGAACTTACTTGTGGATGGCCTTTCCTCCCAGGGGAAGGGAACCCCAGCAACTCAGGATTGGAATTCCCTCATAGATCTACAGGAAGATCAGGAAATTCTCCTCTTTTTCATTATGACTTTTCAGTGTGCTGGAACTAAATGCCTTTTCCCTTCTACAATCCCTTGCATCAACCACCTTCTAACTGCTTTTGCCCAAAGTTAATTTCTAGTCAATAAAAATCTCGAGTTTCAGGACAGATGAAAGGATACAGGCAGCACCAAGCTTTCTGCATATCCACAGTCCAGCACCATGGCAGAGTTGATCCCCAGGGTCAGGAGAGACATCAAGTGACTTGGAGCAAACAAAACAGAAGGGACCTACAAGGAAACCAAAAGCAAAGTTGACAGAAGGGAGGGAAAAAAGAAGCAAAAAAACCCCAAAGCATCGATGCCTTCCCTGATTGGCATTTTAAAAAGCAAAACCCGAACAACTGTACCTTGAATTATTTCAGTACTAATTTAATTAACAAAACACAACAGGATTCCAAATTCTGTGTTCATCTTCTCTGTGGTGCACACCGGGTGCTTCAGTAATGATGAAGAAAAGCAAGTGTTGGCTATAAAACTCAGGTCAAGGTTCTTATTGTTATTGAAAAGAAATCAAGAAACTGAAGTACAGCTGCCTGGAAAGCTGTAAAAACTTGAAGATGTGAACAAAAGTGCTAGAAAATCCATAAAAGTGTCCCTTATGACAAACACTGCTGCACCCAAACACAAGAGGCTGTTTGAAACACTCTCACAAAAACAATGTGGAAACTCAAGTTAAAATTACATGAGAATTGCTTTCTTCTCCCAGAATTCCATAAATCAAGTTTCCAAAAAAGCAACAGTTCCTTTAAAGGAACACTTTGAAGAGTGAATGAAATGAGAAACCTCAATAGATCCTGCACTTACAGGAAACATACTGACCTTTAACCCAGAGATAGAAGATAAAATATTGACCCTGCATTAATAAACTACTCTTTGCACCAAATAGAAAACTAGAAACCAGAGAGAATTAACCTTCCATCAGTATTAACTGGATTCTTAACAAGTTACAAAGTCTACCCATCAAAATATGACTGGAAACATAAGCCATTTTTGGCAAACCATTTTGCATGGGATGTGCTTTAGCTGAGACATTTAATTGCTGTAAAGGGATTAGGAAAAAAAAATACCTCAAAAAACTGACTCAGATCTTTCAGCAAGTCAAAGTCATCAGAAAATTTTAGCAATAGTAAGAAAGAATTATGCAGGAGTTTGAGATTAACTGGCAAAGTGTTAACTGTGGAAGGACAGTGAAGAAGTACTGCAGACAAGCTGGTTTCACTACTTTTTACAGAAAAACCTTGACCTTTGTTGTGATTGAATTGAAGAACCATGGAGTCACCTGCTAA
Organism: Zosterops lateralis; assembly: GCF_965231275.1. NCBI lineage: Eukaryota > Metazoa > Chordata > Aves > Passeriformes > Zosteropidae > Zosterops > Zosterops lateralis. The sequence goes on along the minus strand of NC_139761.1, from coordinate 4,607,596 downwards.
AACATTTTCTACTACAACTGAGCCAGAATCAGGTTCAGACTTTTCCCAGAATCCTTGACTGGTTGGGTTGGATGGAAACTTAGGGATCATCCAGTTCCACCCCCTGCCATGGGCAGGGACAATTCCACTATCCCAGGTTGCTCCAAGCCTCATCCAACCTGGCCTTGGACACTGCCAAGGATGGGGCAGCCACAGGTTTGTTTTTTTCCTCACAACTTTCCTTCACAAAGACTGATTAAGCAGAGAAGATATTTGATTTCAGGTAAGTTCTTCTCTAAACAAGCACAGCTGTCTGCTAGGCAGATATTGACTGTGGCAGAAATCATGAGACTTGCTGACAGGGCACTAACAAGAGTCTAAATATAAACCCTGGCTGCAGGCAGTGCTCAGTGGGGATTATTGGATCTGTCTGGGACAGGGCACTGTGAGCTGTATTATCTACAAGCCAGGGCAGCCTTGCAGAATCTTGTTAATTGCTGCTGCTTTGTGCCCTCATCAAGAGTTCAGGATAGAACAGGAATGGTCTTTAATCCAACTTCCACACTCTACTTCCTAACAACATCATCTGATTTTTCTTCTTTATGCCTCTCACTCTTCTGCCACAATTTTCATTTTGTTTTGTCCTCATCTGGTACTGACTTTAAGCAAAATTCCTCCCGGCAAGCAGAGCAAATTTACACATTTCTGTCCAACACTTGCCTCAAAATGCTTGAACAGGACCCTGGTGAGGGTGTCCCTGAAGTGTGAAGGGCACAGCACCGACTCGATGATCACAACGCGCCGGTCCCTGGGATTCACCAGCAGATGCCTAAAGAAAGACAAGATGTGTAAAATAAAACTGGGAAGTTTAAGCACATTTTATGAGCTCTATCCTACAGTCATATTCAATTTTCCTCAAAAATCCTAAAGGTCTCCATTTAGATAGCATTTGCTACAGCAGACCCCAAAGTCTTTTTCACAAATCTAAAAAACCCCAATGCTTGCCCAAGAGAAAGTCAGGAAACTGAGGCAGGAAAAACAAGTGACAGAGCTCTCAGCCAGAGCCTGTAGCTCTGGATATTCATTATACATTTCTAAATCAATATAAAGTAATATAAAAATAAGTCATCAATGACTTGTTCAGTGTCATAAAGCACATAACAATGATGATTCTGATACTCAGATTTCAGTGGAAAGGGATGAATTTGTCCTGATTTCAACTGCAAAGTGATGGTCCTGGACAGGAGGAGAAAAGAACCCAACCCAGAGCAGGTCTGAGGCACAGAAATTAAGTCCTGCTTTCCCTGTAATGGCTTTCACTGTGTAAAAATATGGACTGGAAGCAAAGAGAAAAGACCAAGTCCCAGGTCATTATTCACTAAGGGTACTAAAAACAGAATAAAGAGATGTATTGCTGAGGTAAAAACATTCCACAGGTAAAGATTCCTCCTTCCAAACCACTGTGGAGAGAGTTCTGCACTGACAGGAGCTTCAATGCAACTCCTGAGGTAAATCCTTTCTCTTCTCAGACCCTTTATAAACACCTCAGCTGAAAGGTAATTTATCAAGCACTTTCTGCTTTTACAGAGCAACTGCTGCTGCAGGACAGGAATTCATTGTAAGGTAACCTGGATCTCAGCACCACCAAACTCCTCCTGCACCAAACACAGCCAGGCAGCCCCCTGCAAAGTCTTATCTCTGTTTACTTATCTAATCACCCTGCTCACAGCCCTGGAAGTGCTCAGAGAGGTGTCCCTTTACCTGAAATACAGCATGTGGATAAATTCCTTCAGGTAGGAATACAGCTCTTCTGTATTGATGTTGTACTGAACCACCTTGACAGGCTGGGAAGGGAAAACACCCACAGTCAGCTCAAATGTTGGGATAAATAATCAGTATATATTTATTATATATTATATACATTCTATATATATAACATAATATAAATGTTATATATTATATAATATAAAATAATAATATAATTACATTATTAATTACAAATATATTATTATAATATTAATTTATAATTAATAATGTAATTATAGAATATAATATATTATTACAATATATATTATTGTAATTAATTTATTAATTATACTATATAATACATATTATAATACTATAATTCTATTAATAATTAATTATATCTATATAGTAGATATTATTAATCTGAACAATAATTTATATTAAATATGTAAATTATATTTAATTTATAAATACATATTATTTATGTATTTATTGATTATTTATTTATAAATACATATTTATTTAAATATTTAAGTATTATTTATATGTTTATATTAATATATACATATTCACACATGATATATAAAGAAACATATATGATAAATAGATTATATATATTTAATCTGACATTATATATAAACACTCCTGCCTGATTTTTTCTTTATCTTTAAAACATCTCATAAACTCACCCCATAACTAAATTCCAGGATTAATTAATACTAATTTTTCATACAAGCAACTTAGAATTAATTTTCCAAATCTGCAACCCTCTACTAAAAGAGAATGAAAAAAGCATAACCAGGCAAAGCAATTTCTCAATAAATGCCCCAAAACACAATTTCCCTGGGGGCTGAGCAGCAATGAACACCAGCACTGGCACCACACTTACCTGCCCCTACCCACAGTTTTTCATTAGCAGCAGTTAAAATAATGAAAAATATAACAATATTTCAGAATATTGTGAAAAGTGGTTTGTGATGGACACAAAAAGCATCTGCAAATTCCTTCTGTGCCAGAAGAAAACACCAAACACCATAAAAACTGTTCACCTTTGAGACATCAGGTTTCTTGATTTCACTGGGGATGATGCATCTTGGTCCTGTTTCTCCTGCAAACCCACACCTGAAGGAAAACGTTGAAAACCTGATTATTTGAAGTCACCATTTGACCCCCTGGGCTTTAGGGACCATCCCAGAGTAAGGAATCAGGGAATTCTGTTACTGCAGTGAGGGGTTCTGCACACAGCTTTCCTATCCAGACACTTGGAGACTTTAAAGAATTTAAAGACAGATTAAAAGATAAAGATTTTTGTATCTTTTTTTTAATTGACTCCCTCAACAAAAGGATAAAACCAGCAGCAACCCCAAACCAAACCTTCCAGAAACCCACCTGAATTTCCTCAAAGACACAAGAACCAAGGACTGAGGAAATGAAATTAGAAGCAAAATGAATTCAAGGTTTATTTTAGTCTCAGTGCCTGATATTTATTTCATCCCCTGCCACTCCCAGTAACTACAAATCTCAGAAGAAAACTACAGTTTTCTGTAAAGCTGCTGGACTTGGGAGCATTTTTAATGCAAGAAGTCAGTTAATGTTTGATTTTGGTATTTGGCAACTGTGTTGGATCATTTCAGAAAAAACAAAACAAAACAAAAACAAAACAAAACTTAAAACAGCCACAACTCAGAATTTAATTTTCTTTTTTTTTTTGTCTCAGACAGATATTTGTGCAGTCCCAGTGTGTACAGGGAGTTTTCCTTGAACTTTCAGCTAATTTCAGCTTTATTTGGAAAAGAACAGACATTTCTCATGTCATTACTTCTGTGAGAATGAAGGCTGGAAACAGACCCTAAAAACACATTATTTGGAGAAAAAACTTTTCCAAAAGAGAGTTTTATTGTGTAAACAATGCCCAGGGAATAAAAGCCCACAAACACCCCAACCTGGGGAAAAGCTTTCAATTGGCCACACAACAAAATCACAAATTTTTTGTGAAAAAGCCACTCATGGGACTCACTTATCCCCATCCATGAAGGTTCTGTTAAATCCTCCCATTCTCAGGTAACACAGCTTTTGGCCCACAAGGTGAAATAATAAATAAATAGTGAAAATTCCTGTTTCAGCACTCGAGCTAAACCTTGTTTGAATCTAAAACACAACACTAAAAAGCAAGGCTGCTCATTACCAGCTCCACACCACACGGATCAATTCAGAAAGCAAAAAAATCATAATTACTATTGGAATAACGGTTGGGACTGGAAGGAGACTTAAAAACCATCTAATTTCACCCCCTGCCATGGCAGGGACACCTTCCACTACCCCAGGTTTTTCCAAGCCCCATCCAGCTTGCCCTTGGACACTTCCAGGGATGGGGCAGCCACAGTTTCTCTGGATAATTTGTGTCAGGGCCTCAGCACCCTCACAGACAAGAATTTTTCCCCACTATCCCACCTAACCCTGTCCTCTGCCAGTGAAAAACTATTCCCTCATGTCCTGTCACTCTGCCCCTTGTCCAAAAATCCCTCCTCAGCTCTCCTGGAGCCCCTTTAGTCACTGGAAGGGGCTCTGAGCTCTCCCTGGACCTTTCTCCGGACCGGACACCCCCAATTCCCGAGCACTCACTTGGTGAAGGCCTGGCCCAGGTCGATCACCACGGCGGTTTTCTCCCCGCCGCTGCCGAGCCCCTCGTACAGCGGCATCGCGGCGCGGCCTGCCTTTTCCCCCCTTTCTCCCCTTCTCCTTCCTCCCGTTCCCTTCTCCTTTTCCCTCCCGCTCCACCTCCCTCAGCCGCCGCCGCACGGGGCCCTTCCTGCTCCCGGGCGCTCCGGGCTGCCCGCGGCGCCTGTTCGCTTCACCACCGCCCCGCCGCCTTCCCCAGGCCCGCAAATCCGCTTCCGACCCATCCTGCAGGGCTCCAGAGCGGCCGGGAATGCCGAGGGGGCGGTGATGTGAGCGGTGCGGAGCGGATTCCCCTCAGTCCCAGACCGGCGGCGGGCGGGGCAGCCGCGGGGAGAAAGGCGGCGGGGCCACGGAGGGCCCCAGGGGCGGGCTCTGTGTGAGGGGAGGCGCGGCGGGCGCTGCTCCCGCTCCAGCCGAAGCGTGAAAATCGCTGAATTGTTTAGGCTGGAAAAGGTTATCGAGTCCAGACATTCCAGCGCTAAACCATGTCCCCAAGTGCCGCGTCCGCGTGGCTTTTAAATTCGTCCAGGGATGGGGGCTCCGTCAGTTCCCTGGACAGCCCTTTCGTGGGAGAAATTCCTCCCAATAGTCAACCTAAACTGGCCATGGGACGACCTGAGGCCATTTCCTCTTGTCCTGTTCCCTGGGAGCGGAGCCCGACCCCCCCGGCTGTCCCCTCCTGTCAGGGAGTTGTGCAGAGCCACAAGGTCCCCCCTGAGCCTCCTTTGCTCCAGGCTGAGCCCCTTTCCCAGCTCCCTCAGCCTCTCCTGGGGCTCCAGACCCTTCCCCAGCTCCGTTCCCTGCCCTGAACACGCTCCAGCCCCTTCAATGCCTTTTTTTATCCTGAGGGGCCCAAAACTGCCCCCAGAACTGGAGGTCTCTCAGCACAGAGGGGCGGGCACTGCCCTGGTCCTGCTGCCACACCATGGATGATACAGAAACAGACACATTTAATGCAAAAAGCCATTTCCATGAGGTTAAATGCACAGCACCCTCAGGGTACAGCATCCTCCCTCTTGAACAGAAATAAAACAACTCGGAGACTAAAAACGGCCACTGGAGCCACTCCAGGAGTGTGGTGGTTGGGAGTGAAGAGGGGAGCTCAAAATACAGTGAGGACAGAAATTATAAACCCTGTGGTGGTAACAACCCGTGCAGGGGCCTTGTAGAATCCCTCTCAGCTCAGGACCTTTTAGGAATCCATGCTTTCAAGGCTGGGTTGCCTGAGACAGGTGGTCAGAGAGACAGGAAATCAGCTGTGCCTGGCAGTAAGAGCCTAATCAATAAAAGGTGTTCTGATGAATATTGTTTGTGGTGTGTGTCTCCCCTGGCTGAGAAAAGGGAATTTCTAACAAATTTTGGTCGGTGTAATGCAAATTTGGGATCATTTGTGGAAGGGATTCTGAAAGTAGTCCTTGCCCACTCCCAACAACCATCTTTTTTCCCCTGCCAATTGTCCCCTTGTCCACAACAACCCCACCTGTAAAACCGCACCTGTAAAACCAGCTGCTCTTCAGGCAGTTGTGATGTCCAGGAGTGTGACTGTGGCTCTCTGCTCACACCCCCAAAAAGATGAGTCCTGGGTGTTTATTTCAGCAAAGTACACCAGACCCATTTCTTACTCAGGGAAGTAAAATAGGAATTGAAAAAGCAATTAACTGGGGAGTTGGGTCGGTCTAGACATTTGCTCATTGCCAGACAGGCCAGGCTGAGAGCCTGAGGGTTTGTGCAGAGGAGGACAAGGGTGCTAATGAAGGCAGAGGGTTCCAGGGAAGGCTGTGGTGACACTGCTGTGCTCTGTTGTCACTGCAGCCAACCCTCCTGCCCTGGGAGCTGCAGCAGCAGCTTGTGGATGCTGTGCTTTTCCCACTCTGCAGCAGTGCTGTTTGTCCCACATCCACACTTTCTATTTGCAGTCCCTGAAGGTGGAGGAGTGTGGGAGTTGGATGACGAGTGGGAGTGACGTGAGATGCTGAAAGCTGTCGCTGCCACCATCTGCTGTGTGGCCTGGGCCGGCCCCCGCACGAGCCCCTGGGCTGGCAGCTCTGCACAAAGGCTTTCTCTGCTGCTCCTGTCACAGCCTGGTCGTGTTCCCCCCTTCTGGTCATCCTAAAGTCACCAAGGTGGCAAAGCGGGGTCAAGAGGCAGCGCTGAGAGAAGTGTGTGGAGGTGTGTGTGGAGCAGAGGTGCAGACTGGGGGAGCTGAGGCAGTTTTGAGCTGAAGCATTTGAGCCATTTGAGGCCGTTCCCTCTCATCCTGTCCCTGTTCCCTGGGAGCACAGCCCGATCCCCCCTGGCTGTCCCTTCCTGTCAGGGAGTTGTGCAGAGCCACAAGGTTCCCCCTGAGCCTCCTTTTCTCCAGGCTGAGCCCCTTTCCCCAGCTCCCTCAGCCTCTCCTGCTGCTCCAGACCCTTCCCCAGCTCCATTCCATGCTCTGAACGTGCTCCAGCCCCTCAATGTCTTTCTTGTCCTGAGGGGCCCAAAACTGCCCCGGGAAATGGCTCTTGGAGGACACACAAAGAATCCAGGCAGAGCAGAGGGAATGCAAGAGGGGTGTGAAGAAGGGGAACTTTGCAGTGACAAACTCAGAGGAGACTCCTCTCAAATCCCTTTGCATCCCTCATAAATCCCTGCTCTCTTTCCTTCAGGCACCATCCCACATCTCCATATGAGCCCAGGCACTCTTCAAACAACCCATCACCAGCTTCCCATCCTCTCCTAGGAGAGGAAAACTGAGGAGCAAGGACAAGGCTGTGGTGGTGATGTGAGATACAGAAACAGCAATGGGACCAGCACACACCCAGTGAATTCTGGAGGAGGAAGGATCACTGCCAAGGCAGCACTGGAGGATGCAGTGAAAAAATAAACAAACAAAACCCTGCAGTGATTAAACATTGTGACACCGAGTTCAACTTGCCTTATGATTCCATGTGGTTTTATGTTTTTAATGACTTTTTAAATTAATTTCTTTATGGTTAGTGTTTTATGGCCTTCCAGAACATGAAAATGTAGCTGAACTTTAAAGGATATGCAAACAATGAGGCATGGAAATATGTTCAAATGTCATTTCCACAACAGAACCTTAACTCTGCAATGTTTGAGCAATTCCCCAGTGCACCACGAATATGCACTCAGTGGTAATTACACCTGACTGAGATGGGAATTATATTCAAGAAACTTTTCTGTATTTGGTTTTTCTGTCAGGGAAACAATCCCAGAATTTCCCAAGTGCTCCTCAGGAGATTCTGTGCAGACACAAGATAAATTTTCCACTATTGGAATAATCTCCCCAGGCAAATGGTGGCTCCCTCAATGTTGGACACTTTGAGATTCAGCTGCACAGGGTGCTGGACCATCTTGTTTCAACTGTGATTTTGCCAAGAAAAGTTGTGTCAGATAATCCTTGAGATCCTTTCCAGCCTGGCATTCCATGATTCTGAGATAAGTTACTACCTGGAGTGCTGTCTGCCCTCGCTGTTCAGGGACAGCACAGGGAAGCTGTGCAGTCACTGTGCCCTGGTGAGAATGGAGTGTGAATATTCTTCCTCTCAAATTCTGTAAAATCCTCCTGAATATCTCTATGATATGGGTCTTATAAAGACATAATATACTATACCTAATGTTGTTGCTTTTGAAATACTTTAGGTCCAAAAATTGGAGCAATTTAGATAATATATGATTAAAGTCTAAGCGTGATGTTTGCATGATCTGTTTTCATCCCCAGATCCCACCCATTTGTGACATCTCATCATGCTATAACTACATATTTACAGCACTGCTTATGTTTTAAATATAATGTTTTATGTAAAATGACTGCTCAGATATTTTTGCAAAAAAATCAGGGGCCCTGCTTGAAATCCACAGCCCATGGCTTCCTCCTGAATGTATTATCCCTGGGTTGGGAATGATCAGAGTTTCCTGCTAATCACATCACCATCTTTATAGCCCATTGGAAATCTCCTCTTAAATTACGTTAATCAATCACAGTTAACACGAGTTGTGAAATGCAAGCTGCAGCTTAAAAGTGGCTTAATTTAATGGATGGGCTTTTCAGAGTTATTGATAATAGGAGCCAGGGAGTTAGAGATGTGCCAGGGTTTCATAACAAAATTCATCCACGCCGGGCTGGTTTAATCAAGGAAGCTGCTTGCATAACGTGAAGAGCACTCGCTCTCCCCCGAATATGTGACTGTTGAGGAAACAGATGGTGATGCTAACCCGAAAGAATCAGGCTATAAATACATTCAGGATAACAATATAAATGGAGATAATTATTCACAGTCTAAGGAGACGGTGGGACAATTAAGCCAGCTCGTAAGCAGAATGTCCAGCAGAGTGAAAAAGCAGGATTTCCATAACGTAATAAGAAATTATTCCCTGAGTCCAGCCAGTTCATGCAACTCTTGGGAGTGGTGTTATCTCTGACAGGCAAGAAAGAGGTCACATAAGGACATAAAAATACAAGAAATTAACAGGAGCCCATTGAAATCAGTAAAAACTCTAATATCATAAAATCATAGACTGGTCTGGGTTGGAAGGGAGCTTAAAACTCATTTAGTTCCACTCCTTGTCCTGGGCAGGGACACCTTCCACTATCCCAGGTTGCTCCCAAGCTCCATCCAGCCTGGAGCATTGCCAGGGATCCAGGGGCAGCCACAGCCTCTCTGGGCACCCTGTGCCAAGGCTTCACTACCCTCACGACCAGGAATTTCTTCCTAATAACCAATCTACAGTCTGAAGCCATTCCCCCTTTGTCCCGTCACTCCAGGCCCTGGTAAAAAGTCCCTCCCCAACTTTCTCCCAGCTGCCTTGAAGCAGTGGAAGGCCACAATTGGGTCACCCCAAAACCTTCTCCTTTCTTTTCTGGCTGAGCGATCTCAGCCCTTTTTCACAGCAACTGCTCCATCCCTCTGCTCATCTCGGTGGCCTCCTCTGGACTTGCTCCAGCAGAATAAAATTCGTAGCGCAGTTCTCTTTGCCTGACGCAGTCCTTTTTCTCTCCCCCTTTTTTCCAGGATTCTGTTGGTATTCAAGCCAGTATTCAGAAGAAAGCCCCTTTCTTTGGGGTGTCCTGCAGACACGTCCTTGTCACAGCGCTGCTGCTGCCCCGAGGGTTAACAGGGAACGCTTTTCATAAAGAAAATCACTTTTCACCACTCGCCCCGCAAACAGGCGGCTGGCTCTCAGCTGAATTAATCCCCGCGGAGCACTTGCAAGCACTGCGAACATAAAGGAATGTGTCCTGCAGCACAAACACTGCGTGGCTACGGCAGGGAACCAGCACGCCCTGCTGATGCTCTGCTGCCTTGGAAGCCAAAATGCCTCCCTGGACCCCTGCAGAGACTTGGATTTCAGCTGGACACAGGCAGATTTCAACAGCAGAGCGTTATTTATTGTTTTGGGGTGTTTTTTTAATTGGTCGTAAAATAAACACTCTTTTGTGTCCCTGCATTGGCTGGTTTAGTCTGTGTAATCACTTCTAGGTCTCCCTGATCTCTACAGGCTGAGGCACAGACTCACCCCTTCCTCACAAAATCAGGGAATTGTGTATTTTGGGGCCAGCTTTAGACCTTCTGGAGATCACAGAGTGTTTTCTCACCTTCTTCCCAGCACAGGGATTCAAGGAGATCCATGTATCAGCTCTCTGAAGGGAGAAAAACCCCTGTTAAGGGTCCTGCTAACAGCTGAATCTGGTTCCCGCTGAAAAATTTTGGCTTAATTGATTTGAATGTTTCCAAAAGAAAAAAAAATGTGCATTTCTCTGCTCTTAAGCGTACTCAAGGAGAAAAATGAAAACACTGGTGGTGTCTGGAGCATTGCTGTTTCACTCTAAAACACAGTGCTCCTCCCACCCAGACATCCCAATTTGGGAAAGACCCCAAAAGTCTCTGTGGTGGGAGCTTTCAGCCCCTCTTTGCTGTTTTAGAAAGGGAGGGATGGACCAGCAGTACTGACACTGCACTTCTTTAAAACCTGTAGATTTGGTGCTTCAGTTTAACCTCAGATTTTGAAAAGCAAAAGAAAGCTGCAATTTATAAAGTCCCTCTGGGTTTTATGTGTGTGAATAACCATGATTCAGATGATGGAGGTTGGACTCAATGATCTTGGAGATTCTGATTCTCTGTTTCTGTGAATTTGTGAAGCTGGGGGTTTAATGTCAGAGCAGGGCTTAGGGTCAGCCTGCTGTGGGGTGGTGAGTCCAGTGCTTTTTTTTTTTTTTCCTTGTCTGCCTAATTTTGTAGTGAAGTTTGTAGGATGGGTGGGAAAATATCCAAGAGAACTGACAGATGGTTCGTGTTTTAGCTGAGACTCCAATATGCACGTGGAGGGCTTCCTCAGCACTTTATCTCTGGGAGAGTTGTGGTATGTGGTGTACCTTGGCATTAACTGCATTGATTTTGCTGAAGGATATGAAGAAGAGCGAGGGCTGTGCCATGATTCTGTTATGGATGTGAGCCTTGGGCCTCCCGGGCTGCATTCCCAGAGCTACTGCAATGGATTCCAGTGACCTTGGGCCAGTCAGCAAAAGCCTGGTTCTACTCTGAAGAGTGAGTGTGTAAAAATGGCATTTCCTACTCAGCAGATCTGGGCTCTGTGTGCTCTCCAAGTCACATCTGCTGACTTTAGTGACAAAAATAAGTTCTTATGGCTTTCCTGCTCTGTGAGCACTTCAGAAACACGAGAGCAGGAAAGCTGGATCCTGTGCCTCCTTGTAGGATTGATTACTGTAAACCCCAGCCAGCAGTGGGGCTGCACTGGCACCACTTGGCCTTGCCCAGCTTTCCTGTTAATGCCAGCAGGGGGATACATGGAAGAAAGGAACCCAAGTTGATTCTCTTGATTGAGTTTTAATTGCAGTTGACATTTATTGGGTTTGCAGTTGGAGGAAGAAGAAATCTGTTCATCCATAACATTGTTACATTCAAAATAATTCATTGGACAAAAACTTTTTCAAAGTGGAGTTGTTTAAAACAAACCTTCCTTTCTGTGGCAGGGGATGCTGTTCTCACTTTCCCTGAACTACTCATGGCTACTCCAGGCCAGTGGCTGCTGTTTAATAGGAAGAGAGGGCCCCCTTGAAACAGAAGCTGCCAGCTGGTGTAAAGGTGAGTCTTGTGATGGAGATGTGCACTGATTTGTGTGCTGGATGTCCCCAATATTCAATTTGGGAAAGTCATTCAGCAGCAAAATTAACGGTAACTATTTTAAAATTGCCTTTACCTTCTGTGGCACGTCCTGACACACTTAGGATAGCTGATACATCTCCTCACAGGTGTCAGGAGTTGCAGCATAAGGTGCAGCATTTCTGCTGTCAGGACAATGACTTTTTAGTTCATTCTATACAGGCAAAATATATCTTCATATAAATTTTTATGTGACCCAGTCTCTTAATTAGGACGTGCTATTGGTACTTTTTGGGTTCTGCAATAGGGCTGTGACAGGAATATCACCTGTGAAAGAAACCTGATGTATCATTACTTTGTACAACAGAGCTGGCTGCTATAATAACACACGGATTTTATAAGAGGCTCTTACAAGAATTAGGTATTGTTATTTTACAGAGAAGTGGAGGCTGAGAGCAGGGAAATTCAGTTTTGAAAGTCCTCTAGAAAGGCAGAGCTGGGAATGGGACATGAGTCCCACTGTTTCCCAGCCACGCTACCTGCATGGAAGAATGAGCCTGCTTACAAATTTAGTGTCTGAATTCACCTCAGGTGAGAAGTTCTGAAGGACAAGGCCAATAGAGGATTGTACTGAAATGTCTCAACCCAGAGCAAAGGTAAGAGAGGAGAGGAATGGATGTTTCTTAACTTGCTGTGGAAGTGGGGCCAGTTTTGCTTCGTTATATGTATGCTCCATGGCATACTGATCTGAGTTAAAAATCAGTATTTCCAACTAATAAACCAAAGAAAGGAATAACAAAGGACTGCTCTCTGGTGATTTCTGCCTCTCTCATCATGCCTCTTTCTTTCAGTCTGCAGATATTTTTGTTGATAACACAGAAGCGTCTGATTTTGGCAGGTTATGCGGGGTAGAGAAACTTGCAGAGTACAGGGAATGTGCAATTTTAGGCAGGGAAAAAAAAAAACCTAGATAACCAGCTATTTTGGTTCCAGTGCTTAGAAGTGAAATATTTAACCTTGAGAGGACACAGTGCCAATCTGAGTTCGGAGTTGACGGCAAGGGGGAAGTGAAAACCTCTCCAGTCAATTAAGTGCTCTGCATCCTTGGAGAACACTAAATCATCCCTTACACACGCTTTACATTTTAAGTAACTTTCCCAGTAATTGTAAAGGTTAGCTAGAAATGGGATTGAAAACACTATCATAAAATCACAGAGTGGTTTGTGATGGAAGGAACTTAAAAAATCATCTTGTTCCAACCCCCTGCCATAGGCAGGGACACCTTCAACTGGAAGATCCCTTGTTCTGAATCGCAGCTCAGCTGTTAAGGGGGGGAATTGTGCAGCTGCTGAAGCTCAGCCCCTGGAATTATCCCTGAGAGCTCTGATTTCTGCTGGGGTGGTCCCTGTTGTCCTGCCCCTTTCCCCACACAGGAATGACTGAACAGCTTGGGAATCAATCCCAGACCCACCACAAGGTGCAGTGCTGCTCTTGAGAATTGATTTTGGTCTTGTGGAAAATCTGGCTGCACCATTAACTTGGGAGGTGGCACCTCCTGCATGGCTGAGCCACCCCCTCTTCTCAGCCAGAGCCCTTGGCCAAAATGAATTGGCCAGGGCAGAGGTTGAACTTGTGAAGGGTTTTGAGTCCCTAACCTGGGAGTTAATGGTGTTTAAAATGGCATGAAAAATGCAGCTCTTACCTCTTCCTTCCCTCCCACCCCATCTCCCCTAGAGGAGAGAGGAAACATCTTTTCTTTTCACATATTTGTATTTTATTTATGAAGATGCCACATCACTAGACATATTGATTAATGAATAATTTTCCCGGATTTTACAGTTCAGAGAGGCAAAGCCAGAAGGGACTTTCCCCATCATTTTGAATGACCATTTCCTCCCCCAAGCCTAACTCTGAAGTTCTTTCTTATCCCTTTTGTCACTGTCTGTCTTTATTGCTGATACAGGCACTCTGACACTTTATTTTCAACTCATGAAGGGGTAAGCAATATTTCCCTGAAAAAAACTACCGTAAGTTGCAACAAATCTGTCTTTTGAAAGTTTTAATATTGGACGCACAGTGCTACAACCGAATGAATTGGGTTGGATCCAGATTGGTTGAAATCCAGTAGAAACCACACTGTTTCTTTAAAATTAAACAGGTGAAACTTTGGGGTGTGTTTAGAGACAAAAAGAGAGCAAATCACTAATGTAAATGTTACTGCCAGCAGCACAGCAAACAGAAAAAATAATGAACAATTTGTTGGTAAGGAATACTTCAGTTTTTTTCCAGCAGTTAGGTTGTTTATTTAAAGAGCTGAGCAACCTGTGCCAGCAGGTTACATCTCACTTTGTGTGGAAAAATAAGAGAAGTTTATTTTGTAGTTTGTTATCACAACTAGACGATTCACTGATTTGCTTTGTGTGGTAGAGCCCATTTATTAGGAAGTCAAGATTTTAACTCACTTCACCTGCACCTCCCTCTAGTCCTTCCTAGCAATTCCACCCCCCAAAATCCCCCCACCCCAGTCACTGCCTCCTGTGAGAGATCATTATTTTTGGTCTCTCCTCACCTGTCCCTGCCCAGCTCAAACTCCTCGCACCTGAATGAGTCAGTGCCCGAGGGGGTATAAAACCCTCTGTGGGCAGCAGAGACCTTGTCCTGGCCCTGACACTGGGCTGGGGGGAGTGAGAGGAAGCTGAACCCCTCTCATCTTCTTGGGTTTGGAGGTGAGGTATGGCCTTTTGAGTCGCTCTTTGGCAAAGTGAATTGGTGTGTGAGCCAGGACCTGCTGGTCCATTTTCTTGTTACTTATGGGGGTTTTATTGGGGAAAATAAATAGGTGGGAGGAGGAAAGCAGGAGGAAAGCACAAGGGAAGCTGTTTACCTTTCTCTGTACTGGCCAAATAGGTGCTCAAAACAAAGCATCCCAAAAAGGGAAATTGAATAAAGCTCTTCTAATTCGGGTGTTGTTATTTAAGAAGTTGTGCATAGGGAGTGTTAGGGGAAGGTGATCTCTGCAGCTGAAAACACTGGAGGAGACTCTGTAATAGACGGAAAACTACTAAAGGGTGCCTTAGGCCTTGTTTTTACATCTCCTCATAAGCAAAGAGCGGCAGCTCCCCGGGTCGGGCACTGGGAGAGGAGTTGGGCGCGGCCCCGAGCGCGCTCGGATGCTCAAAACTTCCCTTTGCAGAAAAAGGCACAAACCCCAAACGCGGCTGCGGGGCGGCCTCTCCGGGGGGGTTTGCGGGTGTCTGAGGCAGAGCACGAAGCCCACCGGAGGCAGGCGGGGTCGGGCGGAGCGGAGCCAGCCCCCGACACCGCCCGCCGGTGGGCGGCCCGCTCCGCTCCGCCCGTGCGGCCGCGGGGCTGGGGGAGCGCGGCTCGGGGCGGCTCCGGGCGGCGGCGGCAGCCAGGTGAGGCCGGGACACACACACACACACAGAGCTGGCATCCCACCCCCGCGTTTAGAATTGATTTGTGGTTTGTTAGGATTTTTTTTGGATTTTTTTTAATTTTTTTTTTTTTAATGTTTCCCGATGATGCTCGGCTGCCCGCGGGGCAGCGCATCCTCGGCGCGGCTCTTTGTTCCCGGAGAGCGGCTGGTCCTGCAGCCCCGGGGGATGGGGAAGGGACAGCGGGGAGAGCAGGGGAGGGCCCTGTCCTGCCGGGATGGGGGGTCCCGGTGGGTTTCCTCGGGGAATTTTTGGGGGTGGGGGGTGTGTTTGTCTCGGGGGTGACCGCGGCTGTCCCTCTGTCCTGCGGCGGGCCTGTGCGGGAGGAATTCCCGGGCGGCTGTTGGCACTTGATGGGGTAAGGATGCACTTCTGGGGCGTAAAGTCACCTGTAAAATGACTAAGGAGGACGGGGAGGATGGACCTGTGCTGGGTGTAATCGAGCCTTGAGCCAGCCCTAATCCCATTCCCTGGACCCCACGCGGGTTTTCACCACCCAAAAGGCGCATTTAACCTGCTCTTAAACCTTCACCTGCATAGGGACTCGTGATCCTCCCGCTCTCCTGTGTGTGTTGCTGTCAGGTTTAGGTGAAGCGCTGGGATTGTGGAGCGTTTCTCGCTGATTGGAACCCGAGTGTTCTCCCTGTGCTCCCAGGCAAGGCTGGGCAGCAGCGTTTGTGTCCTTCCTCTGCCTGAAAACTGCTGTGCACCCTTTGGCCTCATTCTTAAACTCCCCCCTCCTCCCTGCCTTAATCCCTGAGGAATTTGGTAGACCTTAGACTTGTGTGGTGATGCCGGGGACCTGGCACGGGTCAAAAGCCACAGAGAACTATGCGGCTTTTACTTGCAAATCCGGGCAGGGATTTTCCATAGGTGGTCCGTGTGCTGTTCCGAACAAAGCTCGGTGGTTGGAGGGGGGGAATAATGCCTGAAACATGTCATGTCTCCGGCTCCTCCAAGAACTACAGCTGGAATGTCGAGGCTGGAAGTGGAGGTGATGTATTATGCATTAAGGTGCCTCAGTGGGACTGGTGGGGGAGCTGGCCTGACAGAATATTAATACCTCATTTGTTTGCTGTTTAAAGATGCATCCTCAAGGGTAGGCGAGGCTGTGCCCCTCTGATGTGTGTGCTTGTCTCGACATCGTTTTTCTCACCCCACTTTGTGTTAGTAGAGTGGTGTCACTGCTGGGGTTTCACTGAGCTGTTGGAGGTGGTGGAACTGGTGGAGGTGTGTTTAGCTGAAGTGTGTGCTGGAAGGGTATCACCTCCTCGGTTTGCTCGGTTGAACCGGGCAAGGACATAAAGCGAGATGAGATGAAGGCATTTTTTTTTTGTCTGCTTGTGCACAAAAGTAGGAGTTGGAGCTCTGCAGTGTATTATCTGCTGCCTTTTGTATTCAGTGCGAGTAATGAGGCTTGGATGGCATACATTAGCGCCCTGTAACAGAGCACTTGGTGCCTGGCAGTTGTTTGACTTGTGTGTTTTGGTTAAATCTTCCCATTAAAAGATTTGCAGCTTTTTTTTTTTTTTGTCCGGTTCCCTTATGAATTGTCAGGTGAATTGCAGAGCTGAGCACACCCAGGACTGTTCAGCCAGCCCAGGCTCACACCAAGCTTGTACTTGGAGGTGTGAGAAGCCCTTTTCAAAGGCAAGGCGGGTTTGTCTGGGGCTGACCCGTTCATCTCCTGCTCTCTGCTTTACGGTGTGTGCAGACACTTCAGCCTGAGTGTTCTCCCTGTGTCAGAGAAATTGTTAGAGCAGTTATTAATTCAAGTGAGTTTAAAACTTGATACTTTTTTTCCTCATTGTTTCAACAATTTGGGTGGAATCATAGCCATAACTTGCTAAAGACAGAAAATAACAGCTTAATTTTTTTTTTTTTTTTTTTTTTTTTTTTTTTTTTTTTTTTTTTTTTTTTTTTTTTTTGGTGTGGGGGGAGAGAGAGGTTGTTTTCTCTAAGTAAAGATGACTGGGTGAAACTTTAAAAGCTTTCAGAGGGAGTAGCTGCACACAGCTGGGGCAGAGGGGGAGCTTAATCCTTTGCAGCATTTCTCCACAAACCACTGGTCCATGCAAGGAGCAGCTATTGAAGGAGAGACATCTGCTCTGCTCTGTGCTGCTCCCCTGCAAACCTGCCCTGCTGGAGTGGCCATAACAGGCTGGGACTCCTTCTGAGCTGGCTTTTGTTGGGGCCTCCCAAGAGCTGATCTCAAACGGGTCTCCAGAATTCAGAGGGGTTAATGGTTTAATAACTACTGCAAGTGCTAATTGTATGGAGCAGGCAAGCAGCCTGGCTCAGAAAGATCCAACTGAGACTGCTTCAGCTGGTGACCAATTTATATTTATTGTCCCTCAGCTTCCTGACTTCCCCACTGGGGTAGATGGTTCTTATTCTTGTGGGGAGCTCCTGGAGATGTCCAGTTTTGGCTGCTGTTTTCGGCCTAGCAGTCCTTTGTGTTATTTTCCCAGCCTACCAGGTGTTAAAAGAAAAGTTATTGTTTTTCCATGCTGAAGATAAAGCTCCCTGGCTGCCTGCAGTCGCTCTGCCTTTGCGGCTGGAGGAACTGCATCTCCTGGGATTTGTTGTTATTAAGTGCAGGGGAAGTAGCTGGCACTGGCTCTTGCCCTCAGTGTGTGCTTCCTATTGGAAGCAAGGATTAGTTTTTCCACCGAGAGCCTGGCCAGTGCTTGGCAGCTGCCTCCAGGGCTTCAGCTGCGAGGATGCCAGGTGAGATCTGGGGACCAGGAGTTCCTGCGGCATGAAATATTGAGTTACTACCTTCAGGCTGGTAAGGGAAGAGCTCAGCCTTACTACAGGGGAGGTGCTTGGTCAGGGCAGTGTGCTCCAGCCTGCTGTTATAGCCTGGCTGGGGCTGGCTATAAAAATAGCCAGATGGGGGGATAAATGTGTAGCTCAGTGTGGCTTGAGGAACAGACTGCTCTGCAGGCAGGCACCTGCAGCTTCTGCATTCATGGAAGAGCTTCAGCAAGGTGTCAAACTCTGCTTAAGGAGATAGCCGGGTCACTGCTGTTCATACACTCTCTAATCCAGCCTCTTCCTAAAGCTAAGTAGGTCTTAAGCCCTGACTAATCTTCTTTGAAGTGTGAACCTGTGCCATTATCCTGCAGCAAGCTCCGTGCCACTATCTCCTGCTTCCACTGAGTGTGAAGGTCTAGGTTAGTTTACATCTGGCTGTTGTGGATTTCCTGAGCAAATAACTCTCCAATATGATTTTTTTTGCCCTATAGAAATGTAGGATTATGACCAGCAGGGCTTTTCAGACTGGTGGAAACAATATGAAGCTGCCTGGAGGAACCCAGGACCTCTTTTATCTGGCTGGTATTGAGTGCCCATGTTATCTGCTGCCCAGAAGGAGGAAAAGTTCTAATACAGATATAGAGTAAGCTTGTTGGGAGGAGGTGAGCATTTTACTTCTCTTAACCATGACCTGAGTGTCTTGGGCTAGTTGAGAGCCTAGAGCTAGAAAGCTACAAAATATCTGTACAGACGTGTGTATACATTTGTATGATGTGCCTGACTGCAAGAGAAGTGCTGCTTTTCAAGTGCAGCTGGAGTTCTGTTTATGTTTAAGCACTGCTGAAAGCATTTGTGCCACCTAAATGCTCCTGACTTCTTGAGAAGATGTATTTAAAGCCAAACTATTTTCTAAGAAGGAAAAAAACCCCAACTTTTTGTTGTTTCAATATGCCTGCTCTTAACAGGCACTTGCTAAAGGGGTGTGGAGGTAAACATGATTTATATTCAGCTGCATGGTAAGGCAGATGCATGTAGTTAGGCACTAACAATTTAACTTGCATAGTATATCCTTAGTGCTTTTTAATTACAAAAGTGCATAAAGATTTAGCCTGGAAGAAGAGCTAAATATTGTCAGTGTTCAGCTATTTTTTGAGGATGGGCAATAGAGAAAATAGATGGGTGGCCACCCATCCTTCAGAGACAGAAGATGCTAAAAATAAAGTGGAAGGTATCTAGGCTGGTGAAGAGCATTTTGGTGGCTTCTGCTTGTCCCTGAGCACCTGGTGCATGTGTGTGGCCTGTGATATGGGGAGTTATTGTAGCAGCTCACAGTGCTGGGATGAGGCTTCAGGGAGAATGGAAAAAGTGACTCAGTGTGCCCTGAAGGCTCAGCCAGATGCTGGAGCCTGCAGTGGTTGATTCTGAGCTGTGCTGCTGCACTCTGTGGGTACAAATGTGAGAAATGCTTCTGGATGTGCTGTTTGGCTGGGGAAATGAGGAGTGTGGCAAATTCAGGGATTTATCCTGTTCCCATGAGCAGGGAGACTGCACAGGGTGACCATTGCTGTTCTTTGGAAGACTGAGAGGTGGTTCTGACAACCCCAACCTCTTTCCTTACTGATATTTGTTATTCCTGCAGCCCAAAAGGAAGAACAGTTCACTCAGGAATGACAAAATCTCACCTTCCACTATCCCAGGCTGCTCCAAGCCCCATCCAGCCTGACCTTGGACACTTCCAGGGATGGGGCAGCCACAGCTTCTCTGGGTAACCTGTGCTGGGTGTGGGCCCCACCACCCTCAGTCAAGAATTTATTCTTAATATCTAATCTAAACTTACTCTTTGTCAGGTGAAAGCCATTCCTCCTTGCTCTGTTACTCCATGCCATTGTCCAAAGTCCCTCTCCAGCTCTCTTGGAGCTACTTCAGGCACTGGAAGGTGCTCCAATGTGTCCCCAGAGCCTTTTCTTCTCCAGCTTCCAAGTCTCTCAGCCTGTGTCTGTAGCAGAAGGTGCTCCAGCTGTGTGATCTTCCTGGCTCTTCTTTGGGCTTATCCTAACAGCTCAAGGTCTTTCTCGTGTTGGGGGCCCCAGAGCTGGAGGAACATTGAGAGAAAGAACTTGAAGCTGCTGATGGCTGGAGACCCTTGCAGAGTAGAGCTTGACTGTGCCCTTGACCAGCTGCTTCCTGGAGCTGGGAGGAGGAGCACACCAGATCTGCTGTGTGACACAGGGATGTTTGTTGTGTGCATGGGACTGGTGTGACCAGTGAGTGGGGCCTGGGATGGGATTGTCCTCTCATCTGGAGAGGTGGAGTAGCAAGCCCAGGACTGAGGCACATGCCCAAAAGAGCTGGAGCTGTGTGCTTGGAGGCAGCAGAGCTTGCCAAGGGCAGGCTGTCAGCTGGCTGGATCACTGCTGGGCTCCAGGTTCAGTGCTCTCTTGGAAACCCTCGACTCGTGCGGTGATTCTGGACATGAAACTGTCTGGAAGTGCCTCCATGGTGCAGTGCAGCACGGGCACTGTGCTAATGCAGCACTGCTGCTCTCTGGGCTGGAGCTCCCTCTGTGGGGCCAAGGGCCTCAGCCAGGATGGGATGCAGCCCTAAAGCCTCCTGGGGTGGCTCTGGTCCTGTGATGTCCCCACAGACCCATCTTGTTCTCTGTGCAGGTTCCTTGGTCTCCTCCTGTGCCAATGCACAGAACAGGGCTGGCCATAACAAACCTGAGGCTTCATGGCCTTGACAAGCATCATTTTTGGACTTGGTTCAGGACAAAGGGGTTGATCCATACCATTGCTTGTAGGTCTGAAGTCTGCTGGGTAGGGCATAGCACTCTGCTGTTGGGGTGAGGGCTGGGCAAGGTCTGTCCTGGGCTTCAGATCAGCATTTGGTTTTGTCTGGCATCTTCAGGTAGGCTGAGAACAGTAAAATAGATGGAGGAGTTCATTGCTTGGAATGTGTAGGAGGGCTCTGCTCACAACTGGCCATAGACTTGGTCTCCCAGTTATTTAAGGCCCTGGGTCTGTGGTTGGTTATGGGTATGTGTAATCTTGGTTCCTTTTTCCCCTTCTAGGTCTCTGGATTTGTCAGCCTTGCAGGCTCCTGGACACATCTCCTCTCAGCCATGAGGAGATCAAAAGGATTTAACATCTGTGTGCTCACCTGCAGCATCCTGCTCCTGTCCTCCAGCCTCCCATGCCTTGCTCAGCCTCTGGAGGAGAAGGATGTGACAAAGGTCCAGCACGGCCCCTGGGCAGGGAATGGGCTGGAAGATGAAAGGACAGGCATGGTGGACTTGAAAAACAATCTGGGCCCTTCTGAGCAGGCAGTTTCTGAAGAGCCATGTGCAGTGTCAGCAACTCCATCTGGGACACCCTTAGATGAAGTTTTCACTGCAGGAGAAGTGTTCCCTGCCAGCCCAAGCCCTGTTGTCTCCAGCAGCCAGGGCATGGGGGCTCACCCCTCTGCTGGGCAGCAGGAGGAGGAGCTGGCTCCCACTGAGGCACAGCTGGAGGAGGATGAAGCACTCAGGGCCATGCTGACCACAGCTGTGACCACGCTGAGCCCTCCAGTCCAGGAGGAGTCTGGTGAGGCCACAACAGAGGGAGGGGTGGCAGTGGAGCCCAGCTCTGCTGGCCCCTCAGCAAACCCCCTTTCTGGGACCACTGTGGAGGAGGAGGAGGAGGAAGCAGAGAGCAGCTCCCAGCCCTCAGCTGGGCCCCAGCCCACACTGACCCCCAGCTCTCCCAGCTGGGAAGCAGGAGGTGAGCATGTTGTCATCCCAACTCCCCAGGCTGTGGATGTGACCTCTGAGCAGGGAATGCCCAGAGCCCACACAGGGAGCCCTCTGAAATCCTTGGTTCCACCAACATCTGTGGCTCCCAAACATCCTCTTGTGGCAACTGAGGCTTTCCTTCAGCCAGCAGCAGGGACAGGTGTCACACAGCAGGAGCTGCCCACCTCAGCTGGCACTGTCACCATCCCCCCTATGGACACTGTGCCACCTGACTGGGATGACACAAAACTGGGGGACATCAGTCGAGGGAGAAGTGTGTCTCATGAGGAGGTGACAGAGGAGCTGGGGATGACAGAACCATCCCAGACCACCCAGGAAGGTATTGGGGAGGAAGAGGATGCCACCAGAGCAGTGCCCTCCCCTGTGTCCCCTCCACCAGCGCCTGAGCTTGCCAAGGAGAGCAACTGCACAGTGCCAGTGCAAGGGGAGGAGGAGCTGCCAGCAACTTCCACAGGCAGCAGCGATGCTTTCCACACTGGGAACCTGTCAGATGCAGAGACAGCTGATCTTGGCTCGTTGGAGAACATAAGTGCAGTCACAGCAGAGGAGGAGAAAAGCGTCCCTCTGTCACAGCCGGAGGCTGCTGTGGTGACAGATACCCAGCCTGAGCTCCCTCCCACTCTGGAGAGTTCATGGAAAGGTAAAACTTGCCTTTTACAGACACTTGCCTCTCATTTCTGGGATTTAAAGTGAGCTGTACCAGGAGCCTGTGAGCCACTGATGTCTTAAATGCCTTTGCAAGGGTGCTCAGGTCGAGAGGTCTGTGCCCTTGTGACAAACTCCTGGTTATTGTCTCCTCACCCCATAGTGGAGCTGTGGCTGTCCAGTGCTTGTCCCAGCTCTTACCTGCAGGCAGAACTCCTCCTGGACAGCCACAGACTGATGGTGTCACCCTGCCCTGCATATTCCTCCAGAAATGGCACCTTCAGCCTCATGACAGTATTCCTGCTTAGTGTTTAAAATATAAAGGAAATGCTAAAAAGACAAAAAAAAAGGCTGGTCAGGTGTAGGGTAATGACATGTTTCTAGGTTGATGAGGACTTTAATTGCTGGGCATCTTTATTCTTCCCTCTTCAGCTGCAGATGTAAAAAGGATGATTTCCCTTCATTGCATCCAAAAGACCTAATTTCTGCTGTAAAAGAAGGGAAGCTAATTGCAGGCTGGTGCTGAAACCTGACTGATTAATTTCTAGATTAATTTTTAAGCACTTGACTTGTCAGCAGGTTCCCTCTCTGCTGTTTCCCAGATGTTGGGGAAACAACACTGTCTATAAGACTTGCGCAACAAAAATAAACCCTTCTGCATAGCTGAGGTGTCAGTGGGAGCTGGTCACTGACATAAATACATGGAATTATATTCCCTTTATATTGGTTCAGATGTGTGCTCTGCTGCTGTCAGCTGTCCTGTGAGTCTGCCCTGACACGTGTTCTTGCTGTAGGTGTTACTCAGGAGGAGACAACAGCTGCCCAGGAGGCTGATGCTGCTGTGACAGCTGTGACAGAGATGCCTGGTGCCACCCAGGGAGCAGGAGCTGCCAGCTTTCCCCAGGAGAACAGCGGGGAGGACACCCAGGTGCTGACAGCCCCAAGTGCCACTGAGGTGCTGGTGGCTGCTGGTGCCTCCTCCACAGTGAACCCTGTGGATGCACAAGGTAGGGTTTTGCTTCAGGGACTTATTTCCACGCAAGATGGGATGGTACATCTGAAACCAGTCTCAGTGCCTGGACACTCCAGTCTCAACACAACATCCTCATTTGACTTTTTTTTTGCTGACCTTCTGCCCTCTGCCTCTACCCCTGGGCTGCTGCTGCTTTCTACCTGTGCAGAATGTAGTTTAACAAGGTGTCAGCATTCAAAACTAGTCACTAATTGGTTTTGTCAAGCATGGAGGAAGCTGTTGGCAGCTACTCCTAGAAAATCACTTCCATGACTGGCTTCTTCCCTCCTCACTAAATATCCATCAATGAAAACCAGCACACATGAGATCTACCATGTTGGAATTTGCCAGCATATGGATTTTTTTGCTCCAAATAAGTGGAGTAGAGGTTAAAAAAATAAAAATGCCCCAAACCAAACAAGCCCCCTGTCTGTCCTTGCTAGCAAGCTGCCTTTAGCTTTAGACACTTAAACAATTTTTTATTTATTTATGGATGAAGAGTTCTCACTTCTGCAACCCAAGGCAGTCACAGGGTGCTCAGCCCAGAGGATGAAAATGTTTCATCAGGGAGCCAGTAGGAACCATTGGAGGAGGGAAAGACACCTTCCTGCTGGAGCCTGGCAAGCCCTTGGGTGTCTGCACTGATATTCACTTCCACTGAGGAGTGGTGGGTTGTTTGTTCTCAGCTTGCTGTAGCTCGTGCAGAAATGCTTTAAGCAGTCATGTTCATGTAGCTACTGCCTGCTGGTTTGCTGTCACCTTGGCAGGTACATGTTGGAGTGTGTCTGCCTGACAGGAGTGCAGCAAGGGTTCCCTCAGCACGAGACTGACTTTGAGCTGGAGTGTATTTTTGGAGTAGTGGGGACCATTGTAAGGAAAATGCTGCCGGGCAGCTTTTCTAGAGATTCTCGTGTTGCAGGGCATCAAAAGGAAAAAGCTGTGTGCATTGTATCTCTAAATTTAGGGTCTATTTGTAAAGGGGAGAAGGTTCCTCTGGCAGTTTCTACTAATTGAATTTGCTTCTGGGATTTAATTATAATTTCAACCAACTTTTATCTTTGTAATGAACTATCAGATCTGCCACTTGGCTCAGTTCTCAGCTGGTGTCTTGGTGCCCTGATCTTGCAAGGGTGTGATGATGAGTGGTCCTTAAAGCAATGGAATGAAAGCCTTTAAGGGTTCCCCCCTCATTAAGGGGAACCTCCTTTGCTGGCTGCCCTTGAGGAGAAAGCTTCATTACAGCAGTCACATCTCAAAGGAAGCAAAAGCTTAGTAACTTCCTTTGAGTTAAATTTTCATTGAGGAATTTCTTTAAGGGATTTTTAAAAAGATACTGTTGGGCTGAATGGTTTCTTTTCCCTATGTTCTGCAGATCTCACAGATGGGATCCTGGTCACTAGTGAGAAGGCTGTTCCAGCTCCTGCTGGCATGTCTTCCACCCCAGCTGGAGAGACAGAGGAGCCATCCAGCAGAACTGTGGTCCTGGTGACTCCAGCATCATCCTCCTCTGTCAGGAGAACAGCCCTTCCCTCAGTGAGGAGGATCAGCACAGCTGTCACCTACGGGCTGGACCGCCTGGAGTCTGAAGGTACCCCTGAGCCCCAGGGACAGGTGGCCTCCTGTGGGGGGCCACACCTGCCCTGACAGCCCCAGTTTGTCTGTTTGGCTCCCACCTGTGTGATGTGTGCACATCTTACTGTTCCAAATAAAGGTGTTGGATAACCTGTCCTCTCCCAGGAGGCACAGGAGGCAAGCAATGAGCAGTGTCCTGGAGGATGCCTGAAATTCTGGTGGCTGTACTGGATGGGGGTGGGTTTTTTCCTGGCTAGGGAGCAGCAGTGGTATTGCTGTTGCAGCAGGGCCTGGCTCTGCACGCCTGTAATGTTGGTGTGTGCACCCACTGCGGAGCTCTGTGCCAGGGAACACTCACCAAGGGGTGCTGAGGTAGAGCAGATCCTGCCCTGGAGCTGGTCTGCAGCTCTGATCTGCTGCTTTCTGTTCAGCTCACCCACAATTTTCCTGCAGAGGACCATTTCTTGCTCTTTTTCCAACTTCAACTCCTCCCTGCTTGCTCATCCATCCAGTTCTGTGCTCCAGTGTCTGGGCTGATACCACCTGGCAGGAATTAATCTTTCCTCCTGTTTCTGCTCCCCCTTCCTTTATCTTGACCTTCTTTTGCCTTAGTATTTTACTGCAAAGGTTGGCAGCCCTCCAGGGGTGGCATTGCCAGATGGTATTTCTCCTCTGAGTAGAGGTGGGGTGCTGTAGACAGCAGCTCATCAGCATCTTTTCTCTGCAGGAAGCAATAACTCTTCCCTCCTGTTAAGTTTAGAGGGCAGCAGAAGCTGGGGGGTCTTCCCCACTGCATGTGCCTGGCTTGCTGCTGGCTTTGAAGCCTTCCCTGAGCTCTCTGGGACTCCAACTGCAGCATTCTCCCCTTGCCAGGATGAATCTGGGATGTCTCTGGCAAGGCAAGGATGTGATGCTGATGGGAGAGTGGCAGCAGGGGAAAGGAAAGGTCGTGTGTGTAGGGAAAACCTGATCTTTCAGGCTGGGAAATGAGGTCTCTGCTTAGCAGGAGCAGTGTGATTCAGGAGGCTAGAGTGTTTTATAGCCCTCTGGGATCTCCTTTAGAAGCCTGGGTTTCTGCATGGGAAGATAAGAGGGATTTCAGTTTCAGCTGGGCATTGGTCTCTCTCCATTTAATGAGACCTTCTGCACAGGCATTAAAAAAAAAAATCTTTCTGCTCCCATACAAGACTGATGCAACTTTATTGGATTCCTGCTGCAATGTTTGCTCTGCTCTGGGCTCCTCTAAAGGCAAATGTTGGCTGTAGCTGAGCCCAGGTGTCCTCAATGATGAGGACTCAGGTGGAAATCTGGGTTTCTTGGCTCTGCAGGTGCCTGTTCTGCACAGGACATGGGGCTCTTTGTGCTGTGTGGATTTGACAACTGGCACAGGTTTTGTGGCCTAAGTCTCTTCTGCTCAGCCCAGACCTTTGTGCAGGGAGCCAGAAGGTTCCCTGGTGCTGGGGGTCATGAATCCACATCTTGTAAAATGGGACAATTGTGCAATTATCATTTGGGGAAAGGCTTTCTGCCTGGGGATGGTGCTGCCCCAGTTAAGCACAAAGGAAGGTTTTTGAGCTATAACTCTGCTTTCTTAACATCTTTTTTTCAGCTTAATGCCAGTTGGTGGGGGGGTATGACATCCTCATGGTGGAGTGGCATTTGGAAGCTTGGCTCTGAAAATTACAGTTCCTGGTGTTTACTCTCAGAGTATTTAGATGCTGCCAGGTTCAAGATGTTTGGGGGTGCTTTCCTTTAAAGCTCCATGGAGCTCCAGCCCAGGATACTCTGGTTTTTGGGGGCTGCTGTTGCAGGCACATGGTTGAGTCCCTAAGGAGGGATCTTGGCCCTTTGGGGAGAGGCTGTGCCTGGCTCACTGTTGGAAGAAGGAGCTGAGTGAGCTCTGCTGCCTTCAGTGGGGTCCTGCTGACTTGCCTGACTGAAGGCCTGGCTCATCATTAAATACAAACCCCTGCTGCTCAGCTCACTCTGTTTCTTGGGGACCATCTGTGCCAAGCTGCCTGTGGTTAATTGCATCTGTATATTCACCTGCCCGGCTCGGATGCAAAACTGTTTTAAAAATCAAATTGCACAGACAAAATGAAAATCTGTCTAGATGAGCTTATCCACCTCTCTGGTGGACTCTGGAGAGATGAGCTGGGTAACAAATATCCTCCCGCCTTGACTCTGTGGTGAGCTTGGTTCTACTTGCCCTTCCTAGTCAGAGAAATCCTATAAAGGGATTATAGGATATGGGGACAGGACACAGCAGAGGATAAGGCTTGCTTGTCTGGGGGAATTGATTATGTATTTTGTCTCTGTGCCTAGAATTTGTGTGTCTCTCCAGCAAGCTGAGCACTGCAGCTTTCCCTGTAGGGCTTCAGGGTACAAAGATACTGGTTTAACTGAGGCTCACGGAGGAGCGCTGGGTGAGCCTCCCAACACCCTTCAAAAAGTGACTCTTTGGGAAGAAACCACACTCCTTTTCCACTTGATTCCTGTGCTGTAACATCTGCCATGGAAGGTATTGGCAGAGTTGGCTGCACACCCCCAGCATTTGGCAGGTGGGGCTTTCTGAAGTGGCAGGACGAGTGCCACGCTCCTCCTTCTGCAAAATCCTTGCGGTTTTCAGCTGAAACTGCTGGATTGAGCTCACCAGACTCTGCTCCTGTTGCTGTGGGTGAGGGGGAGTCTGTATCTGGCTCTGCAGGCTCAAGAGCTGGTTCTCTTGTGTGCCACCAGCAGAGAACTGTGGTTGGGATGGAAGTGACCTCAAAGACCCCTCTCATCCCAACCCCCTTCCACTCCTCCAGAGTGCTCCAAGCCCCATCCAGCCTGGCCTGGGAACACTGTCAGGGGTCCAGGGGCAGCCACAGCTTCTCTGGGCACCCTGTGCCAGCACCTCCCCACCCTCACAGGGAACGATCTCTTCCTGCAGTCTGTTCTCCTGTGCTGCTCACACAGTTCAGGGGTCAGCAGGGCTGCTGGCTCTGGAGGGTGCTCAGAGCTTTGATTGAAGCAGGAGCTGCTCTGCCTGTTGTGTGGTGTCAGAACAGCCAATAGCTCTGGAAATGGGCAACTTAAAATCAGTTGTTGCAGAGGAGGAGGCCTTAACCAAGTAGCTCTTGAGTGTGGAGTGTTCCAAATTAATTAGGATGGCTCTCAGCTGGCAGAATTTGGAGTTTCGTGTGCATTTGCAGCCTGCTGTGAATTATTTTGTGTACCAAAGAACAGCTTAGATTGGAAAAGACCTTCAGGGTTGAGTCCAGCCTTTGACCAAACACTTGTGTCAACCAGACCACATCCAGTCTTTCCTTAAACACCTCCAGCCATGGTGACTCCACCACCTCCCTGGGCAGCCCCTTCCAATGTTCAATCACCATTTCTGTGAAGAAATTGCTCCTGAATGCATCAGAACTTGTAGCCTTTATATAAATTTATAAAAGATGCTTCAACTCCCCATTTTTCTTCTGAGCTGTGCCACAGTACAGGGAACTTTTTATTTTGGGTGTGAAGGGTATTCTTCCTGGAAATTAGGGCTCTGAAGGGGATTGCTGTTTGGACCTTGACTGTATGGATTAAGATCTGCCTCATTAAATCTCTACAACCCTGTTAAAATTTTGAATTAGGATGCGGAGGTGTAAATAAAACAGGCACTTAACCCAGCATGGTTAACTAGCCAGGTCTTATAATTCCTCACCAGCTCTTTGGATATCAACTAAATTGGCAAGGAACAGAAGACTTAAAACAAAGCACGTGCAGAATGAATTATTAAATGGTTTTGGTACACACTTTTCTCTTGCTTCTTGTTTATTGCTGCCACTGGAATGGGAACTGCTCTGTGTTGACCTCTATCTTCTTCACAGTAGGTGGTGGCTCATCCCTCATTCTCCTTTCTAGCAGAAAATGGTAAAAAAAAGTGACAATTTTTTGTATCAAACTCAGCTTTTTTTCCCCCCCCCCCCTCTCACTTCTGTAAGTGTTTGATACAGACATCCACCAGTTTTTCTGTACAACCTCAGCCAGGGCTTCACTCCACTCATGGGCAAAAATTCTGTGTCAATCTCCAATCCAACCCTGCCAAGTTGAATCCATCCTTGTTGTCCTATCATGTACTGATCCCAAATCCTTCCCCAGCTCTCTTGGACCCCCTTTAGGCACTGGAAAGTTTTCTAAGTTCTCCCTGGAGCCTTTTCTTCTCCAGGCTGAGCACCCCCAGCTCTCTGTTCTTTGTGATGTTCTGCCTCCAGCAGGTTGGGTGACATTTCTTAGCCTGACCCATGTTGGTTCCTTTCTGACCAGCCTTTGTTTGAATTTTGAACTCCATTAGATTTTTCATTTGTCCAAAAAAAAAAAAAAAAAAAAGAGCTCACTTAAATATCACTTTAATGTTGCAGCTTTCCTGTGCTTATCTCCAAGCTTGAAGGAAAACAACAGATTAAACCCCCACAGTTGCTATTATTGAAATGTAATTGGGCTGTGGTGAGTGAAAGTTTTTAATGAGTTCCTGTTTGTTTTAATCTGAGGATTAAGCAGTTTACCCTCGTGGCTCAAGGGAGGTGAATTTAGATAAGCAGGGACGTGGCACTGAGGCTCTGCAAAGACCATTTTCTGCTGGAGTCCTTTAACAGGTGGGAGAGTTGCTCATGGGGCTTTTTTGGGAGCTTTGTTCAGTAGGACCAGGGGTGCTGCAGGAAGGGGATCAAAGATTTGGGAAAAAGCAGGAGCTCAGACTAGAAATGAGCTGAGTAGACTCAATTATGCTCCTTTTGGCTCCTCTTAGTCTCCTTGCAGGACTTAAGACTTTGGTCCCCTGGAGACTGTTGCCCATAATAACAGACCTGCTCCCCAATATACATCCTCTGTGTTCAGAAAGCTGAAATCAAATGTTTTCTGAACTCTTGGCCTGTTGGTTGTTCCCTTCCCAGGTGGTGGGATTGAATTGAATGCTTGTGGAAAAAAAAACACCAACAAGCCTTTTCTTGTGAAAATGGAAAAGCACTCTGCCAGTGTTTTGTGGTTTTTTTTTTTTTTTTTTTTTTTTTTTTTTTTTTTTTTTTTTTTTGTTGGGTTTTTTTTTTTTTTGTGATTTGGGGTAAAAAAAAAGTCCTATGCCCACAGCCTTTTTCCTGGGGGAGGCATTTTGTTAAGAGATGTTGTAAACTTTTTATCTCCCTTCATCTGTCTTGCTCTGCCCTGTCCACTCACAGGTCACAGTCATTAAATCTGGACTGATTTGACTGCCCTCACTTGATAAATCACCACTTTCTTGCCTTGATCTTTATTCTGCTTGGTTCAACACCAGGGGCAGAAGAGCTGTTCTGCAGCAAACTTGTTATAGTACATGCAGTGTGTTCTGCAGCATTTTGGGTGGTTTTTTTCCCCTTTAAAATAGTCTTGTGTTGCTAAACTTGACTCTCTAGCTTGGCTCAGTGTGAGAGCAATTTTGAGGTGAGTGCTGCTGGAGATACAGTTTGCTTTTGTTTTAGGAAGAAATCCTTGAATTTGGACAAGAGAAAACAACTTTAAGTTCCACCAGAGAAGGCTTAGGTTGGATATTAGGGCAAAACTGAATCACTGGAAGGGTGGTCAAGTACTGGCATTGCTGCCCAGGCAGAGGTGGAGTCATCAGCCCTGGAGGGATTTAAGAGATTTGAGGATGTGGCACTTGGGGACATGGTCAGTGGTGGCCTTGGCAGTGCTGGGGGAATGGATGGACTTGATGATTTCAGAGCTTTTCCATAATTTGATGTGTAGGATCTGACCCAACAGCTCCATTCCTCCCACCAGCCCCTTTCCCTGTCTCTGTGCAATTGCCCAGATGCTGAAACTTCCCAAAAGATGGATTTTTCCAGAGCACAGCATTCAAACCAACCCCAAATCCTGCAAATGCCTTGGATGGCTTTGCAGTGCAGGTGACTGGGCTGAGCAGAACTCCTCCAGGGGGTTTTACCCTGATGTGTGGCAGAGTTTCTGTGCCTGGCTGTGTTGCCCCACCCTGGCACAGCACTTTCCCCAGGAGCCCTGTTTGGTCAGAGCCTGTCCACCTTCCCACCAGGTCCCTCCCTCCAGGCTGTCAGAGGCTCCTGGCAGCATTTTGGAGCTGCTGGATGGTGACATGATGACTGATCCACGTGAAGGCAACACATCAATAATAAAAGAGGTGTCCTAGAAAGGCCTTCCTGCCTTGGCAGTCAGCTGTGATCACAAAAACAGTGCACAAAGTGAACCTCAGGGGGAGAAAACACTTGGCAGAGGCTTCTTTGTGCCTCTCCCTCCTGCTCTGGCAAGAGCTGGGAGTCCTAGGCCTGCCCATCCCTAATCCTGTTATTTGCACAGCATTATTTACATATTTACATGGGGTTATTAACACACAGGGGTGACCCTGCAGCGCTGAACTCCACATCAAATCACAGCTTAAGGTGTCACAGGTTGCAGCAATCCTCTGTGGTGTCATTTAGACATCTTTATCCACTAGGAAGGGAAAGGACAGAGCCAGTGACAACTCCAGGTTTTTGCCCTGTAACTTCTTCCTTTTTGGTTTGTTTTGGGTTTTTCGTGGGTTTGTTTTTGTTTTTTGGTTGCACTTTGAATTCCATTTGTGCCTGTGAGTGAATCTGTCACCTTCCACTGAGAGCCTCTCACTGCTCAGGGCACAGCAAGATATTTCTCCTGTGTGTTCAGCCTGACAAATTATGGTTTCCTGGCTCTCCTGAGGAATGCAGGTGTTTGCAAACATTAATGGGAATACACCTAAATATAGAAACATCATTCTTCAGTGAAGGTTTCTTCAGGTGAAAACCTGGTGTAACTCCATTGCCTTCAGCAAGGTTATGAGCACAGTGGCTTCAGCTACAGCTGCTTTCAAGCCATCACACCCCCAAAAATTGAGCCAGTCTGCTGGCTGCTGGTGCTTTTCCAATTGCTTCAGATTCCACAGGTTGTGGGATCCTGCTGGCTCAGGGAAATGCCTCCCAAGGGAGGTGTGAGGTGGTCCCATTTCTCCTGCCTAAGCCAGTGAAGTCATTGTGAATGTGTAGTTCTGTGGTGAAAAGCCTCACTTTTGGAGCAAGCACCAAGGTGCTTTTGCCCCCCTGAAAAAGCAAATCCCATCCTCTGGATCTCACCTGTGTCACTAATGGATCCATTCAGAGTCTCATGGTAAAGCCCAGTGGTGGCTGTTTCTATAAATAAAGCTGGAAACCCCTCAAAACTCTGCTTAAAATGTTTTATTTTTATCTCAGACTCATTTCCTTGGGGTTCCCCTACAGCTTCCCCAGGTAACTTATGATAGGACAAGAATAAACATCCTCAAGCTGCACTAGAGGAGGTTTAGATGGGATGTTAGGAAAAAATTCTTTAATAAAAAGATGATCAGGCTGCCCAGTCCCTATTCCTGGAGAGGTTTAAAAGATGGGTGGATGTGGTTTAGTACTGGATTAACAGCTGGACTCAGAAATCTCGGAGAGCTTTTCCAACCTCTAAACCATTCCATGGCACACAAAAATAGTTCACACTGAAGCTCTGGATTACTTCTGAATCTGCTGTGCTCTGCACTTCCACTCATTCAATCTTTCCCCATAGTTTTCTTTCAATCTGCTGCTGAGGCCTTTTGAAGGCCAGAAGGTGCCAATTTAGCAGAGAAAACATGACTTTTGTAGAAGGTTTGAGCCTGAGCTTCAGCTGTGTGTGCTGCTCACTTCCATTTTCCATCTTGTGAGCCTCCCCAGCCTTCTGCACAGTCTGCCCACGGCTGCCTGTTGTGCCTGTGCTCCTAAAATCCCACACTTGTCAAATTTGTGCGCTTTTTTTATTATTTTGGAAGTGTAGTTTCCTCCTGGTGACCACCAAGTGGTGCTCTGTGCTGCACCTTGCAGCAAGGAGAGCTGTTGGCATTTCAGGATGGGGGTTCAAAAGCTGTTTGCAGATGCAGGAATGAGCCAAAGAGGAGAAAGGAATAAGCTCAGAGCCTTTTCCTCTCCCCTCCTTGCTACAAGGATCTCATTATTCACAGCTTTCTGCTGTGGCTGCCTGGTGATTGATGGAGCTTGGTGATCATCAGATGTGATAAGTAGTCTCAGCACTTTCAATTTGGGTGTTCAGCTTGGCTGCCTTCGAGGCTTTGGAGACAGGGAGATGGCTATCTGTGCCTTCAGCACTCCATCCTGGCAGGTGTGTGTAGTTTGGGTTGCTAAAAATCACAAGAAGCTTCTAAAACCCTTGTCCCAGAGTAGTTTTGGCAGAGATAAAAATCCCCTGTCTGTTCTCTCTTGGTTGGTTTTTGCACTCAGTCTGGGGAAAAGCTCTGTTCATGTTCCTCTTCTCTGGTGTTCTGGCTGTTCAGTGTCTCTGCTGTTAAGTTTTGGGATTGTTGATAGATGTGTTAAAAGTCCTACCTACATTAACTTGTCTTTGCAGCTTTCCTGTGAGCACTCTCCAGGTGCCACTCTCAGCTCCACAGTTGTGTGTTTTATACGAAAACCTGCATTTTGACAGAGGAAATTTCTGATCTCGATTCTGAATGCCAAGCACTTTATAATACAGAAACTGCCTATAAAATGCAATGGGAATTTAAAAGGGGCTAACTGCCTCCCTGTGAGCTCCATTAGGTGCTCTGTGTGCTGTCATTGTGGCAGGAATGATCTTTCCAGGTGCCACAAGCCACGCTCCAGCAGGATGATGCAGCTGAATCCCAGCAGCAGCAGCAGCTCATTTGTATGGAATACAGGAGCAGAACTGAAAAGGATTGTCTTGTCTGGTGAGCTGAGGAAAACGTGCAGTGTTTGGAAGCAAATCCTTGAATTTGCAGGGGAAGGAGGTGCCACAGGACAGCACAGTGGGTTTATAACATGCACTCATTTCTCATATTCTCATCTCTCATATGATGTTCCAATCTGTGGGGGGCATTTAATCCAGGCTGGATTGTCACCAACCAATATAAGGTACAACTATAGCAGAAATAAAGGGAAATTTGGATTAAAAAGGGTGATTTGGTTGGATTGTTAGTTTTTAATGCCTGGATGCAGGAGGATGGGCTCTCCCAGGTTGACCACACCAGGAGGGAATTTTTCTACAGGGCTGAGCAGAGCTGGTGTAAATTAGATAAAAGTGCATAAATAGATACTATGTTTCAATTCTCAGCCTTGAAAAACTAACTGTGAGAAATTCAAAGCATGTCATTGTTCCAGATATTATCTTTCCCTGGTGGGTGGCTCCATCAGTAGCTATTAAATAGCTCCAATGCAAATTGTGGCATAGGATGTCCCTGAGATTTTGGGAACTAGAACCTGGGAAAAGAAACTGTGGGAAGGCTGGCTCTATATTTGCCCTGCTCTAGACTTCCTTCAGCATCATCTGCAGGCAGTTGTGGTTGGAAATAAGAAAAAATAGGAAAAAACCTTTGGTTTGATTCAGTACAGTAGTTCCTGTGTTGCCTTTTTAGATTCCAGTGATGAAATATGGCTTAAATATTTATTTTTCCCTATTTTAACAGTACAGACAGTTTTGGAAAAAATGGGTATCTGCTGTAGGGAAGAATTCATGGAATCACAGAATGGTTTTGGTTGAAAGGGACCTTAAAGATAATCTTGTTTCAACCCTCCCTTTTCCATGGGCAGGGAGACCCTTGCACTAAATTCACAGGAATTTCCTCAAGGTCCCATTTGTCAGCTCTCCTGTGAAGTGTTGGCTCTGCTGCTTTCTCTCCAACAATTTCCAAGGC
Source organism: Zosterops lateralis (assembly GCF_965231275.1). Taxonomy (NCBI): domain Eukaryota; kingdom Metazoa; phylum Chordata; class Aves; order Passeriformes; family Zosteropidae; genus Zosterops; species Zosterops lateralis. The sequence continues at coordinate 4,573,113 of NC_139761.1, read as the reverse complement.
CAGGTTGGGATGGGGCTTGGAATGTTGAAAGCAGTTCCCTTTCCAGAGCTGGGAAAGACTCAATGGGAGCTAAACATAGAACCAGCTCTGTGCTGCCTCCAAGATTGGAAATCAGGGAAAGAGCTCTCACTTAAGCTGTAATTAGTTAAGCAGGGAGCTCTGTAGTTACAGATGCCCAGGTGTTGGCACACATGCACATCCTTGTTTGCATCCTGCTGCTAGGAAGGAGAAAATTACTGCATTTCCCACTAATTTGAGAGTCTGAGGCAGCATCTCCTTGTTCCCCAGGAGCTTCCAACGGTGATGAGCTCCTCCGAATGAAGCCCTGTGGGTGCCTTTCTTGTCAAAGGACAGGCACAAGTTGGTGCTTTTGGAGGAGCTCAGCCTGGTGCTCACCTAGAAGGATCTGGGAAGGATCTTCTGCCTGGTGGGATGTCTCCTGACCTTTCTTTTCTGTCTCCCTGGCCAGAGGGTGAGGAAGAGGAAGAGGAGGAAGAGGAGGAGGAGGAGGAAGAAGAAGAGGAGGAAGAGGAAGACGAGGAGGACAAAGACATAGACCTGATGGATGAAAGCATGGAGGGTGACACGGAGCTGCCAGGCTTCACACTTCCAGGAGAGACCTCCCAGGAGCCCCTGGCTGGCCTGGAAAACCCTGTGGCCCAGCTGGCTGGAGTGTCCTACCAGGTTCCTGACACCATTGAGTGGGAGCAGCAGAACCAAGGTCTGGGTAAGAGGAAAATCCCTTCTCCCTTTACCCTTCACATCTCCTGCTCTTCACTCTGCACGAGACAGTCCCTTGTACTGATGCCTTGGGAAGGCTGACCTGGAACAGAGACTGGACAGAGATGGAGAATAAAGTGGGTATTTATTGGAAGCCCTTTAGGATACACCTTGAGCAGGACAAGAGCCTGACCAGGACTACACCAAAGGTGGACCCAAAATGGTCACAAAATGCACCACTGGTCACAAAGTCTTACATTTTTATAAGTTTTGGTCCATTTGCATATTGGGGTTTAATTGTCCAATTCCAGCTTCAGGTTGTGAGGTCTCATCCTTCTTGTTCCTCCCTTCAGTCCACCCTTGTTTGTGCTGTTGGGCAGAAAGTTGTCCTTAGTCTTCAGCAGGAAAAGGATTTGTTTTATCTCCCTACTGTGTGAAGAGAGCTGACTGACACTTATGAGGCTTAGAACAGGCTCTAGACAGCACAGAATCTGCAAATATGAAAGCCAGAGCTTAAGGCAGTACCAGTCATGGGTTGGCTCTTAAGCTAAGCACAAAGCAGGTTCATTCATGAGGAAACCCAGTTCAAACTGGGATGTGTCCCAGGCAGCCTGACCTGACTTGTCATTTTGGGGAAAATATGGATACTCCAAAGCTGCTTCTTTGTTCCCAGAGCTTAGTGTTGTCTTGCTCCAAGACAATAAAAATAACTTCCAAGATGAGGTTCCTGGGGAAATTTCAGTTCCGTTTGCCCAAGGTGGGTTGGTGCAGGGATATTTGTCCTGTGAGGACAAAGGAGTTGGGTATTTGCTCATCAACCTCTTTGCTACTTCAGCAGTATTTTTTCTGAATTCCACTTCTCTGGCATTTTAAGGGGTGCATGGTGCAGCCATGGGAACCTGTGCTGGCAGTGTGAAGACAAACCTGCAAAGCCTCTGTAAAGCTTTATACAGTTTATTCCTGCTGCAGTTTATTCCACATACAGGCTCTGTGTTTAATGACTGGACTGACTTACTCCACCTAGGAGTCAGTGTTTGTATGTGTGAAGTCCATGTGATGCAAGTCTGAAGTGGTGTGGGACAAGGCAGATCTTAGAAAGGAACTTGTCCAGCTTGGAAAAAGGCTCTGGAATAATTTCCCAGCATACTAAATTCCCAAGCCAAGCCCTGTCAAACACAATGGGAACTTTTCAGGTGAATTTGTGAGAGCTGAACCACATTAGACAGAAGGTCTTTATATCTGACTGTCAGAGTTAGCTGTTCTGAGAAGCTCATCAAATTAAAAAAAAAAAACACAAAATATAAAAAACCCATTTTATATATTGTCTGTTACATTGTGTCTATTACTGTGTGGTTTCTATCACTTCCCCTGAATGTGTAATTCTGATTTAACCTGGAGGTTCTCCTCTGTGATGCTGTTTCCAGCCTGCTTTAGGGATGTTGCCTTCCTTAATTGAATCAAAGATTGTGTTTCAAGAGCTGTGTGGGAGGGTTGATTTCCAGAATCCAGTGGGAGGCTTGGCCTTTGAGGGGAGATTGAGTTTGCAGCAGGGCTGATCCCTCCCTGTCACACTGAATCCTGCTGGAATCCTGAATCCTGCTGGAAAAGCACCGTGTTGGGTGATGGTTGTGTCAGGTCTGTTCACATCTCCTGCTGTCCCACCAGGAGCTGTGTCAGGGGAATAATTTCAAGTCCTTAAGGGTTATTGTTGTCTTTGGCAAGCTGGGTGAAGAGCTGTGTGGTGCTGTTGTAGGTTTTACTGTGTTTACTGTGAAGTTTTGCGGTTAGAGAGGAGGTTATTCTGTGTCAGGCACAACTCAGCTCATGGTTTGTGCAGGTCTGGGCTGGAGTCACAGCTGCATTTCCAGCTGCTGGAGGAAGAGGCTCAGGGTAGGAGTTGCATGTCTGGTACAGCAGGCAGGTGAGAAAGCTGGTGCTTTCCTCAGAGCCTGGAAAGGGCATCTTTCCAGAAGTTGCAGACAAGGAATAAACAGAATGTGTGGTAAAAGGCAGGATTCTTCTCCCCAGTTTAGGTTTTATTGACTTCCATGCACATTGGAGGAGCCCCTGTGAAATGTGGGTTGGGGCAGCATCAGAGGGATGGCTCTGAGCACCTCAAGGAATGGGCAGGTGTGGCTTTTGGTGTTCTCTGGAAGTCACCAGATCCAGGTGGTTTGGATTGCCTTTTGTTTTTAGGCTGTTGCAGTCTGTGCAGACATCCATGAGGGAGAGGATGAGACTGTGGCTGAGCTGAGTTCATTTTTAGGAACTGGATGGGACTTTTGTGCAGTGCTGTGCTGGCAAAAACAGAGGGGACACAGTGGGATCAGCCTCTCTGCCTGTGACTCACCCCTCTGATTCCAGCAGGCAGAAGACAAAAGTGTCTTTACACTTATGTAAAGAGCCATTTATTCCTTTCCTGTCTGGATGACCTCAGTGGCTCTGTGACACTGCTCCTTCCCCCTCTGCAGTGTGCTGGTGCTCAGCAGAACTCCTGAGAGAAAGGGAAATTATTTATGTTTTAGAGGCACAAAGGAAATGGAGCTAGATGAGGAGATTGGAGATAAATGATCTTTATAAGATCCTTTCCAACCCAAGGCATTCCATGGTCCTGTGAAAACCAAGGACTTGCATGAGCTCACTCTGATAACCTAAAGCCATGGAAGGAGCTGAACCCTGGGGATGAGAGCTGATTTCCTGGGAGTGAGTGGGGAATGGGAGATGCCTCTGCAGGGCTGTGGCCCTTCCCTTCTCCAGTTTGTGCCAGGTGAGAATTTCTGCCCTGGTTCCCAGCTCTGGGTTCCTGGGCACACATCAGGCTACTCTGTGTCCATAGCTGGTCCTGGCTTTGTGCTTCTTTATTTGGGGGAACAGGAAAGGTAGAAAAAGCACACAGCTTGTGTCAGCAGGACAGTGGGCTGTAAAGAACAGAAGAAATCCCCCAAACCTGGCAGGAAGCTGGAGGAGCTGCTCCCATTGTTCTGTTGGAGCACCTGGAGAGACCAGACTCACTGTAAAAGACTTGTTAAGCTTTAGAGCTGCTGGATGGGTGCAGGGGCTATTTTTCTTTGAAACCCTTTTTTTCTAGGTGTTTTTCACCTTTGAAAATCCAGTCCTTTTAATTTGGGGACTGCTTTTTAACTGGTGACATCCCCAGAAGAGCTCTGTGTGTGTCTCTTCCTTCCCTAAATAGTGCTGAGATGTGAAGAGTTTCCCTTGTTGTGTAAATTAAGCAGAGTTTGGAAGGGGAAGTTGTTCTGCTTCTCCTGGGTTACAGCATTGGAAAGAGAGACCTGAAGGAAGGTGACAATACCCAACAGGGAACAACATCCAATCACCAAACTTTTACAGCTGGCATTTTCCATTTTTAAAATACTTAGCACTCATGTCCTCCTCCTGGGGATGCTTCTGTCCTCTAGCCTTCAGAATTTTGACATTTAATGCTAAAATCTACAGTGCAGAAGAGCCCAGAAGTGTTGGAAGAGCTGTTCTCGTGTTGGAATAGCTGTTCTCAGGTCAGTTATTATCGAGTTTGCTTGCTCAGAGGGCTGACATGCTGCAAATCCCTGGAGAACAAGGAGCTTGATCCACAAAACAGCTTGGCAGAGCAAGAGACAAGTTTGGATTTTTGTGGTGGTCAATGAGAAGGTGCTGGAGGAACAGAATCATTAAAAATGTCAGTTCTGGGCAGTCAGATGGTCCTGCATTAACTCCAGCTGAGCAAAAGCCATTTGTAAGCACCAATAAAGAGACTGACAGTTTTACAGCCCATCAACTGGCTCTCTAACCAGCGGTATGTAGACAAAGAGTAAAGCAGAAAATGAGGAAAGCTGTGCATCTATAAAATAGAATTAGACCCTCCAAAATCCATCCTGGCAGCCTGCAGCTCTGGGGAAACAAGAACATGCTTGGAATTTGAAGCTGAATATGATTTGGGATCTGGTTTGGTGTCCTGTTCAAGTGCTTTGCTTTCACAGGTTGCCAGTGAAGGACAGAGCAGCACTTTTGGATCTCTCTTCATTCTCTGTGAGGTGACTTTGGTGTCTCTGTACTTGTTTCTTGATTTGTGTGTAGGTGATGTGTGGTAGGCAAACACTAAATGCCTGGAGAGGGTCAGAGGAACACAAAGACCAAGTGTGTAGCTTGAATTTTCAGGGATTAAATAAAAACACCTGTGATTTCCCCTTGTTTCCTCTTCTGTGATGCATTACCAGGAGAACTACAGTTGGTTGAGGTGGGTTCAAACCTGGTGAAGAGTTTGTGTTCCTTTAGTTATTCCTCATGTATCTTAGGGCAGGTGGTGTCTGCTTTGCAGCTCCAAGGAGATCAAACCCCTCTGCTTCTGTTGGCTTCTTCTCCCAGTCCTCAAGAGTGTTTATCCTCCCAGTTCTGTGAGAATTCTTAATTTAACAAGAACGAGCCAAGAGGAGAATGGCCTCAGACTTCCAAGCTATTTCCTGATGCCTTAGTCTTTCATCCACACCCCAAGGTGAATAACTCCTGCTATCCACAGCAGGGAACAGCAGGAGGTCTAGGGCAATTTACTGAGCCTTTAATTTCACCACACTGGGGCATGCAGTGGTTTGCTTGGTGCATTTAAAATGTGTGGAGTTGGTGTTTTCTTCTTTCTCCATTTAAGGCCCACTTGATGTAATTTTTGTGTGTTTGTTAACGTGGTTCTGCACCTTTGTTTATCAACCTGCAGTTCCATATTACATCTGAATTTACTCTCTCTGGTGGCTTGTATGTGTGCTAGGTACTATTTTTTTATTCTCTGTTTTAACCTAAATCTATTTTTGTCCAGGTCTGCCTTTCTTTAGCTGCTCCATTGGTGTGTTCTTTGCATCTTTGTTTATTTGTGAAATACCACATTGCAGGCTTTTAGCTTGGGAGAATCACCTGAGTTTCCTGGTTCCACAGCATTTGTTTTTGATTTCCATCTGCCCATGGAGGAATTGTACACAGGGGAGTTTGGACCATCCCTGTGCATAGGATTTAGAGAATAAAAAAGAAACCCAAAACAAACAAACCAGCAATTTAGGAAGAAGTTATGAAGTGTGACAATATAATTCTCGACATGTAGTTTTCAAAATATAAACCATGTCTGTGTTTCATGTATTTTTGTGAGCAGGACATTAGTTCTTACCATAATGGAGGGTTGTATAACTCTCTCAGGTAATGACAAAGCACTTGCACAATAAACACACTTTTGGGATGTGATTTTTTTTTTAAATATATAATAGATAAAAAAATGTTTGCAGCTCTAAGCAGCTACTTACAGAGAAAATAGCTCTCGTTGTATTGCAAATCTGTGGTCACAAATTACACTGCATAAATCATATAACAGATGCCTCTGGTTAATGATGGGGAGGCAGAGGAGCAGAAGGACACTCGTGGAAGATGATGAATGTTTGAAATGTCATTTTTACAGGGAGATAGGATTAATGCTGTTATGGGCAAAAATAACCAGCATTAGAAAGGCAGGAGCTGAGACTCAGAAATTAGTAATATGTTCTTTAATTGCTGCCACAAATGGATCTATTTTAAGTACTGTTACAGCTCGTGGCATTGGAACATCGGAGTGCCTTTTAATCTTTAATGCATTTGTCTCCTTAATCACCCTGGAAAGGCTCAAATGTGTTTTAAAGGTGGTGAGCAAAACCACAGAGAGGCCCAGTGACCCCTCTGGTTTCACCAGGGAGCCTTTGGCAGAGTGGGGATTTGAAGGAGAGGAATTAAATTAGCCCTTGGACATTGCCTTTCCCTTCTGGAGGCAGGATGTGCACACCTGCATTTGTCCCTGGAATGGGAGAAAAGGATCACCCAGAGAGTCACCATCCTAACAGTCCATAGGAATCCCAGGTGGGAGAGGTGGCAGGAGCCAGGATAACCAGCAAATTTTCCTTCCCCTCCTGTTCCAAGTGCAGCAATCCTGCCCTCTGTGGCCTTGCCCCATCCATGGTATTTGTGGGGGTTTTGTGGCACCAAGCACTGGCCGTGCAAGGTCTGAGTTCCAGACAGCTGCAGACAGAAATGAGCAGTCTCAGGAACAGAGATGATTATTTTTCCTGTCTTTCTGGGTGCTCCAAATAATTTATACTGTTCCATATGTTCCTTGCTAGCTCCCCTTCCCTCTCCCAAGCAGCAGTGAAGCTCCCACCATCAATCTGTGCCTAACTCAGGTTTCCATCCCTTGTGAGGGATGTGCACTCCCTTTGGAATTGCTTCTTTTTTACCTGAGAGATTGTTCATGGTTGCATCTCCATCCTGGAGCAGACTCATATTTAATCAGGTTTGTCTTGTCAAAGGGAATTCTGCATCCTGTGTGTGAGCAGTGATGATCCTCTCTGCCAGCTCGGGGTGACATTCACTGTTATAACAACAGAGCAGCTCCCGAGAGGGGACAATTCACATCAGAGATGGCTTTTGCTCCTTGTCAGATCTAATTCCAAGGTATTTTGGAGAGTGTGTCTCTAATATTCCTTCTTTCTTCAGCCTGCTCACTCCCTGCAGGGCCCTGTGCTGGGATCTTGGTCAGTGGGACCTTCCAGGAGACACAAAACTTGGACTATTCTGAGCCCTGTGGTCCTGACCTGTCACCCTTTTGTGCTCTTCCCTTTTTCCATCCTGCACAGGACTGCTGTGCCCTTGGGAATGAGGCCAGTGTGTTTCAAAGGGAAGACAGGAACAGTGTGTCTGCCCTGTGGGCTGGGGTGAGGAGATTCCAACCATGGAACATGAACCCCTAATGGGTTGGAGCTACGTCCTTCCTCTTGGAAGCACCTCAGCCCTGACCTCAAAACAAAAATCAAGGCTAAGAGGAGGGAATAGAGATGAGGGAATGGGTTGAGTCCCCATCCCTGGAGGGATTTAAAAGCTGTGTGGATGTGGCACTTGGGGACAGGTGTTAGTGGTGGCCTTGGCAGTGCTGGGGAAATGGTTGCTCTTGATCTTTGAGAGGCTTTTCAAACCAAACACTCCTGTGATATTAGGAGTAAATCAGAAGATGGGAGAGTGTCTTGGTGACTCCCAGCTCAGCTATCAGAAACAGGAGACACAAAGCTGCTGCTCTCAATAATCAGGCTGATATTTTACCCTGACATTTTTGTTGGAGTGTATTGGGAAACAGCAGCACTAAAACATCCTTGGATACATTACTTTGAAATACCAGCCCTTCCACTAAGTTTATGCATCCTGTGTCGGAGGAAGACTAAGTCCATTTGTTACCAGCCTTTAAGTGCTGCCGCCAGGGGCTGGGAGAGGATTTAGAGACATTTTCTCAGTTTTGGCTTTGCCTTCCCTCTCCCTGCCCATGGAGAAGATGGAACCCCATCAGACAATGTATTAAAATGAAATTACTGACTACTGCAGGGAAGACTGAAGAGATCCTGTCCATCCATGGCATTTCTGCTTCTTTTCCTTCAGTTTGGAGAGAGTTGGCATGGACACATGGAGAAATTGTCTGCCAGTTTGTGGAGAAAGGGGACTTTGATCACAATGGTTGGTGTGAGAGGTCCCAGTGACTGAGGGAAAGTTTCTAATGGATTCTGGGACTGGTGGATGAATCCAAGTGTGAGGGCTGCTGCCAGCCCTGCCTGCCCTGATCCCCACTATCCTGCTAGGCAAAAATTCCCTGAAATACCTGCAAGGAGGATTCAGCAACTTCTCTGGTGGAAACATCTGTGGAAGACACCCCTGCACAGCTCAGATAGGGGAGTCTTGGGTGATTTCTGTGTGCAGAGAGCATTAGGGAAGGTGCACTAAGGGGAACCCTTCACCAAAAGGATTGTCAAGCTTTGGAACAGGCTGCCCAGGGAAATGATTGTGTCATCAGCCCTGGAAGTGTTCAAAAAACTTGTGGATATGGTTTAGTGATGGAAGTGGTGGTTGGACTTGATCTTTGACACCTTTTCCAGCGTTAATGATTCTATGAAATTCTCCCTCCTTGGCTGGCTGGGTGGCACAGAAGGGCAGCTGCAGCAGCACAGGAAGACTCCTTCTAAAAGACTTTCTGCTGCAGCTCCAGTTGCTCCTGTCAGCCCAGGAAAGCAAAGTTGGAAAACTCAGGCACATGTCTGAGCATTTCTGACCTTCCCCAGCTGTCTGCCTCTATCCATCTGTTTGACACATCCTTTAAAGTTGGGATGTGTCTACCTTGAAGCATGACTTTGCATTTGCTGCTCCAGGTGATTTATCTTGGTTGGTGGTTTTTTTTTTTTTTTTTTTTTTTTTTTTTTTTTTTTTTTTTTTTTTTTTTTTTTTTTTTTTTTTTGCCAGGATTCCAGGATAGGGTCCATTAGCCTGTGCAGAGCTCCATGCTCTGAGGGCTGGGCTGCATCTGCTGGAACCATCTGGGTTCCTGCACAGCACAGTGAGGCAGGAATCCTTCTGGGCTGTCAGCTGCCTTGGATTGCCTGTTCCTTTGTCTGTCAGCCCCGCTGGAATATAAATCAGAGTGTCTTTGCTCTCTCTTTAACCTGCAGTAATCCTTGTCCTCTCCCATCCCTGCAGTTTCAATGTACACACGTGTCACTTCTCAGTGTGCTTTGCCTCTTCTCCCACCCTTCAGTTTCTACATGTCAGAAAACTTGGCTCTATTTAGACAGAGGAGCTGCTTTTGAGCCCCTCTCTCCCTTTGGATTTTAGCAGTCACTTATCTTGATAGAAGAACACAGGCAGGGCTGTGTCTTCCCTGGGTGAGAGTTACTCATTTTTCCTTTGCTTTCCTGTCTGGGTGGCCTTTGCCATGTAAAAAGAGGCTTGTCCTTACATTGGAGGAATCACACTTATTTTCTAATAGTGATCTATACTGCAGTGCAAAAATCTGTCTGTTTTCATGGCATTCAAAAAAAAGGAGAGAGGGGAACGTGAAGGTTCATCAGCCTTGAATTGCCTCTGTCCTTCTGCGGATTTACGTCAGAGGCTGATCTTTGGGGTTAAAATGTTGCCCCCATGGCAGAGCTGGTGAGAGAAAAATGGGGGGAAAGAGCTTTTTGCAACAAGTAGCAGGGAGAGGGAGGGTAATTTATTGAGGAGGTAATTTTAAAATGTTCCTTCCTAATGAGAATGTAGATGCACTTTCTGCTTGGACAGTGCAAGCCACAAATGACTGATGCTAAACCTTTCTCCCTCCTGGTGTTCACTCAGATTAAGACCCCTTGAGAATCAAAGGAGATCCAAGTTATTTCCTGGAAGGATGCTCTCTCTCTAAATATATATATATATATGTAGAAGTTTTGCTCTTCCTGAGAGTGAGTTAGGAACATATATTGGAAATAAGCAAATTGCTCAGACTTTGTCTGACAATAAAATAATTACCTCAAACCCCCAGCAGTTGTTGTTTTGCAAAGATGCTGAGTATCAACATTAATCACAGACAGGGGTCGATATGGTGAGAATTATTGGAGGGTTTTGCATTATTTTTTTCTTTTTTTTTTCCCCTCCCTTGTTTCTGAGTAATTCTAATCACAGCCTCGTCCGAGCCTGGGCTGTAATGAAGGGTTTCAGGCAGGCTGCTCCCTGATAGCCTATCATTTATTTTAATATACCAGCAGCACCATCTGTGCTCGAGGCTTTATTAATGTGAAGTGAGGCCAAGAGGTTCTCCAGTCTGAGTCCTTTTTGAGGCTGTTTTTCCCAAATCCCCTTTTTCCCCTCTGACCACTCAGGCTGCCTTTCTCACCCAGGTGTGGGGATGGTTCTGCAGGAGTGGCTGCTCAGTCTCCTGTCTCTTGTCCCCAGGGGAGCCCTGTTGTGTTTAGCAGTGTCACATCTTGTGCTACTGTCACTGTCCCCTTAAGCTGATGTGCTGCTGCACCCCTCAAACCAGCTTAGGGATGCTCATGCCAAGGTGAACCAGAGAATGCTCCAAGGTCAGGAACACAGCCCAGTTCAGTATAAATATCCTGTCAGGAAAATAACTTCCTTGTGGGTTTTTTAATTTTCTATATCTGATGGCACTGGTTAAATACAGTCTCTTGATTTTTTGGTTTTAAGGACTGTTGGGTAGAGGGTTAAATATCATATTAGACCTGGTGAGTACCCTGAGGGAAGTAGTGTTGTCTGGTTATATCTGCTCTCCCACAGCCAGAACATGCTCCTGTGAGTTTGCAGTGCCTCCATGGTGAGTCAACCCTGCTCCAGTACAGTTGGATGGACTTTTCCAACTAAAACAATCCTGTGATTCTTTATTTGCAGGGAGTTATTTTAACTTTTGGTAGACAGGGGCAGCCAGGAGCATGTTTTGCTAAGGTGCATGTGTTAATGGAGCAGATAAAGTCAGAATCTCAGCTGATGGATGCTCTGGTGAATACTGTGGTCTCACAGCCTTGGAGCTGCAGAGGGATCTGTGATCTTCTCTAGGACCATGAATTTTGGGCTGCATCACTGGCTCCTCGGGTCTGATTTCAGCCTTTGCATTCTGACAAGCTCAGGATGCAAAGTGGTTGTTTGGCCCAGGTTTAATGTCTCAAACCATGCCAGATCATGGCTGCAGGCAGGCTCTGACAGCACCAAGCAGGCAGAAATGCCTTTGGGGCAGTGCAGGGCTTGGGCTGCAGCTCCATGACTCCTTCCAAAGGCTCTGCAGGGAATTCTGTCCCCAGGGATGTCCCTGCAGCTGCTGGGAGCTCCTGGGACAGTGCATGGGCATTGCCTGGCACAGACAGTGGGACTTGATGATCTTAGAGGTCTCTCCCAACCCCAGTGGTTCTATGAGATGCTGCAGCACCATCCCTCCAAAGCAGAGCAGGCAGCCCTGAACTGGAGTCACCTGCAGGAGGAAAAGCACATTCAGTGGTTCTAATTGACAGCAGCAGAGGTTAGTTATTGAGGTTTGGTTAGTCACTACTGTGTGGGCTTTGGAGAAGAATAGAAGGGTTTAAAGAACAGTGGGACTTTGTGGTTTTTAAAATATAATCTGAATGTGCTTCAAGCTCCTGCCAGCAGTTCCCCTGGATGTATTACATAGTGTGGGTGGGCAGCAGAGTTCCCCTGTCCTCATTTCCCTGGGATGAGCCAGGAAAGGTCTGGATTGCTCCTGAGGGTGCTGGAATCCCCTCTGATGGCTCAGGTGTTTCCCTCCTCTGCTCTTCACTGCATAGAAGTTAGGTTGGATATTATGTCCAGCCCTGGCACTGCTGCCCAGGGAAAGGGTGATGTCCCCAACCCTGGAGGGATTTAAAAGATGTGGATGTGGCACTTGGGGACATGGGCTACTGGTGGCTTTGGCAGTGCTGGGGGAATGGTTGGACTTGATGATCTTGGAGGGATTTTCCAACCTAAAAAATTCTATAGATTTAGGTATAAATCTATGGTTCTAAAAGCAGATTTCACTAACAGGATGATGAGTGTTGGACCCATCCTGTCCTGTCCCCAGCCCCGAGCAGGGATGCAGAGATGTTCCCCATCTGAGATGTTCCCCCAGTCCCTCTAAGCTTGGGATTGGTGGGTGTTAGTGCTCAGGATAAATACATGGGGGGAAATAAGGCTTATTTATGCCTGGGTGAGTAGGAAAGCTTAGATACTGTTTTTGAAATCCTGGAGAAAATCCTATGGACAGTCAAGTTCCAGGGGGAAATTCAGGCTGAGAGTTGTTTCTCACTGTTAGTCCTGTAACCACAAGAGAGTGGATTTGAATGGCAAACTGGGGAATCGTGGCAAAAAGGAGAAATTAAAGCAAAGCCTCTGTTCCAGATCCTTATGAGAGAAAGGGCAGGATGATATAGGAGGAGCACTGGCCTGGAGGGATGTGGGGGGATAATGAACACAGAGAAAAATAACAACCAGCATTTAAACTCTGGATACTCTGTGCTATTTTGCTTCTCTGTGCATCTGGAAAGGGATACAGCAGAGATGGGAAGGGAATGAGGAAGAAGGAGGATAAGCCAAAAGGATAAATTAACATTGGATAACCAGAGGATAAATGGGATCTTGTGCAAGGAATGACTGCAGAGGCCTTGTCCAGAGCCACAGAGTGCCAGGAGGATGAGCAAAGGCAGTATTGCTGTGTGTTGTCCCATCCATAAACTTCTCCTAGAAAAAAAACCCATCCATAAACATCTCTGAGAAAAATGCTCTTGGTCACTGCCAGCCTCACTAAGGCAGCCTGACCTTTGGTCTGGCCCAAACTGTCTCATCTGATTACAGCCAGTGTTGCTTTTTCATGAGAGTCCTTGAGCAGATCACTTCCCCACCCTGTCCCTGAGTGCTGGTGTTCATAGATGGGACAATTCCAATGCTCTGGGGGGAGGCTCATTCTTTTAGTTTTTTTGGGGGCAGATTCTGACTCTTCTTTGCACATTTGTAGAGCATTTATCACTCTGTGTGTGTGTGTGTGATCTCAGGTGGCCTTTCAGCTCTCACAATAATAGAAATTAATAACAAGAAATGCAGTTTCTTCCTCCTGTATTACATTTTGCTCATTAAATGTTCACTGGGACAGAAATCTGTATTGAAGCCTGCTGAAGGGGAAGGCTGTGACCCCTGGATCAGCAGTGGATTGGTGCAGGCTGGGGAGTGAGGAAGGGAAGGATGAGCTCTGTGTTTGCCTTTCTCTGGGAGCATCTGCCTTCAGAGTTGGGATGTGGGGCTCAGCTGATCCAGGACAACCATCCTTAGATTTTCTTCCTTTGGCACAAGGTTCCCCCTGCAGTCCTTAACCACATGCCAGGGACAGAAAACCTAAAAACTGCCTGGTTTTTGCAGACTGGCAGGGAGCTGTGACTCAGGAAGGGGAAGCACTTTCAGTGTCTTTCAAATTCACCAGGCTCCACATAAAACATTTTAATACTGAAATCAGAGATGTGACCTTGTCAATAATTTAACTGAGGGACCAAAGACAGGCAGCTGAGTGCAGACTTCAGTGTAAGTCTGTGTCATCCCCTTCCCTGGATGAGGACTTGGCATGTTTTCTTTTGTGGTCAGGCTACCACTGTTAGACTGAGCTAATTTCCCTCTTGCATGATCTTATCTCAGGTCTTCAAGGCAGAAAAGCTGGTGCAATAGCACAGAAAGTTGTGGATTTCCAGCAAGGCACCAGGTTTGCTCTGCTCAGCTTCCCAGAATCTTGTTTGCTCTTTCCAGATAACAAATGGAAATTTTCCTGGATGCATAAATTACCTGTGGATTCCCAAAGCTGGTTATGGGTCCAGCAGCTCACATGGAAATGTGTAGGTTGTTGCATCTTTGGTTTTGGTAGATCTGTTCATCTCTTTATATGGATTTTAAAAATGAGACTTCAGCTCCTGTATCCCTTTGGGTTCAGGTAAATGTGGACAAATGGCATTTCTCAATCTGGAGAGATTGATAAATCAGGATGTGATGAACTGGTTTGAGTCAAGAGTTCTTTGGGTCCTTCAATCAAACCTGTAACTGGGCTGGATCAGTTATTGCCCAAATCTGTCAACTGATTCACAATGTTACAGGGTAATGCCAGTAAAATGTTTTTCATGTTTAGGGCTAAATTTCAGAAGTGCTCTGCAGTTTCATTGTTTTCTGTTCCTACAAAGAATTTCAGATTTCAGGTGGCCTGTAGAGCTTTTGTTTGTGCTGTGGAAAAAGCAGCTTTTCCCCTGGGAACTCCCTGTGCAGAATATTTGCAGTTAAAAACAAAAAATTGCAGCTACTTTAGAAGACTAAGGGGAGATTTTGACAACTCCAACCTCTTTCTAATATTTGTTAGTCTTGCAGCTAAGTAAGAGCAGCTCACTTGTGAATCACAGAATCTCATCTTGTTTCAACCCTCTGCCATGGCAGGGTCACCTTCCATCAGACCAGGTTGCTCCAAGCCCCATCCAAGCTGGATTTGAACATTCCAGGAGTGGGGCAACCTCTACCAGTGCTTCACCATCCTCAGTATCAATAATTTCTTCCTGACATCTGATCTAAATATCTTCTCCTTTAAAACCACAATGCAATCAGGCCACTGCAAAAAATGAGTTTAAAAAGTGTCCTTTGCTTATCTCTTCCTTTTGGTTTTGTCAGTGACTTCTTTCTGTGTCTCTCTCTGCAGAGTTTGTCTCCCTAGAGGGCTGAGACCACTCTTGTCAAGCCAACAGAAAATTTTCTGGCCCATTTGGTGGTCTTTGGAAAGAGCAAACTCAGCACTGAGATCATAAACACTTATTGCTGCTTTGAAAGCAGATTGACCTCTGAGGCTTTATCCAGATAGTGTCGTGAAGGTTCCCTTGCAACAAATTGTTTCTTCATTATTTGAACAGATGATGGCAGCAAAATCAGGAGTTCACTCAGAGATACTCAAAATATCTTCTTAGAGCCACATCATATCACTGTCCTAATCAGAGAGTGGCTCTGGCCTGTTCAATCAGGGTAATGCCCTCTCAGGGTAAGTGAATTGGTACTGATTATCTTAATCTGCTTGGAGAAACTGCAGCTCTGATCATTTGTGAGCAGAAGGAGTGGGATGGGAGAATGGCATAGCACTGGGTGTGTGTTTGGGGCAGCAGCAAACCCCACAGGGGCTGGAGTCACACTGGAGCTCTGTGCCATGGCTGGAATAAATGGGGAGTGTGGAGAGCAGAGGATCTGAGGATAAATCAACCCTTTTGGTGCCTTGGGAAGGCTGACCTGAAACAGACTGGGCAGAGCTGGAGAATAAAGTGGGTATTTATTGAAAGGCCTTAAGGATACAACTTGGGCAGGACAAGAGCCTGACCAGGGCTGTACCCAAGGTGGACCCAAAATGGTCACAAAATGGTTTTCCCTCCATTTCCTTTGCTGGCTTTGGGTCTCCATTTGGCTGTAAATAGAATCAGGAAATCACAGAATGGTTTTGGTGGGAAGGGACTCTAAAGAGCATCAGTTCCACCCCCCTGCCATGGACAGGGGACCCCTTCCATTCTCCCAGGTTGCTCCAAGGCACATCCAGCCTGGCTTGGAACACTTCTAGGGATGGGGCAGCCACAGCTTCTCTGGGCAAAGGGCCTCACCACCTTTACAGGGAACAATTTCTTCTTAATATCTAATCTAACCCTGCTCTCTGTCCGTTCTAAGCCATTCCTCCTTGTCCTGCCCCTCCAGGCCCTTGGAAAAAGTCTCTCTCCACTTTTCCTGTCAGCTCCCTTCAGGTCCTGGAAAGCTGCAATGAGGTCACCCCAAATCCTCCTTTTTTCCAAGCTGAGCAGTCCCAGCTCTCCCAGCCTTTCCTCACAGCAGAGGGGCTCCTCTCATCATCTTGGTGTCCTCCTCTGGACCCATTTCCACAGGTCACTGTCCCTCCTGTGTCTGACACCCCAGAGCTGGATGCAGCACGTCCTGTCAGTGCTGTCAGCTTTGGATTCCCAGTCAGCAGATGAAGATGTTTGTTTATATTAGAGAATTGTTGTGAGTGCAATTAATAAAGCTGCGAAGCTGAAAAGTAGTTGAAGAGCTAAATATCATTATATAATGAGACCTCCTTCCCAGTAAATGATGTGAAAAATGATTCCTTGCGAAGAATAACAAATTGCTCTGGCTTTTTACCCTAATTGTAGATGCTTGATTCTAATTTGTTGTTTGTCATTTCCATGTAAATGAAGAGTTTTAGCTATAATTACTGCATTTATGGCAAACAAGATATTATCATTTTCCAATGCTCACCAAGCACTGGCACGTTTAGAAACAGAAGAACTGAATAATTATCCCCCTTGTGCAGCTCTAGGGAGGGGTCTGCAAGTCATAGTCTCCAGCTCTGTGCCAAGCAGGTCTTGTACAAAGGCAGCTGATCCCATTAACCCTGTTCTAAATTTGGGGAGCCAACTCAGAGACATGAAGTGACTTTCCCAGTGCCCTCAGTGCTCCAGGTGCCCAGATCCCTCTGGGCAGCATCTTCTTGTTGTCACTCTCACAACACAAAAGGCAGCAGAGACATAATTTTGGTTGGCACTGAATTTCCTGGTTTGTCCCAGTTATCCCAGTTCAAAGAAACTGTGGCTGCCCCATCCCTGGAAGTGCCCAAGGCCAGGTTGGATGGGCCTTGGAGCAACCTGGATAATGGAAGGATAATGGAAAGGGAGTGGAACAAGATGGTCTTTAAGGTCCTTTCCAACCCAAACCATTGGGTGACTCTGGTGAATCTGCCTTTTCCCTGGCACAGTTTCCAGTGCCTGAAGTTATAAATCAGAATGCTGAGGTTTCTGACCATGGGAGGCTTGGAGTGAGCCCACATCTCTGTGACAAAAGCCCAGGGAGTGTATTGTCTCTTGGAAATGCAGAGAAGAGCTGCAGGATGTCACAGTGTCAAAATATGAGGATTGTAGTGCTGACTTTCATCCCATCCCAGGCACTCTCCTCCTCTGCTGTTCAGGCTGCTGCCAGTGTTGGGCACAGCACAGAGTGAGGCCAAAGCCTTTTCCTGAGAGGTTACTCCAGAATCACCTCAAAATATTCCCCAAGCTGAGCCTTTTTCCCTGGGAAATCACTTTGAGGCAGCTGCCAGGTTCTGTGTGAGGCCTGGCAGCAGCAGGGAGTGATCACATCTCCCCTGGAGGGGCTGATTCCTCCTGGGAATGGATCCATCACCCTGGTGCCTGTGGAGAGGTGATTGCCCATAGTCACTGTGGGCACCAGGCAGCCTGGTAGGACAAGAACCATGTCTGATTGAGGTTTCATTTCAGCCACTGCTGTACTAACCCTTCCTGGTGCACCAGATCCTGTTCCTCAAGCCTGCTCTTACCTCATCACTTCCAGGGACGTGCCCAGAGTGTTTCCCTCCCCCAGAGCACACACTGCAGAGTGACAGTGTTCACTCCAGGAGCATTGCAGGGAGGGGAAAGGCTCATTCCCACCACTTTGGCTCTGTGCCCTGTGCCTTCCCTCCCTGTCTGCCTCACTTCCAGGCATGGAGCATTTCTGTGCCACTGTTTTCCTGGAGCTCAGAGCCTCATCAGCAGTCTGCTGTCACCTGGCTCTCCTGTGACCTTCTTGCCCTCCAAGGACTGCTGTAATTCCTGGAGTTTTCCTGGGTTTTTTTAGGGGATAAAATCGGCCACCGACTCAGCCATTTGCAGACAGAGGAATAAATCACTGGCAGTGTAGATTTACAGCTCATCCTGCTGTGTCCGTGTTCTCTCCTCACTTGGTTTGCTTTGCCCTTTGCTCCAATCCCTTTTACCTCTGTGATTTTCTGAGGGCCCATTCCCACAGGTGTATCTGGAATGTTAAAAGTAGTTGGGAATAGTTTTGGGAAAACTGACAAGGGATAGGTTTAGCTGGGGAAAAATGGGAAAAAATTCTTCCCTGTGAGGATGCTGAGGCCCTGGCACAGGTTGCCCAGAGAAGCTGTGGCTGCCTCATCCCTGGAAGTGTCCAAGGTCAGATTGGATGGGGCTTGGAGCCACCTGGGACAGTGGAAGGAGACCCTGCCCATGACAGGGGGTTGGAAAAGGGTGCTTAAAATAATGGCATCCTAAAGGACATTTGTTTCCAAAATATCTCATTTTACTGTGATTTAATATTTGTACTGTTTTAGCTCCCAGAACATCCCACACAGATGGAGGTGTTACACTATGGCTGGGGCTATAAAACTATGAAGGAAGAGGCTCTGACACAAGAAAAAGAAACAGAAATTACCTACTAGATATGATCTATTACATCTTTAATATTCCCACAGTAAGGATAGAAAATGGGATAAGAGATCAATTTACTTGCCCACAGTTGTACAAGAAGTCAGGGACAGCTGTCAGGAACTTGAAGGTCCCATTTGGTGTTTGGTCACAAGAGAATCCAATCACAGTGGGAATTGATGCTCAGTTTTGGATGCAGGAGGAATGTGGGATAAGACTTGTCCCATAAGCAAACATAAGCAAGTTCATTTTCCTTTTGTGACTAACACTGGACAATGCTGCTCTTCCCAAGTATTTGCAGGAAGATGAGTCTCTGTGATAATCAGATCTTATTTTTAGCATCTAATCGATGCTCAGGGCTTTGTGGTTTAATTACTGGAATACTGTGAAAACACAGTCTAATACCTGTTTTTTCCTTCAAAGGTCAACTCCATCATTTTTGTTTCCAGCCATTTAGTCCTTTATTGATCTTTATGTCATTTCATGGGGAGTGCTGCCTCTTGACAGATGAAATAAAGGCCAGAACTTGAAATAAGAAAAATACATCTTTTGTCTTAAACACAAAAATGGAAGATCCCCTATTTCAACCCTTGCTGCTGGCAAATCCTTCATACAGTGTCCCCAGGAAATAGGATTCTGAAAATGACTTTTGTTCTTTATGGAAGGAAAAAGAAGCAAACCAAGAATCTTTTCCGAGCCTGATTAATATCAGACATAAACTGAAGCACAAAAAGAAGTTTTGCAGTGTAGCTGCTGATCCTTTAAAGTAGATGAGACCATGGGCTCTGTCAGAAGGGCAGCAAGATCTCTGTGGTTTGCATTTAGAGAGGGCTGAATGAGAAATGCCCTCTCCTCTCAGTGTAGGGGAGTATCAGGGGACTCCAGCTGGAGATTTGGAAGGTATTTAATCAAATAACAGCCACCACTGTTTTGCTGCTGTCCTCCAGCTGAAATGAGGTGCTGTTGGAGCAGAGGGGTGCATGAGGTGCTCTCCACCTGCAGCTTCTCCACCTTTTCTCATCACTGCCATCTGACATTTGGTTTTAATTTGCAAAAAATCCATTCTGTCTTTGCCAGACTATGAGAGATGCTGTCGGGTTATGGAGTGAAAAACAGACTTGGAGAAAAATGTGCATGGACCGAATCCCATCTTGAGCTCTTTTCCTGTAAATACACAGGGTCAAACCCTGCAGTCAGCCCTCAAAACCAGCAGTGGTTTGAGGGGGACTTGGTGGCAGAAAGAGCTCAAATATTGGCTTGGTGTAAGGACAGAGATCCCACAGTGTTTGTGCAGCTCAGCTCTGAGCTCTGGGCTGGGCTTGGCGCAGTTTTCCCTGTGGATACTGAGTGGCTCCATGCCCGTGTCTGACCTGCTGCTTTCCTCTGGTCCCCGAGGGAACTTGGGCAGACTGAAGGCACAACACAAAGCCTGCTGGCAGGAGGAAGGATTTCTCTCCCAGGATTTCTCTCCCAGGGCTGCATTCTTGGCTGTGGTAAATCAGGAAATGGCAAACCAAGGATTGCAGCGCACCTCGGAGCTTCTCCAAAAATCAGCCAGTAAGGTTGAGATGGTGGAATCACAGGATGGTTGGGAACTGGAAGTGACCTGGAAGACCCTCTCTGTTCACACCCCTCTGCAGGGACACCTTCCATTATTCCAAGTTTCCCCAAGCCCCATCCAAACCTGGCCTTGACTGCACTTGCTGGGGAAGGGTAATGTTTCCCCTCAAGGCATTGCCCTGCAAGTTTGCACAAGCCCTTCCAATCATTGAATTTGTTGTGTTCTAGTTCTTGATAACTTTACCAATTTTTGACTGTTTGGACCAAGATTTTTCCATGGTTCTTGTCCCAGACTTTTTAAGAAAACTTTGGCTGAAGAAGTTCACCTGCTCCAGTGGATGAATCACTGGAAGAACAAACCACTAATAAATTTTTTGCTGGAGATTTCTGAGAAAAAAAAATTGCATGGCAAAATTTTAGATTTGAGAGTGCAGGGATCAGAAAAACTCCGTTAAAAGGTATATCAGTGCTCTGGAAAAAGTACTGGAAGAGCCTGGAAAGCTTTCTTTCATAGATCCTGGCTTCTTCAGCTGCTGCTTCTAGGTAGTTCTATTTGGATAGTGGTATATAAATAAAAAAGCACACAAGTCTCACCTTAAAAAGGCTATTAAAGCTGCAAAGTCAATTCTTATGAGTAAAGAAAGATTTTTAATCTTCAGCAGGACACAGCTTTGATGAGGAGCCTCCAGGGAGACCTTAGAGCCCCTTCCAAGAGCCTCAAGGGGCTCTGAGAGAGATGGAGAAGGACTTTGGACATGGGCATGAAGTGACAGGACAAGAGGGAATGGCTTCAAACTGCCAGAGGGCAGGGTTAGATGGGATATTGGGAAGGAATTGTTGACTGTAAGAGGTGGAGATGCCCTGGTACAGGGTGCCCAGAGAAGCTGTGGCTGCCCTTGGATCCCTGGAAGTGTCCAAGGCCAGGTTGGAGAGGGCTTGGAGCAACCTGGGATAGTGGAAGGTGTCCCTGCTCGTGTCAGGGGCTTGGAACAAGACTGTCTTTAAGGTCCCTTTAACCCAGAGCAGTCTGACTCTCTGAAAGCTGGTGAATGTGAGCATTTCCAGCACACCATGAGCTGAGGCAGGGGGGATTCTCACTGCTGGTGACTCCCTGTGTTGCTGCAGGAGCTGTGCCAGGGCAGAGTGAGGGAGAAGCTGATCCCACCTGTGCTCCAGCAGAGTCGTTGCCATTCCCATAAACAAAGTTTGCATTTCCTCTCCCGGAGCAGACGCAGCTTTTGAACACAGTGTGATCCAGTAAATATTTAATCACACAACAAATTGTGACAGCCAGTTCACAGCAACGTCCTGCTGATGCCTTTTAGGATGATGGGAGGTTGTGTACCTTGGCTTGGTTTTAATATCTTGTGTCTGTCTGTGGCCACTGAGGGTGAAATAAATTGTGTAGGTGTCAAATATGTGTTTTGAATGCCCCACAGAAGAGCTGAGAAATGCCAAGGCACAAGGGCAGTGCCTTTGCCAGCCTCAGCAAGGGGCTACTCACTGTGGACAGATAAAGTGGGAAACAGCTTTAAAAGTGCAAGGGAAAAGGAAAAGGAGGAACCAGACCTAATTTCCATGGCATTTCCATGGGGAAAGGAATGTCAAAAGGGTTGATAAGGTCAGGGAAGGTGTTGGGAAGCCCATTTTAGTTCCCACTTTCTGGGTGAGTGTGATGAGTTGTCTCCTCATCTCCATTTCTCTTCCAAGAGTTTTGTGGCAGTCTTGGGTTGCAGCCAGGCTTGGGTTGCAGCTGGACAGGGAGGGAGAAGGGTGTAGATGGTACAGTGCAGGGACCAGACAGTGCCATGGTAACTATTAATGTTCACTGGGTTAATTCAAAGTTCACCCAAGCAAAATTTTTATCTGAAAACATAAAATGGTAATCGTCAGTTTGGCATTTGTTTGATTATCCAGCTGTTCAAAGTCTTCTAGAGTTGGGTAGTTCAGGCATCAACATTCCCATCAGGTAGGTGGGGTCGTTCTGGAATTAAAAATATGCTACCTTCCAGCCAGATGCCATTTTCTTTATTATTTATTTGTGCTAGTAAGTAAATTGAAAATTGTGCTTTTTTTTAAGGGGAAGGAGCTGATGCACCCTTGTGCCATTAAGTTGTCAGAGCTGAGCAGATGGAGCACGAAGCATTTCTGCAAAATTGTTCTCACAAGTCTCATTTGGGGAAAAAAAAGTTTAACCTGCAAGAGAAAGGGATGAAATCTGTAATGGAACAGGGCAGGTTGCATGGTATATACAGACTGATTGAAAGTCATCAATCTTTTTCTTATTTTTTTTTTTTACACTGTAACCAACTCTCCTTTGCTGAAAGAATGCAGGTTTGGATTAGAGATTAGGGAAAAATTCTTGACTGTGAGGGTGATGAGGCCCTGGCACAGGTTGCTCAGAGAAGCTGAGGATCCCCCACCCTCCCTGGCAGTGCCACATTTTCACCACTGGTTTGGGGGTCATGGTGGAGAGTTATTAAAATGTGATGGATGAACCTTCATCAGTAGCAAGATGGAGTTCTGGAATGAAGCTGTAAAGTGCTGGATTTGAAAACCAGGCAACATCTGCAGGGATGAGTGATAATGTGCCATGGAAAAACAGAATTGCTTTAACTGATGATTTAAAAAGAGGCTGTGATTAAAACAAGCTGATTAGATGAAACCAAAGTGACAAGACAAAGCAGCAGGGCCTCCAAGAGGGGAAGGGGGAGACACAGCTGATGGCAGCAGGGCATGAATTATTGATTGAAATCTCCACCAGAAGTCTTTGCATTTTCTTATCTGGGAAAGGAGAGAATGAATGAGAAGCGAACAGAAATATTAAGCAGCTTTATCATTGCATTGGAGTGGATAATTAGGCAATTAGGAGTACTAAGAGTTGGCAAAGCAAGAGGCCCCGAGGACTTGTGCTCCTGATTTCAGAGGAGGGTGGAGGGGAAAGCAGGGAAAAAGCCTTTGGTGAGAGATTTGATGGTGCCTTGTGGGGAGGCTGAAAGGCAGGCACCCAGCCCCCTGCAGCTGCCAGGACAGAGTGGAGAGACCTGGATAATGAAAAAGAACTTATCTGGAGATGGAACAGCAGCAGGGAGGGAGGTCAGGAGTGAAAACCTCAACATAAAAAGGATCTGGAGCCAAGTGGGTCCAGAGGAGACCAGAAAGATGCTCTGGGGGCTGGAGACAGGCTGGGAGGGATGGGAGTGTTCAGCCTGGAGAGGAGAAGGCTCTGGGGAGACCTCAGAGCACCTTCTGATTTTGGGTATCCAGTGCCATCCACCCTCAGGTGTCACCTGCTGTCCCCTCCTGAGCCTCCTGCCTGTAAAACCTGAACTTCCAGAAGGGTTTTGCTCACAGGGAATTGTGAGCGTCCCTTTGTCCCTCCAAACGGGACCAGGCAGACACCACAGGCTGCTGCTTACCTCTGCCTCACTTCTTTGGCTGGCACCAGAGCTTCTGAATAGCTGGCTGCACATTTTAAAGGGGAAAGCTGGGTAAAACTGACTAAAAATAGCACATTGCATCTGTAACTGTCTGAACTCATCCTGGGCTGCTCCGAGGCCAGTGCCAGATCACCGTGCTCCTCCTCTCTGTGCTCATGACTGGCTTAATCTTTAAGCTATATGTTATTTAAAATTAATTTGTGGCGATGCAGACATTATATAAATCACTGAGGAGATGTCAGATTATGTATGTAATTTGCAGAAGTGCTCCTCACTCATCTGACTTAGCTGCCCATGGAACCAAGGGATCAAAATTAAGCTGAGGCAGAGAGTTTGGACCATCCTGAAAGTGCCCTGGAAGATGAGCCAGCACTGCAGACACTTGTTAGTAATTCACACCCAGAGACTCTTGTAATTTCTTCAGGACATTCAGTGATCAGAGAAAGGAGGATTAAAGGGGATGGTGAAAAATACATGGACTAGAGTATTTCTTACTAATTATTTGCTTGGCCTCGTTGGCAAATCACCTGCTGTTCTTGGAGAGTGCTGCATTTTCATGGGAAGGAGCCAGCCACAATGTTCCTCTCCCAACACCGAGCCAGAATATTAATTATGGATTCTGTTGCATAATTAGAGTCTGAAGGCCAGAATTAATTGATGGTAGCTGCTTAGCATAGATATCAATTCTGCCTTGAAATAATGCTCTGTCTCCTGCCCACAGTCATGGTGTCCTCAGAGGGGTAAATCAGTGCAGCAGCGAGTGGTTTTGGTTTTTTTTCGTTTTGGTGCCACAGTGGCTTGTGATTTCCTCCCAATGTTGTGCACTGGTGACATGAGAAGTGTTTGTAATTCATGGTAATCCAGTGCTCCTTGACTTGTCCTGGCCCCAGCCTGACAGGTCTGGGACCTTGGCTGTGACAGCTCCATGCTCTTCTCCTTCCCAGTGCAGTCCTGCCAGGACCTTGAAGGGTTTCTGACCTCCTGCTGCCCCAATCTCATTAATTTGGGGTCACTGTTTTCCTCCAGCAGATGTCAAAGACTGTGGCTGCATTAGAGCATCCCCTGGAGAGGCACCTGGTCAGGGAGAAATCACCTTGGGTTGTTTTATCCTGTATAACCTGGGTTGGTTTCCAAAGGCTCCTGACTGTGCTCTGGGTTTAATAACAAACAAATGGGAAATAGCAAATAAAGATTTGTACTATGGAGCTGGTGGGCCCCAGTGGGTGTGCTGCTGTTGTTCTGTTGGACCAGAGGGGAGAGCAAAGCCAGAATCTGTGTTCATTAAAAATAGGTAATAGAATATTCTTAGCTCAGAATAGAATATTCTGCCTTGGCAGAAACACTCTGGAGTTAATTGCTGCCGTTGTTGAGCTGCAGGAAAAGTGGGTCGGCTATTGATGAGATCACTGATCCCATGGAATTGTTGTGAAAGGTGTAAAAATAGGCTTTTGTGCTCAGCTGGAGTGTGGAGCACACGCTGTGGGTGCACGTGTGGCTGTCCCCAAGCCCT
This sequence comes from Zosterops lateralis, assembly GCF_965231275.1. Lineage (NCBI taxonomy): Eukaryota > Metazoa > Chordata > Aves > Passeriformes > Zosteropidae > Zosterops > Zosterops lateralis. The sequence goes on along the minus strand of NC_139761.1, from coordinate 4,548,322 downwards.
GGGGGTCTGCAGCTGTGTGCCTGAGCCACTGTCACCCTCCTCCTGGCACTGTCACACCTGGAAACCCAGTCCAGGGCAGCCATGGGCTTCCTTCATCTCTGGGATTCCCCTGGGAGTGACATCCAGGCCATGCAGGGCAGGACTAATGGTGGGAAGAGCTGATAAAACAGCACCTCAGCTGATAAAACAAGATCTCTTGTCCTCTTCGAGTGCTGTGTGTGTCCCTCTCCTGGACAATTCATCTTTTTTCTCAGCTCCCCATCCGGAATAAGTGCACCTGTGCCTCTTTTCACCTTTAGCTAATTTGGGAGCCTTCTGTTTGGAAGGTGTTATGTTGCTAACACTTCAAAGGGAGTATTCAAATCTCTTTGAACTTGTGTTATATCTGAAACATAAAATAGCCATTTGCTGCTGGCCCTCCTGTGCCCCCTCCCAACCACAGAAAGGCTCTGAGTGCTGCAGGTGCACATACAGACACTGATATTGCCAATTCAAGCTTTGAAGGGACGTTTTATAACAAAGCTGGCTTGGAAATCAGGTCTAAAATCCACAAACTATGTGTTACATTTGGGATTTAACATGCCCTGGAAGAAATATCCCTCAGAAGGACATTGCTGCATCCAAGAGTCCCCTGTGCCTGTAGCATTGTCATCCTGGAGAGATGAGAATCCTTGAAAAAACAGTTACTGAGCCCAAAAACCCCAACATTTAACTGTTTGTTGTTTCTTACCTGTGAGCAGGAATTTGTTAAAATCCTGGCAGATCCTTGTGGGCATTTTTCTCTCAGTGCCCTGTGGTGTCAGTGACTCCTGTATCCACTGCTGAGCCCTTGCAGCTCTTTGAGATCAGTGAATATTTCCTCCCAAAGCGCCTAAAATTACAGAATTTTAATTCTCAGCTGTCACATTTCACGGGACTTGTTGAACTGTCAGGAGAAGAAAGTCACAGTGGTGCTGGCAGTGTAAGTTTGCTTGGTTTAGTGATTTGGCACCTCCAGTGCTATCCCAGAACAGGCAGTGGCTATTCTAGAAAAGCAGGGTAATAAAGGACTGAGGATAATACATATTTAGCCATCATTACAGGCTGTAGGAAAAAAAAAGGGAAGAATATCCACAGAGAGGAGGCCAGTGGGAGGGGATAACTGCACTGAAGGTTTTCTCCTGGTCAGATACCCCAGTGTGTGCATGAAAAGTGATGGTCAAGAACCCACAACCTGAAATACTGGTTTTTAAAATCTTCCTTTTAAAATCACTCTGAAGATGTGAATTGCTCAGGCAAAGGTGAGCTCCTTGCCTGCCAACTCACTCCAAGAGTTTCTTGCCTTGATTTGCTGCATTTGCTTTTTCTCATGAATGAGAAAAGAGGAAATCTAATGTTCAGCCTTATCAGCTTGTCAATTTAATTGCTGTCTATTTTAATGTTATCACCATCATTCATTACTAATTAATAGAAGTTCCATGATTACACCTTTTATTTTTTTTCCCTTATTTTTCAGTGAGAAGCTGGATGGAGAAGCTGAAAGATAAGGTAGGAGGCTCAGTGTTTCAGTTCCTTTCAAAGCAAAGCCACTTTTACTTGCAGGAATAAATAAATTCCTGTCAGTGCAGTTCTTTAGCTCTACACAGACAGTTGAGAAAGGGCTTAAAGTTTTCTCTGGGAGGCAAATGAACCAGATGCTGCTGGTATAGAGTGGTGTGAATCCATAATAAACCCCTGATGGGTTGTAACAAAGGGCAGGAGGGACAGAAGTGTTTGATTGATTTCTCTGCACCAGAAAATGACCTTGTCAGATAACCTGAGTCCCTTTTTTTTATTTTCCCTTAACTTATAGAATAGTTGTGGTTGGAAAGGACCATTGGAATTCCATCTAGTCCAGTCCAGCCCCTCTGCACTGAGCAGGGATATTGTCCACCAGATCAGGATCAGGTTCCTTAGGACCCTGTCCAACCTGACCTGGGATGTTTCCAGGGATCCCAGGGTAAAGAACTTAGTTCCTCCCCTTTTCTCTGAGTGCTGAGCTCAGTTCTGGATCTAAATAAAGAGGGTCTGGTGCTGCTCTCTGGTGAGAGGCTGCATGTCATGCCACTGCCTCTGGATGAAGCCTTTTCCACCTCAATGTGCTGCAAATCCCTGGAAGAAGAATGATCAAACACAGTAAACCTGACAAGGTAACAGACCCTGATCATTCCTCCCTGCTATCACAGGGGGCTGGTCCACGGAATCAGGAGTTGTGCCAGCCACAGGCAGTGATGGCTTTTTAAGCTCTGCTGCCCTGGAGCAAATATTGACATTTCAAAATGGTTGTGAAGCCTTCCAAGTGTTGTGTTGCTGACAGCAGAGCCATGAAGCTGGAAATGAGGTGACAGCAAGAACATCTCGTGACTCAACAGGCCTTGGAAATTCTTGAGCAGGATCAGAGTCAGTAGAAACAAAAAATCATCACAAGGAGTGGGGGGTTGATCTCTGAAAACACATCCCTGAGCTTAGGCAGACTCACCCAACCGGCCCAGCCTTCCCAATGTGGTCCACACCAAATTTCAGCAGCACTTTTACCATCAAGTCAGAGCAGAGAAACAGGGTCTGGTGTCTGTTTTTCCAGGACTGGGGAGTGGGAAGGGTTTGAGTTCCTGCCCAGCCCTTGTTGAGTTGCCTTTCTGCCTGCACTAGGAAGGAGGCAAGTCTAGAGCAAGCTCTGCTCATGGCAGAGCTCCTTGGCCTGGGATTCATCCAGAGCAGATGCTGAAAGGACAGAGAATGGTTTTCCCAGCGAAGGTAAAGAGCAGCCACGAGGCTGGTTGTGTGCCTGGAGGGACTGCAGCATGCACAGGGCACCTGCTCATGGCACAGCACGAGCTTGGGGACATCAGAGTCTTCTCACTGGAGCTGTAGCTCTCACATCTTTCCTCTTGTCACCTTGTTGGCCACCTCTGTCCTTCCCTGTTGTAGAGGGGCTGCATGTCCCTGTCTCCAGCAGAGCTCTGGAGACCCTGGAGCTGGGCAGTGCCCAGGTCACTGAGGATCCACTGGTGTCCACTCACTCCTGAGCCACCTCCCTCCTCTGGGGAACAGCAGCTCTTTCACCTGGATCACATTTTTCCTTGGAAAAGCCCAACAAAAAACACTCTCTCCCCCACTCCCAACCAGCTGCTGGTGTAGCAAATCACTTCCAAATAAACCTGTTCACCCCATTCCCTCCTCTTCCTGGCTGAGTTTATCAGCACCAGCCTTATGTGCTGCCCCTGTCCTCTGTTTTATAATCCCTCCATCCAGAAGAGGATTCCAGCACACAGTGGTCCATCTCTGGGAGATTTGTCCTTCTCTGTCCCTCAGGGACTGTGGGACCAGCAGCACAGGGTCAGGGACAGATTTATGTCTGGTCTCCTGCAGTCACTGTGCAAATGCTGCATTTGGTGTGGCAAATAACGGACATGAAGTTCCTCTCAAGTTGTCTTGGTGTTATCTCAAAGCCCAGCAGGGCCAGGAAGGTCATGAGCATGGACTGGGTGTATTAAAAGCATCCCTAAAGAAGCTACGTCTTCCCATAAAGGGGTAAAAATGTGTCTTTGACCTGTGAAATGGGATTTTGAAATGGCCCTCAGAAGTTGGGCTGCAAGACACAGAAGGGCTGGATTTGCATCACATCACAGGGTTTTGGGGTATAGAACATTGTCCTGGGGGAAACCTGTAAAAGACCATGGGCTGGTTAGGTGTGATAAGGGCTCACAGACAGGCTGAGGAGTTCATTGTGATTTCTGACATGGAAACTCAACTGGGCAGCAGCTAAAAGCCTTTTGCAGCCTCCCCTCACTGCCCATGCCAGCAGCAAAGTTCCAGAAATAGAAAACCCCACACTGCACTAATTAGGTCACCCAATTAAGGCACCTTAATTGCCTCACAGAGACACAGCCTTCAGCTGTGTCCTGACTAACCTTCTTTTTTTGGGAGCTGGGCTTTGAGCTCCCAAAAAAACCCTGCCCCTTCTCAGGACCTGAGCTGAGCAGGGCTGGCTTTTCTGGGAGGGTGTTCAGGGAATCTGAACGATGCAGCTGGAGATCCCTCAAGCTTTGGGATGCAGACACAGAGCTGTTGTTGTTTAAAGCCCTGAGTAGGATCTGGAGGGGCTTAGGGGAGCAAACCAGCCCTCCTTGGCATGGTGCCTGCCCCAGGTGAGAGCAGTTCTTTTCATTCTCCAGGTAAGTGTACAAAAGCAGGGCAGTGCAGCTGAATAGCTTTTTTATTTTCCCTCCCACTGAGTGGATTATGGAAGAGAAGTAATTACGGTGTGTGTGCTGTGTTGTGTTTTGAGAGCACAGATGAAGACAAGTGGTTGTAAGCAATGGGCTGGGGCTCACTAGGAGCTGTCTGATAGTCCTCAGAATTGGTGCCTGTGTCCCTTGGCAGGTGTAAAATCTATTTTGGGGGGTGTAGCAGGCAAAGGGTGAAGCTGTAGTGGCACAGCAGAGGACTCTGCAGTGTGGGGAGAGGCAGAGCTACAGGGGGACAGCCAGGCTGTACCTGCCTGCCTTGCAACACTGAGCCCACCTGCCCAAATGAGGTGAGGATTCTGAAGCAATCTGTCTGGCACTTTAAATCTTAGGTTCATCCCCATTTCAAGCACTAAAATATAAAATACCAAGCACTTGGAAATATTTTCCCAAGGATTGAAAGCATTTAGATGTATAACTTTGGATTATTCATGCTGTCTGTATTTTTTTTTTCTCATGGGCAGTGCAAACATACAGATCACAGCGATTGCATTAGGGCTGGTTTGCTTTTGCTGTGCTCCCCTTAAGGGCCAGCTGAAGGTGTGTGTGCCCTCCCTCCCTGTCATCACCCTGCTGCCATGCAGGGCACCCCTTCCCCTGCAAAGCCAAAGTGTTTGGCTCAGAGATTTTGAGTACAAAACTGAGGAGGTCTTGGAGTGACCTGAGATCACCTTCCTTTGGCAGCCAAGGTTTTCCTTCACACCTGCATCCCACTTGACCCCAGCACTCACCCAAATTATTCCCTCTCCTAAAGGCAGGCAAGCACTGCAGGGTCTCAGCTGTCACCAGTAAATATCTGTCAGGAAAAGCTGAGTTGCTCCTGGAGTGGGGTTAGTCCCTGGAAACAGGAATTATCCCATGCAGACAGATGATGGGGGCTCAAATCCAATACGCCTTGAGGAAATCAATGTAGGGATATACTGCAGTCCTTAACTGGTGAAAATGACACTGGAAGGATGGTTTAGGGAGTGTTGCTCTGCTCCTTCTCTTCTCCATTCAGGCAGGATACATGTCGGGAATGCTGGTTCCTGTGGGAGTGGGAATAGCTGGAGCCCTCTTCATCCTGGGAGCCCTCTACAGCATCAAGATCATGAATCGCCGGAGGAGAAACGGCTCAAAGAGACACAAAAGGAAGGTATGTGTCGTGGTTTGAAAGCAAAACGAGTGAGAGGCTCCAAGTCAGAAAGACAATTTAATAAGAAGAAATGTAAAAAGGTAAAAATAAAACAAATGCAATAACACAAAAGAGCACCGACAGAGTCAGAATACAACCTGAGCAGGGTGGTGGGAGCAGTCCAGGTGAGGGGCTCTTCCTGAAGCAGTGATCCTGTAGAAAGGTCTGGGAGCTCTGCTTCTCTGGGAATCCAGTGGGTAAGGGCTGCTTGTCCTGTCCCAAATCCCAGATTCTCTCCAGGTGGGAATGCTTGGCTCCTCCCCCTGGGCGGAGCATCTCCCAATGGGATGAGGAGTCGTGCAGTGGGTCCTTGATGGCCCATTAAACAGAGAGAGCTCCTGGAGGGAGTTCCCTGTGAGTCCTGGGCAAGGCATTGACGGGCCATGAGCAGAAGAGCCCAAAGGAGGGGCCTGGGAAGACACTGCCCCACCTGGTTCCAACAGTTCATGAAGATGGTGATGTAATAAATACTTTGTGTACATCTTACACTACAACCCAGGACAGTATGGAAACTGCCAGGGAAAGGTATGGAGGCTGTGAGCCCTTCTGGCTGTAAAGCCAACACAGCCTGGGTAGGCTCTGTGTGAGCTGGAGTGTCCTGGGCACCTCGTTATGGGATGCGGGCACCCAAATTCTCTTTGTTTTGTTCCTTTTGGCACATGGACCTCTCTGATTGTTTGTTCTCCTCCCCCAGCAGAGGGAATTTAACAGCATGCAGGACCGAGTCATGCTCCTGGCCGACAGCTCTGAAGACGAATTTTGAGTGGAACTGCAGTGCCCTTGGGAGAGCCCGTGACTTTTCAGAGGAGGGAGGGAGGGGGAGAGGGAGAGAAGAAGAACAACAAGTGACTTTTCTGCTGCTCCCTCAGCTGCCCTGGGCAGGGGTGGTGTCCCCAGCCAAATGACAATGACAATGCTATGCTCTACGTGTGCCACCCGTGATGTTTGTTTTGATACAGTAGTGGAGATCTCACACTCACCCCCCTGGCGCCTCATTCAGAGCCACAGCTGGAGCTGATCCATGTGGATGATTCTTTTCCTCTCTGTACTGTTTTGGTCCTGGCTGGCAGTAATCTAATCATAACAATAGCTCTCACCCATCCCAGGAATGGAAATCTTTACTGTGAATGACTCCTGTCCAATTCATTTTAAATGTTACATTACCTGAGCTAGAGTTTGTTAGTGCTAAGATTAGCTGCTCTGCTTAATTAATGAGTTGTAAGCCTGAACTGTATCCCTGGCTGCCTGAGAAGTGCCCGTGTACAGGGTCCTTGGTACAGTTTGAAGCACATTTCTGCCCCCACTCTCACCCCTTTCTTCCTTCAGCTGTGCTGCACACTGCTTGGAGACACACAGGAATGGCCTCAGCACTTGATCCCACAACAAAATTCCTTGTCCATTTTCAACCAGCACTGAGTGTTACAGCACAATAAATACCAGCGCTCACCCACTGACGGCTGCTCTTGCCTGGATCTCTTGGCTTTTGGTCAGTGTGCAAGGAGGTGAGAGAAGAGGCAGGTCAGAGACTTCCCCAGCTTCTGCCTCCTGCTGGAAGGACACCAGCTCCAGGTTCATCTCCTTGCAAGGCTGCATTCCCATAGGGATGAGAGTGGAGCCTCTGTACCCCACTGGAAAATGCATTTTCAGCCCCTGAAAGCTGCGTGAGCATCAGCACCTTTGGGGGATCTGGATGGGTCTTGTCTCACAGAATGGTTTGGGTTGGAAGGGACTTTGAAAGGACCTGGTTCCAACCCTGACACCTTCAACTAGACCAGGTTGCTCCAAGTGTGGCCTGGAAAACTTCCAGGGATGGGGCAGCCACAGATTCCCTGCACAACTGATCTCCAAACCAGGGAATACAGAAAGGCACTAAGGGTTGGGGAGCAGGTGGCAGTCACTGTGGAGGGATTTGTGGCTGATAGTGAGAAAACAGCAAGAGCTGGAGAGATGTGGGGAGTGAGATGACCACACTGGGAACCCTTGGCTGTAGGGAGTAAAGTGGATTCACAGCACAGATGGATATAGAGAGTTGTGGAGGTGCCCTGTTAGTGCTTGAGGTGTCACAGGCATTGAGCAGGGGAGAATAATGTAGCTTTGCCCAAAAATGCTGTAAAAATTGCCAGGAAAAGGGCTGCACTATTGATCTCTGCTTCCCACTGTGGAATTGCTTCAATTTGACATGCAAAATATCCCCATTTCTGAGGTGGGAATGGCTGTTCTATGGGGAATCATCCTTCCTGCAAGGAGCAGTGACTGTTGCCAGAGGAGAACTGAGCAGAAAAGTGAGGGCAGACCACACACCTGCTGGGATTAAATCCCACTGAACCTTTGGAGAAGAGGGAGGGAGGAGAGGCTGAGGAGGGGCAGGAGCAGGATTTGTTCCCTGGGAAGGTGGAAAGGTCTGTCAGATGGTGAGGAGATGTCTTGTGGAAGTGTCAGTAGTGCATCTCTCCCTTTTTGTTCCTGAAACTCCAACCAGGAGGATTTTGCCTTGCAAAAAAACCCCAGCCCCACATCTTTAACAGGCACTGACTGGCAATGCAGCATTAAATCCAAAATTAAAGCCTCTTTCTCATGTAGTATAGTGGGCACTCCAAGTTAAGATGAAGTTTTCCCTCCAGACTGATCTCTCCCTATTTCCTTCTCACTCCTAAGTCTGTTGGAGCTTGGGAGCTGTTAAGAGTCCAGCTGATCATTCCTGGCTGCTTTGCAGTATTGGGAATCAGGAAATATTGTCCCTTGGGCTCTTTGGTGATTTATTCCTGGTAAGGCGTGGTGGGGATTGCAAAGTGGATTTCTGATAAAATATCTGATAAAACACAGAGATGCTGGGTCAGTCAGGAAGAGGAGAAGGAGAGATGGCTGAGGAAGGCTGCTGGTTTAAGTATCCCAGCTCTGGCAGCTCCAGGAGGATCCTTATGGATGGTTTGTCAGTTTGATGGATTAGGGTGAGGAGGTGCTGTGGCCTTTTGTTGTGTTAACAAATCCCCAGTTTGGGAAACACGGCCTTTCTGCAGGGGCAATCAGTTTCCCTGTCTCTCTTCTCCCTCTCCAGCATAATGAACTTGAGGAATTAAAGGCAACACTGCCAGTCAGAATGATGAAAGTGGGGTTTTACTGCATCTGTGGGGGGCCCTGGTGTCCTTAGAGCCAGAGTTCTCTCAGAGAGGATGTGGCAGGGGTGGCTTGGATGCTGGAAGGGGACAAGGAAGGGAGGCCCAGTTTCATGCCCAGTTCAGTGTGGGCTCTCTGGTCTCTTCTGGAGAATTAGGTGGATTTCCCAAAGGTTTTTCTTGTGATGAGTCTGCACCAGGCCTGACTCTGGCTCTGAAATCCTTCACCCAAGGATGGGACCTGAGCAGCTCCCTGAGCTGCCCAGAGTGCAGAGACACCAACTGATGGCCATTGGGAGTGGAGGTTTCTGTTTCTATTGTGGAATAGCTGGTTTTGGTCAGCCCTGCAGGGTGCCCTTGTGTTCAGCTCAGCCTGGAAGCAAAGTGGGCAGTCAGAACCAGCCTTGGCTGGAGGGAAGTTTGGAGGTCAGTGTTTCCTGCTTGGAGCTCAGTGTTCCCTGCAGTGCCCTTGGCATCAGTGCAGTGTCTGCAGGTCCTCACAGCACAGGCACCACTCAGCCCCTTCCCTCGTCATCCAAGACCAACAGACTTCAGATTGGGCTCATAAAAACACTCTCTGCACAGCTCCTGGAGTTTGAGTCATCCCCTTGAAGTGCAGGGAGGTGACAGGGGGTTCAGGTGGGAGCTGAAGCTCCAGTGACCTAACACTGCTGGTTTGATCTTTACCTCTGCCTTGCCAAACCAGCAGATTCTTTTGGAAGAGGCAGGGCAAGGAAAGCAGCCAAGAAGGGCCCTCCTCATCCCCCTTGCAGTGAACTGCAAGCCCCTGAATGCTGAGAGTGGTGACATTGGCACAGCAATGTCACTGCAGCAATAACAACCCCTGGACTCCGCACAGGACGAGCCACTCACCTCCCTTTTGCATTTCCCTGACAGCACAAATCAGAATTTCACTGCAGGCACTACACAGCAGCTTTGGCATCTCCAGCCCCATTTCTGACAGGAGGGACCAGCCCAGTGGAATGCACCTCCACCACACAGCTGCTGACCCCTGGAGGTGTCTCTGAGGCCAGATGTTGACCCTGGTGAGGCTTCTCTGGACTGCACTGCTGCCCCAGAGCTGTGTGAGCAGTGCTCCTGCTTCCTTGTGGTTTTTCTATTTTGGACAGGAACAACTCCTCATCCTGTAACTATGGAATGTAGCACTTTGTTAAATGAAAGCATTGGGAAATAAAAAGCTGTCCATCATAGCTGACTTTAAGTGCTTGGTCTCCCTGATCTGTGCTTCGTTCAGCCTCTCAGGCAAAGCTGTGAAGTGATGCTTGGAAGATTTGAGTGTTTGTGTTTCTTTCTCCAGGCTGCATGGTCAGTGCAAGGCTGGGATTGCAAGGGCAATAGGAGATGTGGGGAACCTCAGCCTGGCACTTTTTTGGGTAGGATTTATCTGGAAGTAGGTGTTTGCCATGGGCTGTGATGAGTAACACCCCAAAGTCCCTTGGTTTGCAGTGGCAGCAATGAGCCCCAACACAGAGTGACATCTTTGTGCACACCAGGATATTTCTTTCTCTCTTTTTTCTTTTTTTTTCTCTCTTTTCATTATTTTTTTTTTCATTTTTTTCCCTCTTTTCTTTCTTTTCTGTTTTGTCCTGTTTCTGATTTGTCTGTGCCCTGATCTTCCAATATCCCAATAACAAGGTGCCTGCCTGCCCTTCTCCCATCTCCCTCCACTAACAAGAACTATTTGTCACCGTGTGTATTTTCTCTAATGGAAAATGGCTTGTTCAAAACAAGAAATTCCCAGGGAAATAGCTGCTTGGGGATTGCATGAACACATTCTTTGCTAATTGGTAGTTGCCAAAAACAATCTGGATATTCATGAAGCTGTTTGCTGCACTGCTGGCTTTTTCCAATGAAAAAAACAAGACCTGCTGAAAGAAGATAAACAATGACAATGGGTTTTTTTCCCCTAGGTCTGTTTCCTTAGGAAATTACTCTTTGTGATCTCTCTGCCTTGCTCTGAGCCTCTGTCCATCAGCTGCTCTCCTTGTGATGACTCTGCCAGCCAAGCCAGGGGTTTGTGAAAATGGGGGAGAGAAGAGACCGTAACAAAAAAACCCTAAAAACCCTCAAACCCTCCAAAACAAACAAACAAAGAAACAAACAAACAAAAAAAACCCCCAAAAAACCCAACCCCAAGAAAAGCATGTATGGAGCTATTCTGAGGCTGCAGAATTCCTGCATTTTCAGCATTTCTATGTGGCTTGATGGAGAGGATGAGCTGGATGTCCTGGAAATCATTGGGATTCCTGCCCCGTGTGGGTTCCTTGGGCTGTGCACAAAGCACAAGGATGAGGCTGGCACAGGGCTCAGCCTATTTCAGGCATGAGCAGGACACTGTGCAGAGCAGCACAAACAGCCCAGCTTGGGGTTATTTTCATCAATGTATTTGGGAAGGACAAACCAAAGGCATTCCCTGCATGTTCTGGTGGTAAAGACACACGCCAGGATCTGTGCTCAGAACAAAAAACCTCCTTTACTTTGAGACAAATCTCCCTCCTGTGAAACCCCCTCCACTAAAGCTGGATCTCATGGACAGAATTTCAGTGCACAGGGATGTTCACTCTCAGCTTCCCTAAGGCTTACTGAGGTTTCCCCCCCCTTTTTTTTTTTCTTCCCAGTGGTGACGCCATCCCAAGAGAAGGGTTTGGGTCTGAGCCAGCAGCAGGGAGTCAAGAGGTGTTCCCTGCAGAAATGTTTCCTTTCTTAATGACAAGTGCTGGGCATTGTATTTGCAACCCAAGTTTTTCACCTCCCAGGCACTATGATTTTTCCTGATTTACTTTAAGTTTTTTTGGCTTAGGTTTTAGGCTGATTTCTTGGTAAAAATCTCTTCTCAGAGCAGTGGAAATGTGCCACACTCTCATTCTGTCCAGAAAAAGCTTCTGAGCATTGGCTGAAAGACCACAATCAGCAAAGCCTTGATGTCCAGGCAGGAATATTCATGGATGAGGGGGAATTGTTCTCTTCTCCCAAGTCACAAGCCATAGGACAATGGGAAATGACTTCATGTTGCACCACTGGAGGTTCAGGTTAGATATTAGGAAAAATTCCTTCACCAAAAGAGTTATAAACCACTGGCACAGGGCAGTGGTGGAGTCCCCATCCCTGGAGGGATTTTAAAGCCATGTGGATGTGGCACTTGGGGACATGGGTTAGGGGTGGCCTTGGCAGTGCTGGGGGAATGGTTGGACTTGATCTCAGAGGTCTTTTCCAGCCTGAATGGTTCTGTGGTTCTCTGCCACTAAAAAAGGTGCCAAAGACCTGAAGAGCTCCTGGCAGAGCTGGGCTGCAGCTGGGCTGTGGAGGGACATAAATGGAGATTAATGGCAGCTTCTGACTGTCCCTTTCCAAAAATATCCCCAGAAAACTCCTGGGTCTTGCACATTGTGCACGAAGAGGGATGTTAACCTCTGTGTTGGGCCAGCATTTGGGAGCTGAGCTGTACTTTCACTAATTTTCCAAATCTTTAATACAAAGTGACTGGAAGGGTAAACTTCAGTCAATGAGGCTCTTCACTAAGGATTTCATTTCATCTGAGGCAGAGGAAATGGATCTGGGCAATAAAAGAGGCTGATATTAACAGATATTTCTTTTCTTTAATGGAGGGAAAATTTGTAGTCTCTTAAAAAAAATTAAATCTCTGCAAAAAAGTGACTGTACTCATATAAAGGAAATTCAGAATTAAATCAAGAGTGTCTGATGTAAATTTAAAACATCTTCTCTTACACAAGCAAAGTCTCAATAATGAAAACATTGGCCAGGATCAGACTGTAACCCGACCTGGAATTTGCAGTCAAAATGTTTAGATCACTGGATTTAACTGTACTTTAGATCAAGAAGCTGAAAAATCTTTATTTAAAATAATTTGTCAAGTAGATATTTTTTTCAATTTTAGCTCTTTTCCCAAGGTTCATTCTTGCTGGTCAATATGTCCTTTAAAAGTTATTGATTTGCCTCTGGAAATCATCTGCTGTGGACTTATTCACTTATTCTTTCCATAACTTAATCTGCAATTATGGAAGCAATTTCAGGGTTTCTGATTTAATTTTTTTTTCCCAGATTATTATTTATACTTTGCATTTTTAATATTAAAAAAAAAAAATAGCAAGTAGCAGTCTTCCATTCCACTGACTGATTGCATTACATTCCTGTCTGGTTAAATCTCACTTGGATACAGGCAGAAATTCGACTGAAATACCCAGAAATTGGATTTTTGTTACAAGAGCAGCAGCAGGGCTGCAGAATGGGAGCTGCACTGTTGCGTGAACATCCAGGATGGGTTTGTGGTGACAAACAAGGTAATTTGGGCACAAGGAGCTGAGGGGGTTGCTGGGGGGGGTTGGTTGTAGTTTGTGAGATTAAATAACACACCAGAGATGTCAATCCTGCAGACCAGAGGAGTTTGGAGCTGTTCCCACTTCAGCAGGAGCAGGAACTGGAAAAAAAAAATTGATATTATATTCAAGACACAACCATGGCCAAGGAGACCTGCATTAAAAAAAAAAAACCAAACTCTGGTCTTGGGTTTAAAATGGAAAGGAGGGAGGTAGTAAAATGCATCATTGAATCCAGGCTGGAATCAGGGAAAGCTGAGCTGGGCCTCAGTGCTGGCCATGTGGAATTTATTTATGGGCAAGGAGGGTGCCAGGGCTGCAGCTCCTCTGGACCATGGATTGCATGAGAAATGGGGGCAGAGGTTTGTTGGGTGTTTTGTCCTTGCTGGAAGTGACAGAAAAAGGTTCCAAAGCCACCATGGCTCACAGGATCTGCCTGTTGGGCAGGAGGGGGATGCACAATCCAGGGAAGACTTTCCTCTAGAATTGAAAGTGAAGAATGTAGCATAATAGCATGACAAACAAAAGGCTAATCAAGGGATTTGGGCTGCTTGCTAGCTGTACTTATTAAAAAAAAGTATTTAATTGGATATTTGTTTTGTTGTCAGCATGCTAGGCTTAAAAATATACAACTATTGCCCTGAAACATCTGAGTGTGGAAAGGAGAGGAGGCTGTGGAAATACTGAAACAGAAGATATATGGAGGGGATTTTTTTTTTTTTTTTTTTTTTTTTTTTTTTTTTTTTTTTTTTTGTTGTTGTTTTTTTTTTTTTTTTGATAGCAGGGTGCAGACTTTGAGGAGACAGGAAACAGGAAGAAACATAATTTCACATTTACCTTCTAACAAAGCAATGTGCTGTGAGCCACCCCAGGGCTCATGGTGCTGAATAACACCAACATTATTAGAATCTGCACAAGACTCTTCTGGGTCCCCCAGCCTGACAGAAACCTGGAGCTGAAATCTCAGTGTGGATTTGCTTGTGAGCTTCCCTGCCTGGCAAACCCCAAGCCCTGACACTGGTGCTCATGAGAAAACCACAATTTGGGAATTTTCTGTGGAAGAGGGATGTTAGCTGACACTATGGAAATAAAATGTTAGTGTGGTTTTATGGGCTGAGCATTGAATCTGGAGAATGGTGAAGGCTCTTGCTTACCTGGCTGTTCTTGAGGTTATAAACCCTTGGGCCATGGCCTGCTTGTAAGACAAAATTGAAGCAATATATGTAATTTTGGGTCTAGTCAGCACAAATGAGTGTATAGGACATCAAAAATTGATGCAGTGGAGAAGAGAAGTAAGTGGTGCAGTGATCAGCCTGGCTTTAGCAGGTGAACCCGAGCACTGGGAATGCTGCAGATTAATTAAAATGTGCATCCAGCAAACACAGGGATATTGCCATGGAGCTGGCTGGATCTGCCACATTTCAGGCAGTGATGAAAACATTTGCATGGCCAGGTAACCACAAGAGGCACTGCAAGTGTGAAGTGTCTGGGCAGGGACACCTTCCACAAATTCATTTTAAGTTGATTTAAGAGATGGGGAGGGCATGCCCTGGATAGATAAAAGTACCTGACAGAGATTTGGCCATGGCTGAGCATCCTGGCAGGTCTTGTGCTATTTGGGAGGAGAGAAATTTTTTTCAGGAGACAGAAGGGATGTCTCTGCTTTCAGGAGAGCAGCAGGGCATGAGAAGCCAAGCCCTGGCTGGGGTGTAGAGTCTGAAGGTCTCATGCCACAAGATTTCTAGGTGATCCACCACCAAATTAATCCCATCAGCCTTGATTTTTTCCTTTTTTAAGAGGACAAATGGCTCCCCTGACATGCTCAGGTCCATCTGCCCACGACAGTCACTGCTGCAGGGTGTTTTTCCTAAATGGAAGTGCAGTGTTGGAAGACAAGAATGTTTTTCTCTGCAGTTTGTTTATTGAAGTGGCCAAAGACCAAACTGAGCACAACTTAATTTTATTTTTTCCTGAAGCAAATAGCCAGCTCATCACAGGGGTGGGTGAGGTGCAAAACCTTCATCTCCACACCTTCCTACTGTGCTTCCTCCTCTGGAGGGAGCTGAAGAAACAGCTGAGACCTGGGCACAGCAGAGCCCACGATCATCTCTCCAAGTCCTTTTGCCCATTTGCCTCCACCCTGCAGATCATTTAGCACGAAGAAAGCAATTTTTTTTGCCTTTGATACTGAGAGCAGGGAGAGGGGTAATTGGAGCCTGGGAGGCTCAGGAGCTATTGAGCCATCTCAGCCCTCACAGGTCTCAGATGTGCTGTAAATGCAGAGAGGAGTTACATTTACTACCCATTACTTGCGCTGGATGATGATTTATCTTGTGGTCACATGAAAGCAAAATCTCTCTGATCTGGTTCTTTTTTTCCCCCCTCCCTACACCTGATCAGCATGTGTCATATTTCAGATTAAAGGGATTTTCTCTGCCATTGCTGAAGGAAAACCTGTGTATGATGTTCGATTATTCTGTCTTTTAAAATAACATCCCCAGTAAGAAGGGAGTTGTTGCCATGCTGGTGTCCTGAGAAATTGGATGATACCTGGAGCATCTCATGAAGGAGCACAGAGCAAATGGTTTGGTGGATATTTTTTAAGCTCCTTTGGAGGGGGAATGATGATTCATTTGTTGAGGAGTGACCCGGAATGAAGGAAATGAGGCACGACTTTCTTCTATTGCTGCAGATGCAACAGGAAAATGAGTTACAGGCAGGACAACAAATCTGGTGGCTGCCCTGGGACATATGGCCTTTGGGATGGAAGTGTGGGAAATGTCACACAAGGTCAGAACCTTCACCATCCCCTCTCTGTGTGCTCTGGTCAGTAACTGGTGCTTCAGGATGAGCTCTGGGGAGGCCTGATGGATAAAAGGAGCTAAATGAGGAGCTTCTGCCTTATTCTGGGGCTGGTTTTATTTTTACTCAGGTAACTCCTCAAGAGCTAGGTCCTGAATTGCTTCTTGGGAACAGGCAGCAGCCTCTACTGCATGTCACCTCAGCCCTGTAAAACAGCATTATACCTCTGGAAATAGCCACGATGTTCTAAACATGACATTTTCCCTTCTTTTCATGGAGTATAATAGCACATCACAGGCGTGGGCTGCATGAGAAACCCTCCTGGCAAGCGGCAGTGCCACTGATGGGGAGGATCGTGCCTGTGATGTCTCTTTGTCTGCTGCTCCCCTCCAACTCCTCTCTATTAACAGATGCTTTTCAAGGCAAAGAGAGAGGCTGTGCACAACCCGGACTCCCACTGCTTCAAGGCAAATCAGGCCCTTTTCTTTCAGCAGCCTGTTGGAAGTGCAAGTCACAGACTCGCCAAGTCTCACACACAGAGCAGGGAGAGCTGATCTGCCTCTTGTTTCTCCTCCTGCCTCATCCAGCATCCCTCACTCCACTGCAGATTCAGCTGATTTGGGATCCACAGTGGAGGGGAGGTGGTGGCCTGGGGGGTTCCCTTCATCAAACAGCTTTGGGTGGTGACATGGTGACAATAAAATCACAAATCACAGAATGATTTGGGTTGGAAGGGACCTTAAAGCTCATCTAGTTCTACCCCCCTGCCATGGGCAGAGACAACTGCCAGAGTGAGGAGCAGCTGGAAAGATGAGGAACTGGGAAGCTGCAAGGGAGAAAGAAGGCAGAGTTGGCTTTGGCCAATACTTGGTCTCTCAAGTGCTTCTGCAGTTTTCCAGACCCTGGGTTGTAACAAATCTCCTCACCCTTGTGTGAATTCCTAGGAACAGCAGTTTCTCCATGTTTCTTCAGTTCAGCTGGGACTGTGAGGGGTTGAGCTGGGAGGAGCAGCAGAGAACTCAGGTGGGAGCTCTGTCAGTGCTGAGCTTCATCCATGGTGAGAGAAATTACTTGACCCATGGTTGTGAGGGCAGATAAATCAGGGAGCTGCACTTTGAGGTCACCTCTCATGGCTGAAAGTGTGGGGCCTCCTTATAGGGCTGAGACAGGGTGAGTTTCTCTGTCCTGTGAAGGGAATTTGTGGAGAACAAAAATCTGCTGAGCGAACGTGCTGCAACTTCAAATCACCACTGTGGAGCCCAAACTGGATTTTCAGGGTAAAACAGAGCAGGTAGCATTTTTTTTTTTTCCCACAGGATTGATTTCTGTAAGCTGCAATCTTATTTTTTGCAATCTTATATTTTTTTCTTTGGAATGATTGGAGATGTATCTTCTCCCCTGCTGGGGTTTTACCATAAAAACTTCCCCAAGTTTGTGGTATCACTCATGATTACTTCAGGTGAGGCAAAAGGAGAGGTGGCTGCAGCACTCCCCATTAAGCAACCTTAGACCTCCAGTTGTCCATAATTAGAAACAAACCATTATCCTGATTTTTCAGATGGAGAAAACCTGTTGCTTTTTTGTTAAAAACCTTCTCAAAGTATATTTATGGCAGAGGTGGAAACAGCCCAATGGGTTTGCAAAAACACTGCAACAGTTCAAATGTGTGCAAAACCCAAGAATATCCAAATGTGAAATTAAATCACTAGTGTGAAGAACTGAAATTCAAGGAGTCATAGCAGTAAAAAATCAATCAAGGATCAGCTTTATTCATACAGTAACCGGAACAGGCATAAAATTGCAAACAGGTTCTTAGAAATGTTGTCCAGGGGTGGTTACATGCTGTGATGATTGATGGGTTGAATTCTTAATACTCCCTTTGGGTTTACTATAAGCTGCTCACACTTATTATAGATCTACTATATTTAATTTTGTTACCAAGTTAATTGTATTTTCCCTAAGAGCTCCAGCAGCCTGCTGTGTATTTCTGTGTCTTTGCCAATGAACTGCTCCACTTATTGGCTAATAACTGACTGTAAGAATTTTTCTTTATAAATGCAAGTCTCCTTAAATGTGCTCTGGTAACATGGTCTGCATAAGTATTCTTCTGGCTTCTCTTTCAGTTTGCTTTGCTCTGAGCACAGCAATACTTTGAGCTACTTAAAGGTTTTAGTGCCCCTTTGTCATATTTACTATCAGGATCTGAACTGCAAATAGAAAAATGACTGGTTTGTAAAAGCCACTCTAATTGCTCCCAAATCTCCCTTAGTGCAAGTGAATCTTGAAACAAAGGCTTAGAAAGACTGCTTTTGTCAAACTGTGCAGTGCTGCTTGGAAATATTAGGGAAGTAACCAGGGAAGCAAGGAAAAACAGCCTTTCAGTACCTAAAGGGGCTATGAGAGAGCTGAAGAGGGACTTTTGACAAGGATCCTTCTGGATCTGGCCTGAAGATCCTGTGGTTTATTCTTCCTCCACATCCTCTGTCCATGTAACCTCACCCTTTTCTGCCCAGGCTGCTGGAGTGGGTAATTAGATCTGAAATGAAAACTTATACTGGATATAAATCATCCTCTGCAGACTCACGAGGTGCTTACAAAGGAGAATAAACTTTTAAGGGAGTCTATAAACTTAGGTTTATGTCCTGGTTTTGGCTGGGATAATTTCTTCTTACTCCCTGGCTCTGCTTTGGATTCAGCAGGAGAATATAAAGTTGAATTCTTTATTCTTCCATGGTGATAGAAACTGTCCCTTTGGGAAAATCACTTTGATATCCTCCATCAGGAGCAATCTCAGGGACACAGGAGATCACACTGAGGACATGCACGAGCTCTGGCAGCCTGGGAGGCTGAACTTGGAAACAGCTGGACAAAGTTCTCTGGCCCCTGCCATGCACTATAAATGCAGCTTTTGTTTCACAGCTGAGGAAGCCTGAGGCAAGAGGAACTGAAATTTGGCCTAAAGTCACACTGGCAGGCAGATACTTCCCATGAGTCACAAATCATGGAAATTATTGTGATGCTTTCTAAGACTTTTGAATTTTTTTTTTAATTTGTTTAATCTTTCTTGAAATACCAGTTAGGACACAATGCTGAATGACAGGCATCTATTCAGGGTGTCATCAAGGATCCTTCCCTCAGGGTAGTTAAAAATGCAGAGGAAATGGTTAATAAAGACTCTTTAGATACTAATGAAATGGTAAAATGCAAGATGACATTCAAAGGTAGTATGTACAGAGAAATATATTCTTACAAAGCATTCATAAAGAGAAGCTGTAAATTGGCTGCTACAATCCAGAGAAGAAATCTTAAAAGCTGTGGCAATACTTCCAGAGGTGCTCAGAAAATGAAAACAGCATGGGAGGGATATTAGTAAGAGCAGGCAACAAAACAGAAACCATCACTTGGCTTTTTCTGCACATCCACAGTGTGTCTGGATTAGGTTGTGTGCAGTGCTGCTCCC
This sequence comes from Zosterops lateralis, assembly GCF_965231275.1. Classification (NCBI taxonomy): domain Eukaryota; kingdom Metazoa; phylum Chordata; class Aves; order Passeriformes; family Zosteropidae; genus Zosterops; species Zosterops lateralis. Next base: position 4,529,153 of record NC_139761.1, on the reverse strand, counting down.
CCAGCTCAGGAAGGACATCTCAGATAAAACAAACTGGAGAAAGGCACAGTGAAGGACATCAGAGATGGCCAAAGATAAGGAACAACTTCTGCATGAGGAAAAGGGAAGTAAATGTGACCCTTCAGCCTGGAACAGAGATTAAAAGGGAGAGAATATGATGGAGCCCTGTGAAAGCAGCAGGGGCATGGAGAAGATTTAAGGGAGCAGTTCAACACTGTTTCTCAGAATGAAGAGACAAAGGGGCACTATCAAGTGGTTAAGTGGGAGGTTTTAAAGCAGCAAAATAAATTTCCTTTCACAATGTGCATTTTAATGTGAGGAACTTCTTGTTGTAAGACTGTGTTTATAGAAATACCTACAGACATTCAGAAAAGTCAGGGAAGAAAAGTCCTTTTAGATGCAGCTTTGTAATCACAGAAAAACATCTTGCCACCTGTCTGAGGCATTTGAATTAGGCTGGGATGAAGCACCCTATGGAACTGGTTATCTTCCTCCATTAATTGCTGCAGGAATGCAAAGGCTCAGTTTAGACTTAACAAGGATGTTTGGAACAGCTAAAGGAAAGTGTCATAATTCTTCCCACCCTTTCTGACAAGTTCTCCTTGGAAATGACTTGCACAAGGCTTGTAGGAAGATAAATCCTTTTAGGTACAAGGTGAGGAGCCCAGCTTGTGATCGAGTCAGCAAAAAGCTGCATTCTCTGGCTCAATGTTGGAAAAGCACAGGAACAGCAGCTGGTGGCCTGGAAAGATAAGAAGCAGACCCAGAAGGGAGCAGAGGAAGGTGGAGGGGTTCAGAGTGGAGATGGCACAGGAGGAGGGACAGCCCAGCCCTTTGGTCCACAACTGGCATCGATTGTTGCTGAGAATGAAAAGGAATTACAAGTGCTGGAAAGCCACGAGTGTTTCCTCAGCTTCCATAGCAATTCTGCCAATTACAGATTCCTCTGGGTTTGGTTTGATGTTCTTGTAATCTCTTAAGTAGCATTTTGAGGCTGCTTTTCAAAGTGGTTGCTTGTATTTCTGTTTGGTTTTGTTAGTTTTCTTTTAAAACACAGACAGGATGTGTCTTTGCACCACATAATTTTGGTGTGGTTTCCCTCCTGTGTCTCACAGAGTGATGCTGTCCCAGAGGTTTTGGACTCTCAGGTTCTGTTAAGGAGATAAATTTTTGCCCCAAGAAAGCAAAGCCTTTGTTAATGTTTAATTGTCAGTCAAGGCAACCAAAGCAGGAGGAAGGGTGATAAGCAAGTTACTTACCCCTGTGGTCAGTGATTATCAGTGATTTATTTTGTGAGGTCCACTCAGCAGGTTTGATTTGGGGATGTCTTGAGCTCTCCAAGCTACCCCTGAAGACACTGAGAGCTGTGCCTTGAACATAAAAAGTGTTAAACCACAGTTAAATATCTGGAAAATTGGTACTTTTGTCTCTGCACCTACTTCCCTGTGTGTAAAACAAGGGCTTTCCTGCTAGTGATTGTTGTGAAGGTTAAAAAGTGATTTTGTTTGCAAAACTCCCTGTTTCTCTTGTGATGAGCATCCCAGAAAAGTCCCACAGGGAATAATTAATGTTCAGTTCAGTGCAGAGTTTTGGGGCTCTGTGGAAAACAGGGGCTCAGCTCTCACACAGAGCATGGAAAAATAATGGCTTGGTGTCCTGTCCCCACTGTGGCAGCAGCTCCAGGAGGTAAGAGACTTGCAGGGAAAACAGTGTACAGTAATTTCATGGAATGTGGGCTTGGATTTGGGAGGATAAGTAATAGCCAGCTTTGAGGTTGTGCTGCTTTTAAAGCCTTGGAGATGTGAGAGGGAGTGTGAGTGGAAGGAACGATGGGGATGGCTCTGTGTCCAAGACAAGGAGGAAGCAGGGGATGAAGAGGAAGAGCCGTCCCTCAAACTGGGCATAAAGAACTTTACCACATGAATAACACAGCTTTTGGAAGTGGGGCAGCTGGGGAGGCTTTTCAGGGCTGCTTCATAACAGGAATGATTTCAGAGGTGGTAAAAACCCACCCAGCACAGTCCTGGTGGCACAGACAATCCAAAGTTTGGTGCTTCTGAACCTTTTAGTGCTTGGTCTTACAGCCTTAACCTTAGTAGTTCCTGTTCTTGATGTAACAAATTGAGAGTCTCAACAGAAGTTTCAGATACTCATGATGTCTCCTTGAAACAGAAACATTTGATTTATACTACAACTGAACAGTTCACAGGGAGGTCATTTATCAAAAACAAAGGAAGAAGACTGGAAACTAGTTAGTCTTCACACCAAGTGAGAGGAAGTGGTTACTACTTTTCCAAATTTCAATAGTATAATAGTCACAGCCATGAGTTTAGTGAATTAATTTCTCTTGGAGATTATACAAGCAAATGTGTCACCTCCATGTTACACTTGAAATAGAAACCCAGCACTGCCCTGGCTGTCACAGGAAGTTTCCTGCCCTAAAGCATGACTTCTGCCAAGTATCATATTAAAAATATATATAAAATAAAATTTAAAAACCTTCTACAGAACCAGTGCTTTGTGGTACCCTTTCACGTAGATCTCAGTGCCACCCCAAATACCATTTCTGTCATTGAAAAATGATGCTGCCAGCAGTGTTGGGTATGAATTCAACATTTTTTCCTTCCTGAGTAAAGAAAAATTCTGGAGTTTTTTTTAAAAGATAAAGATTCACATATGGCAAGAGGGAGCAAAAAAATGAATCCCCTCCAGACAGTTAAAACATTGTTCATGGTAAGTTGCATTACTCTGGAAAACAGCAAGAAGTGTTACAATTTAAAAGCAATATATTTAGCTAAAAACAGTAACAGCTGGCTCTGTTCTTGATGAAAGGTTTCATAATTTATGTGATGAATAACAATCAGTTTGGATGTTTTCTGGATATTTCAACATGATGGCTCACTCTGGCTGCAGAATAGGTTGGTCTGTGCTGGTATTTGACAAGCCCCGTTAGAAACACAAGCCAAACTCTGCTCACTCTTTGGTGACGACCAAAGACCCCAATAAATTACTTCAGTACAATGTGTGTGATCACTAAAGGAAGAACCATGTTGCCATTTTCCTCCTGGCAATTTCTATTTAAAAAAAAAGTGTGGCATTTGGCAAACACGGGATAAAGGGCTTTGTTAGAAATAAGAATATCAGATGAAAAGGTTGCCCAGGGTTTGCTGGCAGTCTGGAAAGCTTTCTAAATAAAATATCAGTAAGAAGGAGAAAATGAGATACCTACACTGGGATCCTACCTCTGAGGGCTGAAGCACAGAAAAGCACCAAGCACAGACTAGGAGATCTTGAAGGAAGAAGTTTTTAAATGCTTATGGAAGCAGGAACAAATCCCATCAGAAAAGTTTGGGTAGCAGCAGGAGTCTCTGTGGACACAGAAAAAAAATCTCAAATAGAAGAGCTCACATAGAGATTTCAGAGACAGACAGAAAATATTATGGGAAAAAACCTGGATTTCATTAGAAAACTGTTTGCAAAAGAGATCTGCTGCCCCTCCCAAGGTTTCTCCTTGGACACAGGGATAGATCTCCAAAGAGCAGGGCCAGGTCGGGTGTTGGAAAACAGCGCTGGAACAGTTTTGTCTTTGGTACAAGGTAATGGCTGAAAAGTTGTACCAGCAGAGGGAGCGGGACACCAGATTTCTTTTCCTGCACTAGAGTCTAATCCAAGGAATTTCCAGAGAGAAACCAGATTCTCAAATGCAAGCTTTATCCACTGATTCTTTAGAGAAAGGATCAGTTGATGTAGGTTTTCTCCCATGGCTATGAAGTAGCTGCAGAGGCAGAAGAATAAAGTCTCCAAATCTGCTTTGCATATTTGCAAAGGAAATGAGGAAAAAGCTCAGGGTGTTGTTTTTTTTTAGGTTACTGGTCAGACTCTTGTAGTTTTGTTTCTAATGTGCCATCATGAAACATCTCAGATTTGAGGCAGATGAGATTCAGCAATGAATTCTCTGGGCAATTGGGCTGCAGCGTGTGATGAGACCTGGATAAGGACACTGAATTAAGATCCTGGGGTTCTTTGGGGGAAGGGAACTGGGCTCCTTTGGCAGGGACTTTGGGAGTGATGCACTGCTGCTGCTGGGGCTGCATATGGAGCACCAGCAGCAGGTCACAAGCCCATTACATGTCCATTTGTGAGGCAGAAGAGAGCTGACAGCGCTGGGCTGCAAACCTGGCAGGAGGTGTGCAGCCAGATCTGTCACACGGCAAAGGTGCAGAAACGTGACAAACGCGACTGGAGCACGTCCAGGCAATCTGAATTCATGAGCTCCTTCTGCAGAGGGGTCAGGGATGTCAGAGCCGCCTGGCAAGATGACAGAGCCAGCAGGCTGGGGATGGGCAGTGAGAGCTGATTGTGATGTGCTCAACTTAGCCCAGCACGGCAAACAGATGGACAGCGAAGGATAAAAACCAACCTCACCTCCACAGACAGTTCACGCCATAAAAACCTCATTCCCAAGAGCAAAAAGGCTCAGCTTGCAGCTGTAATGCTCCAAAGGGTGAGGTACTATCCTCCCGAGGCTGACAGGGAAAGCAGAGCACAGCTAAAGGCACCATCCCCAGCCTCTCTTTCTCCACATTTACCTTCTTCACTGACCAGCATGTTTTGAAAGGAGATATCCACACACAGAGAGAGACTAATCTGAGTGCTTGCCCCCAGCCTCTGTTGAGTTGTTCTGCCTCATCCCATTCCAGGTACAATTTGGATAATTCAGAACAGGCAATCACCAAATCCAGCCTTGGGATACAGCAACAGCCTGTTCTTGTGCCTCCTGGAAGTGACTCAGGATGAGACATCCCAGCCTTCAGAAGCACCAAGATAATGTTTTTTTTCCCCAAGCCAAGTCACTCAGGTATTTAGTGGTGACACTGAGGGCTTCATTCACACAAAACTTCAGAGCAATTTTGGATGTGCTCTGATTCAGTCTCGGACATCAGAAGGAGCTGAACCTCCATCCTTCTACAGAATGATCTAAGAAGGACCTGTGAAGGGCAGGGGACAGGGCTCACTTTATTGCTGAGGCCAAGTCACATCACTTGTTTCAGTCTCCATGTTTTGAGAGTGGGTGTGGAGAGATCACTTTCTCCAACAGCACAAGATACTACAAAAGGAAGGAGGCAGTAGAGGAGATCTTTCATCTTGGCTTTACTGTCCAGAGTGTGGAGAAGCCTGAAGGAATTGATCTGATGTAGACAGGGAGAAGTGTGGGAAGGAAAAGCTGGAATTTTGTGGAACTGTAGAACAGATCTGAAGACACCAAAACCTTTGCAGTGATGTGAGATGATCAGGCCTCAGCCCATCAGCATCTCTCCTGTGTACACAGACAGGAAATCTCTGCCACCAGGAGGTGGTAGAGATTCTTGAGCTTTTCATGCTGCTTTTCATGAACTCTTTATCTCCTCAAAACACCATCTGTGAAACTTCATAGGTGCAGACGTATCAAAAGAGCCAGTTTATCATTTGCAAGAAAACTATCTTGTAAAAGTGCCCAATAGTGCAGATTTCTTGTGTGCTCTACATTGTGGGTCCTGCTGACGTCAAAAGCCATTGAAAAACCATCACAAACAGTCTCAGAAGAGATTTCTGACACCCCATCATGAGCTCAGTCCTGTCCTGACCACCAGCCATCCAGACAGCTCCATGTCAGTGCCTCTGCCTGGTCACTTCCAGCCTCTAGATCCAGGGACAGGGATAAATACACAAAATCTTACCAGGTGCTCAAGAAACTGGTGTGGGTCTCATCCCAGCTGAGTGCTGAGCCACAGCATAAAACTCCAGTTCCAAAGACTTCAGGGATCAAGTCCTGGTTTGAATGGGGAAGGGCAGGAAAGCAGTTGCTTGGAAATACCAACACAGATTTATTCCAAAAAGCACCCTATGTCCTGTACAAATAATGATTTCATTTTCCTATCCCTACCACTGCAGTCACACTGGGATCTGGAAGTCCAGCAGACTTTGTCAGTCTGAATTCTCACTACTCCCAACAAAGATTTGCTGGTACATGTGGCCACAGCTCTACTGAAAAGAGCAGAAGAATTTCATTGTGGTGGCTTATCATTCTCAGACCCTGCTGAAGAAGTGGGAGTTGAAAAAGTAGAGCAATGGATATTGCTGTGTATCTCTAGCTGCTAAAGGGAAAGGCAAAAACATGGTCAGTGCTTTTTAAAAACAGGTTTCAGCCCATCTTAAGTGATGCAGAACACAGTGGCCATGTGCTATTTGCATTTATATGGAGTTCTGTAACTGTTAGTCTTATTTTGTCATTGAGACTGAACAGTCTTGGATGATCCTGAGGGAGCAAATACCTGCAGCAACCAGCTGCTATTTCAACTGAGTCTCTTCTCTGCTTGCCTCCCTTTGAAACAAGCATCAATACATTGACAGTGCTACTGCTAAATAAATGTTTCCAGGAAATGTTTGAGTGTGGGCTCAGAGGAATAGCTACGTCCCCTTGCTATTTGCAAACAAAAATGATGAATGCCCTGAAAGCTCCTTTCTTGCTGCCTTTGGTTAGAATGAAGGCACTGGGCTGGGGGCTTTCATTTTTATACAGTGTGGGGGCAATTGTTACTTGCCCCCCTGATTCCTAGTGTCCCAGAGCATGGATACATCCATACATAAACTGCTTTGGCAGCTTTCTCCTCTATCCTTAATGCCTTCTTTGTGTCATGGTTTCAGAAAGAATTGATTGTTTCTTGTTCTGCCTCCCATCAGTGAAATCAACTGGCATTAAAAAAAGCTGCCTTGCTCATTGCCAAATCGAATCCTTTTAATATCTGGTGATGCTCTGAAATATGTTGGAATTGGGTTTCAAATTTTGGTCCAAGCTGGAATCTCCCCAGTGTTCAGACAGAGGGGGGGAAAAGCTCTTAAAACTGAGCTGCCAACTTGAGGCATCTTTACACTGAATAATTCCATATTGTCAATGAGTCCTTTCGACCTTGAGCCCATCCTTCATTCCTGGTGTGCACGAGGCAGATTAAGCAAGAACTGGCTTTGCTCCAGTGACTTTCATGGTGCCACTTCAGAGGTCAATTAAAGGAACATCAAACACTACAGATTTTCTTTGCCCTATCTACGAGTCCAGCTCCTTCATGTTTATTATGCTGGTTTTACACCAGTGTGACTTGTCTGAAAGGAGAACTGGACCCATGACACACAAAACAATTTTCTCCAAGTGACAAGAGATGAATCCTCTTGGCCATGACTTTTTAAAGGTTATTGCTAAAGGTATAATCCAAGCCAAAATGACACATTCTTGTTTAAAAAAAACAGTGTACTGGAAGGATGAACACAGCTAATTTGGAATGATCAACTTGTAATTAATTTTTCACTTAGAACTCTCACTTGGCATTAAACAGTCCTCTCTGTGTGGGTCCTTTTTTCCCTTTTTCACACATTCACAGGCTCACAGGTAAGCTGCATGACAGACCAAAGCTGCCTGTTGGTTTTTTTTTATCTCTCAATCCTTGTAACAACACAGGGCAGAACCTCCTCAAAGAGACGAGATGACAGGATTGGCAGCAACCTCAGCTCATGGTGAAAAATCTCCCCTTTCTCTCACCTCAGGTAGACTGGGGAAGATGGTGGAGTAGAGAAGGAGAAGGACATGGAATTGGCATGGGAAAGGGGAGAACTGGGTTGTGTTCTTCAAAGCCTGTGGTTGATCTGCTAAGAGATCTCAGGCAACCACTTCAACTCTAAGCATTTTTTGCCACCACTCTTGCCCTAAATCCTAAAGTCCTCAGGCTCCATGGTGACCTTATTGAGGCTTTCAGTACCTAAATGAGTCCAGAGAGCTGGAGAGAGACTTTGCATAAGGGCATGGAGGGACAGGACAGGGAGAATGGCTTCATACTGCCAGAGGGCAGGGTTAGGTTAGATTTTTAGGGAGAAATTGTTCCCTGTGAGGTTGGGGAGGCCCTGGCACAGGTTGTCCAGAGAAGCTGTGGCTGCCCCATCCCTGGAAGTGTCCCAGGCCAGTTTGGATGAGGCTTGGAGCAACCTGGGACAGTGGAAGATGACCCTGTCCATGGCAGGGGGTGGAACAAGATGATTTTTAAGTCTTTTCCAACCCAAAGCATTCTCTGATTCTCTGCTGTCCATGACCCTGTGAGCTGTTTGTCCAACATGGGGAGGTCTGAGCTACCACCACTAGGTCTTTAGGGAATCTTGCAACACAAATAAGGAACTGCAAAGGAGGAAATGATATCTCTTGCCTCACAGAGAACAAACCAGAGGTGATGTGGTCAGAAAATGGGCAGAGGAGGAAAGGTCTGCCTCTTCAGGCTCTGCTCACAATGAGGATACTCAGGGTTTCATGACAGCTCCATCCAGTGGGATTTGAAAAGCAGCTGTGAAGTACACCCAGACTCTTGTTCCTTTCTATTTGAAGCAGTCTGGGAAAGCTGTGAGCAGCAAAAAAAAAAAAAAAAGACACCGGGACTGTCTGCAGAATCAGCAAGATGATCAGGAGACATTTACATTGTTCTCTCACTTGAGAAGTTATTTTTAAAAACATATGGCCTGGAGTTAAGTGTGGGTTTTTTTTTTTTTTTTTTTTTGAAAACATTGTGGCCAAATTCTGTGGCCAGTAATGGTGTAAGGCTTTTTTTTCCTTTTAGAGAAAGATGTCTATTTGTGGAATCTGAGGGAAATTCACCCTGTACAATAAGCTACAGGTTAAATTGATGCTTTTAAAGCTCCTTTCTGGATCAACCCTCAAATTTTAGTCACGGAATGGTAAATACACAAATCTCTGTGCAAAATCACTTCAGCATATTTATGCAAATAGCAACTTTGATGGCCCTGTTAACTTGAAGAGAGGAAACAAATCCTCATGTGCCCCTCACCATGTGTCTTTTTCTTGGTAATAAATGTAGTTAATACATCTTGCTCAGCGACATTTTTTTCCTCTGCACACCTCTAACTGTAAGTTGCAAAAAGCCCAATTACAGAGAAAGCAATTTGCTTGATCTTTCTGAAAAGAAAAATAGTCAGCATAGAGAGAATTCAGAAACAATACAGAGCTGCAATTCATTATAAGCTTTCAATGAGACAGAAGGTATCACTGTGCCCCCATTGCACAGAGTGATGTTGGAAGGGAAGCACAGGCAGGAGCAATTTCAAGAATGGCTTTGCTAGTATTATCATCTAGTGATGTTTAAACATGCACAGCATGTCCTTGAAAGCCTAGGGATAAGAGGAGGAGAGGAGATGAAAAATTAAGCCTGAACTAAAGTGTTTGGAAAGCTTGAAGCTCAGCGTTGTTTCTGGGTACATCAGTTTAACCTTCAAATGAACCAGCCATTTCCTTCCTTCTCTTCAAAGTAACACTCTTAAGTCCCAAAATTTGACTTTGAAGCTGAGATCAATGCTGGTAACGTTCTCATAACACCAACTCCCACTGGAGGTGAAATTGGGAAGGGAGGGGGACTTGTGGTTTGTTCAGAGATTCCTCACAACACACCAGGCAAGTGATTTTTGCATCAACTGTGCTTCCCTAAGTAGGACGGGGAATTTCAATCCTGGAGAAGAGCTTAGAGCCTCACTAGCTCCTACTGACCCAGAACCTCTCAAAGCCAACTAATATCTGGGCTGGGTCTGAGCTGCTCTGTCCCACATTCTGGGAAATCCTGGAGGGGTCAAATCCTGGCACTCTACAGATTAGAAGTAAAAGCAAATGTCTCATGTCAATTGAGGTGTAAATTTGCCATGCAGGGGTCTCTGCTTCTGTTGGACAAATAATAATAAAAAAAACTCTACATTGAAAAGCATGAAAAGTCACTGATCTTGTTTCACACCGAGCTTAAAAGGGGAGGGGGAAACTGTGAAATGAGTTGTGCCTTAAATTCCTGAGTTATTTTGGTGGTTGATTTATTGCTGATTTGTAACCACCCTTAGTATTACCCAGCACCAGGGGAAGAGACAAGAAATCAAGATCAAAAGGGTATTTCATATTGCAAGTGCATTTTCATATCTGCATCCACACGCCAGAAAACCTTGATCTTCAAAGCACTGTACAAACACTAACCAGCTAATGACTCCCTGAGCAAAGCCACAGCAATGGCTATTTTTAATACATCTGTTATTTGTTTGTGCTCATAAAAGGCAGTTTTGTGCCATCAGCTTATTTAAAATTGTAAAGCCAAACACAGGACGGAGAAAAATGAACGTGAGCAGAGGAAGAAGCAAAGGATATGGAATGTCTTGACTGGGCTCCCCGTGTACCAGTTAATTAAAATGACTGGGTGGAAAAGGAATAAGTGAAGGGGAGTATGACACAGGCACAAAAAAAAAAAAAAAAAAAAAAAAAAAAAAAAAAAAAAAAAGGTGAGTTAATTACTGGATACAAATACATTTTAAGGGAAAAAAAAAAGCCTGGTTGCTAATGGTCCTTTCAGTCTAGCAGAGAGAAGCGTGGCAAGGACCAGTGGCACGAAAAGTCAAGTAATCCAAAGCCTAATTGTTGCCAGAGACAGAATTAGCCTCTGGAATGAGTAACAAAGCCAAATGGTGAATTTGTCACCTCTTTTTTCTTTTTTTTCAAATGCAGGCAAGGGTTTTGTGGACATTGCACGGAGAGATGTTAAAGCAGGTGTAGCTGAGGGCAGACATCCCTTTTCTCCCTGATCTTTCACAGAGTGTGGGATGGCAGAGCTGCCACCACTGAGGTGAAACAGCATTTCCAAGTGACACAGACAGACACAGGGGCTTAAAGGTGTCAGATGAGAGGGCTGGAGCTCCTCTGACATGGGGACAGGCTGGGAGAGCTGAGGCTGTCCAGCCTGGGGAAGTGAAGCCTCTGGAAAGATCTCAAAGCCCCTTCCCAGCCCTAAAAGGACTCCAGGAGAGCTTGGGAGGGACTTTGGAGAAGGACAAGGAGTGGCAGGACAACGAGGAATGGGTTCGAACTGCCAGGGGGCTGGGCTAGATGGGATATTGGGAAGAAATTCCTCCTTGTGAGGATGGTGAGCCCCTGGCACAGAGAAGCTGTGGCTGCCCCATCCCTGGAATCGTTCCAGGCCAGGCGGGGCCGGGGCCCGGAGCAAACTGGAGGGTGTGGAACGGGATGAGCTTTGAGGTCCTTCCCAACCCAAACCCCTCTATGACACTCACAGCGCGGAGTGGCAAAACCTCATCCCCTCAGAGTCCGAATTAAAGGACTCTCTCCTTCCTCCGACACCAGAGGGGGTGAGATCTGAGGGCCTGAACCCTCAGGACCAGTTCAGGACACCCTCCTGTCCCATCCCAAAGCGCAGCTCCCGGGGCCGGGCCGGGCCCGGAGGCTTTGGGCTGAGGGGGTGACAGCGGCGCTCCCTCACACACACACACACACAGACACAGACACACAGACACACAGACACACACACAGAGACACACACACACACAGAGACACAGAGAGACACACAGCGACCGAGCCGAGGGGCAGGAGAGACCCCTGAGCGTGCCGGGGGCAGGATCCCACCCTCAGCCCCCTCACCCCGGCCCAGCCGCGGCCCGGCCGTGCCCTGAGGGCCCGTCCTGCACCAGGCGGCGGAGGCCGAGCGAGCGCCCCGCCAGCCCCGCGATCTGCGGCGGCCGCGCTCCTCCTCCCCCTCTTCTCCTCCTCCTCTCCTCCTCCTGCTGCTGCTGCTCTCCTCCTTCCTTCCTCCCTCCTCTTGCTCTCTGCTGCTGCTCCTGCCCTGCCGGCTGCGCTCGCCGTCCCGCCCGGCCGCCCCGCGCGGCTCCTTCCCTCTATGGATGGGAAGGCAGCGCCCAACGGCGTGGCCACCATCGAGGACAGGATCCTGCGCATCACCGGCTACTATGGATATTACCCGGGATACTCCAGCCAGAAAAGTAAGGCTTCCCCTCCCGCCTCTCCCGGCCCTTGAGGGGTGTGTGTGTGTGTCAGCAGAGCCCTGAGGGTGCCCCCCAAGTGCTGCCCCATCCCTGGGGTGACTATGGGGACACACAGGGCGAGGGGTCCCCGCTGTGCCCCGAGGGGACGCGGCGGCTCTGCGGATGGAGAACGGGGCTGGCGGCGCTTGGCCGCGGAACTTCGCGGCTTTGAGCCTCTCAGGGCTGGCATTTTGGGGTTTATTTGTCATTTCCCAGCCCTATCCCCGCCGGGGCTGGGGGGGTTCGCTCTCCGTCCGCGCCGGGAAAGTTTCGGTGCCGGTGGGTCCCCCCGGGCGGGCGCTCCGGATCCTCAATTATTCATCTTCATCTTCTCTAAACTAATGAGATTTTTTTTCCCAGAAAAGTGGGGAGTTAGGGACGATGGGGGTGTTCCTTCGTGCCGCTTTAATACCAGACACTTGTGGTTTATGGGGTTGGCGTTGGTTTGGGGTCTTTCCTTTTTTTTTTTTTTTTTTTTTTTTTTGTGTGCGTTCTCTTTATTTATTTCCCTTCAACGCAGAAAATAAAGCAGGTGATCCTTGCAGAAAGTCCCTTTTTTTCTCTCTCCTTTTTTTTTTTTTACATTTTATTTATTTTTTTTTTTTTTTTTTTCTTCTTTTGAAGTTTTTAATTAGAAGCAGCGGGGTTTTCAGCAGCTGGGAGAGCCTTAGTGGGTTTCTCTGGAATTCTGGCGGTCCCAGCGCTCTGTTTGATATGGGGAAAGTTTGGCTAATGAAAGAAATTATTCATTTTTACCACCGAGGAAATCGGGTTTATATTGCGTTAGTAGCTGCTTTGCAGTTGGCAAAACTATGACATGCCACAGCTTAATGAACAGAAGAGGGATTGAGGTGAAGTGAGGGGCAGAATAAAGGAAAAAAGGCAAGGAGCCCACTTGGGTGAGGTGAGCACTAAGGAACAGACTTCCTTCTGCATATTCCCCTTGGAATATTCTGCTTTCCAGAACAGCCTGTGTCGTACTCTCCAGCTCCAATGCAATAATAAACCAAAACACAATCAATAAACTGCTAATATCAGAAAAACATATCTACGGGCTTTTTATGATGGAGAAAAACCATGCATTGAAGCCACTTAATAAATAGGAATTCCTCTGTGTAATAGTCAAGCCCAGTGGTTTTATCCAGCTGTTATTTGTGGCACGCAAACAGCGTGACAGGTGTTATGAGAATTTATTTGGTGAGGTCAGTTTGTTTTTCTGCAGTCAGAGGAGTTGGGAAGGAGCTCTGAACAATCTGGAGGTGTGGCTATATGTCAGTCCAGGGACTAGTTAAGTCTGAGCCAGGTGGGACCTGTGTCCCGAATTCTGTAGTGGCTGCAGAGCATCTCTACACTGTGATTTACCAGAGAAGGGTGAGGATTCTGGTTTAATAGTTTGTTGTAAGTTTGCTTTGGTGGCAGCATGAAATTTTTCAGTCATGCAGCAACGCTCCCGCTCTGTATCAAGTTATAGATCTGAATCCAGTATTGTCAATCCAAGTGCTCCGTGTGGTGCAGTGGGAATGCCAGGAGAGCACTGCGTGGACAGAGAAAAGCTCTCTAAACCAGGTTCTGCAGATGCTACAAACTGCATCTGTTTAAAAATTAGAAAAAGCATGCCAGGAGAGACCGAGGCTTTCAGAAGTGCTGACTCTTGGGATTTTACTGCAAGTCTCCTGGCCTTCTGTGCCTTTCTGGCTGGGTTCTGAGGCAAAACAAAATGATCAGTAGCTCAGGTTTTGCTGTTTGAAGAAAATAAGCAAAATTTGTGGTTGTCACATTTAAAGAGGAAAATTGCAAGTGTGTAAATCAGAAGTATTCCAATATTAAATGCCTTTGGGTAAATGAAAGACATGAACCTCTTCTAAGCTGTGAATACTTTTTAAAACAGTCTCTTAAGTTTTTGAACCATCATCTTAATATTTGGAGTGCTTGCAGTTGGCAGAGGACTGCTTTGTCCTCCTGGCTGTGTGGTTTGGGTTTATAAAGTACTTGAATGCTTCTGCAAAGGTGTTTTGGCCTTACCCAAGGTAAAACCAGACATCCTTCAGGCATCATGAACATACATCCCCTTGGCACTCAGCAAGAGTGACTCCTGGACATCCTGGCTTGGAGTTCTTACTCTGTTCTTGTGTCTTGGCCAAAGTATTGCCTTTGAGTGGTGCTGCTTTGGAATTCTTTTGACTGACAGTTCTTGTTGTGGCTAATTGTCCACACAGATGCAGCACTGTAAACGTGCAAGGTGGGGAGTTTCTTCCCCTAATTATTGATGGATTTGATATATCACTTCATTTCGGTGAGGGTGCGATTTTTGTCACCACAATCCAAACTCAGTTCAGGTGGACAGTGCTGGTGGCACACAGTGGGCTCAGAATTCCAGGTGGGTTGTGTCCATACCCTCCCCAGTGCCAGAGGAGCCCTTTTGCTGTCACAAGCCCAAGCCTGTGGCACGGGCAGTCATCTGCTTGTGCTGTCACCTTGCTCCTGCCTGGCTCTGGAACGTGCCTGAGGATGAGCTGTTATCCCCAGAATGGCTTTGTGCTCTCTTCTGAGCAGAGAGCTGGCCAGGCACCAGATGGGGGGACATGATTTGGGTGTTGACAATCTGCTGATGGTCACCACCTTCCTTGAGGCTCCTCTTTGTCCCCAGCCTGCAGTGCCCAGTTAGGGACAGAAAGATTCATTGGGGGAAGTTGAAGGCAGCAGTGGATGGCTGCTGTTCTCCTCACTCTTGGGGGTACCTGGAAGATGACAGGGAAAGCCCAAAGCTTTGTGAAATGTGCTGGTGATTTCTATCCCTCCTTCAATAAATTGGCCTGTATTGCATAGTCTAACAGGGGATCATGCCATGGTTTCTGTGTGGGAAGGCTGAAGACTGCTGACAAACAGCCATGAAATCTGATGTTAGAGCACTGTGGTGTTCAAGAGCTGTTATCACAAAGAACTGCAGTATTTTCTATTGACTTGTGCCTTATCATCCATATTTGTGTGCATTAATCTACTTCAGACTTGGGATGATGATTCTTTTATTAATTTTAAGTCAGGCACTTTTATCACTTTATTTATTCTTTTAAAAGTTGCTAGAGAAGGAAAATGCCTGCTTTATTTCTTTGTAAATCATCTGAATGAGCAGAAAAATGTATTTTGGTCTGGTATTTACATCCATGCCTATTGCAAAAATCCTGTATCCTGCTGCCTTTCATCTCAGTGCTGAAACCTTTTGAACTTTCATACTACAAAGTTCCTCTACTTCAAGTCTGTCCTAACATCTCTTCTGTGCCTTCCGCTGAATCAAAACTGCTCCAGTCAAAGTTTCTCATCCCTGATCTTCATCAGCTTCATCAAATCAAGTTTCTGCCTGTATTGTCTTTCTGATGAAGCCTTTCCCAGTATCCATAAAGCCTTATGTCTTGCAGGATGCTCTCAGCATCCCAGATCTGCATTTCTCTGATGCTCTTTTCTGAGGCCTGGACAAACACAGCACAACTTCACTGAAAATGCAGTGGTTCCTCACATGGGCCATCACCTTCTCCTTTTCATTGTGCCTGCTGAGCTTCTCTTACCTTGTACTTGTGGCTGGAGGGTTTGATTCCCACACCTGCAGGTTACGAACACCCATCTCAGTGAGGCCCTTACTAGACTTTAAAACAAATTCTTTTGGACATTACCCCAATCTCCCCTTTTCCTCTCGTTCAGGCCTGACCTGGCACCACGGAGTTGTGTAAGCTCCTGGAAGCAGAAGGTGCTGTCACGAGTCTGTGCAGCAGCAGAACTGTGACATTGGGCTCACAGTGGGACACTGGGTGACCCAGCAGGGCTGTGACATTGGGCTGACAGTGGGACACTGGGTGACCCAGCAGGGCTGTGACATTGGGCTGACAGTGGGACACTGGGTGACCCAGCAGGGCTGTGACATTGGGCTGACAGTGGGACACTGGGTGACCCAGCAGGGCTGTGACATTGGGCTGACAGTGGGACACTGGGTGACCCAGCAGGGCTGTGACATTGGGCTCACAGTGGGACACTGGGTGACCATGCCTCTGGTGGTGTTTGCCAGGGAGCTGAGGAGCCCTTGCAGCAGCCTGTGACCTCAGCAGTGCTTGGGGAAGTGCTGAACCTGTCCTTGCCATGAGCACAGTGCCTGTCAGGAGCAAGCTGTGTGTTTTCCTGCTCCCCTGCAGAGCAGCTCTAGCGAAGGTCTGTGCTTTAATTTGGCAAGTTCAGCCTCAAGTCAGCAATCTGAACTTAAGCACCTACTTAATCTGAGCTTGCTCTAAGCCACCGGGCTTTGAGGATGCGTTCAAAGTTAAGTCTGTGCTTAATTGCTTTGCCTTAATAAGTCTGGGATTAGGGTATGCTGAGCCAGCATCAGTGGCTTGACAATTCAGCTCTTGCTCCCTTGTGCGGAGGAAAAGGCTGTGGAGGGAAAAGCTACCCCTGAAAACACTGGAGAGAATTTTCTCCTGGTTATCACAGCAGCTGTGCCAGCAGCTCTGCTGCAGTACAAATCACATGGCAAACCCAGATCATCTCAGTGCTTACTGAGCACCCTGCCCTCCTGGTGGCTTGTCACTTCCAGGGAGAGGAGCAAAGTCTCCAGCTGCTCCTCCCGCAATTCCCAGAGCTCACAGTTTCTCTGTGCAGAGCAGGAACAATGGGAGAGGGGCACTCGAGGAAAGGTGCTTTGAAATTTGTGGTGGATGGTTTTGTCAAGCTGCGTTTGAGGAGCCTGGGAGGGAGGAAGCAGTGTCTGAATCTTTGTGTGAGTGGAAGTCTCGGGGCTGTGTTGGCTTGTACCACTTGTGGCAGCTGTCCCTGTGCCACCTGGTAGCATTTGGGGTTGCAGGGACTCTAGATGCAAGGCTAGCCTGGAATTAGTTTTATTTCAAAGCCTTTGCTTTCCCCACTGGACAGGGGAAAGCCATAGGAGGGCTATGCAGTGAGGGCAGGATTGCAAATTGCCAATTTTTACAATTTCCCCCACCCCAGCTCTGGGGCACAAGTGGATGTCATGGCACAGGATGCAGTCCTGTTGTAGTTGCTTTCTCTCACAGACTTGTCTCTCTGTTTGGATGAAAAAAAAAAAAAGTATGGCTGTATGTCAGCACTGGTAGCAGTAACTTATGAAGTAACTTCTTTCAGCAAAACAAATTTTATAAATACTCCTTTGCTGACTAATATTGGCAAGACCAGGTTTGTTTTCTTCAGTGGAACAGAGCCAGGTTTTGTGTGGATTTTGTGCTGGAAGGAGATGACCTGGCAGCCTTGAACTGGTGCTGGAATATGGGACCTTCCCCTCACCTGGGGACATCAATTCTTGTGGAAGTTGAGAAGTCTCATCAGCTGGGAGGAGAGAAAACTACTTCAGTCCTTGGCTTTCCTTCAGGGGCTGATTCATCCCCTTGGGGTGAAATCCCTGAGGAGCTCAGCTGTGGAACTGTGGTACTGGGCATGGATACAGTTCTGGACATCTGTGGGCAGGAGGGATGAATCCAAATTGGGAAGGACACCGTGGTGAGCAGGGCAGTGAAGAGCATTTCCTTGCAAGAAGGGACTGATAGAGCTGGGCCTGCCTAGGCCAGGGATAGAACAGGGCTCCAAACACATCGTGGGAGGATGAACAAGGAAATGTAGGAAAGAAGAGTTATTTAAACTGAAATCTCATGTTGGCACACAGGCAAATGGGTAGGAACAGGCCATGAATAAATTAAGGCTGGAAATTAGCAGAAGGCTGAGAGTAATGGCCAAAAATCTTGCACAGTCTTATGTATTTAAATAAGAATTATTTCCCAAGCCTTAAAGATGCCTCATAAAGACGCCTGCCAAGACTTTGAGAAAGATTACCCCTATTTGGCAGGGAGAATTGAGACAGTAAGATGGGGGGAGTGATGCTAATTTGCCAGAGGTTGTTCAGAACAAGCCATAAGTTTGATGGAGCGATCTCTGCCTCCACTGGTGACTGCACAGCAAGTCTGGTGCTGTGCTAAAGGTGGAGGAGGTGCTCTCTGTAGCTTGGTAGCTTCTACGTGTTCTCTCTGCCTGCTTTTGGGTTCCTCTGCTCTGCTGTGCTCATTCTCAGGTCACCAGTGGTGATCCCAGGGCTCAATGTTGGGCCCACTAACTTCATCAATGATCTGGTTGAGGGGTCAAGTGTCCCTTCAGTAAGTTCATGGATGGCATCAAGTTGTGTGGGAGTGTGGATCTGCTGGAGGGCCCTGCAGAGGGATCTGGACAGGCTGGATTGATGGGCTGAGGACAGTTGTATGAGTTTCAGGAAGACCAGTTGCCAGGTTGTGCACTTTGGCCACAATAATCCCATGCAGAGCTACAAGCTGGGGCAGAGTGTTTGGAAAGCTGGAAAAGGAGCTGGTGGTGCTCGTCAGCAGTGGCTGGACGTGAACCCAGGTGTGCCCAGGTGGACCAGAGGTCAGTGACACCTGGCCTGGGTCAGCAGCAGTGTGTCCAGCAGGACCAGGGCAGTGACTGTCCCTCTGTGCTGGGCACTGGTGAGGCCACACCTCGAGTGCTGTGTCCAGTTCTGGGCCTTTCATGACAAGAAGGACTTTGAAGGGCTGGAGCATGTCCAGAGAAGAGAACCGAGCTGGGGAAGGGTATAAAGAGTAAATCATATAAAAAGTGGCTGAGAAAGCTTTGGGTACCTGCCTGGAGAAAAGGAGGCTCAGGGAGAGTCTTAACCTCTCATTCTCACAACTCCCTCACAGGAAGATGCAGCTGAGGAGGGGTCAGACTCTGCTTCCAGGGAACAAGGGACAGGATGAGAGGAAATGGCCTAAAGCTGCACCAGGGGAGGTTCAAGTTGGACATCAGGAGGGATTTCTTCATGGAAAGGGTTGTTAAGCAATGGGCTGCCCATGGAGGTGGTGAAGTCGTGTGTTCAAGAAACAACTGGACGTGGCACACATTTCTGTGGTCTGGTTGACGAGGTGGTGATTGGTCACAGGTTGGATTGATCCCAGATGTCTTTTCCAACCTCTTGATGATTTTGTGGTTCTGTGATTGTCATAGAAAGTCTTCCTGGCTGCCTGACCCTCTGGGTGTTGGCTGGGATGGTGGCACAGCTCCTACCTCACCTCACCTGCACCTGGTTCACCTGGGGTGGCTTTAACCTTGCTGAATGTGACATCATCATGACTGCATGGAGCTGCTCTTCTTTCTTTTCTTGTTTTGCCTACTGCTCACAGCCCATGGGGACATGACCTGGATGTGCCATGAGCTCCTCTGTGCTCTTCTGGAGTGCACAGAAAGGATACCACCCCTTCTTTCGACTGTCCTTCCAGCACTGTCTCCTTGACATTGCCTTCCCCATCTACTCAGGCAGGCAGCAGCATATTTGGTCCTGGTTGAATGTGGTTAAAATGATATTGCAAAGTGACAGATGGTTCTGGCAGACTTTTATCCCTCCAGTGCTTGCATTCCTGTTTTTTTTAATAGTGGTTTTAAAGGTTTGCAATTATTTCTTCTGCACATTTGGAAATTGATGGGCTTTTGCTCAACTGCCTGCATGGGAATTCACCCATGAAAGTGAACTTACTGTTTGTGGAAGGATTGGTGGCAGGGATTTTTTCACATAAACCTGCTGCTGAATGATCACAGTGATGAATAATGAAAACACCTGCAAAAAAAAAAAAAAAAAATAAAAATAAAATCAGTGTCTCTTTGAGGCAAATGTGAGAATAGAGTGGGGGGAACAAGATGCAAAGTGCTTAACTGAGTGGTTAAATTATTTACCAAGTGGACCAGCTCTACTTAGTGAGACTGAAAATTGTTTTTTCTTGTGTTGAGGTGAAGTGAGACTCCCTGGTGGCCAAAGATTTGGGCTGGCCCCGTGCAGAGTGGCAGATTTCACTGCAGGGAGGTAGAAGCTGCAAGGTTGTGCTGAGCTAATGCCCAGGATATGGCTTTCACAGAGCTGTAAGTGAGAACAGCCCCTCCAGTGCCAGCACTGAATTTATTCCAAGGCATGCAGGATGTGCTCAAGGGACAGGTTTTTGGTGTGTCTGCCACACAAAGACCTTCCTGTTAGTCCTTTAAAAACATTGATTCTTCCTAGACCTCCCTGGTAAATACTTTTGGTAAAATGGACTTGCCCTCTCCTGCATTCAGCTGGGCTGGGTCGGGGGTGACAGAGTGAGAGGGTGGGAAAGGTGCCTCTGCTCCTCTTTTTTGTGGAGGCAAGGAAGAAAATGATTTGCTCCTGTTCTGGGGCAAAGGAGGAGTGTTGGGTCCAGAGTGAAATATGATGTTTCCTGCTGATTCTGGAAATCTGAATTCTGTTCCTGGTCTCCAAGCTGTCCAGTCTGTTTTGTCTGATACAAGAAGAGCTCCCACGCCTGTTTTGATTCTTATTTAAGTTTCCAGCTATATTTTGGGGGGAGAGGAAGGGAGAGGCGGCTCATGATTCAGTAAAACTCCACTAAAACAGTTCTCCCAGATTCACTTTTAGACCAGTTTAAGTCCTGGCAGTGAACTCTCCATCCAGAATGAGAAAGACATTGTAGCTTGAGGCGAACTCAGTGACTCCTCCGGTTTTATTCCTTCTTGCTGCTTATGGCATGGAACTGCTTGAGTGATTTCCTGCTGAAACAATATCCAATACAGCTCCCCCTCTTCCCATGTAGGCTGAGTCTTCTGGGGGACTTCTAGAGCTCACACACCTCTATTATTAATGGGGTAGTTGGTGACTTCATGAAAAAAAACCACTTTCCTGCTGGGGACTGATTTTTCCTGGGATTCCTGGGAACAAAACTCTTCAGGCCCTTTCCAGCTAATGGGCATCATACACCTGAATGTTCTGAGGACAGCACTGGAATCATCTGTGCCTGTGTAAGATAAGCATGAAACAAGGCTGGAACACATGTTCTCTGTCGGGGAGAGAAAATTAGTCCTCATGGTGTGATTTATATTCTGCATCTTGCAGTGAAGATGGCAGAGTTGTTACAAAGCAGTCGACAAGTGCAGTCATTGCAACCTTTCTCATTTACATATCTGAGTCCTGGAACTTTAAAATCCTTTCTTAGACAAAGCTTGGCATGTGGAGTGTGCAGCCCTGGAATTGTGTGGGTGCAGATTGGGGTTTTTCTCTGCAGTGCCAGAAATAACCTGTTGTGTGATACGTTACAGGGGCTAAGATTTGTAGCAGCTTGTGTGCAAGTGGGATGCTTCAAAATGCTTCACCACAGGAAATTCTTCAGTGCTGACAGCATGGATAGCAGGAAGGTGAACTTCCCATGGTGTTTCTGCACCATGGTTTGGACTCTTACCTGAGGAGAGTTGGTTTTATGTGTGAGAAAACTTTTGTTCAACACTCAGTACTGAGTGGGGCTGCTAACACAAAGACCAGGTGGAAAATGATTGAACTCAGCATTTACCAGGGACATATTTGATGAAATTTCCCAATTTCCTATCAATTGTTTTCTTCTTTCCAGGGTGGGATGGAATGAGAAAGGTTAAAAAAGAAAAAAAGAAAAAGAAAAGAAGTGAGGAATTAGATTAAAAGAAAACGAAATATTTCAAGAACATTTCTGCTGAGGAAAAATAATCGAGGTCTGAAATGTAACTAAAGAAGCACCACATTTTACATGCATTGGAAAACAAGCCTTGGAGGAAGGAACAAAAGGCATTTTTCAGCTGAAAGACTGAGCTGAGCTGTTGTTGGTGTGCCAAGCCATATGTGTCCTGTCGAGGTGATTCATCCCTACAAGCCTTGCCTTCTGTCCCTGTTCTTGGGGGGTCCTGTGGCAGCAGGCACGGGTTTGTGTGTGCTTGTGCTCCAGAAAGCAAGGAACTGGGCTGATCTCAGTGTGCAGGACAGTGCACAACTGTCCTCTGACCTCCTCATGGAGCTTTGTGTCCAGGAATACTCATTCCTATGTTCATCTGCTCTGGGATGCAGCCCTGACTTTTGTTCAAAGAGTCAGGAGTTGTCCTTCCACCCATAAATGCTCTGCAGCAGGGGAAAGTGGTGAGGAAGCTGCTTAACTGGGTTTTCCAAGGCATCCTGTTTGTTTCAGTGCTGGAAAGGAGGTTAATTAGATCAAATTAGGGCAACTCTATTTCTGGCTGGGGTCTGTGCAGTGTTTTTGTGCACTTCTGCTTTGAAGTGAATTCAGAGCGGCTGTTTTGAGCATCCTGGTGGAGACAGGCAACCCTGGCTGTGGGTTTAGAGAAGGCAGCCAGAAGAAAAGGTGTCTGCATTTGGGCTGAATCAAAAGAACTCCCTTAAACTTAGATATTCACACCGTGCACAGGTACAGCAGTGACTCCTCTGAGAGACAAAGACTCTTGGGCAGAGCTGGAAATACCACTGGACAGTGAGTGTGCAGCTGCAGCACTCTCAGATTTTGTGTGCCTGACTTTTAGAGGCACTGCCTTGAAAATGTGCACCTTAATTATTATTGGTATAAAATATTGATGCAGTTTAGTGAGGTTTTGTAGCACTTTGTGGAGATAAGAGATTCATTAGAGTGCATTGCTTTAGGAAGGCAAAGAAAAGTGGGTGGAGCAGGTTCCAGATTTTCCCTGTGTAGGGGAATGGAGAGTAGAAGAAACCTGTCACTGTTGTTTTGCACATTTTTAACAGATGTTGACTTTAGTCTCTGTTTTAGCTGGAGTCTCAAATTTGCTGTAGGAATAGTTGGCTGAGTTCAGATTTACTTTAGTTCCAAGGCTGCCCCCAGACATGGGATGTTCACAGCTGAGGGTGTTTTTGGTTTAGTTGCAGACAAAACTTAAGCCCTTTTAAACATGTTTTTCTGATGAACACAGCTTTGGAGAACAACGCCAGGGTTCTGAAAAATCTCAGTGCCTTTTTTCTTCCTCTCCATGGTGAAGCAGTGTGATACCTTGAAAACTATCACCTTAAGGCAGGAGAATCCTCTGGTGCTTTAATGACTGTTGCCCGTCACGTCCTCCCTGTGGATGATGGATGGTGTGGGGGTGCCTAAAGCAAGTAATCTCATTCTGCTCATGATCCCCAAGTTTTTCTGTTTCTCTACTTGGTACTCTGGGCAGAAACTGCAGTTTAGAGCAGTCTGAGTTGCCAAATATCCTCCTTGCACATAAAGACAGGATTCATAGGACTTCATTTGAGGGTTACAGCCATCTTCTGTCATGTTCAGGTGTCTCTGAAAGCAGCTGGAATTGCACAGTGCAGTTTGACCTGACTGTGTAGGCACATAAATTCTGCTGTATTTATGTTTTCTCTGTGTATTTTGGTGACTTAAGTCACTCTCCATGGTCCTGATTTTCCTTTTCATCTAATCAGCCTCCCTTCTCTCACTCTATGTGGTGTTAGACTGGGCTAGTTGAAGGGATGGTCTGAAAGGACATGTATTTGCTGCCTTTGATGTGTAGAGCCCTTTTTTTTCTTTATAGTTTATGAACAAAAATTGTATTCCCAAACTGGAGAATACATGATTGCTGTTCCCAGCCTTCCTCTGAGAACAGGCTTTGACATCATTCATACTCTATAATTCATGGTATTTTTGTAGCAGTCTGTTAAGGTCTCCAAGAGAGTGAAAGGAATGATTTAGAAAGGCAAGAATCATCCTGTGCCTTCTGGTAGGTCCATGACCGAGCAGGTTCCTGCTCTTTGGAGTTGTTACCGGGTCTCTTTTATCATGGAATAATTTCTTTTCCTCTTTGGAGTTGCTACTGGGTCTCTGTTTTATCACAGAATCGTTTTTTTTAAAGGATCATGTTGCTTTCCTTAATGTAAGCACTTGCTCCTTGTCAAACACATCCTCGTATGCCCCGTTAGGACTTTGCGCCTCGTTCCGGGGTGTTTTAAAAGCAGATTACAGAACGTCTTGTAACTCCTCAGCTGTTGGTTTCTTTAACCTGGTTTCTTAAGGAAACAAGGCTTATGTGAACACCATCTCTCTTCCCCTCCTCCCTCCCCATGTAGCTTTTGAATCTGTTGGCCAAATCCAAGTAAAATTACCAGGAAATGAGAGAGCACTAAAGGTGTAAAGCCCTGATGGACCCTATAAAAACACAGCTAGAAATAGGGGTGTCTTGGTTCTTCAACAGTGGAAAAGCTGTAGGATTACCTCATTCCTGGAGATGAGATTTGCTGCGTATAATTTTTGGGGATCTTGTCAAAGACACATCTAGTTAACATCCAGCTTCAGACAGTGACCAACAGAAGATGTGCAGGGAAGAGAATAATGGAGGTTCCTGATGCATTTCTATCCACCACTGATCTGTGCTTTGAGAAGTTCTTGGTGTTCATCTGTTGTAGTAGCTTTTAATGGCTGTTTCTTCCATGAGTTTGTAGGGATATGACTTTGTCTATTTTGCTGTTGTAGGATTTCTTTTCTCTGTTGCTGCTCCTTCTCTGGGTGTGGCTCTTCTGCTGAGGAATGAGGGCAACTCCCATGAAATCTTGGAGGCAGGTCCTTCCCACCCCCTGGTTTTGTGGAGGGAGGGGAGGAGAACGAGAACATAATGTTAATTGTGAATAAACATCCTGTGGAGCTAACACATGTTTTATTTCATAATTCCTTCCAGCGCAGAGATAAGATACTATCCTGGGAGGAAAGAAATTGGCTTTGGACTGTTTGGCTGCTTCCTCAGGCTGTAGTGGGATGCCAGGAGCCTCACAGGATACACCTGCCTTTGTTTGGGACTTTGAGATGATGCAGTGAAAAAACATAAAGTGATGCCACAGGACAGTTTCAGGTTTTGGTCTGAAATTCAGTGAATAAAAGATTACATTGCAGAACCACAGCTATTGGTAAAGATCTGTAGAGCAATGCAGGCTCAATGGTTGTGAACACTTTGCAGTTTTAAAAAATGGAGAGAATGGAGTTGTTTTATTATGGCTACAGAAAATGTTATCAAATATTCATGATGATCATCTCCTCTTATTTGAAATAATAAATCCAAGGTTAATTTTGTACTTGTAGAAAACTGGTGCCTGGCTCTTGGCCCCTTATTTCTTCACTGGTGTAATGTAATGATAATATTTAATATTTTATCTACTTTGCAAGGATGTTATTAGGCTCACAAGTATGTCGTGGTGCCCAGAGAAGGAAAAGTAAGCTATTCCCTCTTTCTCCTGCAGGTTAGGGAGAGGCTTCTGCAGACATTTCAGAGCCCAGGGAAAGAAAACATTGTACTCAAGAGGGCTCATGTAAGGCATAGAAGTTTGTCTGTTGATGAATTTAATGTTCAGTATAACTGTGAGGTTTAAAACAGGCAATAAAGAAATGTGACCAGTTCTGGTTTTTTTAAAGGCTAAGTCCTTAAAAATTATTTTTGCCACTCATGCCATCCGTGGTGTCACCAGTTGTGACATTTGTGACCTGTGTTGCAAATTAGAAATTGACATTGTGGTGACTGCAATGAGCAAGGAAATATGCCCCAAGGGTTTATAAATAGGATTTAAAGCACCCATCCCATGATTGCATTTTATTATTCTGTTCTATGTGTTTCTGTTATTTATTTATTTTCCCCCAAAATGAATGCAAGTTTTTAATATCACCATGTGGCAACAAGGCAAAGACTTTTTAGTCACTGCTGCTGCACAAAGTATTGTAAAGTCTGACATCCCTTTGAAGAGCTGTTCTTAGCCACTGCTGCTATTTTTATTTTTGAGTTGTTCTCCGTGGAATATTTTTTATTTTGTCCTCTCGTGCTCTGAATTTTCGAAACATTTTCAGATAAATCGAGGTCTTTCCCTTTCCTGTGTTTTCCCCACTCTTATTAACTTTTACTGGACTGTGCCTTCGAAAATCTAGTTGAAAGTCTTTTTTTCCTTGAACTCCAAGGAGTCTTTAGAGAAACATCTGCCAGAAGCACTGACCTACAAAATCTATTAGGCTCTTCCCACTAGTGTGAAGCTCATTTATGTAATGCTGCTGGATGGGACGGCTCTGTTCTGGAGATGAAATACAAAATTCAGTTTTTCTTTCATGAGCATAGGTGCAAAGTGGCTGATACTGAGATGATGTTAAAGTGCTAAAGGTTGGATGTTAATTGTGATCATATGTAACTTACCAGCTGTAATGTGGCAGAGAAGGGTGTCAAAACCAGGGGAATTAATTGTCCAAAGAGAAATATTTCTTCCTTCCATTTCTGAGCAAAGCAGTAATTTAACGTAAAATTAATCAGGTTGAATAATCTTATTATAAACACAGAAAAATAAACAGGTGATGGGGAGCACATCATTAGATGTCTTTATAGATTTTCGTAAATTATTTGTGTTTAATGGTTACAGATAAAACTGGCAACTTATTCACACTGCATATTTTTTATAAATATTCTGATAATGGGAAGTACCAGATAAAGTACCAGAAGTTTATCCCTTTGCCCTCTGAAAGATCTTCCAGGGGTGGAGATGCAAAGGGATCTGCTCCATCAGAACATAAAAGTAGAAGCAGCAGGGGAAATAAAATGTCGTGTGCGTGGAGTGGATCACAGGAAAAGGGGAACCAGCCCATGAATTTGAACTTGCAAAGTTCTGAAATTTTCCTCTTTGATTTTGGGGATTTTGGCCATGGTGACATTTCACTAAACTTTATCCCCATTGGATGAATGAAGTTAAAGCACGGCAGAGCCCATAATCTTCACTACACAAGGAGTAGGATATGGAGTGTCAGTGTTACATCCAGCAGCTTGGGGCTGTGTGAGCAAGGAGCTGCTCAGAGCTGGAATAATTTGGAATGCAGCCTTTGGTGCAAATCTGGACCAAGTCTGACCTTTGCCTCAAGGCTGATGGAAGGATGCCTTAATCCTACTGTCCCCAGCACGTACTTTTAATGCTGTGTGTGCCCCCATTTGATTTTGGAGGAAAGTTTTCTAATTCCCTTTGACTTCTTGGACAGTCATCATCTTTATCTTTTTGAAGAGACATTGGAAAGCTGTGAATCCCTTCAGTGCCATCTCCCAGGGAGCCTTGGCATTTCTGGAGTGGGCTGGGGGATGTGTCCCAGACACATTAATAAAGCTCTCCATCATGAAGTATCAGGAGGAGCCAACAGAATATTGATGCCTGCTTGTTCCCTGACCTTCCATAATTGCCTCTGATTATTCTATTACAGCAGAACATTTTTAAGTAATTGTGGAGATCAGATACAAGTGGGAAGCTACAAAAGCTGTCCTGAAACTTGGCAAAATCATGGCCAGGCATCCAAATTGTGAGTCAGTCTGCCCTGATCTTCCTTCTCAAGCAGGATGTTACTCAGGCTGAATAATGATTTGTCCCTCCAATGAAGTTACATGGTGAAAAGTGGCAAAACCTGACTTGGTTCTTTGATATTTTTGCTACCAATGCAGATTCCAGAGTCAGGAGTTTTGACTGTCTACAGTGTTTGGGATTTGGCCACTTTTACAAAAATTGTCCTTGGTGAGCTCTGTGGTTTGAGCACTGATCACTGGTCAGCAGATTGCAGAGCTGGCAGAGATGAGGAGAAATAACTTGTTTCTTAGTGGGCAGGGTCAGCTGGATCATTCTCAGTGGATACATGTCTAATCCACTTTGAAAACATCTCTGGTGGAGATTGCCCACCTTCCAGGCATTCTGTTCCAGTGCTTCATTTACTGTGGTTTTCTCATGACTAAATCTTTCTTGCTCTAGTTCAGACCCAATTCTTATCCAAGTACCTTGTGACTGGTCTCCTCCTCTGCAACAATATCTTAAAGATCTTACAAACTTTTTTTTCTTATTTTCCTTCATTTTTACTAGACAAACCAAATTCTTCTGCTTGTTCTGTGTAGCCATTCTTTCTGGAAACTTCCTTCTTGTCTTTATCTTCTGAAGTCTGTGGAGTAGCCATCACCTTACTTAAAATTTCCTTCCTCAAATTGGACCCAGGTTCAGTTGAGGTCTCACTGGTGTAGCCTCGTAGAGAAGAATTATATCCTTGATGTGCAATGGGTTGTTCATCTCACTTCTCTGTCTGAATTTTTGTCAACTGTATAAAAAGTGATGCAGCTTCAGCTTGGGGTTTCCTCTAAACTCCCAGTGCTCTTCTAGAAAATTGCAGTTGTTCCCTGAACTGTGTCTGTACAGCTGATTCTCCACTTAGGTGGGAATAACCTTTCAGTTTTGCAAATAATTCTTTATCCAGGTGATTTCTCCATGTTGTTAAAATAATTCCAGTTCTTTCTTCAGTGTACTTGGAGCCTTCTTGTTTAATACAGCTTAAGGCATAACAATTAAGCTCCCTATTATGGAAATAACAAATGCCAGAACGACCCTCAGTTAAAATCCTTTCTCCTGACAGGACCCACTGGTGGCAAGCCCAGGGCTGGCTCTTGAGCACTTTTCCTCCTGGTTAAATTGTTTCCCTGTGATGTCCTGCTGGGCAGTGTCAGCAGCTGTCCTGCCATCAAGATCTGTAAAGTCTCATGTCCTTCACTATTCACCAACCTGTAATTCTGCCATGGAAAGAAATGACATTACTCTGATGGGATTTAGTCTCAAGGAAGCTCTGGCTGGCATTTTCCTGGTTTCTTTTCCATGTAACCTGTTTGATTATTTGGCCTGGTATTTTGATAGGAACAGAGGACACAGGCTGCTGGTTACATCTGACTGTTCCTATTTATTTTCTATTCAAGGTTGTATTTTTCCACTCTTTCCCAATTTCTTTCTCCAACCTAGCGTTGTCAAAGATGTTTTGCCAACCTGCTCTAGTGGAAGGTGTCTCTGCCCATGGTGGGGGGCTGGACCATTATGGTCTTTAAGGTCCCTTCCAAACCCCTTTGTTTCTGTGAAGCTCCCTCTAACATTTGTAAGCTAAGTTTAAAAATTTCATTGATTTACCAAAACTAAGATGGGTGCTTTTTATACCAGACCAAGTTTGTTGATGTGAAATGCATCCTGGAGCTCCAGACAGGCCTTGGTTTGGTGCCACCTCATTACTCCACAGGATTTACTGCTTCACAGAACAGTGACTGCAGAGCAACATTAAAGATACCGTATTTCACTGCTCCATTAAGAATTTAAAACATATATATTAAGATAAGGTTGTGCTTTTCCTTTATGTTTATGAGGAAATCAAGGCAAAAGCTGGGGCAGATAACGAGGCAAAATTTTTGGCCAAGTTGTCAGTGACTTCAAAATGACCTTTGCAATTTTTGTTATCTTTTTCTCCAGCATTTTGCCAGCGCTTGGGAAGTGAAGTCACGTCAGCATATTGCTCACAGATGGTGACATTGTTAGATGTGGTATATGGCAAGCAAAGGCTCAGGTACTGTTCAGAGTTAGATTTAAATGCGTTGTAAACACTACCCTGACCTTGGCACAGGTGGAGAAATTCACCTGCACAACAAATTGCAGGAGACAAAAGGAATCCGGAAGGAGAAACTGTTTAAATACCAGAGGAAATGTGTTTAATGGTCCTAATGAAGAAGTACTGTGCAGTAGTGTGAGTGTTCAGGAGATTGTTTGAGTTTGTCTAATCCAGGCCATCTTGCCTACTCTCTTTTGGCCTGTAGCCTTGGGAATTCAAGAATATCCATTGAAGAGCAGATTGGCCCACCAGCCAAACATCTCCCACTTCATCACTGCATGAAAATCTGCTGACTTGCACCAAGAGCTGCAGCTGCATCCATGGGAGGTCTGAACAGTGAAGGGGCTGGAATTCAAAGCCAACACCAGGCCCATGGCTGAAAATTCTGAATAATCTGTGATTAGGCTGTAAAGGACAAGAACAGGGAGCAGTGACTCCTGGGGTTAGGTTAGATCAGGCGGATGGCAGATCTGCCTAGAAATGGTATCTAGAAGGAAGTGTCTCCCCCTGGCCACCCCAGGAAAGAACCCAACAAGCTGAACTCTTCATCCTTTGCCACATTCCAAGCCCCAGCTGGATAGGTCATCGTCACATTCCTTTCTGGAATTCATGAGGATTATTCTTTAAGCTCATAATCATCAGAATGTGTCTTCTTAGTGTGACTCACTAATATTTTAAGGTTTCTCTCCCCCCTCCCCTAGTTCTCTGTAAGTGAAGTGCTGCATTCTTGGTGGCCTAACTTTGGTTTAAGCTTCAAAATCCTTTCACAACTCCAAGGAGGGACACTGACTCCTCTGTGCCCCGGTCTCATTTTGCATGGTGTGGATAAGCTGCCTCAAATAAGCTGCCTGCTGACTTATGTCTCCTCTAGAACCATCTATTTTTTTTCATTGAGTCCCAAAGCTTGAGTTTTGCATGTTAGTGACAAACCCTTTGTGGCTTTGGTGTCTTGGGAGATGGAGAAGCAGCTGATGAAAAGCAGAGCCTTGCTGTCTGCCACATCGTTTAGAGAGAGGATCTGATTCTGGCAGAGCTGTCTGTGGGCTGGATATTCAGCTGTTAGTCAGGTTCTAGAGCTGGATTCCTGACTTGGGAAAACCACTGAAAGGAATGGGAATGTTCCCTGGTGACAGGGCTGCAGGAGTAGCCCTTGGTCTATTTTTTCCCCTCTGCTGCATTTTGTCTTGTTTGAATCTGCTTGCAAATTGACTGCACTTACCAGTGCATAAAGTGAGTTAATTTTGATCTTGGCCTGTAGTTATTTGCAGGTACTCATCCATCAGCCTGGGTTTGTTTCTTTTGCCCTGCTCAATGGCCATTTCTGCAGATCTGACTTGCAGACTAGGAAGACTCAAGCTGGGAGAGCAGATCACTTGGGAGTGCTCAGGTTTTGTCTGCTGCTTCATGGTGTGTGTTATTTGAGTTCTTTGTAGAAAAGCAAACAGCTGACTAATAACTTTAAATGTTATATACTGTTTCAAAGCCATTGCAGCACTGTTAATTTAGTGATCACAGGAAGACAGGACTGTTGTGTGAAATTAGAGAGCATTGTATCTTTGTTATTTTCTTTTATCTGAGAAAGCAGGAAAGCCTATTCCATTAGTTTTTTTCTAGAGCGGCAATATGTTCTTATCTTAAACATGCCATGTAACATAAATAATTAACCACAAGGATTAAAAATAGAAATAAATATAGGTTAGTAATCTTGTGTCTAGATGAATCCTCTCTCCATTAAAAAAAAAAATACAGTGTTACACCAGTGTATACCTTCTGTGAGTGAGATCAAAATTGGATCACTGAATATTTAGGTGCTCTGTCTGTGTTTGACAATTCTCATGTCTCGGTGCTTTTCAGAAGTCTGCTGGAGCCTATTTATAGCACAGATTTTGAGCATCTGACACATAAGCTCCTGTGGACAGTCGGGTTAGTTTTTAGATTCAGAAAACACAGAGTTTGCTCAAGTTGAAAGTGCTTTTTTTTTAATATTGCCTTGTTAAGCTGTCACCTTCTCCTCCAGGCTGGGAAATGTGGCCATTTGTGAGCTTGGGATCAGTCTGAAGTAGCTGCTTATGAATAACTCCGTTACAGCATGGGAATTTATTTCAGGTTCACACTGATGTAACTGGGATCAGAGCCTTGGGATACACAAACACTTCAGAAACAGAGATCGCTTTTAGAGTGCTTTGTGGTAACTTGGAATTTAAATTTGCTTTGAACAAAAATATCGTCTGCTGTCTGTGCAGGGCAAGGAGGAATGGTTTTAAACCAAGACAAGAAAGATTGGAGTTAGATTTTAGGTAGAAATTCTTTACTCAGAGAGTGCTGAGGCCCTGGCACAGGTTGCCCAGAGAAGCTGTGGCTGCCCCTGGAAGTGTCCAAGGCCAGGTTGGACAGGGCTTGGAGCAACCTGGGACAACAGAAGGTGTCCCTGCCCATGGCAGGGGGATTGGCGCAAGATAATCTTTAAATTCCTTTCCAACCCAAACCATTTAGTGATTCTGTGAATTCTTGAAGTCTTGAGGACTTCCAGATGAATCCCCTGGGGTGGCTAGTAAGAGAAATGAAATGTATTCTGCTTCTTCCAGGTCTGTGGAATCATCTGTTAATGATTTTACTCCTCATTAATCTGACACACATTAAAGAAAACACAAAAAATATCTAAATAAAAGCAAGCTCTACATTTTTCTCCTCTATAGGATTTCCCTACTTGTCTATTCAGATCTAATTCATGCACGTCTAATGCATCCAAATTTCCAATTGTGTCTGCTTGGAAAGCATGTGGGAAGAGAAGTTTTGAGAACTCCTGAAATGAGCCTCGTAGCTATCACTGAACCTCTGAGGTCTTTCTGAATTTTCCTGAGGGCAGCTCTACCTTGGAACCACTTCTCAAGTAATTATCTTCTCTGGTAGTTTGGCTCCAGAGGTCTCCTTCACATCTGAGCTTTGTGATCTGCCGAGATGAAACAGGAATATAAAAGTTTAAAATGCCTTTGGTGTAAGCTCTGCTCAACCTTTACTACTTTTGGTGCTGCTCACCTGCAGCAGTGAAAAAGAATCCAACAGGACTGGAATTTTCCTAGGAAGCTGTGAAGAACCTCCAGAGCTGCTGGGTTCTGCTACCACCAGTGCCATTCTTAGACTGCAGTGGTGTTTGATGCAGGGAGCTCTTACCTGGTCAGGATTCATTGACTGGGTTTGTCTGGCAGCTGGATCAGCTGGGTCTGTATAACTGTTCCTAAAGCTTGATAGATGTTTTTAAGGCCGAAGGGACAATTAATGTTAATCTAACCTCCTTTATTTTTTGTATTACCTTATATAAAAATACCTATTATTATATAGTCTAACATTTGCTATAGAAACCAAGACATGCATTGTAATATAATTTTAATGTAAATGTATTAAAACCGCAGTACAGCAGTCAATTTTTCTTGAAGCTATGAGAAATCCCTGGAGAATCTCTGGGTGTAGTTGGACTCAGTCTCTGGATCTTAGCAAGGAAACATGAAATTTTATTGGACACCATGCCTGGCTCCCAGCCTCCCATGCTTGGACAGAAATTGGTCAGTTCCTGCTCTGGGGAAGGTCATTGCAAGCTCAAAGTGAATATTTACAGATAGTAATCAATGGGAAAGGGAGGGCAATTGCTTTTAGTTATGTGATTAAATGCAAACTATGTTCCACAGTGTCCAGGCTTGTTCCAGCACCTCATCCTTGGTGTGTCCCTGAAGTCAAGCAGAGCTTGCCCCATAACTCACCTTGTTTTAGCACTTTTGACCACAGTTATGTGATTTAGTCCACAGACTCTATCTCTGAATGAAATTTTGATTTCATATTCTAAATATAAAAAGGTACCAGCCTTTATAAGAAATTCTGGTTATCTTTGCACTGTAATTCATGAATGGCAGTGGCAATTGTTGTAGATCTTTCCCTTGGTTTTACCCAGTGAGAACCCACAGATTTTAATGGAATTCTTGGAGATTCCTCTTGGTGCAATTGAGAGAACCTGGCCCATGTGTTGCCTGTTTTTTCCTAAACACATCTTGTGTTTCAGTCAATGCATCTCATCTCAGAGCACAAAATCATTAAACCAGAAACTTAAAATCCTAGAAGACAATGAAGGTTGGCTAATTTTCATTTTTAATTTCATTGACCTTGAGGAATACCAGTTTTTCTGTTATCCTTGTTTACTTCAGCTTTTCTTGCCCTTAATCCTCTCCAATGTTTGTAGGAGAGATGCTTGTGGATACTCAGGAGGTGTGGGCCTTCAGCTAAAGTTGGAATGGTGATGGAAGTCTGGCCATGGGAATGGAAAATCTCTGTCCATTGGGGTTTATACTAAAGTCTGATCACAGTGAATTAAAAAAAAACCAATAAAACCACACCAAAGATGAGAAGTTTTGAAGTTTTTCTTTGGCTGTTCTGCCTTTGATCAGTCTAAATCCAGCCTTGTCAGAGTATTTCATCATACATTTCTGCCTGTTTTACATACTGCATTGCACATCCATCCAGGATAAGAATAATGCAAGGATAACTGCAAGGATCCAGCTGTTTGTTTGTAGTAGAAATTATTCTTTGATATTGAATTAATTAGTTCTTAATGCGGATCAGACTGATTTATATAAACACTTGGAAAGAAAGGGCAGAGGGATGACAAAAAAACAGAAACTGGTTATGAAAGGATTGAAAAACCAAGACAAAAATGCTTTATAATTTTGCAGCACAGCAAGCTTTTTTTCTCCAGCAAATCTGAATTGTTTAGAAGTGTTATAAAGAGAACTGCATTTACTTCATGCTGTCTGATTAGAAGTTTCGGCCTTTTATATATTTCAGCTTGGTATGTTTGCCAAGCACTCTTATTACTTCAATCAATTTAAATTTGCAAGACTGATGATCCTGACAGAATCCATTGGCACATCATATGATCCTGGAAGCTAAAAATACCATTCTCTATGGGGCTTGCTTATTTCATGCTTCAAAGCCTAAGAAATGTTCGTTTTAGGAGAGAGGGAAAAAAAAAAAAAAAGAAAAAAAGAAGTTTGCACTTGGTACGATACCAGTAACTTCTTGAAGGAAAAATATCTGAAAAATATCTGGTGGTTTTCATGGAATCTTGGGGATGTTTTGTATAGGAGCAGCTCTCATGTCTATTTTCCTTAGTCCGTGCTGCCAAGCCTCACATCTTCATTAACTAAATAACATTGCCCTGCCCCATATGTGGTGGTTAAGAGAGAGCTACAAGAATTGCACTGAGTCTACCCTCAACTGTGGCTTTCCATTTTAGAGAGGGTGTTCAGAGTCTCTGTGGGGCCAACCAGGTGTTTGCTTTGGCCTGTTTTGGGGTGATCTGACTCCACCATTCACTGTGCGTGTGTGCCAGCCAGTACTAGTGGGATGCTTGAATCCTGTCTGTTCAAATCTCTGCAAATTGCCTGTAAATCTCTGAATTGCCTTCCTGTGCATGATACAAAGTGCTGCTGAGAGCTTTCAAACCTCTCCAGTGTCTCTCAGCACTCACTCAGAGCTGAGGAACCTGGAGGAACTCAGTGCTCTGTGAGCTTGTTCTGCTTTGCTGCATTGGCATTAACCTTTGCAGTAGCTACAAGCTGCAATTACATCTCCTGAGAACTTCTGAAGTTGTCCCTCAGCTGGAGGTGAAAGTAACCCCTATGGCTGTATTAAAAGGGTGAAAAGGTCAACGCCCTTGTCCTTCAAGTTGCTCTCTGGGAGGTTTGTTTGGGGAATTTTTGGTGTTTTCTGTCCAAGCAGGCTGTCCTTGGGAATGGCAGAAACTCCATCTTTGGCTTTCAGG
The DNA here is from genome assembly GCF_965231275.1 of Zosterops lateralis. Lineage (NCBI taxonomy): Eukaryota > Metazoa > Chordata > Aves > Passeriformes > Zosteropidae > Zosterops > Zosterops lateralis. The sequence goes on along the minus strand of NC_139761.1, from coordinate 4,494,200 downwards.
ATTCAGCTGGATAAAGCCGTGGCTGAACTGAGCTGATGCTGGCCTTGGTACCACTTTGAGTAAGAGTTTGGTGGGAAGGGAGGAAATGTCTCCAACATTTCTATGCCTGCATTGCAGAACAGCTGCTTTTTATCTGTGCCTGATTAATGAGCAGTGTTTAATTAATGCCTGGCACTCTGTGGGGTTCCAGCAATGTCTCTGCTGTTGAGAGACCGTGTTATTGTGTTGGGATGGTTTTTTCTTTTTTAATTTTCACCTGCTTCTCTCCACACAGGAAGTTGGGCAGAAGCGCAGGAGAGATGTTACTTTATCCAGAATATATTCTGGGAATTTAGCTTTGGACCTGATTTTTTGTGAGCCTGCAGAACAGCAGGATCTGAAACACATTTTTCCTCTGTCCTTCAAATTCAGAGAGCTGAGCTTAAGTTGATTCTTCATGCTTGGAATATTTCCTTTACTTGTGTTATTCCTTATTCCACAAATCTTTGTGGCCTGTCCTGAGATGAGAAGTTTGAGCTATGATGAGCTGTCATCTTTCAGCTTCACAGATCAGACCTCTCAGAGCTGTGTAATGTGGGAAAATTTGGGCTCTCATAACAAACCATAACAAAGTTCCTGTAGCTTTTGATGGTCATTTTCATTTTTTCATTCCAGGCTGTTTTGTGACACTCGAGTGTTAACTTACTTCTGATAGAGCTGGCAGAACTGAAAGCTGGTGTGATAAAGCTGAGAAAGCTGGAGGTAAAGCCTTGATTCAAATATCTGGAAGGGTACTTAGAGAATTGCCTTGTATAGTGAAGCATTTGACTCAGCATTGTCCTGGCAGGGACTTAAATTATTTGCAAGTTGTAAGAGTTCTCTAATGGGATGAACAAACACTCGAAGGAATAACTAAACAAAATTTTGCAGTTAGGGCAACAGCAGGTTCTCAGTCCTGGTCTCTTTGCTTTCAGAAGATTTTCTGTGCAAACAGCATCTCAGGGTTGCTTTAAAATCTGTGGATCATTTGCTTTTTGTATGTAAATGTGTTCTCATCCTCCAAACAGCATGAGAATGAAAAAATAATTTTTTTTTAGATGGCCCGGGGAAAATCTTCCTTGAAAAGTCTAATAAGGATCAAATTAGTGCAAATAAGATTTGATTAGCTCCAGAAAAGGCAGTTTCATAGGACTAATCCTTGGTTTGTTTGTTTGGTTGGTTGGTTTTTTCTTCCTCCTCTCCCTTGAACTACTTAGTCATCAGGCAAGGATAGGATTCCTTTCATCTTCTGGAGGCAGGAGACAAACAAACTGATGTACTGAGCATTACACTGTCACCCTTCCTTCCATATCCATCTCTTTGGTGTGGAACAAAAGTTAAAACCTCACAAGATTCGTTAGGTCTGGCCCTTACTGATGAAGAATCCCTCTAACAGTAGGTGCAAGCAGTGCCAATTAAATCAAATGTCCAACCTCCAGTGGAGCTTATTGACTCTCTATCTAAATATAAACACTTGTCAAATCTGTACTTTGGTGTGGGCGCCGATACTTTGGAGCTAAATATAAACCTGAGCTTGCTCAAGAGTCCACTGCTCCCACTGGAAACGTGCAAGCTGGGATGAGGAGAAGGATCCTGTTTGATCTCCAGGGGTGGAAAAGGAATGTGCTGTGTGTGGGTGGATAATTCAAGGCTGACATTCCTAAGCTGTCCAGTTCCAAGGAGTCTGGGATAACCTAGAAAGGGTTTTAGGTCAGCTGAATAAGGAACGAGGAGTGCTGGAGTTAGAGGCGTGTGTGGTGGTGTGTTATTTTTTTGTTTGTTGTTTCTGAAGTGTGTTTGGTACCTTTGATAGTGATCTGTCCCTTGAAATTCTGTGTAGGGTGAAATGGGACAAAGACAAGTGGATGGGTTTTTAACTCTTTTTGCTCAGCTTTTTTGTGCAGAGCTTTGGCTTAGTTTATCAGTAAAGGGAGCTTTTCCTGTCTCTCTGGAGTCTGTTATTACGTTTGCAAGGAGTCTTTGATGGTGAAAGGAAGTATTGAGTGAAAGTAAACCATTCCTAATCCCGGCAGCAGAGCCTGCTCCTTCCTTGATAACCCAGACACAGCAACTGGCTGAGAAAACCTGATAGAAATTCATGGGCTCAAATAACATCCTGGCAAATTGAAGCAGACCAAGTTCATCTTACTTTGTCCCCTTAAAGATCAGCTTGGTGAGACTTGCCCTTCAGGGATAAGTTCCTCTAATCATAAATAAAACATGCTCTTCTCAAGGAAGGCAAGGGAAGGAAACAGAACTGAAAGATTCAGCAGTAAATTAAGACTATTGCTTTGCTTTACTGTGGTGATTTTCTTAATAGTGTGGCTGTCAATTCTGGTTGATGCAGGCAAAGGTTCTGTTTTGATCTTTCCTCAGTCCCTTGAATTTTGCTTTATACCAGTGTGAAATGATTCAGGGTGTATTAAGTAGATTTATTTCAGCTCCCAGTATTTAATTATGCTTTTGAAAGAAAGAAAAATTCAAATTTGGGATCAGATTGTCTCCTAGTTATAGTAAGTTCTCTTCCATCTATTACTGCAGGCGCTGAATTTCTGGCTCTCAAACATCTTTATTATAGAGCAGAAAAATGTGTGAGGCAGGAATCAATGCCTTACATAATCAATCCAGCTTCTGCAGTGAACTTCTTCTGCCTTGGCTGGAATGCTAACAGAGTGTTTGTTTATCAAAGACGAGGTTTTTCTGTCTTTAGGAAGATTCTTTAACTGCTGGAGCAGATAATCTCCTGTAGCCTGTAGAACAGATACTGAGGTCAGCACAAAGCGCTGTGATTTGCCCAGCTAGGCTGGTTAAAAAACAGGCACATTTTCTAGAAAAAAAGCACATTTGGAGAAGCTGTTCTTGTCTTATGATTAAATGAGGTAAAATGTGGTATAAAAGCATTGCTTTGCTTGACCTTTTAGTGGGAACTTTGTGGTTCTCTTCAGAAGGAGACGACTTGGATGGGCAGTAACATACGTTGATCCAAGAGGATTTCTTCCATCGAGTGTGATTTGGCGTTGAACATTTGAAAAATGGGAAGAAGATCCAAGCAGCAGTGAACAATGGTGACAAACATGCCCTCATGTCCTGGCATTTATTTCAGGGACCACTTTCTGACTGCTTTCCTCAGACCTGCTGTGCTGTTCTGTTGGATGGCAATAGCACAAGTTGAAAACAATTTCCCCTTACTCCATTCCATAGACTTTGGCAGGTTTTTCCTATCAATGGCAGCAGAGAATTGCTCCCAGGATCTCAGTCCTCAGGCTGTGTGGGCATTCCAGTTGATGGGAGCTTCCCAGTCTCTGCACCCCATTCTTTGGGCCTCACATTTCCCAGGAAACACAGAGCAGCACCAAGCCTTTTGTGGGACTGTGTGTCTAAATCAGCAATGCCTGGTGAATTGGATTGCTTGATGGAATGAGCACTGCTATAATCTTAAGTAATCACCAGTATGCTGGTGTCTCAGGGGAGGAAGGAAAAAAGAACCCATGAAATCATTTTTATTGAAACAGTAACGAAGTAGATTGCCTGGTGTGTACACCCCTGGATTTGTCACATTGGGTTGGAGCTGAAGCCATTATTCTGAGCTGAACTGTTTCATTTTAGGGAACAGCAAAATTATATCCATGTTTGATTACTTGGAGCTGTAGTAATGGGGCAAGTGAGAGCACAATCTTCCTTTTACTCTTAAGAAGGATATTTTTTCTCATTCTTTATTTCTCTGTCTTGTTGACACAACACCACAGCACAATATTCCAGGGTCTTCATGGAATATTTAGTCATTTTGATCCTGAAGCATGGCTAATTCTGCAGAGAATACCAGTGTTTCCCAGGGATGCATTCAGCAAGCTTTGCCCTGCTCCTGCTGCTCTAAGTGTGATTTGTAGCTTCCTGCCTTTAATTGATAATAAACCAGATGCATATCTCATTTTGCTTGGGATCCTTTTTGTTGTATGATGAAGAGCCCAGTGCTGCTGCCTGTGAAGAGTGAGATGTGCTGGTTTTAATTGACTGAAGGGCTCTGGCGCACTCCAGAATGTCCAAGGTGACTTCCCATCCTCAGGAGTCATTCATGTGTCCTGCAGACCTGATGCTCTTCTGGACCAGCTCAGTCTCTGATAAAGTTTCCTGCAGTGGCTACTCAAGTCCAGGTCTGCTCTTGGGGTTTTTTTAGAGCAAATCAGAGCATCTCAACTTGAGGCAAACTTTCTAGCCCTTCCCAACATCTGCATTGAGGAGGACGAGCACAGGAGCCAGCACCTTGCATAATTCAAGAAAGAAGTGTCAGAGACTCCAGATGTGTCTGCCTTCCAGGCAGGAGAAGCAGCTAAAGGTGCAGACTGATGAATGCTCTTGCACCCCAGCTTGGCACCTGTTGAGTCACATTTGCCCTCTTTGATCAGGGCAGTGCAGTGTCCAACTCTGCAGAGTAAAATCAGAGAATCATCACAGAATGTTTTGGTCTGAAAGAGACCTTAAAGCCCCTCTCATTCCACCTCCTGTCATGGGCAGGGACACCTTCCACTATCCCAGATTGCTCCAAGCCCCATCCAACCTGGCTTTGGACACTTCCAGGGATGGGGCAGCCACTTCCAGGGATGAATGAAATGGAGCTTAATGATTCTCTTTGCAAGTTCCCTGCCAGCAAACCAGTGCATCCTTCACCTCTGACTGTTTTGGATACTGTGGAATAGTTTTTCCCAAATAACAGAGTTCTGCCTTGTGGAAGGGGTTTGGCATCTGTTCATGCTTCTTATTTATCCAAAAACTTGGAGTCAGCCCAAGGGGATATATAAATGGTTGTGCTCTTTATAGGCTTCTTCTTCCTACACCACCTCAATGCTTCAGAGTTCTTCAGCTGATCCTGAGAATGAAGTACTTCAGTTTCAGGTTTTGGCTGTATGGTTGTGTTTGGAAAACTCAGCTCATCGATTGACACAGGATTCCAGCTCCTGTTGTTGTTTGGATTGGCAATCTTAACTCAAAGTTCCTCTGTTTGCTTTGTGCCTGATCCCATAGGGAATGTGAGGGTACAGTGAATTTTGCTGGGAAGCTCAGGAACATGTTTCAGATGAGCTGCTTACAGTGGTCACACTCTGCTTTTCGGTGGCAAAAATGTTATAATTTGACCTCTTCTTTCAGCCTTAATTTACAGATGTGCAATCTGAATTTACTTGGATGTGTTTCCCTTTATTTTTTTTTTTTTTTTGCCTGCATGTCTGTATAGGACACACGGCCTAAGCCAAGTTCAAATTATTACCTTTCTTTTTCTTTGTATTTTTATTGGTACTGTTTCCTTACTCAGTGCAAGAGCAATCAGAAGCTGGCTCCACTTGCTTGTGATCCATCACTTTTTGAAGGCATTGGTTTGCTGCTGGAAGGTGTCCATGTTGTTGACTGAGTGCTACAACTTTCCCTCCTTTTCCAACCTCTATCAGACTTGCATTTTTATCCAAATGTCCTGGGCAGCAGGCAGTGCAGTGTGAAGGGCAGCCAGCTGAGGCAGGGCAGATCTCTGATGGGAGCAGTGGATTTATCACATAAAACACAGCTGGGAATTCTCCAGCTGACAGATGCCAGGAGATGGCAGTTTAGAGGAGGGATGGCATTCCTGTGGGAGTGCTCCATCTGAACTGACAAATGAAGAACATCTTTCAGGTCAGAGAAGAAATTCTGACCAAAGGGAATAACCAGTACCGTGGTGTTTGGGGCTGTGCTGCTGGAGCTCAAGACTTGTCATTTTTAGGAATTTAGGATATCGGGGGGGTGGAATCCACTGTGAGAGCAGGTAATGCTGAAATGGGGATCTCTGGAGTTGAGGAGATTCATCTTTGGAAACATTAAAAACTCAGCTGGGTGAGATCCTGGGCAACCTGACCTACCTGTGATGTGGAGCCCTGGCCTCCAAGCACATGGAGATTCTCTCCAGCATCAGTTACTCTGTGATTGCCACACAGTCATCACCTGGACAGCTTGGAGGGCCCAGAGGGGAAGGCAGGAGCCTCATTGTAAAATTGTGATGCTCTGAGACATTCTGTGAGTTAAAAGGAATAAATTGGATGCTCACACTGGGCCTGAAATTGCAAGAAGTCTTTCCAAGAACTGTTTTGTTGTGGGAAAGCACAGTGACCTGGAGGAGATGGAGTGTCCCTCCCAGCTTGGCAGCCTTTGGCAAGGCTTGTCTTCTTCAGCAAATGCTGCAGTCTGTTTCTGGTTCAGCAGGTGAGAATCACATCCCAGCTGCTGCAGAGTAAAATTTAAACAGTTTGGGGCAGTCACTTGGTATCAATTTCTGTGTCCTGTCAAGGTCACTCTAATGCCTTTTGCCAAGAGGAGATTGAAGATGCCCTTTGTGGCTGAGCCGCGTGTGGGATGTGTCTTACACCAAGAGAGAGTAGAGTAAACTGACACCAAGCACATTTCTGTGCATGTTTTGGTTATTTCGTGTTATGTGGGAGCAGAATATACAGACAGCAGTAATTACCATACTGCTGGCACACATCAGCAGTGTTCCCTAAAATCCATGGAGCCAGTTCACTTGCTTAGAGGACTCTACATTTCAGAGCCATAAAGGCTCAGAAGGGATGTCTGAGTGCTCCTGTCTGAGCGCTCCTGCCTTAGTGGCATGAGGTGGAAGTGGCCAGTGTTGGAAAAGATGGGACAGGAAGGACTTATGGATATGATTGTCTGGTAAGAAATACTAGAGATTTAAACCTGTGAGTGAAATAGAAGTGAAGGCCAGCTTTGAGATGTGATCATGGCAGGCAGGAAGATGGTGATTAGTTGGAGTCAGGTTGAAGGACAGAAAACAAAAGGATTCAGGAATGTAGCCCCTCTCCACCCTGCCAAGGCATCAGGGAGAAAGCAGATAGGAAAAGTAGTCTTTAGAGTTTAGAATATAAGATGATATGGTAATATAGTAGTTCTCATAGGCTGCATGCAAAGTTTGTAGGTTTTGTATCTTGTGTCGGTTGGTCACTGTAAATTAGAATATTCAACACAAAAAGAGATAGAATGTATTCTAACAAGGTCCTCACTCTCTTACCTTGCTTCTACCTCTTAGCTCTTGCTCTTCTACCTCTCCCTTACCGCTCCCTCTCTCTTGCTCTTGCTTTTACCTCTCTTCTCTCTCTCTCTCTCTCTCTTACTGCTCAGACCCCTGCACTCTTGCTCTTCTCTCTCCCTTACCCCTGTTGGCTTTTTTCCCTCCCTTACCTCATACCCTCTCTCTCCCCCTTTCTATTCTGGGGCTTTGCTTCAGTCGAGGCTGGTGGCTGAAAGCAGCCCCTCTTTACCCACAACCCTTACAATAAAACCAGGTGTTTCTAGAATACCCCAGGTCTGCAGAGTTCCTTCTCCCTGTCCTCCACAGATGCTCCTACAGGGCAGTAGGCACAGCCACTCCTTCTTGCATCATCCCTTCTCCAGGTTTGCAGGTGTCCTGGTGAAAGCAGTGTGGCTCCTGCAGTCCTCCAGAAAGGCTGTGTTGGACACCAGGCCATCCATCACAGCTCCTGGCAGCTCCTGAGGCTGCACAGTTGTGAAAATCCATGGACAGGAGAACAAGCTGTTCCACTTCAGGTCTCTGAGGTGGATTTGTGATGTCGGCACAAAAGCCAGCTCTGTCCTGGAAACAATCTGCTGCTTCTCAGCAAAGAGGGTGCCAGAGCTGCCTTCTGCCACAGGGATGTTCAGGACAGCTGTTCTTTGCCTGCCCTGAGCAGTGGTTGATCCAGGTGGCCTTTCTGACCAGGAGGTCCTGTCCCTTTTCCTGCTGGTGGGCCCTGCTTGTATCATTGCTTGAATAGTTTGGGTTTTCTGTCTCAGGATTTTGCTCTATAGTATTTTTGCCTACAGTGTTGTTTGCCTTTACATCATTTCCCCTCCCTGCCACGTTTGGGGTAAAGTCAGGAGAAGCTTTTTCCCTACTTCCCTTACAGCCAGTGCTGGTACTGTGAGGAGCCCAGGGGATGCTGAGAAAAATGAGACAGGATATAAAAAACCTGCTCTTTTATGTAACACATCCCTCTTCCCCATCCTGAGAGGAGATCACTGGTGTGCTTGATCTGAAAGGGAGAGGTTATACATGTTCTGCCCAGTGATGCTTTCTCCTCTCTTCCTTTACTCTGCATTTTCAGCACATTCCCCACAGGGGTGATGCCAACTTGTCTTGTGTCATTCAGCACCATTTTACTGCCTCACATAACATGCAAACCCCACAGATGAATTAATGTCAGCAGGAAGCAAAACCAGCTGATACTTTTGTTTGGAAACTGGTATTGCTTTTAACCACCAAGACTTTGAATTCTGAAATACTGTCCCTCTCCTAAGAGTTGTAGATAAGGCAGCTCTGGGTTTTCAAGGCTCTGCCTCTTTGAGGTAAAGCACTCAGAGGGTGATGTGTTCGTGTAAAAGGGTATCTCATCTCTGGTTTGCTGTGACTGATTTATGGTTGACTTTGCAAGCCAAGTTCTACATGGGTTATAAAGGCATGCAGTGGAAATTCATGGGGGAAAGCAGCCTTTTGGAGCAGGTTAGAAATAAATGTCTTACAAATGGTAATGTCAGTTCCTACCTCAGCTGTAAAATCAGTGCCATAATTTAAAGGTATTAAAATTAAATGGGCTTATAAAGATGCATCTCTGTAGCACAGACCTGGCTTCCAGCTGCAGCAAGCAATGAAGGGTCTTTTTTGTGGAGCTTTTGGCTCTGCTCTAGAGTTGAATTCACTGGGCACACACACTGACTATGAAGAAATATACACATCTCTCAGGCTGATCTCACTTGAAATCTGTGCTGTGTCAGAGAGGTTCCTTTAGAATAAAAATGTGCTCTTTGATTTTTGTGAGTAGTTTGGTGAAAAGGGCACAGACTCACAGGCCAAAGAAGAAATTGTAGTAGTAGCATACCTGACAAATCATTTTGTGGAGATGTGGAGTGGCTCTGTGGCTCAGAGCTGGGCAAGGCAGCTCTCTGAATCATTGTCAAGTTGCTGGAATAAAGTATCTACTTACGTGGGCAAAATAGCTCATTGTAATGCCTGAATAGGCTGTTATTTAAAGGCCCATGAGTCTCATTCTATATAGAGCAACATTTCAAGGGGTAAAAAGACTAAATTTATATTGGTATTTTATTAAAATTTATGCTGGCACAGCAGCACTGGAGCTCCAGTGGAAGCTGAGTTGGCTCTTTCATTCAAAGTCGCAGTTCTGCCTTGCTTTATAACTTAGTGAAAAATTACCTGTGGAGATGAGGTTTCTCATCCTGATCTCAGCCCACCAGGGTGTTTGGTCTTTTAAATGCTTCATAACCACTCTCTGCTGCTGTGGGTGTTTAAATGATGGAGCTAGAGAAGGTGCTTTCCTGGTGAGGCTTTCTCTATATTTAGGGCTTGATGCTTTATTGTCTTGCTTAATTATTTCTTTGCTGTTCCAGGGGCTGGGGACATGGTTCAGGAAAAGCAAGGGAGCTCCTCAGCCTCCATCCCACGTGGGAAGGGGCAGGGAGGCACAAGGACAAGAAAAGGATTTGCCTCCCCTGCACAGCCCAGCCAGCAAGAGACTCCAAGGGCAGCTTGGCCAATTTTGTGCCCCAGCCCACACTCCACCCTCAGTTAATCAGCTCCAGCTTGTAGATGTGGGAAAGGCTGAAGTCATCCCTGTCATCTCTTGGCCCCAAAGCTGTCACTTGGCCTCTTGCCTTTGTGCTGGTGTCCCCTGCAACATACACAGCTCACACCAGAACAGGAGCCCTTTTTACACTCATCCCACACTGCTAAGGAGAAGGAAAAATAATACTGTAACCCTTTAAACCCTCTGTTTACTTCCATACAACCTGGTCTGGATGGCATTGCATCTGTTGTGCATCCTCGTTCCTGTGGCCTCTCTGCTCGGGATGGTGTCTGTTGGATTTACTGCTGGAAGGGCCTCACTGAGGAACTGTTGTTAAAGTATTTTGGACAGACTGAGAGGAAATTTCCGAGGATTTGGGATTTTTTTTTTAAGGGCATGGTGTGTTCTCCTTTGAAATTTATTTCCATTTTTCCTTATTCTCATGTGTTTGGACAAACGGAGCCCTGTGCCCATTCCCTGAGGTGTTTTTGTTATAAATGCAGGGATAATTTGTTTATGGCAGCCTTGGCCCAGGTGATGTCAGAGTTGGCTCAGTGAGGTGTCCTTGGAGACAGGAGCCACCTGTCTTCACTGTTCTTTTGATGTGGAGCCTGGCAAATTCCTGCTGGGGATGGCTGGCTGTGAATCCCCATTGAAATTCTGGCCCAGTGCTACCCTGAAAACACTGCAGCAAGTGTTTATGTTTGGAAGAGATTTGGAAGAAAACCACCACCTGATTTGTGGTTCCAGAGCACAGGGTCTGATAGAGATATCCCTCACAGATGTTAATGCTTCAGGTGGATTTGCTTTCCCATCCCATGATTTTCCCTGTGTGGTTTTGTCCTAATGGATTCCAAAGTCACCTCTGAAGTCCTTGTCCTGTGTAATATTCCTTGCTAGAGAGTTACAACCTGCCTGCCCAAAGGACCTTTTGTAGTTTAATCTGTGTTAATCCTCCTCTGCTTTGCATCTTGGACTCACCTTACTGGCAGCTGTGGCTGATTCCTTCACCTCAGGAATGTGGGATGGGGATGAGCAGTCCTCAAATCTGAAGTGCCTGGGGACTCTCAAGGATGATGTGCTTTCCATCCAAAGGAGTGAAGCAGCTGCTGGTCAGTGGTGGATGGGAAGCAGGACTTTTGTGGGGTGAAAGCAGGACTTGTGCTTCAGTTCTGTCTTTCTTTGAGAGCTGGAATGTAGGTGTCCTCATTTTTTTTTTAAACTTGTGACTTTGTCATCCAGGATATGGCCAAAAAGAGAGACTAAAATGAGCAACTTGTTCTCTTTTTTTTCCCTTCCACCGTTGATGAACATATCAGCAAGGACTGTGACCTGAGACTAGAAAACATCTGGCTTCTTTCACTTGTTCTGCCCTTGCTTCTCAACAGGCAGAGGGAAGGTCTCTTGCAGGGTGCTTTTATGATGCTGATGAGAATCCCCCTGGTAGGGCTGGTGTACTGTGCTCCCAGCACTCCTGATCCCATGTTCTTGCCTGTTCTGCTCCAGCATTGCCCTGCTCTGCAGTGGTTTTTAGGATTTGATTAAGAATGTGTCAAGGTTATGTTTGGATTCTCTGTCTTTTCTCTGTTCATGCAAAGTCTCCCTTTAGCTTCTCCCAGTGCTGTAGGAGCGTCTCCCAGTGCTGTAGGAGCTGTGGTCTCTGTTCCCTTCCCACCTCCATTATTTAGGGCTTGGTACAGCAAAGCTCTTAAGCCCATAGTTTATTTTGAGCCTGCAGATGATTTCACTGAGAGTTTGGGTCTCTGTTCCAATTTTTATTGTGGTTATTTCAATGACAATCAGAGAGCCGAGATAAGACGGGGGAGAACGGCAGACACGAGCTGGAGGTTTTTTAATTGCTCTCATCTCTGCAACAAAGAAACCAGTGGAAAGATCCTGTGAAGTGATGCAAATACAGAGCAGATGCTCCAGCTGGGCTGGACTGTTTCCAGATCTATGTCTTGATGAGAAATGTGCTCCTTGGATCTCACTGGCATCAGGGGGAGAGGGTGGGGGAAGTTTGGGGGGATGCTGGTGGTTCCACAGAGGAACAGTGTCTCTGCTGGTGACAGCCCCCAAAGTGGCACTGCCGCTGAGCAGCTCCTTCTGTCAGAGCCCAGCTGCAGCTGAGATGCTCATGAAGCACCTGGCTTTACCCAAGGCCTGTCTGATTTGATGACTAAGCCATTACAAAGTATGTGGCAGAGAAATGCTGAGGCATTTTCTGCTTTGGAAGGGAATATTGTTGCTTGGTTGATTTGAAAGCCCATTTATGGCATCAAGTCAAAGGCAGTTGCTTCTGCTGCTTCCCAATTAGAAGACTTATTTATTGATGGATGGCTGAGGTGAGGAAGTGAAAAATCTTGATATATTTTTCCTCCTGGAAGAGTTGGCTTGCTACCACAGTGGTATTTCTCTGCTCCTCTGATTAGGTCCTTGTTTATCCTAGGAATGCAATGGCACTGCTAATTATTGTGGCTGTTTCAATGCTGTGGACATACCAAACTGGCCTCTGCTCCTTCAGTGACTCATTTTCCTTCTGGAGCGTTCTGAGGATATGCCATGGAGCAAGTTTTGTCTTTCTGACATTACAGATGAGGAGCTGCACTAAACTTCTCTTCTTCCTTTTCCATGTCTTCTCCTTACAGACACTTCCTATTGGGTTAATTGGGCAAATCTGTGCAGCACAAAATTTTCTGAGCACCCCATGTCAGCCCTGTGGTGGGAATGCTGTGAAGGGAAGCATCAGGCTCATTTTTTTGGCATCATTGTCCAGGAGTATCAAGGGATTCAAGAATTCAGAGTTTTTAAGCCCTGGTGAGTCAGCACTGAGGAGCACGTGAAAGAAAAACAGGACAAATTATTCTCTGTGACTGTTGTGGATAGGGCAAGAGGTATTTTGCCTTAAGCTGATAAAAGGGACTTGGAGTTTTTTATCAGGAGATACTTTCTGAAGACTTGGGTAAGGAAAAACATGTGGAGCAGTGGGACTGAATGAGGAGGAGACTGTGGAGGTACCCAGTGCTGGTAGCTGTTTGAACAGGATGGATCCTGTCTGTGTGAACAGGATGGATCCTGTTTTATGGGAAGGCAGAGAGGGAAGGGAATGTCATGGTGCATGTGGTACCAGCCAGGCCAGGCTCTGCACTGACCATGTTTGATGATGAAGCATTGAGGGGCTCTTGAATGGCAGAGGATGGAATGGGCAGTGTTATCTCCAGGTAAATTTTAGTGGATTTTGTGCTCAGAGAGACCCTGAACTCAACATCTGGGCTTAAAGGATTAGTTCTCGTCTTAAGAAAGTTCTTGTGGGGAAAAAACCTCCCAAAATTAAAAATCCTGAGATGATTTTTGCTGCTTTATCAGCCTGTGGCACTGAAACACTGTGAGTCAGGCTGCAGGAGCTGAGCTTTGTGCTCCCACTTCACCCTGCACAGGCTCTGGGTGCCTTGTGCTGATTTAACTCCCCCAAAAGGCAGAAAACAAACGCAGAAAGAGGGGGCAGTGGGAAGGCACCACAAATACTCTCTTCATTTCTTTCATCTTTTCCAAACTTGCAGTTTTAAACACCGTGAGCTGTGCGGGGAGTTGAGTGACTGGAGGTAAAATCAGGATTGTTGTGGAATAGGAGCAGGTAGTGGGGCATGGAGAGACCTTTCCCAGTAATAGGCACAGTGCAGAATTCACCTCTAACTGTGCAAGTCAAGGGGGTCTCACAAGCACCTTGGAGAAGAATCTCAGCCTTCCAACAACATGAAAGTTGCAAAGTTTTAATGAGGCAGCAGTATGGGGAGTAGGATTTACCTTCCTGCTCCAAGGAGAGCCATTAGGTGAGGGTGGGAGGTGTGATTCATCCTGGAGCTGGTCACCATAAATTCTTTGGAAACAGCAGAGCTGCTGGTCAAGGCAGGAGGGAGGGCTGTGTCTCTTTGCTGCACTCAGCATGGGAAGGTGCCATCATCATCTCAACCTCTCTACAGCCAAGGTTTCATGGCAAAAAAAACCCCCAAAACAACAAAATCCTTGAGTTAAAATCCTAAAGAAGCCCCTAGAGCATCTGGGGGAAGGGGCTGGGGTGGGTTGAGCTCTTTGTTTATGGAAATGTGCCAGTAACTGTTCTGTGCTCACTTTTCCCCTTCCTCTTGTTCAGATAAGATCACCCTGCTCCATCTTTGCTGTACGTCTTTGGCACTCGTGTGCTTGCACCCTGCCAGCCAAAGGATTTCTGTGGCTGACTAACAAGACAAAGCTGCCAGCCTCAGTGTTCAGCAAATGACCTCAGTTCTTAATCTTCTTTCCTGAAAATACCAGGTTGCTGTAGGAAATGTTACAGAGAAAATCCATCTGAGAAACTGCACCATGTTCTCAATAGATCAGATGCATGAAAAATGTAAGAATTTCTCTCCTTACTATATTTTAGCATGATGTCTTGGGAGGCAGTTGATATTGTGTTGGTGCTGATCTGGCTTTTCTTAGTAACTTTTTAATCCCATTGCTCCATTCAAAGCAAATTATACAGATCTTGGGGTTATTTGAATTCGCAAAATACTCAAAATGGAGTAACAGTTAATTATTAGTATTAAGATCCTATAAATTCCATTACAGTACTGACTAATTTCCATGTCAATACTAATTAATTATACTATTTAGTACTGAAATTCAGAGAACTGATGCAAGAGGCCAATGTGGAGTGGGGAATCCTGGAGGGCCAGGCTTTGCTGGCTCTGCTGTTCTGGATTTGCTTATTTCCATGTGAGACAGAGCCAAAGGAGACTCCAGCATGTCCAGCAGTGACTAGAAGTCAAAAGACAAAAAAAATCCTAAACCAACCAACCAACCAACCAACCAAAAACTAAAAACTAAAAACTAAAAATAATAATAATAATAATAATAATAATAATAATAAAAAAAAAAAATTCCACACAATAAACGCTAAACAAACCAAACCAAGGAAGGTTTTCAAGTGGATTTTGGTTTTGGGTCACTTTTTTTTTTTTCAGGTGCACCAGACTTTTTCTTTCTCTTACATTCAAATGAGGCCATATTTACCTATTTCTTAGATTATGCCAAAACTGAAAGAAAAGCAGTTTTCATGCAATTCCACGTTGCATCTGTGACTTGCTGCATGAGATTTCTGAGCAGTTGTTGATGCTGATTAAACCAAATCCCTGATTTCGTTGACAACTAAAAAACAAAGACTCGGCCAAACTTACCTTTGCAATGGGGCTACAGACAAAATTGCAGACATGAATTTTTATCTCATATAAATCTCTGACACCCATCAGATGGTGGGGTGGAGGCATCTTTCAGACAGACATAGACAGACACCCAAACAGGTATCCAGGTGGGTTGGGCAGTAGGGAACAGGGATTTTCATCTTTGAAAAGACTGTGATTAGTTGTGTTGGAGCTGCTGACCAGCTCTGGGCCCTGTGGGGTACTCAAATGCCTGTAGGGCACTGTTCCAAGAGAATGAGTGGGGGTTTTGACTAGTCAAAGCTCACCCTCAGGTAGGAAGATCTTGGGAAATCTTGCAGATCTTGGGAAATCTTGCAAATCTTTGGAAATCTTGCAAATGCACTGCTGCAGCACAGCTTGTACCATATCCAGGTAGTGAGCACTGATGTTACATCAGCTTACAGCCTTAGCTCTGTGTCCACAATGCTTCACTTATCTGCTTCTCCTTCCTGTGATCCTTGCCTAAGAGGGACTTGTGACCGTGATGATAATTATATCTCTCTATATTTGTCTTCGTATTCTGCTCCTTGAAGTGTCTGAAAGCTTCCTCTTTGATGTGATTCTGCTCCCCAGAATACATTATACTTTCCCAAAACAAGTACTGTGCTTGTTATAATTATTGCAGAAGTGCTGAGCATTTTCAAGTGCTTTTCATCATCCCCAAATGTGGAAATAGATGACTTGGCACTTTCTTTTTACTGCCAGCTGCTAAAGAGGCCAGTTCTGGATTAGGAGAACACAGCGAATCCATTGCAGAAGAATGTCTGTGGTGGTTGCACAAGAGTGGATTTGTGTAAGGACTGCTGCTGTGTAGGGTTGGATGTTGGGTTTTATCTTCTGCCTTGTATTAGACTGGGATTTTAATCTTTAACTTGCTTTTCAGTTGTGCTCAGTCTTCAAGGGCAGGGGCTGGCACAGGGCCTCAAGTGTCTGCAGAAGAAATGGTCCTTTGTGCTGTCAGTCAGAGAATCACAGACTGTTTTTGGCTGGAAGGACCTTAAAGACCATCCAGTCCAACTCCCTCCTGTGAGCAGGGACACCTTCCACTATCCCAGGTTGCTACAAGTCCTGTCCAGCCCCTCCTTGAACATTCCAGGGATGTGGCAGCCACAGCTTTTCTGGGCAACCTGTGCCAGTGCCTCACTGGCCTCATTGTACAAAAAAATTCTTCCTAATATCTAGGGTGAATCAACCTGGTTTTGGTGTGAAACTTCACTAATTGTTTGGTGGACCCAGCAAACATCCCAGTGAGGTGGGACCTTTGTGCTTTGTGCTGTACTAAGAAAGGGCAGACCTTGTTTGACTGATGACCTCTTAGTAGTCTAATTCTGCGTTAATAATCCAAGAATAACATTTGTTGTCATCTTCATTGTGGAGGAATTCCCACATCGTTAGAACAGATACTTGCTTATTAATAATTTTTATACCAATAGGAACTAGCACTAGTTATGATTGTGAAATCACTTAGGTTGGAAAATCTCTCCAAGATCATCAAGTCCAACCAATTCCCCCAGCACTGCCAAGGCCACCACTGACCCACGTCCCTAAGTGCCACATCCACATCTTTTAAACCCCTCCAGGGATGGTGATGCCACCATTGCTCTGGGCAGCCTGTTTCAGTGCCCTTTCAGTGAAGAAATATTTCATAATATCCAGTCTAACCCTCTGCTGGTGAAATTTGAGGTCCTGTCCCTCATTCCCTGGGAGCAGAGCCTGACCCTGCCTGGCAGCCTCCTCCTGTCAGGGAATTGTGCAGAGCCAGAAGGTCCCCCCTTGATGCCTTGAGAGGCTGATCTGGAACAGAGGCTCGACAGAGTTAAAGGAATAAAGCAGATATTTATTAAAAAGCCTTCAACGGCTACACCTTGGGCAGTACAAGAGCCTGGCCTGGGTTCTGCCCAAGATGGACCCAAGATGGACCCAGGCTGGAAGGTGAGTCACAAGTTTTCACACTTTTATAAGTTTTGTTCCATTTACATATTGGGGTTAATTGTCCAATTACAGCTTCAGGTTATGAAGTCCCATCCTCCCACTTTGCTTTCTTCATTGTTAATGCTTTTTGGGCCTGAGGCTGTAATGGTTGTCCTTGGTTCTCAAGCTGGAAAAGGATTGTTCTGTCTGACTACCCTGTGAAGAGAACTTGCTAACACTTTATATGAAGTTCAGAGTTACACATTAAGGCAGTACAGAATATAAAAATATGAAAGCTAAAACTGAAGGCATCACCCTGAGCCTCTTTTTCTGTAGGCTGAGCCCCCCCAGCTCCCTCAGCTGCTCCTCATGATCTGTCCTGAAGATTTTAAACTGGAGTAGACATCACCTAATGTAGTGACTGATGTCACCCAGACCACACAGCTCAGCCAAGGGGGCCTCCCCTACCAAACACTGCCACCAGACCTTTTTTCTAAAATATTCTTTAAAAGTTGGCTTTTCAGAATTGTACTCAAATTAGCCAATGACTGTACAGATGAATTTGCATCTCCAGAATGTTCTTCTCTCCTCAATTTCTAACAAAAGCATTGAGAGCAACTTGCAAAAAAAAAAAAAAAAATCGATATTTCCAATCAAATCCCCAGTGAAAATTCTCAAGGGAATTTGGCTCCCCAGACATTTTAATTCAATTTGTTGTCCTTAGAAAGAAAGCATGCAACCTATTGTTTTAGGGAGTGGGACATAGGCTTTGTTGAGCTGCACAAACATATTTTTGACACAATAAATCCAGATAATTCTTTGCATACAATTAAAAAAAAATCTCCAAGGCTTCAGTAAACTAATTAATCACTAAGGAAGACTCCTACTCTGAAACACAGAAACTTCTCCAGCTGAATTTGGTCTTTGCAGTTGAGCCACTTTACCTGAAGACGTTTGTGGTTTGTTGGAGAAACTTCTCCTTCTGGATTAATACTATTTTTTAAAAATAACCTTGGCCCTTCATAGTTGGAATTACTCAAGTGTCAGCTCTAATGATGATATATCAGTTTGGCTAATGAAAACTAGTAGTTCTCCCTAAAAGCAAGCTTTGCCTGCAGAAGGTTTGCAGCTTCTTGCAAAATTGAATTTATCTCCAGTGAGGAATGTTGAGCAAAGAGTGTGACGTTGTTGGCTGCTTTGGGATTCTCCAGGGGAGAGAAAATCCCATTTCACTTGCCAGCTTCAGCTTCTCTCCTGAGAGTAATGGATGTTTCTACTACAGGATCAGTGATGTGGCATCGGTTGTGTCGGTCCCTTTCCCTTTTCTTATTTCACTGCTGCTGGATAAGAAGGTGGAGATCAATTCTGACACATTCCTGCAGGGATTACAGGTGGTGGAATCTACTTGGTCTTGATTCATTTTGTTGTGAATTTCTGACAAGTTCAAAACAAATCCACTTTGTTGTTAATAAGAACTGGTTTAACCCTTCCAATTGTTCTTTACATTGCTGGCTGTTCATTCACAGATTTCAGACACAAGTTCCTATAATCCTCCTTTTGAACTCATTTTCTCAGGATACAGTCAGTGAGGGTTGCTGGTTTTTTTTGTGTGTTTGATGTTCCTCTCATCTTCTTCTGAGTTCTGAACCTCCTGGACCATCCAGAAGGTTAAAGAGATCCAAACTCTTGCAGTCTCATTTGAAATAAAATAGAAAGGTAGTCTTTTTGCTAGTTCTGGGCATGCAGCAGGCAGGGTAAGGAAATAATTCCTCAGAAACTCCGGGAAACTCTGTGGTATGAGCTCCACCCTTACTGGACATCAGAAGAAGAAGGAGAAGAAGATGGACCTTATCCACTGCTGAAATTCTAAAGTTGGACCTTGCAATGTTTTGGATTCCAAAGCTAAGTCATTGCAGGAGACAACACTGAGGAAAACAAGATTTCTAATGGAATCATCTCTGGTTTTCCCAATTTTTTCGTTTTATTCTGTCAGAGTTGTTTCCCTGTCAGTCCTGTGCTTATGCTTGTTGTGGGTTGTGTCCATGTGTACTGAGGAAATACAGAAAAGCAGATGGGTCATATCCTGCTTTCCTCCCTGCATGTAAACCCATAAAATACATTTGTAAACCAAACAGTCTTAATTTTTTTCTTTACCTCTTCAGCTATGTTTTATACTTTCCAGGTTGCTTGTGGTCATCCGGATCAAGTAGCTTTACAAGAGCTGTTTGTGAGCTGAAGGACAGCTCAGCCCGGGGCTGCTGAGGGCTGGATCTCAGGAGTTTTGTATTGCAGAGCCACTGGGATGGCTGAGGGTCCAGGCAACCAAAATAGGTCTTCTCCCAGCTGGGAACCAAGAGGTGGAAGTTCTGTCATGACTGGGTTGTAGACAGTGTCTGTATCTTGTGAACATCACTCAGTGCCTCAGAAATGGGTTTTGGTGACTCAGAGGAAACAGCAGCACCACAGAACAGCAGTTCTCAGATGTTCCCAGCAGGTACCTTGGTTTCTATAAAATTTATTTGGTTCTCAGGCAGGGAGCTTGCTGCCCTGTCAGCTGCAGCAGGGAGCAGCTCTGTGGTGGAAGTTGCACTCTGGACTCCCCACACAGGATCCAGAGGCTCCAAATGCTCCTCTCCTCTTCTGCACAGAATCCAAACAATCTCTCCTCTAGAATCCAAACTAGTTTCTTGAGCCTTTGGGTGTGATTGCTACATGTTGTTCACAACACTTGCCCTGCCTGACCAAAGCAGGGTTGAAGTGTGGAGAATCTGATTTGGAAGAAAAGTGCAATGTGGATTTGTGAGGGCGTGGGTGACCATGGCACATCCAAATCCCTGGAGGGTTGAGCTGTCTGTCAGTGTTTCTGAGAAGGTGAGCACACAGGTGTGATTTAAAGAGTGGGTTCAGCACATGTGTAGATTTATCTGCATTTAAACAGTGTCTGCTGCCCTGCTGAGGCTGGGGCTGCTGTGGTCTGAATGCTTTTTGCATGTCACCTCAGCAGTGCAGGACCCGCTGCCCTTGTGCTGTGGGAATGTGCTCCAATTTCATGCCCAGTGTATGAGCTGTGGCAGCTCTAAAAGAGTAATGCAGCTCCCCTGATGCTAAACATTTGTGGTTTGTGCAGAGAAACTGGATAAAGTGAAAATAATGTGTATTTGGAGTGGTTTGACCTTATGCTGCCTTCTTTCTAGGAAGTCCAGCTGCAAATGCTCAAATGCTCCCTTACTGGTGCTTCTTAGCCAAGTATTTTTTGAGTGTAGCAGTGAACAGCAACTACTCCTGATTCCCCAAATAAAAGTGATAGGGACCAGTAAAAAACACCAGTGAAAATTCATACAGGCTTTACTAGAATTCTAGAAATACCCTGGTGATGTGGGCTAAAAGAACGAGACTACAGAGGCATGGGGTGTAACTGCAGCCCTTCAGCATCCTCCTGCTCCTGGGATATGGCTGTGCTGCTCCAAGCCAGCTCCTACAAGGTGTCTCTACTGATCACAGGCTGTTCAGCAGGGCAGAGCCTCAGCTTAATCAAATAATCTTTGTTGTATCTAGTATGATTGTCTATATCTGACTATTTATAGCCTGGCACCGTGTGTGCCAGACACGTGTCCCAGATTGTGTCTGAGAGTGTATTTGATAATAGATTTACAATTGCTGGAAAGAAGTGTGGTGATGGGCTCGGAATTTTGATGGCTTCTCCCTCTGCTGTGCTGTGGTTCAGATCCCTGTTCCTTAAGGATGCTGTGGAGATTGCAGAGGTGCTGCAGCAGCAGTGGCAGCTGTGTCTGGGGGCTCCATGCATTTATTTCCAGGGTGACCCTGGCTGTGTTAGTACCCTTGACTGGTAGTGAGGAATGGGCTAGCAGCCATTTGAAGAGATTTTTGGGGAGGGTATTTGTAGAGAGACAATGAATGTGGCTGGTAGATAAGGCTGTATAGGATGTGGGGATAGCAGGTGGATCTGGATGTTGCAGTCACATAGACATTCGTGCCTGGTTTGCAGTTCTCTGTCACTTGCAGTCATGATATCAGGGCTGTGTGTCCTCAGTTTGGCAGCACAAAACCAAAGCTGGACTAAAGCAGAAGGTCCTGAGACTCTGCTTTGTGTGAAAATCCACTCTGCAGAGTGGATTTTCCATTGGAATGGCTTGAAATGCAGAGGATTGTAAACATTGTAAAGAATCTCAGAAGTTTATTTCTGCCTTTCAGCTGTGAGGCTTGGAGTGATGCCTCGTGACCCTCCTGCCTGCAGGCCCTGGGGCTTTTTCCTTAATGCAAACCTGGCAGAAATATTGGCAGTTCATAAATTGTCATCTTTTCTTGTCATCTCAATCGAGACAGCTCATCTTCACAACAGATGTGAACAACTGGTGAGACTGCAGGCAAGTGCTCTGTGCTCATTGCATCTGAATTGAGAGAGGGAAGATCTATGGAGATCCTTATTCTTATGGAGAAGGAATAAATGATACACAGATTAATTGTTACCCCACTGCTTTCTGTTATTCTCAGCCTCAGCTGGAAAACTTCAGCTGCAGCTCTTGTCTGACTACTTGAGCTCCTTCAGCTTGAAATGGCAGGGCAAGAGCTTTACAAGAGGAACCATAGAATCCTAGAATATCTTTAGTTGGAAGGGACCCGCAGGAATTACTGAGTCCAACTGCTGGCCCTGCACAGACACCCAACAATCCCACGCTGTGCCTGAAATCATTGTCCAAACACTCCTGGAGCTCTGGCAGACTCAGGACTGTGACCATTCCCTGGGGAGCCTGGGCAGTGCCTAGCCCTCCAGATCTCTCTTTCCTGGGGAGATGGAACTGTGGCAGAAGTGGAAGCAGTGTTTCTGCACTTGTGTAGAAAAGGGATAAATCTGTAGAAGAACAAGGCATCATCTGTTCTCTTGCTCTGGGAACAGCTTGTTTTTACAGAGATCTGTCCCTTCACATGGGAGAGCTCTGTCAACAACAAACCAAAAAAAGGTAAGAAAAGGTAAAACTTCCTGCATAACCTGCAGTTCCCACTGGTCCCAAATAAAATGAGATGTAAGCACCTCTCTGACTTTAAATAGCACATGGGTAATCATCCCTCAGAGTCTGGTGATAGCTTCAGTAAAACTGACTGGATTCAGGGAATTAAACAAAAGAACCAAATCTGTGCTGCTTTCATCTGCATTGGAGTGGCTGAGGAAGAAATCAATACTTGTTAGCTAAATAGGGACAACATTGTCAGTGCTGGAAGTCATTTTCCATTCTCTGTACTCTATTTAGAGCTTGAGAATGATCTCGAGTCCATCCTGCCAAACTTTTGCAGAGGAGACAAGGGGTGATTTGGGGGTTAAGGCTGAAAACAGGTCTGAGTTTGGTTCCAGTTCTCTGCTGTTCCACAAGCTCACGTGAGCTCTGGGGCATTTTAAGCTTTGTTCTTAAGTTTTCTGCAGATGTTAGTCAACATTTCTCCTCCCTCCTTTAGATGGGGAGTGATTGTGGGCTGGCAGATGTGTGTGTTGGTGATCACATTCAGCTAAGTCTGTCTCCTTTGGTTCCTGGTGGACTTGGATCTTTCTCAGTTCTGTTTGGAGGATTCTGTCTCATCCTTCAGTGACTGAAGCTGCTCTATGAGCTTGCCACTGTTTATTCCCACAGGTTAAACTGAGAAAGCACTTTTCTGACTCTGCTCATGGCCAAGGTGTCCCTGCTTGTTCCTTTCTGTAACTTTTCCATATAAACTCAACTCTGCTGGCAGCCAGGAAAGGTCTCTGCTGTTTCTCTGTGCCAGCTGTAGTCTGTGCCACCTTAACTGGCTGAACACTTTTCAGCGATTTGTGATTAACAGAGACACTTTCAAAGGCTTGTGGCTTTTCTTCCCAGGTCCTGCCTGTGCTGACAGTGACCTTATCTACATTTAACTTTGCCTTCTGGATTCTTGAAGACAAGCATAGATTTAAGCAGTCTAAAATGAAAGATTAAGCCATGGTTTTAGCTAATCTTCATGCAGAGGAGGCTGCCTGCTCTTCCTATCTGGAGTTTGAGAAATTCTATTATGCTGCAGCATATCTCCAAGGAGGGATTTGAGTGATGATGTTAGCAGCCTATCTTACACTAATTTTTACACTTAATGGCACATGATAAGCCTGTTGTCTGCAGAGTAGCATTTTCTTCTTGAAAAACGACTCCTGTCATTTGTTGTGCTGCAGCATGAAAACATTTTGCATTTTTCTCTCCGAGGAGTTTTAACTATCCCGTGTCTGCTGCCTGGTGATAGTTTCCACTTTGAACCCAACATACACCTGAGCCAGAGCTGTTGCTAAGAGGTTTACAGGAACTTTATGGTCACAGAATTCTCCATGGACTTCTTGCAGTGAGGTGTCTGATCACCTGTCAGGTTTTTAGGACATTCTTTTGGGTCTTCAATTTGTCCCTTCTTACAAAACATCCTGCCAAAGTAATGCCCTTCAAAGACACTGAGCCCTTTACTTGAAAGCCTCTTGAGGGCTTAGAACTTCTAAAAGCCTTCAGATTGTGGTGTTTCTGTACCTGCAGAATAATCTCATGCATTTCCCAAAAGGCAGTCACAGATAATCTCCTCTGAGGCCTCATTAGATAATGCAAAGATTTTTCCTCCATGGATTTGTGTCTTGGCTCTCCATCCTGGCAGCAAGGGGATCCCTGTTCGCTGTCATTCATCCTTCTGTCCTTCCCTTCTCTTGGAGTAATAGGATCACAGAATTGTTTAGGTGGGAAAATACTTCTAAAATCGAGCCCAGCTAGTCCTCAACACTGCCAAGGCCACCACTGACCCTTGTCCCCAAGTGCCACATCCATATGGCTTTTGAGCACTTCAGGCATGGTGGCTCCACCACTTCTCTGGGCACCTATTCCAGTGCCTGACTACCCTTCTGGCATTTTTGTTTCTTTCCAGTTTCCCCTTTCATTGTGTGTTCTTCTTCCATGCCAATTTCCACTGTTTCTCACCTGCCTTTGAGTGACTTCTTGTGGTATCTCTGCTTTTTTTCTCCTTTTAAACTCTGCTGTCTTTGCCTTTCCTCACCAAGTACTACAAGTCCTTTCTGCTGGCCTTTACAATCATTCCCTGACTACATCCACAGTCATTGACACAGGCTTTGTAAAGCTGTCTTTTCCTTAAAGCCATTCTTGGGCCTGAAGTCTGCCATGTGGTACACTTAGAACTTTTAAAAATCATTGCAAGAAAGCTTAGGGCCATCTGCTCTGTTTTTTACAGACAGACTGTGGGCAGGCTGCTGTGTTGGCCAAAATGATGTGGTCATTAAATCAACTGTGATGTTCCTCATTGTCAGCTTGAAGTTCTACCACTCCAGCCTAAAACCAAATTCCTTTCAATTCTGCATGTGCAGGCAAACCATCACTTGGCATTAAATGTTCTGCTGAAGTGGGCTCAGTGAAGCAAAGGCTTTTTCTTTTTCATGCCTGAGACTTCTGTTAAGGAATCAGAGAGCCTGTGGAGGAGAGAAGGCTTTGGGGTGACCTAATTGTGGCCTTGCAGTACCTGAAGGGAGCTGACAAGAAAGGAGAGAGACTTTTTTACAAGGGCCTGGAGTGATAGCACAAGGGGGAATGGCTTCAAGCTGAGAGTAGTTCTAGATTGGATATTAGGATGAAATTCTTCCCTGTGAGGGTGGTGGAGCCCTGGCACAGATTGCTCAGAGAAGCTGTGGCTGCCCCTGGATCCCTGGCAGTGTCCAAGGCCAGATTGGATGGGCTTGGAGCACCCTGGGACAGTGGAAGGTGTCTCTGCCCATGGCAGAGGGTTGGAATTGGATGATCTTTGAAGTCTCTTTTCAACCCAAGCCATTCTGTGATTCTGTGATTTTTGTGGTATGATGCTTAAGCTCAGTCTTGAGCATTCAAAACCATCTGGATTTTTCCAAACTTGAGCCTTTTCACGAATCTTCCATTTGCCTTCCAGTGTTGCATAAATTTAGTAGTAGCTAAACCAAAGTGGCCTCAGGTACCTGGTGGAGCCTGTGCAGCAAATTTACACTCTGCCCTTGAAAGTTTGTGATTCCTGCTGGCACCAAGGAGCCCTGTTTGCAGGTAAGACAAGAACTGGGCTGCTGTTTCCACATTGGCAGCCAGAGAGATCTCTTGTGCTTGGGGGTCATGAGGGTTGACAGCCCCCCCCAGCAGCTCGAGCTGCTGCAGAGCTCCTGTTTAATTGTTTTTCCAGAAATTGGACTCTTGAATTGAAACCTCTGCTCAGGAGAAGGTGGCTGCAGGCACTGCTGCTCCTGGGAATGGGTTCTGCTCTACTGAGCTTATGGGGGGCACTTACACCAGTGCCATGGAGAAATCCATTAACCTGCTGATTGAAAGCCTGGCCAGAAAAATATGTTTTATAGTCACAGCCCAAGCTTTCACTTCTTTTAGCCTTGTCTTGAAGGTTTGATCGGTATCTTAACACTCCAGCAGAACTGGTTTCTAGGAAATGTGTTACTGCCTTCCTCATTTTTTGCTGCTTTCTGTAGAACAGATGGATTTCAGTGTCTCTGTGGTAAAGCATTTGCTCTAGATTCCCCCTTCCCACAGACACTTTCATGGGTTCTTTTTCTCAGAGGAGGTAGATGAGTGATCAGAAGACCTCAGACAGTTGTCAGAGGCCCTGCAAAAGCCCCTTGGCCCTTTCCTCCTCCTCAGAGCAGTGTCCAGGCGTCTCAGAGGGGCACAGCTGATGAGGACACCCAGCCAGGGCACATTTCCAGCTGTTTCCCATCTGAGATGGGTGTTATGAGCTGCTCTTTTATTGAAGATGGGCACATTCATCTATTGTTTAAGGGCAGATTTTCAAATCTTGATTGGTATGTTGGCATCTGAGTGGAAGTTGCATGTTTGAAAGACAACTTTGGAGAAGTTCCTGCTCCAATATTTATGGCTATATCCAGCATTTGTGTAATAGTTTTTCTTACGGACTGAAAAGGTCTTGTGGTCTTTTAGCAATTTGGGTGGAACTTGGGCCACATTTGGCTTCACTTGTGCTGTTCAGTGCACGTTTGCTGTGGCAGCTGAGGAGCTTCTGGTCCCAGTGGATTTTCCTGCAATCCTTGTCACAATTGGAAGGGAGAAGCTGATCAGGGAAGTCCTTTCCTTTGCCAGCTGAGTTATAGCTGCCCACAGCTCCCAAGAGTATTCCCAAGAGCACTGGGAGTCACTGGAATCTCTTGTTATTTCCTAATGCAAAGGGAGGTCAGCAGCTTGCCTTCTGCTTCCACAGTTTGCTTGTGACATGTGTAAGGAATTAGATGGATTTGGTGGATTTGTCCAAGTGTGTTGTACTTCTCTCTCTTTCCAAATGGAACAATTCTTTCTTTCTAAAAAATTGAGTTCTCCACACTGTTACAGGCTGTTTGGTTAAAAGCTGGAAGAGGTGAAACACCCTGGGCTGCTTGGGTAGGACCTACAGGGGCTGGATGTCTCTGCTGGGCTGGTGGGTGCTCCCCCAGGTCACATAAATTAGAGCATCCATTTAACTGCTGTTAATTGCTCTGGCTTAGGTCAGGCTGAGATCAGCTATGATTAGAGGATTGTGGAGGTGAGAACAGCTCTCTGATTTACCTTAAGAAGATTCTTGTGGGTGCAAAATCTGAATTTATATTTTTAATGGATTTCTGAGACAGAACCGTCTATGTGAGGGCTCATTTCCTAACAGTTTGCATTCAATCTGTTGTTGATGTTCTGGAGCTTAAATATATCTCTATAAGTGGAAAAAAAAAAAAAAAAGAATAGTCTCTGGGTACCTTAGAGATATGCTGAATATCAGCTATGATATGACAGCAATAAGCACATCAAACTGTGGGCTACTGGCATCATTGATATGCTGTGTGTGCAGAGGCTTTGTACATCACTAGGCTTTGTGCCTGACAACTGCAAGGATGTTAATTATTATGCTATAATTCATCAGCTGAAGGACCTTGCAGCACTGTTATTAAGCCAAATTCTGAGGCCTTTGCTAGGTCATTAAGCAAAAACTAAGTAAAGGCTAATTTACTCCGTTATTAATCAATGAATTAAATATATTTTGAAGTCTTGTTTTAAGAAGGAAGGTACTGCTCAGGTGGAAAATGAAGAAATTACCTAAAAATATTTAAACAGAAAAATAAATTACTCTTCACAGTTTAAATAATTTTGGAAAATAGTTCTTTCTGCAGAGTCTTGTGAGCTCAGGTCAGTTCCTGATTTGAGGAGCTGCTGGGCTTACAAGAAACAGTGAGAATGGGCTGGAAGAATGGTAAGTAAGAACCTTACTGTTACCTGGTCCCAGGTCTATGAGTAACCTTGTTGTCAGCAGTCCCTGAGTCAGTTCTTCTCAAATCCCTGGATTTGTGTTATCCTGGAGTCCCTCTCCTCTCCCTGGCTCTTGGAATAGCTTTTTCTTCCTTGGCCTGTGAAGGGGGACAGGCTGCTTTTCAGGAGTGATTTTCCTGAGCAGTCCTGTGGCAGCAGCATGGTGTGATCCTTCAGCAGGTGCCACTGGGAGCACTGGTCAGCTCCCAGTTTCACTCCTCAGAGCTCACACTCAGCTCCTGCACCAAACCCAGCCCTGGCTTCTCCTGTTGGGCCCATCCCTGCTGCCAGAGCTGTTTCCAGCTGCCTGGGCCATCTCTAGGTTTGAGTGACTTTTGGAAGTGCCAGCTCAGTGGCTTCCCACAGGGACAGGAGATCAAATCTGGGAGCCTATCAGCTAAACAGCCTGTGAGGCTTCCGGGGTTTTTGTTTTTCTTACTTGCTTTTGCATCAATATCTGTCAGGCTCAAATCCCAGGGTGCCGAAAAATAACAGCAAATATTTACTCTCCTTTCTGTTGTGGTAGCACCTGGGAGGTGTCTCTGAACTGTGAGGTGTGTTGTGCTGGAGCATCATTCCTCGTGCTTGAATTTCAGACACAGCTCCTGCCCCAAGAGCATTCGATTCCAGCAGACAAGGAAGGTGAATATATTTAGGACAAAGTCCTGAGGGCAGAGGCAGACACTAAACAAAACCCTCACGAGCTCCCTTCAGCTGCAGCCCGTGGTTTGTGCTGTGAGCAGCCTGCCAGCTCCTCTGGACTGGGCTGACAGGGATGTGTTTTGTAGGCAAACCACGTCTGCCACCACCCCACCAAACGAAAGGAAAGTTGGAGAAGGATTTTGTTGCTTCCTTATTTTTTTTCCACGTTACATAAGTATGTAAGCTGCAAGGATCATTAGAACGAACTTCTCCCCATATTTCAAAACCAATCTCTTGTTTTGACATTCGCAATCTGGCTCTTCCCTGGTGTTTTCATGGTGCTCGTGTGGAAAGGAGCAGCCTGCATTCCCTCCTTCTCCTTACGTGACTGGAAAAGGGAAGTTCAGGCATCTATTAAATTCCCATTGAGAGACAAGCGCTGAAGTGTGAGCTGGCTGAGGTTTCTTGCATCTTTCGTAATATTTATAGTTCAGCGATTTAAAGCATAAAATTAAGTTTGTTGGGTGAAAAACACATTCCAGCCCATCCCTATTGCTGTGGGACAGCCAAGGAGGGAAGCACTGGTGGGTAAGCAGAGAAATGCAGAGGAGATGGAGCAGGGGACTGACAAGTGGCTGGCTGGTACCAGAGGCAGTTTCTTTTCTCCTCAAGTGTCTATTTCTAGCTCATGCATATTATGGCACAGATATTTCCCAGAAGATGGTGTGGCTTTTATTTGAAGGCAGCTCTTTCTGCTGACTCCAGGTGGAAAGGCAGGGTATTTGGGTTATGGCCTATATGTGCACATCACATTCAGTGTCATAGGGAAAAGGGGCTCAGTCCACGGAGTCACAGAATATCCTCAGCTGAAAGGGACCCACAAGGATCATCAAATCCAACTCCTGGCTCTGCACAGACACCCCAAAAATCCCACCCTGTGCCTGGGAGCATTGTCCAAACACTCCTGGAGCTCTGGCAGCCTTGGGCTGTGCCCATTCCCTGGGAAGCCTGGGCAGTGCCCAGCACCTTCTGGAGGAAGAACCTTTTCCCTGGGCTCTGTGCAAGGCTGAATCCTGTGATCAGGGAATGGTTTTAAACTATAAGAGGAGAGGTTCAGATGAGATGTAAGGAAGAAATTCCTGACTGTGAGGGTGGGGAGGCCCTGGCACAGGTTGCCCAGAGAAGCTGTGGCTGCCCCATCCCTGGAAGTGCTCCAGGTTAGATGGAGTTTGGAGCAGCCTGGTTTAGGTGAAGGTGGCCCTGCCCTTGGCAGGGGGTTTGGAACTGGATGGTCTTTAAAGTCCCTTTCAACCAAGGCATTCCATTCCATGATTTTATGATTCTGTGATATGGAGGTCACCTTGTCTTTTGCTCTCTGAAGAGCACAGTTGCTGGATCTCAGCTAAATGGAGGTTTGGGGTTTGCTGCCAACAGCTCTGGCCTCCCTGTGCTAATTCACTGCTGTTTAATCACAGTGGAGCTGTTCTGCCTTGGCTTTACAAAGTTGTGTGCAGGCTGGTCGAATATCATCATCTCTAGAGCTGGATTGTACAAAGCTGGCCCATCAAATAGGTGCTTTTTTGCAAAACCCAGAGCTGTCCCAGGCCTGCTAATGATCCTTTTTATCCCTGGGCAGCACAGCAAGGCTGGGACACGTTTGCCTGCGTGCTGAGGGCAGGGAGGTTTGTGCTGCAGGAGGCTCTCAGCTGTGGGAGGGTGTTGTGATGTGCTCTCCAGGTACCTCGTCTGCCACTCTGTGGCTGCTGTGTAACAGCAGAGATGCACCAAGCAGCCAGAGCCAGGGGCAGAGCCTGCACAGGGGCTCTGCTCAGCACTGCCAGAGTTGTCACTATTTTCTCCTCTGTGTTGCAGTCAGAGAGCAGAACGAGCTTTTAACCTCTGTCCAGACAAGAGGCCACACTGTGTCAGCCCTGAGAATTGTCTTCAGCTGACTGCAGCTTTAGATTTGTCAGGGAAAAACGTTTGGAAGCTCATCACTGCATGCCAAATAGGTTTGTATTTTGTCCATCATGAACAAATAGGCTACAAGAAGCTGGGGGATACACAGGGAGGAGTGCAGGACTGTGGTGCAGAAAGGTCATGTTCTGCCAATGTGAACAGCACAGGGGAAGAAAGAAATTGTAGTAGAGAACATGGTTAACCGTGGTCAGCAATGATGTGCCTAAAGCTGAAATCCATCACTGTTACAGCTCTGCAAGAGGACAGAGAGAGATAGAGGGAATGTAACAACTGTATGAGTAAGAAAATCCAGTTGCAGCAGCAAGACTCAGTGCCCTGGTATGGTGGAGGTGCTATATTTTTGTTCTTTTTAGTTCCTTTTTTTTCCCCTCTGCCTCAGCATGCCTGCTCTTTGTAAGGGCTCTGCTGACCTCTCCCCCTTGGCTGTGACCCCTTGGCTGTCTCTGCTTTTCACTGCTGCTTTAAGACAACTTGTCACAAAGGACCCTCACACTGTCACTGCACTGCTCCTCGCACGAGGGAGGCTTTCTCTGAGCAGCCACATCCTTTCTGCTCATTTCTCACATCTCTGCTTAAAAACCTCATCTCCTGTTGAGCCTCCAAACCTCTGCAGCGAGTCTTAATACCCAAAGACAAACTCTGGAGATTGTTTCTCAGGGCTGAGCTGATGTTCTGCTTTGTGTCTCTGTTCTTACTGTCTGTGGGAACAGAAGTGCTAGGCTGAGTGACTTCCACAGCAAGCAGCATTGTTTAAAAAAACCCCTGAGTTTTCCTGAATGTTTGCACTCTCTATTTTCACTCTCTTTCATCAGAAGTGACCTGAAGCTCCTGCTTTTCATCAGCCACCCTGGGGGAGCCTTGCTATGAAATATTCCTTCTTCTTTGATGCAAAACACTTTGAATCAGAAAGAGAAAGTGTTTCCAGTTGGTTTTTTTTTTTTTTGGACCATGGCTATCTCAGTGGGATGTTGGCTTGTCAGACATGTGATATGTGATCATGCAGTCCGTTTGCTTTGGAGTCTGGAGTTCATCTGGAGCAGCACAAAAGTCCTGTCCTGGGATGCTCTTGGCTGTGCTGTACATGAAAGGTGTTGAAGCAGAGACCTGGTGGGTTTGGTCAGCTGTAGTGTTAGATACAGATCTGAATGGAACTCATGGCCATAATGAAAAAAACAAAACAAAACAAAACAAAACAAAACAAACCCCCCCCCCCAAAAAAAACACCAAACAACAACAACAACAAAAAAACCAACCAACAAACAAACAAGAAAACCAAACAAAAAAACTAACCACATTAGAGGGTCTTTTCCTTTTTTCTTTTTCAAACTGAAGCTGCAGGGGTTTTTTTGCCAGGATGCACAAGAATGAAGCCTGTACAGCACAGGGACACCCACGTGGAGCTAAGCCAGGTCGAAGCCTTGTTAAATACAAACTCACACGTCTCTCAGCTGGATCACTGCTGTGTGCAAGATCCTGAGCAGGCTGGCCCTTGTTTCCAGGATAAAACACCTAAAATTTTCCTTCTTTTACCCACCAGAGTGAATGTTTTGGTAGATCCCACAGCAGGGAGAGGTGCTGTGTTTGTCAGCCTGCTTTGCGTATGCCCAGCGGTGCTTCCACAGATAGAAAAGCAGGAAGAAAAGTTCCAAAATACCTGGAATTCTCCCACGTTTGTTCAGCTCAGATACCTCATGTGAGTCTCCAGGACTGGTAAATAGGTGATGAAGTCAAAGCACTCAGAGTCTGTTGGTATTTTCCTGCTGTGAGGGGCTCTGGCCAGTGCCTTTGCATTGCTGGAAGAGCAAGGCTCAAAGCTGTGCAGGTTTTGAAAACATTGTCATCAAATCCTGCCAAGGAGGAAACTTTGTCAAATGAAGGGGAGGAGGAGAAAAGAGGAGGAAGACAGGGAGATGAGCTGTGACTCTGCAGCATGGCTGTCCTGGCACTGCTCCTGCCAGTCACCTCTCTGCTCCATCCCTTCCTCCCCAAAACGCTTCCAGCTGGGTGATCCTCCTCTCCCTACCCCTCCTCCCTCCAGGCACTTGAAACCTTAAATTCTCCTGCACTTCCCTGTCAGTGTGAGCTTGAAATATCTGCAAACAGCCAAACATGGAGCTCCTCCTTTCTGGTTCCCATCCACCCTGGCACGAGGAGACAAAACCCATGGGAATGGTGTGTGGGGAGGTGCTCTCATCCCTCAGTCAACACTGAAGGTAGTTAAGCACTGAAATTAATAAACAGGAGGGTTTGAATAGACACTCCCCCCAGCTGCAGTGATTTTTCACTGATCCATAAAGTTTTGAGTCGAGCACTGTGTAAGTTGATTTAAAAATGCATCCAGTTGTGGCTGCAGGGTGGAACAGGGAAGAGCTCAGAGGTGTGAGCTGCCTCCCCCTGCCCTGGCTGTGGTGCCCAGTCTCTGGAAGGGATGGATGAGGGGTGGCCTTGAGTTGCTCTGCAGTTGGAATGTGGGGCTGGGCCAAAGATGGGTCTTATTTTCCCATGGCCACAGGAGTGGAACATTCTCTTTAAGGGAGCAGACATGGACAAGTTGTCAAACTGCCTGGTGGTTTTGGGGTGTTGCATTTTAAAGGCTGTTCCCTTTTCACAGTTAAAGTTCTATTATCTTCTGACTATCACCCCCATTTCAGCTTTCACAATGCTCAGCTCCCAAATCAGCTGTCCTCTTTTTTTTTTTTTTTTTTTTTTTTTTAACAAAGCCTGGCTTAGGAGATGTCCCTTGAGACATCTGTGAAAGATTCTTGCTTGCAAAGCTACCTACTGATGTGCTCCTAATTATTGCAATCACATTATTTCAATGATGTCTCCAGTACAGAGGATTTTATCTTATCTTTTCACGTACAGAGTGTTTGTATTTAGATTTTCTTTGAAATTGGAAGTTGTGAGTAGAGTTTCTGGAGTTTTCTAGTGGGGTGTACTCCCTCTTGTTTAAATAATGGGTGTATGGCCAAGGGAGAGGCAGTTTCTCTCTCTTGCCTGTCCTGAGACACACTGGAGAGCAGTGCTGGGGGTCAGGATGGGATTTTTTTTCAAGCCTTTACAGGGCTCATTTTGGTGTTGCTGTCATTGTCTTGTTCTTCTGTTTTAAGTTTCATACTGACCTTTTAACTGTAAGTGTCTTTTTGGGAGTGACTAGAATAATTTTGGGGTGTTTTTGGTGTGGTTTGTTTTTTGGGTTTTTTTTCCATTTGAGGCATTGGGGCAAGAGGAAGAAGAGGACAGGCTTTTGATAAAGTCACTGGGCAGCAGCTGAGGCCACAGTTCAGTTCTGGTTGCCTGCTGTGGTACATTGCATCAAACCCAAATATTTAGAGCCAAGTTCTAAATCCAGCAAGGTGAATATTAAAATGGCCATTGTTTTCTGTAGGAAAATGTTTCATTGATTTTTTTTTTTTCATAGGAAGAAAACCTAAATAATTAAAAGTATCCCAGACCAGGGTCTCGTTTTCCATTCTCTGTTAGCTGCTATTTCTGATGCCTGTTTAAAAAACATGTGAAGCATCACAGTTTCCTAACCTGGCACTGTTTCATGCATTCCTGGTGCTTGCTTTGCTGAGAGATCAGTGAAGCAAATGAATCCAGCAGCTGAAAGGCTTTTGAGCCCCTGGAGCAGAGCAGGTCAGGACTGCCAGAGATGGTGGCTTTTAGAGGGCTTGTAAAGCACCAGAGCTGCTTACTCTGGAGAACTGGAAGGAAAACAATAAACTTTGGTTTCCCAAATGCCAGAAAAGTCAGCAGGAAACTGTTCACTCTGACTTGAGTTTAGATTGCTTAGAGCAGTGATAAATAGAGGGTCAGTGTGCACATTAGTGGGTTGGTGTAGGTGGTTAACATCACTCAGGAGCTGTATTTTCAAAAACCAGCATTTCTTTGGTGCTTTATAACTTTACTGGTGCCTTGATCTCCACGAGTCTGCTGATGTTCAATTCCTTCCCAAGGGATTGAGCTGTGACGGTGCTGGACTGGTTTTGGTTTTGTCCACTGGTGGAGTTCAGAGCAGTTCTGAGGAATCAGTTGTCTGATTTTTTTTTCTAGGCCCCTGTGAAGCAGATAAATGCCATCTGTCCATCTTCCCAGCTGAACTGTCCCAGTGATGTGGCTGTCAGAGGGTCTGTGCACAGAACAACGAGTGGCTTGCACCATGTCCTACCCAGGGACCTGGTTTCCTGTGAGGATAGAGGAGAGTCTTCCCTTAATGAGAGATCCCTGTCAGTGCTGCAGCACAGCAAACCTGCAGCTCCTTCAAACCTTAATGATGAAAGGCAGAGTGAAGCACCAGCCTCTGGTAACAAGCAGAGCAGTGCACTTTGATGTTTTCCTTAAAGAAATCAAATGGGAAGTTGTGTTGGCTCCTGGGATGTTTTTGCTAAGCACACATATATGATGGGAGTGGGGAGAGGGGGAAGTTTATGTTGGATATCAGGAAAAGGCTCTTCCCCCAGAGGGGCTGGGCACTGCCCAGGATCTCCAGGGAATGGGCACAGCCCTGAGGCTGCCAGAGCTCCAGGAGTGTTTGGACAATGTTCTCAGGGACAGGGTGGGATTGTTGAGGTGTCTGGATTTGGATTCAGTGATCCTAGTGGGTCTCTTCCAGCTCAGGATATTCTATGATTCAATGTTGGGGACTGTTAGGATAATCTAATGGCTTTGTGGAAACCACAGTGGCCAGGAAATACAGTGTCTCTGGGAGCTGGCTGTGCATAGAAAGGGAGTTTCTGTGCTGTTAATGAGATGAAAATGAATGAGGGCAAGATTCCCTTCTAGACTAATCCCAAAGGGGCTGTGTAGAGCAGCCCAGCTCCCTCCATGGCCCACAGGCTGAGGGTGCCTCAGTTGATGCTTTAAGTTTTAGCTTTCATATTTTTATATTCTGTACTGCCTTAATGTGGGACTTTGAACCTCATATAAAGTGTTAGCAAGTTCTCTTCACAGGGTAATCAGACAGAACAATCCTTTTCCAGCTTGAGAACCAAGGACAACCATTACAGCCTCAGGCCCAAAAGGTATAAACAATGAAGTGAGCAAAGTGGGAGGATGGGACTTCATAACCTGAAGCTGTAATTGGACAATTAACCCCAATATGTAAATGGAACAAAAACTTACAAAAATGTGAAAACTCGTGACTCACCTTCTAGCCTGGGTCCATCTCGGGCAGAGCCCAGGCCAGACTCTTGTACTGCCCAAGGTGTATCCTTTGAAGGCTTTTTAATAAATATCTACTTTATTCCTTTAACTTTGTCTAGCCTCTGTTCCAGATCAGCCTCTCAAGGCATCACAGTAAGACAGTGTGAGGTGTCCTGTTGTGACCTTTTCCAGGGATTCTCTGTCCAGAGAAGTTTTGATGGGCATAGCCAGGTGAATGAAAGGAGAATCACTGGGACGAGAATCTCTCTGCCAGAGCAGACTGAGCACTGCTTGCAGGGATGTCTCAGGTGCAGGAAAATCTGTCTTCAGGGTGTGTAAATATTGCTCAGTGTGTGTCCCTCCCTCACCAGTTAATTTACATGGAAACACCTTTTGGGATCAGCTGAGCTACGTTTGTCAAACTTTACCAGCCTCTTTGCTCACGTAAGGGGCACCAGTTTCCCACCTTGGTTTTTGCCCCCAAAATCCACGGTGTGACCATTGCATGGATCCATTTCAGTGCTCCTGGCAGCAGAGCTGGAAACCCCTGCCTTGCTGCTCTTGGGAGCAGCTCCATCCTGCCTGTGTGAGAGAATAAGCTCTAATCTCATCCTGCACACCTGGAGTGTAGCCTGGGGCACAGAGGGATGCTGGACCAGTCAGTAAAGCTTGGAAATCCTCCTTGGTGGCTGACTTTGGGGGTCAGTTTGCACTGGTTGTGGTGGCCACTGGGAGCAGGGCAGGAAGCAAAAGGCTTAAACTGCAGTGAAGGCAGAGTTAGGTTATCTCTGCAGGGCAGTGAATCTCTTAAGCAGGTTGTGCAGTCGCTTCAGGGGGGATTTAAATAGCAGGTCAAGCTCACATCATCCTCCTACAAGGCTGAGTGGATCCTGTGCTGTGCCAGAGAAATGGATCGAGTGACCTCTGGAGGTGTCTTGTCAGCCCTGTTTTGTCATTCAAAGCTGTACCTTTGAAGAAAAACTTTTTTTTGTGGGGGGGGTCCAATTACATAAAATTATATTGCAGGCATTGCCCTCAAGACACCTTAAAGGCTCAGTCTGGTTGTGGACTGCAACAGGGCTGGGTCAGAGGAGAGAATGATGAAGGTGGTCCAGTGGCTGAGCCTTTTAGCTCCATACCCTGAGCATCCCACCAGGGATGTCTTGGAGAGCTGGGCAGGCAGCAGAGGTGAGGTGAAATGTGTTTCACCTCCCTTTTATGGTGGTTTGTAGGATTTGAGATCACCTCTCAAGGCAGAGTGTTGTCACACTGGAATCATCACCACTGAAAAATTTCCTATCCGTAAAATGTTAATTTACCTTGGGGTTTTGGCCACACATCCACACTCAGTGGTCTGAACTTTTTTTGCTCATCCCACTAAATATTTCCCCAGGACTGGCTCTCAGTCTTCAGCAAAGCTGGTCTAGGTGAGTTGTAGTTTTGTTGTTCCACTCTTCAGGTGAAAATCAGCTGTTTCTTACAAGTTCTGGCTCACACAGTCTGTGTGTGTGATCAGCCTCAGAGCCAGACAACTTCCATGCTGTATTTCTTGTGTGTAAGTGACCAGTGAAAAACCTTAAATCTGGAAATAATTAAACTTCTACTTTAATTTTCAATGTCAACTGCATACTCGAGGGAATTTCAACATGATGTATGAATAATTAACACCAGCAGTTTAAAGCAGCTTTCTTGGTAAGACTGAGCACTGTGCAAAGGAAGTAAAATAAAAACCCTCTTTACAATTCCTAATGGGAGAAGGAAAGGTAAATAATTACTTAATCTCCTGAGACTCTGGTGAAGTCAGAAACTTCTATTGAAATTACTCTGTCAATAATTTAATATTTTAATTACCACAAAATCATAGAATTCAGTTAAAATTCCCAGTGCAAATTGTGCCACGCATGAGGTTGTGCTCCTCATCTCCTTTCATGATTATATATTTTAAAGGCAGTGGCCCAGCATGTTGCATGTGTGCCTGGTTTAATAATAAAAATCACAGTTTCAAGGTAAAATTTGATTTAAAAGCTGCAAGTCATATCCAGCTTTCCTGGAGGAGGAGTGTTGCTCCATTCTAGTATTTTTCTGAGTATACATCACTTGATTCTGTTGTGCCATAGGGATGAAGTAGATACACTGTAAGGGAGAGAGTTGGAGCTGGTGCTGCAGATTTCCATCTTTGCCTCTTGATTTTGTACAATTTAGGGTCTTGCTTTTGCTCTCACCAGAACTCCTACTTGTCTTCTGTGCTCGAGTTCCTTTTAAAGCAAAAACAAAAAGCACAGTTCTGCATTAAATACGTCACCAGGAGATTGTACTGCCGTGCATGCTGATGATCATAAAGAAAATACAGAACAGATTTACTTTAACTCTCTAAAGAAATTCACTTCCAGGCTGAATGCCAGCATGAGAAATATTGGCTTTAAAAGGAGCAGTTTTGGAAGGTGATACAGCCCTGGAAATAGGATGAAATTTCCAAATGCTCCAGAGCTATAACAAACAGCTTGTGGTAATAAAGAGTTGGCAAGGACAATCCGTGTTTGAGGTGGGATTCTGGAGGATGGAGCAAAATAAAGTCAATTAATATAATTTTAAAGTCTGGCCTTGTTAGTGAAGTCAAGTTTTTTTCATGGAGTCATAGAACAGTTTGTGTTCAAAGGGATCTTACAGACCATCCCATCCCAACCCCCTGCCATGGGCAGGGACATCTTCCACGGGATGCTCCAAAGGAGTTTTCCTGCTGCAGGGTTCCTTACCTGTGTGGCCAGGTGATTCAAACAGTTTCATTTGATGGTGACTCATATCTGGTTAATATCCATCAGAGTCAGTCTGCTCAGTGAAGAGCAGCTCAGCCTATAAATCTCTTTTCTTTCTGTTGCTGCCTTTCAACAACAACATAATTCCATTTAATACCTTGTGGTAACACTTGGTTGGTGCTCTAAACTGAGAGGAGATGGGCAAAAATGGGTACAAATGCATCTTGGCAAAGATTCAGCTGGATCTGAGGAGGAATATTAGGAAGGCATAGTGTGTGTATGTGTGTGTGAAAAGTCTCACTGAAGGAGAGCCAGTGAAAAGACACTGTTGTTTTGTAACTGTGTTCAGGCAATCTGACAGCTCTGTGCTGCAAAAAGCAGGATAATTAGCACTTTTTCCTTCAAATGAGGGTGTTTTGGGCATCTTTGATTTCTCTCTCTCTCTGAATTTGTTTCTAGCTCTTAAAATACTGTTTTTAATTGCTCTTTTCTTTGGAGTAATGAATAATTTAGGCTCATATCATGTAAGAAATGCTATTCTCCCAGACTGGTTTCAAATGCACTTTGCAAACCCAAACCCAACTGCTTCATCAGGTGCTGAATTTCAGCAATATGTCACTGCAGACTCTTCCTGTCTTCCTGCAAACACATCCAGATACAGATATATCCAGTGTCTGCCCCAGAGCATGCCATGGGAGGTTGAATTCATCCCAGCTCCCTTTGGCACCGCCTGGAGATGCTGATCCATGACCTTGCAGCCTGGAAAGCGCCTTGTGCGAGCAGGAGGGAAGGAAAAACAGGAGAGTGCAGCTTGAGTTGGAGGTCCTGCAGGTTTCCAGGGAGTTTGTGGTGCAGGAGGGGTGTTTGTGCTCACAGGTGAGGTGTCCAGGTGTCCAGGAGAGCACACAGGTACAAGTGGCAGCCTGAGGGACACAAGAGGGAGCTGTGGACTCTCCTGAGATGCTGCAGGGTTCCTCCAGGCATGGAAACGTGTGAATGGGCAGGAGAAGGAGCCTGGGGAGCACAGGAGCCCCTGGAAAGGCAGACCAGGCATCTGCTGTGCTTGCACTTTCAGTAGTAGCTTTGCTACTGGTTAACCCTAAGGGATCTGGAGAGGGAGTTGGAGGGGAAAACTTCTTCCCCAGGAATACAGATTAAAAATAATAGATGGTTAACACTTGGACTTGATGATTTAGAGGTTTTTTTCAACCTAAATGGTTCTGTGGTTGTTCCTGAATCTGATGCCATTGTGGAGATATGAGTTAGATGTGTGGAATTACAGCTGCTGTTCTAGTGTTGAGCTTCACTGCTTATTCCTTCCTGTTTATTTTGAATTACACCTGGCTGTATTTCCATGTCATAAATAGGCAATCCTTTAAATTTTGTATTATGTGAAGCTCTGTAAGCATCAGCTCCATCAGCAGAGCTTCCTGGAGGCTTCAGATCAGCTGCTGTGTGAGTCCAGGACTGTCACCAGTGCTTGGAACTCTGCAGATATCCAGTTTGCATATTCCCTGTCTCAACCTCATTTTCTGGATAATAGCACTGCTCACATTATCAGGTGGTCTGGAGCTCTGCATCCCTTAACTATTGGCCCATTCCCTGCTCTGTATGTTTGACTGTGCTGCTTCTCAAATATCCAGTGTATTTTCTCTTGAACAAAATTACTGCTTTCCCTCCCCCTCTTTTCTTTAAAGCTCTTTTAAACACCTCTTGCATTTTTGTCCTCATTCTTGCCTTTCACCCCAGTTCCTGGGTGGATACTACGTGCTATACTCGATACAGTTTGAACTATAAATAAGAAGCAGTTTGTTGGAAAGTAAAATTAGCAGGCCAGATTTTCAGCCGCGCTTCTAAATCTGCACCCAGGCACCTCAGAGTGTGCCTGTCCTCGTTTCCCAAGGTGCTGAATCCTGTTGTTATCCTTGATTTCCGTGGGGCTTGGTGATGCTCAGGACTCCTGGAAATCAGGTCACTTTTCTATTTGGGTCCTGGGCATGGATGGAAGAGCCTGATCTCCAGAAGTGTGTTGTCAGTGCAGGGATTGAGGCATGGGCAGGTTGGAAGCTTGTCCCAGGTGAGTTGTCTTACCAAGCAGCAGAGTGAAGTGGGAGATTTGGGGAGGAAGGTTCCTGTAAATAAAGGGTAACATGAGATTCTCAATGAGTGACTGTGGACTCACTGATGTCCCTGTGGTGACAAATTGCAAGTTCTTGAATTCACAAATCACACAATCCATCATTTCACACTGAAATGTGGTCACAGGCTGGAATTGTGACTGTGAGCTGAACACTGCTGGAAGGGAATCATCTGCAGATCCGCTGCAGGAAGGTTCTGGTGAGTTATGGCTGGAGGAAACCACAGAACTGTGTCTCCCTGTGATGATCCTGAAGAGGCACCAGCTCCATTCTCCTGCAGTCATTGAAAGTGAAAAGTCCATGGGAGTACAACAAGGATTCAGTCGGAAGCCTAAGTTAATTTTTTTAAAATAAGAATCTGGAATTTAAGCAAATGGAAAAATATTGTGTGTATATCATGGTGGCTCCTAGGTAAGTCTTCAGCTCAAATCAAATTGTCCAAGCTGAGTGTGTAGCACTGAGTTACCACACTAATGAGCACTACTAGAAATGCTCACAGAGAGAATTCCTGGTCTTTGATTTTTGACAAGCAATAAACTGATGCAGATCAGAACAGGGACAGCTTGGTAGTGCTCCTGAAAATGCACTCAGCTGGGGGAGTGCTGCTGTTTGTGTTTTAAGACTGTGCAACACCTGGGCATTACCCCAGTGATTAAGCTGATTAAAATCCCAATTTCCAGCCAGCACTGCACCAGTGCAAAGGGAAATGCTTTAGAGGTGCAGATTTTCATATGGATTGCTTCCTGTACCAAGGAGCTGCTCCTGTGCTGCAAAGCAACCAAAATACAGCTGATAATTTGGGGGGACACAACAGCTCTGTTATTTTCCTTCCTGGGGTGGAGGAATTCATGAATAGCACCTAAACCACTGATGAGCACCAAAGGATGGATTGCTCAGCAGCTCTGCAGCCTGCCCTCACCTTCATGCTTCCAAGGCTGCTGAGCCAGGCAGGCATTGTGAAATGGGCCAGGAAACAATTAATCTTCTCTAGTTCAGGAATTTCTAGAAATACAGTAGGAAGATCATCAAAGAGTGGCCCCTGTGGCAACTTTACCCATGCTGTGCCAGCTCATGCTGAGCATCATCAAGGGAGGTGATAGATTTGTTCTGCTGGAATCTCCTTATGGGCTCATCTTGCCCTGGGACAAGTTGGGGAAAAGGGCTCTGCAAGTGGAAGAAGTGGCCAAATCTCACCAGAGTGCTGACATCACTTTTGTCTTTCAATTTGCTTTGTGTTTTAGGAAAAAAACCCCAGTGTGGATTTCCTGGGAGCAGAATGAGAAGGGAGCTGCAGCTGGAGCTGAAAGGGAAGGAATGACAGAAGAGGGGCCAGTTTGATAGATGATTGTTGACACTGCAAAGAGAAATACTTGCTTTACCTGCCACCACGAAAAATAGTTCTGGGCTTTTGACTGTGTTTTTGGCAGCTGTGCTTTTGTAATTAAATTGTGCCCCTGGTTAGGAAGGCACAGGTAGAGGATGATTAAAAGCCTCAGAGGATGTGGTTGCTGCATTTCTCCATTTATAGCTGTGTAACCCAGGGCTCTGCT
The DNA here is from genome assembly GCF_965231275.1 of Zosterops lateralis. NCBI lineage: Eukaryota > Metazoa > Chordata > Aves > Passeriformes > Zosteropidae > Zosterops > Zosterops lateralis. Next base: position 4,452,899 of record NC_139761.1, on the reverse strand, counting down.
TTACAAAACCTGAACATACACAGAGTATCAAGCAGAGAGAGAATCCAAAACAGGTTTTCTTTGTTAGCTCAAGAGCCTCCAATTTCTCTTTCCCAGCCTCCTGTGTGCTCCTCTGCCAAGACAAGTACTTGGCATCCTGTTCCACTGCTCTGAGCTCTGCTGGAGGAAGGGCAGCTGCTTCAGTCTACATTTCCCAACACAGCTTTTCCCTCTTTGGGAAGAGTGTTTACACAGCTACTTTAAGCAAGCAGGGATTACAGAAAGAGGAGGTTAGAGCTGAATTTGGCTTATGGGATTTCTGAAAGCTTCCTCTGTTGCCAGGCCCCTTCTGCTGCTCCTTCTGGGATGCTTCAGGGTGGGTATGGTCTGGTGAGGACCAGGAGTTCCTGAGCCTGGAACTCAGGAGCTTGTGCTCCTCTGGAAGGAATGAGGGCTGTTTCAGGATCAGTTTCCAGACTTAGTCCACGGTGCCAAAGGGGCTGGGCTGTGTGTGCTCAGCCATTCGTTCTTGTCCTGTTTTTCAGCTCCCCTCTTACCCCAACAAAACCATCATGAGATTGTTGGGGGCTTGATTTCAAAACAACTTTCCTTTTGCCCATATCAGAGCCCAGCTGAGCACCACTCCTCAGTTCTGGGGTTACCTGATCCACGCGGGGAAATCTCACACAGTTTAACAAGACCAAGTGGAAGATGCTGCACCTGGGTTAGATCACTCCCCAGATTCTTCTACACTTTTATGTATTGCTTTTGTCCTCCGGGAGAGTCATGTTAAATACCCCAGATCCCACAGTGGAAAGGGCTGGAGACAGGGGAATACATGTAAAAGAGAAAACATTAGTGAAAGAACAAGAGGAAGGAAACCCTCTGCAATGTCCTTTTGCAGTAATTAGATAAGTTAATGCCTAAGTTGCTTCAAACCCCAGGAGAGGAGAGCTGGAGAAGCTCTCCTGGAACAGGATTCCTAGGAGCAGGTAAAACCATCCTGAGTGGCATATTATGGAGTAAAACTGGTTCAAAATACCACTGGTGGGACAATCCTGGAGGGAAAAGCTGCTGTTCAGATGAGAGCATGGTGTGAGGGAGGTCAGCCAGCTCCACTTGTAACAGAGCTCGAGCAGAGCAGGGTGGCTTGGAGGTCCTCAGGGTGAGTTCCCTGGTTCTCTGAATCATTAGAGCAGTTTTTGTGCCCACTAAATACAGACCTAAGCTGCTGGGGGTGGCTCAGGTGGGCATGATACATGGAGATCTGTTTTTCCCTTTTTCCTTTTTTTTTTTTTTTTTCTTTGTCATGCTTTTAAAGAGTGTAAAAAGTGTGTTCAGTCCAACCGAGCCTGCCAGGAATCTGCATTTTTACCAAATCCCTGCAGAGAGAGGCCTGCAGGCATTTTACGTGCATGAAAACCTAATGCAGGGTTTTCTCACTGTCAAGACACATCTGTAGGAAGCAGAAGAGTCTATGTGCTCTTCCAGGGCCTCTGCACCACATTCCTTCATTCCCATTATCCCTGGAGTGCTGCTCCCTGACAGGAGGGTGCAGCCAGGTTGGGGTTGGTTCCTTCTCCCATTTAACAAGTGGCAGCACCAGAGGAAATGGCCTCAAGTTGTTCCAAGGGGTGTTTAAATTGAGTATTAAGAAAAAATTCTTCTCTGAAGGGGTGGTCAGGATTTGGAACAGGCTGTCCAGGGCAGCAGTGGAATCACCATCCCTGAAAATGTTCAAGATACATGTGGATGTGGCACCTGTGGACAGAGTTCAGTGGTGAACACAGTGGTTCTGGGTTAATGATTGGACTCCAGGTGGGTTCTTTTCCAACCTTAATGACTTTATGATTCTGTTATTCCATGATTAATCGTGGTCCCTCTGTCTCCCCATTAGCACTGACTGGGAGGAACCCTTTTGTGCTCTGGTGCAGAGAGCAGGATGTGGTGTTTATTCAGAAATGCTGGAAATCAGCCTTTGTGCTCTGACTTACTGCAAGGCTGGGGCAAAATACTTCTGGGGGAAGAAAAAAGTTCTTTAAAAACCCTATATTTTCGTTGAAATGGATTCTAGGTGCTGAAAGATTTTGGAAAAAAAGGGGCAACCCCTCCTTAGGTATTTAGAAATAAGAGCTGAGTGAGCAGCTCTGTCCCCCAGGCTGTGGGGAGCTGTGTTTCCCCTGCTGAATCTCTCAGGGAATGTGTATTTGGCCTGCTCTGGCCAAGTAATCTCTGATAATCCATGACAATCAGGTACTGTGAGCAGAGGGCCATTTTGGGCTTGAAGGTGCCAGTGGTTAGCAGGGGATGTAAGGGAATGCTTGGGTGCCACAATAATTATTGGGAACTGAGTCCTGATAGCACAGCTCGTTTCTTAATGAGAAATGGGCTTTTCAATAACTTCACGGAATCCTGCCACAGACTCTGATTTACCTCTGACAAGTTAAACCAGGGCCAGATCAATACTGTGCTCTGTGGCAGTAAATAGGCTTGATTTTAAGTATTGAGTAAGAATTTATTTCAGATTAAGGGTGGATGTGTAAAAGGGTAGAGCACACTGGCCTTTCAAGGCTGTGGATCTTGCTGGTGCAGATCTCAACTCCTGCAAAGCTTTGCTTGGGGAGCCAGTGAAAGCAGGGGTACATCACTCCCCTGGGAACTGGGAGACATCAGGGATCTCCTTAATGGGAGCAGTTTCACTTAGAACGACCTTGTTTGGAAGCACCACTCAGTTCTGTGAGTGGCCTGAGGACCAGAGGAGACTTTTCATAAAAATACTTCCCGTATCCACCAGGTAAAGCTGATCTGACTGTGCCTCCAGTATGGCTGTGGAGGTGTGCCTGCTTCCCCAGCCCAGGGTGGGGATGTCTGTGGGGAGGGTGAGCTGTCCAGGTACCCCTGGAAGAGTTTTGTTGTGCATGGGGCTGCCAGTTCATTCCTCTCTGGGAAAGAGACATTTCAGGTATCCATAAAACCACGTCGCTAAGAGGTATAATTATCCTCAAGAAATGCAGGATCTCTCCAGGAAAAGCCTGTTTTGCTTTTACTATCCATTTTCTGATCTATGTCACAGAACGGTTTGTGTTGGAATTAACTTTACAAGACCATCCAATTCCAACCCCCTGCACTGGGCAGGGACACCTTCCACTATCCATATTGCCCCAAGCCTTATCAAATTTGTCCTTGGACACTTCCAGGGATCCCACAGCTTCTCTGGGCAGCCTGTGCCAGGGCTTCCTCACCCCCACAGAGAAGAATTTCTTCTTAAAATCCAGTTTTAAGTCTCCCCTCCTCACTCAGCTTGTTGTGTATGTTTAGAACACTGGAAAACAATCACAAATCATGAGACAATGTCTGAGTCCTGTCTGCTCAGTCCAACAGGACAATCCAGAGACTTGAGTAATTGACCCAGGGACAGTGTGAGGAACCAGACTAATTATGGTGAACACTCAGCTTCGACATTTTCTTTGTGTCACGACTGTTTAATCCTCCCTAAATCCCCTAATGCTGCTCAGTGACTTTTCTTGTGTTATCTTTATTGTCTTGCTAATAAGATGTTGCACATAGCAGAGATTTACACTGAAAGGTATTAAGGAGGATTATGTGAAGATTGGACAAGAAACGTTCACAATAGTTTAGAGATTTCTGAGCACCCAAATTTTTAATTTCTCTGGTGCAAGGATTTTATTTTTGTTTTAATAATTCATAGAGAAATTCTCATAGAAAATTCAAAAAGTTGCTACTTGTTCAAAATAATTCTCTTGCATTGCAGCACTGGTTGTGTTCAGGCTGCTACAAGCTGTATTTGTCATCTAGTTTTATTTGTTGTTTTGTTTTTTGTTTGGTTTTTTTTTTTCAAAAAGTGGACCCAAATTATGAGTGGCAAAAAAAAGAGGGGGAATTAAACTCACATGGAGTCTTCCTCTGCTGGACCAGGTTACACCTGAGCATCCTCCCTGCTGATGAGTGCAGATGGACTTTGACACTCAGATCCCAGATTTCAGGAGGCTCTGTGGGAGCTGGTAAATGTTTTGTGCTGAGCCTTTATAACCACAATTATTTAACTTCTAACTCTAAGGCCTGGCTGGGGAGGAGAGCTGATGTCTTGCAGCCAAGACTTTGGGCTGTTATTTTACCATCAGTAAGTTGATGTAGCTGGAATTTTGCAGGAGCAAAGGCACATTAGATCAGCACTTAAAGTGGGAAATTAAAATACTTGAAAATAAAATAGCAGAAACCAAGGGGAGGTAGATTTTACGTTTAACTCTCAAGAGCTACTGGAAATTAATCTTACTATAGGGCCTTAAACAGAACCAGCCACTGAGTTTGGATTTGGTCACTGTTTTCCTTCAAAAGCTACAACTTTGTGTGTTCAGCGTCAGGCTGGGACACAGTGTTTGTGAATCCCTGGTGAATCCCTGATGCTCTGCCATAAGAGCCTTTCCCAAGACTTCCCATTTGCCTCAGGAATCTTCTGTAATTGAGTGTCTGGTGAGGCTGATTTGACTTGCAGGTATCAGTTCCTTCCAAAGAAAACATAGAAATAATGAATAAGAAATGGTACTTGTTGACAGCTTTTCCAACATTTCCTGCCTGTCCTTAAGAGTGGTCTTGCATTCCCTGTTCTACAGAGATTGGAAAACACCACCTGCAGTGATTTGAATTCAGTGGTGGGATGCTTCTCTGGGGATTCTACAGAACATCCTACTTCTGACACCCGTTCTGAGCACTCGTTCTGAGCACTCGGCAGGCTCCCTTCACCCTAGTTTTTCTTGTCAGCCCAGCTAATAATAGCTGGTGTTTATTATTAGCACCTCTTTGTTATTAGCTCCGTGAATAGAGGTTGAGTCACCGAGTCACTGAGTGATTTAGGTTGGAAAATACCTCCAAATTCCTCCAGTCCAGCTGTTCCCCCAGCACTGCCAACCCACCACTGAGCCATGTCCCCAAGTGCCACGTCCACAATGCTTTTAAATCCCTCCAGGGATGGTGATTCCAGCAGTTCCCTGAGCAGCCTGTTGCCATGGCTTGACCTCCCTTTGGAAAATGGACCTGCTGTGTCCCCGTGCTCTGAGCTGTTCAACTCCATCCATCCCGGGCATCCTGGTCTGAAAACCTTCCAGCAATGGGAATTTTCTGCCTGACATCATCTTATTTAGTGGTTCACTGTGCTCCTTGTGGAACAGTTGACCTGCTGTCCCACTGAACTTCCCATTAATGCAATTAAAGCCTCTTGGTCCTGGCCTCATCTACAGGGACATCTCTAATGAATCCTTTCTTTTGGGCAGGAAAATGCACATGAGGATGACTGGAACCAGCTGATCTTTAAGGTCCTTTTCAACTCAAACCATTCTCTCATTTTCTGTCTTGTTCAAGTTGTTTGACCCCACATACAGATATGATTTCTTTAAAAAAACTTCTGATTACTCTCATCCATTTTCGTATCTTTGCTGAAGCTTCAGGTCCTGCTTCAAAAGCTCTGGGAATTCTGCACCCAGCCTTTAAAATCAGGAAGGCTGGGAAATGTAATGCAGCACCACTAACAGGGCAACAAACTTCATCTTATGTTGTAATTCTCCCTAAAAAATATTTCTTCATCCAAAGAAAATTTCTGATGCCATCTGGAGTGGTAGGGGTTGCAGTGTTGGATGATGCAAGTTCCCACCCCTACCACAGAACCTGCCTAGATGGGAACATGCTGGTGGCTAAATTTTGGGACTGGCCAGCCCTGGATTTCTAGCCTTCTATGCAATTCTGATTTATGGTACTGAAAGAAGCCCTAAGCCATCTAATTAACTGCTGGCTACCCAAAACCACAGCAAATATGAGGAGTGATTTACTGTCACGCTGACATGCTCAACAGTCACGATGACAAGCACAAAATGGAAGTTTTCTCAACTCAAATGCTCTCTTGTGGTAAAGAAGAGGCACTTCATAATTGCAGAACCAGAAAATGGAGACAGCTTATTTCACTCCTGGCAGCTTTGTTAATAAAACATTGGGAAGGCAAATAATTACCTGACATGCAATTACATCTAAGCTGTTTTCCTTGGGAAAAAAAAAAAAAAAGCCTCAACAGAAGTGTTGGGTATCTGATTTTATTATCCTGTCTGGAAAGGCTGTATTGGATATTTGGAATGGATACTGAATTTATGCTTTGTTATTGAGCAGACTGAGTGCTGGTTGTCTACTTGGGCTGTGTTTTACTGCCAGGGAGTTTCAGAGTAGCTAGAGTGAAGTAGGAACTCTTCTCCTTAAGCTCTTAAACGTGGAAAGAGTTTGAAATGCAGGTTGGAGAATGCCCAGATTTTGAGTTTTTCAGAAGCTCATGGCCTTGCCATTTTGCCAGTGCTGCTTCTCAAATGATCAGGTCACAGAGCCAGAGGGTGGGTTAGATTGGAAGGGACTTAAATCCTTCCACCTCCAGCAGGAGGGGTGGGTTGTAGAGAGCCTGGTGAGCTCTGCTTTCTCAAATGAGGTCTGTGCAAACTGCAGGTGAGATTTCTGTGTGTTCCCTGTGAGTTTCTTGCTCTTTACTATGTCTGGCTGTGGGTGAAGCCCCTTAGCTGAAATTTATGATGGAGTACTAAACACATTTTGTCTTTGTGTTTCAGGATTAGGAAGGCAAGATCCACCCAGCCAGGCAGAGGCTCTGGGGCCAGTAACAGTGTGTGCATGGAATGAAGTTCCTCTTGAAGGAAAAAAAATTCTTTTTGGTTTTTCATTGAGCAGTTTTCCCTTCCTTCCGATTCTTCTGTAAATATGAATGAGTTTCTAATGTTGGAGGTAACTTTTAATGTTTTTGTCAACCTGAAGTTATTGAATCACAGAATGGTTTGGGTTGGAAGGGACATTAAAGCTGCCTCATTCCAACCCCCTGCCATGGGCAGGGACAATTTCCATTCTCACAGGTTGCTTGGGGCCATCCATATTTTTTTTCTTACAACAGCAGAATATTGAAGATGCATCAAAGTTGATACATTTGCTGTTTCCATGAAACGCTGGATGAATTTTATTAAAATTGAAGAATCTCTCTCCATGCCCACAATTAATATTTTTTCCTTCCATCCTTAATTGCATTAAAAGTTTAATATTTCTTGCTGAATGGTATTTCCATATTCCAGCAGAGTAAAAAGCCTAAGAAGCTGCTTTTCCAGCTCGGGAGGCATCAGCATGTACCTCCTGATCCTTGTGGGTGGGTGGTTTATGTTTCAAAATTTGCCTGATTAAGGAAAATCTGAGGTTTATTTTAATTGAAAATTTAATCCTTGTGCTTCCCAGGGACACTCTGGTTGTCAGGTCTATAAAATCACATTGTAAATAAAAAATCTTCCCAAAAGCACTGTAGCAGAAGATGCTGCTACTTCCAAGTCAGTTGAGTGCTTGTGCAGGGAGGGGGTGGAGGATCCATCAGATATTTTTGGGTTTCAGGTTCACATTCATCCTTTCAGGTGGATGCTCTTAGGCCCAGAGGCAGAGGGGAAGGAGCTGGACAAAGCAGGGTCAAGGCAGGACTTCCATTAGGCTGAGACACCGACACATGATGTGGTTGATGCAAAGATGTCTCTGCTCATTGCAAGGGATTGGGCTAAATGAGATTTTAAAGGTCCCTCCCAACCCAAACCATTCTGTGACAGAGGACCTGGCCACTGGTAGTGATGCCTTAAGATTTTAGCTTTTATATTTTTCAAATCCTGTACTGCATTAGTGCCTAACTCTAAACTCCATGTAGAGTGTCAGCTACTGTCTTCACATTTTGGTCAGACAAAACAATCCCTCTAGGGCTGAAATCCAAGGACACCCTCCTGCCTCAGGCCTCAAAAAATATAAATAAAAGTTAAATTTAGGTGGGGGGAGCAAACTGGGGGTGTATAACTTCATTACCTGAAGCTGCAATTGGAGGATTAACCCCCTGATATGTAAATAAATCAAATTTGTAATTGTCTGAAAAACTCCTGACCATCATCCAGCTTGGGTGTAGCCCCTCTCAGAGGCTTTGAACTGCCCAAGGTGTACCTAGTGAAGGTCTTTAATAAATACCCACTCTTATTCTCTTAATCTTGTCTGGCCCCTGCTCTAGGTAGCCACTCCAAGGCATCAGTAGCCAGGAGACCACTGGCTGTGGGTGGTGAGGGGTTTTGGGCTGGTTTCAGTGGTGTGGGAGCTGCTGTCCTGCAGCACCACTGCACATCTTCACACTGTCATCTTGGAGTGGATGTTTAGCTGGTGCTGTTTGTCTTATTTCCAGGACTTGCCTGCTAGGGAAGGCTAAAAATAGATCACACTGTGTTTTTCTGTTACAGAATCAGGGTGAGTATTAAAGAGTGAGTTCTTGGGCTGATTTACTGAAAATAGCAATGTGTGTTAATGTGAACCAGAGATCAGTGTACAAACATGCAATGCCCAAGGGTATTAAAATTGCTTCAGGTTCAGCAGGTATTTTTTGCAGTCATTAGGTGAGATTTTAGAGAGTTACTCCTTGGCAATTGCAAAATACAGGAAATTCTGGTGAAAGTTCAGTTTTTCCTCAGTGAACAAAACGTATGAGACGGTAGAGTGTCTTTGATGTGAACATTCTCAATTAAGCCAGTCATGCTTATGAGGGGTCTGGTTTGGAACTGGTTTAGCATTTCTGGTGACATGGACAGTGGGATTGGGGGCAGAACTGAGGGACAAGGTGTGAGCAGTCCTGCCCACCCCATGGATTGTGGGGCACACTGGAGGGGCTGGAGGACCCTCCCCTGCCTGGCAATCAAATGCTTTGCTGATATTCTGAATTTCTGAGCAGGGATATCCGACAGTTTTTAAGCCAGTGAGAGTTCAGACAGAATAAGCACTTCAGAATTTGATTTTTTAAAATCCATATAACATGACTGGGCTCAGCAGTGAGGTGAAGGGCTCTTTTCTCTGCAAGCCTTGGAAGTTGTTTTGGATTGAGTTGTTCAAATCAAGCAGCATTTGCTGCATGCTTCTGCTTTTGCTAGAAGCAAATAAAAGTTCAAACTGAAGTCTCGACTTTGCTGTAGAGAAAAATTCCTTTGTAAGATACATCTGTTTTGATCTCAGTTTGACTGTTTGTCTCTTCTGCATCTTGCATCTAATTTGTATTCCAGCAGGATAAAATGAACTTGATAATGGCCTTTTAGCTTGTCATCTTAAAACACGTGCTCAGCCTGGAAGGGCCAATAAAAGTCATGTTTATGAGAGTCTTACAGTCCAGTGATTGGGAATGGACTGACCTGCTGGGTGCAGAGACATATGCAAAGTGGATTTTAGATGGATCTTGTAGCTAGTGGTGTTCAAATGTGGCAAACAGCACAGTTTTGTATCTGAGCATTGTTCTAAAATCAGTTAAAGTTGAAGAAACACTTTAATGTTTTTATCAGGGTGGCATTCACACATCTGGGAGCATCTGCCCTACCCAGGGTATCTAAAAGGCGTAGGACCAGATGGGAGCAAGTCACATTAGTGCCATCACAGCCAGGGGGAAGAAGTGGGTGCCTTCAGGGTTACTGATACCAGGTTATAATACACCTGTAAGAGAGAGGAGGTTGTGAGTTGTCTTCTAACACTGCCAGTTTCTCACCACACACTTTATAAAGATGTTGGTGTGGCTGATTCAAACTTTGGCATCCAAAGTCCAATGAGATGGATCCCCATTATCCACATGGAAATTCATTGTTCCATGTACCTGTGCAGCTGTTTCCTTTTAGCAGTGACGATTTGCCCTCCTTGGGTGAGTGCTACCATACCTGTCATCCCCTCTGGATCAGAAAAACCTGTGACTGCCTGGAGTTCAGCTCCAGCTGTGATTGCAGCTTCAGTGAGAAGAGTGAATAACCTTTACTTGTGCAGTAGGTCCCTGAAATATGCATGACTAACTAGTGCCAGCAGAGCTGGGGTAAGCCAAGGAGCAGAGCGTGTTTTGACGGCATCAGTCCCTCTGTGCTGGGAGCATGCAAGGCTTGTTAGTGGATGTGATTCAGCACTCCCCAGTCCTGACTCCACTTCCAGGGCTGGTTTGCTGTCTGGTTAGTGAGTCAGCAAGCTTGCAGCTTCACCCTGCCCTCGTCTGGATGAATATTTACTGAGCCCAGGGACAGAGAGTGCTGCAGGGAGGGTGGTGGGAAGTGAATGGGATGTGGTGCAGAGACCTCCAGCCACAGGGACTCTTGGCTGGCATGAGGAATCTGTCCTGAGACATGCTTTATCCAGTGATTTCCTTTTATAATAATGCTGGTGCTGGTCTGTCTCCAGAGCTTTGGTGAGTGCCCCATCAGTTTTTGCCTTAACTGGGAGCAGGTGTGGAGAGTGTAAGGTTGTAGCCTGGGTTATCCTTTACACAGTGTAAACCACTGCTGTGGTTCACTCTGCAAGCTTCCTTGACAAATAGGGACTCCTGAAGGAAAATAATTGGATAAGTAGATTGATGATAGAATCATTTAGACTGGAATACACTTCTAAGACCATTGAGTCCATGCATTTCCCCAGTACTGCCAAGCTCATCATTAACCCATGTCCCCAGGTATCAGATCCACACATTTTTAAATCCCTCCAGGGATGGGGACTCAATCATTGTCCTGAGCAGCCTGGTACAGGGCTTGACAAGTATTTCCATGAAGAAATCTTCCCTAATATTCAATATAAACCTCCCCTGGCTTAACTTGAGGTCACCTCTTGTCCCTGTTCTCTGGGGGCACAGCCCAGCCTCTGTCAGGGAATTGTGCTGAGCCAGAAGGTTCTCCCTGAGCCTCCTCTTCTCCAGACTGATTCCCTCAGCTCCCTCAGCTGCTTCTCATCAGACCTGTGCTCCAGAGCCTTTTATTATTTATTGTTTATTATGAGCAGCATCACCCTGAGAATAAGAAAACTTAAAATATGTTCCAGGCTGAAAGTGCAGAACTTGAAGCAAGCAGCAGCATACAGAGAACTGTTTTAAAGGTACCTGAAAACTTAGTTTAGTCTTGAATTTTGGAGGAAAACCCCCATATTTTCCCACTCTGGTGCCTTTCATGAACATGAGGTGAGTAAGGTGGCACAGACCTGTGGATTTTACGTTGCTTTGTAGTCTTGTAGTAGTTACTTGGAGTAACTGTTTTGCCATCCTGGTAACTCAGTCATCACATTGCACTTGTGGATGAATTGGAGAGAGGGACAGAGCTTCCTTCTCTCTCCTCCACTCCATATTATTTTACTCTTTTCTTCAGCACACATAGAGCAGAGATAGAGAGCACAGAGGAGGGATCAGAAATGCAGGAGCAGAAACAGATGGCCAAAGCTCTTTCTTGTGTAGCCAGAGAAGCTGATGCTTTTCAAACTGCAATCTTTGATGGAAGTTGTAAGTACCAATTCCACATAGTTTTAGGCAGTTTTGTATATTCTTCGTTTCTTGTGTAACTGTTTTAGGAAGCAGAGATGGCTGGGGAGAGGATCTGAAAGATGGCTTTGAGGGGCTGAATTTGGCTTCTGATTTAGTGTTGAAACAGTGGCTGGTTCTCCTTTGAATAAAAAAGGCAGCAGCTCTTAGATTCAGTCACGTTCTGTTGTTGGTGCTGAAATTGTCTGAAAGAAATGTCTGCAATTGTCTGACATCGTCTCATGCGTTTCATCCTCACTATTGTTAAGGTTCGTTAATGATTCCATTATAAACCCCTATTTGCAGAAATGGTTTTCTAAAAGCAATCTCTGTGTTATATTATTATGTTGTTTATATTATATGAATGTTCAAGGACTAGACATGTATTAATAGGGAGCCTAGTGACTGTGGAGCCAGCAATTACTTGACTAGTGATTACTCTAACACAAACTCTGCTGACTCTCAGCACTTTGGACAGGAGAATAAAATTCCTTCTGCAAATTGGGAAGATAATTTCCTTTGGAATAGTGGTTGTTACACAGTGCTGGAAATCCTCTGAATGCAGATAAGCAGTAAAAGCCAGTTAGCTCTAGGCAATGCAGTTGATACTTTGGAATAGACTGTCATGGTGGAGAGCCTTGTGAGTCACCAGGGACATAATGGAGATGCTAAAGGAGATCTCCAAGCCTTTCAGGAGAGGACATGCCGGGTGGAAAACCAGGCAGCTGTAACCATTTCTCTTCCCTGTACTCCTTCCATGATGTGTCCCACTGGGTGGGATGGCTGTGAGAGTGGGATTAGATACTTTGTCCCTCCTTTCTATAGGGTTAATCGCAGTCTCTTCCCTGCCAGAGGATGATCCAGCTGGGACTCTGCTTCCTCCCCTCTCCTCCTTAAGGGTTAGGGAAGGGACCAGTCCTTGCACACGTACCCCAAGCACAACCTGTTATTGTGTAAAACCTGTGAGATTCCAGCACCGTGCCCGAAGAAGCCCAAGATGGAAAATTCTAGCCCAGCAATTCTTCATCCTTTTCAAACCACTTTGGCCTTCCCTACAGCCAGTGGCTTCTCCTTTTTTGGTGGGATAATGGGGAAAGAAGGGCCAAGCCCCAGGCCAAGAATCTCCACTCTCAGCTGCTGTCAAAAGCACAAAGACTATAAATAAAAGGTCTATACTAGTGCCCTTAAAAAACCAGCAACTTTGCCAGTGGATTCTGGTAGAGCTGAGCTGCCTTCCTGGTTGTTCCTTTTTTATTTCCCATTGTTCCTAAATCAAACACCTTGAATATAAATGGTAATGGTTGCTCCCTACAAATTCTTGGATAAGACTTGATCTCTTGGTGAAGAGATCCAGAGCCAGGGCTCTTTAGAGGTGTCAGTAACCACTTCCTGGCAGAGGAAGCTCCCAGCACAATGCTGGTTACACAAGGAGGTGAGATCTTCTAAGTTACAGAAGTTGTGTGGGTTGACTCTGGTTTGCTCAGTGAAACTTTTCCATTGCTCCAAGTGAACGACTTCCAAAAATATTAATAGTAATAATAAGGAAGTAGAAGAGAGAGAAGGTGTCAGGGGAAGAGGGACAAAACCTGTCCTGGCTGTCTCAAGGGAAATGAGGAAGAAATGTAGACCAGCCATAGCCTGGTATATATATGTATATATATATCTGTATCTATCTGGGTTGTGACAATTTTTGTAGGGTGTTAGAAGAGCCTCCTGCAATACCACTGCCTTATTATCAGACACAGACCTGAATGTCACCTGTTCTTTTGCCCGAGGCATTCCTGATTTAGCAGCTCTATAGGAGCCCCATTATTCGAAGTTTACTTAAAATAATTACTATAATCGTCCGTATATTGTCGCAGTGTAAGGAACCAGAAAATCGCATTGCATAATGTCCTCGCAGTTGTCTGAGAGTAAAATCTGCCGTCTGCGTTGCCAGCACAGCGCAGAGATTTGATGTGAAATCCCAATTTCCTGCAAAAAGGGGCTGCCACGGTTCCGAGTCCGCCAGGCGCCGCCGCCGCCGCTGATATATTTATATTTTATCTGCCGCGCTCAACAATTGAATGAAAGAGGAGTGTTGGCAGAGGTCAAGCATTGCTTGAACGTGTTGCAAATGGTTTCCCAGGGAAACAGCAAATCAGTACTCGTAGGCTCCTGCAGCACCTCCAGAACAACATCCAGCCACCAGCCATAGCCCCGTGTCTGCTGTAGTACTCGGGACCAAGGGTGATGCAGACTAAAGCCAGAGTGAGCGCCTGAGTGGGAGAGCAATTCCAGAGGATGAAGAAACATTCGGCAAGAGTGGCACCGCTACCATCTTACAGTGTTTCAGAATTAAATTCGCCTGTGCCAGCCGGTAAATGCCTTTTTTTTTTTTTCCCCATCCCTGTATATCTCATCCTAGGCAGGAGTTCACTCTGCGTGCTCCTCTTACTCCGTGCAGAGTAGCAGGAATGTTGTGTATGTGTGTGTGTTTTTATATTTTTAAAGTAATGCTCAGATAGCATTTTTAGCACTTTAATATCATCTGGCATTAGTGGCAGTTAAATTTCTGTTCCCTGCGTTCAGCTGCTGTATGAGTGATTCCTGGTGAAGAAACTGATGTTGAAACGTGAACAACGGATAAAGTTGTTGTACTTCAATTCTGGCTTTTAAAATTGTGTGAAATTAGGTCCACGTAGTGTTATTGGCTTTTCTAGGGTATTTTACTATGGTGCTCAAGATTTATTGTTTTTGCTGTGAAGACAGAGGCACTAGCTTTTTTTTACTGTCCCTCAGCTCAGTATAGCGGTTGTCACCTTAAACTGCTTTTTTTTCCTCCCTCATTTTCAGAAGTGTCAGCTCTTAAGCAATTCTTTAATGCAGAAAACCACAAGATAGAAATTGGGAACTCTTTTCTATGCTCTTTATCAGAACATGAGAGCCTTGTTCCTTTAAGAGTGCCCATCAACTTCATGTCATGCTTTAGAGTCACTGGGGATGTGGGGATGTTGTCCAGCAGGAGATTTGACTGCCCTGATAGTGAAACAAATAAATCAGTCTGCTGAAAATTTACAACAGGTGTACATGCTGTATAAATCAGAGGTCAAAAGGGAAAGCTTTAAAAAAAAAAAAACAAACTCCTGATGTCCAGGTTTGAGTTTTTGACTTAAATGTCTGTAGAAATCTCAGGCTTTAACTGCACCATTTGAGTTTACACTCCTCAGTGTCAGATGTTTTTAAGAGCTGCTGTGGTACCTCCCAAAGTTGCTTGTTGTGCCAGAAAGGAGCTGTTTTCCCACCAGGTGTGTGTGGTGAGGACACTGAAGCTGTAAAACTACAAGGTGTGTGTAAGCTGTCTCTGGTTTGAGCCAACCAGCAATGAAAATGTAATTTTATATTTTTTTTTTGTGAGTGGAATTCATCCAGGAGCAAAACAAAGCAAGAGCCATGGTCCAGTGCTGGTCAGCAGAGCGTGACTTCCAGTTCTTCGATCTACCTGGCTCAGGCTGCCTTCAATTACCAACAGGGGATGGGGTTTGATAGACCAGGCAGTAGTTTGTGTTGTTTTTCTCAGAACTGTGTGTGTGATGTTTAGAATTCTGCAGGCTTGGTAGCTACCTGGTGTTTCTTCCTTGAGGGGAAAACGCCTTAAGGAAAGTTGGAAGAGCTGACTGCTTACTGCTGGTGCACAGCACCAGGCTTTAGGATGTGTGATATTGTAATTCATACCCTCAGCTGCTTTTTTAGGAGCAGTGTTACAGCCAGGTGAGCTGGCTGTGCTGGTAAAAATGGGGTGATTTGCTGCTCTTTATTTCCTGAGGGCTCAGAGCAGGCTCATGTCATGCCTGGTGGGGAATACAGAGGATTAAAGATGGTCCCTGCCTCACAGGGGTCTAAGACAAGCTGTGGTTGCCTTCAGCTTCACCAGTCCAGCTGCTGCCAGGTGTCTCTTTTAGACCTGTCTTAACCTTCTGCCCATGCTGGGCTGCAGCAGCAGTGTCAAAATGGCATTGCCTGGGCTCCTGAGGGAGGGAAAATCCAGGTTTTTTTACCCAGAAAGGGCAGTAGACTGGAAGTGAGTACATGACAGCACCTGTCATATCCAACAGGCTGCAAATGGAAAGGTTCTTGCTCAGGATGGACCTGGCCAAGCTGAATTAATGCTGGACCCATACATTAAATGTGTGGGCAGCCAGTTTTTACAGATCAGCAAAGATTTTAGCATGAATTCCCAAAGAATCCTAATGGGATAGGGCAGCCAGCTTCCCAAAAGCACTGCATCTGTCTCCCTCTTTCTTTCCCAAGCATGGGAGAGCACTTGGAAGAGATTCCAGAACAACTTGGGCTGTGGGCCTGTGTGCTGGGAGGAGAGCAGGGGAGCAGTGTGGGCAGTTTTCACACAGCTGAGGTTTGTGGCTTTCTAGATACCTCTAGATAAAACCACAGGAGCTGCTGACTCCTGGAGAGTGGAGTGAAATCCAGGCAAGAAGACTCCTTTGGTAGGGAAGGTGCACCCAGTGCTTGGAGATCAGTGGTCAAAAGTGCTGCTCATGTGGAAGGATGTGGAGCTGGCCAGAAGGGTTGGCCCCAGGGTTGAGTGGGAGGATGTGAAGTGTGTGCCAAGCTGGCACCACAGCCACCAAATCCTGAGTCAAATCACCTCAGCCTGGCCAGCCCCCACTCCCCAGCATCAGCCAGGTGTGTGGCGTGGACACTGCATGGAGGAGACCTGTCCCAAAAATCATGGAAGGGGCAGGGATGAGACCTGTCAAAGCTATTACTTCAAGGGCAGTGGAGAAAATAGAAGGAAGTATCTCTTGTGATTGCAAAATGCAGCAATGCAGTGATAAATCCTTACTGCTGCCCCCAGCTGCTTACCTGGAAAATGTTCCTTTAATCCACCCTTCCTTAAATGTGCTTAATTAGGCTCTAAGTCAGGCAAGGAGATTGAAACATGGGCTCAGTGCACTGCAGTGCTGCATGGCCTGAGTCTGAGACAGCCAGGCTTGGACTCATCCACATCCATCTAAATATAAGCCTTGGTACACACTGAGAAGTTTGGGAGAGCTGGACACCTCCAGCAGGTGATTCACCTCCCAAGATTGGTATCTGAGAGAGCTGGAGTGAATCACTCCCTGGAGGCACCCATCAGCCAGGAGAGGCAATAGTTTGTGTAGGAAATAAAAACAAATATAAAGTGTTGCTGAGCTGTCCATCAGTGTGTCTGCTGCTTTTTTGGATCTTGGGAGATTCATGAGCCAGCCTGGATTTACTGCAGTGTTTCTTGAAAGTAGAAGCTATATTGTAATTATTTCTTAATGAGATACAGGTGAGTGATATCTGGACTGTCCTAGGTGTAAATTCCTTTCACAACAACTTCATGTCAAAGCAGCCTCATGGCTTTCATTGAAGCTACTCTTGAGTTATGACAGTGAAAGTAAAAGTGAGAGTTTAACTGGGAGTGTCTGTTTCTTTTTGGAAATGTCACCAAATTCTAGCTATGACAAGATTAATTTTCAGAGGGTTTTTTTTTTTTTAATAGATTGTTAACCTTTTGGTTTGGAGTCGAGTGTATAAATTGCAAAACGATTGGAAGCACATCTGATATAATTCATTATAAAATTTATGGCAGAGGTTTTTTTTAATGGGATGGTGTGCAGCCTTGAATCAAATTATTTGGGTTCATGTTGCTCAGTCAGTGCTGGAGTGATGGGAAGATGGTCTGATCCTGAGATTGACTTGAAATGGTGTTGGATCAGGTGTGTCTGGGGGGAAAAAATCCTGTAGTCTGATGCAGCAAAGGATATCCCTTTGAATGTGTGAGTCCCAAAGGTCTCACTCAGAAGTTGTCACTGAGATGGTCTCAGAGGAGTGTTTATGTGAGCAAAAGCTTAAAATAAAGTCCTGGAAGGAGACAAAGGGTCTTAAGTTCTCGTGTAGTTCCCCTCTTTGCCTGGGAAAAGTTCTGTGCTGAGGGAAATGTCCATCCTCTCCCCATGGGAGGTCAGTGTGTTCTGACTCCAGAGCTGTCATGGCTAATTCTGAGATTTCAACACAGCATTTGCTTTTCAATGGAGAGGCCATCAATGTTTTCATTTTCATTTCAGCAGAATTCAGTCCAAAACATTCCGCTCCAAATGGATGTTCTAAATAATTTTTTTTGGTAGGTCATTTTGTGTTGTAGAAGTTTTGATTTCAGCATATAAAAATCATCTTTCATTTGCAGCACTCCCTTCTACATTCCTTCAAACTCTAACTGTGCTGTCATGCCCAGTAACTTTCAAATATGAGTAGCCACTGTGTTTCACAATCCATATTCCAGCTGCCAGTTCCACCACAGATGTTCTCAAATAAGTCTCTTTATCAGGACCTGTTCTGACACTCCCACACTGGTGCTGGTGTGCTATTTTTGGTGTCAAATCAATGAAATCCCTTGTCCATGTTTAAAAAAGGGCAGTGATACATTTGTTTGAGTTAGGCTGAAATGAGAAAAAAGTATTTCCACGTATTTAACTATACTTTCATTAAAATGTAGGTGGAACAAAGATTTGAACAGGAATTTGGGGTTTTTCTAGTAATTGTTTTTGTATGTTTTGAGGAAAGGCCTTGATCCAGAGCAATACATACAGGAGCCACATACTTCAGAAAAATAAAATTTGAGAAGTCCCTTAGAGTGGCTTTTTTTTATTTTTTTAATTTTTTTTTTTTTTTTTGCCAACTTGGATTCTGTTCCCTTACAAATAGGCTGGAACTGCTCCTCTGGAAGGGTTATTAGGTGCGAGAGTGTAGAGTGGAACTTCCCTTGATCAGGCACTAAGTGAATTACAGGATGTGCAATTTAAGTTCTCTTTATTAATTTTATTGCAAGGATGGGAGGACCTGTGGAAGTTGTTGAGATTCCTGGTTTTAAGCAAAGTTGCTGTGTGCTGATCTGGAGTCAGGGCTGTGTACAGACATTGAAGAGATAATTGGCAGAAATTGCTGATGGATGTCACTAGTGAACCACAACCAAAATATCTTACTTTTTCTGCTTTCTGCTCTTGACAATAGTTAATCATAGTACAAGAGAAATGCTGTACGCCATCACTGAGTCATTTGTTTTTCATTGTAGTCTGAAAATCTTTTTCCCCTAGGACAAAAAAAAAAAAAAATTATCGTAACCTTCTCATCCCCTTCAAGCATAAAAACTTCCAGAACAAGCAAATAATAAATGAACAAGACATCACTCTGAACAGACATCTGTGCATTGCTAATACACAGAGACCATTGCAGTGTTTAAATGGAGAACATTATCTCCAGATGCTTGAGACATGCTGGAAGGAATTTAAGAGATGCTTATTCCTCAAACCTGCGTAGCACGCTGCCAGCAAAGCTTGTGTGCTTGTTTTCTTGATTTTGCTTGGCTTCTGTAAAATGTAATCATGACTTCACATCCCTGGTCAAATTGCTGATTCAGAACACATTAAAAGTTGGAGAGTTTGTCAGGGTGTCTGCCTAGAACACTGGGCTGGTTGTACTGGCGTGCTGTGGGTTTACACCAGTGCTGTGAAAGGCAGGATTTGATTTTACAGGCAGTGGCTGGGATAAAATAAAATGTGGACCTCAGTCACTGAGGATTGATGGTGTTGCATGCCCTGCTCCCAGCTGTGTGCTAACAGTAGCAAACAATCCAATTAAAGCCGTGGCTAATCCAACTTAATGAGGTTTTGTTGTAAAATGGACAGGAGCAGCTCTCTTCACCTCTCCCAACAGCAGCACCACTCCACTCCCCATTCCATGGGCATCCAATATTTCCCTGGTCACAAAATTCACATCATCTTCTCCTTGCTGTGCGTCAGTGATGCCTTGGGAAGGCTGAGCTGGAACAGAGACTGGACAGACCTGGAGAATAAAGTGGGTATTTACTGAAAGGCCTCCA
The DNA here is from genome assembly GCF_965231275.1 of Zosterops lateralis. NCBI lineage: Eukaryota > Metazoa > Chordata > Aves > Passeriformes > Zosteropidae > Zosterops > Zosterops lateralis. Next base: position 4,433,661 of record NC_139761.1, on the reverse strand, counting down.
GGATACACCTTGGACAGGACAAGAGCCTGGCCAGGGCTACACTCAAGGTGGACTAAGAATGGTCACAAAATCTTACATTTTTATACTTTTTGGTCCATTTACATATAGGGGTTTAATTGTCCAATTACAGCTTCAAGTTGTGAGGTCTCATCTTTCTTGTTCCTCTTTTCAGTCCACCATTGTTTGTGCTTTTGGGCCTGAAAGTTGTCCTTGGTCTTCAGCAGAAGAAGGATTTGTTTTGTTTCCCTACTCTATGAAGAGAGCTTACTAGCACTTAATATGAGGCTCTGAACTACACCTAAGCAGCACAGAATCTGAAAACATGAAAGCTAAAGCTTAAGACATCATCAGTAAGAGCAGAATTTCACTGTGAGAGCTTCCAGCCCTCCTGATGAGGATGTGGCTGCTCCAGGGGAGTTTTTGGGCAGGCTGTGGGAGCACTGGGGTATGAGAGGGTCCATCACCAGGGCTCATGCTGGCTCCTGCAGGTACCACTGCAGGTAAAAGGAACGTTGGCAATTCTTTCTCCAGGGCCCCATTTAGCAGGAACACTCAACTGACGTATTTTCCGCACCACACCAGACCCACTCCTGCCTCCATCCATCTGTCAAAGCCCAGCGATTGTTTCCGTGGCAGTGCAATGGAGGCATCCTTTTGTCAGTGCAGAAACAATGAGACATCAGGAGCTGAGATTTTGAGGACACAGTAAAATAAGTGTGTTTTAGTACTGAATGACTAAAAAGCAGATTGTAGGTGCTTTGAGTGGCCTTTTGGCAAAGCTGCTCTCTCTCTCTCCTGACTGTGGTGGTAGCCAGAGGTGACCAGTGCTCTGCAGGGCTTTGGGAATGTAACACACAGAAATCATTCAGCTCATTTCCATCACCTATTTAACCATCTATTTTATTGTGTAATCAAATAAAGAGAATGTATTTTGGCTCATCCCATCAAGCCAGATGTTGCTGTCTCTAAATGAGCCAGCACTTCGTGTCGGTAATGCAGTATTGTGCATGCACAGATGGCTTTTGGATGAGAATTCAGTTACCTGTTTGAGAGGTTCTAAATTTCCATCAGAGCAGTTGGATTAAAAAAAAAAAAAAAAAAAAAAAAAAGGACACAACCAATCCTAAGATAGTCTGGCCATAGAATTTAGTTCCAGGACTGCATTTTTGTGTTGCTTTGGTTATTTACCTGGCAATCCATTTGATCCAGGACCAAGAGGGAACAGTGTCAAGCTGTGTCAGGGGAGGTTCAGGTTGGATATTAGGAAAAGGTTCTTCTCACAGAGTGTGATTGAGAAGTGGTCACAGCACCAAGCCTGACAGAACTCAAGGAACATTGGGACAATGCTCTCAGGCATGTGGTGGGATTCCTGGGGTTGTCCTGTGCAAGGCCAGGACTTGGACTCCATGATCCTTGCAGGTCCCTTCCAACTCAGGATATTCCATGATCTAGTAGCACCTGTGAGACTGGAAACATTGTCCAAATGAAATTGCATGGGTTGGCTCTTTTATTCCAAGCACTGCTGCCACATGCTAAAAATGCCATATACTTGAAGATGATCTGAAGAGAGTTGGTTTTGAACCTCAGAGTGTAATCCTTCTCTCCAAGCCCCCTGGAGAATAGTGAAGAGATTTTTCTAGCCAAAGAAGGTACACATTTTCTCAATTTCACATTTCTGTGTGAGCTGCATCTGGGAACCTGTTCATGAGCAGAAAGCCATAAGTCATGTACTGCATCTTTCAGAGGGGCAAGGGAGCTGTGCATTGGTTACAGGTGGTTGGTGAAAATGCTTCTGAGGACCAGCTTGTGCTTCTTCTTCCTGGCTTGAGTGGACACGATGGCAGCAGCAGATGGGGGCCACCTCCTCCCCCAGCTGGGACTCAGAATGGTGTTAAAGAACATGGAAAGGCTGGACTTGAGTGATATTAATCAGGTAGTTTAGGTTAGTCACAAGTGTGATTACCTTGCTAAATCAAAGTACACTGGGATATGTGTATAATAATTAATGCAAGATGGGGACAGACTTTGTTAGAGTCATGTGGAAAGCCATGTGTGTCCTCTTGGTGGTTTCCCTTTGGTCTCCATGTGCAGAGAAATGGCCTTACTTCTTAAGCCATAAAGCATCTACACTTGTAGGGTGAGGAAATAGATTTGCTGAAACAAATTAAGAGACTAAAAGTAATTGTAAAAAAATGGGAAAGAGCATGGATTTGTTTTTATCCAATAATGAAAAATAATCCAGGTGGATTTGGTGCATTAAGATGTGCTGGATACAATAATGTGAGGTACTTCCCATTTCTCCCTTTCCTCTTTGGTCAATCCCATTGGCAGAGTCTTGCTTTGACACTCAGTTACAATCTCCAAGGAACACATACAGCAGCAAGATCTGACAGTCTGGCAAGGTTTTTCTTATTTGTTTTTCCCCAGTCTCTTGCAGTAGCATTCTCTTAAGATAGCAAATGATGCCCAAAATGTAATTTTGCTCTCAGCCTGTGATTCATCCCTGCTAAAGCCACAAACTGTGTAAGAAGTCCCACCCCATGCTGACATCTCTGCTCAGGGTGGTTGTTCTGGGCTGGGTTGGATGAGGCTGTGAGCACCCTGGTCAGGTGGAGGATGTCCCTATCCAAGGCAGGGCGTTGGAACTGGATGATCTTAAGTTCCTTTCCAACCCAGACCATTCTATGATTCTGTTATTCCTCTATATTCCTATACATTCCCCTTATTCCTTTATATTCAGTGGAAAATGCTGATCTTGATCCCTCCAAATTTGGAGGGACTTGTTTGTCCAAGTTTGGACAGTGGATCCCTGCTCAATAGCTGAGAGTTGTGGGGTGAGACAAGAGTTCCTGGGGCTCTTCCTTCCCTTCCTCTCCCATGGGATAACACACTGCCCACCTGGGAGGTTTCACTGCTCAGCTGTGCAATTGGTGATTTGTCGTCCCTGCTGTTGGCTCCAGGTTTGTAAAGTGAGCCCAGTATTTATCTCTTCCCCTCTCCTATCAACAGATATCTTTAAAATACGTTCAGATTGAGCAGCATTAGGTGTCCAGGGTTTCTGGCTGTAACAATGAAATATTGATAAATGGCTGCGCTGTCTGATTGCTTCAGGTATAAGGGAAGAAGAGTTCAGTAAATCAAGCAGTGACTTTCGATTTAATGCAATCTCTTGAATTACAGTTTTGGTCTCACCTGCTGGGTTTGTCAATGCATAGGAGAAGATTGATGCTTCTCTGTTGTACCAGATACAAATAACCCAGAGCTCTTTTTGCACGTGAGGAAAAACAGGCTTCCATCAAATTTTGGTTGCATGTCACCTGCCAAGCTTCTGCTGAGTATAATGTGAATCTTGTTCTGAAATTAATCTGAATTGAGACATAACACATGTCTTTCAACTTAATGAAATCTCTTTAAATGATGAATATCAAAATGAGGAGTGATTTGGAGCCAGCTACCTGGGTGGCTTCTTCTCCAAGGACAGGCAGCCAGAAAACACTTCCTGAAAATAAAACCTCTTTAAGTTGTGCACCTGAAAAATCAGAAATGCCTTTTTGAACATTTTGCCCCAAAATTAGTGATTGGTTTAACTTCATGGAGGCTGGGACTAATTTTCAGATGACAAATGAAGGTGTAACTTGCAGGAGTAACTTGCAATATGTTTTCTAAATCTTTTCAAGTAGGTGATGTTATTCTTGTTTAACCAGTGGGAGAGGTAGCTCTTTGAGTTTTGAAATAAGTGGAACAAAGTCATGCAGGGAGTTGTGTGGCTGCTAGATCATTATTTTCTCCATTAAAAAAATAGATTTGTCAAGGTGAAGGGCTTTTTAAAGGTGTGAAAACACCTTTAAGGTAGGCTCTAGAAAGCTCTTTAGAAAGTAATGCTCATCAAAAATTGAGGAGAGGCAACACAGTGCTTAGCTTGCTTCTCATCATATAGGTCTTAATTTTTCAAAGTGGGTTTGTGGATCTGCTGTCATAGAGTGTGGGTTGTTTCCTGCATTGATTGGATTTGTAGGACTTTATTATCAGTTAGAATCTAAACCTGGGTGCCCCCCTTCATCAGAATTCCTCATAATGGACAGAGAAGAAAGGGAAGAGCATCTTGAGAAAGAATATCTGAAGGGGGTCAGCTGCTGGTTCAGTCACTCGTCTACTTGGTAGGTAAAAATTAACCTTGCAGGCTCTAAATAGGTGAGAGATGATTTTTTTTTCTGTATAATTCCATATTTTATACATCGGTCTTTGTTAGTCTTTGTGAACCCAGCCCACCTTTAAGTCCATGGAAGATTGCATGAACCCACTGGCAAGAGTCTTATCTCAGTTCTTGAGTCTTGGATACAGCCCTTGCTTTGGAATATACTTTCAGGTAATAGTTGGGTTTGATGTGTTTTGCTCAAAGTGCACTGGAATGGTTCGTGTTGCAACCAAGAATGTTCCCCTCAGGGATTTCTGCCACAGTTGTTGTACATGTGGCACCTCACACATGGAGTTTGTGTCTATTTTTGTGTTCTTTTCAGTATGAAGTAGTTGGGATTATCTGTTAAGTCCTTTCAAGTCACAGCAAGGTCAGTGGCTGCTCTGGGTGTGGGTATCTTCCACAAGTTTAGGTGAGATGGTCACCAGCTGAAGTAGCAGCTGCAAAACAAGGAGTGGGTGATCTCAGCTGGCCGGGAACACACATTTCTATCTGCCAGAATGGCCTGTCATCCTCACTTTCTGCTGGAGAAGAAGACTCTCTTGTGCTGCTCATATGTTGACCTCTTACAGAGACACCTCCAATAAATTTGGAAATCCATGGATAATCGATCACCAGTCACTGATGGGTTCCAGCACTGCACTCCTGCTGTTGATTCCTCATTCTTAATCCAGCCCTTCATGCTCTTACTCATTAAATATGGTGTCCTACTCAATGAAAAACTTTTCATCTGGTGCCACTGGTATTTCTGGGACCTGTGTCTTCTCTGCCACCTCATGCCTCTGTCCAGCCTCCATGTGAAGTGTCTCATCTTGGAGTTGCCTGCACGTAGCAGAGGAAGAGAAAGCAACTTCTCTGAAGATGTGGAGATTCTGATTTGGTGTTTGTGAATGCATAAAATCAGCATCTTCAATCCTGCAGCAGAAATCTTCATCCAAAAGACCTGTGAGTGACTGTGGCTTCATTCTGTACAAGAATCTCCAGGATTATTCTGGAGGATGGAAGGAGGAAGCTCTCCTCTAGAGAGGCTCCCAGCACTGAGGGAGGCAGTGGTTCCTCAGCCTTCCTTCCCACCCTGAGGGGGAATGGTGACCTCTCCTCTGGCCTGATTCAGTGTCAGTGCTCAGGAAGGGGCCCACGTGAGTACAAATTCCTTTGTGCAGGCCCTGTGGACGGAGCCATGGGGCCAAGAACACACTGCAGCATGGGGCTCTCATTTCTTCAGGGGGAAGACTGGTTTCCATGCATCACCTTTTTATCTATAAGGGGGGAGAGAGTTAAGTATTTATTTACTCACTTATTTGCTTTATCCAGAGCAGAGCTGAAAACCTGCATTTTTGCCGTGCGCTTCCTTTTGTGTGCATTTCACTGCCAGCCTGTCTGAAAGCCCTGCATCCCTCCAGGGGCCTTCCAGACAAAACTGATGCAAACTCTTTCTTCTCAGGTGCCTCACGATCATCTGTCATCCAATGCAAGCCAGGAGGCAACTGCCCCAGCAGACACAGAGGCATGACTAGGCAGCTCTCCCCTCTATCTGTTGCTGAAGATTCTGCTGCTCCCATTCTTGAGCTGCAGAATCGAAGTCCCTCGGGAATCTGTCGGCACAGCAGAGTCGAGAGGCAGAGCAGATCAGGTAGGAACCGCAGCCGCACTCCCAGCGCCGCCGCGTGCCTGCCTGGAGGCCTCTCCCCTCTGTCTCCGCAGAGAATGGGGCAGGGCCCGAGCATGCTGAGGTTTGGTTTGCCACCTGCAGGTCCTTCCCGAGCCCGGGGGTGAGGCGGGAAGGTGGCACGGACGGGAGGAGAAGCCTGGGATCCGCAGGGACGTGACGTTGCGTTAGGGGACCCGGCGCGGCGGTGAGGCACAGAAGATCCTCAGAGCTGGTTAACCCTAGCACACGGGTAGATTTCACAGAGTGGTTGCGTCTCCTCAGCCTGGCCACATGCCAGGGCCCTTAGGAGTTCCTTCTCAAAGACAGTGATGACCTCAGCTTGTGCCACGGATGGTCTGAAGAAGAAGGAGCAGAAGGATTTCTAGGGAAGACCATCACGGCTCCAAACATCGGTCAGGGCTTCCATCACCCTCCTCACTGCAGAAGTTTAGCTCAAATGAACCTGTAGGTGTGGTGAACACTGACCTCTTCACCATGGTGTCCATCCAGCAGCTGCAGGGATGGGATGGGAGCAGTTACAATGTGCAGCCACAGGCTTGTGAGTCTGCTAAACCACACTGTTTGAGAAGGAGAGACTTTAAATGAGTGAGATAATTTACCTGTCCAAGCTTTTTGGAAGGAAATTACCTAATTGCCCAAGTTCATTGGAAAACTGCCTGTGCAGACACTGTGAGCAAAAAGGGGAAGAAGAAGAGGTTGGATCTCCCTTGCACACTGGATCTGGGGGAGCTGAACCTTCCTATGGCAGCAGGAGACACCCATTTCCTCCTCGTGCTGTAAAACAGAGGGATCTCATACTCCACGAGTACTCTCTTGATGGAAAGCCTCAGAAGAGTATTGAAGGTGATCATTGCTGCAAGGAGTTGATGCAGCATCTTGCAGTTAAGATCACAGCTAAGATATTGGAAAACCAGATCTCATTTTTCCAGATATCAGGCTGAAATAACTCTGCATGGTGGCACTAAGGTACATCCGAAATCAGAATCCATCTTCTCCAAAAAAGGGTCCTAAGCCTTGAGTAGTGTTTGGACATCATACTCCTCTAAACACTTACTTTGCATTTATTAATTTCCCTTTTGATTCTGATCTTCCCATCCTCATCAGAGAAGTCTTAACTAGGACTGGCCCAACAGGTAAACAAATACAAAGAATACAATTCTCTAGGGTCTAATTGCCAAATAGCTAAAAGAGTTCCAATGGAAAGGTGTAGGTTTTGGTTTTCCTCATCTCACTCTTCTGAACACTGCAAGCAAAAGGCTCTTCTGTGACCATCTTGTCAATAAGAATTGCACTATGGACCAAAGGACCAAAAGGTGTTTCTGCTCACTGCCTTCCATACAGTTTGCCATTGGCCAGTGCCATCTCCTTGTGTCACCTGCAGTGTGATCTGCATTCTCACCTGTCCTTTCAGCCTTGTTTCTGTGCTGTTCCCAGGAAAAGTCTCTTGGTTTGTTCCAGTCCCACCTACATGCAGACCCCAAGGAGTTCTGCTACCTTGCCAATTGTAAAATGCTGTCTCCCAGCCACTTTGGCTGATCAGTTTGTTTTCTCCTCATTATCATTTGGTGTCTAAGCACAAGTGCTTGCCTCCAGCACCAGCTTCGTGACTTGGAAATCCCTAAACCTCTTTAATAGGAACCGTGTGCCTGCTCACCCTGTGGCTTCGAGTTCAAGCCTTGTCATTATTTTGAAAGATGTTTCTTAACTTGTCCTTTTGATTCTTTGGCCAGGAATTAGGTGTGCATATCCATGGATTTTGAAAGCAGCTGTCAAGCTCCTCTGTCACTGGGATCAATCACAATTTCACTTAAGTTAATTGCAAATATCTGATCTAGAGTGAAGTGCCTCCAGTGAGCTGAGATGTAGATGGATGTAGATACAAGAGGATGGAATCAGCTCTCCTCTCACCATGCCTTTTCATTATCATTAAATATAAAGGGCCCCAGACAACATATTTATCCTGAATACACAATTATCTGCTAACTGCATCGCTCAGGATGAATCCCACTGGTTAAACACTTACAGCAACTCCCCACTGTGCATTTATTCAGGCTAAAACTTACACAGATCTTTAAATCCAAGGTAGGTCTTGCAACAAGTGTGTGTTTCTGTGCCTTTCCCTGACATTCAGACCTGGGACTGTAACATCCAAATCAAGTGCTGATGGTGGTGTCATGCATAGTGACACCAATTGCATCATTATTTTGTAATTGAAAAATAGAAAGCATGGCTAAAAGTGCTTTATTCTTCTATCATTCTGTGATTATTTTAAGTGGTAGCTGAAAAAGGACTAATTGCATGGTAGTTTTACTCAGCAGGAAGACCTGCAAGTTGATGCTACTATAATATATTCTTTTTAAGCCATTCTAACTTGCAAATAAACTGTAATTTACCTTTCAATAGATGTCAGTCATTATTAGTACCATAAAAATATCTACTTTCTCTCTGCAGCCAAGGAGAATGCTAAAAGGATGCCTGTCTTTTCAGACCCGTGGCTGATTATCCTCTGCATGTTTTTAATAAACCTGTAATTTTATTTAAATTCTTGATTCACCACTAAACAATGGAGCCACTGAATACAGGTTATTTTTAGGAACACATCATACAATTACAACTACAAAAAGCTTCATGGCCTAGTTAGGAAAATCCTTGATTCCAAATGCACTCCCTGCTATGATAAATCCTTTTTTTTAATGTGTAATGTTGGTTTACAGTAATAGCTTGGAACCCCAGTTTGACATTTCTTTATGGCTAATGTCGCAAAACCATTAATATAAAAGAAAACTAAACCTGAGTGCAAAAGGATACCTCTGTCACATAAAAGTTGAATATAGGACAGTGTGTGCTCTCACTCAGTGCATCTATTACCTCTCAAAATCATATTGTTCCTTCTATACATCACATCATGTATTAATTAACGTGGCTGATAATTGATAGGAGTAGTTCAGAACAGCTTCAGGCCATGACTTCTAGAAGATTTTCCCAGTTTCTTCTGCCAGACTGCTGTGATGTGATGAGACTGGGTGAATTGTTGGAGCTCATTGCTGCCCCATGAGCTCTCAGGACAGCAGTGTTAGTGCTCCTTGCTTTCAGCTGGGATCTGGGGAACCAAAACAGGGATCATGGGTTGGATCTCTGGGAGATCTGTCCGGAGAGCAAGTCACCAGTCAGTGAGATTAAATTCTCCCCACTTGTGTTAGGAAATGTGCACTTAGGTCTGAAAACCGCTGTCCTAAAATGGGAAGTGCCAACTCTCCGATCGCTCCTTGTTTATGTGCAGAGGTTTATTTCTAGCCATGCCAAGCTTCCCTTCTGTCCAGTTTCCTTTGTTAACTCCAAAAATGTAAGTACACCAACCTGACTGCAAAAAGCCATTCTCTGCTTGGGTACATAAAACCAAACTCTTTGTTACTTCCCCATCCCAGCTTGCAAATAAAAGAAGTGATTCTGGAATTAAAAGTGTTGAGGAATAAGAATTTGTCCCTGTCTCCAGACCTGCAGGCTCAGAGAGCTCTTCTGTTGCACACATGAACAATAATTGCCTCTATAATGTTGTTGGTTCCAAGGGATGTATTTTTATTCTGGAAGTTTGCTGGCAGAGGGAATGAAGGGCTGATAAAGCAAATAGTGACAACAGCTTATTTGTAATGGTGTTACCTCAGCCCTCAGTGTTATGTTTGTGTTTGGTTCTCCCTCCTTGAAGTGACAGAGATGGTCTTATTAAAATACTTTTGTGCAGTATTTCAGTATTTATGGGACATAGAGAAGTTATAGGGAGAAGGCAAGGTGATTTGTGACTTGGACCAGAAGGGGAGATTTTACCAAGAATTATTTTGAATGCGTTCATTACACGTACAACTCCTTTTCTATTCTTCCTTTTTTTTTTCTTTTTCAGGAGAAGAAGGAACACAAACGCACACAGAGAGCAGCAGCCAAGAAGCTGAAGGACAGACACGATGCCAGTCTTGCACATCCACATTTCTCAAGCTAATCTGGAGATTCCTGATCATTTTATCCGTCTCTTCCTCCTGGGTTGGGACCACACAATTCATCAAAATCACTTTTGAGACCTTTGACTGTCCCTTTTTCATGACTTGGTTCTCAACAAACTGGAACATTATGATTTTCCCCATTTATTATTCCGGGCACCTTGCAACTGCACAGGAAAAGCAGTCTCCAATCAAAAAATTCAGGTAGGCTTTATTGTGGCAGTATCCCTTTAAAAAAACCTAATTCCTGAGGGCTGAGGTCACTGCTGTGCTCAGTTCCACCCGTGGTGTCAGGAGGCAGAGTAAAGGTCATGCTGCAGAAAACCTCATTCATAAATAGCTCACAGGAGGCTGACAGATGAGTGATGCCTGCTGAATAAATGGATCTTTGATTTTTAAAGGTTTTGTTTTTTTTAATGGATAGCAAAGGTTAATAATCTGCTCTTAATCTTGCTGTTGTGTTGTCTGATATATCTATATTTTGTGTTCTTGCCTGGATCAGGTCATTGATGAATCTGTCCTGGTCCATTTATGATGGAATAGCAATGTTGGGTACAACCAAACTGACTCCTAGGTGAGAAGAAAGATGCTCAGAGCTGAGGTGGTTTCCATGTGGAATACCGTGGTTTGCTCTCTGTACTGGGCAAGTATAGCACAATGCAGACTGCCCTTTCCTCCTGCTGGAAATTCATAAATCCCTTTTCAGCAGCCCCTGAGAAATCAGACAAATACAAGGTTAAGGAGGAACCCAAAGAAATCATCCAGTCCAACCACCAGGGCTGCAGCTTAGCTTCAGTTGTGAAGAAAACCACATCTGGTCTGTCTCCAGGGCTTGAGAGTACCTCACATTCTGTAGCAATTGATTTCACAGTTCCTCCTCCACTTCCATTATTCCTCTGATGTGACAGTGACATGGGAGCTGCTTTAAAGGACAGGACAAAACTCAGCTCACCAAGAGATCCCACACCTTGCCCAGGGAGGGAGGAGATTCACAGGGTCATTTTGAGCTGGGACACAGTTCTGTTGTTCCAGTGCAGGCTTGCTTGAAAAACAATGTGCCTGACTCAAAGAGAATTGTCTGTTCCAGCAGGAATTACCCAGCATGGAGCCCATCCCTGGCTCCTGCTGTCACTGAGCACACAGGGAATCCCATTTGTGACCATCAGGCTGGAGTGCAGCAGGGCCAAGCTCTTCCCTCAGCTGCTTTTTTGCCAGGATCTGGGATGTAATTTGGCCCTAAATTATCATTGCTGTCAAATCAGTGTGACTGGAATTGAACAGTTGCACTTAATTAAGTGCTTCTCTGCAAACCCTGGTGCTTTGTTAATGATGCTTCATTCAGATTTCTGCTGGAGTGTTTGTGAGAACATTAACAGTGTCAGCTTGGTTTCTGCCTGTGGGGTGAAGTAATAACAATTGCACAGCAGAAAAGGAAGAAGGTGAGAAGAAATAACCATGCAGATAAATCCCCTGCAGTTGGTTCATTGATTATATCTCTATCAGAGCAAAATCTTGGGGCAATGCATAAAAAAAAAAAAAAGCCTGTGCTTAAATAATTGATATATTTCTCCAGCTGTTAAGAATTCAGCTTTTTAAAGTTGAGGACTCTGTGTTAAAAGCCACAGGAATTTTTCCAGTGGGTCAGTGAGTGTGTGGACTCAGGACACCAGTGTTAGAGCTGATGGGAATCTTCCCAGAGTATTTCTTATTCCAGAGATGTCAGGAACTCACATCCCAAGGAGGAAGCAACTGCTGGTAAATAATGATTCCATCAGGGGGAGTAACTGCTTGGTCTGTGCTGTGTTACAACTTGACTATCCAGAGTATGACAATTTGGATATGGGATTGGCATCTCCTCAATTTTTTGGTGACATAAGGGATTGAAAATTTGTAGTTTTAATTTGTAGACAGATTTAATTTGGAAAGGATCTTTGGAAGTCATTTCACCCAGCCTCCTCCCCAGAACACAGGAGTATTTTCAAACCTGCATTGTTTGTGTATTTTCTTGATTTGCATTCTTAATAGTCTTATTATTACAAGACTCTTTATTACATTTCATAAGATTTCTTGCTGCTTCATTTGCTTGTTTTATTCCTGTGCAGTAGATAATTCTTGTCAATAAACCCATTTGCAGCAGTTCCAGGCTTTCCTCGGAGACCAGAGGTGATTTATCTTTGTGTTTCTGGAGGATGTTGTTACTCTCTAGGAGCTTTAAAGGCATCAGACATTTTGTCCAGCAGATATTCCCAGTGGATCTGAACAAACAATGTCTGTGACATCTTGGCAGAGATCAGTGATCCTGGGAGTGACTTGCAGAGTGCTGCCCCAGGCTGGCAAAGCTGCAGAGAGCCTCTGCTCCTTTAATAAATCCCACTTGGAAGGACAGGAGTCTCAATCCTCAACTTCAAATTGGCTTTCTGGAAAGTTCAGGCTGCTCAATACCTAAAGGAGCTGCAGGAGAGATGGATTTTTGACAAGGACATGGAAGGGGAATAGCTTCAGACTGAGAGAGGGCAGGTTTAGATTAAATCTTGAAAATAAATTTCTGACTACGAGGGGGTTGAGGCCCTGGCACAGGTTGCCCAGAGAAGCTGTGGCTGCCCCTGGATCCCTGGAAATGTTTCAGGCCAGGTTGGATGGGGCTTGAAGCAACCTGGGAGAGTGGAAGGTGTCCCTGCCCATGGCAGAGGCTTGGAACTGGATGGGCTTTAAGGTCTCTTCCAACCCAAACCATTCCAGTATTCTATTATTATATTTGAGATTATAAATTGTGTGTTTCTTACCTTTCAGACTTCACCTTAGGGATTCAGTCTTGTGGTCTGAGAAAATAACTCATGGTTATGGACTCACTGCTGCATTTAGGGGAAGTGTCTTGGTTGTCTTGAGGCAGTAGACAGCTCTTGCTATTCCCTCAGTATTGTAAATAAAAGCAAGAGCTTGAAACTCCTTCCTTTAGTACTGGCTGAGATAATCTGAAGTTGAGGAAGCTTAGGAATAGGAAATCTAACCCTGCCAGCATTTACCACAGCAGAAGACACTGCACAGACTTGACTTAGGAGTCTGATGCAGTTGTGGTGTGGAATAGGTGGGTGAAATTTTCTATGTCAGTACATTTTGCCTTCCCCATCTGGCACCTCGGCTTCTCAAGGACAAACATTGTGACACTGAGCAGCTTCCTGCCAGCTGTAAGAGCTGAGATTGGTGCTACAGGCTCTTCCCAGCCTCGGGGCACTGGCCAGGGAAAGCATTGGTGGGTGCAGGTTTAATGTGAATAAAACACACTGGGAAGAGTTGGGTTTCTTGGATAATAAGAAGTGAGCATCACTTGAAGTGCAGGCTGAACCATAAGTAGCTGATATTTGTATATGAAACCTGTCCCTGCAGGTTTCTCACCCAAAAACCTGTCCCTGCTTGTTGCAGTAGCAGCTCAGTCCAGCTCCCTCAGCCACCTGTGGAATGGCACGGCAAATCCAGTCCTGCTCTGCAAAGGGCTTTTTGGGGGAAACATGGGGAACACCATCAGCACAAAGCTGGGCTCCCCATGGACCATTCCTGCTGGACACAGCATTCCTTGGTCCTGGACACAGCATTCCTTGGTGCTGGACACAGCATTCCTTGGTGCTGCCCCCAAGCATCACTGCTTATGTGAGAACTTCATGCAGAATTCCCTTTCCTTTTGCTGCAGCTCTCCACCAGACAAGGAGAGCTGGTCAGGCCCTTTCTGCCAGTCCAGATTCAGTCAGTGCTGGGAGCACAACTCACCAGGGTGCTTAACCACACTCAGTTTGGTGCCTGTCCCCTGCAGTGGAGCTTGGAGGTATTTTATTGCTGCAGATGCCATCATTTAGGCAGAAGCCCTGAATTTGTGCTCACAGAAGGTGCTGCTGTTTTATTTGCTGCCCTAATGTCACTGTGGCCTTGCCAAGTTCTAATCCAGGTGATGTCACTGCATTCTCTGTGTTCCTCTATCCCAGGTCTCTGCCTGTTGGCTGGGGTTTTTTTTATTGTGAGCTGCTGGATTTCACTCCAGAGGCAGCTGTGTGAACAGGAGGGAACAAACCCATTCCTGTGCAGGGCCTGGCATCAGAATAACTGAGAGGGCACACAAGCTACTTAATGGGTGTCAGAGGCAAAGCTACACCACTGCCTGAGGTGCTGTAATTCCTGAGAGCATGGCACACTGCCCAGAGCTGATGGCTGAGGGCTACCTGCAAGTCAAAAGAGTTATTTGTGTTAGAGGGCAGGTTTTAAATAGACCTCTCGTGCATTTGGAAAAGAGTTGGGGTCGTAGTTTCAGGGTCAGCTGCCCTTAGATTTGTCTGTGCCTCTAAGTCAGCAGCCTGCAGCATTATTTGTGTGGGGAGGGTTCAGGGAGCCCTCTCTCCTGAGCCCAAGGTTTTAATCACTGTCATGTCTGATGACTCCTACAAGTTTAATTTTAGTTGCATGTCAAAGAGGCTGAGTTAACCACTGAGCCACCAGCCCTCACAAAGCCTCAGGCAATCTGACTGGGAAAATAAAGTATTCTCTCTGTCTCCTCATTGACTGAGCATTATTTATGGAGCTCTCCTAAGCACAAGGGTGAAATCATCAAGTCTCTACCTCACTCAGCACGACCCTGTCAGAGACTTCACTGTATTTTCTTCACTGAGAGTTGAGGAACTGTTTTGTCTGGCCACTGTGTGTGATGGAGGCCCTCCCACCTGCTTGGGCAGCCCATTGTGAAGCATTTCCAGATTCTTTTCCTGGCTGTGCATCTCTGCTCACCCCTCCCACTGCTTCTGGGAACTCAGAGATAAGTGACACTGCTGGGGCAGCCACAACTGCCTCTCCCAAATCACCCAGGTTAATGTAATAACCTGACCCAGAATAGTAATTAATCTGACCCAGAATAATGTAATAACCACTGAGCCTTCCTCCTTTGAGGAGTCACACTGTCAGGGCACTTGGATCCATCCTCCTGACCCTGCTCTGTGTGCAGACATCCCAGGGATCTGCAGGACTACAAAACCTGGCCCATTTTGGCATTAGGGTCCAGCTGTGCCCTGCATTTCTGGAGGTAGCCCAGACACCTTTCTGCCTTGTTCTAACACAGCACAGGCTCCTTTTCCTCTAAGATCTTGACAGCTACTGAGGCAGGCTGGATTTACAGAGATCCAGAAGTGATGGCAGAATTCCCACCACACAGGTGTGGAGTTCACAGGGCAGGTCTGTTTCTGCCAGGACATGGGGCACCCTGGCTGTGGTGTCATGGAATGGTGACACAGCCACACTGCACCCACCTTTCCTGAGGTGAGATGGAGTCTGAGCCCAGAATCACCCTCTGCACCCACCTGAGTCTCAAGGGGAAGCATCTTGTAAAGGTAAATTGCTATATCTGTGTGTCAAAGAATTCTGAAGTGCTGCCAACGAGTCTCTTCTCACACAGGGGAAACTTGTCACCTCTAACTCCTGTTGAAATCAGAGTGACAAAAACCTGCAATCAAAGTTAGGCATTAATTTATGTGCTTCACTGTGTGTTTGCTTTGCATCTCAGATAAATGATGCACACCAGTAGCTGTTCTTTTTATATATTTTAAACCTCTTTATCCTCATCTTTGGTGAACAGGACTCCTGAGAGTGTTGAGGTCAACTAGAGTGAAGGAGATAATTAACAGATCCACCAGCCTGAGTGTTAACTTATTACACAGAGTTGGAGAATGGAATTTATTATTAGCAGAAATGACTGCTTTGTACACCAGATTGTCTTAGTGGCATCAGGAAATGAGTGGTTGTTGAGTGGAACCATGAAACCATTTAGGTTAAGATGTAGCTGATCTCGGTTATATGTTATTATTCTACTTTCTTCAAAACGAGAGTGATGGTTTCCATCTTAAAAGTAAAAACCTGCAATGTCTGTAACAGCAAAATCCCCAAGATTTAGTAAAAGTGGTTAAGGGTCCCTGAAAACAATTTTGTCTTCCAAATTAGGATAATTATCAGACCACCCCCCCCAAGTAACAAACATTTTTGACATCACATTGCAGTGCAATCTTTGAAGTTGCTAATTAATTCTACATAATGAGTATTTTACCAATCTTCCAAACACAGCCACGTTTGGCTGTGAGCACTTTGGAGCCCCAGGGCCTCAGGGCATTTGCATTATTCCCTCCATGTCCCTTTCCTTGGAAGGATGTGCTGCAGGTTGAGGGTGCCTTTGTTCACTCCACTGCTTTTTGGGGTCACTTGTGGGGCCTCTCATGTTATAAGCAGTGTTGGGGAGCCTGCTGTGCCAAGGAGGGGAGCACACTGGGAATATCTTCAGGAATACCTTCAACCAAGAGTGCAGACAGTGGAGTTGCTGAAAAAACATCCCTCCCAGTCTGGGAAAGGCAGAAATTCCTGAAATCCTAAGAAGCAAACAGCTCACTTCAGCTCTGTGTGATGCAGTGTTGGGGAAGCTGGTTTTTTTTTTTTTTTTTTTTTTTTTTTTTTTTTTTTGCAATTTAATCCTCAAGAAAACATCTCCTAGAAAACACAGCCTTTCACTGTACAGTAAAATGAAGCTGTTAAATACCTTTCCCTTCCTTCTCTCACACTCCTGTTTGCCTGGCTCACTCCTGCCCACCACGCTGATGTGTCTGCCAGTCTTTTTGAGTATTTGGGCAAATCTTAAAGCTTCCTTGGCCGTGCATAAAATATATATTTCAATCAGAATGAAAACAGGGCTTGGAGTGAAGTGAAAAGAAAAAAAAAAAAAAAAGAAAATTGGCAAGCTGCAGAGAATAAATGGTGATTCTAATCCATGTGTTCATGGCCTTGAAGGCAGAGTCTGGGAGCTGTGGGAACATTACAGATAACCTTCATTTCTGTGTGTGAGTCCCTGGGATTATTGTTGCACAGAGTGTGATTATTCCAGGTAAGTTACGTCTTTCCTTCTTGTGAAATGGCTGTTTTAAGAAGATTGTGGGTTGTTTTCCCTATGTGAATTAAAGAATGGATTCTCCTGGGCATGTGAAGTCGTTAGGAAAAGCACTATAAAAGCCTAATGAATGTTTGTTGTGCTGGAGTGAATGCTGAGGAAAACCCTGGCTGAGACTGAAACTCTTTTCTTTCCGTAGGGAATGCAGTCGGATTTTTGGTGAAGATGGTCTGACGCTGAAACTCTTTCTTAAAAGGACTGCTCCCTTTTCTATTCTGTGGACTTTGACTAACTACCTGTATTTACTGGCTTTAAAGAAGCTCACAGCCACAGACGTCTCTGCCCTGTTCTGTTGTAACAAAGCTTTTGTCTTCTTGCTTTCTTGGATTGTGCTCAAAGACAGGTTCATGGGAGCAAGGGTAATGAATGTGCCTCCTTTTCCACTCTCTCATATTTTCATAATTGCACTTAAAGCCATCAGCCATGGTGCTGCCATAGCACTGCTGCACTGGGGCGTAGACACACCATGAAAACCTTTCTCATTTAGTTTTATGATGCAGCCTCAGGATCAGTTTTAGAGACCTCAGAACTTCAGTGTGGGAATTTCAAGGAGCTATTACAGCCAACTGCAACTTGATGAATTATGATGGAACTTCCAGTTTCATATAAACCTATTCTGTCTTGGCTCACGGTGCTGAGGTTTAGTTAATTTTATTTTAAACTTAGTGATGGAATGCTTAGGTTCTAAGCAAAGCAGTTTTATTCCTTGTTTGGGTAGACAGATGTTTTTGATGAGTGATGTATTTTTCTTGTGCTACCATATTTCTTTGTACATGTGCATGTGCCAAAATTGCTTTAAAAATAACACACCTCTCTTGTGTAGAGGTACATTTTTCACTGAAGTATTGCAGGACTCACTGGCAGTAAAATGGACCCTGCAAAAGTTTAGAACAGAACTCGAACAAAATTATGTGCCCCTGCTCTGGGAAAAGCAAACTTGTTGAGTAGTTTTCCATGCACACATCTCCCAACATGCAGCAATTTAAATTTAAACGTGCAGTTTCAATTATTGGCTTCACACCTTGGATGAGGAGTAGTGAGGATTTCTGCTGGTTCATTAATGCATATTCCCCTCTGAATTGGCTCAAGGTCGTGTTGGGCACAATCCTGACTGAATTTTTGAAAATCTTGAACTTCATTAGGAACTGGTTGGGGTCAGGTGTGGTCACTGTGACCAGAAGGGACCAGCAGCATCTGGATTTAAGTTCCATGGAAAGTGTGATGGATCAGGACACTCATCCAAGTCAGTTTGTTTTTTGAAAATGGGCACAGCAGCTTTTCTTTATTATTATTATTATTAATAATGTGATAGAAGGGTTCAGAAATGAAGGGAAAAGACATTCTGTTGTACAGGTATCTCATTTGGCTTTTGGAGCAGCTGCCAGGACACTGAGCAGGGCACTGTGCTTGCCAGGCTGAGGAGGTGAGCCAGTGCTTGAAGGTAAAGCCAGACACCTGGATATCTGTTTCATACACAGCTAAAAATACAGAAAGATGAGGTGAATGTGACCCACCCTCAGCCCACTCACTGACTCAAAGAATAAACAGGATGTAAAACCCTCAGTCCTCTAGAGAAATAACAGGAGCAGTAACTACCCCCCTCTGCCCCTTGATTATCTGAAGAAATTGAACATTTTGTACCCTTTAAGTTAATTTTCATCTCAAAGCAACATCTTTCTGGAAGAGCAAGCATAGCTCTTGTGTTCTCCTAGTCTGCTCTGTTAAAGAAACCTAGAAATAAAAGCTGTTTTCAGTTATTATTTATTTTTCACTGACTAAAAAAAGGTTGCCATAAATATGCATTAGTAGGAATGTTGTAAACACCGTGGGGTTCACACAGGAAAAAACCTGAAGGGAAAAATGAGCAGCAAATCCTGCACATAAACTGGATTTCGGTGCTCGCTGGCAGAGCCTGGATGCTCATTGCTGGGAAGGTAATTCACAGTGTTTTCCAGCTGCTCTCCTGACAGGAATAACACTTAATGATGTTAATAACCACGCAGGAGAGTGTTTGAGAGCTAAAATATGACAGAGCAGCAGAGACACAGCTTTTTGTGCTCTGAATTCCTCAGCTGCCCTTGCCCGCAGCCCCTCGGAGAGCAGCAGGAATTGGGTTATTTGGACAGCGAGGACATGAAAAGAAATAAAAGGTTTAATCCTACACCCTGAGCCATGTTTTTGTGGAAAAACTCAGCACCCAGGAGTTCAGCCAGCTTTTCCAAGGAGCTCAGGTTCCAGCAGCTCTTCCAGAGCTCCGGGACCATCAGGTGCACCTGCAGCACGTGGAGGTGGGGATGCTGCAGTTCCTGGAACAGCAGTGACTCTGCAGCACATCCCCAGCTCCCTGTCTGCCCAGTGTGGCTGCAGCAGCCCCCAAATTGCCCACAGACATGTGGGAGCTGCCTGACATCCCTCTGATCCCCTGGCACCCTTCCTGCACTCCTGGAAGCAGCTGGCAGCCAGGCTGTAGGGCATCATTTTTAGATGCCGTGTCTAAAGGCAAAGCTGCCTTGCTGACCACCCTGTGGAATGGCCCAATCCCACCTGTGGGAGCACTGAATAACTGCAGAAAGGCTGCACACAAAGTTTCAGCTGCTGTGGCTGTGTTTGAGGCACCCAAAGTGTGTGTTCTGCAGAGAGAGCCATGTGCCATCAGTGGTGAAGCTGTAGCACCCACCCGAGAGAGAAAAAACACCAGGAGGGGTTTAGGTTGGGTATTAGGAAAGATTTCTTTACAGAAAGGGTGGTCAGGCACTGGGACAGGCTGCCCAGGGAAGTGGTGGAGTCACCATGCCTGGAAGGGTTCAGAAAATGTGTAGATGTGGTGCTTGGGGACACAGTTTAGTGGTGGATCTGGCAGTATTTAGGTGAAGGGTTGGACTCGGTGAAGTCTTCTCCAACCTTAACAATTCTCTGGTTCTATTCACCTATAAAAGTAGTGCAGGCAGAGCTCAGGAACCTTGAAGTACCTCCTACCCCGGGAAAGGACGCACAGAACCATCCCTGCCTGTACCTTAACCTTTGTTTGGACACTTGTGAATCTCTCTCTCTCAAATTGATAACATCTCCATGTTACACTTTGAGAAGTCCAGACAGCTTTGGCTCAAAGCAAGCACAAATATTTAAAAGACTTTATGTATTTGAGAAGTTCTGCTGGCTTGTGCTCCTTAGACTTAGACACATGCTTATATATTTGCATACTTAAGCCCTTGGTTGGGCTTCATGTGTGGAGTTGAATCAGTGTTTTTTAGGTAGGTACAGAGTAATTTGGGGGCATTTTTTTCCTCTGAAAATGTTGACTTTAGCCTGGAGAGAGGTTTCTTCTCCATCCTTGAAGGTGTTCAGTGCCAGGTAGGATGGGGTTTGGAGCACCCTGGGATAGTGGAAGGTGTCCCTGCCCATGGCAGGGGGTTGGAACTGGATGATTTTTAAATTCCCTTCCAACCAAACCATCCTGTGATTCTTTACACCTTCTTCTCTGCTGTGCTCCACATCGAAAAAAAACCCAAATCTTTCTGATAAACTGTTGCTTGGCCTTGCTGGGAAAAAAGAAAAAAAAAAAAGGAGGCAAACTAATTTCATTCCTTACCTAAGAAGGCTCCAAAAGACAATTACTACACTCTTCCATTAATTAAAAAACTTGTTTAATGAGCTGACAGCTGTCTTTGCTTCCCTGTGACCTTGCAGAGCAGCCTGCAGATGTGAGCTCAGGTTTCTAAAGCCAAAACTTGAGGCAGGCACAGGTGAGCTGTGCTGATGCCCTGGTATGTAACATGCAGGAGGAGCCTTGGGCATGAAATTTAAATAGTGTTTTGCTGAAAATTATTTCAGTCCCGGGTCTTGCTTATATCTCAGGAGGTGTTGATGCTCCACGTGTCCATCATTTTAGTTGTTTCAGGGGAAAAAAAAAAGTTCTTGGCTTTATAAATATTTGATTTAATTAGGAATCTGGCTCTCTAAATTTGGTGTAGACAGACTGAGAGAGAGTTTTTCATGACAGGAAGAAAGGGGATGATGGATCTATTCATTTTCAGTGACACAAGGAAAGGACTGAGCAGTGAGGGCACCAAGAGTTAAACCTCCATCCTTGCCCTTGGAAGGAGGAGGGCATGACTACATTGGACTCTTCTGTTTTGCCTTCTGGGACAGACACACTGCTGGAAATACTCCAGCTGACAGCTGAAGTCTTGAATTTCTGTGCAGGGCAGGGTGTGTAGTGCAGCCTGAGGTGAATCCCAGTGAATCCCAGGTGAATCCCAGTGTGGCAGGGCAGGGGAGTTCTGCACTCTCAGAGGAGAGGCCGTGGGTGTCTGAGGGGTCCTGGCTGTCATTTGTCATTGCTATGAGGCTGGGACTTCTGTGGTGCCTCCCAGGATGGCCCAGCTGCTGGATTGTGTTATCCTTGGAAGGAAAAGGGGGAAACCTCCTGTCCCCTCTTGCTAAAACCCTCCCAGATCTCATCACAGCACTGAGAGACTGAGATTCCACAGGGGATTCCAGCCCATGGCATTGGATCCTGGATTTCAGCTGGATTTTGTGGTGAATTTGGAGGTGTCAGTGGTACCTCCAGGTTTTGTATCTTGGAGTTGGGGTGTTTTACATGTAAGTAAGGCAGGATACAGATTTTGGCACCACTGCCATGTGAGGGGACACCTGTGTGCCCCAAGGACTGGTGAAATAGGGCTGATGGTGAGAGGGAAGGACTGAAAGCTGCACCCAGGAGATGAGTTGGGAAGATGTTGGCCTGGATGCCTGTAGGATTTAGGAGCCCTGATGTTTTTACCTGGAGTCTCAAAGGTTGGCCCTGCCCTGATAGATGGTTCTTGGTTCCCCATTGTCCCCTGTGTGGACACCTGAGTCAGCTGTGTGTCCCTGTCCTGTGTGTCCCTTCAAACATGATTTTGCTCTGCTGAAGTTATTTTGTGGGATTTTTTGTGCTTATTGCCTCAGTCTGGTTCACATCTGCTTGGGATGAGTGTCAGTGGTTTTCTGGGACTCTTGGTGAAGCTGTGATTTCTGAAAGGCTGTTGTAGAGGAGGATACATGATTGGATCAAGATGAAGTCTTTGAAGTGTGTGGGCTGAAGTTTAGGTTTACCCAGGACTAAATCTTTCTTAAATAAAGTTCAGTGATGTTTTCAAGAGGCAAAGTGCCCATGTCACATTGGTGTTGGCTCAGGAGTTGTGCACTGGCTCAGGAAACCCTCCATGGATGTTGGGTATTGAGTGTCTTAGAAATTCACACTCCACATTTACCTGCTGAGGGCAATTAGGTGGAGAGAGGGGCAATTTTTTTTAAGAATAAACCACTTTGGGCTCCCTACCACTTCTTTAAGGTTCTTGGAGTCAAGACCCAGGATTTCAGATATGGTGTAGTTACTGATTCCTGTTCTTTTTCTTTGAAGCTCCTTTGATGCTCTCTCTGGGATTTTCAAATGAGGCCAAAAACCTAAGCACAAAGGTAAAGGCTTCATGAAGAAATTCGGTCATGTCTGTCCAGAAAAGCTGTCAGGGCACAGCCAAAACAGCTGGAAGAGCACCCTGTGATACCCTGGTATTCCAAAATACAGGGCTCATTCCCCTGGCCTAAATTTCCAGGATGTTTGGCCATCTAATGTTTGCATTTCAAGTCAAATTGGAGGCAATGCTAAATATTTCTCTTGTTACACAGTAGAGCGTGATGCTTTAGAATTTCTTGATCTTGCAGTTGCCTCTCCAAAGTGGCTGTTTAGCTGACAAAATGCATTGTGATGGATGTTCTGTCAGTAGGCTCCAGCAGAATTTGCAGTGCTTTAGATCCACATCCCTGTCAGTGCACACACTTCCATTATTCTTTACATCTCTCCCACGGTCTTTCCTATTTAAGGGAAAACAGGAAAACTCCAGGTCAGAGCAAGTGGGTATTGACGCCCATGAGAAGCTCCTCCTGGTGATGATCTCAGCTTTACACTGCTTTGCTTTGTCTGTGCAGATAGTGGCAGCAATAATGGCCATCACAGGGATTGTGATGATGGCATATGCAGATGGTTTCCAGGGTGATTCAATTATCGGGGTGGCCTACGCCGTGGGATCAGCCTCCACCTCTGCGCTCTATAAGGTGGGTCACAACTGTTTGTTGGCACTCCTAAATTCATTATCATTGACTGTTGAAGAGACACAAATACAAAGAGAATTGCTGTAAAATAAATGTTTTCTTCTGCTCCTCACTCCTGTGTCACTCCTGGTTGTGACAGTGTCAGGAAATGTACCGTGAGGGTAATTAGCTGTCAGCTGCCAATTTGCCAGAATGGCTTTTCTTGATGAGCCTTTAATGAAATCTCCACTGCCACGCCACGAGGAGTTTAAGATCATTTTTTAAATTGTGACAATAGAGTTTATCAGCACTTTTCAAAGGGGCTTTCCATGTGCAGCCAGGGTGGCCAACTCATCCCAGGTCTGCACTGCAGCTCCCTGGCTCTGAGCCCTGGTGTGAGCCTGGCACAGGCAATTCATTAGAGACACTTCTGCTTGGAGGAGATGGCAGCTCTGGAAGGTGAGGGCTGGGAAAGGCAGGGACTCTGTGTCTCAGGAACAGGTTGGGCTGAACGTGGCTGGGTTTGTAAAGTTTGGAGTGAGTTGTGGTGGGGTCAGAAGCTGCCCTTGCAGCTTTAGGACTTTGCTCACTTCACTCATAAATGTGACTTTCGCAAGTCACTCAAACTTCATGAATTCAGGCTCATAGAGGACAAGTTCTCCCAGAGTGAGCCCTTCCAGGCTGTTTTTTCTCTCACAGCAGGGTGATGCTGTGGAAGTCACTTGAGTCTCTTCCCAAATCCCTGCGCTGCCACACTCAGCCCAAATCCTCTCCATTCATTGCAGGAATGGTGTGTCCTTGGGTTCTTGCTTTATTCTGGGTTTTTCCTGCATTTTTGTACCCTTGCTCCTCGTGGCATTTTTTGGAAAGCTTTGTTATACAGACTCAGCCATCCTCGTGGTAAAGACATGGTGCTAAAACACAGGAAAGGGCAGAAATCCCACTGAAGATCCCCTTGCAAGACTCTTGTTAGGAAAAGGGCTGGGCTGTGGCATGTTGTCCCCAAGGGAATGGAGTGCTTCCATGACAAGCATGGAGTCTAAACCCCTCCTCTCTCCTCTTCTCTCCAGGTTTTGTTCAAAATGTTTCTTGGGAGTGCAAACTTCGGGGAAGCAGCTCATTTCGTGTCCACCCTGGGCTTCTTCAACTTCATCTTCATCTCTATCACCCCCATCATCCTCTACTTCACAAAAGTGGAGTACTGGTACCCCTTCTCTGCTGTGCCATGGGGTTACCTTTGTGGAGTAGCTGGCCTCTGGTTAGGTAAGTTATTAAAAAAAAAAAAATACTTTTCTCAGTCTTCACCTCTGTATAAAATCAGCCTCAGGCACAAACGATTTCCCCCTGTCCCCTTAAGCAGCAGAGCTCTCTCACAGGTTAATTCTGGTCCTGGTGCTAACTGGAACTCCTTAGAAATGATTCATATTTTTCATTACACTTCATGAAACATTACTATTAATTGCTATACAATTAATAATTGATATGTAAGCATAGTTATAATTAACATTAATTAATAATTAGCAGTAATAGCAGGGAGTAAACATGAAGCAGCACTACTAATTGCCCATTTTTTCATCCCTGCCGCAGTTCCACACCAATGCCCCTGTATCTGGCACAGCTTGACTGCTGTAAAACCCATTTCAAAGGGCTGAATGTTCCCAGTCAGCTCCTGGGGGATGTTTGTGCACTGACAGGGGCACCCCCAGAGCTGGGGCACCTTTCTGGGGATGCTGCAGGCCCTGGGCTCCCTGGGCTCCCTCTTTCTGAGCCAGAATTGCCAGCAAAATATCTGTTGGATTCAGCCCAGGGGCATTTTAATTTCCACATATAACAACATCCTTTCCTTTGGTAAAGTCTCTTTTATTCCATAATTGAAGAGGTTTTTTGTCTCGCTACACATTTATTAAATGGAAGCACAGAGAATGTCATTGCCCATCCCATCCTGAGATGTGACAGCTGAGCTGCTGTGAGCACCTTGAGCTGCTCTAACCACAACTGCATCAGCCCTGTGAGCTCCTAGGGGACCAAAATTAGGGATAATTTGTCACCCAAGTGTAGAAACCCAACCTTGTGCAGGGGACTCAGCAGCAGGACTGGGTGGTGGGTGATCAAAAACTTAAATTTGCTTTTAATCTTTCAAGGAAAGGTTAAAGGAACTGAAGCAAACTTCAAGGGTTTATTTAATCTTTCAAGGAAATTGGAGCTCTCTGGGTGTGCTGTCATGTAACAAAAAACCAAAACAACAAAAGGCCAGGGGTTTTGTATCTGATTAAAGCCTGTGCAAAGCCATGGAATATGAGTGTGATAACTTCAGTATTATAGTTTGTGAAAGGCCATCCAGCCCTCCCCTTTCCCCTGTGTAGAATTTCCCCTAATTTCACACTCATATAGAAAAAAAAAACAACAACAAAAAATCAATCACTTTGTGACAAGTCTCTCATTGTGGTGTGGATACTTAATGCCACATATTAATATCACATATTATACCTGTAGGGGCAAGGTGGAGGAGAAATGCCTCACTCTGATGTTTCCCCCCGTTTTCATGTGTTATTTTCTCTGTTTTTCTGTAGCTTTCAATATCCTGGTTAACGTTGGGGTGGTGCTGACCTACCCCATCCTGATCTCCATTGGCACCGTGCTCAGCGTCCCTGGAAATGCAGGTACCAGTGTCACTGCTGGCAAAACGAGCCCATGGGAGCTCAGAAAGCAGTTTTATTGCTTAAATAATTTCTTGGGTGGAAATTCACTCTGGAGTTCTGTCTTGAACAGCCTCTGTCTCTGCTCTTCACTCTCCTCAGCCTCATCATCACTCCTGGGAGTTTGAGCACTAGAAAATACCTGGTTTTAGGGGAATGCAGCTGTGAAAATGCCTGTGGGAGGCTGCCTGAGGGCTCAGGTGTCCTGTGGGTGCTGCTGGTGGAGCTGGGAGGCTGGGCCTGGAGGCACCTGGAGCTCTCTCCCCATCCCTGGCTCCTGCAGCCTTGAGGGAACACTCTGCTGATGCAGACTGTTGTGGATAAAGAGTTACCAAAAAGTGCCTTCCATCTCAGGAATCACAGAATCACAGGTTCAGTAGGGTTGGAAAAGACATCCAAGGTGATCAAGTCCAACCTTCAACCAAATATCCACGTGCTCACTAAACCATAAAGTGAAGTGCCATGTCCACTCATTTTTTGGACACTTTGAGGGATGATGACTCCACCACTGCCCCAGGCAGCCTGTGCCTGTGCCTTACCAGACTTTCAGCAAAGAATTTTTTCCTAATATCCAATCTGTCTCAGCTTCAGGTCTTTTCCCTTTGTCCTGTCCTTTGTTCCCTGGGAGCAAAGCATGAGCCCCACAGAGAGCAAGAATTGATTGCCCCTGAGCCTCTTTTTCTCCAAGCAGAGCCCCTTTCCCAGCTCCCTCACAGACCCTTCACCATGAAATCTTGGGGTTTAATCAACTCCTCCAGGCTCCCTCAGATCCTGCCCAGGGCAGTGAGGGACAGAGATGCTGTGGCACCTCCAGCACTGCATTGTCAGGTCAGAGCTCAGGGAGATTTGAGAGCCACACGGGCAGTGTCACACCCAGAGTGCAGCACCGAGGGTGACAGGGGTGTGCCTGGCTGCTCTTGGTGCTTCCATCCATCCATCCATCCATCCATCCATCCATCCATCCATCCATCCATCCATCCTTGCTGCTCTCCTGATGGCTGTTGTTGCTCCCTCTCCTCCCAGCCGTGGACCTGTTGAAGCACAAGATGATCTTCAGCGTGGTGCGGCTGGGGGCCACCATCATCATCTGCGTGGGGTTCCTGCTCATGCTGCTCCCTGAGGAGTGGGACGAGATCACCCTGAGGTTCATCAACAGCCTGAAGGAGAAGAAGAGCGAGGATCACTCTGAGGACATCACGGAATCCAGCGTCCACACGAGGAGCAGGAGCAGAGCCAACGGGACAGTGTCCATCCCGCTGGCGTAGGGCTGGAGGACTCTCCCTGCAGGCAGATGTATATTCTGTGAATATAGCTTAACTTTTCCTCACCACCTGTATGCTTCAAAAAAATGTCATCTAACCTGAGCAGGGGATGAACTGTAAGATAAGAGAAATACATCTATAATAAATGTTTACATTTATACACTTAACGAGGAACGGGTGTAAATAACTACAATAAAATCTTTTGTAATAAACAGAAGTTTGAGCTTGTGCCTTTCTGAGCTGGTGAGTTTAAAATGTGGATCAAGTTTGTACTGTTTGTCTCTCTTTCCTGACAAAAAGAGAGCCATTTTGAAGAATATAAATCTTGGATATTTCCAGGTAATCTCAAAATTTAATATCTTGGTTTACTTCAAATGAAGTGCCCATTCGGTGAGGTAGAATTTCCAACTGCTTGGAAAAGCATTTGAAGCTCCTCCTGGAATTTTGGAGAATTCATTTCTGAAAGGCTCTGATGTTTCATTGATAACTCCCAATTATTATAAGAATAAATATTCCATGATGTGCAGAACATGAGGCCACTCCTCCCACAGCACACTGAGCTGTGCCTCCTTCACACACCACCTTTCTAGAAGTGGTGCTAGAATTTGGGTAAACTGCATTTCAGGAAAGGGAATGAAATCTTCAAATTTCAGTGAAGATTAATTGGGCAAGCTTGAGGCCCTCTCCCTGCACTTCTGGGCATCCCATTGACTTTGATGGTTTTCACGTGGTTTCAAAATTTTCCCTTTTTTAAAGACTCCATTTCTTAAAAAAAATATTTTTCTTATAATAGTCAGATTTCATTTCTCCTTTCTCTTTATTTCCGTTTCTTCCTTGATTTCAGGATATGAATTGGAGTCATTTTGGCAAGTCTTGGTCCTTTCCACTGCCCCTCATTTAATCTCAGTCCATTTTATTGAAATCACTGCAGTTGCAGATTTTCTCTGGTTTTTTCCAATCACAGTGTTTTTACTCATGTTTCCTTTCCAGAGCCTTTTTAACAATTTTTTCTGTGATTTCAGGCCTTCATTCCCTTGCTTGAATGGGAATGAGTAATTTAAAGAAATATCTTTGTTTTCATCATTTTCTCCCAGGAACATGCACTTCCTTCTTTGCTGCAAATGTTTCATGAGTGATGGGTCTTCCTTCATCTCAACTGGGAAATACCATTTTTTATTTTCTAGAGGCTTGGGATAGAGGAATATTTTTCTTAACCTCTGTTGTAGTAAAATCTTTTAAAGCCAAATGAAACCAGCCCCCCTCTTACTCTCTTCCCTGAGCCTGTTGTTGTGTTATTTAGCCTGGATTTCAGCTGTCTGGAATTGACCACTCCAGACTATCTTTATTTGTGATCACTTGATAGGCAGATAGACTTTTTTTTTTCTCTTAAAAAACAACAACAACAACAACAACAACAACAACAACCAAAAAAAAAAAAAAAAAAAAAAAAAAAAACAAACAAAAAAAACAAACAAACCCCCCCCCCCCCAAACAAACAAACAAACGAACAAACAAACCCTAACTGGAATGTATCATAGATTCCTGAGCTCTGCTGACTTTTTGCCCAAAGTTTGTGAGTTTGATTTGCAGCCAGTTAGGGGTCATTTTTTTTCGGTATTTCTTCCAAGGAATAAAAACAATCATGCAAATAATAATTTACCAAACTCTTTTTTTTCAGTCTTCTGCTGGATGTTTTTTAAATCTTTTAATCTTCATGTCTTAACTGTTCCTTGCAGCCAGCAGAGCAGAAAAAATACTTGTATGTATTAAAAAAAAAAAAAAACCACAAACTTGGACTCTTTCATCAAATGGCTGCAGAATAAGGGCTGCAAAAACCAACCCAACCAACTGTCCCCTGTGCCCTAAACCCAGAGGTGTAAGATTTGCATACCCACAAAAGCCTCTTACAGCTCCTGGTCTGCTGCATTTGAGAGTAGATGGACAAAAAATATTCCAAAAAAGTTAAATATAAAGATACTGATGGGCTGAAAGCACTCAGCACCTGCCAGCTTGGCCTCTCCCCACAGTTTTGGAGCTGATAGATTCATTTACCTTACTAGATAGTTTTGGGGGATGTGTTTTACTGGAATTTTAGCTCTTGCCAAACTGAACACATGGGGAAAACAAAACATTAGTTTCTGTGTGCATTGATGAGAACTTTTTGGCAAGAAGCCTCATGGCAACATCTTCAGGCCAAAGACTGGATCCTTCAAGGAACCTCATTGAGAATTCTGCAGGGAAAATCATGTGAAATCCCATTGTTAGAGTCAGATTTCCCCTGCTTGACACATTCCATGGCCAGCAGCCCAGGGTGTTAAAAAAGATAATCCCAGCAAGGAAGGCTTGAGCAGAGCACCCCTGCCTTGGTCTGATGTTCATGGAATGGTTATGGTTGGAATGGGTTTAGAAATCATCCAGTCCCACCCCCTGCCATGGGCAGGGACACCTTCCACTATCCCAGGTTACTCCAAGCCCCATCCAGCCTGGCCTTGGACACTTGCAGGGATGAGGCAGCCACAGGTTCTCTGGACAGTCACCTCCCAGATGCTTTCCAGGGGTGCTCATCCCCCTCAGTGATGCCTTAAACCCCCTCCTTCACCCTCTGCCCAACCTCCTGTTCAGATTTCTCATTAAGCGTGGAAATAATGATTTTTCCTGGAGTGCAGTTCAGCCTTTCAGCTGCAGAAAAACTCACCAAACCCAAGAAATCAGACAACAAACAGAGGTTCTTTGGCCTGATGCTGTTGGTGGTCCATCAGAGGAACAGCAAACAAATAATCACCCCTGTCAAGCTGATGCCTTAAGTTTTAGCTTTTATGTTTTTCAGATTCTGTGCTGCCCAGGGGTGCAGTTCTGAGCCTCCTGTTTAAGTGTCAGCAATCTCTCTTCACAGAGCAAGGAGACAAAACAAATCCTTTTCCTGCTGGAGACCAAGGACAACTTTCAGGCCCAAAGCACAAACAACAGTGACTGAAGGGAGGAACAAGAAGGATGAGACCTCACAACCTGAAGCTGGAATTGGACAATTAAACCTCAATATTCAAATGGACCAAAACTTATGAAAGTGTGAGACCTCAGGACTGTTTGTCCATTTCGTGACCATTTTGGGTCCACCTTGGGTGCAGCCCTGGTCAGGCCATGTTCTGCCCAAGATCAATCCCAGGGGCTTTTCAATAAATACCCACTTTATTCTCTAGTTCTGTCCAGTCTCTGTTTCAGGTCAGCCTTCCCAAGGCGTCAAAGTGTGCATTGACTGGTTGGACATCACCACTTCCACTGCTGTGGGTGTCTCTGGCAGCCCCTTCTGCCCTCCCCACCAATGTGAGGCTCCATTTCTGTGGCCCCATCTCCCAAGGAAAATTCCACTTTTGATCCAGCAGCTGCGTTATCACATTCTCCCTGTGGCTGAAAGGAAAACCAGACGTGCTGTGAATAACCCTCCTGGAGCATCCCCAGCAGTGCCTGCCCTCCCTGGAGGGCTCAGCCAGCCAGCAGCACAGGCAGTGTTGTTATCAGGACCACCCTGTCCCCAGCCTGGGCTGAGATAAGAAGAATGTCCCCTGTCAATAGCAGTGACAAGGAGCAGAGGGAGGAAGGAGCTGTGTTTCTTGACCTTACAGATGTGGAATAACAAGCTCTATCAGCCACAGCAGTTTGTATCCCAGCCAGAGGAGCCTTGCTGGGTTGTTTTCCTCTCTTTGCTGATCCATTTGTTCACGCTGTCTCTGCCTGAACGTGCTGCAAGCAGGATAAACAGCAGCCTGCTTGCATGGCTGGGGTTGTTTCTGCTTTACTCACTGGGGATTTGCATAAAAGCCCAGGCATTATTTTGGCAAAAATCCATTCCACCCACTTTCCATCTCCTCCTTTGCCCACTTTTTTTTTTTTTTTTTTTTGGTGGGGTTTTTTTCGTGATTTAAAATTCATTTTTGAGGAGCAGCTTTAAGGCAGAGGTGATCCACTGCTGCAGGTGTGTGTTTGAGTGGTGCCCTGTCAGTTGAGACAGACACTCCACTCAGAGTGCTGCTTTAAAAACCTCAGAGGGCTCCAAGTATCAGCCCTGTGTTATGTACAAGTCTTTCATACCTTCTCTATGCAGCAATCCTATGGGCAGCTCCACACAGCTCTGGCTCTTTATTCCCTTCTTTTCTCTTCCTCACAGCAGTTCTGGCTCGGTGCTGTCCCCAGCACGGCCACCTAACCCTGTCTGTCCCTCATACAGTGGCTTACCTTGTCTGTCCCTTGCCTGAGCTCCTGTCCCTCCATCCCCAGAGCACAGCCAGCAGACCCCAACTGACTCCCTACCAACTAACTCACTTTTACTACACCCATCTGTGTGTGAGGGCAATGCTGTGGCCACTCTTTGGTAATGAACAATATATCTGAGGCAGGATTGCCTTTGGTACCATCTCTGTCTTACCAAAGTGCCCCTTGGTTCACCTTTGCCCTGTGTGAAGGTGAGTAACAAACTCTACCCCCTCGAGTCATGGCCCTACCCTTGAGCTTTTCTCAGTACCTCCTTTAAAGCGAGGGCACCAGAGCCCTTAGGAGTCAATGGTTTCATTCTGACTGCAATAAATTTACTGGAAAATCCAGTTCTGGTGGGATCATCATCATCATCATCATCATCATCATCATCATCATCATCACTTGCAGGTTTCAGCTGAATTTGGTAGAGAGTTTAAAGCAGTAAATGAAATGGGAGAAAGGGATAAAAGTCTTCCAGCTCTCCTGGGAGGAACTGTGGGCTGTCCCTAATGGTGCTGTATAGGACCAAAGTTCCTCCAGCCCCACGTTTCTACAGCACAAACCTCAGGAATTTAACTGAACTTTATGTATAGACAAAATAACATTATTGCATTAAAAACCCCTCCCGTTAAGGACAAGGATGAGCATCCCTGACCAGGATCTCAGCTTTCCCCAGTGACCTGCTGGAAGAGAATCCTCCTGCAGCCTCCTCCACCTCAAACCTTCAGCTGCTGCTCTTGGCCCTCTGTTTTGCACACCAAAACTCTGTGAGAAGGAAACACGGACAGGAGAGGGGATTGGGGAGTGGGGGGAGCAGAGGGACCCTGCCAGGATTTTGCCAAAACCTGGGTAAAACACCAGATAAAGCTCCATGGGCTTGAACATCCACGTGGGTTTCCACAGCTCCCACACATCCATTTAATTCATGATTTCCCCAAGCTACTTAACAGGAATGACCTGTTCTCAGCAGGGGAAGAGTAATTAAGAAGGAAAAATAGACAGTAAGCATCGAGAAACTCAGGAGGGAAGCAGGGTGTTGATTTTACATTTTCATTTGAAAAGAAGAAGGAAAAAATATTTCAAGCCAGGTTGCTCTGCTCCCTGGTGCCCTGTGTGACCTGGGCAAAGCAAAGTCATGAGAGATGTTGGTGCTTTGTGGCTGAAAACATGAACTGGTTGGGTTATTCCAGGAATGAATATTTTCTTCTGATCTCAACCTGGTCTAGTGGAAGGTGTCCCTGCCCATGGCAGAGGGATGGAACTAGAAGATCTTTAGGGTCTTTTCCAACCCAAATCTTTCTACGATCCTGTGATTTTATGAACCATCAAATACGACTCACTTTGACCAATATTCCCAGACAGCTTTGTCCTAAAACTGCATTTTTTTTTCAGCAGTGCCCCCAGCCAGCTTCAGCAAAGGATGGGAAAGCTCCTGGGCCAGGCTTTATTCCCAGGCTGCTCCTCCCATGCAGGATGGGAGACACTTTAACCCTTCTAGTGCTCCAGGGATTGAATTTCCTTCCAAAACCTGAAGACTTAGCAAAAGACCTGCTTGAAGAAATACCTGCAGGCCAGTTGGTAGAAAATCAGTTTGTTTTTTAAATCAGATAATCGGAATGTTTTTACTTGGAGGTAAAAACAAACCTTCTCCAGGGCTTGGCAGTGGCTCCCAATCTGCTTTCCCCTCCTCTGTCAGCAGCATCCACCTCCCATCCCTGCAGGGGAATGGCTGGGGATGGGTCAATGTTTAACCAGGCTGGGAAGGAGGTCTGTGAGAGCTGGCAGAGCTCACAAAGATCCCTCTCCATGCACAGGGAGGACAGTGAATGAGGGGTTTTCCTGCTCCCCTCAGAGCCCTGGCTCTGCAGGATGGGTCTGGGCCCCTCCAAGGCACACCCCAAGGTGACCAGGGTGGCCCCAGTGCCCGGCCAGGGGGATGTGCCCGCTCTGACTGCCCTGCACGGGCTCCCAGGAGAGCCAGGACAGCCCTGGGGAAAGCCCATCTTCCACCTGGAGCTTCCACCTCTGCGGGAGACCTGGTACGGGAGAGCCTCTGCAGGTGAGGGCTGGGAAATTGGGAATTTTGTGAGCCTGGGGCTCACTGGGACTGTGGGTTTGCTGGCTGAGGTGTGGGGTGGGTGTTAGGAGTGTGCTGTTCTGCACCAGCAGCTTTGTGGCCATTTTTGCTATTTCCAGGATGCTTTAGCTTTGGGAAAACTCATTTATTTTCTCCCTCCCACTGTGTTGGGAAGGGTTTCACTCAGCAGAGCCCAGATCCCAGCTCCTTGCTCTCATCAGTCACACTCCAGCATCACCCTGGCACCCACCTGTGTCCAGGCAAACCCTTGTCTACCCTGTGACCCCCATCACAGCCCTGTCCTGCTCACCTGCCCCTGTCAGGCACATCACTGCCCCAGTCAGAGTCAGATTCTGGGCAGGTAAAACTCAGCATTGGGATTAATGCCAAATTTCCTGAGCCAGGAGCAGAGGAAGGCAGAGAGCCTGGCTGAGTGTGTGCTTCCCTACAGGCAGCCTCTCCCCACAGCCTCTAAACTCCATCCACACCCAAAGCCTTCCCAGAGGTTTGCATCCATCTGCAAGAGGATGTGCAGCTCTCCACCAGGAGCTGGATGCTGCAGGGAGAAACATCCATGAAAACCAATGGGGTGTGAGGAAGGGCGAGACAGAGGGAGGAGGATCTGCACCCCCAGCATCCCCCTCCCTGTTTTTTCATTCCCAAAAATCAATTTCTGACCCACACCAAGCAGTGTTAAGCTTCACCAGAGGCTGGATGTTTCCTCCAGGATCATTCATCAGGAAGCAGTGAAAGCAAATAAACCTCTGGGGTGATAGCAGTGACATTCCCAGAACTGAGGTTTGGGGGAGAATACAGATCAGGTCTTGCTGTAGAAGAGCAGGTTTTAAGTACTCCATGAGAGCAAGAACAACTAAATGTTCCTGTTCTGGAAAATTATCACTGGGCATTTAAAAAATGCTTGTTAAAAAAAAAGAGAAGTGTATTTTATAAAAAATGTAATAAATGTAATCTTCCATCACTTTCCATTTTCAGAAACAAGAAAAGTTATGCTCAGGAGGACTTGAGTAAAGTATTAGCTGGAGCTGCTGTCTAAATAAGCAAAGCCTCCAAGAGAATAGGTTTTATTTGGTTTACGAGGGTTCAGCTTGGCTTATTTTAAATCCAGATTCCCCCAGAGGGGAGGATCTGCTGCTGCTGAAGTGTCAGGGTGAAAAACAGGAGAACAGGAGTCAAAAGGATGGGGCTTGGAGAGAGCAGACCTGGAGACTGTATCTGTATTCTGTGCCTGCAGAAGACAAGGGCAAATGTCCTACAAGCCACATCCATGGAAAGGATGGGAGGGAAAAATTAAAAACAACCCCAAACACACACAGCAGATACCATCAAACCCCATAAGGGAGAAATAACTTCCTCAAAGCTGTATCCTGCACCAGGACAAGCTTCTCCTAAGGCACAGCCACTTCCCTGTGCTGTGTCCCTGTTCCCATCTCCATGGGCCACCTCCTTCCCTTTCCCTTTCCCCCCAGAAATTCCCTACACACTCACCAGCCTGCAGATAGAGGCAATACTCCATAACCCCTTTTTTTTCTCCAGCAAGCTGCTATTTCACCACCTTGTTCCCTGCAGATGAGGTTTGATTCCAGAGGAGCCTCCTGTGCTGGAAATTTTCCCTTCAGGCTCCCATTCCCGCATGTGTGGAGCAGCCACAGCTTCTTCACTCGGTGGTTAAACATTGCCAGGGCTCTGCAGGGCCCAGCAAACATTTACCTG
The DNA here is from genome assembly GCF_965231275.1 of Zosterops lateralis. Classification (NCBI taxonomy): domain Eukaryota; kingdom Metazoa; phylum Chordata; class Aves; order Passeriformes; family Zosteropidae; genus Zosterops; species Zosterops lateralis. The sequence goes on along the minus strand of NC_139761.1, from coordinate 4,398,758 downwards.
ATGGAGTCACCACCTCCCACATCCCAGAATTCTCACAGGAGGAAGAAATTCCTCCCTGTGAGGGAGGGGAGGCCCTGGCACAGGGTTCCCAGAGAAGCTGTGGCTGCCCCTGGATCCCTGGAAGTGTCCAAGTGTTCCAAGGATGGAGCTTGGAGCAACGTGGGATAGTGGAAAGTGACCCTGCCCATGGCAGGGGGTGGAAAAATAAAGATCGTTAGGGTCACTTCCAGCCCAAACCATTCCATGATTCTGTGACTGTTGTCTCTCTCTCCTCCAAGAGCCCAGCCTGGTGAAATTCCATGAGGTTCAAGGAAGTCCCCATAAACTGACTCCAAAATGCCACTTTTCTCGTTAGATAAGATTATTAAATTTGGCATCAGCTGTAATGTTCTTCCTGCACTTTATCCCCAACTCTCCTCCCCTGTTACCTCCTGAGGAGCTGCTCAGCCACACCTCACCTAAATCCATATAAAATGTCATTTGAACACACCAGGACAGTCTTTTGGGGTAAACAGGTGGGATAAACACATGAACTGTTGTGTGAAAGAAATACTTCCTGCACACGCAAGTATTTATTTGTGCCAGAAAAGAACAAAAGGGGCAGTGGTGTCCACCTGAGAGCACCAGCACAGAGCAGACCCGAGCCTGGATCTTGTCCAGGCCTTGGAGGAAGCTCTGCTTTAATAACTAACAGGAGATCAGTGGTATGTGACAGGTTCTTTTGGGATTTCCAGGGCCTGGGAGTGCAGCACTCCCCTGAGCACAGCCCTCTCACTCCTGCCACAGGCAGTAAATCAGCAGAGGTATTGCTCAGTCCCACCAAAAAAATCACAATAATCAAGTCTCAGGGGCTGAGCAGCAGCAGGGAAATACCCAAACTGCTCCCTGGGCCTGACTTTAACAGTGGGAAGGCAGCAGAGATCAGGGATTTCTTGGGCAGCTGATGGTGACAGGGCATGGGAGGAGAGGAGTCCCTTGACCACCCCAATCCCAGGGGCTGGGAGAGGCCACAGGAGACACAAGGATGATGATGGTCATATTTAGGGGCATGAGTGGTTGTGGGGGGAAGCTGGAGAGGTATTTGTTGGACATCACAGGCACAGCTACACCCACTTTACTCCTGCAGCCAACAGAATACTTTATGTGTTACTGGAACACACAGACAGGGACATGACAACTGAAAAAAGGGGCACAAAGCTGTTCCTGGGTGCACCTAAGCAGCTGATGACCACCATGAATTAACTATCCATTTCTTTAACCTTTCAGGGCCCCTCTCTTGGAACACCTTGCCAGGAAAGGATGGGACCAGCATCATCAAGCAGCACCCACCCCGAAGGCCCCAAGTAAGGCGAGTGTGGGACCTCCCTGGGAGCTGCTCTGGCTGAGCCTCCCCTGGGCTCTGTGGGCTCTGTGGGGACAGGGACACATGGCACAGCACCACGGTGGGGAAGGCAAACACCCTACAGCAACACCAGGGGAAAGTCCTGCTTTGGAGTGAGGACAACCTTGTGTGCTCTGGAGACACCCAACGAGGACACGTGTCCCAGTGTGGGATGTCCCACTGTCCTTTGGGATGTCTGGGCTCCTGCAGCCAAATCCTGCTGTCCCCATGGGGCCAGGGTGGCCAAGGGTCCAATTTGGATCATGTGGAGCTGGTTTTGGCTCTTCAGGCCAAGGGCAGAGGAGGTAAAGCAGACAGACATGCTGTGCTCTAGGGGAGAGTGGGAGGCACAGCAGCTGTTCTGCCTTTCAGGAATTGCTGTTCATGCTCTGTGCCTGCCCAAACTCCCTCAGTTTCCCCATCCTGCACTTCCCAGATCCATTCCTCCCCAAGGCCCAGACCCCATGATTCTACCTGACCCAACAGTCAAGATTTTCCTCCACACCCTGGCAACACCAGAGTATTTAATTAACTGTGTGTTCTAAATTACTCATGGAAAGGAGTGTGTTCACTTGGACAGGGCAGGGATTTTCAGGGTACTATCTGGAAGGGGATTGCAAGGCTAAAATAAATTAAAATAAATAAAATAATTAATGGAATGGAATGGAATGGAATGGAATGGAATGGAATGGAATAGAATAGAATAGAATAGAATAGAATAGAATAGAATAGAATAGAATAGAATAGAATAATCTTTTCCGGGAGCTGGGCAACTATGGTTTTTATGGGTCCCTTCCACCTCAGGTTATTCTACAAGTCTATAATATTATTATTATATATAAGTAATAACTTCAGCTTTGCATAAATCTTTCTTACTTTAGCAAAGCTGCTCGGTCACCTACTTTTTCAACCTTCTCCTTAACTGGTATTTTACAAACAAAAAAAAAGGGAAGCAACAGGTGGCATCTTTTTACAGATAAAAAGTAGGAATCAGTTATTATTAAGCTCCTGTATTCAATCTTCAGCCACTGTCTCCTCTTTGTCCACACCAGGGCTACCCTTATGTAACTAAAGCTCAGAAATATCTTCAGATCTTTATTTCTCCCCCTTTACTTGGCCCGGGTGAGGCCACAGCTCTAATCCATCCTTCATTCATGGGCATTTCTTCCTAATATCCAACCTCAATCCACCTGGAGCAACGTGGTCTAATGAAAACTTCCCTCTGACAGGGCGGGTTGGTCTTTAAAGTCCCTCCCTACCCAAAAATTGCAGGTTTTCCATGACTCTGTGAACAGCAAACCCACCGGAGTGAAGATTCTCTGCTTGAGACTCCCTTGCTGTGATTATGATCTTATTTCCATCATGGCTGTACTTGTGCATTATGGAGACATTGTTAACACTCATTTCAGGACAAAGACTCTGTTAATCCTCCCCTGTCCTGCTGCTGTTGCTCTCAGGGAGTTTGCACAGCTCCAGGAAAAGCCTTTTTCCTTTGGGAATATTCCCAAAGGCAGTGGAGCAGGGTGATGTGGCCTTCTCAAGGACTTTTAGAGGATTTTTATCACGGGGTATTTCCAGACAAACACTTGTAATGTTCGCAAAAACTAAAGGGAAAAGGGAATTTTCCAGCCTGGGACAGAGATTTACCCAAAATCCTGAAGCTTGGCTTCTCCAGCAGGGCAGGGTGTTGAGCTGAGGGATGTGGGAGGATTTTTTCCTTCATCCCCCCCAGTGCTGGTGGCCTCAGTGTCTTCCCAGAGTGATGCCAGCCTGGACCAACAGCTTGTGGTGTCACATGCTGCCATCTAGTGCCATTTTTCAGTTTCATATTTAGTTTTGTGGGGTTTGTTTGATGCTAAGAGATGAGGATTTGGCGTTTGAGACTAGTGGAGATTTCTCCCTTTACGTGACACTGATTTTTCCTCCTGCATGGATTGAAAATGCCAGAATTCAGTGCAGACAGTCAGAGATGTGCCCCCAGTTATTGGACACTTGTTTGTAATCAAGGAGTTAATGGTGTCCCAAATAAAGTATAAATCAGGTCTTACAGATGATGATGTCCCCTTTTCCCCTTTAATTTTTACATTAAAAGGAGCACTGAGCTCCCCTCCTAGAAGGGAACTTTAGAAGTGTTCAAAACCCTGGAAGTGTCCAAAAATTGTGTAGATGTGGCACTTGGGGACATGGTTTAATCATGGACCTGGCAGTGCTGGTTTAATGATTGGGCTTGGTGATCTGAGGGATCTTTTCTAACCTTAGTGATTCTGTGGATATCAAGCCATTGAATGACCCAGCAACACCTCAGAGCTTGGCATGATTTAAGGAAGCAACTTTTCTCCTTAAGATAAAAATCCATGCTCAGAGCAGCCTGTGGAGCAAGTCTCTGCCTATTTGCACCAGCCACCAGAAAAGGAACTTTGTACCATGCACAGTTTTGCAGAGAGTGGTTTATTTAGACCAGTGCAGAGACTGGCTGGACAGAGGGGATGGTGCTCTAGGTCTCCTCTAACTGGGATCTGCCCTTTGATGACCTGATAGGATTCTTGAGATTGAATTATGACACCTCTGCAGGCTCCACCTTGCCATGAAGCAATCTGAGCCGTGGTTTGGCTTCACTCTGGTCTTGGATGGAGCTTTGGGCACTGTTGGGGCTCAAAGAGAAATCCCTGCAGGGATGGAATTGCTGCCAAACTTGGGCTTTGCTGCTCGTGCTGTAATGCAAAAGATGTCCCCAGTTTTTCCCCACTCCTGAAGGACCAAATGATGCTCATCTCCCTGAGATGCCAAACTCCTTCCTGTATCCCAAGCAGCTGGGCCAAAACTGGAGCTGGAAAAATGTCAAGGTGGTTTCATATCCGGTTTTATGATCCTGTGGAATGAGCAATGCTAAATATTATAAGTATTGGACTTGCAGAGGCTTGAACCTGCCATCCCTTCACAAGCAATCACTCCTGCAAAGCCCTGGAGTCAGCGAGAAGTGGCTGCAAGCCCAAAGCCAAAGGTAAGCACTTGAGTTCCTGCCCTTCCACAAGCCATTCCTGGCTGCAGGTTCCTCTCCCTCACACTTTGGGTTCCCTGAAGGGCAGAAGTTGGTGTTTAACCCCTGGCTGTGCTCCTGTCCCTGGCTGAGCCCAGGACACTGAGCTGAAATTCTGGTGTGTGGGTGAGAGGGTCCAAAACAAGGGAAAAGCTTCCTGATCTCCAGCATGACAGTTCCCTGCATGAGATGGACCTCCTGAGCCAGGATATTAAATATTTTAGAGGCTGGAAGTATGAGAGGCACATTTTTAAATCACCCTTCACTTGCACGTGGTGGGGAGAAAGGAGAGACCTTCTCACTCTCCCTGACTGGAGTTTGGGACCAGGTGGGGCTCAGGCTCTGCTCCCAAGGAACAAGGGACAGGACGAGAGGAAGTGGCCTCAACTTGTGCCAGGAGAGGTTTAGATTGGATTTTAGGGAAAACTCCTTCACTGAAAGCATCATCAGGCATTAGAAGAGACTGCCCAGTGCAGTGGAGGTGTCCCCATCCCCAGAGGGATTTCAAAGACACGTGGATGTGGCACTTGGGGACATGGGTCAGTGGTGGCCTTGGCAGTGCTGGGGAAACAGTTGGACTCGAGGACTTTAGACACCTTTTCCAACCTTAACAATTCCCCAAGTCTGATTTAAAGGCTGCAAACACTCCATGCCATAAACACCCCCTGCAGCCCCAAACATGCAAAAGCTGTTCTCCCCTTTGGATCATGAGATTATCTTGGAGAACCAACTCAAGGCAGTAACACCTCAGGGGGCAGAAGCACAAATACATTGTTTTAATGAAGTTTTTTTTTTCTCCTCCTGCCCCAGAGCTGTGGGATAAACTGCAAGCTCAGTGAAAATCTGTGACGAATTTGCAAGTTGGCAACACAGGGAGATGCTCACTGCCTTTATCTGGGAGCACCCGAGGGGGTTGTCAGCTGGTGGCTCTTCCTTTCTCTTTCAGAAAGTTCACAAAGTGCAGGTGTATTTATTTGCATCCTTAAACACCTCCTAGGTGCTGGAGAAGAGAGGGCAAAGCCTGTATCCTCTCCCTGGCAGGAGGCAGCACCTGCACAAGCTTCAGATGCTGGACTTGACCCGCAAGAGACGAGAGGTAGTGCCAAGGTGGATTTGGGGAGGGGATGGGGGTGTCTCTCCCATGGACCAGGAGGCTTCAGACCTCTTGCTGGGAAGGTGAAAGGAAGCTTTCCCTGAGTCTGAGGCAGAGGGTTGGTGGGGAGCCTCCCCAGGGCTCCTGTGATCAGTAATTACCTGTGATTTTTCCAACTCTTTGCCCTCATTTGGCCATGACTCACAGAGAAACCAAAAAATCCCTGTCCCAGTCGTGTTCTGTCATGCACACACAGCCTGGTAAATTCCCTTTGCTTGGGTTAAACTACTCCTCTGTGCAGTTATTTCCAGGGCCAGCCCTGGAATGCTGTGCCACGTCGAGCTATTAAAACGTGTTCACTCATTTACAAACCCAGGCGGAGCTGAAGCGGAATCTCCACAGGGAGGCAAAAATCAACAAGCAAAAAATCAAGGAATTCAGCCCCAAGGATGTCCCTGACACTCCCCAGGGAGGTGACAGCACCAGAAGCCCAGACCTCATCCCTGCTGAGCACAATCAGAGTTTTCCTGAGGACGACCCTGGTAAGTGGAGTAATTTTCCAAGGCAATGCAAAACTCCCCAGCCCTCCTAAATGTCAGCAGAGAAGTTTCCCCATGGAAGATGCTTCCACTGCTCCACCTCCTGCAGTGATAAGAAGCAGGTTCAGGGGGGAAGAGGCCAATATTTGTAGGACAAAGCATTGGAATGCTTCAGGGAGCTCTGGGGTAAATGGGACACTCACATTTTTTAGGTGTAGGGTGTTTTTTTTCCACTGTCCCTATAGAAGAGGGAAGCAAAGTGGAATCTCAGCCAACTCTTCACCCTGACCTGTCCAAGGCATGAGCCCTGTCCTGCTTTGCCTGCTCGTGACAGGCTTTGGCCCAGGCTGGGAATGCATCACCGAGGCTAAAAGTGCTTAAATCAGTGAAAAACTTACCTGAGGGTGAACTTTCACCAGGAAGAAGGGGAACAAACTTGGCTTCTTATTCCCTCGTGGTTTTTCAGCTCAGCTCTCTCGCCCTGGGGGATAAAGCCATATTGCCAGAGTCTATAATTTCACCAAATACAATCCTGAGTGTGTCACCCTGCCCCAGACATGGCCTCTGGTCTTTGGATTTTCCTTTCCTCCAGCTGTCCAGAGCCATCTCCAGCTCCACTCCAAGTGACTGAGCAGCTCTGCAAAACCAAGATATTTTATTTTATTTTTTTCTCTCCCCTAGGAAACACGTGGAGTGGAGGACTCCCCAGGCAGCCTGACAGGGCTGAACTCTCTCCAGACAGGAAGGGGAAGGTGGACCTGTGGTTCTGCAGGGAGCCACAGGCCAGGGATCTGTTCTGGGACTCCTCCAGCACAGGGTCAGAGGAGTGGGAGAGGGAAGAGAAAAGTCACCGTAAACCCACCCTGGTGAGGACCAAGACAGAGAGAGTTTCCCTCTTTGATGACTTCTTTGACAGGGATTTCTAGTGGTATTTCTTTGGGGTGTGCCAAAGGGACAAGCCCCAGCTCTGGAGGGGCTGAGATCCTCCCCAGATGGATGGGCTGGAATCCTCCCAGATGGAGGGGCTGGAATCCTCCCAGATGGAGGGGCTGAGGTTGGAGACAGCGCTGGCTGTAAGTGGAATTTCTGTGAGTATGGAAAGACATCTGGAAACGAGGAGCTCACTGATGTGGGGTGAATAAAAACCCTCTGGGTCGTGTGGCTGAATCAAAATATCTGGGGAAGAAAGTCTTGGATGGAGCAACAGTGAAATGGGGGTGGAGAGAGGAGGAGGGGGTTGGCATAAAAAAATCCATCTGAATGGAAGCTTGGGGAAATTCTGGGTTAACCCCAAATATTAAATTTCAACTGAAATGAAATGTTTCACTTGCCTTTGAGTTACTCAATCTTCCTGTTTAAATTGGGATTAACCTTTTCTAAACCACAAAGCTCAGTTCAAATTGTGAGGTAAAATGATTCATTGAGAAAGTCTTTAAATTAAATTTTTTTGGCATTTCTAAAATTCCTCTTTGACTTTTGTAGGGGTTTTTTTGTTTGGTTAGTTGGTTTTTAGGATTTGTTTTGGTTTTTTTTGTTTTAATTTCCTCTCCTTCCCTGTCCTGGGCATAGAAATACATGTACTTTCTTCAGAAATAACCTCCAGATTTATATATAATCTGAAAAATTTGGCTTTGGTTCACTTTTTTTCCCCTGTTCAGGGTTCAGTGCTGGGGAGTGAATGATGGGAAGGGAGAAATCTCCATCTTCTCCTGCAGACACTCTCCCTGGGATGCTGGTCAGGGCTGCAGCACCAATAGGAATTTGAACAAGCTTCCCTGTTGCAATCTGACATTTCCAAGTATATTGGAAAAGATGATTATATGAAGGTATCTGATCTATCAAAAACGCTCTTGCAGTTTCCATCTCACATAAAATGTATTTTTTAATTAAATTATCTCATTTTCCTTATAAAATAATTTGTTACCTGAGAGGGAACTTCACCCAATTCTGCTGTCTCCTGTCTGCTTGTCCCTGGAGGTCCACAAAAGTCACCAGATCTGAGGATTCAAAGCACTTACATAAAAGGAGATTTCAGTTGAATATCACACAGATATTTTATTGTGGCAAATTGGACAAGTGGGGGACTGGTGAAACACAAGGCAGGGAGAGATTTCACCATCAGCCCTGGGGAACAGACAGGTCTGATTGCCAGCATCAGTTTTGCCTCTGTTTGAAGCTGCTGACAAAGAGCTGACAAGGGACATTAACTCCTTCTTGTGTCTCCTGCTTGTCTCTCTCCCTTCCCACTTGGTCTTTCTAGAACTACCAGGGGACAAAACATCTTTAGATCAGCTCCTTGCTGCAGGGCAGGGACTCCAGGTGTAACAAATATTGTTATCATCCCAGCCACTTTCAGCTGGAAAACCTGATCCTTTGGCTTTTCAAGCCAGGACACCCAGAACAAGAAGATCTGGAGTCAGTTCTCAGTCACCCAGGACCAGCAGGGCTTGGGCAGGTGGGGACAGATGAAGCTTGTCCTGCATCAGTGTCCCAAAGCTGTGCTCCCTTCCCACAAAGCTGTTGTGGTGTGTCTGCACTGCACCCTCACATTCCTGATTTACACAGCCAGGAAAAGAGCAGGAGACACATTTTTACACTTATTTAAGGGAACGAGACACCCATGGCTGACTCACCAGAATTTATCTTCATGGAAAATCCCAGGCAGAGCAAGAGCTGGAAATTACAGTCAAAGCCCCAAATCAATCTGGGGCCTCCAGCCAAGATGCCCAGACTGAGCTGCTCTGTCCTGATTTCACCTGCTTTTGACATCTCTAAATGCATGGCCCATTACAGAATGTCTACATGCTCCTTGGGGAAAATTGCACTTTGGAAAAAGCCCACACACCATGTGGGATTTCACCAGAAAAAAATATAAAAACAAACCCCAGCACAGGGAAGGAAGAAGAGGAGGAATCATTTTAATGAGAAGGAGAGCTGCTCATGGCTAATGAGTCCATGTCTGGAGTCTGTGTGTTTTAAAAATGCCTCAAGAGCTTGGGTGATGAACACAGTCATCCTGTGTGAGCTGCAAATATCGTGAGAACTTCAGTCTCAGTATGGAGGGTGTGCTGAAAAGGTCAATGATTTAATGGGCTGGAACAATTAATCTGGCACTTGTCTATACACCTGTTCTCTTAATGATGTGACACATCTCCCTTCTGTGTTCCCATCTGTCAACAATTAAGCTATAATTGGTGGAAATGCAATTTATCTCAGACAGAGCTGATAAGTTTTCCAATAATAGTGTTGTCAGCCTTGAGGAAGAGCTGCCCACGGAGGAGTGTCTGTGGACCACTCAATCCATATCAGAGACTGTGCAGAGAAGACTCTGAGCATTAATTTATCAACTATAGCGTGCAAAATTTGCTGTTACAGAAGTGATAAAATCAGCAAATCTGCTCCCATCCCAGAGGGAATGGCTTCCCACTGCCAGAGGGCAGGTGAGATGGGATATTGGGAAGAATTCCTGACTCTGAGGGTGGGGAGACCCTGGCACAGGGTGCCCAGAGAAGCTGTGGCTGCTCCTGGATCCCTGGAAGTGTCCAAGGCCAGGTTGGATGGGGCTTGGAGCAGCCTGGGACAGTGGAAGGTGTCCCTGCCCAAGGAAGGGGATGGGACTGGATGGTCTTTAGGGTCCCTTCCAACCCAAACCATTCTGTGGGTCTGTGAAATCCTTCTGGTGCTCAAGGACTGTTTGACTGTTCTTGATTGTCTTAATTTATCACAACCTGTAGAGAGGCAGGTGGCATCTCATCCTCTGTTTTCTAACATCCATCCAGACACTGGAAATGAAAACATTTTCTTCATTACTGAAGGTGAAACAGACTTTTCTACAAACTGCAGAAGATGGGGTGGGAAAAAAAACCCCAAAACCAAGCCCAATGAAGCTCCCACAATGTGTGTTCAGCACTGAGGGCTTTAGAGAGAAGCTTTCAGTTCCAGAAGCTGGAATCATTTGAAGGCTGAGCCATTGCAGGCAGCTCTAGAGAGGACAAAACTTGCCACCCACCAAAGATGATCTGAGCACACACAGATCCAACCCTACAGAAACCAGAGCCTGTGTTTAGCAGAGCCCCTCAGTACCCTGTGCCTCCCTGGGCTAAAAATGTGTTTCTGTGGTTAATCCCACACTGCCCAAAGCTTTAAGGGAAGGCTGGACCCTTCCTGCTGGTCTCCACACAGGAGATGTGCTGGGGCAGAAACTGCTCAGGCCAGATTCAGCACTTTCAGACAATTCAGATTATCATATTTCATCAAAACAGCAAAGAATGGAGATTTTACAGTTAATGAGGTGGGTATGGACAGCAGCAAATGGTACAGCCCAGGAGATGTAGGTCAGATAGATCCCTGCCCCAAAGCACATTTGATCTCCCCAGGAAATGGTTATAGGATGTTTTTGTTGGTACAAACGTGGCCAGAGCAAGTCAAGTTCCTCCAGCTCAGGATTAACTGAGCTGGTTTTGCTGAAATGTTAAATCAAAATGATAATTTTGATGATCATGCTCAGCCTGAAGTTAGCACCAGCCTGGCACAATCATTAGCAATTAAATGTACAATTTATAAGAGGAAATGTCAATGAGCAGTGCTGCTGTATTTAAAAAATGAGCCGGGGTTGCTGTAACACCTCTGGTACTGATCTTGAGAAAAAAAAAATTAATTACACTTAGCAAAGAGAGGTGTTAGGTAAATAAAGCTGAACAAAGCCACACTGTAACTGGGTCTCACTGCCTAGTCTGGATTAATGGGATTTTCTAACCTCCCTGGGCTCAGCCCCACCTGGTGCTCAGAGCATTTCACCTCCCCAGGAATGTGAGTTCTTCACCATCATACAACATCCTCCTTCCCCACGCACATAGGCATCCAAAATCAGGGAAAACCCCATCACTGAGCCACTGGGGTGCACCCAGCAACCTTATAAACCCCTTTATCTGCCCTGCCTCTCTGGGAGGTGACAGGCTGGGATTGTTCCAATCTCCTTACACAAAGCTGCAGAGAAAAGCCCCCGAGAACAGTGACTTGAGCAGCTCCGTTTCAGGCTGTACACCAGGATTAAAGTCTTATCATCAGCTTGAAAAAAAAAAAAAAAGAAAAAATACCAAGCGTGGCAGGTTCTTGTTTGCCTCACCAGGTGATCCTCGGGCTGCTCTGAGACAGCACAGCCCCAAAACTGCTGTTTTCCCACATTCTCACAGTTTCCAGATTTCTTTAAATAATCCCCAAGTCAGGTCAAGCAATGGCACAAGGGTCCTCTGATGAATTAAGAGAAGGAGGCAGCTCCTGTTTGTCTCTGAGCCTCTTTACCTGGTCCTGGTACTGCATTCTGAGATGTCTCTCCAGTGCTGGTGCAGGGATCTCTCTCCCAGTGGGAACAAAATCCATCTCCACTGATGCCACAGGGCTGCCCACAGATCCCTCCCGCTCTTGACAGAGGTAGGAAAAAACCTTTATTTCTTGCTTAGCACAAGGGTTGTAGCTTTTTTGCCACCTACTGACACGTTGTGGGAACAGCGAATTCCTGCAGGAAGGCTCAGTCCTGCCCTGGCTCTGGCTGAAAATAAATCCAGGAGTGAAGGGGACACTTGGAGCACTGTCAGGAGAGCAACACTTATCCCACAGGATCCTGTAACATCCTGGGCTGGAAGGGACTCACAAGCATCATCAAATCCAACTCCTGGCCCTGCAGACACCCCAATAATCCCACCTTGTCCCTGAGAACATTGTCCAAACACTCCTGGAGCTCTGGCAGCCTCAGGGCTGTGCCCATTCCCTGGGGAGCCTGGGCAGTGCCCAGCACCCTCTGGGGGAAGAATTTTTTCCCAATATCCAACATAACCCCCCACTGACACAGCTACAAGTCCTTAGGCTCAATATTTGATTGGTCTTGGCTCTAATTCCCTCTTTGTCTCAGCCTTTGAGCACCTTGTTTCATTATTCCAGAGAAGAGGAAAGTGTGAGAAATCATTTTTCCTGCTGGCAAAACCAAGCCTTGCTTTCTCCCCCTTCTATCTTGCCTCAGTTCATCTATTAGTTGGTTTGTTTTTTTTTTTTTTTTGTTTTTTTTTTTTTTTTTTGTTTTTTTTTCTCCCCCTAAATTCCTTGCCTGAATTGGATGGGGCTTGGAGCAACCTGATTTAGTGGGAGATGTCCCTGCCTGTGGGAGGGGGTTGGAAATAAAGATGATTTTTAAGGTCCCTTCCAACCCAAACCATTTTGGGGTTCTGGGATTTTGTGACATGAGCTTTGACAAAGTGTCCCCAGAGGAGATACCTGTGTCAGTCCTGGGAGATCCTCCATCTGCCCAAAGCTTCTCCCACCCTTTGCTCCATCCATTTTGTTCATTCCCATCAATGCTGACTCTCCCCTTGGGGATGGGGCAGAGCAAATCCTGCTCTGTGTTCCTGATCCAGCCCCAAATTTCCCTGTTCTGCTGATCCCCACCCTGGCATTAACTGCTGCTCCGTGCAGCCACGATTTAACACCCAAAATTGTTAATTTTACTGTATTAAAATGTTAAATAACCACAGTTCCCTGAGAAAAGAGGGCCACAAAGGAGCAGTTTTGCAGTCACCCCTTGCAGACACTCACTTTTAATTAAATACTGAGCACAGAGCAGTTTTCTCTCACTGGTGGCCACTGGATCCCAGTTCCAAACAACACCCAAAACAACCAGCAAGGCTTAGGACTTCCACAAATTCAGGCTGAGCTTAAAAACCAGGCATTACTTCTACTTAGCACACAAACCACCCCCTTCAGTTTAGCCAAGCTGACCTAAAAATACAGCTTTTTGCCACACAAAGATGCCTTTGAGAGTGGCTGGAGCTGATTTTTTTTTTCTTGCAGTTTTCTTATAAGGAAAAAGGTTCTGAAGCTTCATTTGGCTCCATTGCACTACACAGGGACTGTGAGGCCATTGCTGCTGCCCTGGGATGGGGATTGATTAAATAAGACACTTGATTTTCTGCAAAATGTGTCTGTAGGTCTTTGCAAAATATATTTTAGAAATTCTGCTTTTCCCTGAGAATCTCCCACTCTTAAAAAACGAACAGAAAGCCACTGAGATTAAGAGCAGGGCTTTGGTTTGGGATTTTTCTCTGGTTTCCATTTATTGAGATCCCACATTTCAGCCACAACAAGTTATTGCTGCTATTTTTGGAAAGATGATTTCTAACAATGATCTGGCAAGATATTACTAAAATTAATCACAAAAATGTGGCAGAAACAGGGCAGAAAATACCATGCTAGAGCAGGAAAAAAAGGAAAAGAAAACAAAAATAAGAGAAGACCTTTTCTCTGCAGCGACCTTTGCTTTCCACTTTCATTTCAATTTATCCTAATATCCTCCTATTGAACCTCCCCTGGTGCAACTTGAGGTGATTTCCTCTTGTCCTGCCACTTGTTCCTGGGAGAAAAAACCATCCCCAGCCTGCCTAAGCCTCATTTATATCCAGTGATGGTTTTAGGCATAAACAAAATTATCCATCTCCTGGAGAAAGAGTGTGCTGGGGAATTAAAGTCCTGTTGGTGCTCTCAGCAAACTGTCAGAAAAAAATCTGGGAGTGAATCCACAGTTGGGCTAAAGCACCTTCCATAACCTAAAGGGCCCTGAGAAGAGTGAGGGGGAACTTTTGACGAGGGTCTGGAGGGACAGGGCAAGGGGAAATGGCTTTAAATTGACACAGGGCAGGTTTATATGGGATATTAAGAAGAAATTCTTCTCTGTGAGGGTGGTGAGACCCTGCCCAGAGGAGCTGTGGTTGCCCCATCCCTGGAATCCTCTCCTACCATGGGAACAGAGATATTAAGCTGCACATAACACAAGATTAGTCCTAATTTTTTCCTCTTTGGACGCAACTCACTGGTGAGTTTTCTGCTCCAGGTGTTTAAATTACAGGAGTCCAGTCTTCATCTGTGTAAGAAGGAAAAAAAAATATTACAAAACACTAAAAAGTTTTTTAAAAACCCAACAAAAATACAGAGAAATATCTGAGCTGGAATTGGGCAGCTGCAGAGAGGGGAAAGGCTTTTTTTTTTTCCCTCAGCAAGAAAAGTCACATAAGTGGTTACATGGATGTGGAAATAGTTAAAATGAGCAAGTCCTTACCTCTTCATTTCCCAGCTTTTGAGTACTTGGATTCTGTACCTGATGTTCTAGTTAAGCATAATGAGACCTGGCTTTGTGCTCGTACCAGGAATTGGAGAGGGGCACTGAGATCTGGAGCAGGGAGTGAATCTGTGAGAACAAAAACCTCCACAGAAAATCTCTGCTCTTAGCCCAGATATGTCCAAGCTTCAGGAAAATAACACCTGCCTGTGGCCACCTTTCCTATTTCTTCTATAGAGTGAAGTCACTGGAGCCCCTCTGCTCTGGAGCCAGGCTGGAAGAGCTGGGGGTGTTCACTGGAGAGGAGAAGCTCCAGGGAGAGCTCAGAGCCCCTGCCAGGGCCTAAAGGGGCTCCAGGAGAGCTGGAGAGGGACTGGGGACAAGGGATGGAGGGACAGGACACAGGGAATGGCTTCCTATTGTAAGAGGGCAGAATTAGATGGGATATTGGGAAGGAATTGTTCCCTGTGAGGGCAGTGAGGCCCTGGCACAGGGTACCCAGAGAAGCTGTGGCTGCCCCTGGATCCCTGGAAGTGTCCAAGGCCAGGCTGGATGGACTTGGAGCAACCTGGGATAGTGGGAAGTGTCCCCATGGCAAGGGTTTGGAATGAGATGATCTTTAATGTCCCTTTCAACCCAAACAATCCTGTGTTCCTTTGCCTTTGGGGTCCAAGGGAATGATGGTCACTAAGGGCTGTTTTTGAAGGTTCTGACACCAAGGTTTTGCAGAATCTGCGAGAGCATCGCAAAACTTGGCTCAACATCCCAAAAAGCACTTGCCATCACACAGCTTCTGTCAGGAGAAATAATGAAATGCTTTTAGGGCAACGTTTTCCCTGAAGTCACCTCCCTTCGGGTGTCAGATTTTGGCAGCCGTGTGCAGATTCCCCTGATGGAGCACAGCGATGAGTCTGGTGTAAAACAGATCCTTCCCCTGGGGGCTGCCTGGAGCCAGCCCCAGCTCCCAGGCCCGTGGCTATCCTCTTCCATCCCTTCCCTAATGGCTTTGATGTCCAGGTGTAACAGGATTCAGCGGTGCTGATTTCACTGATTAACACGCAAATCACGCCCTGGAGGAGGCTGGATGCTTCCTGCAATTAATCATCCGCTTGGCACATTTCAAAGAGCCCAAGAAAAATGATTTTAAAAAAAGAAAAGAAAAAAAAAAAATAAAAAGACAAAGAAAGACCTCAGACAGAAAAAAAAAAAATAAAATAAAAAAAATCAAAGCAAAACCACCTCCAAACATGTGAACAGAACATCAGCTCAGGTTTTCTGCTGATGGTTTCTCTCGCAGCACAGAAAGCATCACAACCTTCCTGCTGCCAGGAGAAGGAAGGAGTTACTTTGGTGACCCAATAAATGCACAGGAAGCCCCTGACCTTGAGGAGATGTCCCTGCTTGTAGAGGACAGGCAGTAAACCAACACCTGGAGAAGCAGCACATTCCCTGCACGATTAAAGCCTTGTTGACATGAAACCCAGCCTTTCATCCCAGAGAGATGTGGGGTTAAATGTGCTGGGGATGGGAGAGCAGAGCCTGGTTTGAGAGAACAGCCTGGGGTTTCTTCCCATCCCCTGAGGTGACATTATCAGCCCTGAGCAGGTCCCTAACGTGCCACACCTTGTGTTGCAGTGAAACTTTCCCTAAGGGTGTACAGATTGCAGCCTCAGGGTCCCTTACAGCCAATGCATCTCTCCCCACAGTGTTTTTTTCAGAGAGTTACATGGACTGGGGCTCAGTTTCAGGATGAAGCTGATGAGGTAAAGCTGTGGCCATGGTGAAGGCTCTGAGGGATCCCTGAGCATCCATCTCCCTGATGTCCTTCACAGTGGCCATAGGTGGCTCAGAGTGATGCAGCCCACACCTCCAGCCCCCAGAGAAAAGGATTTTGCACAAATTTTCATTCATTGTTCTCCTCTCAGTGCCTGGCCAGAAACAGGCAACAACCCCAAAAGGACATAGAAAGCTTAACTGAAAGAAAACAATGGAGTTTCCAAATGGAAAAGTGGGATTTATCATTTCAGGTTTCCCAGGTAAAGCTTAAGCTTGTTTACCAAGACAGATTTGGCAGATGTGATTAATTCCCTGCTCTTAAACATGAAAACATTTATCTGCCTGCTTACACCATCCCAGTGGAGGCTCAGCTCTCTGCTGAGCACTCCTGGATGAGGAGAAAATCCACATGCATGTCAGGGGTGTGGTGAACACACAAGTTGGGAGCAGCTTCTGGAGGAGTCCCTCTGCTCCTCTGGGAGAGCCCTCGCTGCCACACCAGCCTGGAGGGAGAAAAATTAATCAGAGGGGGCTGGGAAGGCAGAGGCTGAAGGGCAGAGGATTGTGCTCCTGGGGGAGATGGACACAAGTGCAGGGTTCAATCTGGGTTATTTTATAACTGAGTTGGAAGCTCCTCCATGGGGGAACACACAGGGAGGATGGCCAGCGCTGTCAGAGTTCAGCTGGGAGCTGGAGGAGGTCACTTATGGTGGCTGAGCTGCTCTCACAGCCAAAATACCACCAGGGTCTTCTTTCCTTGCTCTTGTTCCCAGCTTTTCCTCTGCTAGCTGAACCTTTCTGGGAGCTGGCTCAGTGTATCACCCTGGCACAAATAAAGCACCAGACGAATGTTTTTGTGAGAGACACAATCTTCTCAGAGGAAGGCACACACCTGGCTGCAGACAGGGCTGCTCTTCCACCCTGTTTCTGTCTTTCTGTAGGCTCTGGTAGCCCATTCTGCACCAGGAGTTCATTTTTTTCACCACCTCTCAAGCTGTTCAGGTGCCTCCTTTTGGCCACACAGAATTCCTCAGCTGAACGAGGTGCTGCTCTTTCAGGGCAGACCCTCCTGATCCCTCTGCAGGAGGCATCACATTGTTATTATGCTTTGCAGTCCCAAATTACCTGTGAAATCCCCCTCCCAGCCCCTCAGAGTGCCTGTCTCCATGCATGCAGGAGACACTGGGGACAATTCACCAGCTCCACATCTCTGATTTCCCATCCCTGGCATTTTCCTCTCTTCTTATCCCTCCCCAGGCCTCACCCCTTTTCTCCACACCTCTGTTACCCCACCCTCTTTGAGGCACTTACTATCAAGGAAGAATCTGTTTCACCAGGCTTGGTTTACCCCAAGTGTGTAAAGCACATAAAAATCTGAGAGATCTGTGCCCTCTAACCTGTGGCACTGCTTCCCCCATGAACCCAGCCTTACCTCCCTGCTTCACCCCCCATATTTCCTATTAAAAACCAAGTGGAGAGATTAGACCTGTGCATCCCAACCTCGTCTTGCCTCATTTCTATGTAAAGCTCTTATCAGCAAGCCCGAGCTGCTGCTGTTGCAGATTATTCACCCAGCACAGAGGAGTGGGATGGCCCAGGCAGTGGTGGAGCAGCTCCTGGCAGAATCCAGATGCGATGCAGATACTCCAGATCTTCAGGAAGCAGCCTAGTAATACTTGTTGAGCCACATAAAGAGCACTGTGGGGCACAGCTGTAGGAGCCAGAGGACTGGGAAAGCAGCTGGAAGCTTTACAGAATGTTTCAGAAGGAGAAAGGTCTTGCTGTAAACTTTGACTTCCATTCCAAAGGTGCCCAGGTGGTCACATGGAGTGAAAAGTGGCTGCTCTGGATGAAACGTTTCTCTTGAAAAGACAAATCCTTTGTACAGAGTCTGTATCTTGAGATTTTTGAGTGAATACCATGTATTCAGGCAACAATGTGGAGAATTATGTTCTTCATTCCCCCAGCACTGCCAAGGCCACCACAAACCCATGTCCCCAAGTGCCACATCCACATGGCTTTGAAATCCCTCCAGGGATGGGGACTCCATCACTGCCCTGGGCTTGAGAATCTTTTCAGTGAAGAGCTTCTCACCCGTATCCAACCCAAACCTCCCTTGGCACAACTTGGGGCTGTTTCCTCTTGTCCTGTCCTTTGTGACCTGAGAGATGAGACCAGGAGGAGTCAAAGCCCCCAGCCCTGCATCCACATCAATGCCTTCACTGTCTGCTGGCAAAGGGGTGAAATTCTGCCTGGTAAACAAGCAGAAAAGTGGGAAATGTCCAGGATACACGGGGATATGACTGTGGCTGTAGTTTCATGGCCAGGGGGTCATTCTGCTCTCACTGCTGGAGAAGGAGAGTCCCAAGGCAGGGTGACAACCAGGATGGGCAGCAGGGATTTGGAAGTGCCAGTTAAAGCTGTTGCCTCATTCCAGAGAGGATTCAGAGAGATGAGACAGCTTCTGGTGTAGCTGCTGTTTCAGGAGGTGGTTTATTACTGTTTTGTCAGCTGTAACCTACTGTGGTTCACCATCTCCCCCTCAAGTCCTAATTTTAAGGAAATATTCAGTTTTTGTTTGGTGAAGCGAGGAGGTCTAAGCCTCGAGCCTCACCTGAGCCACAGGAGTCAGAGGCCCTGTCCTGTGTCAGGACCAGCTTTAAGGATTAATCCCTGTGCCTGCAGAAAGTCCCCAGCAAAAACTGCTTTGGCTCAAGTCCACGACATCAGGCTCCTGTAACAACCAAGTCCTGACAAATGGTAACTCCCAAACCAAATCCCTGCTTTGCCCTTTTTTGTGCCTTTCCCCTGCCACATGATCCAGTGTTTTAAGCAGGATAATGCTTGTTCAGGCCAGAGGGAAGAAAAGCATGGAGGATGAGCAGATTTCCTAAGGACACCCCTCCAGCACATCCCAAGCCTCCCATCTCTACGAGGTTTGGACAATCCATGTACTCCAAGGCATGATGACAGCACTTGCCTCTGAAGAAGCAGCAGTTCTGATTTCCAGAATTCATGAATCCAAAGGATTCCAGCAAACCCAGCCTCTCCTGCCTCAGTTTCCCCTTTTTCCTCCCTCTGAGGGCTGCAGCTCCTCCCCAACCTGTCCTGAGCCAGTTTGCCCAATGCTGACTGACAATGCATCCAATGCACCCTGATAGAAAGGAGTTTTGGGGCTGGATACAACCAAAAGAAACCCCAGAAAATTATCTTTGCATTTCAAGGAGCAGAAATTTGCAGTTTAAAGGAATCTAAGTCCCCCTGGAAACTATTTACCACGGAAAACTCACCCACAGTAATCTGTCCTTGGAGTGTTAGAACAGCTTGAAACTAAAAGTTTGCAGAGCTCAAGCAGGGAGGGGAAGAGGGATCAAGCTGGCAAAAGATCATTTAGAAGATATTTTAAAAAATGTTTTTCCGGAATTTGATTTTTATTTCCATGCTTGGATTAAGCCCTTCAGCTGCTGAGGAAAAAAACCAGAAGTCACTCGCAGGATCTGTGAGAAAAAAAGGGCTCTTTCTGTAGGTTCAAAATGTTCCTGGGATTTTGAGGCTGAAAGTTTTCCTAGAGCACTTCTTCCAAAGGACTTTCCAAGAACACGCAGTAAACTGCAAAACAAATCTCACAGAGAACTACAAAACTCCTGTTGGGAGAGATATAAAAGTTATTTCCACACGGACAGAACCAGAACACTGAATTTTGACATTTCAATAAATTCAATAAATTTTTGGCCTATTTTGACACAGTGCAAAGGACTGAGAATACTGAGATATTATAGAGCCTAATGCAAGGCAGCACCTCTGTAAATGTCTGCCCCATATTCCATTTGTCAGTTTATAAATGGAGCCATTGGAGTAATCTCTGCTTCACTGACTGCCCGGAGATCACCAGATTTTCAATTTCCCTTCAATAAAACAAACAAAAAAACCCTGAACCCCAAGGAGAACATTTTTGCTTTTTAATCATATCCAGGCCTCTTTCCTGTAATGAAGAACTACTTTTCCAGTCCCAAGAGAGCAATTCTTTGAATGTCACTTTCAGATAGTGAGATAAAAATCTCTTCTATTTGCAGGAAAAGGCTCCGACTGCCATTTGTGGCTTGAACCACTTCCCAATTTATTTACTTTCTGGGGCTGTTTACATTTTCAGGCAGCCCAGCTCACTCATCCCTAACACGCTCAGTTTATTGCTGCAAGAAACACAGCCCTGTGCCAGCCACAGGAGTGACTTCAGACCCAAGGACACCAAAAGGTTTTTGGATCAAGTCACCTGAGTAAAAAAATGGGTGGAAAAGAGAGAAAAAAAATTATTCCATTTTCTGGTGAATTCTATCACTGACCAGCAGCAGGAGCCACGGGTGGTTCAAGCCCTTCATTAGGGCTGAACCTGAAACTTCTTTTCATTCCTGGAGAGCTGCAGGACTCCTAGATCAGTATAGAGAGGAGAAATGAGGGAGAAGGACATCCTTAATTTGTCTGAAGAGCAGCTGGTTTTCTTCTTTATATAATTATCTCCTCCAGCAAAGTCTCCTGCTCGGAGTCAATGGGGTTGGAGCACACTTAGCCCAATTCAGGAGTGACACATCAACCCTTTCATCAAATGCATCCAACTCTGAGGGCTCCTTTGTTTGTTCTTGCTGATATTAAAGACTAATTTTGATTTAGACTAAGAGCCTTTCCCATCCCTCGGGAGGGAGCCATGGCAGCATGAGAGTATTCAATTAACTGTGTGTTCTAAATTACTCATGGAAAGGAGTGTGTTCACATGGACAGGGCAGGGATTTGCAGGGTACTGTCTGTAAGGGGATTGCAAAGCTAAAATAAAATAAAATAAAATAAAATAATTAATATAATATAATAATCTTTCCCAGGAGCTGAGCAACTCTGATCTTTATCGGTCCCTTCCAACTCAGGTTATTCTACAAGTCTATAATATTATTATTCTATATAATTAATAACTTCAGCTTTGCATAAATCTTCCTTACTTTAGCAAAGCTGCTTGGTCACCTACTTTTTCAACCTTCTTCTTAACTTGTATTTTACAAACAAAAAAAGAGAGGAGCAGCAGGTGGCATCTTGTTACAGATAAAAAGTAGGAACCAGTTATTACGAAGCTCCTGTATTCAATCTTTAGCCACTGTCTCCTCTTTGTCACCTTCTCTCAGTCTTTGGCGCCTGGAGAGAAGTATTCACTTTAGCAGAAAGTAATTTTCCTGTCTTGCTTTTGCTTTTTTTTTTTCTTTAAAGGAAATGCCCCAAATCAAGGCAACAGCTAGTGCAGAAAATAGGAAAAACACCTCTCAGAAAAGTTAAGAAGCTGTTTAGGACATTTTTTCTGCTGATGCTCTCAGGGCTCAGGTTTGATTGTGATAATTTCTTAAATCCAGGATGGAACTTGTGGTGAATGCAGAGGTGGAATTTAAATGTGTGTCTCCCACCTGGAGGCCTCGTATTCCAGTCACCTGCAAGGGCTGAACAGCTGGAGACTCATTCATTAGAGTAACAGCATCATGGAAAGGTTTGGGTTGGAAGGGATCATCTCATTCCAACCCCTTGCCATGGCACGGACACTTTCCACTATCCCAGTTGCTCCAATCCCCATCCAGCACAGCCTGGAACAACTCCAGGGATCCAGGGGCAGCCACAGCTTCTCTGGGCACCTTGTGCCAGGGCCTCCTCACCCTCAGAATCAGGAATTTCTTCCTCATCTCCAATCTAAATCCAACCTCTGTGAGTTTAAAGCCTGTCACTCCATGTCTTTGTAAAAAAAGTTCCTCTTTAGATACTGGAAACTGTAAAGAATCATTAAAAAGACTGGAAGGAGAAAAGCCTTGGAGATCCCAGCAGACGAGCAGCAGTCCCTGGCAGTTGGTGACAGCCCTCAGTCACCTGCACACTACACACAGGCACAACTGCTGAAAAATTCCCAGAGTTTTAGGAGCCTGGACATAATGGTAGAGGGAATAAAGCTCAAAGTACATGTAAAGTACTTTGAGAGGATTTTAAAAAGGATTTTTTCAAAGCACATACAGGACTCCTCTGTATACTTTAAACAAAGTCCTCAGCATTGCAAAGGCTGCGAGCAGTTCCCAAGTCTTGCTTACTTGCAACCAAAATAATAAACCCTCTCCTTACCTCCCAGGAAAATGCAGAGTGTCTGTGTTAGTCATGACTTAACACCCACAAAAAAAGGACCCAGTTCAGTTCAGTTGTGACAGCGTTCAGATAAATTATGTTCAGGATGCTCCCAACACAGGCATGGCAATTTTTAAATCCAGTCATGACAGACAGTTTTCTCTTGTAAAAATCTTCCCAATATTTCTCTGTCAGAGAATCCCAGAATGGTTTGGGTTGGAAGGGACCTTCAGGACCATACCCTGCCATGGGCAGGGGCACCTTCCACGGGCCCAGGATGCTCCAAGCCCCATCCAGCCTTGCCTTGACCAAGTGTGTATTTGTATTTTGTAGACAAAGCAAAACAACCATCAGAACATTCCCGTTGAAAAGGAAATAGATAAACAACGTAACCATTTATTTGACTGCATTGTATTTAGACAACTTGTACATTTTCGTAACCCCACTGGTTTTGTTCTCATCAAAAAGGATAAAGGGACAGAAGAATATAATCCACTCAAAACAGCAGTCCAGTATTTTGAGATACACTTGCTATTTTCATAGATGCCCACCTGATACCTGAACTCCAACATAGGTTGTAATGTTTATACACGACCTGAAGTTTTTTCAACACAGCACTGAGTTGTAGCAATGTCTTGCAGTGCCCTGAAAAATAGTTTGTGACATACTCTGCAACACCAATCTGATGATGCCTTGAAGATGATGAACCTGATCATTTCTTAAAAAAAAACCAACATAATGAATGCAAACATCCAGACCGACATGTCAGCCAGTAGCAACATTTGGGCAAATTTAAATATAAAAGCAATCAACTCCTTAGTTAGATTTGTCAATGCAAAAAGGCGAGGGGGAGAGAGAACTGTGTTCAGCAACAGACAGGAGAAAGAACCAACCTTTCCTTGCTAGATTCTTTTAGAAAACCTATGCAAATTCAAGGCTTCCCACTTGATTTCCTAATCCCAAGCAGTACAGAGAACAAATCTGTTTGACAGGACCCAACACATGCAGCCTCAGTGTCTCCTGCAGTGAACTCTGACACAGCAGCCATGGCACAACCTTTCAGAGGCCTTGTGCTCTTTGAAAAACAAAAAAAGAGAGACTCTACATCCATTTTGCTCATTATTTTCAACATGGGCATGGCAGCAACCACTTCTTACAATAACCAACCAGAATTGTATTTGAAGTCTGTTCCAGAGGGATGTTTTTGGCAGTGAGGAGGGATTTCAGCTCACTTCCAAGTCGGCTTCTGAATCTGAAGACACCCACGGCTTAAATATTAACCAATAGAAAACTTGCCTGTCTGGCTTTGCAGATTGAAACCCCAGCAAGACACACAAGGCAGCCCAGTTTGCAATTTGTGATTCAAGCCCAACAGCTGCTTGCAAGGTCTGAAACCTCCCTGATCCAGCTTCAGAGCAATCCCTGTGCCCTGGACCACAGCTGAGGGAAACCTGAAAGGACTGGCTACCAACATCAAGTCTTAACACTGAGCAAAACTGCTGAAAAGCCATCCAGAACAACTGGCACCCCTGGGGGAGCAGGGTAACAAAAGGTTTTATCGTGTCACAAGGCAGCAGTGGCTACACACAGGCTTTAGGCTGAGCTCCAGCACAGAGTAACAGACCCCACTTACAACACTTGGTCTTGGGCACCCTTTTAAAGTTGAGTTTTCTTTACTGAGGGGAACAGACCCCCTGGACAGCACAGATGGTGTCTCTGCAAGCAGAAAACTCAGCAGGGCCAATATCCATTAAAAATCTTTATTTTCAAATACAACTCATGATTTGTACATGGTAAGAAAAGTCCATCACCATGTGCGATTGGTCTGTGCAAAAGGCGGCTTTGCTCAAATCCAGTTTTCCTGCACAGGGCTCTTTTCCAAATGATACTGGAGGTAGGGGTTTTGTTGGTTTTGTTTTTAGTGTACAGTAATTAGCAAAAATGAAAACAAACAAACAAAACAAAAAAAAAACCCCAAACCAACCCCACGACTCAAACCAAACCCTAAAAAGAAAAAAAAAAAGTAGTAAGGCAAATCTGGAGAATTCGCTCGATTCCATGAGAGTGGATTCACTGAGAGTTCATCCTTTTGATCCCCGTAAGGACCATTCACCTCAGAGTTGGACTTGATCCTGGTGGGTCCCTTCCAAGTCTGAATATTCTGAGATCTCTGATTACACAGGTGCTTCCACAAGTCACCTAATACCTTTGTCTTTCAAAATAAAATTAAAAAAAACCAAAACAACAACCCAACAAACCCAAAAAAACCAACCCAACTGATTCATAGACCTGGGCTATGGAATCACATGGAACAAGAAAGCCTCGACACTGTCATTACTGAAAAAATTGATGGGTACTGGTAAAACCTATTTAAGCCCAAATAATGAAAGGGGAAAAAAAATAGAGAAAAACAGAGTAAGAGTGAATGCAAGAAAGAGAGACAAAATTCCTTCCCCGCTGCTTTGATTTTAGAGGGGAAAAAAAAAATCCCCCAATAATTTAGCTCATATAAGTGAGAAAATGAGAGCAGCTAAAAATGAATACGATACACCTTGAAATTTATTACCAAGACCAAGAACCAAAGATTGAAGCATTTTAGAACACTGAAGCAAAGCAATCTGAATCTGAAAAAAAAAAATTGTTCCAACTATCTTAAAATAGCTGTTTCTCAGAGCTTCTAGCAATAATTTTGATTAAATAAAAATCATACCAATTTACATTAATTTTCTCTATCTTCTTTTAAAAGAAGTCCCTCACTCTTTTAATGAAAAAAGTGCATCCAAACCCAGCAGAGATTCACTGGTGCCACCAGGTTCTTTTAGCAGCTACTCAAGGTTTTCAAAATAGCTTACACTTCTTGCTATAAGAAGGGCCTTCCAAACTCTAGTTTGGGAGAAGTATCCGAATTATAAAAATCTGAAATAATTTATTATCAAATCCAGAATTTAAATAAAAGCAGATTTTTGTTTTTTTCCTTGCAAAGACAACTGAAGAAAGTAAAAGAATAAAAGCATGCACTCCAAACTTAGAGGTGAAGACAAATATACTTATCTATACAGGCACTGGCAGACGCAATTTAATGGTTACTCGTTGTAACACACACCCCACCCTACAATACATTTTTTCATTCACTAATCACTGAGGTACCAATATTTAAGAATGGAAAAATTCAATATTGAAAAATAAAACCTAAAATTGAAGCCTTTTTTTCTTTTTCTTCTTCTTCTTCCCCAGAAAACTATGGCAATTTTTGTATGAAATGTTAGTATACTTATAGAATTTTACAATCTACATTGGCTTTATTTTGAATTTTCGGGAACCAAAAGCGGCGTTCCCATCCAGGTTTTTCTCTGATAAAACGTTCACTGTGTGGATGTCCTAAAGAGTCAGCAGACTTGCAAATGAATGAACCTATCTTGGCTATCACCTGGCACATCTGGCTGGTACCAAAAGGACTCGGAGTCTGAGACAATCGGCTTTAATTCGGAACAAATGCGCCATGCCAAAGTGCAATGAATGTGTGCGACACTCAATGGGACACTGACAGGTTTTTTAAGAGCTGCATGGAAAGTACTAAAAGTCCACCTTGCAAAGCAATTTGGGACAAATTGCATTGCATGCAAAGGACAACTCTGCGCTGCTGGGACGTCGCTTGCTCGCTGGGATGGGGTCTCCTAACGCAGCCATAGTTTCAGACGCAGTGCATCCACTCCATTTAAATAGTATCTGAACAGCCTCTTGTCTCGCACAAAACCAAGGTTTTCATAAAGTTTCAAAGCAGACTTATTTGTGATTTCTGTTTCCAATACAACCTTTAAGGGAGAAAAGAAATAAAAAAGAAGAAAAAAAAAAAGTGTGTTGCGTTAGTCGGCAGTTGCAAGTACCCGATTGCTGAACCAATTCCAAAGGTTTTATCTAAAGGTACGTTTGTTAGCAATGAATGGAATTCATTTCTTCTTATCTTTACTTAATTAAGCAATATTTCCACATTGAGCATCCATTCCCACATTAAAAAAAAATTATCAACCAGCAGTTCATCCACAACTGTAATTGTAAACAACATTCAAGATATTAGATCTTGGCTGTAAACAGTATTTCAGTTCACCACCTCTTAACGAGGGTAAAAAACCACAGCAACAAACAAATCCCAAAT
Source organism: Zosterops lateralis (assembly GCF_965231275.1). Taxonomy (NCBI): domain Eukaryota; kingdom Metazoa; phylum Chordata; class Aves; order Passeriformes; family Zosteropidae; genus Zosterops; species Zosterops lateralis. The sequence continues at coordinate 4,372,543 of NC_139761.1, read as the reverse complement.
AACTTCTGTCTCCCAACATCCTCCCCCAAAACCCAAGCTACCAAACAGGTTAGGGTCCAAAACACACTTTGAATGAGTAACTGAACTTCTGCATGTCACAAGCACTTGGCACATGAGCATTTACTTAATGATTTAATATCTTTGACCCCTGATTCCTTCCAGTGAGATGTAGAGACAAGGTTTGAATTGACACTGGCTGTCAGACACAATATTTGCAGTGAGTATTTGTGCTCAACACAAGAATCACAGAGTGGTCTGGATTGGAAGACACCTTCAAGATCATTCAGTTCCAACCCCCTTCCACTATCCCAGGTTGCTCTGAGCCTGATCCAATTTGGGTATCAACAAATACCCTAAACCCAAATCACAGTGCACACCAGAAGAATAAGCAGAGTTTTCCCATATTTTTTCCCCTGTGTTGGTAAGATCTCAGCTGCAGAAAGATCTGTCAAGAAATAACTCAAACCAAACCCGAGTCCAAGAGTAGTCAGGATTAAGACTCAAAATTGTCTCAGAATTTTCAAGCATAGGAAAAAACTACGCTGGCCTTAACAAGACATTCATCACAAAACTTCTGAATTTTTCAGAATTGTTCCTCTCTCTCTTTTCTCCACATGCACTGAACACAACTCTGCCATAACTGACAAGTCCTGCACTCCCTCCACATAATAAAAACGAATTCTGCCTCTTTAGTGGTGTCCAACTCAATTATTGAAGATTCTGCTATCAGCAAGATATCCTGGTTGCACAAGAACACAGGCTGAACTAACAAGGACTGGGCTCCACACACCCCCTGACAGTGAACATCCACATATTAGACAGGAGCTGATGGTCACTGTAAAAAGACCACAGAATGAAAATACAGGAAAACTTCAGTGAAATATTAAATGGATTTTCAAATATCATTGTAGGTGACCAGTCTGGCTGCCACATTCCAATAGGCAATTCCACCTGTGTTTCTCAGTGTAAGGACGTTGAAAGAACAATAAAGCTGGGGATAACAACCCAATGAAAAATGTAAGACTTGGAAATAGTTAAGTTTTACAAAAAGGAACTAAATTAATCATCAGAGTTCTTAAATTACAGCAGGGCAGTGTTGTAGCTGCACACTTAAGACAACCTAATTCAATTCTCAGTTTTGTGACAAGAATTAGAGATTGAATTTCTCTAGTTGGCATCTGTGAGCTGATGGAATACTCCTAACATCCTCCATCCATTAAAATGGATAACTATTCATCTGTAACAAAGTATGGAAGCACCATCATTTTGCTGGAGAGGACTATTTCCTGCACATTGTACAACTCCTTAATTCCAATTTAAACAAAACACTGAAGCCAAAGAAGGAATCTGACCTGTGTAAATCCACCATGCAGAGGATTATTTATCTGAACTCTCAGCTACCAGGGCCATTCACTCTCTCAAAGGTTCAGTAACCTGGCAGAGTGATGTAACAACTCTCTATTCAACTGCAAGCTCCAACACCTGGCAATGCTAAAACACTTCCAGCACTGCAGGTGATTGAGCTGAAGGGAGTGGTTCAATGTGGAAATACAGGTTTGTTGGAATCCCACTACCTGAGAGAATGCTCATCTTGAAAGCAAATGCAACAGATTTGCTCTGGTATTTCTAAGGAAGTCTCAGCACAATGAAAAGTAATTCCCTGATCTCAATATACTGCAGCTGAAGGCATGTTTCTGTTATCTGAAAAGGAAACATAGGCATATTTTATTCAGATTTCATTCGCTTCCTTTGGTGAAGAAAGCATCCCTTCCTGTGTGAGATTTTCATTTAAGCTGCAAACTTTCAATTGTTACATTTACTTCTGCTCTTGTGGGTTGATTTTATTGTACACATATGCCTGTTAAAATCCTCTGGTAACACAGTAACACCCCCCCAAGGGCAACAAAGCTCTGATTGGATTGAACAGAGTTTTCTGCTCAAGTTTTTTGCAACTTTCTGAAGGTTGTGACATTCTCTTTTATCTTCAGTTTCATAAACCTAACGTTTTAGCTCAACTCTAATATTAACTGGGTTTAGAAGCAAGAAGACTTCTATATTAAGAGTGGAGTGCAATGTTCCTTGTTGCTATATTTTCATACCTTGAATTTATTCCTGAACTGAAACCAACTGGAGTGGTCAGGCTTTCTTGCTTCTTCAGTTCAAACTCTGAAGGATCTCAAGTTTAAAACCCAAGCCCTAGAATGGGTACAGCCAAATCAAATGAAAAAAGTCCTCCTAGCACTCACAGAGGAAGTTGCTATTCCTGTTTTTAAATCTGACAGATCATCAGACTCAAGTTATGAGGACTTGTCCAGTGTCCTTAATCCATTTAACTGCCTTAATTTTTAAAGAGAAACACTACCCCAAAAAATCTAACAGTTCATACTTTATATGTTTTGTAGATGAAGGAGAAACTAAAAAATCAGTAATGAAATTATTTCAAATAGGATTCCACAAAAATACACATTTCATTTTTACTAGGTGCTGAATTGAAATGACACACCTACTAGTGTGGCCAAAAACCCCACTCTAAATCACCCTAAAGTTTCAATGGGAAGTCCTATGAGAATCTGTGGTCCCCTTTCAAGTTCTACATTTTTGCTTAAAAAAAAAGGTTTTTGAAGTCCCCACTTGCTGGAGTCTTATTTTCATTAGTTACCACTTGCATGGTACATTATTTCAGCAATATGAAGTGAATGGATTGCCTGCAGATTCCTCAGTCATTTGTTACAGATGGAAAACCTGCATATGAACAACTCTTCCTTTCTAGTTGTAATTAAGAGATGTAACAGTTACACAGGATGGTCTTCAGCTGTAGAGTTTGGGAAATTGCTTGCCAGCAAAAACAGTACAAAAAGCAGCCAGACACCCACCTTGCTGCAATTAGCACATGCTTTTCTTTCTTTCTTAAACTGGAAGAAAAATATCTCCCAAACTTTAGAGTTGGAAGTAAAACTATTCACCTTCACCTGATTTATTTCCATAGTTCACCTTTTCTATGCAGCCAGCCCACAGTTATCCTAAATCACTGTGACCTACTGGAAACTCAGCCCATTACAGTTCACTACCCCAAATACCAGAATTCATAAACATCAAATACTTGAAAAAGTCACAAAGGTAAAAAAAAACCCCACAAATCAGAGATCCCAAAGTTTTGTAATGCTCTATGCAGACACTCCAGCTGGAAGCTGCTGTCGAGTACTTTCTTCAGGCCTGAAGGTTATTTCTGGTTCCAGCACCCACCCCCAACACCAGATCACTTCCCTGGTTTCTATTCTCATGTGGGCCATGGCCAGCTCCATGGGCAGCTCCTCCCCTGCACACAGATTCCATTCCCCTCAATTCACCTCCTCACTTACTCCCTCCACTGCTTTCCCACAGAAACCACCCCTGAGGAAGATTTTGCACCCAGCAGAAACTCCCTCTCAGGAAGGGTTGCTGACCACTGTTGGGAATCACTCATTCCCTATGCCTGCCTTGGTTTATTCCCACTAAAAGAGCCTTCAGGGGAAAAAAAAAAAAAAAAGTCCTTAAACACCAGAACATTGCAGCAGGCTTTGAAATGCCACTTATCAGCTGTGATTTGTCAAGATTTTCATCTGTGGTGTTGTATAAATCCTTTGTTTTTTAGGACTCAATGCTGGTACCTCCAAAGCCAAATCTGTGATACTTCAAAAAGCAACACAAGGAGTGAGGCATTTATCAGATTATATGCCACAAGTTATTAACATTAAGTCTATTTACTGCATCTATTCCATAATTAGATTGAAGGGAAGAGTTTCCAAGCAGCCTTTGGAAATTTTTCACGACACCCACAGCTGCATATTCATGTTTTTTAATCCTATTCCAAGCAAGTTTCAGAAAATAGCATTTTGTTTTTAATTGTGCTCCATCTTATCTCAAAAAGCAGTATCTTTTTATTTTCATCATGATTCTGATTTTATTAAAAGATGTAGAAAAATACCCTCAAAGCTGCAGGGATGATTAAACTATTTATACATCTCACACAGACAAATTATTGTGATGCACTACTTCATGTATCATGAGTTTTAAGCATCAATTAATCAGAAACTCATCTCCTGACAACTGTTATGAAAACTGGGGAGAGCCAAGAGTTGGGCAGAGCTTTTCATGGGTGCCTGTTTAGATTTTTCAGATTCTGGTCTGACTGAAAACTCAGCACTCCACCACATAGTACAAGTACCCAACATCCTTATTTTGCACAATTTTGGGGATGTGGAAGAAGCCCACTTGGTGGCAAAGAAAAAAACCCATGAAAACATTGGCTGGTTGGTTGTGGATAACCTGTATGTGGAAAAGAACAACATAAATAAAAATAAGTGTAGGTGTGCCTCTGTTGATGAAAAATTGGTAAAATACTCTGTTTGTATTCCATGCTCCCTAAAGGGTTCAAAATTTAGTGCCAGCACAAGACTCAGCTGGTGTAAAAGCCCCCCAAAAGCAGGGGATGAGTGTGGAATCATCATTTTACAAAAAGCAGTTCTAAAACCAGCCAACAATTCAAGGAGTCTGAACTGTAGTGCCTTCGAATAAAGAAAAAGAATCTGAGAAATGCACTCTGCCCCTGGTCCAAAGCATTTATACAGCACCAGAGATGAAAATCTGTGACTAAGAGTTAATGAGGCCTCACTGCAGACCTTATCACAGTTATTTCATGTTTATGGAGATAAAAAACCAGCAAAAAGGGATATTGGATTAATGTGACAGTGGTAAAGGAAAAAGACAGACACAGAAGAGGTTACTGTTAGAGGTCATCTGTTAGACAGTCCAATCTAGAAATGAATTTACAGGAGAAGTAGCACACAGACATTCAGAAATTATACAGTAATTACTGCAACTCAGAGCTTGAGTAGAAACATCCATTTCTACTCCTGACTCTCTAATAACAGTGGGCAATTCACCTCCCTTCTCTGCATCTCACTTCTGCAGTTGTGGTGTGAACACTGTAACCCTGATCCTCAAGTATTTTGCAATTTTTTAAACAACTTGACTAGTCTAGAAATGGGAAACCAACTCAAGACCATAGTGGAGAGCAGTGGGGAAAACAAACAAACCTCTTCTTGATTAGTTCAGTATAGGCAAGTAGTAAAGTAGAAGAGATTAAAGGAAAGCATTTTAGAAAACATGATAGAGGTAAGAAGCCAAAATAAAGAACTTAACAAAGAATTACAGACTGTACTGTACTGCCCAAGCACAACATAAATTACAAGGTGAGGGGGAAGAAGACACCAGCAAGCAGAGGCATGAAGGGATCAGAGGGGAAGAATAAATCCCCCTACGAATGAAACCAGAGCACAGGCAGGGATGCTGCAAGAGGTGAAACACAAGTAGAAAAATAAACTGGAGTGTTGTGCCAAAAGTCCTGTGACACCAATTGTAGCTTTGCACAAGAAACTCCCCACAGGGCAGTGGGACAATGAGGGAGCAGCTGAAGTGAGATAACACAGAGATCAAAGGCTCATTAACTGTGACACACTGAAATGACAGTGCTCATGTATCAGGAACAACTGCATTGTGCCAAGGAGCTGCAAGTTAAAGGGACAGAGAACCTGGTTAAGGAGGATGGATGGATGCAGGCAGAGTTCTTCACAGGTTAAACAAGGCACGTAACAATAGAGTTGCTTTATGTATATATAAAAAAGCTGGAACTGTAATCTGGTAAAAGAGTAACAACTTTCAGGGCAGGGAAGTTTGCCAGTGATTCAGTCACTCTCCTTGCACGCCTGTGTTGCCACTGCAGCTCTGCTCTGTGCAGTGTCAGAACAGGCTGATGAGTGGCTGTGATAAATCCACATTCTGCAGCAGCACAGCACACACTGTTCTGTGGCTGTGTGTACTCTGGAGGGATGGCAGGGCTGCACAGGACATGCTCATCCCACAGCTCAGCTGCACCTCAAACTGGGGCCCTTGCAGGAAACTGGGCCTGAGTAAAGGCTGAGGCAGCTTCACAAGGTACATTGCTGAATTTCAGCACTTGGGGCAAATTTAGAAAGTCCATCTCCTATTTGTACCATACTTTTTTTTTGTTTGTTTTCCCTTTTATTATAAAGGACCTTCTTACCAACTTATTTCCCACCTAAAAAAAGTCCTGTAGAAGAAAAACCTGTGAAATGAATCCACATACAAGAGAGTGCAAACCATTCACATTATGAAAGTTTTGATTATAAAATCTTACCTCATCACAATCTCCTTCAACCATAGCATAAATAGCTTTCTTAACCAAGTTTGTACCTGAAACACAGATTTCAGTAAGTGTCAGAGTTGAAGTGCAAAAAAATAAAGCCAGTTTATATATGACTCATGTGTGCTACCTACATGACATGACACCTGGGGAAAGCAGGGAGGAAAAGAAAAACAAGGAGTTGCAGTCAAGCTGCAGTCTCAGGTTTGAACACCAAAATAATCTGTGAAGTTATCCAGAGACTCAGCTCAAGTGCAAGATTCTTGTAACACAAGGATATTAGAAACTGGCTGCTATGCTCAACAGGGTGTTATATATAGCCTTCCAAGATGTGATTCATCCCTTTTTGTTGCATTTAAAGTCAAAATCTGCTGGCGTGTACTTGAAGGACATTCATCTTCCAAGGGAATTTCCTCTTACTAAAACAAATACTTCTGTTAGTAACAGAACTTATGAAACCACTGTTCTTATGGCTCATTCCCATTTGGGTTTGCTAGTATCTAATAATATTCTTGAAGCCCATTCCTTCCCTTCAGTCAAGCATTTGTTTAATTTTTTTAACTTAATTTGTCATCGATTTCACAAAAGTTCTACAAATGTAATATCCCTACCTGTCTGTAGAATGGGGGTGAAATTGAAAGTTGTTTTCAAAGTTATTAGTGGAAAAAACTGCTGTTGAGTGAAATTGGATAAATCTCACTTCCATAAAAAGGCTATAGAAAAGGAAAAAAAACCCCCAAGGAATCTACAGAATGTTTTAAAATATTCTCAAAACTCTAATCAGTTAAGATTTTGCATTGAATGTTATGATAAAACTTTTACATTTAAAGCTGATCTTCAGATTAACAGGGCACTCTGAGAAACAGTAAGGTGGCAGATGTACAAAAAAGTCAACATATATAATGCTAAAGTAAGCAAGGCTTTTAAGATCAATTCTATGTATGTAATTCTAATTTAACAAACTGACTAAAGTGAGGGAAAAATCTTGCAGTGATCTTCATAATAACAGCATTAGTTCTTATTTACTTCTGAATCCAAGCACCTGCAATTAAATTATGGCAGACTCCTTCATGACTCAGCTAAAAGGAGAGACAGTGATTTCTCAGTATCCTCTTCCTCTGCTCCACTACAGAAACCAACAATGGCTTTTGAATTGCACTGGGGAAAGAAAAAAAATCTGCACATGCTTGAATAGTCGTGGTAATGTGGTTTTTTTTGGAGAGTTTTTTTCTGGAAGAGAGCAAACACAGTGATACATTCTGCAATGGATCACTGTATTTTTCGATTGCAAGTAATTTTCTGTCTTTAATCACAGAAGCATGAGCTGTTCAGTGTGGATGAGTGGTGAAGCTCAGTTCTAAGCTTTGGAACTGATGGCTACATTTAGTTAAAAATACCTTACAAAATGTAATTTCACAATAACCAGTGTGAAAAAGTTAAGTTCCATAAGAACAGATATTTAGCTAAGTCAACTTGGCAAACTGGTGTTAGAATGAAAATCCCTTCAACAGGGCAAAACTGATTAATGAGGAAGGGCAAACTCCCTGCCAGGAGTGATTTCTTTACCGTGTAACTTCCCAACAAAACAGATCTCCATTTCAATCACTCAAATAACAATACACAGCTATTTTTCTTCCCTGATTAATACAGTAATGAGCTCCATACATTCTCCCTGATGGGTAATATATGCATAATTTATAGGGGGAAGTCAGGAAATAAGTTCACTGTAAAAAAGGAGCCTGAACACAACATAGAAATACAGTGATGAGGGCACACAAAACCACAAAGCAGTTCCCACTGTTGTTATTTGGCAGTGGTAGAGGTAAGGGGCTGCTGCCTGCCTTCCTTTTTAGCCTTATCAGATCCCAGGTGTGAACCTCACAGGGCATTTCAGGTTATTTTAACAAAATCAGAAAAGCCACTGGGGAGCTGGCGCGGTTGAGTAAGGCAGGGATGACACACAAAGCACCACATCCTCAAGTTCAGTTCAGCTTAAATCTTTGTGACAGCTGCAGTTATCCCAGCAAGAGGATTTAAGGAAGAAAGAACAAAAAAAGGCTATTCTTACCAATTCCTTTTCTTCTGTATTTGGAATCCACTGCTAACATGGCTATATAACCTCTGCGGAACATCTTTTTGTGCATATCCAGCTTGCAGACGATGGCACCTACACACTCCTCACCTACCATGGCCTTAAAGACAAACATACACGGATGGAATTCTCAGTTTGGGATCCACAGTGCTACCAAAAAGCAGTAAACCAGTTCATTTTTCAAGTGAAAGAGCCACACAAAATTTGTCTGCATGAAGCTACCAAAAGGTGACAATGTAAATTTTAAAAGTCCCTCCTGAAGTATAACTATAATTAAAAGACTTCATTGCTTTATTACATTCCAATAAAGTTCCAATAACCAACCAATGAATTATTCCTGGAAAGAACCACATTATCATTTCACAAAGTCTACAGGCAAGGACACAGGTGATTAAAAAGGGAAAATAAATAAAATAAAAGACCAGGTTAAGGCATAAATTACCCTTTCATATGGGCTTCTGCAGAGGCAAAAAGTCCGTTCCTGTTTAATAGTGATCTGAATTTTCCTGTACAAGGGCTGTGGTAGATAACATGCTTAATTTTTGTCTGGTTTTAATGTCAAGGTCACAAAAGGATCAGAGAAAAGTGTTGCTGCATTTAATCTTTAGACACTGTCGTTTTCAGCCATAAGATACCCAGAGAACAAACAAAAAAGCACATTTAATTTCACACATTTTAACTATTGGGAGATTTCATTTGTTGAGAGCGATGCACTGGCAGTTAATCCCAGTGCCATTGTCACAGTAACCGTGGTCAAGGAGATGTAGACACTCTGAAATATTAACAAGAAAAACCCCAAAAAGGAAAGGACCCAAACACTCAACAAACCACTTGCACACCCACTTGTGCTCACCAAAATTTTACCATGAGAGAAAGGAAAACTAAGTCATGTTAACTGAAGGATTAGGCAGCACAAGGGATTAACGACATTATAACCTGCAGCAGTAAAACTGAGTAATGCTGCAGAGTGGGACAGCATCCAAGGGGAAAACAAATTCCTGTGCACTCAGGAAAGATGGGCAGAGATAAAAAGAAACTCTTAATTTTACATATGGGTGTGTGAATGGATCCAGAGCCTCTGACAGAGCTGCAGGGAGGACCAGCCCTGGGCTCAAGTGCAGCAGCTAAACCAGGACTACGGGACATGATTGGCACAAGCACGTGCTGGCACAAGAGCTGCTGGATAATCCAAATTTACGACTCTAAGACATGTCAAATGAAAAGATCTTGCTGGAGCCAGTGCTGCCAGACCTCAGAGCAGCCACCTGTGAACCCAGAGATCACTTCTCCCGAGTCTGTGGTATAAACTCAACCACCTGAGCCTTTGTGCACAGCTTGCAGGGTAAAGCTCCAGAGACAGAAGATTCCTTCCTGCAGGTCATACTGCAGGCACAGGCTCTTCACCCCAAAAAGAATAAAGTCTTTGAGCATCTCCACGTGGATGGTGGGTTATTAACCAAGTCAGCTGTCACCCAGGAGCTGCAGCACAAGTGAAATGAAGCAGCCAAAAAAGTACAAGCTTCAGTTCCAAAGCCCTATGATACAGCACGATCCTGACTCCATTTCTAATGTAGCTGAAGCAAATATAACTATTGCTAAGTTTTTATTTGGCAGGAAAACACATTTCAGCAGTATCCAAGAACAACCCTGAACAATCTTAACAAGTGGCTTTTAAAACAACAAACAAAAACCGTAGCATGATCTAACTGGACTGAAACACAGAGCCTCTAAGCAGTCTTTCATTTGTTCCAAAACACAGTTTATTCCACAGAAAAGAGGAGCTGTGCCCGTACTCAAACGGTGTATGCAAAGTTTCAGCTCAAGGCAAGTTCTGTATCTCGGCTCAGACCTGAGAAAAGCAGGGAGTTAAATAAAGAGTATCATCAGACAGACTGCTCAGAACATTGCTATAATTATGCAGAGTACCTAGATGTAATCTTATACCTCACTAAAAAAAAAAAAAAAAAAGCACACCACAAACTAGTGTGTTACAGTTGTGCTTTGCCTTGGAGTGAACACGTGCAAAGTGCTGATCCTAACAGTTATGTGGAGAATTTTTAAGATAAATGTATTTTTTTTTTTACATGCTTCAGGAGCAATGATAATCTAGACACTTTGTATCGGAACTCTTTCCTGTTCAGGGCACTTTTTAGGAAAGTTATATTCATGAATCATATATTTAAAATGCTAAATGAACAGCAAAGAATTTTGTTTCAGTGATCAAAGAAGCAAATACCCACTGGTTTTACCACTGCTGCCAGAGAGCTGAATAAAGAATGACTCTGCTACCAGTTCTGCAAACACTGAAATCTATTTCTCTCTGTCTTTAGGCAGGTAAGTCTGGCAGTTAATCTACAGCTGTTCCACTCATAAAGGGAGTTCTGCACTTCCACCTCATTTAGAGGGATTTTTGTTCCCTTTTCTCTCCTTTCTCCTTCTTTCCAACCTTATCTAGAGCTAGAAATGAACCTAAACTGTGATGTGAAGCTTTGCAATTTAATTTCCTGGAGAAGGTTAAACTGTGTGAATAAAAAAAAACCTCCAGACCAGACCAAAATAGGGAGAGTCGTGAGGAGGGAGAAGAAGTAGCTCCCACACAATATCATTTAGAAAAAGACAATCACGGGCCAAATTTTCCTTTCAGGTATATGAAAGTACTTCTAAACATGTAATTTTCTACAAACAGAATTCAGCCTAAGTCACTACTATATATTATAAACTCCACAGAGCACTGTAAGATTTACTCCAATATTAGGTTAATAGTAGCAGGATTAACATACATGAATCCAAATCCAATATTTGCATCATCTTTGTTCCTATGAATAAGTTTAAATGCTTAAAACAAACCAGACTTTAATATACTGGAAGAGCTAGTAGAGAAATGTCTGTAAATCAGCAAGAACATTACTTTGCACAGAATTAATCAATTTATATTAATTTCATTATCAAAGATGCCATTATGTCTATGAGCCAGTCTGAGTAGGCATTTAATATCCAGATCCTGTGAATTTTGCTTAAAGGAGATAATAACAAGCAATGAGCCCCAAAAGGGAAATATTTTGCAACTCAAACACAGCAGAACCTGCACTACTGCACGGCATTTTCCCTTCACACCTGCACCAAAGTCCATCCCAAAGTATTCCAGGCACAGCTCGGTATGAACTGGCTCACATTTAGGGATCATGTTACCGAATGCCATTAGAGGATACACTCAGGGCAATGGTTTTAACCTCACGTCTGGCACTTCAGCCACAGCTCTTCCCATACCTGGCAAATCACCACACAAATCACCACGTCCCTCTGCTTCCACTCTGTGAACCTGGACAGCAGCAATTCCCTCCTGTGTGAGGAACACCCTCTGGAATAACTGCCCTGGCTCCTGTCACCTGCTCAGGTGCTGCAGGGATTTCAATTTTCACAGAGCCATCGACAGTGACAGACCGTCTGAAAAGTGTGATCGCTCCCAAAAACAAACTGGAATACAAAATTTGCAAATTCTCCTACAAAACAACTTCTTCCTACGTCTGGCATGAGGCCAGGAAGACTTCTCAGACAACCTCCTAACTTTTCTGGCTCTTCCTTTAAGCCTCAGGTTTTCCACAGCTGAAGAACAGGGATGATGTCTCACAAGTCTTAATTTCAACACATCGAGACTCTTGAATCAAATCCAATTAAAAAGAAAAAAAATTGCAAAGCATTAGTATAAAACAAGACTTAACTGCAGTCATTTAGGATTTACAACACATTTAAAACCATTTACATGGAATTAATAGGTTATTTTTGAATTTGTGAAAGTTTAAATTGTAAATGGTGCTATAGCTAGTGGCAAAGTTAAGAACCCAATAAAGGCATAGATCTTCTAGATTTTTCTTAAAAGGCAGCTGAGTGGTACAGTGAATTAGAGGAGAAGTTACAACACTCAGCCAGAACTCTGCTTTTATTATGTTCTGTCTTATCCAAACTCTGGCACAGAGCAAGGTTTCCTAAGCTCACCTCTCCCACGCTAAAGGATTTTGAAAACAATTTTCTGAAATATTTAATTTATCAGTCTGAAATGCAAGCTTCAGAACTTCAGCACTGCTAAGACTAGAAGCTACAAAACCACTTTAAAAGAAAGCTACGACGTTGAAAATGCATTTACAATCCATCTGGGGACAAAGATGTAACATTGCTTAAAAATACTTCACATGGAACAGAAGATGCCTCTTGCCCCTGTCATTTTTTGGCAGAGGAGTGGTTATCAATTGAGGAGAAACTGGGCTGACAGAGCTTCTGAGAATAAGTAAAAACCAGGCATTTACTGGGCACCCGCTCCTAATACACAGCACAAACTTGCTCTTCTGAAGACAAGCAAAATGTGAATTTAACCAGACAGCTGGAGTTTTACAGAATCCCAGAATGGTTTGGGTTGGAAAAGACCTTAAAGATCATCTAGTTCCAACCCCCTGCTAAAGAGAGGGACATTTTCCACTGGAAGTTTATGGAGGAAAATGTTATTACCTTGCCACAGCCCAGATACTGCTGCAGTGTGACACCTCAGCACTGAGCAGTATTCCCAACTTGCTACCCCTAAAGTCAGGATAACAGTTATGTGGATAAATTTGATACTGAATTTAACAGGGTTTGAAGATTTCCAGTATCTCCAGGCCCTTTTAAGGTGGAGTATTAACTTGAGTGTGCAGTTAGGAACTGTGGTCTGAAAAACTCAGGTCACCAGTGGCCAGTCAGGGTTGTTCCTCTGCCTTTCCTCCAGCTGTGCACTCTGCCCTTGCCCCAGAGCCTGTGACATCCTACAGGGATATATCTGGAGCTCTAAACCAACAGAGCATCACCCTAAAACATTTAAATACTCACACATTTACAAGCATATGCTGGTCAGAGGGGTACCTTGGCTCCCAAAATCACAGAAACACAGGGATGGCACAAGGCGGGAAGAGGGAGTTGAAGAGAAAGGGAAAACAAGTGGCAGCCTGGGCTGCACCAGCCCTTGGAGCAACTGGGGAACTTGGGAAGGCCAAGCCAAAATTCAGCAAGTTTCAAATCCATGCAATGAAGTTAATCGTGTCCCCAGAAATTAGCTTTGCATTGTCAGAATAGGGAAATTATGTTTTAGATGTTTCACTGAATAAACCATCAGAAAGAGGCAAGTGCTGATTATTTAGGGAAAATGCACATTCCATCTTAAATTTCAGTGGTGTCAAGTCCTTTCCCCTCACAGGAAGAGAAAAGGAAAAGGTGCCATGACAGCACTGGGAAGACAGGTGGATGTACTCTGGAAGAATTTCAAATGGAGATGGTGAAATTCAGTAAAGGAATTGATTGAACCCTTACAGATCTTTTTCCAAATACAATCAAATCACAGGCTAACCTCTTTTCCCAAAACAATCAAAATCCAGCCAAAACCTGAAACCAGAGAGGTGTGGGGGGCCACAAAGCATTAAATCAAATGATTCAGTAGCAAGATCAGGCACTAAGCTTCATGTTCAGCATCCTGACACTTCTTGCTAATTGAAATATGCAGTCCCTGACTGAAGATAAATATTTTATAGCGACTTATTAGAGAGAAGTAGTTCAGGAATCCATTAACTGCAGGAACAAATTATATTTTATGGAACAGAAAGTTTTCAAGACAACCTCTAAGAAACAAACCTCAAAAAATATTAAAACTAGTCACAAAAAACCCCAAATCCCCCACACACATGAATTTGACTCAGCAAGCTGCAAGACCTTCAAATTATTAAGCAGATCACAATTTGCTGGCTTTAGATATTCACAGCCATGTATTATTCTCTACACTTTTATGTACTTTGCATTGTTTCACCTTTGAAAAAAAAAAAAAAAAAAAGAAAAGAAAATACATTGAGTTCAAATAAAGTTTTGTTGATTCTTCAGGGCTATCAAAAAATGAAGCTGTCACTACAAAATAAGCTTTCTCTTCCTTGAGTGATATCTTACTCTTTAAATGCACTTATTAGAAATCATCTGTTTTAGTTCTCTGTCAAACAACTTGTCACTGCTTTTCTCACAACAAAATTCTCCAGTTATTCCCTGACAAAAAAAAAAACAAAAAACAAAAAAAACCAAAAAAACCAAAAAAAAACAAAACAAAAACCCATAATGACTGAAAGTCTAAACAAATGCACTGTGATCTGAGAATATCCAACACTGCCTTGGCTTTACCAGGGTTCCACCTGATGCTCAAAGTATGGACTTTTGTAGTTCCTGAGCATTTTACTCTCAGTGTGAGGTAAATCAGTCACAGGCAGAGCTCACTGTGCTCTGATCAGCATCCTTGTAATGGCAAACATGACTTTGCATCCAACAAGGCTCTCCAGTACTTTCATACTCTGTTCTGTTCCAGAAGGTCAGCTTTTTGCTTTGCTCAACTTCCTGTAATCCTACTGTATTCCCTCTGCAGGATTTTAAGAGGCACAGTTCTGAAAATCCTCCTATAAACCATATCAATCCTGCTATAAATGATACCAGATCCTAAACCAGGAACATTCAGGAAGTTTAAGGCCAGATGGACTCCACTACTCTCACCTCTTGTACTCTCAAAATTTCAGAGATACCCCTGAAGTGAAGGGTGTCTTGGCTCTGCCTAAATCAGACCTTTCAGAGGAATGTCCAATCTTAATTAAAACATCAAGAGAGATGAATTCATCATTTTTCTTTGGCAAGGAAGTGCCACAAGCTCCCCTAAACGTTCTGTTCTGCAGCTCTAAGTGTTCCTATGAGTAAACCAAGCACAGCTAAGCCCTTGCTATGCACACACTCTCCTCAGGCCAACTTCTACTCAGTTTCATTTACCTGCGGATGAATTATCATCCTAAAAGCGTGCAACTGAGACACAAAAAAAGTGCTAAACACTCAGGAAGGCAGGGGGCAGCTAAACCAGCCTTTCAGCAGTGCAGCAGGAAGAATACAACACTAAATACGTTGTTAGAGCAGGGAGCCAACGTGAGAGTTCCTGCGTGCTGCGAGCGCTCTCGCACCTGTAAAAGCAACACAGTTGGACTTGTCTTTGTCAAAGGAAGCTCAAGGATCAAAAAGCTACTAAACCTTTCACAGCGCCTCTCCACCTATCACTTAACGTTTATGTGCCAGCCCTGCTTTAGTCAGTTTTGAAACCATTGTGCAAGAATTACCAAGCAGTTACAAGGCATTAGTGGACTAAGTACTTTCTTTCTTAAATCCAAGCGCAGGAACTGAGACAGAATCATAAAATGAGCTACCAAAGGTCACAAAAGTCAATGTCAAAACCAAGATTAGAAGCCCTGAATTCCTGGATCCTGGCCCTGTGCTCAAAACCTTTCCCCACCACTTAAAACATGTGTTAAATGCAGAACTTCGGGCACATGCTTTGCTTGTACGTGCTCAGGTCACAAGGGGACAGGTATTTCCAAAAAAGCTTTGTGGCCCTACCCACAAAAAGATCATTAAAACTATTTCCACAAACTCCAACCCTTCCATCCTCTCCTCCCCGGCCCCCAAACCACTCCCAACTCCTGCCCTCCCCTGCTCCCCTCTTGGCAACTTACCAAAAAGCAAAGTTGTGGCCAGTTGTGGATAAAATACCTATATGTGTAAATGGAGTAGGGTTCAGACAGATCTTTGGTGATCAGTCTCATGATATCGGGCATCTGCAGCTCGGACTCATACTGGACGTATCGTATCGTTAGGTCCTCCTCGGGCTGACAGTCCGTTCCCGAGCCTTTCAAACTGCAGGCTGCCGCTAAGGACCCGGAGAGGAGCTGCAGGGGCTCCTCCTCCTCCTCCCCTCCTTCATCCCCCTCCTCCTGCTCTTCCTCCTCCAAGCCAGTCTCTCCTGCCAGCCCATTGCGGGCTGCAGTCTTAGCAGCAGCAGTCGTGGTTGTGGCAGCAGGCTGGCTCCTGTCCCCTTTAGCCGGGGGAGAAGGAGGCGGAGAGGGTGCAGTCCTTCCCTGGGGAGGGAGGTGGTTGGCGTGGGGGGACGAGCAGGGCGCTGCGGTGGGGGGCGACGGCTGCTGCTGTCCGGAGCCCATTGTTTTGCTGGCTCGCTTGTTCTCCAGCCCCTCGGGGGCCGCCCCTGCCTCCGAGCCCAGGATCTTGCCCTTGAGGGAGGCCCGCAGGTGCCGCAGCTCGGGGCTGATGAGGCCGTTGAGCTGGTGGTTGTGGTGCGGGGGGTGGTGGTGGTGGCGGTGGTGGTGGCGGTGCTGCGGGCCCCCTTTGCCGCCGTCGCTGCCTCCTCCTCCTCCTCCTCGCTGCTGCTGCTCCCGTCCGCCCGCGGGTCCCTCCTCTTCCTCCTCCTCTTCGGCCTCCTCGTCCTGGGCGCCGGTGCAGGCGGCGGCGGCGGCGGCATAGGAGGCGGCGGAGGAGGAGGAGGAGGAAGCCGCCCCCCCTCCTCCTCCTCCTCCTCCGGGAAAGGGGGAGAGCGTGTCCCCCTGCGGGGACAGGACGCTGCTAGGCCCCGGCGGTACCTCGGCCATATCCTACGGGAGAGACCGACACAAACTCACCGGGGAAGAGGAGGAGGAGGAAAGCGCCAAACCCAACGGGGGCCACGGGAATGTGGGGAGGAGGCGCGGCGGCCTCACGGGCCGCGCTCGGCAGGGAGCGAGGGGGGTGGGGGGGGGTGGGGGGGCACGAACAAAGGCACGTAGGGTGCCCGGGCCGCGCCTCGCCGCCCCGCCGCCCCCTCTGGCGGCTGCCCCGCTGCCCCCGCGGGCGGGGCCGTTCCCGGAGCGCTCGGGGCCCGGGGTCCCCCCGCCGCCGCCACTCACCGCCGCGTCTGGGCAGCTCCCGCTCCGCCGCCGCCAAGCGCGGCCGCCGCGGCCGTAAAACCCGCGGCCAGTTCCTGTCGGCCCTTACGACACTTCCTCTCTTGGCGGCGGCGCCTGGAGACGGCGGGGCGGGGCCGGCGCCCTCAGGCGGGGCGGGTGTGGGGAGCGCGGGGCCGGGACGGGAGTAAGGGGATGGAATCGGGGACAGGGGAACGGAATCACAGCACCTCCTGGGCTGGGAAAGGCCTGTGAGATGGCTGAGTCCGGCCTGTGACTGAACACACCCAGATTGAGAGTATCCTGAGCTGGCAGGACCCGCAGGGATCATGGATCGACGCCTGGCCCTGCACAGGACACCCAGCAATGCCGCCCTGTGCCTGAGAGCGTGTCCCAGCCCTGAATTCTGTCAAATTGTCAAATGTGGGGCCGTGCCCATTCCCTGGGGAGCCTGTTCAGTGCCCCAGCACCCTCTGGGGGAAGAACCTTTTCCTGATATCCGACCTAAACCTTTTGTGACTCATCTTGGATCAGCACACCTTCCACTAGACCAGGTTTATCATCATCATTTCGATCATCTTAACCCTCTCTAGCAATGTTTCCTGGCCTGAGTTGTCTCCTTCACACAAACATCACCCTAGCAGAGAGACTGGCTCTCCCATAGCAGCAACACAAGTGAGAGCAGAATTTGGGCCAGTCCTGCACTGACCTTTGTTTGCTCTTTCTGTTTAAACTCCCCCAGGCCAGTGAACTTGTGCCAGAGCAATTCCACCGGCCCCACAGGGGTCCTTTGGTGCCTGATAACACACAAAAAATTAAAAATGAAAGCTTTGAACACAGTTTTGTACGTGAACACCTCTGTGGAACAGAAAGAAGTGTTTAAAAACAGATATACACAGCAAGTCTGCAGGACACAAAGCCAACATGGATGGAGAGGATATGAATTAACCTTTCTGAATCACAGAATAATCACAAAATGATTTGGGTTGGAAGGGGCCTTAAAAATCATTTTGTTTCAGGGACACCTTCCACTATCCCAGGCTGCTCCAAAGGCCATCCAACCTGGCCTTGGACACTTCCAGGGATGGGGCAAAGGTGACTTGGAAAAGAATAAATCGATCTAAAAGGATTCAGATATCCATTTCTTTCTCAAAATTTCAATATTTCCATAAGGAATTGCTTTGAATAAAAGCCTGTAATTCCAACAGGTCTTCTACTCTTTTCCCACTTTACTTCAGCACTAAGCAGTTAATAAACAGGAGGCTGTAATCCCACACTATTTATTCTTCCTAATTAAAGATTCCTGTTAGGACATGTAGAGCAGTTCCTGGATTTCACTTTTAAGTCCAGACCTGTCACTTTCTTGAGAAATAACTCCAGCAAACAAAAATGAGAAAGTCTTACCAGGGCCCTGCAAAGCTTCATGTGAGAAGAGGAAAAAAAAACAAACTACTTTTTTTCTGCATTTTGAGGGGCCTTGTGTGCACATTAATATAATATTCACATCTAAAGGACTTGTTTGTTGCTGTGGTATCCAGTAACACTCTTAAAAGAGGTTATTTGAGGCAGAAGAGCAGCAGAGATGGCTTGAGACATCTTTCAGCCTCTCTGAATTTCCCCTGTTAGCAGTCACACAGTGCAGTCCAAGGCAGGAATGACATCCCTCATCCAGCTTTTGGAAGGAAAAGCAACAGCTCCTGTGCTCTGATCTGCAACAGAATATCACCAAAACACCTCTGGTGCCTGTCCCCAGACTAAACACAGCTGGAAATGTCCTTGTGGGCAGTGCCTGTGCCCGCTCAAACAAAACCCAGAGCAGACAGTGACTGTCCCTTGTGCTGGGCACTGCTGAGGCCACACTGAGCCCTGGGTCCAGTTCTGTGTACCTCAGTTCAGGAAGGACATTTAGGGACTGGAACAAGTCCAGGGAAGGGAATGGAGCTGGAGAAGGGTCTGGAGCACAAGTTTGATGAGGAGCAGCTGAGGGAGCTCAGCCTGGAGAAAAGGAGGCTCAGGGGGGACCTTCTGGCTCTGCACAACTCCCTGACAGGAGGGGACAGCCCGGGGGGGGATCAGGCTCTGCTCCCAGGGAACAGGGACAGGACAACAGGACACACTCCTGGATGCCAGAGGATGGTTGGGTTGGATGTTAGGAAGAAATTCTTCACAGAAATGGTGATTAGATATTGGAATGGACTGCCCAGAGGGGTGGTGGAGTCACCACCCTGGGAGGTGTTGAAAGCAAAAGACACTAAGCTATTCCAGAGGATCCAGAGGCCGCAGGGATGGGGAAGGGTCTGGAGGAGCAGCTTGTTTGTTGCTGTGGTATCCAGTAGCACTCTTAAAAGAGGTTATTTGAGGCAGAAGAGCAGCAGAGATGGCTTGAGACATCTTTCAGCCTTGCTGAATTTCCCCTGTTAGCAGTCACAGAGTGCAGTCACACTTGGTGTGTCCACCCCAGAGCAGAGGTCAGAGCTCAGAGCAGGCAGAGCTTCCTCAGGAGAGGCAGTGCAGGGACAGGCTCTGATTTGTTCACTCTCAGTGACAGCAACAGGGGGGTTGGAATGAGAAGATCTTTAGGGCCCCTTCCAACCCAAACCATGATTCTACAGCTACTGCTGAGATATTCTCAGTCTAAGTTCCTACTATGCTTAAAGTTGTCTTAATTCTCCTCTCTGTTATGAAAACAGCTGCTTTGAAAATGCATGTTCTCAACCAGAGGCCACACCTTTTTATTTCCACCCCTCTAATTTTAGGTACATTTTGCTCCATAGTTTTCCTCTCACTGCTTTTTGAACATCCCTCAGCCCTGAGCGCACTGATGTTCCGAGGCAGGGATGGGGCTCACACACTGATCTCGTTGTTTGTCACTCTTTGTTCAGTAACTCTGTGACCTTGGAGGTATCCATGGTTAATTTGTTTAGAAAACAGCAACTTAGCAAATTTGGAAACTTAGTTCCAACGTCTGTGAAAAGAGAGGGACCTGCTGGTGGCTTTCCTCTTCATTGTTTAGGGAAAGTACCTACACTTTGATTTAGTTTCGCAGTTGCTCTCAAGGTATTATAGTAGAAAATGGACATTAAACATGCCTTTGTTCCCTGTGGTAACAAAGTGACATCCCAGATGCACCAGAAATGAGGATGCTGGGGACAAGATATTGAGCTGTACTTAATCTGGGCAATAAAATGTTGGAGCAGGTCAGTGTTTAATAAAGAAGGGGAAGTAGTTTGACCTGAGTGTGTGACATGCAAGTAGAGCTGAAAATTTCTGTGTTGTTCTTCACTAATTAACAAAAATTCTTTTAAAAAGTTACTCCTAATGGTGACTGCATTACTTGAGCTCAGAGCACACCAGCAAAGCAGCAATTAAATCTATTTTTCCTTTCCACATGTCCAAATCAAAAATGAATTAGATATTTTGGAACCTGCTTTTTCACATTGGCAAGAAGTTTTTTATGGGACGTGTCAGTGCTATGGCCCTGAGGGTGTCCCCCTTCCTGGGGGTTTGTCTGTTTGGGGTCAAGGTCAGCTTTGAGATGGGTCCAGCATGACCATTCCTGCTTCACCCTGTGCTTCCCCATTATTGGGCCACCTGGGCTCTCAGCTGAGCCTGGTCATGTCACCAAAGTGTCTCTGCTGGCTTTGCTCAGGTGTGTTGGGCTGTGCCTGTGACAGCCAGACCACCCTGGTGTCTTCACCTCTTCCACCCATCCCACCTTGCTCAGTCCCCATCTTCCCTTCCCCTCTGTGTCCAACTCTGCTATTCCTGAGAGCAAAGAGCAAGCCCACACCTCGTCATGGTGAGCAGGAATCCTGCTGATTCCCTGGTGATGCTTTCAAAATATAGAGACAGGCACTGTGTGGGCAAAGATGCTGTCATTCCACTGAAGCAGCCTGGCTCTGGTCCTCTGCAGCTCCAATAAATACCAGAGAATAGCAAAGATGTACCTGCAGATCTGAAATTTCTGCACTGAACTCTGCGTTTAGAGAGGAAACACAACATGTGCTGGCAGAGGTGGGAATACCAGGTCTGTCCAAGTTCTTGAAGCAGCAAATAGAGAATCATATAAAAAAATAACAGAGAGTTATAGGCACAGGGAAGGAGGAAATCAGTAAAACCAAAGTGTTTGTGCATGCTTCAGATAGTGTTGTTCAGTTCCCACTGAGGAAAGTGATTGTTTAAGGGCAGAGTTTGTGCTCAGAGAGGGAATCTGCCATGTAAAAGAGGTTAATGGGGAAAGGCTGCAGCTTGGAAAGTGTTGTAACGAGAGAAATCACAAGAGGGGAGTGTTGTACAGCACTCGGGCGTCTGCAATTCCCACAGCACTGACCCCGTGCCATAATCCAAGTTTATTTTACCAGAGGAAGATACAGAAGTCACTGCCTGCGTCTCTTTTGACAAGCAGTAACATTTTTCTCCGTGTGAGACAAGGATTTGTCGTGTCAAGATCAATAAGCAGGAGAACTGCCATCTCCACCTCTGTAGCTGTGTTGAAACCAAGTGTGAAATGACAGTGAGAGAGGTTTGACAGGTTAAAAAAAAAAAAAAAAAAGAATACAAACCAGAGATCTGTAAAGGATGAGTCAATCATGACGATATTTATTTCATTTCTTGGTCTTACTTCTTTTTTCATCCTATAAGTGAAATCCTGTGAGTCTTTGATCACTGACTGGGAGCTGGCTGCTCTTTCCCTGTCTACTGTCAGCGGCAGGAAGAAACCATGACTCAGCAGGAGGAAAAGGTGTGTCCATAACCTCATTCTCTTTCTGATAAGGTGCTCTTAAGCTTTTCAGGAAGAATTTCCTACTGTCTGCTACCCTGCCAAGACTCCTTTCACTTCTCCCTGTCTCCTGAGAGCACAGTGCCCTTCAGTAGTATATTGGAAAAAAACAATGCAAAGAGCAGAGAAAATCTCTTTCTGTCAGACCCCAGTTTGATGTGAAAATGCACTTAAGAGCAGAGATGCTTCTTCAGAGATGATTTCATGGGAGAAGATTGACTCCACTGTGCCTGGCATCTGGCCTGGGAAGCTGATGGGGAATGATTAATTTCAAATGATGCACTGCACTGTGGATAGCTGGAGACAGCTCTCCTCTTCCCAAACCTTTACTGAGAATGAGGAAAGAAGGAAGAGTTTAGGGCAAGGTGCAATGTGACATCCAGGAAAGCTCAATGTATGGCTGGCAGCAGATCTCAGCTGGACCAGCTGCACTGGGAGCAGGCCCTGGCACAGCAGGGAGGGTGCTGTGAGAATCAGACATGCCTGGCTTTCTCATCCATCATTGTTCCCTGCTCCCAGCGTTGCACAAGGAGGGATTTGCACTTGGGCAAGTCGATATTTTGATCTCCTTGCATGAACTGCTCACCCACACACTCTGAGCCATCCCACTTCATTGTGTGAAAGGAGCACACTGGCAGGAAATTCAGGCCTTCTTTCTTGCAGTAACACCCATCAGCAGTATCAGGCTCAGTCTGGCCACTTGGGCTGGGTTTGGTTTATAGCTGTCAAGAAGAACAGTTAGAGCACATTAAAACATCATTTGAGGCTATAAGTGAGCTTGCTGAAAGCTGTACAATAGAGACAGACCAAAACTGTAGTGTTTTGGGAAAAAAAAAAAAAAAAAAAAGAAAAAGAAAACCAAACCCAAAGCCAATAATAATCTGCCTAAAACTGATTAAAATATCATGTAACAATTTAAGCCTTTAAGATATTATTGTCTTTTTAGAATGTCCTCTGTTAGTTCCTCATTTGCTGAGAGATGCTCTAAGGTATGAAATATTTGATGAGTAAGTACCTTAAAAAACTGAAGGTGAGGATGAAAATTTAGTAAAAAATAGGAGGGTTGAAAGAAGTTAGGGAATTAGACACATCAGTTTACCTTCAGTTTCCTGAGAAATCCTGGAAAAAATAATCAAACAATTTGTAAGCATGTAAGAGAAGGCAAGGAGATTAGAGACAGTCAACGTGGATTTGTCAAGAACAAATCATGTCAAATCAATCACATTTCCCTCCATGGCAGAGTAACAGGATTTGGGACAGAGGGGAAAACATTCAAGTTGTGAATCTTGACTTTTGTTGGGAAAGGCATAAGCAAGACAAGGAAATGTTGTAAATATGGAGTTAAAAAGAGCTGAGTGCAAAGTGTTTCAGAGATTCACTGGGAAGGTGTGAGAGATGTGTCTGACCAGGAGGATTCTGAAAAATGAGACCTGTGTGGACAGTGAAGTCCCATAATAAACTCCTAGACAAGGTTATCATGGGAAGCTCTCAACAAAAATCACTCAGCTGGTCCTGCCCTGTTACACAGGAACAGAATAGAGAAGGTTCTTGAGGTCTTTTTGTATTCTGCCTCTATTGAAACTCCAGCCATATAATAATCTTTGATTGTCTGAAGTGCATTTTACTCCACAGAATTGCGTGTCCAGCAGGAAGCTCAGGCCATTTCACTCACATTAATGTCACTGGCAGAGCGCTGAAAACAGAATTACAAAAGCATTTTGTGACTCCTAATCTAATTTAGTAAAAGTTACATTACCTGAGTATTAATCAGTATTCCAGTGTAAAGTGGTGTACGAAACTGTTGCTTTCTTCTCTTATATGACACTACAGAGACAAATTCCCCTTTTAACAGGATTCCCTCAGGGAGCAGAGGGAAAGTAGCTGGCCTGGGAAGTGAAGCTCCTGCTTATTCCACACCACACTGCACCAATGCTGGGCCTATCACTCTCCCTTCACTGTGGCATAGATATTTGAGATAACTAGAAACAGAAACTCCAAAGTGCTGCAGGGAATTAGGCAACTTAAAGCACCATCCTTGCTAAAATTTATTACTGTGCATGCAGAAACCCATTTTTAGGCACTTAAATCCAGTACATCCAGTCCTGGTATTTTACTTGGGACTGTTCATGACCTTAAGCTTAGATGTGGGTTTTAGTGTATTACTGGCTGGGATTTCATGGTTTTGCCTGGATTTTTTTTATTCTCCCATTCACACTGAATCAATTCCTGATGCCACTGAACAATAACTCAGCTCTGATTTCCCCAGGGGAGGAATTCAGCTCATGGTGCATGTTCTACTCTGAGGCTCAGTTTGCTCGTGCAGGGCCAGGGATAGGCAGAGGTATTTTGTTTTTGGGGAGGAAACCCAAGTTTCCACACTCCCTTCTGAGGCAGAAAAGAGCTGCCTGCAATGCTCAGAATAGTTCAAGGGAATTTTTTTAATGCTTTCAAAAATATCCTCCAAGTGAGCCCTGGCAATGTCTTCTGCATCACCTGCTACTGATACTCTGAAAATCAGAAGTGGGTGAAGAGGATGGTTGCAATAAAGGTTCCCTGGGAATGTCACCTTTGCACTTGTTTTGATGCTCAGCAAAGCCAAAGAAAAATAGCAAGGCACTTTTCCCTCTGAATGCTTTTTTCCTCTGTTCTTTCTTTCAAAAGTCTGACTGGGAAGGTTTTTACCACAAAGCTTCAGGACAGAGGATGTTTCCTTCATTCTTGGTTCCTGGATGATCTCTGGATGGTGGTTTTGGTCTGTGCATGCACAGAGTGACCATCCGGCACAGACAGTGCAGTGCTTCTGCCCAAAACATCAGAGGTCTGGAACATGAGCCTGGTGGGGGCAAAGAGCAGTTGGGAAGCTTGGAAGCTGAACTTTGTGTGTTTTGTTGGCTCAGAGGGCAGGAGGTGGGGCTGAGGGCACGGTTGGATGGACAGCAGTTGTTGGATATTGGTCACACTCAATGTGTGAGCTGGGCACAAGTTTGTCAGATCCTTCAATCGAGAACAAGGTTTCCAGATATCCCATGCAAACCTCAAAACCCAAAGGAGTAATAAGTGAGCGTGGAAAAGAGGACAGCCTAATTCAAGAGGTAGAGAAGCCAAACCTCTCCTACAATTACAAATGGGAGTACAGGTTTGGATCCAAGTTGGTCTGTGCATAATTTCTACATTTTCATGCAGTGATACCCAGTGTAAGTACTGAAAATCAGGGATGGCACAAGGAGAGCTTTTCTTGTGTCTGTGTGATCACAGAGTGGCCTGGGTTGGAAGGAGCCTTAAAGCCCATGCAGTTCCAATTCCCTGCCATGGGCAAGGACACCTTCCACTATCCCAGGGTGCTCCAAGCCCCATCCAATCTGGCCTGGAACACTGCCTGGGATGGGGCAGCCACAGCTTCTGTGGGCACCCTATGCCAGGGCCTCATTCCTAATATCCAGTCTAATCCTACTCTCTGCCAGTCTGAACCCTGCCTACACTACATGAGAACAGTCAGTCTGGCTTAGGCCATGGAGGGACCATTATTTGGCCCAGAAACATGTGATTTTGCAGTCAGATCAGGAATTTCAGTTTCCTGCTGCATGAGGGGTGTCCAAGTGTCTGCATCAGGACTGACTGAGCACTTTAGCACTAGGGATGAGTGTTGGATGCTGCAGACACAGGCCCCAGCCACCCAGAACTCCCAAATCCTGTGTCTGCAGGCTCACAGCCCAGCTGAGCTCACTCCAGCCCCTGCACTGAAGGATCCTTGATTATTGCCTAATTTGAGCCCAGGGACTCAGCCATAACGAGTGGGTGATTGAGTGAATCATGCCTCACTTTCTCTTCCCCAACACAGCAATTCACCCACATTTGTTCATTACTCAGACTTGTTTGCCAAATAATTTATGCACATAATTTCGGGGTCGGTAATTCATTCACATGCAGCCTGGGCGAGTGTTTAGCAATTGAAATGAGAAAGTCAAGATGTTTTGTTTGGGCTCACAAGTTTTTGTTTCTTGATTAAACTCTCAAAACCGTGTTGTAGGGGTGACTGCTCGTGTCAGTGAATTCAGAATGTAATTTCTGCATTTACCCTCTAATACACACATACATTCATGATGTCTTCACTTGGTAGTAAACACGTTGATTGCAAAGTGTGTGAAGGGAGAACACAAAAGGAGCCTAAATTAAGCTAATTATTTAAAACAATGAAACATATGGAACACTAACCTGTTGTGTGATCTTTTAATTCTGTGCAAAAGAAAAAAGGCTACACTGAAATCTGGCCAAAAAGTAAAGTGATAAAATGTGTACTGGATGCTTTCCAGCATCCTCTGAAACATTCAGGGTAGAAAATGTCAAACTGCTTGAATTTGAATCTTTTAAAGAGAAAAAATAAGCATCAGAAGTGTAACCAAGAAATCTCCTGGATTGTGATACTTAGCAGAGGAATGGAAAATGGTAAATGTGGCACCCGATTTTAACACTGTTGTGTCATGATGGAAATCCATAACTCATAAATCCTTCTTGGGTACCCCAGTTCTGGTTCCTTTATGGATGTGTAGGGGGTATATGTACATATATACATACAGAGGGGTGGCAAAAGGCTGTAGATAAGGTAGAATTGGGAATGACAGCAGTTTATGTGTGTTCAAGAGAACCAGAGGGAAGCAGCAACTGAGGGTTTCCAACTATCTCTAAGTATTTGGCTCAGGAAGTTCCCAAGAGGAAAATTATTGGAGGCTGAGAGAGCATCAGAGGAAATATCACTTTATCCTCATCCTGCTGCTGTACTTTTCCTAGATATTCACTTTGGCCAGTGCTGGAGACAAGACCAAAAGCGAGTGTGGGTTGGATGAGTCGGGATCTGTGTGGTTGTGGAGCTGGGAGAGGCAGGAGGTGCCTGGAAACCACAGCCTGGCAGCTCTTCTTTCTGTCGCAGGCAGACTGGCAGGGATCACCTGGGAGACTTGGATATATTGGAGACTGTGGAAGATCAGTCATTGCAGAAAGATTTAGAGCAGTTTTATTGCAATCATTTTTAAAAGAAATTACTTTATTAGGGTGTAAGATGAAAGCCCTGTCAGGGATTTCTAATTGTTTACTGAAAGGAAAGAAAATACAGAAGCAGTGATCATTTTTCACTGCAGAGAAGTTATAAAGTAGGATCTCCTAAAGATCTAGATAAACTCTTCAGGAACTGACTGGAAAAGAAGGGGATTTCTGAGGTGCCACAGCTTGCTGATATCACACAGTTACATGGGATGGTTTAACCTAAAGATTTGTGTCAAGGGAAGAGAATTGATCCCCACTCTTGATGACTCCTGGGTAAACTCCAGGGAGATTCTCTGTTGGTAAGTCCCAAATAATAAACATGGGAAAGAGTAATTAACTATATATCTATGTAATCATAGACTCTGATGGGTATTACCTGCTCAGGAGAGAAATCTGTGTGGAACTACTGATAACTCCATGGAGACAAGAATTCAATTCCCTGCAAAATGCAAGAAGAGAAATAAACCACTAGGCAGAGACAGAGAAGGGAAAATTTATGTCCTAATAATGTATTTATTGTTTTAAAAATAGCATCAGAATTACTAATAGACTTTATGCATCCAGGTAGCTTCCAAAACGTTCTCTGCTCTCATATTCTCATAGCATGAGCATTCACATGTTCCAACCTCCCACGTATTTGTGCAAAAAAATGTCATGTCAAGAACAACTGAGAGATAGTCACTGGTCCCATTCTGGGGCAGTCAGCAGTGACCAGGAGGTTCCTTGGCCTTCAGATGAGCAATATGTCAGTTGTGAGCACTTTTTGGAACCAAGTGTTTGTCTTGGCTGTTTGTTTTCCCCGGATGCTGTGAGGAGCCATGGCTGTGTCCAGGCAGGCTGGTGCAGATGGCAGCAGGCAGGGTTAGGTCTTCATTCACAAATGGGAGATGACAGGGAGCTGCTGCCAGCCCCGACCCATCTTCTCCATCACCTTTGCTGGGAGGGAGATCAGCTTTACACCAAGCCCCAAGACTTGGCAGCTCGGCTTGATTCCTTCAGTGGCTCCCAAACAGCTCTGTCCAAACACCCAGGGATGTGGGAGTGCTCAGCTCCAAACCAGACCTCGGCTCCTTGCTGGGAGTCTTCCAGATGGAGCTGGGGGCTGTGAAAATTCTCAGCTCTGTGGAGGTCAGCAGTCACTGATATCAGTCTGGATGTGAATTTAAAGGCTCAGAGCTTTGCTTCCAAGCCCCTGCAGACAAAACCCCTCCGTGTTGGGCCTTGCAGCTGGTGCTGGCTGCAGAAGGCTGCCCATCTGTGCAGAGGGAGAAGCCATCAGCACTGACTCACTGCTCCACCACCTCCTACTTTTGGCAGAAACCAGCACAAGCAGACTCAGAGAACCTTGGCAGAGCAGAGCATTTGCAGTGAGGGGCTGGGATTGATGCTGAAGGGATGTGACATCAAACCATGCTCAGAGCAGTCACTCCCAAGTAAATGAGTGGTGTCCACAGTCCTGCATGGACTCATGGAATCAGTGTGTGGGCTCAGGGACTCACTGCATGGACTCACTGTGCCCTCAGTGAGCTGATGTGCTGGAGGGCAGGAGGGCTCTGACAGGGATCTGCATGGGCTGCATCCATGGGCTGGATCCATGGGCTGGATCCATGGGCCAAGACCAACAGTGTGAGGTTCAACAAGGCCAAGGGCTGGGTCCTGCACTTGGGTCAAAACAACCCCAGGGAATGCTCCAGGCTAGGGCAGAGTGGCTGGAAAGCTGCCCAGTGGAAAAGCAGTAGGTTGACAGTGGCTGAACATGAGTCCAGGTGTGCCCAGGTGGGCAGGGGGCCAATGGCACCTGGCCTGTAGCAGGAATGGTGTGGCCACAGGACCAGAGCAGTGACTGTCCTGTGGTGTTGGGCACTGCTGAGGCCACACCTCGAGTGCTGTGTCCAGTTCTGGGCCACTCACTGCAAGAAGGACAATGAGGGGCTGGAGCATGTCCAGGGAATGTAACAGAGCTGGGGAAGGGTTTGAAGCCCCAGGAACAGCTGAGGGAGGTGGGAAAGGAGCTCAGCTTGGAGAAAAGGAGGCTCAGGGAGTACTTCAGGCTCTGCACAACTCCCTGACAGGAGGGTGCAGCCAGGTGGGGGGCAGGCTCTTCTCTCAGTAACAAGAGATAGGATGAGAGGAAATGGCCTCAAGCTGCATCAAAGGAGCTTCAGGTTGGCCATCAGGAGGAATTTCTTCACAGAAGGGTTGTCAGGCATTGGAATGGGCTGCCCAGGGAAGCCCTCAGCCCTGGAGGTGTTCAGGAAATGATGGGATGTGGCACTCAGGGCTCTGGTCTGGTTGACAAAGTGGTGATCAGCCAAAGGGTGGACTCAATGATCCTGTAGGCCTTTTCCAACTTCAGTGATTTTGCAATTCTGTGAAAGCAAGTCTCAAACAACAGGAGTGAATTTTCAGACAAATTTGGCTGACCAAACACAATGTCTACAGGCACCAATCCCTAGAGCTGGACTAAACAACCTTGGCTCTCTTTATGTGCCCTTAAAGACACTTTTTAACCCTGCAGTCTGTGTTCACCCTACAGGCACTGAGTGAAGCTTGGATGATCTTACCCTAGAAATGCATATAAAGAACTTGAGTAACCAGCTCAGATCATGGAAATATAGAATCATTAAAGCTGAAAAAGATCTCTGGGGTCATCAAGTCCAACAATTAACACAGCTCTGCCAAGGATGAAGTTAGGACACCTCTTAAAGACTGGAGAGAAGAACCTCACCCTGCAGATGCAGGGACTCATCTCCGGAGTTTACAGCTTTAACGAGCCTGAAAATAAAACCAGCCTTGAGGCAGAAAATCCTTACCCAGATATGCAACAAAATACTGCCTGCTCCAAAATCCCTAATCTTTCTCTCCAGCCAAGAATCATGGCTGGTCCTTAAAGAGAAGGCAGAGCCAGAACCCTTCTCTTGCAGAGGAGAGTTTTTCACATCATCACTACTAAACGCTCCCAATTTTCCCAAAGCTGTGGTGCAGGCACACTCTTGTGGCTGCACAGAGCCAGTGCACTCTGCTCCAGGCCAGCTCTGCACCAACAGGACTTTGTGGCTCCTCCTGCCTCTCCGAGAAGGCACCGGCTCCTTCATCCCAGCCACCGCATCCACAATGATCCAGGATGCTGTGGCAGCCCCCAGGATGCTGTGGCAGCCCCCAGGATGCTGTGAGAACTTTCCTGAGTGCTTTTATCCAGCTCTGGCTGAGAGCAGGGTGTGTGCCCTGAGGCAGTGAATAATTTAACACTGTGGATATTAATGCTCTGCCGCGGGAATGAGGCTGGTTCTGGGAAAAGGGACACCCCAGCTGCTGGGCTGGGGGTGGGGATTAGGGGTCCTCAGTCCATTAAGAGTTGTGGGATTCGTGTTACCCCACACAGAGTGTCCTTTATGATTTTATTTATCCTGGGAATAAATAAAGTCCTTTGGATGCTCTCCATCTCCCACCCTTGGAAGTTGGCTGGGGGTGCTGGATGTCCTCTGCCTCTGCTCTTTGGGGTTTTGCTGAAGGAGCAGCAAAATCCTTCCCTGCTGTCAGCCTGGGTGAAGCCCATCAGCCCTGC
The DNA here is from genome assembly GCF_965231275.1 of Zosterops lateralis. NCBI lineage: Eukaryota > Metazoa > Chordata > Aves > Passeriformes > Zosteropidae > Zosterops > Zosterops lateralis. The sequence continues at coordinate 4,342,108 of NC_139761.1, read as the reverse complement.
TCACACCTGAGTGAGGTATGAGCTGTTGGCAATTGGCTGTGAAAATCAGAATGTCACCAAGTGCTGCTGGAAGTGGATTTTTTCCCTTTCCCTCCCTTTTTTTTTTTTTTTTTTTTTTTTTTTTTTTTTTTCTTTCTTTCTTTCTTTTTTTTTTTCTTTGCTGTCAGGACATGCAGATCCCATCCAGGAGGCTCCACTGTGCATTGCCTGAGGTCCTGGGGTCCAACAGAGACACAGCATCAGTGACCCCACTGAGTTCTTCATAGTCTGAGCAAAACCTCCTTTACCCCTATTTTTGGGAGTGCCCAGAATTAGGAGGATTCTCCTTGGTTTTTTCCCCTCTTTCTCAGCTGCTCAGCATATCCCTGCCCTCTGGAAAACACAGAGGCTGTGGCCCTGCTGTACCAACTCCAGGGGCTGTGCTGCTCATCCAAACTCTACTTCCCAAAAATCATCTCTGTGCAGCTCTGATCTGTGGGTCTCAGGGATCTCTGAGACGTCCCTAAGAAAAGCTGTCTCATGGTGGCAGCCTGAGCTACATAAGGACATGAAAAGAGAGAAATGGATGGGAAATAACTGGGATTGAAGTGGAATTACAAATGCCAGCATCACTTGTCTGCTTTGGATGCATTCAGATACATTTTTCAACAGCAGGTTGTTCTCTGAGAGTTTCTGGGGTTGTTCCTTGTTCCCTTTTTGCCCTAACACTGGAGGGATCATTTGAGAAAGTTGCATTTAAAAACCATCCCCAAAACTGAACTACCCAAGTGCAGCCCTGAACTGTTTAACGGGACTGTAGAACAGGGAAGTGGTTTGTATCTCCACATCCTTCTCAAGCTGGGGCCTCAGACTTGAACCCAATACTGCAGGTGGGTTTCTAAATATTAATTTATTTTTTTTATTATTTTCTTGCTGATGGGAAACATGGCATATTTGCATTTTTGAGCCTGAATAGTTTTAATTCAGTTTTTTATTGTACAAGCTCAAGAGGAACATTTACTTTGTTTTCACTGATTAGTTATACAATTATTCCTTTCAGATACCACATGAACCATGAACCATAATATTGTATTCTTTGCTAATACATTTTGGCTGAGGTATTTACATGAAAACACAATACATAAATGTAATGAACTTTTCAAATGAACACATTGGTAATATAAAGTAATCTTTCTTTCTTTTTTTTTTTTTTTTTCTGTACACCAAAAATTCATTAAACTTTTCCCAATTAGCAAACTGACTTTTCTAAATAAGCTGCTGATTGAGCATGAGCCACGAGCTGGATTTGATAACGTTGGATGGTGCCTGTCACCAGGGAGGGAGAGATAATCTCTGCCAGCCCAGGGCAGGCATCTTCTGCTGGATCTGACACCTCTTGAAGGAGAAACCACTTCCAGCTGCTCACCAGTGAGGAGTCAGGACTTGCTGATGCCTAAATGAGAATAATCTTCTGTCAAGAAGGTGAAATGAACTCCTGGGCTGAGTCCAGTCTTCAGGCCTGTATCAGCATCTGTGCTGTGGCCAGCCAGGTCAGGGACAGGAGGAAAATGGGACTGAGGGAGGACAAAACCTGGTTAATTTTCAGCTGGATGAAGGCACAGATGTTGCTGTTTCTGTTTCTGCAGAGCTACAAGTGTTGTGGAAGTGTCCAAGGCCAGGCTGGACAGGACTTGGAGCAGCCTGGTCTGTTGAAGGTGTCCCTGCCCATGGCAGGGGGTGGAACTGGATGAACTTTAGAGTCCCTTCCAACCCAAACTATCCTGTGACTCTGTGATTACATTCCATGATGACACAAACTGTTGCAGCCTGGAGAAGTAAAGTCATGCCTCCTTCTGAAGTCAGCACTGTACTCTTTTATTTATTTTTAATTTTATTAGTCTTCTTTTTATTTTTTTCATAGAATCCAGAGGTAGTAATTCCTTTTGTGGACTCCTTTAAATATTCTCTGCAGAAACCAGGGACTGATGCTGAAATCTTGGTCTCACTGAAGTTAGTGGGGAGCTTGCTTCTGGCTTTGTTGGGGGGATTTGGCTCTGGCAGAGTCTCTTTGTGTGAAGTGGAATAAATCCATCAGGAGTGGAGTGTCTCAGCACAATGAACACCTCCCAGTGCCTTTCACATAGATCACACTGTTATATCATGTGCCTGACCTACTTTGCTTTAATAAGCTCATCTGTGTGCAGTGGAAGATAAGCAAAACCACTCTTCTGACACGAAAATCCATCCTGTCTATCAACACGTGTGTGCTGCTCTTGGCAGGGGCTGATCCTGGGCTGATAAGGGCTGGTTTTCCCTCTCATGGAAGTAAAACTTCCACTGGCATCCAGTGAGGCTCAGACTGGGAGGAGCTGGAAAAGGTTGCCCAGAGAAGCTGTGGCTGCCCCGTCCCTGGGAGTGTTCCAGGCCAGGCTGGATGGGGCTTGGAGCAACCTGGGATAGTGGAAGGTGTCCCTGCCCATGGTAGGGGGTTGGAACTGGATGATCTTGAAGTTTCCTTCCAACCAAAGCCTGTCTGGGATTCAGTGACTTGACCCCATTTCAGGGGTGGGAAGGACAAGCAGCTTTCAGGCCCTGGCTATGAACAAAGAACAAGGAGTGGGATGAATGATGGGATTCAAAAATTATATCAGTTTGTTCCCTGTGTTGGGATGCACAGGGCTCGAGTGTCCATCTCCTCCTGGATGAGCCATGAATGTTTCTCTTTGAACACTTTGTTTTCCTGGTACAACTCCCCAAAGTCACCATGGGGCCTCCCAGGGTTGTTGCTCCCATGGGACAGTCCAGGCTCTTGGTCCTGCAGTGTCGCAATTTACGACACGAAAGAACCACACTCACCACAGGTTGAAGTGAGGAAAAGAAGGGCAGTTTATTATGATTTGGGGTTTAAACAGGATTTGGAATTTGATTAAGGACTGGAAAACAAGAAGAAAACCTTTCTGACCCCAGTAGTCAATTCAAAAGTTTATCACAAAAAAATTATAAAAGCAATCTACTTTGTTTTGAAAAACTTCAGAAAAAGCATGTAAATAAAATCATCAGAAGGCTGAAAATTAAAGCAACACTGCAGAGCATCTTTGTGCTTGGGTTTCCCACCAGGCTGCAGCTGAGCATGAGGCAGCCTCATCTCCAGCATCTCTGCCTCTGGATGGAAAGGATCAGAGAATCATAGAATATCCTGGATTAGAAGTGACCCACAAGGATCATCAAGTCCGACTCCTGGGGCCCTGCACAGCCCCAGGAATCCCACCCTGTGCCTGAGAGCATTGTCCAAATCCTCCCTGAGCTCTGGCTGACTTGGTGCTTGGGCCACTTCCCTGGAGAGCCTGGCTCTCCATCCTACCCAAAGATATGATGTTCCCTTGGAAAATCCCAGCCTTTCCTGGGAAAGCTTCCCCCACAAACTGTGCTAGATATGTCAGGGTGGCTGTTATGGCTCTCACTGTCAGAGGCATCCCTGAGACAACCCCTCTGATTTCAAAGCATTTCAGCAGTGCAGAAAAGCTGGTTTGGCTCCCAAAATAGCTCCCGCACACGACACCACAAATGACAAAGCTCATTACCTGGGTCACGTTCTGGGGTCTAGCTGGCAAATTCCTTTGTAAGAGAAAATCTGCCTGCTATGGACCAGCCCCAAACCTGCTTTTCCTGGGCTGGGAAGAGATGGGAGCACAGACAGATGTGGCTGAGCAGCAGGGAGGTCAGCAGGACCCTTGTCGTGAGCATGAGCACAGAACCAGGATGCATCTTGTGGTGCCCTCCCCTTTTTTTTTTTTTTTTTTTTTTTTTTTTTTTTTTTTTTTTCTTTGCTACCGGATTTGGGTCAGTATTTTTAATCTTTGCTTCCCTGTTTGTTTGTTTGTTTGATTGATTGATTGTTCTCTTCTTTCCTTTTTTTTTTTTTTTTTTAAACAGCGAGAAGATGGGAAAATAAATAAATAAAGCTAGCAGCATAGAGGAAAGAGATTTGCATTTCATGTGCTCCTTGTTTTGGAGACACAGGGATTTTCCAAGTGTTGCTTTGATTGATTCAGCCTTGATGATGAGGTGGAAAAAAGAGCAGCATTTCAGCCACTGGAAAAACATGAAGGGAGAGTTCTGCATGAGCTTCATTCCAGCTCTGATCCTGACTTAGCTCTATTTATTTTCTCCTCCTGAGGTACAGCAGGATAACCTGGTGTTATCAGGGTCTCAGGGCCTGATCCTGGCTCTGTTGGGACCACTGTTCACAGGACAATGTTCCTCCAGCCTGGAAAGCTTCATGGCTTACCCTGACCCAAACTTTCTAAAGGTCTGAGGCTGCTGCTATGAAAACACTGGTCTGTGACTAAAAGCAAAGTGTTTTCGTCTGGAGAACGGGACTAAAGGAGCAGCAGCTTCTAGGTGGAAAAGACATGGAGACATAAATAAGATCACTGCCAGCCTCTGATTGAAATAGCTGCTTGCAGGGTGTCATCCATGGAAAAACTTATATTTCAGCCACCTGGCAACAGCAGCCATGACCTATAAGATGCTTCTGGATCCAAAAGTTGTGTTTGGGAGGAAGGATCAGGTTTGTTCATGCCAAACCAGTTTAGGGCCCTGTGAAGCAAAACCCCAAAGCAAGAACTTGAAAATTAAGCAGAAGTTTAAGTGCTTTGCTGAGTGGGGCTGGAATATCCTCCCTCACCTACAGGCTTTGAGGACCTCATTTCCTCACCCAGCTATGGTGGAAGTTAGTGTGGAAGACAGTCTGGTCCACTTTTGGTGTCAATGTGCTGCTGAAGCAGCTCTGCAGATGAATTTAACCCTTTGTGTTTTGCCAGTGAGATGGGAACACACCATGAGAACCCACAAAGGTTGTTCTGAATCCTGAGAATTGGATACCAATGTCCCTTCAGGGTCAGCAGTGCCTTTGTTTGCCACTCCTGATGTTAACATTTGGTCCTGTGGGACATCTTTGGCTCCTGTTCTTTCTGGTTAATCACAGCCTTTGTGCAGTCTCCCCTTTGCTGGGGGGGGAAAGGCTAATGCAGCCCTCACTGTGCTACAACTGCTGGCTGGGAATTGTCAATAGGTCATAAATAAATCTACCACTGCACAGGAAAGACAATGAGATTATACATCCTCCTACTACTGCCAATTACAGTAAGAGCAACAATTATAAGGTAGCACTCCTACAGCTACCCCGGGGAGAAAATGAGAGGAAAATGTTCCATTAGCCTAATGAAGAGAGAGTGGTGGAGCTACAGTCAAATTTTCTCACTATTAGCCCTGACTGTGTGCCACTAACACACGAGGGAAGCAGGAGTCATAGGGTAACAATTAAAGTTGCTGGCAATTAACCCCTGCCACGTGCATGCCTCTAATCTGATGAGAAAATTAAAAAGAGGCACGGTTACATTTTCTCACCGTTAGTCCCCAGAATGCACTAAGTGGCATTTGCAGGTGACAATGAAGTTTTGTCACCACTGAGGGCCTGGGAAGTGCCACGGGTGCTGCAGATTTGGTGTTAAAATGCTCTTGGGAGTGCTGGGGTGAGGAGAAGCCATGTGGAGATGGCTTAAACCCCCTCTATTTAACACAGAGGAAAGAGTTACTGCTGCATTTCCTCATTAGCCCGAGGAAAGGATGGAGTCACCATGGGGAATTCTCTGGTGTCCAGCCCCAGAGGAGAAAAAAGAAGAAAGAGCAACTTTGGGGATAGCAATGGGAAATATAAGAAATATCTTGCTGGGTTGATATTGGCAAAAGGACAACCTGAGCCCTGGCTGGCAACACCCACTGGCCACACCAGGAGCTGCTTCATTTCTTTCATTTCTCCTGGGGTGGTTTAGTCAGTGCATCCCAGTATTTACCAAGGTTTCCTGAAATATTTCTGTTTCCAGGACTTCTTAAGGGAAGAGAAAGACTGATATCTTGAAAACCTGCCCAGAGCAAGCACTAGATATTCTGCTGTTTAATGGTGGCTCCTGAGTTGTGTTGCAAAGCCACAGATCAATTTTTAGATCTAAAGTTATGGACTAAAATTCCAAACCCACATTAGCACAGACCCGAGCCCACTCTTCAAATTCCTCATTTCTGCTGTTACCTCTGTGTCAAGTTAATATTAGCTTGAGGATCACAGTCAGGAGCCAGATTGGCATCTGGCTGGGGGATTTGGCCTGGGATGGGAATTGGCTTTATTTCCACACCCCATAAAATGTGAGAAGGGAAAAATCTGTTTTCGGACCTCACACAGACTCGTGGTGTTGGAGTATCTCAACACTGCTCAGGCTGTAACAGAATTATCCTCCAAAAGCCCCTCTGTAGGGGATGTCAGGACCTCCTTGGGATCACTTACAGATCCTTCCCTCAGGGGAACAACAACCATGCCTTTACTGAGGGGCTCCTGGCCAGGCAGCTTTGGTCTGGAAGCCACATCCCGGAGCAGGGGCAGGAATTAACCCATGGTGTTGTTATGGGCTCTTCTGTCTGCACCTGCCCCTGTTCCATCTGTGCAGGACTATGTGCACTTGCCCCACATCCCTGGAGGGTTTGTGGCGCCTTCCCAGCACAGATTTTTAAGCTGGGAGGGTCAGCTGGACCATCCCATCTCTGCCATAGGTTGTAAAGGCAGGAAAAGGAGCCCCTTGTGCTTAAGCTGGGCATGATTCCTAAGCAGTCCTGGATCCCTGGAGTCTCCCTGTGGGACCCTGGGCACAGTCTGGGACCCCTTCAGTGCCATCCAGGCACTGGGATGTGCAGCTCCAGTCTCTTCCTCTCTGAGGCTGAGGCACCCATCCTGATTTGGTTCCTGCCTTGCCATTTTGGGGGGCAGCCATGGACTAAGCCGTGCTAATTCTCTTGTACAGCTTTAGATCATCCTCCCTCAAGCTGCACTGGACCTGCTGCTTTTCCTAACTTGCTGCTCAGCAAAAGGGCAAAAAGCAGGTTTTTTGCCATGCCTACAAACACAAAAAGACTCTCCATCCCTCTCCTTGCCTTTATTTCCCACTGCAAGCTCTCTGCCTTCTGAGATGTCCATCACTGCCACAGATTTACTTTATTTTTGGTAACTGAGTTTCAAAGAGAACTTGGCATCCATTTATTTGTATGACATTGGGAATGAGAAGCAGGGTGGGAGCCTCAAAGCCAGCAGAGAGGTTTGGAAGCACAAAGGGATGATGGCTAAATCCTGATTACCTGCTCAGAGAGGGTGTCCCTGCACAGCCCCTGGGTGATTTGTTGCCAGAGTGATGCTGGGGCAGGAGGGAGCTGGTTGAGGACAATGATGGCTCTGAGACCACATTAAACTCTCCAGAGAATCCTTTCCATGAGTTAGAGGTGGTGGGGCTAAAAACTTCACTGCTCTGAGTGATTTGTGTAGTAATTTCTGAGCTGACATGCACTGCATGGCAAATCTGATTTCCACTTTTAGCCCTGTTAAGAGATAAGGAACAGTGATTATTATAATTACGATGTGGTTACTTTATTGGTTAAATTAACATTTCGTTGTTGGGGTTGCTGTGCAATATACAATATTATTTTACCTACTGTGCCTTCAAAGTCATCTTGTCACAGCAACAGCATGGCAGCATGGAAAAAGCCTTTTAACAAGTAGGTAAATACATGCCTTTGGGGGAGGCAGAGCAATAATTATGTCAGCTTCAATACATTTGACAGTGGGAAAAAAAAAAAAAAGCTAAAAATAAGTTGAATCAAAAATGAGAGAAAATATTGAATGCTTGAAATAAGGCCACTACAATTAAAAAGGTGCAAAGTTAAATACTTTTTAATACAGTGGCCTTGCTCTTTGGATCAGGTGTCAGTAGTCCAAATACTCAGAGTGCTGGGTTGCTTTAGGTTCACAAGGGTGTGTAAAGGAATCCTACAGCCCCTCTCTGGAGATAAAGGGATTTTTATTGCAAATCCCATCTAGAATTGAACAGGTACAGAATCACAGAATGGTTGGGCAGGGACACCTCCCACTATCCCAGGTTGCTCCAAGCCTCATCCAACCTGGCCTTGGACGCTTCCAGGAATCCAGGGGCAGCCACAGCTTCTGTGGGCAACCTGTGCCAGCACCTCCCCACCCTCACAGGGAATAATTTATTCTGTATATTATAAATTTCCCCTCTTTCAGCCTTAACCCATTTTTCCTCATCTTATCTCTATAGTTCCTGGAAAGAGTCCCTCTTCTGTGAGCTCATTTTGTTTCATAATGGTCATGAAGAAAAGAAAACCAGAGGACACCTTTCCTCTCCATCCTTTCTTAGTGCATGATGATGCTCCAAGTGTTCATTCAGAATCCAATGTAGCTGGGCAGGGACAGGAGTAGATTTTTGCTTGGACAAATTGTTTAAGGTGGGATTTTTGTGGAATTTGATGGCAGCATTGTGCCAGACAGAAAGCAAAGATGGGGAAGAGGTAACAGAGGAGGAAAATTACACAAAAAATGTTTTATGGAAGTTTTGGGCTTTCAGGAGGAAAACAAAGCCAAATCTACTTGTCGGCATGTGAGTCTTGCAGCAGAAGCTTTGCTGGCCAGAGTGGCCTCATTCAAGTCAAGCTGGTGCAGCTTTGGAGATCAAATGGACCTTGGTCATCATCCAAGGGCTGGCTGAGTGTGGCAGTGACCTCCCAGCATGGGCTGGAGTTCTTATGGCTCATTCTTTGCTTCCTGGGAAGAGCCAGAGTGAACATCCAGCGTTTGCTGCAGGGCTCACCTTGCTGCCTTGCCTTGGGATTTACTCTCCTGCTGCTTCTGGAGTGCTGGGCAGGAGAGATTTTGTGGCCCATGGAATGCTCCAGTTTGGGATCCACAGGCAAAAGATCACCCCCAAAAAGCTCTTGCCTTTCTAGAGAGAGGTGGCCAAGAGCAGCCAGCACACAAATCCTATCCCTGGGGCCAACACTCCCCTTGCTGATGATCTCTGTGGTCTTTCCTTCCACTCTGCCCCCAGATACCAAGGAAGAAGAGAAGGAAACCACTGAAAAAATAGAAAAATTCTTTCTGTGAGCAAACACTCCCTCAGCTCTTGTCTGGGGGACAGCAGGCATGAGCAGCAGGAGAGAGTAAAGGGATTTGGGGCTTAGCTTTCCCAAATAATTGACAAGGACAGAGCTGGATTTGAGGTCGTTACTGGGGAAGGCATCAACACCAGCCCTGCTCTCTGCTGTGTGCCTGTCACGCGAGAGCCAAGGAGGAGGGGGCCAGAGGGGATTGTCCCCTTGTAGCAGCTGTCCCAAGGTCTTTAGGGCAGAGTCCTGGAGATGGTGCACCCCACTGGGACATCCCCAGGCACAGGAGTCTCTATGGGACCAGCACTGCCACGAGAGGAACTTGATCACTGTGATTGTTCTTCCAGTTCAAACCATTTGCTTGGGTCACAGCTGGGCATTTTCCTTTTTTTTTTTTTTTTTTCTTTTTTTTCTTGGAATTTTATCCTGCAGGTAGATTGGTGCTTTTTATTTAATCTATAAAATAAAATCTGGGGCATAATTCAGAAGAAGGATGTCTCATGATGTGCTTATGATTTCCTGCTTGTGTCCATTCCCCCAGCAGAGATTCCTCTCCTTCTCTTTCTCCACAGCTCACTGAAAGTCAGAAAGGTTCAGTGAAATTGCAGCTGTGAACTTGGAATTATTCTTTTTACAAACTAATGAATTTCCTATGAATATGGGGCTACACAACCACACACAATTAAACAACGCTGACACACAAGTTTGAATCTCTACAAAGCATTGATTGGACACTTTGAAAGAATTATTTGCTGTGTGTCCTGGTCTCCATGAAGGAAAGCAGCAGGACTTTTACCTGGCTTGCACATGGCAAGTCAGGCATATGCATAAAATGACATTATTTTTGAAGAGAACTTAATTTGGAATAATAATTTAAAAAAAAAAAATCCCCCATAATGTGCTTTTTCCTTAAAAGGATTTCCTGGGGACAAAAGCTTTCTCCTGAGGGTAATCTCCAAAATCTCACTATCCTTTCCTTAGGCCGGGAGCAGGAAATATGATTTTATTGTTTTTTTCCCCCACAATAAAACGCTTGTTCCCATCACTCTCCTCTCCAAAGGGCGCAGCCCATCCCGAGCGGCCGAAGATGAGACTAATCTACCTCCAACACACCAATAAATAAAATGTAAATGTTTGTCATAAGAATGCCTCCATTGTCAGCACCATCCCAGGATTTTTCAACCTTTGACTCCCAGCAGTGACCGGCTGAGTAGCAACAGCCGAGTGCTGAAAGAATTTTTCAACAGCAATTTGCTTGTTCCAATTTGCTTTTCAGGGCTGCTGCTCAGGATTGCTGGCCGGGGCTGTAAAAGGATCTCGTCCTATTAATTTGGCCCAGCTTCCCCTCTTGTTCTCGTCATATTCAGTTTCTCTGGGAGTTCCAGTGAGTAAGTTAATTGAATTGGAAGTGCCACCAGGCGCTGGCCGGCGGATCTACGGTTTCATGTCGGAAAAGCGGCTCCCGCCGGCCGCAGAAACAGATACAGGCACCTGTTGAGGAGGTGAAGAAATGTCTGGAGATGATTTTATTCCCCTGGCAATAGCCCCCAGTTCTGCTCTCAGGCTGGTCAGACAATACAACTCCCTTCACCTGATATTGTTTGTTCTCCAGGCAGATCCCTGGGCAGGCACGGAGGAGGCTGAGGAACAGGGTGGATGTGTTGGAGCACAGTGATTTTATAGGAATGGGCTAATATTCCCTTCATTCTGCTTGTTCTCTCTGTGGCTCCAAGCCAAATGTGTCTATTTTAGCAATGCAAAGTGTTATTTTTCCTAATTGCCCAGTCTGCAATCCCAGCTCACCCTCTGGTACTGATGAATACAACCAGCCTGACAATGATTCTACTGGCACTCAGCAAAGCTCAGGGATAAGTGTGGACACACTTTTTCTGCCAGGAAGTAGAAAAATGGAAGCACAAATCAGTTCATGATTGCTACTACTTTTTTAGTGAGGTTTAGGGGTGAAAGGTGCATAATATTGCACTCCTGTGTCTTGAAATTGGGAAAATTCTGAAAACTGGAAGAAACCTTGAAGTTCTGCCAGTGGCAAAACAATTCCGCAGAAATTTGTGAATATAATCCTGAGTCTATTTCTAAGCTTTGGGAAAACCTCTGGTGGCTACAACAGTCTGAGCAGAGTGAGGGACCTCTGCTCACCTGGGCCATCCCAGGGAGCTGCTGTGGCCTGGGTTGACGCTGGATCTGCTCCAGGCTCAGAGGGGACAGGAGCTGCTGTGACATGAGGCTGAGAATGACCCTAAATGCTTGCAAAGGCCAAGCTGTGATAACAGAGTCATTCCCAACCTTCTCCCATCCTCAAAATTAAGCCAGACTCTGAGGAAATTGTCTGCCTGGATGAGAAATAAAATATAAATAAATATACAGACTAAAATAAACAGAATAAAATAAAAAATGGGTGAGGATGAGGGTGGCTGGGTTGAAGGAGCAGAGTGAAGATGTTTGCAGTGCTCACACCACGGGAGGCTGCAGCAAACCAGTCACACCAGTGAATCACAGAATCACAGGAAGGGACATTAAAGCTCACCCAGTTCCACCCCCTGCCATGAGCAAGGACACCTTCCACTATCCCAGGTTGCTCCAAGCCCTGTCCAAGCTGGCCTGGAACACTTCCAGGGATGGGACAGCCAGAACTATTCTGGGCACCCTGTGCCTCACCATCCTCAAAGGGAGGAATTCATTCCCAATATCCCATTTAACCCTGCCCTCTTTCAGTTTGAATCCATCCCTAGTTATCCTGTCACTCCAGACCCTTTGTGAAATGTCCTCCCCCTTAAAATAAAGTGACCCAGTGCCCCTCAGACCCCAGAGAAATAAATGTCAGAGCCGGCTCCATCCCTTTGAGGTTTGGGGCTGCAGCTGGTTTGGTGCCACCACAGGGGGGCAGGAACGGCCTTTGGAGAACATCAGCCTTTCCCAGGAATTCTGCGAGCAGCGCTGGAGCGAGGGAAATTCTGCCTTTATTAATATATCCCTGCCCTTTATTGAAATCGGGAGGTTGACCCTAGTGCACATTGTATTTAAAGCAGAGCTCTGTGAAGTGGTTTGGGGTATTTCTCCTCTAGAAATACTGCTGAGGGGTGAAAAATAGGAATTATCCACATTTCAGGGATGTTGGGGATGCCTTCTGGTTTTGAACAAAACCCTGTTTATTAATCAATTAACCGTCGGATTACTAGAAATAATTAGTAAACAGCTTTTAATTTAATCAGCATAGAATCTCATCTTATCTTATGTATTTGATGAAAAATTTTAATTGCTTCATTTGGGAAAAACATCCAACAAGACTGACAAATGCCATTCAGCTGTTTTGCCATAAGGTATTTCTCATCTTATTTATGTACTTATATATATATTTATTGTATAGACAACAGACTCACACAAATATCACAAAACAGCAACACCCCCTCCCCACTTTTCTTTTTGCTCAAAACAGGAGTGAACATTTTCTGACTCTTGTACAGACACAGCCTAATTTTCTATATAATTTAACTTAAATTAAATTTTCTAAAATTATTTTCCATATAATTTAATTTAGCTAAACCAAGTCATCAATTATCTGTCACTGATGAGGCACTACAGAGACCAGCATGGGGTTTGTTCCTCTTTGCTTTCATTGCTTGCAGTCCCCCTGTATTTATTATGCAGACAACAACTTATTTTCAAATATAATTTTTTTTTTCCCTCACTGGCTCATTGCAGAGTTCATATAGTCAATAAAGCAAATACAAGAAATATTTTAAAACCCTCTCATCTTATTTTTTTTTTCCTGACTTGTAAGTGGGTAAACTTCCCTTGGAAAGCACTTGTAACATTATATTTGCTAGAAAGACCCTAAAGCCTTCTGGACTATCACATTACTCCAGAGTCTGGCATTTCTTAGAAGGGATTTCTTTCCTAAAGCCACTACACTGTAATGGCTCTTGAGAAGCTGTTACTGTCTCGAGTGCAAATCCTTCTTAGTTTGTGTATTATTGACCTGATCAAGTGTGATGGGGGCCTTCGATGAGCCTTTGGGGGGATTTCGACGCTGTGGAATCCCGCGAGGAAATTTTTCATTGGAAATTAAAATTTCCCTTCCTGTGGCTGGCACGGGGTTGGAACTGGATGATCTTTAAGGTCTCTTCCAACCCAAACCATTCCAGGATCTTGTGATTCTATAAAATGGGAATTAATGAGGAGAGGGTGCAGCTGGGGTGGGGGGACCCCAGGGCAGGCTCCAGCTCCTTTGTGTGGAAGACCTCACCCTATGGAGCAGCTTTTTAAAAATCCCAATTATTTCCTGTAAGGGAGTAAAAAAATAACAACCCAGATGAAGGATGATTTACAGTTTGCCCGTGGAGTGGAGAAATACCCAACTACAATTCTGCAAGGACTTACGAGCACGGTTATGCTTCAGGAGGTTGATTTTAACAGATTCTACAGACAAGGAATTTGTTTAAGCAACTGTCTGATATCTCAGGATGGGATAAAGCCCTAAAAGTGAAATAAGATAATTTTCCTCCCTTCTCTCAGCCCTATTTACACACAAACAACACCCCCTAAAATCAGTGGAAATCCCGCCAGCCACTTTCACCGCGGGGAGAATCCCACAAATGATTTTGTTCCGCCTTTCCCCTCGGATAGGGAAATGCAGCTTTGTGCCCAATCCCGTAATCAGCTTCTCACGGGCTGACCCAGCTAAGCCCCAGATCAGGACCGTGCTCCCATGGTCGCTGCAGCGTTTTTTGGAGTTTGATGCTGCTACAAAATGATGTCGTAATTCGGCAAAAAAGGGAAAAACGTATCGGCGAATGAACGAGCAGAGTGAAAAATGCCTTATTTCAGATGTCAGGCAGCCACGCAGCAGTTGACTGGATGTTTTTATATTTTAGGGGATGATTCTGTCATCTGTAGTGGTGTGTTTTCCTTCATGAATAGGCTTTGGCGCAGAAATTTTTCACCGCGTCTGCTGGAGGTGTAAATAGGTATCCAGCCATATAAACCTGTCCCAAAATGATCCCAAAGAGCCTCAGGAATGGCAGCAGGCAAGACCTGGTGCTCCTAAGACAAAGGTCAAATTAAAAAAGGGATGCTAATAAACAGCCCTCCAGTTAAAAAATAGACTTTTGGGGTTTTTTTTTAAAGAATTATGTCTTAAATTCCAACAAATCAGGTTTAGAAGTTACTGAAAGTGAGATTGATCCATCTCTCCGCAAAACTTTCTTGTTCTGATATAATTTGGGTGGTTAGCTCTATTATCAGCTTTTAATATATATGCATTTATAATACATGTAATATTCATTTATATTATATATCTATTATACATGAAGAAATATCTATACTTGCTAGAGAAGCGCAAAAAAGGGATTTCTTAGCAAAAATAAAGAAATAACAGCTCAAAATTGGGGAAACATTTTCCCAATTTTCCCAAAAGCAAAGGTCTTTTCCACAGTGCCACGCGTTGATCAGAAATAAAGAGGCGGCTCTGGAAGAGTGAAAAGTGGGGTCAGAACAAAAATATCCTGAGGAGTGGGAACATCTCGGGTCGGGAGCTGCCGCTTGGTCAGGCCCAAGCCCCACTTGGTATTCAATTGACTTTCTAACTCGGGAGACAGGACTTTCCATCTTCAAATAGTGGGAATAGATTGCATTCCTGGCCCTTCCCTTTGAACGGCTGGGGAGAATAAACGCACACCCCGGCCGTGTTCTGGTGATCTCCCTAATCTCGGTTGCACTTTGTCAGGACGAGGTAACTGGTAGTTAAGTGAAATACCTTAGATCAAAGGGGGATTAATCGCCAACTGAATCCTTGCTGAATAAACCTGTCATTCAAGAAAATTATTTCCACTGAACTTAGCAGAGGATTGAAGGTATTTGCATAACAGGGACCCCACCGTACTTCAGCCAGGTTAAAAGGTTCAGAATTCAGGCAGTGTTTGGCTTTTTGGCTCCTTTTCCTTTCAGCGGCCCTGTACAATGGTTTTTTAATCTGATAATGCAGCTAACTATCTAAATGATGTCAGAACAGGAAAGTATTGCAAAGTTTGGCTGAGGGATGGATCAATTTCACTTTCAGTAACTCCTAAATCTGATTTGTTGGAATTTAAGATGTAATCCTTAAAAAAAAAAAAAAAAAAAAAAAAGGAAAAAAAAGTCCCTTTAAACTGGAGGGCTGTTTATTAACATCCTTTTTTTATTTGACCTTTGTCTTAGGAACACCAGGTCTGGCCTGCTGCCGTTCCTGGGGCTCTTTGGGATCATTTTGGGACAGGTTTAGACTATCAGTGATGCCCACGGATCCATGTGCCAAAGATCAGGTGGATCTGGGCAAACACACAAACAGATTTTCAGGGTTTTTGCTTTTTGTTTTTGTTTTCCTTTCTAAGCCCACATTTCGGAGGTCACGCTGAATTTGAATATTAGTGAAAGGGAGATAATTAAATAATGGGACCCAATAGGCTCCCATCATTTTCTAAGATCAGCCCTTGGAGGAGATTTAGGGTTTGTTGTGGGGTTGTGGCAATAATTTTAAACCTCACCAATTATCCCTGTTTTATTATGGCAGTTGCTTATGGCTAGGATTTTTCATTGGGAATTCATTTCTCCAAGAGTGAAAAGGGGTCCTGCCAGGGCTGGAAGGCAATGGCTTTTTAATCTGTGCTATAAAAATTTGGAAAAAACTTAAAATATATGTATCTATTTCTGGAGTATGCTTTATGCCATCTCCCTCCCCAGCCTTCCTGGGGTTCATTTGCAAGAGCTTCCACCTCTCCTTCCTTTGGGAGTGATGTCAAGCTACACGGAGGACGTCAGGTTTCATAATCAGATTTTGACAATAAATGGAATTTAGGCACTTCTGCATCCAGCCCGAGCCCGACACCATTCATTCTTTCGGTGGGCGCAGTTCATATTCATC
The DNA here is from genome assembly GCF_965231275.1 of Zosterops lateralis. NCBI lineage: Eukaryota > Metazoa > Chordata > Aves > Passeriformes > Zosteropidae > Zosterops > Zosterops lateralis. The sequence continues at coordinate 4,326,213 of NC_139761.1, read as the reverse complement.
ACAAACCCAAAGCATCTTTCAAGTTAAAAAAAAAAAAAATCACAAAGAATGGTTATCAAAGAAAATGAATAAAATCCATATTGAGATAATTTTTTAGAAAATGATTGAAGTTTTAACCCAAGAAAGGACTCTTAGAGTTTCTTATAGCTTAGAATAAGAACGTGTCAATCACGATTAAGCTTCTGGAATTGGAATCCCTTTGAAATGCAGCTGTTTCTTCTTTAATTGTGGCAGCGGACTCAAAAGAAAAGAAAGGTCCAGCCTTAAAGATGAGTAAGGAATACAAAATAGCTCAGGATTAGTTGTGGAGTTCAAAGGTCGCTAATTACACTAAGGAGTTCCCAGACACAGGGAAAACATTAAACAGGTCACCTACCAAACGGGAAACAGACTTTGACTTCAAAAAAAAATAAAGAAAAAGGAAAAAAAGAAAGGTCTTGAAGAGATAGGTTTCTAGAGAAAATCAAAAGCAACCAGCTGATCTCATTGGGGAGAAAATGGGTTGGGTTTAGTTCTCTGCTGTTATGTGTCTCTCTAAACGGCATCAGGCTTTCAAAAAATTATCTAGAGCTCGACCAGGTTTCTTGGAGGCCTCATAAAAGCAAGAAGGAGAGAAGGGGGCAGGCCTGTGGCTTAAAATATCTGATTTTCCGTTGCACTGTGGGTCAGGAGTCCTTGGAAAAAAACACCCCTGAGGGTTGAGAGCTCCCTGTAGTATTTGGGTTGATTTGTTGAGGGTGTGGCATCCTGGAGGACAGGTGCATCTTTAGTGGAAGCCTTTAGAGAGCCCTACAGCCCCTTTGAGGACTGTGGGGTTTGGTTGGGGGAGCAGTGGGCCATCCCAATCCCTGGGAGAAGCACAGCTCCTCTCTCCTCCAGCTCCCCTTCACCTGGGATAGGCTGGTGGCACTGCTGTCCTCCCACACATGCAGCACTCCAGCTCCCAAGGATGCTGCTTTCCTTGGAAAACCACTTGGGAATACTGGCTGGGTGTCCTGTCTGCTGCAGGGCTGCAGTAAGCAACGACCCCCGGGTCCTTTGGGTCTGTGTGTGTGTGGAGAGATATAGTGCTTTAATGCCAGCCTGCTCACAAGAGAGGGAATCCCCATTTTTAGGAGAAAAGAGCCCTTTTTCCTCTCAGGTCCTGCTGCCCTGCAGGGGGAATTACCACTCTATTGAATTACCACCTCATTCCTGCAAAAATCAAAAGACTGGTGCAACATGAGATTTTGGGAAATAAGGAAGAGGAATTTTAGGTGGCCAATGAGTGGCACCTATCCCCATGCTGGGGGTTCCTACTTGTGCCCCAGGATGTCCAGGGGAGTCACAGTCAGAGTTAAATCTCTGTTCTCTGCACCTGAATTGTTGTGTTTGTGTTGGGTTTGTGTGGCAAGATTCTGGTAGCAAGAGAGGAATACAGGCATGGGAATGAAATTTAGAAGCAACCCCAAGGTGCCCCTGTGGGATTCCCACTGACAGCCATACAGAGCTACAGCAGCTCTCCCAGGGAAGCTTGGACTTACTAAATTAGGATCCACAAAATTCTCATCTAATGTCTCATTTAGGGTTGAGGGCTGCAGGGATTTCCTGCCATGGTGCTCTCAGCTTTGTGTGGGCTTGGTTTTCCCCAACACTTGTAAAAGGTGTGGGTAGTACCTTTTATTTTGGATAAAAGGATGAGAGAAGAGGGAGGTGGTGGTGAGGGAATCAGCAAAAGTAGTGAGGGACAAACGTGGACTTATAAACTCTCTCCTGGCTTAAATCTCAGCAGGGTTTGTATAAATAGGACAAAGTGTGACCAATTCCTGGGGCAGCATGAATAAACAGGGGACAACCATGGAATGTTTGCTGCCTTGTTGTTCCAGTGTTTACTGGTAACAAGTGGCCACAGCAGTTAATGTGAAAAAAATGCAGATGTGGAAAGAGCTGAATTATGTCAAAAAAGTCACTACTTCCGAATTATCTGAAGGAACAGGATTTACCCCAAAATTCTTGAGGAACTGGCATAAACCATCTTGGAGCTGTCACCAAATACCTTGGTGGGAGGAAAGGGCTTCCAGAAAACTGGAAAACCATCAAATTACTGAGTAGTGACCAGTGACAGATTTGATAACATGGAACTGTGTTAGGGGGACTCATTCCCTTCTGTGGTGAGAGGAACAGGAATTGCAGCTTCTCAGCCTCTGGGAACCTCAGTGCAAATTCCCCATTTCCTTCCACACCTTCCACAAATGTTAAGCAGAAGAGTTGGGCTCTAAAACATGTTTGATTAGGGTTTCCCAACCATTGGATTTGGAAATCTCAGCCATTTTTGCTGTGTTTACTGGGTTATACATGGATTTTGCATTATTTTAATTTCTTTCGAGGTCTGTTACATCAATTCTCATGGCCAACTAATGTACAGTCTCACCTCAAAAGCTTTGACAGTGTGTATTTGCTTTAAATTAATTTTAATTGCTGTTCCTTAAATTATTCCCAAATTTTAATGAAATGAAACAAATTATTTTCACTAATGAAGTGAGTTCCATATTAACTCCTTATTCATATCCAGTATTTTTTGGGGGGTGGGGGGGGAATGTCAGGTTTGCAACCCATTTTTAAAGTCCTTACATTTATTGTTTTCAGTTCTTTGCATCTTAGTTTTCTTCTGGCCCGCTGAAACAGAATACAAAGTCTGGAAAACTCTTTGGCCACTTCTTTTGGAAAGTCTTCATGCAAAGTTACCTTCACAAAGATCTCATATAATATATGCCTGTCACAAAATGATAAATAGAAGTACTTTAAGTACTTCAAGCAGCAAACACTCTGGTAGAAGGAACAACATTGTACCAGAAGAAAATTTTGGGGTTTTTTCCCTTTAACAGATTTTTAAAGTAACTGTTGTATTAAAAACTTGTTTATTTTATTAAAGAGCTAAAGAAATGCCACTGAACTTGGTCACCTTTAGAGCCCACCAGAACCTCTGGAATCCTGGGAGTCCTCAGGCTCATGTGAGCTCTACATCAGATCTTCCTGATTTATGTTTTGAAGGGCTTTTCTCCTTTCATAGAACAGGTGGTCAGAGCACATAAAGAAACAGTGAAATTATCTGGGCAACCACAGAGGGAACAGACAAACACAGAAAGGTTTAGTCATTTGTAATTCCTTGAACTCTTCCAGTGTTATCTACCCAGTGCCCCCTAATTTAGTGAGTTTTCTAAGCTGAGTTTACTACTTTCCTACCTTATTAATATTTATGAAGGATCCATGAGCATGGGCCCTTCCCAAAGGCCAGGAGAAGCTCCCCCTCTGGCTTCTCCCCCAGTGTGGGTGTCTCACAGGGGTTGCACAATGCTGGGTGAAACTGTGTGCCTTTACCCCGGTGTGTTTTGCCACCTTCCCCATTCCTGGTGCTTTCCAAAAAACAGGGTGTGCTGCACACTCACATCAGCAGAGAGATCTCAGCCACTCTTAGAGAGGGAGACAGGGCTCCTTCCCCCAATTTTGTCACTACAGAGCTGGCCCTGAGCAGAGCACTGCAGCAACTACAGAGCAAACCTTGATAACAAATCAAAACAGGTGATGGCTGATGTGAGGTTGTGAAAGCTGCTCAGGGTGAGAAGGGAAACATCACCTGCCCCCTCCCTCCCTGCAAACCTGCCCTACTGGGTACAATGTGTACTTCATACACCCAATTCATCATTTCAGTTCACAGCTTCTGTGAAATAAAGGGCATTTTTAGCTTATCAAAGCCAGAGCCCTCCATTCCTGAGCACCATAACTCTCCTATGAGTCTCCTCAGAGACACAGGCAAGAGGGAAACACAAAGGATCAGGTTTTAGAAGAATCCCCTCCTATTAAGTGCAAATCCTGTAAGATACCATGAATTTAGGCACTGCCATTGCTTCCCAGAATTTACTGGGGAGTATTTGAGTAAGAAAAGCCATTCCTGCAGAGTGCTGCTGTGCAGAGCAGAGCTCCCCCCTTTCTCGTGGGCAGGTGGAAGCCGAACATCATGGCCTGGTGTCCAGAACAGGCTCTAAACCCTTCCAGCAGAGAGAGCTCCTCTTCCCACCTCACACTGTGGTGTCCAGGCATGTGGACAACTCCGGCAGGGAGGGGCTGGGTGCTGGGAAAAAATCACAAACTCACCTTGTGCTGCTAAACAAAACAGACACTTCACCAGACACATCACTTGTGTGAAACAGAGTACAGAACATAGCTCTACGTTTGCACAGCAGTTTCAGCTCAACAGCATTTCACAAGAACAAATCCACCCTCTAGAACATTTAACCAACCTGTTGGATTACTCTATCAATCTAAGTATTTTTCAGATTATAGCTTAAAACGTCCCTCCTTGCAGAATTCCCTGATCTGATTTACCCCACAGTGAGACACGAGGCAGGGCAGGAGTAGCTCTGTTAGGACTCAACATCCTTTGCTTTTGTGCTGCTCTCCAGGTTCTGGCAGCTCCTCACCAGCCCTTCACAATCTGCACAATTCTTGATAATTCTCCTGAAGTCCATGTTTCCTGTGTTCCTGCAGATCTCAAAATCAGAGGTTTGTATCTGTAAATTGAGACATTTTCCACCTACTTTTCCAGGAAAAGCAGCTCAGTGATGGTTTCTGGAACCTCTAGCAAACTTAGCTGATTTTGCCTCCTCAGAACCAGTCTGTGAGCTGAAAAACCCAGTTCACACCTCTGCTTTCAGAGCAAGCAGTTCACAGGCATGTGTGCAAGGGAACTCACCACTTCTGCTGCCAGAGGCAATAAAGATTCCTTAATTAAAATTGCCTCCACTTTCAGAAGTGCTGCTCACGCAGTATTCCTCCTCTTGAAAATCCCTGTAAATTAGTGACTGGCGTGTGTTCTGTACACATCTTGTAAAAATAATAGAACTTCTGCTTTGAATTGTTCTCTGAATGTGGAGCTTGATGAGACTCTTGTGACTTCAGTACAGGAATAGGAAACTGAAATCTTTCCTACCCTGCAACAGCAAACCAGTGAAGTAACTGGGAGTAACTGGGAATCTCAATGTCTGTACCTGTAACATCAGGGACATATTTTGTTAAAGTTAAAGTTAGAAGGGAAAGTAAAACCAGCCACAGGAAGTACATTTCAAATTGTCCTCTCTAGGCTATCAGCCAGGACTCAACAATTTTATATTTTATATGACAAGTGACATCTTGTTTTCCATCAACAGAAACTTTTAAGAACACATAGAAAGCAAAAGTGCTGAAGAATATTTATTTTACTGTATCATAACATAAATCTTATTAACACTGTGCTTTGTTTAAATATAAAAATTTTTCCCAAGTTCATTAGTCAAGTAAGGGCTTGTACAACATAGGTGCTGGTGCTTTGGAATTCCAGATGAAGTAATCAGAAGAAATCAGTTCCCGGGCTAAAGGGAAAAAACAGGCAAGAGAAATAAGCATTACAGGGTGCCTTACAATCAGACATTCCTTCATCCAAGTTAAGTGACTACTAATCCATCCTTGCCAGTTTACAGAAAAGGTATAATGGCCTCTTTAAACTGTAAGACTCTTACTATTATTTGAAAATCGTTTCTGATAATGAGACATTTAAAGTCTCAGCTTCAATTACCTTTACTAATGTATCAGTCATGAGCTTAAAATTCAAACAGAGGTTAAGTCAAAAGCAGGTGGATGGCTTGGATTTTGTTCAATGAATATAAATTGCATGCTCGATATAGAACATGAAAACGCTGCTTTTTCTGTGTTACAATTTAGGGCTGAGTGTGACCTGTCACAAAATTAACAGTGTAGCCCATGCTTTTCAAAAGGCATTTACAGAGTTCTGCTACCAGGACTGGCAGAAGTTGCAACAGAGAGAGAGAGAGAGAGCTACAAATAAAAACACTTCCATTAGGCAGAGCTGCTCAGGTGTAATGAGTGCTTTCTGTGAGCCATTCAGGGTATTTTTGGTGCAGGCTTGGCAGTGCTCATGTGTTAACAGAAAGCAGATTTGGGTTCTGCTCCACACACATGTTCAGTGTAGAGCCACAGCCACCAAGGGGTGCTGGTGTGGTGACACTGACAGCAGCAGTGTCAACTTGGGTGCAGGAGCTGAGTTCTGTACCTGGGTACTGCCAACCCACCTGAAAATGTCTCTGACAAAGGTGTCCCAAAAAAGGAGATTAGGGAGGGTCATTCCCTGTGTCCCCCAAAAAAGCTCTGCCATTATGGGGAGCATAGGAGCCAGCACAGGGCAGAGAGCCCCAGAGAGAGGCTGGCTTTGTAAGAGCTCTCATCTCAAAGGGAGAGGCCAGTCCCTACTCCTGGGATGCTTTAAACATCACAAAAAAACCCAACTCAAAAGCAGAGAACAAGAGTACAATTTTAGTTATGTAATTTTAGTCATTGATACCCAGTTCATAATTTCAATTTCAATTTTTAATTTTAGCAACTTACATGCAGTAATTTTGGGCTTCCCTGGAACAAAGATCTGAACAGAATGCTGGTCTACGTAACATCCAGTAAGTGTAAAGTCTGGGATCCTAAAATACAGCTACAAAAAGAGAGGAAAAACACAATCAGATGCACATTGTCACCCTTGCTGTGCAAATCCTGACAAACTGTGTCACACGCTCTGGATGTGCAAGGGTACTCCAAAGTGACAGGATGTCAAATCCTCTAGGCAGGAGAACAAAAATCCGTATTTTTGAGAATATGAGATTTTAAATCAATGTATCTTCAACTGAAGACAATAAAAAGTGACTGCTAAGGCCTCTTTTCCCAGAGCCTGTGACTTACTTTTACATAAGTAGTGTTCCCAGTGCACACAAAATCAGTCGGGTGCTCTTTGCCTGCGGTGCCGAAAGACACAGTTCCAGTGAGGGAAACTTCCAAAGATTTGGGGAACTTCTGTCCTAAAGGCAGAGACAGCATATTTTAGAAATCATCCAGCTATGCCCAGGCTGCAGAGAAGGGGCTGGGAGAGGGAGAGCAGTCCCAGGGGTGAAGTCCTTACCAATGATCCAAACCAGGCGGCTTTTCTCCCGGGACAAATCCAGTTGGCCATGACTCACTTTGTACTCTAACTGAGCAATGGGGCCCCTACATGTGAGAGAGGAGAAATAAAATCTCTGCAATTACTACCATTCAGCATTTGTTAATGCCTGCTTTGTTACAGAAAGGCAGGAAAAGCAGACAGACATTATTTGTGCACGTACAGACACCTATCTGAGCACACTGCTAATTTATGAGAAGAAATTACAGAGCAGGAGGAAATCACCGGGCTCCCAGCCCAGTAATCACAAAGGAGCTGCTGATGTTTTAGTTCACTGATGGTGTTTTACTAACACTATGATCAGAATCAACAACTTTGTATCATTCCCATCTTTGAATTTTCATGATAATTAGGTGGCAGTGTGGTCGTGGCAGCTGTCAGAGAGGCTTAGATGAAAACTATCGTTTTAATTTGAAATAACTGTATTTTTGATAAGCTGATCTGTAGCTAGGATTAGCAGTCTTAAGGAACAGGTAACCCTGGCTTGGAAGTGATCTCCACCTTAATCCACCTGGGGGACTGTGGCAGTGTTTCACATGGGAAAATACCACAGGGAAACAGGATGAGCAACAGAAGTGTTTGGAATGTTACCAAATATTTTGGTATAATTCTGTATTCTGGAAATTAAAAGAATTTCAAGGTTGGTGTTCACTGGTAACACCCTTATGGAGCATAATCTGTTATACTGACTCCTAGCAAGTTAATTTTGGGAAGATAACAGAGAAATGGAAGAAATTTATTTAGGCTTTCTTTATTCTTACCTGTTGAAGAAAGGTATACGAGCTTCACAGTACTCAAAAGAATTCTTTATGCTTTCATGGAGCTTTAAATTAACTGTGATTTTTAGCTGAGATCCCTCTTCAACGAGTTGGTAACACCCCAAAATTGGTGGAACAGGAACCTGGAAAAAACTATATTCATTCTCAAGATATATTAACACCATCATCACAAGATCATTTATATACTGTTTTCATTGCTAAAGTAGTTTAAAAAAGACCCCAAACATACATTAATTACTGACTGGGATAAAGTCTTCAGGCTCCTTGTGATAGAGAATTGGGGGGCATGCACTTGACATCTCAGCCTGGATATATTTTGTCTAATTCTAGCATTAAATTTGGCTGATTTAAAGTAAGAGCAGCATTGCCAAGCAAAGGTACCAGTAACTCCTGAACGTGACTCAGACAACTCAAGTCCTTAAGTGCCTTCCAAGCAGCTTATTACATAAAACCCATTTTATATAACATTTTATTATCTATATTGGACTCAAACTCACTCCAGCACGCCTATGTTGGCTGATGCCCACACAGGTGTTTTTATTTCTGTCTGAACACTAGAAAACAGCACGGGCTGGGGGTGTGTTCTTACCTGGGAAGTGTAGTAACACAGGTCGAAGGACTCTGAAGGAGGAATGAAGGGGAATTTGTAAGGTCCATTGTACACAGAGTCATTCAGGGGCTCAGCACTGGTGGACATCAGCATGGCAGGGTCCACGGAGGTGACACAGTGATGGACCACGATGTCCTGGAGCGGGGGCGCGTTCGTCGGGAGCGTCAGGCTGAGGGTGACGTTGGGCGCAGACCCCTCAATGTCGCACTTGGGAAAAGGAAGTCAAGACATTATTCTAAAACATCTGAGTCCAGTCACAGTGAGATGTTCAAAACTAAAACACATTTTTTGCATTAAAAATAAATAAAATCCCTACCAATTTTCAGTTGGCTTTGATCATTAGTACTAACCATCAGTACTAAGACATCACTCACACGCTTGCTGACAATTTAATTATGTTGCTCTAACAACATCCATTTAATGGATTCCAGCATGCTCTGGATGGCCTCTGTGGTCCCATGCCAGCTCTGTCACAGCAGAGTGTCCCTTGTCTTGTCCCTCCCTGTGCCAGTTCTGCAGGCCATGATCACACCTGGACTTTCTTCTTGTGTAAGACCATCCACCCACCCTGCAAAATGGCCTGGGAATTGTCCCTTTGAGAGCAGGAAGCTGCTCACCCACACAGTCCCTACCAGCATGGCAGGTGGGAAATGACCCAGGCTTTGGGAGTGCAGCATTCAGGCTGGCCTCCTTTGGAGATGACTATCCCACTCCATGCAAATGATTAAATTATCACTTTATTAGCAGGTCTCTCTCCTTGTAAATCAGTGGCAGTCACCAATACAGTGTGCCAAGATAATATTGTGTGCTGCCTAAGCATAGTTCAGAACAAAGAATGAATTATAGTACAAATTATAGTTACAAATTTTAATATATTTCATAATTATTATGGATATATTTAGTCAATAGTCCCCAGTTTGCAATATGAAACAATGAGATATTTTAATATTAAACAATGCTCAGGGAAGCCCATCCCTGGAAGTGCTCAAGGCCTGGTTGGACAGGGTTTGGAGCAGCCTGGTCTAGTGGAAGGTGTCCCTGCTCATGCAGGAGGTTGGAATGAGATGATTTTTAAGTTCCCTTCCAACCCAAACCATTCTGGGATTCTACAAAGAAAACCACTGTCACATACAAACTATCCAAAATAATGATACAACCAGTTTCTTCCACCAGGTTCTTTATCAATTGTTCTTATGTTATGCAACACCGACATTTGTGGGATTAAAATGTTGTAGTAGAACAAGGAAGGACAGAAGATTAAACTTTCATTTGGCAGGAAAAATAATTAAAAATGCTCATGTAAAGACACTTTTAGAAGACATTTAGACATCTCAGCCTGGATATACTTTATCTAATTCAGGCATTTCAGTGGTTCATCTAAGGAGTCAAAGGTAACTCCTGAAAGTGACTCAGACAACAAAATCGGGAAAATTTTCAACTCAATATAAAATTTTACATCAAATGAGTATTTCTCTTGCACAAAAACTACTTTGCACATCAAACGCTCTCACCTTGCAGTTCACAGCCCCATAAACTTGCCACGTGTCCACCACATCCCTCTGGTCGTACTGCATACACTTGACCTTCTCAGAGATGCAGACATTCACCTGAGGCTTGCCCTTGTAGGTGTTGGATCTCCAGACTGGCTGATCCTTATCCACAGGCAGCTCCTGGATGTCGTCGAAGGAGCTGTTCAGGCTGCGGATGTTGGTGTTCAGGGGGGTGCCCAGGGGACAGGCCTGGATCAGCAGATTCCGGAGCTGCCCGACCTTGGAGCTCAGCTCGGCCTCGTTTTTCCGGCTGGGAGAGACGTAGTCCATGATGCCCAGCAGCAGAGCCAGCCCCTGGGAGAGCCCGGTGACGGTGAGGAGGGGCGGCCGCGGCTCCAGGCTCCCCTCCACCAGTGGGACGCAGGCGTAGATGAGGCCGCTCTTGTGGAAGGCCAGCACGGGCCAGAGCTCCCCTGCAGGGGTGGACACAGAGTGCACAGAGGAGTGGTTGATCCGGGTGCAGGTGTCCCGCTGCTCCACGAAGATGTGCTCATCCACCAGCCGCAGCTCCAGGAGCAGGGCCTTGAGGAAGGCGCTGTCCGAGGGGATCGGGACGTGAGTGGAGCCGTTGAAGGTCTCGGCGCGCAGCTCCACCGTGGGGAAGCGCCTGCGGGGAGGGAATGGGAACAGCTCAGTGCCACACGCCTTCCTGACACCCAAAATGTCACTTTGATCTTCTTCAGCCTTCTGATATTTCTTTCTTGCTTCTCTCAGTAGAGAGGTCTGAGACCTGAGCAAGAGGGTTTGAAACCTGGACAGGAGGGTTTGTACAGGGGGGTTTGAAACCCTGCCACAGAGCCCAGGAAGACACAGGCTTTGATTTTAGTCCATGTGAAAAACTTCCAAAATAGAGAAGAATTACAAGTCACAAATGTGTAAAAGATCGTAGTGTAACTAATCACCATGTAGAAAATTTTGTAGTTTTGGGTTTTTAGAATAGCGCTGACTTGGGGACAAGATGGTGGAATTAGGGTGTTACCCTGGGTTCTTCTTGTTCTCCCTTGGCATCCATCTTCTGCAGTGACGTGGGCACAAGGCAGTTTGATAGGATTGGGTCAAAGTAGAAATGACCCTTCTTGTACAGGTGTTAGCCATTGGCACAGAATTGTAAATAAGAGACACGTAGTTATCTGTATAAAGGCAGAGTGACCTCCCATCACGGGGGGAGTCACATTGTGTCCGAGCTGCTGTGAACACCCTGGCTGGACACAAAGAATTTGTAAGATAAGAATTAATAAACAACACAAGAAACCAAGAAAACCAAGACCTTGAGACTCCATTCTCGCACAAAGCACAAACTCAAATCTAAAGCCTTCAGAGGTCAAAGAGAGCAGAGACAGAAATACACCCACTCAAACTACCAGCCTGAAATCTCAGAGAAAGAAAACTAAAACCCGAGACATTTTTGTACTGGAGTTTCTCACAGACTTTCAAGCGATGTTATGGCAACTGTCCTTGTTTTGGAAATTGTTCTTGATGTTTTCACATTCCTCTCTGGAGGAAGGACAATTGATGGACTTCTAGTTTGCCCAGTGGGGTTGGAGAGGTGGCAATCTTCATTCTCCAATCCCAGGTCATATAAACCCAAGGGCAAAATAAACCATCTCTCTTTTTTTGGCTCTTACAACCCAATTGCGTGAGTGTTGTTGTTTTGTGTCCGTCTAGTGACATCACCCCAAAGCAGAGCTCTGGGGGCAGAACCACACAAGCCCTCTTCCGGCTGCAAAAGCACTATGGAAATCTTTGGATGACTGATAATGGGTTTTTCTTCATTATTCAAACAACTCCCCAAAACCCACTGGGCCTAAAAATAACCTCATGTACACAGAAGCCTGCAGCAACTCGATAGAAGCAGTGCTGGGATCAGAACATAAACCACTGTCAATAAAACCATTCCATGAGTAGTTAGGATTCTTTCTAGCAAAGTCTAAACTTTGAGTAAATACATTCTCATGAGTAAATACCTGCTTTTTAAAATAAAATGTGAATCTGTCCATCTGTGCTGGCTGTCACACAAAGGTACAGGATGTTTGTGTGACACTAAGGAATAACTCCCACCAGTGCAGAACTTGAAAATATTTTTAAGAGGTGAGATCACACTGAAGACAAGTTCTTGGATATTTAAGAAAATGGATGTTCTATGTAATAAAATGCAACTACAACAGCTTTTTGCCTAGATAGAGTACACTAGTGCTAGACCTTTGCTGCTAGAACAATAATAACACTAATAATAATAACAATAATAATAATCATTCCACACTGCAATATATGTGACTTAAAGCTTTTATGACTTTTTCATAATTTCATTTGGTGTCCTTTTTATACCATCTTTTAAAGGACACATTGACAGTCTGCTCCTTAAATTGCCGTGGAACTTGCAGCCCCAGCACTGTGTGACTTTGTTATATCTATGACCTCCATCTGTAGCACTTCCCTCCTGCTCCTGAGCACTTCCATGGATCTTATCCTGTTGCCTCTAAGTCCCACCTTCATCATCTTTTCTTAACTCAGTAGCTGGAGGCAGCTACATTTCTTCAGGCTTATTTTCAGAGACTGCTTTTTTTTTTCTTTGATTCTTAATCAGGCATCCAGGGCTTTTGGGGTTGAGGTTTTTTTGGTAAGGGAAAAGCAAACATAGCCAGAGCTACAAAATTTCATAAACAGGATACAGATGACAGCAAAACACCTCCCTGTGGTCTCACATTTTATTCTGAAGAGCAAAGAAACAAAGTGGATTTACAGCTCTAAAATTTATGAGGCTTTGTGGAGCCAGGGTGTTGATAAGAGGCTATGTGTAACCTTGGTGAGCAGCTCTTATTTTTGGCCAACATTTCCAAAACAAGGGAAGAGGAGATATTTCAGTCTGGCTTTGTATTAGTCAAGTCCCAGTCTCTCTGCTCCATTTGCTGAAGCTGTCCCCACACTATAACAGCCTCCTCCTCCTCCTTCCACTGAATTTTACCAGCTGAGTCATTAGATCATTAGTTAGCCCTTCAGATCCCAGTTTTTCAGTATTCCCTTCTAGAAAGTGATGCAAACTTTAAAAAAGAAAAAAAAAAAAAAAGATGAAAGTTTCCAGGGATGAATGAGCTTCGGTGACTCAAGAGAGACAGACCATCCTTGTCGCCTGAATTAAGTTATGATCAACTCCAGAAAAAGAAAAAAAGGGGGGAATGCTTTGATGTCCCCGATGTCTTCCCTGAGGTTAAAGATCAGGGCTCACGTATCTCCAGCTGAGTGCCTAAGTCCTGAAACCAACAGTTTCCATGTGATCCGGCCATTCTTCTTATTGTCTGCGCGCTTTGTTGAATTTAAGGTCAGTTAGGAGGATAAACTTGGGGGCTTCCACAGCCCTATTATTTCCTCTGGGAACTTGAAAGATCTAAGTCTGGAAGTCACTTGAAGCATCAAGGATAGTTTGCCCTTTTCAAAGGAGTGCTACTCCTTGTCTCTGCTGCTCGCTGTGTGACAAGTCACTTCAGACACCGCTGTCACCAGCCCCCCCTGCCCCGTGGTGATTACACTCCCCGAGGTTTTGGGGACAAGGTTTTCTCTTTATCTCTGTTTGTAGAGGGGAGGCCTCATCTCTAGTCCTGTAGGTAATACAAGGACCATAATACTAATCCTGAAACAATCAGAGGAGTGTCCAATGGAGAGATCTGTCTGCACCTGAAGATGGAAGATAGTCTACTTACTTTTTTTTTTCTTTTTTTACTCCTAGCTTCTCTCTTTGGTTTTACTAAATTCAGACTAAGTCTGTAGGTCACTTTATCCAGGTCTTTTTTTTTTTTAAACAAACTTTCCCTAGCCCTAGATATTTTTTCTTCTCGTTGTCTGGATTTCTCTGAAGTCACAGAAGAAAAAAAAAAAAAGGGTAACAAATCTTGCCAGCCCCACAAAAGTAACCTGCCCAGCCCAAAGTCTTACTTTATACCTGCAAGAATTCTGAATAAAACTCTTCCTTTGGAGGATTTTTTAAGTGTCCAGTAACTTAAAAGTCCTCCAATAACTTAAAAAAAAGTATTTATATGCAAAAATTAGCATCAAACGGAAAGCTGAATTTCTGCCTGAAAGTACTCTATTTTTTGTCCACCTACAGAACAACACAAAGAGAATACAAGTAAAATACAAGCAATAATATATGCTTTCTACTTTGTCCATTTTGTTAATCTGACAGTATTTCACAATCACTGCTTTGTGCTTTTCTGTGTTAGAATGGAGAAGAGCTGGGCAAAATGTTTACAGTGACAAACAAGAAAGAGGAACAGAGCAAGGAAACTCACATGCAAAATGCAGAAGCTGTGAAAAAACCTCCATATTTAGTTAAAAGCACATTTTGTGAACCTGATTGTAAACTTTTGGAAATCAGGGTCAGAAACGCAGAGCATCCAGCGCTTTGGGGGACTAGACAAGGGATTTGTCCAGTATCAGATGGTTTTGGTGTTTTTACGTCTGTTTTGGGGGCCAAACCCCGGCCCCACAGGGTAGAAATGTCCCCCAGGACACCCAGAGCCCTCAGAGCAGCCGATCCCCACAGGGGACCAGGATTTCCTGCAGGACACTCAGACCCCCAGAGCACCCAAACCCCCGGGGCATCTGGACCCCCAGAGCACCCAAACCTCCAGGACACCCAGAGCCCTCAGAGCACCCAAACCCCAGGGCATCAGGATTTCCTGCAGGCCATCCGGACCCCCACAGCACCCCAACCCCCAGGGCATCTGGACCCCCAGAGCAAAACCATCTCCTCAGGGCCAGGATTTCCTTCAGGGCATCCAGACCCCCAGAGCAAAACTATCTCCTCAGAGCACCAGGATTTCCTCCGGCGCATCCGGACCCCCAGAGCACCCAAACCCCCAGGACAACCAGAGCCCTCAGAGCACCTGATCCCCCCAGGGCACCAGGATTTCCTTCAGGGTACCCAGACCCCCCAGCACTCGAACCCCTCAGGGGGAAAGCCACTAGGTTTTCCATCAGGGCATCCAGACCCTCAGGACAGCCGGGCCCCCTCAGGAACATCCGCGGCCCCTGAGCGCATCCCGCTCTCCCCAGGGCGGCCGCTTCCCTCCAGAGCTCCCGGACCCCCAAAAACATCCCCTCCCCTCAAGAACACCCGGATTCCCCCAGTGCACTCGGACCCCTCAGAACACCTGGATCCCCTCTAGCTCACCCAGACCCCCCAGATCACCCAGCCCAACCCCGGGACGTGCCCAGCCCGCCGTGCCCGCGCCTGTGCCCGGAACCGCGGCTACCTGGAGAAGAGCACGGCACCGCCGGCCGCGGGGTCGTGTTTGAGGAGCCACAGCGCCCGCAGGGCCATGGCGATGGTGGTGGTGGTGGTGCCGATGGTGGCGGTGATGCCGCCGGTGCCGATGGCGGCCGGGGAGGAGCCGCGGCCGCGCCGTGACCGCCGGGCGCAGCCCCATTTCCGGCGGGCGGAGGCGGCGCCGCCGCTGCTGCTGCTGCTGCTGCCGGGGCGGGGGACACAATGGGCGGCAGCGGCGGAGCGGCGGCGGCGAAAGGGCGCTGAGGGGCCGCCGCCCTCCTTCCCTCCCTCCCTCCCTCCCTCCCCGCGGCCATGGCCACCACGGCCGAGCTCTTCGAGGTGCGTGCGGGCCCCGCGGGGCGAGGGGCGGGCGGCGCTTTGGCCGGGCCGGCTCGGCTGGGCTGAGAGGATGCGGCGGCCTCTCCCCGGGGAAGGGCGGGCGGTGTGCGGGGCTGGGGAAGCGGGGGAGCTCCGGTGCCCACCTTGCCCCGGTGCAGGGCCTCCCTCCCGGCCGGTTCCCCGCTATAACAGCGCCAGGGGGTGACAGGGCCACGCCAGGCCCGGCCCCGCGCTCCTCCGGCCCGGCCCGGCGGTGTCAGCGGGGCTGGGGTGGAATAAGGAAATGACTTTGCCCTCCCTGTACCCGCACTGGAAGCGAGGCACGGAAGGGAGAATAGCTGAGCCAAGGCCACGCAGGAGCAGGGCAGGAATAGCAGGAGTGTGTCAGATTCTTCCCGTGGAATTGCAGAATGGCCAAAGTTGGAAGAGACGCACAAAGATCATCTCCGTCCTGAAGGGAGGCTGAGGGAAAGATGGATGGGGGACAC
This sequence comes from Zosterops lateralis, assembly GCF_965231275.1. Classification (NCBI taxonomy): domain Eukaryota; kingdom Metazoa; phylum Chordata; class Aves; order Passeriformes; family Zosteropidae; genus Zosterops; species Zosterops lateralis. The sequence continues at coordinate 4,310,172 of NC_139761.1, read as the reverse complement.
TTTTTACAGGAGTGTGTAGTGACAGGACAGGGGGAATGGCTTCCAACTGAAACAAGGTTTAGGTTAGATATTAGGAAGAGTAATGTCACTCTGTGGACTGTGAGGGTGGCAAGGCCCTGGCACAGAGAAGCTGTGGCTGCCCCATCCCTGTCAGTGCCCAAGACCAGGTTGGATGGGGCTTGGAGCAGCCTGGGATAGTGGAAGGTGTTCCTGCCATGGCAGGGGCTTGGAACTGGATGATCTCTTGAGTCTCTTCCAACCCAAACCCTTCTGTGATTCTGTGGCTCTGGCCTGGCCCATGAGCTCTCATGATGTGACCTGTGTTAAACAAAACGTGTGTGGTGTCCCCATTTCCTCTTCACAAGGACATGGTGTCATCCCCAAGGGCCCTGTAGTTGCTCTCCAAGTCACTCAAGAGCTGGTTGTCCTTCTGGTGGGTTTTCACTGGCACTCACTTGGCCCAGCCTTCAGGAAAAGGGTCTTCCTGTTCCTCTGGAAGATCCTATAATGAGGTTTATGTAAATGCATTGTGTGCATGTGAATTTCTGAATCACCGGTGGCACATGAGTGTTATGACTCAGATCTTTTGGTTTGTGTAGCTTTAAAAAAATAGCAGGACTGAAATCCTGTGTTCCTGTAGCTGGATGCCAGGTTTTGTACCCTCCCTACACCACTCTAGGAGCCCCTTGATTTCTCAACACGATGACAGTGCCCTTCTGTTCTTTGTGGGGTGTTGACCGTGAGGTAACTTGAATATGGAAAGAAAGCTGTGTGTTTTGGCTGCTTTGGGTCCTGCAACAACTTTTTCCATTTTGAGTAGCAGTAAAGATGAAATTGCCAATTAGGTGAGACTTTTGCCTGGAGATAGGTTGGTGCTAGAAATTATGTTTTCCAACATGGAATTCAGTATTCCTGTCTCTCCTGCTTTCACTTCTCTTTCACTCCAAGCCAAGAGAGTTTTTGTTGATGTCCACTATTTTAATGTTGCCTACTCTGTTAGTTTGAAGTTGCTGCCTTATATAGGGACATAAAAATGTGCTTGTTATGGGAGTAGCCCTTAGATGTCTGCTGAGGGTGGAATTTGATTACTATATTTTCATAGTAAATTTCAATACAGATATGGGAAATTGTATAGCACGATCTGTGCTGAAAGTGGACACAACATGGACTGAATTCTCCCTCACGTAACTTAAAGCATAATTTAACAGTGGATACTTCTAAACTGGCTTTTAATTTGGCCTGGGTCCAGTGTCGTTTCATTTGTAAACACCAGATCAAACCAGGTTATCACCCACTCCAGGCATATCTCTTATTAAATCAGGAGTATTGGCTGAATGGATGGGATCACGTTAATTCATCTGGAGCCAGAGGGGAGTTCAAAGCTGAAGAAATTGACTGTTGGGGCTCATCTGATAACAGGCAAAGGACTTGCAAATGACATTTGTAATAGCTGAATTTCAGCAATTTCTGCAGAACAGGATAGGAGACTTAAAATGGGAATTAGGCTGTCAGCTATGAGTAACCCTGTTATCAAGATAGCATTTAAAAAAGCAAATGTGTATGGAACATACAAACTAAAGTAAAAACTTTTGGATCTGCGTCGGAACCTGGAAAATCGTGTCACTGTTGAACTTCATTTATTCCTTATAAATCAAATAGTTTATTTTTAGCACAACTTCTATGGAAAATTGGAAAAAAAACTCATTTTATTTCTCTGTTGATCAATATCTTGCATATAATATCCATTGCAGTTAATATTTCTTAAATAATACAGAACAGGATTTATATGGTTAAAAAAACTGAAGGACAAGTCTCCTGTGTAGGTGTTCTTGGAAAAACAGGTCTTTTCCAGGAAGGGAGCTGCAGGTGGTCTGTGTACACATGCACTCAAGGAATATTTAGAGGTCTATAGAGGCATGATGGGTGGAGAAGGATTGCCATTAGAATATTTTTTGGGATTCTGAGGCATCTACATTAAATTTCCCTAGGAGAGGAAGCTTGCAGAAAAACTTTGTAAATGTTTTACAAAAATTTAAAATATACTTAAAGCCATTATATGTGTGTAGGTGAATTATCTTTAAGTGTGAACATTTTGGGAAGGGAGAAATGTGGAAAATGTTGTCTACACACACAGAGTGTCAGTAAACCCTTTTTTAAGGGTTTTTCCATACTTGGCTTTAGTATCCTTGTAAGCAGAGTGGTGCTCCAGCTGAATTACAGGGTCTTCAGAGGAAAAATTGTGTGTTTTCATATAAAGGAGGTGTCCTGCAAAGAGCCCTCAGGTAATTGGGAAGCTGGAGGCCTCCCCTGAAGGGAATGTTGCTGCACTGAATGACTCATTTCACCCATAATTAAATTACAAAAGTGTCCCCAAACTTTTAGATACCAAGATGGCATAAAGGGAGGAATTTACACTTGGCATGAAAACATGGCATTGTGGCTTTTGATGAAAAGGATTCTTGTAAAGGATACTTCACGTTGTGTATCAGGGAGGACTTGGTTAAAGAGAAGAGTGACTTGTAGGGAAATTGTTTTTCTGTGGTATCACCCAGTTATTTTTGAAGTTTAGCCAAGGAGGCTGAGCACAGCAGGGTTACTTGGGTCAGTCTGTGGATGAGGAGTTACTGAGTGATAACATTTCTGCCCTGTCTATCAGTGTAACAGAATATATTTAAAAACCTTTTATCTTCTTAGTTAGTGGCTGGGCCTGGCTGTGTAGGGCATCATTTATTTTTGAGGAAACAGACCTTGAAGGAGCAATATTTGCTTTTCAGCCCTTGGTTTTACTTATGAAACAAACTCTGTAATGCTGTTTTCCCCTTCCTTATTCCTCGTGACAAAGTTTCAGACATTGATGCAGTAACCAATGTAATACCTGTTGAGACCTGTTTATTTTTTACTATTTAATTTTTTTTTTCAACCAAGTTTTATCAAAAACAGTGGTGGCATCTTCAGTTGTTTCATCAAAACCACGTTTAGCCAAAGCCATTCCCAAAAGAGTTGTTTCACAGTTTTAGAACTGTTACTGCTTGTAATTTAAAAGTTTTCTATAATTCCTGTGTGAATACTTTTCTGACTGGTCTTAGGGGTGCTGATGTTAGCACCTAAGCACTGCTGCTGAAGTGATAAATACTATTTTTATTAATGATTGAAATTGGACTGTATTTAGAGTAATTTGGTATAAACTACATGATGAAGTGTTTGAGCTGATGGAAGTATCAGGCCAGCTAAAACAGGAGGTCTTGGGTTTAGAAATGAGGCCTCTGCCTTCAGAAAATGTTGGGTGGAGAAATAATCTTAACTTTTACCCTTGAGCAGTGTTTTTATGGAAGAACCAGCAAATATTATTGAAGAGACTTGTGTAACCTTGAGTTTTAGTATCCCTCATGCCATGTTTTTTCTTCTCGTGGAAATCAAATTCATCCTCTGTTTTTATGCCTTTTTTTCCCCCTCATTTTTCTCTGCTCTGTTTCTGCAGTTGCAGTTTGATGTTGGGTTGTGTCCAGTGGCATCTCGTGCTGGGTTTTTTGGGCTGATTTTTTTGGTCAGTTCTGTGTGTGATGCCATGGTGTGGCAGAGAGTTGAAAACTGTAAACACCCCTTATTTTGCCACATAATTTTTGTAGGCAGATGGATTCTCTGATGTGTTTTGCTGTGCAGCTGATGGCTGGCTCTGGTGGTGTAACTTCTAAAATCAAGCTGCAGGGTTCAGGCACTTTGGAATGACAAGCCACAAGCTCAGCTGCAAAATAATGTCATTTAGAGCCAGCTCTTCACAAACCTGCAGCACATTCTTTGCAAGCAGCCTGATAATACCTAAACTCGATGTTCCAAACTCATCATATTAAACGCAGCGTTCCCAACAATAAATATGTAAGCCCAAGGGGTAATGGAGTAATTGTCAACACTGTACTTTTGATTATAGTAAAAGCTTCTAAACACTTTGAAAATGAGGTGTGAGCACCTGCTGAAGGAGCAACCTGCTGTGGCACATTGTAAAGGGTTTTTCCTTCTGTGGCCAGGAGCCTTTTGTGGCAGATGAATACATTGAACGGCTGGCATGGAGAACACCTGGGGGAGGTTCCAGAGGTGGAGAAGCTTTCGATCCGAAAAGGTAAAAAATCAAACCGCACGATGGTCAAAGTGGATGTATCTCTAATTATGCTGTTTTATTCCACATATAACAACAAGCCTGTGTGCAGTGGGGCTGTGTGTCCAAGGAGGTTTTCATGTGGAAAAACTCTTAACATTTGTGACCACGAGTTGGTTATTCAGAACTAATTATTCAGTAATGAGAGTAGGGAAGGTCACTTTCTGATTGAGACCTTTTGAAAGAAGGAGAATTGATGTTGTTTGTGCTTGTCTGACCTGAATGTTCCTAAGTACTGGAGTTGCTGGATTCAAGCATAATATGAGGCTTCAGTGCTGTGATAGTTAAGCCAATTTAATGAGTTTCTTATTTTAGTTTCCTGAGCTGCCTTGTTTTTAAGACACAATAGTTTGCAAATAAAAGGCACAAAAAGGTGGAACAGCAAGAGAGGCTGCTCTGGGGATGAGATCTCAAGATAATCTGATTTACTGAAATGTCAGAAAATTAACCTGACACAGTCAAAGGACATTTTTTCTGGAGCTCTCTGGCTCTTTGGAGGCATGTGAGCAGAGAAAGGATATTTTTGGATTTGTATCAAGATGCTGAACCCTTGGCATTCAGTCTGGGGCCTGTATCCTATCAGAGCTTTACTATGATTTAAGCAGGAAGAAGCCTGAAAATACACAACATTATTCCCTGGAGCTCTTTCTCCATGATTGTGCCCAGTATATACATTAGGGTAGTTCATAGTTTGCACCAATTCCTACTCAGTTTAACAGATTTTCTGCATTTCTGCTGGTTTGCTTATGTGAACTTCTGTGAGGCACTTTCATATTTTTCAGGACAAGCGAACAAAACCTGCAACAGTAAATATTTTTCATGTGGCATCTTCTAGTATTGGGCAGGGAGCCAAAATTAATATTAAAAAAGAAACAGATCTTTTGGTGTCTATTTTTTCTCTTTTTTTTGTTTTTAGAATATGTGGCTTTTTTTTTTGCTAGAAAGAGTATTGGAGTCTTTATTTCTCTTCTGAAAACCTGACCGGCAGCTGCCTCTTCTGCTTCTTTCCTTTCTCAATATACTGAGCAGTGTTGCTGAATAAGTGCTGAATTGACACAGGGAGCTTATTTAGAAAACAAACCCCAGCCTGAATCAGTTTTTTAAAATTAATAGAGAGTGCCTGCATTTCTCTAGGCTTTTGTTTGAAAGTATGCTTTGTGTCACTGCTGTTTAAATTTGATTTTCCATGTACTTCTATGAACTCAGATGTGTTCCTTGTGGTGTTCTGTGGAATCTGCTGCAATGTTCTTGCTCTTGGGCTTCTGGCAAGCAGGGGGTGAAGGAAAGGAGTCACCAACATCTGCCTCAGTCCAGTTTTCTTTAAGAAGTTGTGCCTTTGAGTAACTAACTGGGCTAAAAGCCTCTTCTGACATTAAACCTGGACAGTAAAGTTCTGAAATGTTTCAGATGTTTTCAGTTCTTAGCATGAGTTTTATGGCTGTGGAGGATCTGGGAGTAATCCATTCCTTGACCAGTGACTGGGATATTTAGAAAAGTAAGAGCTGAAACTATGACTGAAATGGGACAGAATGGACAAAAACAGGAATGAGAAACAGAGATGTTGAGAATAGAATGAAAAGAACAGAGGGAATTCAAGAATGCATTCAGATGTGCTGTGATTGGGAGGAGTAAAATATGAGTCTGAAAAAAAGTTAATGATGGGAAAGGGCAGAAAAAAACCTCTAAAATGGGTATAGGAAGGAGTGAAGTCAGCCAGAACAACATTATGAAATTATGGCTGTATCAGTTACTTATTAAAAATTACTGATTGTAATGCTGATTTCCAACTTTACAGTAACATGTACAGTAGAGAATATTTTTCTGTTGTATCCCTTACACTGAAGGGATGTAGCGGCCTAAGCTTTTTTTTTTCCATATAAGACTTATTTAGGGAAGATGGGGATGTAGGGTTTTCTGTATCTGAGGCAGAGCCATGTGCTTGAGTGATTGATAATTTGGTGTTCCTCTCTCTTTTGGCTCACTGTGCACAGAGTTTTTATGTTGTTATAAGAGTAGTACACAACCAGGGTGATGTAGTTTAAAATGAAGTTTTAGAAAGAATTTTTCTAAAATATTTTTAATGTTATATAATAATAATAATATTTTCTAAAATATTTAAATTTTATATTTGTTTATTTAAATCTACAGTCTAGAAACATTTCTAAGTTAGATCAGCCTTGTATGTAAGTTGCTGCTTTTTCTTTTGAGGTGTTTAAAACTTTTCAGAAGACAGCGTCTTTCAAACTAAAGTCTGTTTTTCCTGTATTTTATTCTAAATCAGATTATTGGAAGAATTTGTAAATCATATCCAAGAATTACAGGTAATGGATGAAAGGATTCAGAGGAAGGTGGAGAAACTAGAACAACAGTGCCAGAAGGAAGCAAAGGAATTTGCCAAGAAAGTGCAAGAGCTGCAGAAAAGCAACCAGGTAAATCCAAAGGGCAGAGTCAGTGGGAAGCTGTGCAAGTTTTTAAAGCATCCTGTGCTCCTTTAACTTTTCTTGGTACAGGGTGTTGCTGTTTGAGATAAGAATAAAGAGGGTTTGATGACAATTTCTCCTGTCAAAGGAGGCTTATCTGCATGTTCCAGTGATGAGGGTTAGCAATGCTGAAAGTGGGGAGTCTGCACAATAATTTAAAGGAAGACTCTAAACTTTATTTGGGTTGTGTGTAATTAATTAGTTAGCAGTTCTGAGATGGCAGCACCTGCATTCACTGGACTTCATCCTGAAGGAAATCTTGTGTTTCCTGAAGTCCACGAAATGGAAATCATGAGTTTAGTGTCTGTGTTCTCCAGGTTGCCTTCCAACATTTCCAAGAGCTGGATGAGCACATCAGCTATGTAGCAACTAAGGTCTGTCACCTTGGCGACCAGCTGGAGGGGGTAAACACGCCACGGCAACGGGCTGTGGAGGCTCAGAAGCTGATGAAATACTTTAATGAGTTTCTGGATGGAGAGCTGAAGTCTGATGTTTTTACAAACTCTGAAAAGGTAAGAGCTGTCAGCGGGATGAAAGCAGTTCAAAGCAATAAGCGGGACTGCCCTAATTACAAGCTGCTACCATGACTTACCATGGTCAGACTTCAAACCACTGAGTGACTGACTTGTTAAAGTTTCATTGTTCTGAAATGTAAATTAACAACACTGGGCTGCAGATTGCTGATAAAGCATTTGTATTCAGTGATGCTTAATGTGGCAATGTTGGCATTTTTCATTTTATGAAATTATCGGAGATTTGGGAAACGCTGGGAGGGCAACTTTGGAGTGCAATACAATATCTGCCTCTTTTCCTTTGAACCCCTTGCCTCAGATCCATCCTGTAAAGCAGAACGTTTCTGAATGCAACTTCTTTGTGCAACTTTGCTCTGTTGGGTCAGTCCACTGGCCTTGGATACCTTTTTGTCACAGCATGCCTTTGGGCTTTGTATAGTCCTGTGGTTATGTCTCCACCCTTGGAATTTAGAGGAACCAGGCAGGAAAACTTCAAAGAAACGTTCAAGCATTTTGTTTTTCTTGTGCTTCAAGAGTACGTTCATGAAGCAAATACAATCTGAGTGGTGTGACAAACAGAAATAAACTGAAGGAAAAGAATCCAGCTCTAAGCAAAAGAACACATTGGATTTCCCAGTGCAGTTTAAGTAAAGTTGTTGGTTTGGGTTTGTTGGTTTTTGTTGTGTTTGTTTTTGGGTTTTTTTTTTTTGTGTGTGTGATGTGTCCTGAAGAATCTTCCTTCCCTCCTTAAATTCTGTGCAACGGTATGGTTGTAGTCAGGGAAAAAAAATTATAATATGTGGAAACAGCAAAAACTTGATTTGCACATTCAGCAGAAAAATATGTGCTTGAAATGCAGCTCGTGGAAGACCTGAGAACAGGTTAATAGTCACCCCCTCCCCACTGAGCTGGAGGTATCTCTCAGGGAAATGAAAAGCTAATCATTTTATATAGTTGTATTCCCAAGGAATCACTTGCACAGTGACTTTGGATTCATGGTCTGAGGATATATGGTAATTACCAGTTGATAGCTTGCCCTAATTCAAGAGGGAGCAGAGAAAAACTTCCCTGATTTCCAAGAGAAACAGAAAGGTTTCAGCATACTGGAAATTCTTCTATGGAGCTTTCCCAGAGCTGCATAATTTTTTTCTTTTCTTTTCTCCTAAGGAGTAATGAAACTTGTATTTTACAAATATTTAATGGCAGCATGGTGAATAACAAAACATAAGTTAGAGAATGATGTGTTGTCTCCTCAAGAGGATCAAAGAATTTGACTTTCTTTGACTTTACTTCATTTGTAAATTAAAAGTTTCATGATACATCCTGTTGGAGTACCAGAAAAATTTGGTAGATAAATAGGATAAACCTAGATATTTGTAAGCAAATGAATCTCTGTACACCCCAAAGAATGATAAGATACTCATCAAATATGGAGGAAGACAAATGTAAAGGCCTTAAATCTTGTGCCAGTGTGCAGGGGAAAGGTGTGAGAGCACAGGAATTGTCACACAGTTTGTCTTACTGAGCCTAATTTCAGCTAGGTGGATTCTTTAACTTCTTGCCTCCTAGTTTAAACCATAACTTGAGGAAGTGTTTGTAAAAGAACCTGCCCAGACAGGAGCTTTTACATCTTAATGCATCTTTGTACTAAAAATACTTCTAAAGTGTGAGATGGTAACAAACATTCTTAAATGTGAAACCTTTAGTGCTTTGTCAGTGTCTTCTGATCTTCAAACTGATGGGGATTTTAGAGAATGTTATGGAGGATGTTGTGATTTTTGTGCTCTGCCAGCCCTCACAAGTGTGGATATTTCTTTGAGACATTGAGGGGATACTGTGAAAGGAGAGGCACAAAAAAAGGACATAGTGCAGTTATGTTCTAATTGATACTTTTGTCAATAGTGTGTATTCTTAAAATCTGTTGGATTCCTTTCTTTCCCTACACTCCATTTGTTGCTTCCCAGTTTCTCGCAGCCATACTGAGCAATTTCTGACTTACCTCTGTAAAGGTTTTCCTTGCTGCCTTGTCCCTTTCTGTGCATTGTGTCTTCATCCTCTGAATCCTTATCATTTCCCTTGTGCTGCCAGCTAAGCAATGTTTCTCCTCTACTGAAGAGTCTTGGTGTGAGCAAATCATTCCATTCAACACAATTAAACTATCAAAATGATCAGCATCTCATTTGTTTATCGTGCAATAACATTGTCCTGCTTAATATGTTTACTATTATTCTTATGTCCATGTTTATGTTCTGTACTTAATATTACTTCATTATGCCTTTTCACTTGTGCATGTTTTATGTCAAAATTCTCCCTTGCCGTTATTTCTCCATGATTTTTCAGTTGTTTTTCTTTCCCAGATACATTATAGCTTTTAAGTTGTATTTTACAAAATCGATATTTATTTCAGTTTTAATGATTTGCAGAATCCTGATTCAATTAAAAATTAAAGATGTCCGGGTTTAAGCAGAAACCATGGAGAATTGATTTATCATGGCTTCTCTTGTGCATAGAAAAAGTCCTGAATTCAGTAAAATCTAAGTTAGTTAACAGCTATTGTGTGAAGAGGAAACAAAGAAAATGTTGTTTGTGGGATTGCTTGGCTGGTTTTTTTTGTTTGTTTGTTTGTTCTGATTTTGTAGCTTTGGTGAATAACTGCTCATATATAGACAATTCTGTTGATCCCAGTTGTTAGGTATTAATGTTGCTGCAAGCTAATAGAAATAACTGCTCTCTCACTGGATTTATTTGAGGAGTGTAGCAGCTTCTGCCTTAAGAGGCTATTGTAAGCTGACAGTTCAAAACATAAGCTGCTCTTAATAGTCAGAATGGATACACTTTAAGTGCCCCTATTTTTGCTGAACAACCAGCCTGGTGTGATGCCTGTGCTCTCTATTCTTACCTGTGTGTCTGCTTCTATTCTTGAAAAGTTTTAATCCAGCCTGCTCTAAGTGGTGGCAGAATAGGATTTCATTACTTCCTTCCCTCTCACTTCAGTTCCCTGGATCATCAGTAATTGGAAGAACAAGATAAACTGCATATTCTCCATGTTCTCCATTGTGTCAGCTTATAAAGCTTTTAGTCATCAAATAATTCAGGTTGCAAGAGATCTCTGAGACCCTCAAGCCCAACCATTCCCCCAGCACTGCCAAGGCCACCACTAACCCAAATCCCCAGGTGCCACATCCACGTGGCTTTTAAATCCCTCCAGGGACGGGGACTCCACCACTGCCCTGGTCAGCAATGCCAGTGACAATCTTTTCTAGGAAAATTTTTTTCCTAACATGAATCTAAACCTCTCATGGGACAACTTGAGGCTGTTTCCTCTCATCCTGTCCCTGTTCCCTGGGAGCAGAGCCTGATCCCCCCCAGCTGTCCCCTCCTGTCAGAGAGTTGTGCAGAGCCACAAGGTCCCCCCTGAGCCTCCTTTTCTCCAGGCTGAGCCCCTTTCCCAGCTCCCTCAGCTGCTCCTCATCAGATGTGCTCCAGCTATGTCAGTTTTGGCCCAGTCAGCACTGCTCAAATCCACTCAAGTTCAGTTGCAACCAGCTGCTTTCCCCACACTTTGAAATTTGTGTTTTCTGTCATTTTATTCAGCCTGACAAAGCAGTCACTAAGCACCACTTACATGCACTTCCTGCGCTGACTGATGGTGGAAAAATAATTGATAAAAGGCTCTGCTGCCCAGAGCAGAGCACAGATTTGCATGCTGTGTTACCTGTTTATTAACTTTTGTATTCATGCAGCTATTCTTATTTTGTAGCTGTGTAACTACCTGACTCCCATCTTGATTTTTTGCTTTGGACCTCAGAGTTTATAATTTCTAATACATTTTACATTTCTTCTTCTTTAGGAGAATGCTCTGCTTTGATCCCCTTTTTCCCCTTTCCATGCCAAACATGGTCATGGCTATTTTTTGTTGTGAGCTGTTTGTCCAGACAGCTCACACACCTCCACAGACATCCCCAACGAGAATATATAATGTGACTTTTCATCATATTTTGACCTATATTACTTTACGTTAAAGAAAAATACCTTAAGCATCTTAAAAGTACATATGGGAGCATGAAGGGGCTGATCTCTTCCACGGGTATGTCAACTCAACCAGCTTTAGAGATAGGAACTTTGTGTATGAAGATTGGACAGGGCAGGGGGAGGGAAGGAACAGCCCAAAATCAGACCTTCTTTAATGACTCTTATCATGTTTCCCTCTCACCAGATTAAAGAGGCAGCTGATATTATTCAGAAACTACATTTGATTGCACAGGAACTGCCTTTTGACAGGTAAAAATCTATCTGAACATCTTTTTAAGACCATAAATCTTGGCACAGCTATGATTTTCCTGATGCTTCCCTTGTCTCCCCTTTTGGTGCTGCTGTGCTTAGTGATTCATGGAGCTTTTGAGCTGGATTGTGTGCTTATTTCTCTCTCCTCTATTCTCAAATTGGTGTTCACGCGCTCGTGTTGTAGGATCATCTTTACATACACATCCTAAACTGCTTAACAGACTTTTAATGGGATAATTTTGCTTTGCTGACTTAATGCTAGATTTGAATTAGATGCTTGTAGGTTTTTAGGGATATAAAGCGGGGAACTTTTCTGTCGTCTTTGTGCTGCATGTTTTCATTTTTAAGCAGAGTGCCTGCTGTTCATGATCCAGGATGCCTGTGATTTTCCTCATGTGATGTGGATTTGAATTTAATCGTGCTATTTTTTTTTCTGTTGTTGTTAACAGGTTTTCTGAAGTAAAATCAAAGATAGCAAGTAAGTTATCTATCCAGTTCAATCCATATTGCTGTATTTGAATTGTTAAAGATGATTAAAGAAGTAAGCAATGCTGTCAGCATTACAGTTTTTGCCTGAATTACGTAGCCTGATGGGTTTTTGTTGTTATCCCCTTTGCTCTCCAGGTAAGTACCACGATTTAGAGTGCCAGTTAATTCAAGAGTTTACCAGTGCTCAGCGCAGAGGAGAAATCTCCAGGATGAGAGAAGTTGCAGCAGTTTTGCTTCACTTTAAGGTAAAAACTGAGGGGTTTAATTTAAATACATGAATAAAACCAACCCACGGTACAATAAGTTTTGAGAGTGAATGTATTTGCGTGGGCACAGCCCTGATGTCAGATAATGTGTCACTTCAGGACTGAGCTCTTCAATCTGAAATTGAGTGCAGGGGAATAAAGGAGGCAGATGAGGGGGATTGGGGGCAGCATCAGTGGAGAACTTTCTAAGAGAATCTCTCCTTGCATGGGTGTGACCTGGCTTTTGTGCTTGAGAAAGAATGTTGAAACTTGAGGTATAGATCCACATAGAGTGGTGGTAAGTGGAGTCATGTTAGATATGTAACAAAAATGGGTTTGGAAAAGTCTATGATTTAAATGAATTCTGTTTGTTTTGGATTTTTTTAGTAACTTTTTCACAGGCATTGTATTTCCTTGATTTAGTTCTGTACTGAAAGCACCAACAACCTGCTCTAACACTGAGTTGTTTTGCTCCTTCCACAGGGCTATTCCCACTGTGTTGATGTGTACATAAAACAGTGTCAAGAGGTAATGCAGTTTGTTTTACATCATTTCTTTATGTACATTACATTATTGATTTATTTAGTCTATAGGTTTTTGTAAATATATTCTAAAATGTGCTTCTCAATCTTTAGGGTGCATTCCTGAGGAATGATGTCTTTGAAGATGCAGCCATTCTCTGCCAGAGAGTGAATAAGCAAGTTGGAGAAATCTTTAGCAATCCAGAGACTGTGCTAGCCAAACTCATTCAAAATATCTTTGAAGTTAAACTTCAGGTATTTCAAAATTTAACATTTGTTGAGGAACCTCTTAATAAAAAATATTTTATTTAGTAATAGTAATTAATGAGAATTTACAGTATTTGTAACCTTTGTGTAAGGGTGTAGAATCAACTCCTTGCTCTGTAACAATTCAGACAGATAATCAAGCCCATATCAAATAAATCTGCCTGTGCTCTGAATGCCAGGTGACTGCAAATACTCAAACTCAATATGTAGAATTATTAGGGAATTGCTGTGTTCATTGGGTAATTCATGAGATGTCACACAAGAGTTTGATTTCTTCTCTATGCCCCCTACCAAGAATATATCAGGAAAAGAACTTCCACATTTCCTATCTTTAATTTGCTCATTTTTGGATTTCGGTGTCTTGTGTGAGGTTAGCATTGAATTAGAGAAAATAATTTATGTTGTGAATACTCTCTTGCAGCCAATGCAACATTTAAGAAATCTAGAATAATTGAAACTACTAAGTTTTTCATCCTGCGAATACACTCACTTAAGTTCTTAAAGTCAACAGCATGACTTTCCTTGCAAAAGGCAATTTCCCTGTAGATGTTGCTCTTACAGTGTAGAGATTGAGATTGTGTTTCAACCCCAATTTTGTGTGTCAGTTTTGAATTAGTATTTTATGGTAAATAATATTTTTGTCCAAATATTCAATAATAAGAAGGCTCTAAGCTTTGTGTATGTATTATGACAAGCAAATATGTAATTAGAGATGTAAAGATAAAGGAGAGATGAATTTTCTTTAAGTAAGATCTGCATTTTGCAGGAAATTCCATATAATCTAGGAGGTAGTGAGTATGACCTGTGGTTGTCAGTTGATCTTCTAATACATGTACCAAATTTTGCAGAGTTATGTGAAGGACCAGCTGGAAGAACACAGGAAATCAGATGCAGAACAGTATCTTAAGAATCTCTATGATCTATATACAAGGTATTTATAATCAATGATGAAATTATTGGGTTGAAGCTATTGGAAAATAAACAGATTTATTGTCAAGAAAAAAAAAAGCCCAAAATGTAAACTTCTCATAAAAGCTGAAAATGTTTTATTTCTATTAACCTTTACAGTGATGGGTTTCCTAAGGAAAATTTAAAATGGCCATTATTATTTTCAATGGGTATTATGGTGATCTTCAAGAGTAATTTTAAAACTGTGCAAAACCCAGTCCTCTCCATCTCACTGGCAACTTGATTGCAGTGGTGCTGTGTGTAATTAAACATGAATTATGTGAAATTCTTTACTTAAATGTGAAACTGCTCCAAGTCTTAATCACCATCAGGGTTCTGTTGTGCTGTGTACTTTACAAACATGTAATGCTGTAATTCATCCACATTCAACCTTTTCCTCTTTGTTTCTTTTGCATAAAGAACCACTAATCTGTCAAGCAAATTGATGGAATTTAACTTGGGTACTGATAAGCAGACTTTCTTGTCTAAGCTTATCAAGGCCATTTTCATTTCCTACTTGGAGAATTACATTGAGGTGGAAATTGGCTATTTGAAAAGTAGGAGTGCTATGATTCTGCAGCGCTATTATGATTCCAAAAACCACCAGAAGAGGTCCATTGGCACTGGAGGGTAAGTTCCTTTTGGGAAGTTTGATAATTTTGAAGTGGAAGGGAGGTGGTGAGGGGAGTATTTGCCGTGTCAGATGCACAGTGATGAACTGCCAAAGACCTACAGCTTTTTATAATTTGCTTTCACTTTATGTTCTGCTCAAAAGTATGTTGCTCTCAGTACATGTGAAATGTACTCAGTGCATGGTATTTGTACATACTGGAAATGAAAAATACCAGTTAAACCTATGTTTCAACTTAGGATCCAGATCCACAAAAGGACTGAAGCAAAACTAAGGTACCTAAAGCATGTATATGTGTGTATCTAAAAGCATACATTTTTTTTCACCTGCCCAGGTCTTGTGGTCCCCTCCCAAGACCTAGGAAGGGGAAAAGACCATAGCAATGTCAGTGAGAAAGCTCTTAGTGAGCCCAGAAGATGCAATGGACTTAGAGAAAGGTAAAACAAGACTTCATTATCCTCAGGGTAGAAAAAGTAATGAAGGAGTAGTGAGAAGTGGGATAGGAGGTATAAAAACTTGTGTGAAGCAGAGGTGCTAAGACTACTGCATATTTCAAAGAGCTGCTGGGTTCAGTGTGTCAGAAATGAGGAGTGATATGGAAAAAGCAGCAGTGAAGTAATTAGAGCAAAGATGAAAATTTAATTTTCTTGGGGAAAATTAAATTTATTGTAGTGTGTAACTGTATGGGTTGTTTTATGCATGGAAATGTGTCGAAGCATGCTTGACTAAATAAAGGACTGCTGAGATAATGGATGAGGATGAGAGGATTTGTGGGTGTGGATGAGATAGGAAGCTCTCATTAGTGTTTGGAAAGTGCAGTGTGACAGAGTGGATGGAGGCTAAATTTATCCACAGAGCAGAAGTGCTGTAGGATTCCAGTGAAATCTACTCATCCCACAAGGGGAATAGCTGCTCCCATGTGTGAATGTGCCATTCCTGAACACAATTGACCGTGGAATCAAGGTGGTAGTTTTGCATTTACTGGCAATTTTTGTTTTTAAAGCTTGCAAGACTTGTCTTAATGCTTGCACATCCTAAACCGTGTCTTGGGTCCTGTTTTTTTTTTTTTTTTTTTTTTTTTTTTTTTTTTTTTTTTTTGAGTTAACAACTAAAAGATCCTGAATTGTTGTTGAGTTTGAGTACCAAAATTTCCACCTGGTGAAATCTTCTTGGGGTCTGTCTTTGTTCCAGTATTCAAGACCTCAAAGAGAGACTAAGACAACGAACAAACTTACCCCTGGGGCCAAGCATTGACACACATGGGGAAACGTTCCTGTCACAAGATGTGGTGGTTAACCTTTTGCAAGAAACCAAACAAGCTTTTGAAAGATGTCACAGGGTAAGTTTGCTTCCTGTGATCTCCCTTAGTGGTACAATTTTGTCTGTGAGATTAAGTCTTGAGCTTAAGTTTTTGGTTGAGGTGTGATATAGGAAGAGGAAAGGACATTTTCAAATTGTCTCTTGTGTTTTTCATGGAAATGGAGCCAGAGTGGAGGCTGAGGGTTTGTTTTTTTCCATGTGGATCTAGTTGTAATTTGTGAGTATTAACACTGGGTGTTTTTGGAAGAAGTGGGGATGGTTAACTAAATTAGACCGAAAACCTGAGAAACCTTTAGTGTGGTTTTCTTTTCCTACTTTAAAAATACACTGAGTAGTTCAACAGTTATTTTCCTGCCTCAAGTGTAATTTCTTTGTACATTAATAAATGATCACCAATAAAATGCTGAGAGGAATAATCTTAAACATTATTTACCTTGGTAACCCTCTACAGTTCTTTAAATGCTTCAGTCTAACATAAAAAAGGTATTTTACTTTACTGATTAAATTGCTGGTTTTACTGCCTGTCAATCATATTTGTCTGGTACTTGGTGTAAATGAAAACCCTTGAAATTTAATTGCAGATTTTAATATGATTTTTTTAAAAATCAGCTGAACACACTGATTTCTAGGAAATTTTAATTCCTTTAACATTCTCAGTGAGCTTAAGGCAGAAAAACTTCAGCTATTTAGATGTTTTAATACTTTGTAAACTTAGTGGGACCAAAGACAGAACAAGGTAGAGACACAGGACTGTTACCTGCACACCCTTGGGATCACCACCTTCCTCAGGGTGAGAATCAATGACTGTAGGACAAGCAAGTAGATCATCATTTTTCTCAATATCATAGCTGCTAGAAG
This sequence comes from Zosterops lateralis, assembly GCF_965231275.1. Taxonomy (NCBI): domain Eukaryota; kingdom Metazoa; phylum Chordata; class Aves; order Passeriformes; family Zosteropidae; genus Zosterops; species Zosterops lateralis. The sequence continues at coordinate 4,293,467 of NC_139761.1, read as the reverse complement.
CAGTTACTAAATTTGTGATATAAACTGTTATTTTCCACATGTGTTTCTCCCTTTCTGTTGGGATCAGATTTAATATAAATTATTTTAAAATAATTGTATTTGAGTGGAAACCCCAATGAGTCTTGGCATGTGAGGAGATTTCCAGAATTAGGGTCTTAAAATTTAGGGGTTTGTGGTCAAAGCAATTCATTGTGCAAAAGATAAGTTAGTCTCTGGCTAACTAATTGTGGTATTTATGTCACATAGCAGATGTGTGCAGGGTTCTGCCAGCTGTGACTGCTTTAGGAAAAATAAATTGCTAATTCTGATGTAGCCATATATTGAAGCATTTCATGTTTGGGAGATCTCTGTTGTTGGGATTTTGAGTTTTTTGGGGGGAAGTACAACAGAAATATTTGTGAGTGTTGTGTGAATTACCTGGAGTTGGAGCAGTAATCTTTCTTCCTCAAAGCTTTATAAAAGTCTTCACCTAATTCCTTAGGAACCAAAGCTGTTTTTCCTAGGTACAAAAGCCCTGTCACGTTTTTCTTTAGAAAAGGGATTTACTGACAGGTTGCTGTCCAAAATCCCACATTGCTTACAGCTCATCAAAGTTCAGATGCTGAGTGTAAATGTGGGCATTGCTGCACTTAATAAAAGTGTTCATGCTCCATTGACTCCAGCTGAACTGTGCTAAATGTAGCCCAGGTTCAGCTGCATTATTTTTGCTCCAGTGATAAAAGAACACAAACTGGAGGTCCAGCTAACCCAGTGTCCTGCTTCTCACTGTGGTCAGTGCCAGGAGAGTATTAAAAGAATAAAAATATAGGATATGCATAGAGTAATCTCTTCTGTATTCTGTTTTCTATATATTTTCCCAGCATCCAGTGGTATGCAGGTTAGGTAGTTCCAGAGACTGCCTCTGGAAAACTGTTCTAAGGACTATTAATTAATATCTTCTTTTATTGTTACTCTTATTATTATTATTATTAGGAACTGTTAATGCTTTTGTTTATTGTAGCATCCTTTGACAGCTTCAGTTTACCTGTAAATGCTGAAGGGTTTATTGATATTATAGGCTGTTCCTGAATAATTCCTTCTATGGATACTTTCCATTTCAAGTAAAATTCCAATTATTCTGGAATACTTGTTACATTTTAAGCTTATCCCCTATGCAATATCCAATAAACTTTCAAATCCATGTAGAACTGACCTTTAGGATATTTTTTTTTTTCTTTTTCTTTAAAGCTGTCTGATCCCTCTGACTTACCCAAGAATGCTTTCAGAATTTTTTCTATGCTTGTAGAGTTCTTATGTACTGAACACATCGATTATGCATTAGAAACAGGCCTTGCTGGTGAGTACAGTTATTTCCTGAGCATTTCATCTCCTTGGCCTTTCTGTGCCCATGATCTTTGCTGTGCCTTATTGATTGGCCTTGTTCAGGATGTGTTGGTTAAATTAAATCTGGTTTGTGTGTTTGGGGGTCGACATTTAATGGCTTCTGAAGTGTAACTTTCATTTGGGAAATTGATGCACAGATGGAAACATGCTTCTGTCTTTAGAAACGTTTTTATCACAGAAATTGGGATATCCTCTGTATTCTGTGTCATGACAGGAGAATAGTTTTGTATTAAATCTTAATGATTATAGGAATTCTGTGCTTGTTTGTGTATTTGTGTGGTTAGAGTGACAGTAAATAGGAAAACTGCTTGTTTAAAGAAGTTAAAATCTTGACAGTGAGAACCTGTCTTGTAAGACTCACATTCTGAAGGAGTTCTTAAATTGACTGCTCTGTTTTGCTTTCAGAAATGTTATCAGTAAGGTATTTCTGTATTTATGCTTGTTACCAGTATAAGCTAGGAGAAGAATTCTATATATGGCACCGTGGTAAATTTTGAAACTCTAAGCCTGTGATTTAAGCATTCATGGAAGAAATCTGCATATTTAAAAAGTCATCATGCTAATTATAAGAGCTGCATATCGTTACAATTCTAATGAAACCTTCTTTGCTTTAGGCATTCCCTCTTCTGATTCAAAGAACGCAAATCTTTATTTCTTGGATGTTGTCCACCAGGCCAATACTATTTTCCATTTATTTGACAAGCAGTTCAATGATCATCTGATGCCACTGATCAGGTACCTTTGTTTTGATTAACATTTCCTCTGGTCTTTTTTTTTTTTTTGGTGAAGAAAGCAATTTTTTTTCATTTCTCATCTCTTATGCTTGAAGTAATTCAACTTGATATTGTGGAAGATAAAATACTATTGTGAGAGGGAGAAGAAAGGAAGTTTAAACAAATTGGTTTTTTTTGGAAACAAGTGGGAGAGGGTGAGCTTCAGGAATATTGATAGGAAGGAAAGACATGTTGCTCTTTGGAGATTTTGCTGCTGCATTCCAGGTGGGAATTCCAAGGTGGTTTGTGGCTGTGCCCTTTTCCTGCTGAGGTGGGAAATCTTCACTAGATCCTGTTGGAAGCAGCAAACCCAGCAGACAAATTCATTTTGATATTTTAACACTGTCACACATCTTCTGTGCTGTTGCAGTTCTTCTCCTAAATTATCTGAATGCCTTCAGAAGAAAAAGGATATCATAGAACAAATGGAAGTGAAGCTGGATATGGGCATTGACAGGCAAGTAGAGATTAAAACTTTCTCTTAATCTTTTAAACCACACCTTTGTGATATATGTCAACTGGCCTTTTAAGCATGAATTATTCCTGAACTCAAAATTGATATTTTAAGTTTTTGGGTTTTTTTAACAGATACTTTATTGTGCATAGGAAATTTAGATTTTGTGTGGTTAGAGGGTCATGTTTTCCATGGCAGATTTCTGACCCATAAATGCTTCTGGAAGGACGTTAAAGGATTTTGCTTATGTTGAAAGAGTGCAATAATTCACTGTTACCTTATTGTCTCAAACTGATGTTTTTCTACTTTGAAAGAGGGAGAAATGATGATTGAAATAGGTTAAACACTTGCAGGATTTCCATTAGGAGCAAGGTTTGACAAAAATAGGTTAAATGATTTGCTGGGATCTGTACAGTGCTATGGATTAGACTGAATTGTGGAAGTCTGGAGACCTGGAATAATTTTGATTCTGACATTGACTTGCTTTGAGGTTGTGACTCATTTAATCTTTTTTCTATTTCTCAGAATAAAAATGAGGGGATAGCTATAAAAATTGCAAATTAAAATCGCAGCTGTTTTGCAGCAGAGGAAAATAATAAACTAACGAGCTTAATATTAGGAAATGGAGCTGTTGTGTGATGCCCTACTTTTGGTTTGGTGTATTATTTTCTGCAAGTGGAAGGAGAAAGGTGGAAATAGGGGATGTAAGGTGGCAATTGAGATTTTACCTGCTCCTGCTGCAGGTGACCTTAGAGGTTTAAACACAAAGTTGGAAATATTTGAAGCACTGAGGCCATAAGCTTAGATCTAGACAGATACAGGTCAGACATCAGTATTACAATGGTTTGTATCTGTTTGTGTTAAATAATTCATCTCTTAAAGGCTTAGGAGAACAAGTTCTTGTCAGAAGACAGTACATTCAAAGGTTTGTGGATGAGGAATTAAAAAAAAAATTGTGTTTCAGCACATAAAAAAGAGAGATTAGTTTTGAGATGAACATTACATGTAAAATGTGTTTGTGGGGCTGTTTCATGCTGCTTTGTGGTGCTACTGATGCTGTTGAGAATTGATTGTCTTGCTTAAAGAAATGAGTTTAAAAAATAAAGCAAATTTTTGAAACGTTGATGGTTTCAGCTTTATCCAATCTGGGAAAGTCCAAGTGCAGCTTCTTGAAAACCATTCACAGCAATTATCTACCTCAGTAAAAGTGATTTATTAGCCAAACAGAATTAGTTCAACTGGCTTTCTCTCAGTATGTATTTTGTGTAAACAGCCTCCTTGGGAGTGTTTATTCCAAATAGAGATTGAGGAGAATGCAAGATATTATTTCTTTAAATTTCTGTTGGTATGTGGACTGTGAAACAAAGTAAATCTGAAATTACAAGCCTGAGCTCTATGCACAGGAAAAAAAAGAGTTTTTTTCCCTCTCTGGATACATGTATTCTTCTCCACCCCGGCTTGAATCCTTCAAGACCTGGAATGTCCTTGACAGTTTTCTTTGGGAAGGTTGGGAGGATGAGGGGTGTGAAGGAAAGGGGAGGGGAAGAGAGGCAGGGGGATGTTCCTGACCAAGGTGGGAACTGGGAGAGGTTTGCAGCCTCTCTCACCTGCTTTGCTGTTTGATCTTTGCTTTAGGCTCAAAGGAAAGCAGGGCCTTGACCTTAGATAGTGCTCTGGACAGATAAATCCTATAAAGGAGAAATAATTGATACTGTAAAACTCCATTAGATTCCTGGGAACAAGAGAAATACCAGCCTCTGGCAAAGGAAGAAGTTTCTTTTCCCCCCTCACTCTTCCTTCATTTTCCAAGTGTTTTTCTGATGCAATGTGATCTAATTCTGCTAAACTCCTTGGAATGCTTCCTTTGGATTCTCTCTGTGTTAAAGGATGCTATCCAGTTTCTCTGAAGAGCTGGATTTGAATGGATTACCTCACAATTAATGTGTCCCCTTTAAAAGCAGCAGGCTGTGCTCTGCTCCAAGACACTGAACTTGGAGGAAAAAGTTTTTAGGGTTTTTTTTTTGGCTGATGCTTCTTTTTCTACCTGCTTACATAAAATCAAGCAGATCTTCTCTGTAAAAAAAATGTTAAATGCTGGAGTTTTTTCCCCCTCATTGCTTTCTGCTGTTTAGTTTTGTCCAGAATTATGCCAGTATATATAAATAAAAAAGTCAAGGAAATTATAAATTTCCCCTTAAAACTCAATCTGTATTTGTAACCTTAAAGGACACTGAATTGTATGATTGGACAGATGAAGCACATCTTGGCTGCAGAACAAAAGAAGACAGATTTCAAACCAGAAGATGAAAACAATGTTCTGATTCAATATACAAATGTAAGTAAGCCAAGTCCCAGCTCCTGAGTGTTATCAGTTACAAGATGTTCCTTACCAACCTCCTGTTAGACAACATGTGTATTTACTTAATTTACTTCCATTTTGCACCAAGCACCTCCAAACTCTGTTGTGGACTGTTTTCTCAAGCTGAAAAGGAACAGGAGTAGTTTTTATCTGGTGTCAGGCACAAATCAGTGGGTGCTGGAGGAACTGGCACATTCTTTCCCCTCCCAAGAGGTCCAAATTTGGAACAAGGCTTTTAGCTGATAATTAGCTTTAAACTATCAGTTTCAGAAAATCAATTATCAGGTACTCTTCAGTTGCTGGGTGCTTTTTTCCTCTCAGAATGGCAGGAACATGGCAAAGCAGAACGTTTTTGCTGCACAGTGGTGTCTCTTCAGTGTGTCTGAATCCCAGCCTAGGGGCTGCTGGGGTGGCTCACACTGGGGAAAAAGGCAGGGAGGAGTAGGGAACAAACCCAATGGGAAGAAGTGAGAGCATTCCCTGAATGTCTGCAGCCAGGTGGGAATGGGAGAAGTGCAGCTGTAGCACATATAGAGTGTGGTACTCTGTGGGAAGGGTGAAAATCTCTGTATGGCTGTTAATTTGGATTTACAATTGTGACTCACAAGAGGCTTTTAATCGTGCACCCCTTTGGTGGATCACTGGATTAAAAATCCAAATTAAAATGTTCTATTCTGAACTGATAGGAACTATAACTTAATTGAATATTTTCTTGCATCCATCTTTCTACTTGCATTTTTTCATCTTTGTGTGGCAAATAAAAAGAAATGTGGAAAATTGGAGAATAAACTTTTATAACACATCATTGAGTTTGGTTAAAGTTAGCAACTGATGTTAAAGTTGTGATGTGAAGGAAAGCAGATTACCTAATTCTTATTTACTTCTTTTTATTTTTATTCATCTAGGCTTGTGTCAAAGTCTGTGGCTATGTTAGAAAACAGGTGGAAAAGATCAGGAATTCCATGGATGGTAAGAATGTGGACACTGTTTTGATGGAGTTCGGGGTCCGTTTCCATCGCCTCATCTACGAGCACCTACAGCAATATTCCTACAGCTGCATGGGAGGAATGCTGGCCATCTGTGATGTGGCTGAGTACAGGAAGTGTGCCAAAGACTTCAAGGTGAGCCTGTCCACGAGGAGGGAGTGGTGGTTGTAAATCTTCTCCTGGGAGAAAGAGTTTTGAAGATGTAGAATGGATATTCTGTTGTAAGACTTCAAGCAACTCTAATTATTTCTGTTTTTTCCTTTGTTTCCTCTTGCCCACAGATTGCGCTGGTCTTACAGCTCTTTGATACCCTGCATGCACTTTGCAACCTTCTGGTTGTAGCCCCAGATAATTTGAAGCAGGTTTGCTCAGGAGAACAACTTGCTAACCTGGACAAGAACATCCTTCACTCCTTTGTCCAGCTGCGTGTCGACTACAGGTCTGCTCGTCTCGCTCGTCACTTCAGCTGAGAGCATGGCAGGAAACCTTGCACCTTTGGGCAGCCTCAGTTGTTAGAAAGCACAGGGAATTACTTCTTACCAACCATGGGTGTAACTTTCGTGGGACAGTGACTGTTCAGGATAAAGCAGCAGCCATATTTAAACCTGACCATGTAGAAGGCGAGCAGGTAAAAATCTGGATGATGTTTCATGTTAACTCAAGTTCTCCCAGTGAAGAATTTCACAAATCTACTTGCTACTGATTTTTATTTTTTTTTAATTGGAAACATGTTGGTGTAGGAGAGCAAATGGTGCATTGAAAGTATTTTAGTCTTCAACATTGAATTATCAGATACCATTTGTTAGACTGGAACTACAGAGCATAGCGTAGGTAATGGATTACATAGACTAGACCAGTGTAAAAACATTCTTCATCAATTTTAATGACTTAGACTTCAGCACAGCTAATCATAATCAAATTATCTTTGATTGGTGTTTCTAAGTCATTTCTTTCATTTAAAACGTTATCCTGCTCAATGTAATTTCTTGCTCTAATTAATTAGCTTGGAATTTCTTTGAGATGTAGGAGTAAAACACTATCCCAGAAAGACATAATTTATTCATTGTGTAGCATTCTAAACAGAACTAAAGTGGCGAAAAGTTTTTGGTTTTGTTTTTTTTTATTTTTGGTTCTTTGGCTTTGGGTTTTCTTTACGTAATAGTCAAGGGCCCACTGGAATGTACTGGCATTGTATGATCTGACATTATTGTTTCTGTTTGATACCAGCACACTGAATTTTATATATGCTCCTGAAGTAAATGCAGCTGCCTTGCCTAAGGCATCCTTATTACAAGTGAAGGTGCCCATTGTTGGGTTACTGTAAAAGAACTTTTTCTCCTGTCTTATTTTGTATGTAAATAGATTCAAATTCTAACGAAGTGGAAGGATAAAATGTAGCCCAGCTTTTCCTATGTGGCAGGAATAGCTCCAGCAAAAACCTAGAGTGGCAAATTCTCGTGGTGAAGAGAATTGATCCTCAGTGCCTGAGCAATATAAAATGTTGAAGTGTGTACAAGCTGCTCTTCCACTGATCGTAACTTTGATGTTGGACAGAGGTTACTCTGTGTCTGTTGTGCTCCAGGGTTTATTCAGGAGTTCCTGGCGTGGACCCACAGTGTTTGCATACAGTGAACTGAAGCAACAGCAGTGTTTGAAACATCCGGGGTGGCTTTTCCACAAACAGCTGGAAATTATTGTAAATAGACCTTTTTTTTTCCGGAGTGGGCTCTTGTGGAAACCAGGTTGGAACTGCAGTGGAATAAATCCTTTCTAACATGTTCCTTCTATTGTGGGCTCAGCACATTATGGAAACTTTTTTGTCTCCCACCTCCAGAGCAGCATTTCTATCCATTCACTTTATGGGTTGGTCAAAAAATTTTATTTTCCTCTTCTATTAATGAATTCCCAAGTGGGGTCAATATTGACAGGACTTGTTGGAACTTCTCTTGCTTAGCTGGGGTTCTCCTGCTTCATTTTGGATTTAGGGGGAGTATTCTGTTGGGTAAACAAGGGAATGGATGCCAGCCTGGCTCACAGGATCCAGGGAGTCTGGCTGGGCTGCTCTGCTCTGTTCCTTGGCCATGGCAAAGCCACAAAGGGACACTGGAGGAGGCACCTGCTTGTACTGCTGCCATTTTTGTTCCAAAAGCTCTGATGTGAATTCAGATGATACCTCTCTGTTACCTCTGTAACTGAAAGCCAACAATTTTAAGGCTGTGGTTTTATGAACCAATACAAAACCTTTCTACAAAAAAATAAAAATAAAAGTGTCAATTTGCTAACACTTCAGAACAGTGAACATCGTCTTGAGATTGCAGATCACAGAAGTGCTTCAGAACTTGTTGTATGACTGTTTGAATTTTTTTAAGGTTGTATGAAATGTATTTACCATATCCCTTGCTTTATTAGCTGTGTTTTCCATGCATATGCTCAGTGCAATATTTCCATTATGCCTGTTAAGAGGAGGCAGCAAAAAGTAGGTGAACACTTAGATATGTAAACTCTTCCTCAATAAAAAAAAATTCCTTCCAGTTACTTTTTTCATTTCATTTCCATGTTCCTCAAAGATATTTATACTCAATTGTATAAGCCCTTCTATTTAAAAAGAAAAAAACAAACAAAAAAAAGGAATAAAAGTAATTTTACTGACCAAATTTATCACTGGTGTGAGCTTTCTCCTTCCTTTAAGAAACCTCCCCGTGCACACACTGAAAGTCTCTATTTCTGGAGAAGGCTGCATTGTCAGTAAGTTTATTTTATAATACAAGTTGGATTGGGATGGGGTGGGGGAACTATAATTTTCACACATTTTTAAGTTTAGAGCTCTTATAGCATATAATTTAGAGAAATATTTCCAGTGGCTTATGAATGCAATAAAGTAGTATCTAAAATACAAATATGCCTTTTAATGTTCATATAATGAGTTAAAGTATTGCCTGTCTAATGTTCCCTCCTACAACACAGGCATTTATTTATCAGGCTGGCAGCCAAACCTGAGAGGGGGGAGAGTGTGTGTGTGTGTAATTATGTTGTCTACAATTGGTGAAAATGGCTTTGCAGTAAACTGTTGTAGGCTGGAAAAGAAGCTGTGCTTTTTCCAAGTCCTGTAATTTATTGAGGTCATTTGCTATTTTGTTCTGTTTGTGTATGCACAGAGGGCAGGAAGGAATTCTGTAACAATCCTTCACAAATAATGCAAAAAAATGGGGAAAGAGAAGTGCTGGGATATAGAAAATAGAGAAATAGAGGGTAAGAAGTGAAGAAGACATGAACTAAAAAGGGATATGGAGAAGGAGCAGTTTTCAATGAAGAAGCACATGAAGGAGGAGGTTAAAATAGGAATGATGGAAACTCAACACAAACATCAACCGAGGAGAAAAAGCAGGATTGGCATTGAATTCCCACAGCTACGTCCCACCCTGAAATGGAATCAGCCTCCAGAGAAGGGGAACTGGCTAAAACACTTGGCTGTGGAGCTGTTCATTCATCTGGAGACTTGGATTCAACAGGAGGAGAATCCAAACCCAGTGAGTGTCTGCTGTGAAGGACAGGTAGTGATGTGTGAGTCTGCAAGGAGTGGAAATGCATCAGCAAGGTGCAGCCTCAGTGGAGGGAAGGAGAATTTGCCAGAGCTGAGCTTATGATTCTCTTAGAAGACCAAAGTGGGCTGGGGAAGGTGAGTGACTGCTGGATTTGAGGGTGGTGTGATGTTGGCAGAGGACAAGTCAGGCTATCCTGGCTCTGGTAAGAGGACTGGGGTTGGATTTGGGGCTTGGTTTTATTTTCCTCTTCACAAAGTTATTTTAATTCATTGGTGGTGTGATAGAGTGTTGCCCGAATTGGCTGCTCTGTTTCTGTAGGAGATTTTGTGTCTTGCAAAGTGCCTTGGTGAGGGTGAGGCCCTTGCGTCCCTTCCTGGGTTGGGTACACCTTTTCCTGTCCTTCAAAACACAAAGTTCCAGGTTTCTCAATCCAATGGCAGTAAACAATATTCTCGGTTCTGGATGTCGTTACAAACTCCAGAGCAGGAGGTGGCTCTTTTGATTAAGTTTTCATGGCAATAACTCTCTTAATTCAGATTAACACTTGAGTTGAACCACTCATGGGCAGGGGAACTAGTTTGAGGCTATAATTTTTTTCTGTACAAAGGAAGCAGATATCTGCACAATTGGTTGGCTAACTTTAAATGCTGGTAGCAGCCCTTACCCTTTGCCTTTCTTGTCCCAGGAGCAGCAGGAGGGACAAGCCAGCCACCAGCTCTCTTCTAGGGGACAACAAAAAGGTAGGAGCGCCTTTCCTGTCCTCAGGTTCTGCTGGATTTTGGCTTCTGGGCTTTATTTCCTCCCCATCACATCCTCTGTGGTAGCTGTAAATGGAGACAGATTTCTGTTTGCTTCTGCATCAAGGCTGGCATGTTGTAGACTTTCCTTTTTTCTTTCCTGATGTTTCTACACCTGTTTTAAGGGGGGGAGAGAGGCAGATCTCCTGCCCAGTTACGTTCAGTGCTTTGCTTGTCTTTTCCCCCCTCCATTCTAATTTCTTTTGCTGGTAGGAGATTTCTCTACCACATCTTCTGCTTATCTTGCAGTGGGGAAGCAGCTGTGTTTGCCTGTCGTCTTTTCTCTTGTGTGGGGCACAGCCCTGTGTCAATACAGCCCTCAGTGTGTGTGGAAACCTTGGTTTCTACTTTTATTCTATTAGCTTTATGTCCCTGTGTCCTGTTTTCCTTTCAGATCTCAGCACTGCACTATCCCTTCCCCTCTGTTACCACTTTGCCAGAGAGGCAAAAATCTTTAACTTTGTAGTGTGGCTTCTTGGAGACCTTTACGTATTATCTAGTGCTTCTTCATCCACATGGAGCCTGGTAGAAGTGTAGCTCCCTTCCCCTTTATCCCTCTACCTTCCCCAAATTCTCTCATCTCTGCAAGTCTCTGTTTCCATCTCCTCTCCCCTGACCTGTACATTATATTGAAACTTCATGTAAGGAGCCAACCATGGGGGGAAAACTGTCAGATATCTCAGCTTTAACCTTCAGTTAACGTGCCAGGAAAGTAACATGGAATGCAAAGTTGAGCCATTTCTGAAGAATATCTTTGAGATCAGCTTAAATCAAAATCACTTGTTTTGGTACTTGATTGAAGTTTTCTTGGTAATTTATTTATTTGTAACTTCAGTTCATCCTGATATGGGATGAAGCTAAGTCTGAGGATTGCTTGTAGCAGTCCCAAAATCCTTCTCATCTGCACTGCTGTTTTTCCTCTGTGGAGAGGGAAGACCTTGAGGCTGAGGCTGGAGCATGGCTGAGCCACAGGCTGTGGCCATTCCCACCCATTCCCAATTCCCATTTCCCATGCCTTGCCTGTCCTGGTCCCAGCTGAGCAGCTCATCTTTGCTGGGAGGAACCAGCCCCCATATTCTCTGCCTGCCCTGACCAGCCTTCAGTGAAAAACTTTTCCCTATTATCCAGTCTCTTTGTGGGGTCAGAGTTGTTCCACCCCACTAATGTAGGTTGTAAAGCATTTGTGACCATCTCAAGGGAGCCACAGCTGTCACTGCTGCCTTGTTCTGCTGATCCTCCAATGTGTGACATTTTTTGAAAGTTGATATTTTAAAATTTTTCTTCTTGAAGTGACCACCTCTCTCTCTTTCCACTGAAAGCCAAAATCATCTGCAAGGCCCTGAATCCAGAGTGGGAAGGAAGAAGTGCTGGTTCAGGGTCAGTGGCTGCTGCTGAGGCTCCTCATGCTGTGTTTTGTTGTTCTCAGACCTGGATTTAGCAGGGAGAGAGGAGAGAACAGGCTAAGAGGTGTTGGCCCTTTTAATTTGTCCCCTTTGTGTGCACAATTTTGGGGCTATTTGTCCTCCCCAAAGTAGGCTGTTTGCAGCACACTCTTCCCTTGAAATGGATTCACCTTAACCCCACCAGAGATCTCTTCTCAGGGCTGCCCTTGCCCCTCTCAGCCCCTTCCCAAGGGTTTATCCTGGCACAGAGGAGCCCTGGCAGTGTCTTGGATGGGCAGCTGCTTTTTCTTGGTGGCCATCAGCCTGCTGGGGACAGGAGCTGATGTTCTGTCAGGGGTTCAGCCTCATCAAGGACCCCTCTTTGCTTCAAAAGAAAGAGACTGTGGAGAAAAGATGTGTCCAGAAGCAATTCCAAGCTCCAGGTGTCAGGATAAACAGTTCAGGTTCACCTGGGTTGCAGGTGGTCATTGTGAACCCTCCACTGCTTTAACTGATGTTTGAGCATTGTGGAGAAGCCAGTGAACAGGAGCTTGCATTTGAAACATTTTTATAACATCCATTTTACTGTAAACAATTCATTAAAATGACTTGCTAAGTCTTAGGCAAGTGGAATTTTGAAGGTTGCTCATTTTACTTATCCACCCAAAGTCAATTTGAGTATGAATATATAACATTTTACTCATAATAGCAAACAACTTCAGAGAAGAAACATTTATTCTGGAGGCAGAGATTCAAACTAGACAGCAATGATGCATTACAAATATATAATTATTTGCACTAATATTTGAGCAGGTGGAATGGATTAGTACATGGTCAACATTGCGCTGCTGATAACATGTATTTTTCTATATTAATATGTACTGTGCAACATGTATTAAAATTGTCAATAATTCATTTTAACAGAGATAGCAATATTTATATTGCTGTGTTCTACGGACAGCAGAGTGAATTGCTAAAATGTGTAAAGCTGGGCTAGATTGAACTTAACTTTGTTTCCCAGCATGTGTGGTTTTAATTGCTCATTAAGAAATAAAAAATAACATATGGAATTTCTTATCCTTTCCTTCTCCCTCCAGCCTGTTAGGGAAAAGCTTGAAATAAGATCTCCAAGAACCAACCCAGCCCCTTGTAGTAGGTGGATTCCTTCTGTGGATTTTCCTGAATTATATGGAACTCAGGTGTTCTGGTTTTCTTTCTGTTTTTAAGACCTATTTTATCGTCTTCTATATTGCTTGTTGTTTTCCCTTCTTAATGCATTTTTGGAAGCCTCTGAGGGTAAAGTCAGTGTGTTTAACCAGTGAATGCATCTGCTTTTATAAAGAAGGATCAAGAGGAGACATTCTGGGATATGCAGGAAATGCTACAGAGGGATGAGTCACTAAGTTTTAGAGGAATATCTTAAACTGTCAGGGTTAGGTTCAATATTAGGATGAAATTCTGGGAGGGTGTTGAGGCCCTGGCACAGGTTGCCCAGAGAAGCTGTGGCTGCCCCTGGATCCCTGGAAGTGTCCAAGGCCAGGTTGGAAGGAGCTTGGAGCAACCTGGGAGAGTGTAAGATGTCCCTGCCCATGGAAGGGGTAGAATGAGATGATATTTAAAGCCCCTTCCAACTAAAATAATTCTGTAATCTTGGATCATGTCATCTGCCAGTGTTTCTTGACAATTGTTTTGTTCTGACATGCAGATCTGGGGTTGTATTTGGGGGGGAAAAATATGGATTTTGCTGGTTTTTTCCTCCTGAGGAAATCTGTCTGCAGGGAGGCAACTAAATTGCAAGCAGCAGCAGTTCAAAGCAGCCAGAATCCCTGCATCCATCTGAAGACTTTAAAAGAATGTTCCTGACCAACCAGACACAAATTCACCTGGGCTAGTGAATCTCTCCATTTGTGTACCTTTTTTTTTTTTTTTTTTTTTTTTTTTTTTTTGTCTATGTGGGATTTTATTTTATTTTATTTTATTTTATTTTATTTTATTTTATTTTATTTTATTTTTTTTGTATATTTGCTGATATATATCAATCTCAGAAGTGGCTGTGGGGATGGATTGCTCCTTCCTCTTGTCTAGGCAACTCCTTTATTCTGAAATAGCATCTTACATTTGAAAAGCTTCTTTAAATGTGGAAAGACATCTTTCTTCAGTGTCAGAGCATCTGCTGTAAATGTCTGCGTGAACTGAGCCCCCAGTTGGGACTAAAGAGAAGAAAAATCTTGCTTAGCTGCTTTTTAATTTACTTTTTTCTTCCTGCAACAGTGAGGGCCTTAAATAGTAATTTTGAGGCAGAGCTTGAAGTCCAGGTCTTCTGAAGGAGACCAGAAATAGCTGGCTTATGTTTGCTCAACATATAGGGCACAGTGCCAAACTCACTGCTGGTGTGAGCAGCTGCAACTTCGCCAGCTTCAATGGAAATATGAATTTTTAAAAGTCCATAAGCACGTTAGACACATACCTTTGTCTTCCCACAATTAGTTTTGTTGCCTGCATAGCATGAGGCTTTCTGTAGAGCATAATCCAATGCCTAAATATAGTAATTCCAATGCACTTGAGATCAATTAGATTTGTACTTTTAAACTCAGTTTTGTCTATAAAGATAATGTTGTGTTGCTGAAGGGATTTGGTATTTAAAGAGTCTGAACAAGTCTAAGTGGCTCTTGGGCATTATAATTTTTATTTAGCTGCTTTTAGCCCAATCACTAATCAAATTAAAACCTACCATGACTGGTGTGTAACTCAGAGCAGACAGTGGAGCGTCTTTAGCTGATAGCACTTAATATTTCCATGAGAGGGGTGCTAAGGTGGGGCTTTTGTCAGAAAGAAAAGACTCCCCTTTTCTGCAAATTGAAAAATATGTTAAAGTGACTTTGGGGAAAAAAAACCACATAGGTTAGAGGTTGTAGTGGTCCCTGCAATGATGGGCAAAGATCTCTCTGAAGCCTTTACACTGTGAAGGTGTTTTGCTTTGAAGGAAATTACTTTATTTGGTCTTAACAAACAACAATTCTGTAAAAATAATGCTGCTGGTTGCGTGAAGGGAGGACGGGGAGGGTAAGAAAGATCTGTCAGCTTCCCTGTAAGACATAATTCCAGAAGGGACCCTCAGATCAGGAGGGACAATTCCTTGTGCAGCAGCAATAGGATCCAAACCGTGGTTTGTTTCCCTCGAGAAAGCCAGAGACGTTCTTTGTACAACGTGTAATTCTCTCCATGTTGGTGTTTTCCATTCAGACCCACCGTGTGAGGTAAGGAGCAGGAAGGTGGGCAGTTTTCTGCTTTGTTTCATGGAAAAATGGCACATTTAGCAACGTGAGGGGCCAAGCTGAGAAAGAGAAGGCAGGAAAATAAAGATTCAATGGTAGCGCCGAGTGCTCGACTGTTCCGTCACCTGGCGAGGGCAGAAATCAACAGTAATGTCAGCTAAAGAAGAGCCTTCATCCTGGGGCTTTATTTCCAGGACTCACTAAGGTCCTAATCAGGCTCAGGAAATGTCTGCTCTTAGAATTTCTTAAGAATCTGTCAGCTTGATTTAAGAAAAAAATGTCACGAGTGTCAATTGTGCTGTCACACACCCCCTTACACTTGTCTCCAGCTTTGAGTTGGAGTGTACTCACTTTTAATTGTCAGTGCCAGGAAATTGCTTCATGCCAAAAAAGACAAGGAATAGCTCTCCTTCTTGAGCATTCCCTGTACAAACAAGACCCAGAAAGAACTAGATGTGCTGAGGAAGCTATGGGAGAGTGACATTTTTAAAGTTTTTGTGTTTGGTTTTTTTTTTTTTTTTTTTTTTTTTTTTTTTTTTTTTTTTAATTCAATGGGTAGTTATTTTTTGGATGTTGAACCGTGTGGATTCCAAGGGAAAATGGAGCAGAGCCAGTTCTGTGATGGAACAAGATTGCAGAAGACAACACAGCTACTCTGCACTGCCACACAAGAGACAACTGGAGCCAAAAGAAGCAAAAGTGGAGCAGTTCCCCAGGCATGGTAACATCGTGGGGGACTGATTACCAAATTCCCATTCTGTGAGTTTAAATGGGCACTGGGCTCATTGTGCAGGCTCTCTGTATCATGGACTAAGAGAGGAGGGATCTGTTTCAAAGTCTGATTCATCTCGGCGTGGAACTAAAGTAGGACAGATGATTTGCTTCCTAGAAGAGTCTCAGTTGCTTCATCACTTCTGAAGGAATGCAAGCCACTTGTTTAAGCCAGATAAAATGAGATGCCTAATGAGTAACATAGCCTCACCTACTTGTAGAGGCCAAGAAAGCCATGGCTACTTGTTAATTTGACCCCTGAAAACCATCTGTAATGAGTTCAGCTTGTGTGGCTCATTGGATTTCATCTTCCCTGTTAACAGGAAGACCCTTGAGATGATTTTGCTTCCCTGCTAAGGCTGGTGGCAGACTGGAGAGCAGAGAATTTGACAGCAGGCAAATGCTTCCTTTCTGTGTGCAGGAATTGCCTTCAAGGAAACCGCACAGCCCCTCTGGCTGCCGTGGCACTGCTCAGGGGTTTATCTCCCATGGCAGTGCTGTGTGAAGGAGCACGTTAGGGTGATGCAGGCATGAAAACTGCTTCCTCAATTGCTTTGATCTTGGTCTCTTTGGTGATCACAAAGCCAAGGGATGAGCCTCTCCTGGAGGAGCCATTCTGTTTCGACTGATGAAGGAAACAAGCAAATGGAGGAGCAAGAGAAAAAAAAGGTTAAACTGGACAAAAGGCTTGGACTGAAATCTGAAAAAATGCTTCCTTTATTTCTCCTTGCTTTACCCTAAACAGATCTTTGATTTCTTTAATCTGACACGGGCTAACTTCAAACAAAAATGAGTTTTCTTCTAGCTTGGTTCCCTTCTGCTTGGCACCTCTCTCCTTGCACACCTGCTGGTGCTTTGGCAGAGCAGAGCAGGCCCCCTCTCCCTGTGCTCCCCCTGGTCCCAGCTCTGCCTGCCTGAGTGGCAGCTGCTGTCTGACCGTTTGGTGGCTGCTCCATCAGCTGTGCTGCAAGTTAGACAATCTACAGATGCCACCCATCTGTTCCATCCCTGGCTCCTGGGAGGAATTGTCTTCCTCCTGTTCTCTTTACAAGTCTCTGGCCTGATTCTTTTTTCCACTTCACAGGTGGAGTTTTGCAATGCTGAGTCTGATCTGAGTGGCTTTTCAGGCTTTTTGGTGTTTCAGAGCTGCTCAGGCAGTGTGTTGGGTGCACCTCACATCTGTCTGATTTCCTGCAGGGCTCTGGTTATGACCTGCCCTCGTATGTCCTCACTGTTTTCACCCTTTTGTTTTCCAGGATCCATTTCTAGCTAAGGCTTATCAGGCCATAACAGAAATAATGTCTGTTGCCCTTCCCAGTGCAGCTGAAGAATTAAGAGATTTTTTTCCCCTGTGCAGCATGGAAGGTTATTTCCAGTCATCCTATTTGCCCTTCTCTGTGTTGTGAATGTGAACCACAAAACATCTTTTTGCCCCATCGAAGGATCACTTGGGCTTCCTGATCCCTTTTTTTTTTTTTTTTTTTTTTTTTTTAACCAGTTCCCTGAGTTGGAGAGTCTCTAAAGCTGAAGGCCAGTACCAACATCAAGGAGAAATTATTTATCTCAGTTTGAAGAAAATCCTGGGTTTGGCTGGACATCCTTCTGGATGCCCATCTCTCCCAGAGTCCTTCCATCTGACCTGCCTTTCTCTTTCAACTCTGCCTTGGGTCTACCTTACCTGGAGGCAGCTCTGATCCTCAGCACTCCTCCCCTCCCTTCATCCCTGCTCCCAAGCCACCACACACTCCTCAGCCAAGGCATTTTTGGCAGGATAGGCAGGAACTATTCCAAGAACAGGATCTTCACCAGTCAAACAGTTGCTTGTCATCTTGTCCCCTCCTGATTTGCAGGTGGCTTTGAGTTTCCCCGTCTGGCAACACAGGAGGCAACACTAACACAGCCTTGATGATTAAACTCAATGTAACAGCAGAATTTGGCGTGACAGACTGAGACATCACCTTTCTGCACCGTGGTACCCTGAAGGCAGGCTTCTTATCCTGCAAAATCCTGGAAATTGTGGTTGACATCAGCCTTGATGGAATGAAATAGGTGTCAGGACCAGCCCAAGGTTGCCTTGTTGTGTTTAGTGCTGGGTTAGTTGGGTTTTGGCATCACTGTCTGCTCCTGTACCTGTTGAGGATGTGATGTAGACTCACTGTGTCAGTTTAGAATCTGTGAGGTTAATCTTTGCTCATTTGGATTTTTCTTTAGTGTAGCCTTTGCAGGTGGAAAATTCACCTATGGCTGTGCTTAGCTGCTTGTGTTCCCAGATTTAGGATAGACACAGGATAATTCACATTGAAAGGCACCTCAGGAACTCACCTGGTCCTCCCACCCCCACTTTTAAAGCAGGATCAGCAGTGAATTCAGGTCATAAAGAACACTGCATTCAAGAGCCCCAAAAGAAGTGCAGAACCTAATTTGACTGTGTGCATCTAAACCCTGTTTTGTCAGGGAGGCTGTTAATTACTTTTATGGTGTTGAACACTGGAGTAAACCAAGCCTGGTTTCCTGGGGAGTGATGCCCAACAGGTTCCTCCCTCTGCTCAGTGATCTGAGAGGTCTTTGCCACCCTAAATGATTCTGTGATTGTGAACTCTTCTAAATCCCTCTGGAGCATCCTCTGTGCAGTCCCACAGGTGGATGAGTGGCTGTGTGTGCTGTGGATCCTTGTGAGACACACAGCATCTGCCACATCTCCTGTATGTTAACATACGTTCTAACTGGACACCAGTTCACACATTTCAGCTGGTCAACAGATGGGATAAACAACAAACTGCTGCTGAACTCACTCTGCAGCCTGCCTTTGGTGATGCCCTGATTTGTATTTCTGATCTTTGCATTGAACTTTTTGCATAAAATTTGTAGGGGAATTTTTAAATTTTTTTTTTTTAAAAATCTATGCCTTGGCCACTTTTGGTTAGAATGGAACTAATGTGCCAATTTGAGAAATTAATAGAAACCTTGAATAGCTTGGGTTGGAAGGGACCTTCAAGACCATCTAATTCTACTTCCCTGCCATGGGCAGGGACATCTTACACTGTCCTGGGGTGCTCTAAACTCTGTCCAATCTGGCCTGGAACACTCCCAGGGATGGGGCAGCCACAACCTCCCTGAGCAACCTGTGCCAGGGCCTCAGCACCCTCCCTGTAAATTCAGAGAGAAAAATCAGTTTGGATATATCCATGACTAGATCCTGAGCTTACCTGCTGGTTTCGGTTTAGGAAAAAATTTTAGGTTTGGTCCCTAATTTAGGGAACTGTGAAGTGACTTTCCACCTGCCATCAGTGACATCTCACCTGGTTTAAAGCTCAGCTGGACAACTTTGCTTCTAAGAGAGGTTGAGTCAGACACTGTCTGAGATAATTGAGGTTTGCTTGGCCAGATGAAACAGAGACACTGAGCTCCCCATGGAAAGTAATCCGGGGTTATTCCTGTGCAGAAGTCCAAAGGCACAAATCTGAAGTCACTGGTCCCAAAGCTTGAGGGATTAATCTTTGTTACAGTGTCCTGTGGCAGCACAGAGCTCAAGGTGGATTTGCTATGCAGATTTTTGTCTGAAATTTTTTATGGGAGCCCTCTGCTCTCTGGGTACCCTCCCATATGATATTTATGTTCCTCTTGTACCAACACAAAATATAAAGAATATTCCCTAAAAGTCAAAGGATATCATGAATAAGGAATTCATTTGATGAACAGTAAAAGATGGCTTTGGGGACCACAACATGCAGAAAGGGAGATGTTGTGGAGCTGCAGAGGAGCTTTGCCCTCTGGAAAGGTTCCTGTGGAATCAGGGCACTGCTGGGAATGTCTCTTTCCTCCTTTTCCATGCCCAGGTGGGATTCAGTGCTGGGTTTCTCTCCTGCTTTCTGTCCACACAGTGAGTGAGGCTTTCTCAGTCCGTGTTTCTGATGTTCAGTTTTTATAAGAATAGAAAAACAGCTTTAAATCATATTTAGAGTAATAACTTCTCATTCCATGATGGAGATAAGTAATTTTTGAAGTTCCTAAACAAGGATGGAAAATGTCAAGTACTTCCCCAAGCATTTTAGCCACTCATGTTCTTGATTCTCCAAGGAAAGCATTTCCCCCTGATACCTCTGTGAAATTTGGGGTTTTTATTTTTTGCAATGTGGCTGTGATTCGAGGTCAGTACTCCAAGGAGGGAAGGTGCCTCACTCACAACCCAAGCAGAGAAATAGTTAAGCATCTTAAGCTGTGTAAGCAAAAAAAGAGGGGGAAGAAGTTGCCAACATATTTTTGACAAAAGACAGGAAAATGACAGGCTGTTTGGGGTATGCAAAAAATTTTTCCTTTCATACATATTGACAGCCAGAGGGGGGTTATTATTGAGAATATGGGTAAAGTTACTGCCAGTTTCTGCTGGTACTCATGTTTAAAAAGAAACTATGGAAACCAGGAGTAGGAATATTAATTAAGTTCAAATTTGGAATGCCTTTGCCAGGAGTGGCTGCATGAATTCAATGAAGCAGCCTGTTGGGTTGCAATTCACTATGTTGTTTGCAATTTAATAGAATGCTGAACTTTTCATAAATTAACATGTTGTTTCAATAATCTGATTAAAAGGTTATATGTTGATAAGATTAGCCTTAGCTAAGTTTTTTCCCCTTCTTGCTTTAAGAACCAGTGTATATTTTCTTTAATCAGTTTGCAGCCATAAACTGTACCTTAGGGGCAAGATCTTTGACTCTTTTAGATTTTGGGGAGTGAAGTTGGAGTCAGAGCAGCTGTGAATTTACATCAGTGAGGGTATGACCCTTGTCCCCAGGTTCTGGTGACCATCTCAGTTATAAAGGTGTCCCAAAAATACTGATTTTGAAAAAGGCTTTGATTACCTGTGCAAGATGACTTAATCCTATTTTTATGGAATAGGATGGATGGATGTTGTCTCTGGTAGCAGCCAAAGGAATGGAAACACAGAATGCTGGCTGGAAATGCCTTCAAACAGGGCAAACAGGTCCTTGTTTGTGCAGACAGGTTCCCTCTCTGCCCCATTCCTTGTGTGCTTTCTCTTCTGCCTGGGTCCAGCCCCACAGCTGTTCATCCATGTCCAGCTCTCCAACAGAACCTGCATCATCAGGTACATCAGTTGGCACCACACTCATTGGGCAGAAAAAAACCCCAAAGCCCAAAAATGACCTGAATTTTTCATCAGATAAGGAAAAGCACAAACAAGGAAAATCAGGTAATCAATTATGGGTCAGGGCCCAACCAGCAGCCACTTCTCGTAACAATTCCCATAAATTATTCCTGGTTTAGGTCCCAATCCTGAGCTCAGCTCAGTGAGCTGACATACACACTCAATGTTAATGTTCGTTGACCAAATCTCCCTATCCCATGGTCTTTTCTGACAGCCAAGGGGAGACTTTCCAAGTGGCAGCTCTCACTTTGCACAACTTGTAGCTCAGCCAGGGGAAGGTGGGGAAAGTGATGGAGGGAGAGATGCGGGACAGAGCTGGAAGGCTGAGTGACTTGTCTGGTGAGTTACCCAAGGGATGCTGCTCTGCTTTTAAGGAGCACAATGAAATACATTCCAGGTAATTCCCTCAAAACCCTTCAGGAGGAAGTTGGTGGTTCAGGGAGGCTGCCAGACTCTTCTCTGGAAGAACAGAGTGGCTGCTCTGGTTTTTAACTGCCTTACATCTTTGTGGCAAGAACGGGGTCTGTGTTCAGAAAGCACTTATTAAGCCAAAAATAACCCCCCATTTTTCTGTGAAAAGCGAGTTATAAATATAATCACAGTCAGCAGTAGATCTCAAATCTAAATTGCATGCTTTGCTGAGAGGGTTTGGTGGTTTTTTTTTTCCCCAAGCAGAGGTGAGGAGATGGCAAAGATGCACTTCCCAAACTCTGCAGAAGGGAGGCAGCCTTGTTTCAAGTAATGCCTCTTCTGGGCGATAATCCAAAATGCACAGTAGGCAGAAGTTAAAAGGAAGTGCTTGCTTTTAGGTTTTTAAACTATATCCCTTAATCCTGGGTGATGATTGACAATCATGATTTAGAGTATGAGGTGCCCCTTTCTAATCCGGCAAGTTTGATGTTATTTGCGTATCTAGTATGGCTTTATTCAACTAAAAACTAAATGGGAGCCTGTGCAATTGATGCCACATTTCAGAGATGAGTCCTGGACTGGGAGTCTATTTACAGATTAGTGGATACACAGCTTCCATGGTAGTGGCCTTTTTTAATGTATGTGTGTGTGTGTGTGTGTGTCATTTGAAGGCTCCAAAAGGCAAATTTACAATTAAAATGTTTCTTGCTGGGTAAGAATACTGGTGGGAGACTTTTTACATAATTTAATTCACCGTGAAGGGAAGCAATATACAAGATTATATTAATCCTAGTTTGATAATTATAGTAAAATAAGAATACATGTTTGTATTTAACAGTGATAAAAAAAGCTATCGTTTATTGGCTTTGTGTCTTTATTAGAACATATGTACTTGATCTCAGCTCCAGCAGAAATGCTTCTCCTCTTGCTGAAGTTTGCAGCAAGTGAATGGAAAATGAAGAGGACAAAACAGTTAATGAGTATTTGCCCAGGGTTTGTTTTTTTGTAAAGGTGAGCTGACACTTCTTATCTCCTGTGATCAGCAGCTTTTAAATCAATTTTGCTTAAAGAAAAGTAGTAATAAATGGTGATACATTAGAAATGGCAAAGAGAGGAAGCATCTGGGGTAAAAAAAAAAAAAAAAAAAAGCTGGATATAACTTAAGCATGTAAAGCTTTGCAGCATCTTCTGCATTTTCCAGGGTTTACTGTTGATTTACCAAATGCAGAACAGCTAAGATGCACACTCTTGCTGATTGAAGCTTTGCATGTATGTTTAGCATTAATCACAAGCAGCTGTGGTGGAGGGAAACCTTCTTTCTAGACAGCCAGATTATATTAGATTAAAATGATCCATATGTAAGGTGTTGCAATACCTACTACTGGGGCAGGAGGGAAATCACATTATACTTGCAACCAGATTAACACAGGGATTGAGCTGACAAATAATTCTCTCCTGCTTTTTATTTTGTCATGTGGGAGAAAAAGAAAATGTTGCTAGACCAGTGAACTGCCTCGACAGGCACAGCTCTGCCACTGCTTTGGCCACACTTGGCAGCTCCTGGAGTTGACAGAAGATCCCAAAAGAACCTGATGCCATGGGAATAATTTATTTCTTAAGATTGGAAAAGGCCTTTGAGATCATGGAATCCAACTGTTAACCCAGCACTCCCAAGCCACCACTAACCCATGTCCCCAAGTGCCACATCTACAAAGCTTTTAAATCCCTCCAGGGATGGGGACCCCATCACTGCCCTGGGCAGCTTGTTCATTTCTTTTGGTGAAGAATTTTTTCCTACCATCTTAAACCATTCTAAACCTTTCCTAAACCTCTTCTGGTGCAACTTGAAGCTATTTCACTTTGTCCTGTCCCTCTTCCCTGGGAGGAGAGCTCAATACCCACCCCTGGCTGTCCTCTCCTGTCAGGGAGTTGAGGAGTGCCAGAAAATTCTCCCTGAGCCTCCTTTTCTCACACAGCTCCAGTCCCTTCCCCAGCCCCATTCCCTTCTCTGGACACACCACATCCCCTCAGCATCTTTCTTGTTGTGAGAGGCAAAAAACTGACTCCAGGATTGGAGGTGTGACCTCACCAGTGTCCAGCACAGGGAATGGTCACTGCCCTGATCCTGCTGGACCCTGCTCCTGGTCCAGGCCAGGTGCCACTGGCCTCTTGGCCATCTGGGCACACCTGGGCTCAAGTTCAGCTGCATTCACCAGGGTCTTTCCCTCTGGGCAGTTTTCAGCTACTCTTCCCCCACCATGGAGCTGCAGGACCCAGCCCTTGCCTTGCTGAATCTCACACCACAGGGCTCAGCCCCTGGGTGCAGCTGAGCCTTCCCATGTGAATTATCTGAACCTCAGCCACAGGACCCCTCTTCAGGGAGCACAGCTGCCTGTGAACCACAACAGGCCCATGGCTGGATGGGGCTGGGGGTAAAGTTTTGCCTCTTGTGTGCTGGGGACATTGTTGTGCTGTCCCATTGTTGGGACAACGTAGCACCAGCTGGACAAAGAGGCTGCCCTGGGGTGGAAACTGGTGTGCCAGACCTGATGGGACTGTGGCACCAAGAAAAGGATCTAAGCACGTTCTATGTGCTCACAGACCTCCTCTGTGAGGGCAGGGATATTTTCCTTTGTGTCTGAGACAGTGAGCAGAGAAAAATACGTGATGTTCTCTGTACTGTCCTGGAGAAACAATAGTTCAATAAAATAGTGCACAGAGCTAAGGAGTGGGGAGCAGGGGGGCTGGGCTTGGATTTGCATAAGGCCAGTGCAGGAATTTGGCTGCCAGTGGGGCAGGGGGAAGCAGGGGGCTATAGAATTCACTCTCTTGATCGTGAATAGCACCGGGGACTCCACGCTGAACTACTGGGATGGAGCCATGGTGGGCCTGGGCATTCTTCCAGCATGCTCTGTCACAGAGGAAATTCCTCCCTTCAGTGGTTTTGTCTGAGCAAAGAGGACAGGGCCAGGATCCTGATTGTCTGGGACCCTTGAGGAACCCATCTATATTGTCACCTTTTTATTGTTTTTGCTGGTTTTTGAAAATTTTTCTTTTATTTTCACAGAGCCTCTAATGGCATCAGATTTGGGACAGCACAGGACACTGTGGAACAGGTTGTGTTCTGGCATCCATTCATTCTTATGCTGAGATCACCTCCCTGATACTTTTCTGCATTGAGTGGGAAGCTCAGAGCAGGCTCCTGCTCCCTGAAATTATAACCTAATGTCTCTTCTTTTTATTTGCTCTGTACCCCTCTCTCATGGTCAAGCCACTTCTTTCACCCATCTGCTGCTCAGATTTTCTTTTTCCACCTGGCTCCAGGAGATCTGGTGGCACAGGGAGTTTGAATCCTGCCACACTCAGAGAGCTGTCAGAAGAGGTATCATTGTACCTTTCTAACATAATTTGTCACGTATTTCAGAACCATGGTGGGGTCTGAAGGTTGTTTTTATTCCTGCTGAGCTGGTGTGGTCTCCAAACAAATCCTGGGTGATAAAGCTCAAAGAGGCATTTATTTTACCTTTAGTATTCTATACACTAGTGGACTTACTTGATGTGCCCAAAATGTCTGGATAAGAGTTTTGATGTTTCAGTTCACTTATATGTTAAAAATGCAGGGAATACTTTGGTTTATAACAGGACTTAGATGTCTGCCCTTTTTTTTTTTTTAGGCAGGGACTCCATTTTTTGTGAGATCTTGGGCTGCATCTGCAGCTAAATGCTGCAGCATCATTGTTCTGTAACTGCTGCAGTTGGAGGCAAAGCAGGGCAGAGACTGCAAATCACTCTCAGTAAATCAGGAGTGGAGAGATCTGAAAGACTTTGAGGTTTGGACTCCTGATTCCACTCAGGAATCCTTGAAAATTAAATCTGTTGAGCTCAGTTAAACCCTTTCCTGTTTAATGAGTACTCTGGGCACCTGGAACACCTGCCAGTGAACCTCAATAACATATTCCACAGCTTATGGCTTCTTGTTATCTTCCTTGTATCCCAGAGAATTCCACAAAGCTGTGGCACCAAGGATCAGATGGACAACATTGGGGTAGCAGCACCATCTATATGTGAAATCAGGAAAGCTGTGAAACCTCTGTCCCTGCAGTCACTCTCTCCTCAAAAGGTGCATTTTTCAAGCTGAAAAAACCAACTTTCCTATTTGAATTTGGGCTGGATTTAGGGGTTTGTCTGGCACATATCCTCATGCCATAGGTGCAATGCCAGGGCGTCTTCCAGAAGGTGGAAGTGATAACTACAAGTGTCCAGAGCAACTTTTACAGGTAATGATCTTCCATGCCCAGGAATCTGATCTCTCTGTGTTGGGAAAGGCAAACTCTGTGATGGTGAGCTGCTGTTTTCTCCATATGTAGGTCACAACTTGAGCAGGACTTGTCATCACTCTCAGATTAAATGCTGCCACCATTCTTCTAGGATAACTCTGTTCTCCACCCGTGTGCAAACCATCCGTTTCTTGTAAATTTTAGATACAAACCATGGCTGTTTGGACAATTGATGTCTTTAAAAGATGTCTTGTTCTGTACTTGTCTCAATGAGATTTAAAAAATCAGTCAAAGCCTGAAAACTATATACTTTCCTCAACCCTAATGAATGCGTGTCTCTAAGCGAAATTGCAGCTTGCATTATATTTTGAATTAATTGGCAAACAGTTACATAAAGAGATCATATTAAGGTCTCTGAAGAAGGAAGCTGGGTTAAGAATGAGCTTTCATCTCTAAATCTGCTTTTTCTGACTTTTTAAAAGCTTGATTTGTCAAGATGTAGTTGACTTCTGTTTTGTGTATAGATTTTCTGTCTTTGTTTTTTCTTTTAAACAAAACATGTCAAGGGGAAGCCAATATAACATCAAAGCACTAAAATAAAGAGCTTTAAGGGAAGGAAAAGAGAGATGTTAAGATTAGGTGAAGGAGGGAAGGCAAAGGTGTGGAGGAGATATAAATCAATAAATAAAGACATGGCAGTGAACTGCTCTAATGAGACACAAGGCTAATTAAAGAAAAGGAACAGATTTAATTATTCTCAGATATTTTACAAGGCACAAGAATGAGGTTAGCTGTAATCTCAGTCCTGCTGCAACTCCAAATTATTTTTCTTTTGCCTTTTTTTTTTTAATCTTCCCTTATAAAGGTGCTGAAAACCTGTCTGAGTTCTGGCCTCATGAGTCATGTGCTATTTTCCTGCTGTTCCAGGTGCAGTGATGTTTTCCTGGCCCTGCTTTCCACTGGATGTTCAGGGAATCACATTTGAGACCTGGGTCTCACACATAGTCCTGGATGAACCCTATTTTGGAACTGAAATTGTGGGTCACACCATGAATTCCCATTAATCCAAACTGACCCGAAAATGAAGTGCAAATAGGACAGTGGAGCTGGGGAAGGGGTTGGAGCACCAGGAGGGACTGAGGGAGCTGAGAAAGGGGCTCAGCCTGGAGAAAAGGAGGCTCAGGGAGAACCTTCTGGCTCTGCACAACTCCCTGGGTGCAGCCAGGTGAGGGTCAGGCTCTGCTCCCAGGGAGCAGGGACAGGACAAGGGGAAACGGCCTCAAGCTGTGCCAGAGGAGGTTTAGTTTGGATAGTAGGAAATTTCTTCACAAAAAGGGTTGTCCAGCACTGGCACAGCCTACCCAGGACAGTGGTGGATCCCCTTCCCTGGAGGGACTGAAAAGCTGTGTAGATGTGACACCTGGGGACATGGGCCACTGGTGGCCTTGGCAGTGCTGGGGGAACAGCTGGATTCAATGATCTCAGGGGGGCTTTTCTAACCAAAATGATTTTATGCTTCTGTCACATCCCACTGCTAACAGTGTTACTGTTTTAAGCATGAGCTGCAAAAACCTCATTACCCACACTGAGAGGCCTCCAGCTCTCCCTGTCCACTGATAAAGGCACCAAGACACTCACCATGAACTGGGGCTGTACTGGGACCAAGGGCCTGCAAGCTTGGCTTTGCAACCCCTCATTCATCAGTGCCTGAATTGGGTCAAACAGGTGGGTTAGAAGGGCCTAAAGCCCATCTTGTTCCTCCCTCTGCCCAGGGCAGAGATGCCTTCCACTATCCCAGGGTGCTCCAAGCCCTGTCCAGCCTTGCCTTGGACACTTCCAGGGATCCAGGGGCAGCCACAGCTTCTCTGGGAGCCCTTTGCTAGAGCTCAACACCCTCACAGGGAAGAATTTCTTCCAAATATCCCACCTAACCCTGCCCTCTGGCAATGGGAAGCCATTCCCCCTTGTCCTGTCCCTCCATCCCTTGTCCAAAGTCCCTCTCCTCCTCTCATGTGAGCCCCCTTCAACAAAGGCAAGGCTGCAACAAGGTCACCCCTGAGCCTTCTCTTCTCCAGGCAGTCTGGAGAGGAGAATCTTCACCTGCTTTACCTGAAAAGGAAGCAGCTTTTAAAGATTAACTCAGGCCCATTCCCACCCAAACCTGGGGGGCACGTGGCACACAGGAGCTGCCTCTGCAGAACTTGGTGGCAAACCTTCTGTGGTCCAGATTTTTGCTGACTTCTTTTGTCATCACCAAAAAAAAAAAAAAAAAAAGAACTCTGTGACAGCTTCAGCTTTCAGACACGATGCCTTTCTTCCCCACCACATTCCTCACCCCCTCCTCCACCTCCTCGACCTCCTCCTCCTCCTCCTTTCCAACCATTCCCCTCATCCTCCAAAGGCAACTCGTGCACGCTCGCCTCTCGCGCCACCCTGGCACCGCATGAGAATCCTTGCAGCAAAAGGGAAGAAAGGGGGAAAATCCTGAAAGCCATTCATTTCCCAGCAGGTTGGCACCACCACTCCAGCTTTCATCCACGGGAGCAGCGTGCCAATCTCACGCCAGCACAAACAGATGTGACTCTAGAGCTTTGAGTGTCCAATGAAAGGGGCATTGCTTGCTCTGAAAGCTGCCAAAATGCACCAGCCTTAGGATTTTCCATTGGGACAGAGAGTTTTCTCAGAGCTCTGCTTCAAGGTGCCTGGGTTTGGGGTCGAATTATTTATTTCTTTCCCCTTTTCCTTCGTGCCCTGACATTATTCTACAAGGTTCAGCACAGGGTTCCTGGCTCAGAAGAATGTTATCACAGCAGGCTGAGTGCACGACGAGGCCTCTCTGTGTACACAATGCATGGATGGGGTGAAACATATTCCACGTGGCCCAGGAGCTCACGTGTATTGAGAACCTGTGCAACAGATAAACTGTATTTTAGTTTGCACAAAACCAAGCCCATTTTTGTGCCATTTGAGATACAGAGAGAGGTAAAATGCGTACGATTCCCTACGCTCCGCTGAATCAGAGAAAAGGAGGTGCTTAGTTGGCAAAACCACTTAATCCAGACATCTACAAGGGAAATCATGTAAGTCCAATGATGCTTAGTGGCAATGAGTGCCACTTAATAGGGATTGCAGTTCTGCTTAACTGGGACACCTCCAGATCATTTAGGAGGCTTAGCGGAACGGGGTGAACAATTTGCAGGCTGAATTCTTCCCAGCACCACATCCCTTTTCCTCACATGCAAAAGGATTCCCTCAAATGGCCTGCAGTGTTTGGTGTGGTGTTTGCTCCTTGGAATTTTACAAAGGCTTCCTAAAGGGCTGCTCCTGGCATGACCTCTGAGGATGGGGAGGTCCTGGCACAGGGTGTCCACAGAAGCTGTGGCTGCCCCTGAATCCCTGCCAGTGTTCCAGGCCAGGTTGGATGGGGCTGGGAGCACCCTGGGATAGTGGAAGGTGTCCTTGCCCATGGCAGGGGGTTGGAACAGGAGGGTCTTTAGGTCCCTCCCACACAAAGCCATTCTGAGATTCTGTGTGTTGATACAATGAGAAATCACTGCTTGCTCGTGAGCCTGAGCTGAGAATTTTCCACAGTGGATTGGCCAAATTTTTGGAAGAAACAGGATGTACTGTGATCACCTGTCCTGACACCTGGCTGATTTTAGCCAGAGAGTGCCATCCTGAAGTCTCTCCATCAGGCTCATCAGTGTTTGGTTGCAGTACAGTTCAGTTTTTGTCATGGTAGGAGCCACAAAACTGTCCCCTCTCCTCAGTGATGCCTTCCTGGTGCTCAAGTTTTGTATCAAAGATTAAATCCCTTCAGACCCAGGAGCCTGTGCCAGGGTGAGAGAAGCAGCAACTCTTAATTGCTGAATCCTGCAGGGAGGAAATGATGGAGCTGAACAATGTTCTTCAAGACAGGAACATTTGTGTTTGAAACATTCCGGAGGGTTTTTTGACTAACCTGGCTTGAAAAGCTGGACACACCATGATCTCCTTTGGCACTATTTCACCAGCTTTCACTTTTACTGCTTAAGGTCTCTAACAGCATTAGAAATCCTGCTCCACAAACCAAAAGGTAAAATATATGCTGAGAAGCTATTTCCTAAATAACTTGGGATTTGGATAGACTGAACAGACAACCAAAAGCAAGTGGTGTTATCCCCATTCTGTGCAGGGAAAGCTGCACCTTGGAGGGATTAAACAAGTTCTTCAAAACTCAGAAGCAGGATCAGGACTTGAACTCTTGTGACTTTGCTGCCCAGTCCCATCTTAACTGTGAGTCTCGCTCCCTCCTGAGATAAGGGATGCTCAAGGTAAGATTAGGCTCAGCCTGGGAAGCAAACCCAATGCTGAGGCGTCTGACAAGATGTTCTTGTGAATTTTTAATCGTTGGCTGTGTGGACATGTGTGTAAGGCAATAACCTGAGGAATTCTGTCCTACATTTTGGAAACTCTTGTAGCTTTGCAGCTCTTGGAATGAGTCTCGAGTGAAAAATCTGTTCTGCTGCGTGTTCTCTGTCATGCTCCCTTTAGATAAAGCTTTAAATCTGTGAACTTAGTGGCTGTTATTCCAGGAATTTCTCCTTGCAACTGACTGACAGTATCCCTAATATTTGGCTAGAAAAAAATCTTTTCTGAAAAAGACTAAGATGGTGCAATCTGATTTCAAATTGATTCTTGCCTGTTCCTGTGTTATATGAATACATTATATCCTTGTGATTTTAACACCAGAAAACAAGTCAACTTTTAGCTAGTCCCTTACGAAATAACTTTGAATCTTTAGCAGCTTGAGGATAAATTTTTTTTTTTTTTTTTTTTTTTTTTTTTTTTTTTTTTTTTTTTTTTTTCATAAATCTGGTTCATAGGTATTGATTTCTTCTCAGAACTACCAGTGTGAGTTTAATTTCAGGGAACAAGAACTATGCTTAGTTGTTTAAAAAAGCACATCAAATGAAAGTGGGAGCAAATGGAGAGCTTTTCTTGTCTTTTAAGGAAAGGCAGGACAGGTAAGAAAAGCTGCAGTTAAAGGTAATTCCTATTTTTGCTATGAAATTGGTCTAGATCTGTATTGTATAACCTTTCCTCCTGTTCTTTTATTCACCTCAGACTTGAAATGTTTTTTAAGGTCTGTCCAGTAGGAGGTGAAGTCCATATTCCTAGACAAGGATTTTTACTTTGACTGGTATGTCTTAAGGACTATGCTGCTGAAATAGAAGGAAAAGTCAAATTTTTGTGCATTGCAGTCTGTAAATTCTTGCTCTGTAGTCAGCTGCCTTCAGAGCTGGCACAAACAAGACAAATGTGTGATGGTTTCTGTGATTTTACTTTGCCCCTTGGGACAAGTCAAGGGTTGGGCCTGGTTATCAATCCTTTAAAATTGTGTCCAATTGTGAAATTGGGGGGGAGAAATAACTTGGAAAATTTAGGAGCTGGTCTGTTGAAAGTCAGCTATAATTTTTTTAAAAGGAGCAGAATTTTCCATTGACTATATAAGCTATAACTCTGTTGATTTAACCCCTTCTTTTGGAATGGTGTGAGTTGTTTCATCTACCACCCACTGATGGAGATCTGAGAGACAGCAACTATCCAAGGTTGGACCACGAAAATAAATCAATGATGATTAATAGCACAGAATGATTTTCATGAGCTGTTTGGCAGGGAGGGAACCTGAGTTGGATGATGATTCACCAGAAGGACGTGGAGACCCCTCATGGGACTGGAGGGGAACCACTAAGGGCAGGAATCTCACAGCCCAACTCTCCCCTCTATTTTCAGCCTTTTGGTGACAGGACCAGCCAGAGCAAAGTTACTTGACCCCTGTGATGTGAATCAGGACATTTTGGAGGGGTTCTTGGAGTGTTCTGTGCTGGGCCAGGAGCTGGACTTGATGATCCTTGAAGGTCCTTTCCAACCCAGGATATTCTCTGATTCTTTGACGATGACATAATCCAGCTGCTGTGGACCTTGAAAAGCAGAAATATCTTGCATCCAGTGGCCAACTGATATGATCCCAATGGTAAATGGAATGCAGAGAAAGGGGCTGTACCTGGGTGGCTCAACTGTCATCTGAAAACTGCAGATTTTCTTACCCTTGGGTGAAATTAGTCCTGATTTCCACAAAGAAGGGAAAGGCAGATAAAACTCCACACACGTTCCAATCCTTGTGCAGCGCCAGGGAAAACGTGTCTTTGTACAACTTCTCTTCCACACCAAACAGTGTAATGTGCAATTGGCATTTGGTTTAATAATGAAAACAATGTTTTATGCCACAATGGTCCCAATTCCACAGCTGACTTCATGGCCATTTAGCAAATTTTTCAAGAGCAGGGAATCTCTGTAATAAAACTCTCCCTTTTGCTGATGATTTAACAATGAGACAAACTGAGGAGCCAGAACTCATGAACTTAAAATCACTTAAAAGCCATTGTTTGAAAGGATCAACTGCTTCCCAAGCCATGGCAGCAAAAAAGTTTCCCAGTTAGTCCAGAGAATTTTTTGGGGTGGGTTTGTTTGTTTCAGGTTTTGTTGTTTTGTTTGGGTTTGTTGTGGGTTGGTTTGGTTTTTTTTTTCCCTGTCATTTCTGTCCTGTTAATTTGAGCAGAAACTGTAATTAGATGTAAGTGGTCTTGTTCCCACAGAAATGAATGGCAGCATCTGGAGAGAGACAACCGTTCCAAATGCTTTTGGCTACCAGCTCTCCACAAGTCACCAGGACGGAGCAAGGGCCGGAGTCCAGACTTCTGTCGGCCTAATTTTGTATCTGTGGAAGCACAACACTAAATCCAATATTCAAATGCCTCGCCGTGATGGGTGTAGGAGAGAGCACATTCCAGACTTTTATGTTGCCTGCTCCTCCTGGGAGGCCAATCCCTGCTGTGTCTCCGGGTGGGATTGGATGACCAGAGCTCGGAAAAGGAGGGATGCTGGGCAGAGATTTCTGGTGAATTTTGGTGGTTTTTCCACCCTTTTCCTTTTCCATTTCATTATCCACTTTGACAGTAACTGGGCTCTGCTTCCCCAGACAGGAGCAGGGCTGTGTTTGTAAACAGTAATTGAGTTAAAAGATGTTTTGTGTCAGAGCTGAGCTCGTTTCTTTCTCTGCTTTCTCTGCAGAAGGGGCAGCTCTGGTTTGAGGTGCTGGTCTTTGCCTTGGAGCTCTGGGGCTCTACAAGGTCACACAGCTCCTTATCACCACCAAAATACATCTTCTGTGGACCTTTATCACAATCAGCACCAGGGTGCTGCATTTTTATCAAACCTTCTGTCCCCTAAAGGAGAATCACTTGAAGCTGATAGTGCTCTCTGGGAGTAAACATTTCCATCCAGCCTTCCTGGTTAATTGAAAATGGGATAAAATTCCTTTCCTCTCTTCAGTTTTTGAAACTTCTCTTTCTTGTTATGATCAGGAGGAACTTGCAATCTTTCAGAAGCTTTTTCCTCCCTGGCCTTGTCCTGCTTGGCATTGCAGCCTCACTCACTTGATATTTTGTGTGACATCTGAAGGTTCAGGATTCAGGTCCCTCATTTTGGCACTTTTCAGTGCCTTTTATTAAACTTTTATTAAACTTTTTCACCATGCAAAGCCAATTCTCTTGTTTTACCTCCCTAACACTGTTGAAAAGAGGAGTCTCCTCATTACTTGCTGCTGCTCTTCATGGCTGTGTCCTGTTTCTTTAAAATATGCAAAAGGTGGGGGAAGGAATTTAGACTCAAATTTTTTAGAGCTGCCTGGAAGATTTACAGGGATGGTTCCCATGAGTCTAATGGGACTTGTGTCTCTAAACCCTTTCAAAACTCTCAAATCTCTGACTCCTGCTGTTGTGGAGGAATCAATGATGGCCCAATAAATGAGGGGAATTGAGATTTAGAGCTGAAGGGTTGTCTCAAACTTAGTGTTGAATATAAAAGCAAATACAGTGTTTCTTCCCCAAAGCCAGGGTGCTTACCCTGAGTGCAGAATGAAAGTCTGAACATTTACAAGTAAATCTGTTATTCAGCGTGGGAATTAAATTAAATTATTCATCCTTTAAGAAATTTAGGAATGTCAGACTCTTCCTTCCTTGATAATTTCAGTAACGTGGAGGTAAAGTAACTTCAGACTTGTGACATGGCTGAGGTTCAGTGGCGTGTTTTCTCTGTACATTGGACTGTTTACATAAAATTATTATTTTGCGCTCACAAATAGTTATAACCTGCAGGCAGCACTTCATATTGTTGGATTTAGAGAATAATCACAGAAACATTTGAATTGGGGAAAACCTCCAAGACCATCAGGACCAACCTGTGGCCCCAGTCACCACCCTGACAACCAGCCCAGAGCACTGAGTGCCACATCCAGTCATTCCTTGGACACCTCTGGGGTGGTGACTCCACCACATCCCTGGGCACCCCATTCCAGTGCTTGGCAGCCCATAATCATCATCATCATCATCATCTTCATCATCATCATCATCATCATTTTCTATTGCAAAATCGTTTCATTCCTGGATTTGCAGCCACTAGAATTTTTTGTTTGCTGTTAACACTTGCCCTTTTTTCTCTTTGTCAAGGACCTGCAGGTAGTTCTCAGTTCTTATGGAACTCTAAATTTTTATGTTTGATTTTATTACTTTATCTTCTGGTTGTTCACAAGGACAAATGCCTGTAGAGTGGCCATCCCCAGAAATGCCCAGCTGGCCTTTCTTCAGTCCCACTCAGCATTTCCATTCTGCTGCTACTATTTGGATTTCATTATGCTCACTTTACTTGGCTGTTCCTGTGTTCCAGTTTGGTGCTTTTCTAAGGTCAGTGACAGCACTCTGAAGACACCTGATCTTGATTTAATGATCCACCATAATCCAGGGGTCACATACAGGAGGAAGAGTATTCATTGATTTATTGGTTGTTAGGAGACTAAGAGTGTTCTTCCTGAATTGTTCCCTTGTACAAATGTCATTGTCATGGGGATCTGAGCTGCCTGAACTGTTACCTTTGGTTAGTGTGAGCTACACAGGCTTAGCCAAACTCTGGCCTGTCTCATGACATTTCTTCTGGCCTCCTGTTCTGGCGTAGGCTGGTTGTGAAGTGCAGGAGAAGATGTTTGATGATAATAATTTAGACTATAATTTAAGAGTACAAGAGCAGGGACATGGTCTAGGTGACTAAACCTAATTATTGATTTTTACAGTGCTGTGAACCCTGCCCAGCCCAGGACAGCTCTTAGCCCTGTTTAACTGTCCCCTTGTGTTGTGACTGTGACACAGCAGACATGAAGGAGGCAGGAGAACACCAGGAGGCAGAAATACCTCCACTCATCCTCAGCTGGGGATTGTACTCCTGCCAAAATCCTTTTCCCTAGTGTGTAGCAGAGGTGGGTAGCAGCAAAGGTGGTGCTGATAAACTGAAGAATTGAAGAGACCTCCTGGGTCAGAGCTTTAGGGCACCTCCTGACCCACACAGTGATCCTAAACAGATCAGGTCCATTTAAATCCTGGCTGAGGTTTGTTTTCTTGGGAAGGGGGAGCGCTGCTCTGCTAGTCCACTCATCCAGGCAACTCCATGCCCTCTGTGATCTCACACATTGAAACCTTCCTCTAACTCCCAGTCTAAATAAGATCAAAGTTCTCTTATGCTCCTGTGCATTGCTGTCCTTTGGCATCAGTAACTTCTCCCTGTAGGCATAAAATCTCCAGATTTACTTACAGCCTTGTTTTGTTCAGGCTGGGGAATTATTGTTTACGTGCCATCCTGCCCCATCAATCCCTGGGACAAAGCAGGACTCCACTTCTCAAAGAGCTGTTGGCTCTCTGAGGCTGCTTTAATAAGGAGTCACTTAGCTTTGCTCTCCACCAGCTCGTGCATTATCCCCTGAACAAAGCCACTTTGGTCTGTGCAGAGGCCAGAGCTGGGCTCAATGTCAGAGTGACATCCAGTGGAAGAGCAGTGGAGCATCTCCATAACACACCCACCTGGCAGCATCTTGCTTGTCATTGCTTTAAATTCATCTCCTCCTTGCTCCACTGAGCAGGGCAAAAACTTGCCAAGGTCAACGTGTGATGAGTGAAATGGGTTTTGTTGTGAGACCTGTCAATACTCTTCAGCTTCCTTACAACAACAGGGTGACTCCTGTGATGCCTGAGACTTGCACCTGTCCTCCTGAAAACAATATCCTGGTGTCCTGAAATGCCACTCTCAGGAAATCAGGAGCTGATCTGCTGGGAACACTGGGGTCTCAGGGCCACTTGTTCAGTTCTAGGTATCATCTCCACTGGCTGAAAGCAGCTCTGATGAATCCACATTGACTGCTCATATCAGATAAACCTCCTTTTTTCAGTTATTCTCTGCAAAGAGAACAGTGACTTTGGCTGATCTGGGAACAGCACAAAATGGTTTACTAGAATAAATCATAAATGGGAGAGGACAGGCCCCTATAATTTGGCCACTTAATGTTTAACTTCACGTGGGAAGGGGTGGGGGCAAGCAAAAGATTATTTGGGATGTTTTCTGTCCATATTAAATATGTGGTAGGCAAAATGAACATTTTCTTTCCCACTTCTATGTGGCTCCTACATGGCCTTTTTTCTTCCCATGAGCCATCAGCAGCAGCAGTGCCTGGAAGCCACTCCTTTCTCTTGCCCTATCTGAAGATTTCATCCCACTCCTGATGGTGGGCAGGCAGCAGGTGCTGCTTCAATCCCATGGCAAGCAGAAGGAGAAATTTCAATTATTGATCCATTAATTGTGATGAGTTTTTATCATCATCCTCATCATCATCAATTTCAATTCTCCAAAGTTGAGCTTGTGGATTCTGGAGGACTCTGGGGATCGTGGGAGAACCTTTCACCAGAAAGGTTTTCCCCACCTCCTCTAGATGTCTTAGAGGCAAACACGAGAAGAGCTTAGTCCACTGGAGGAAGCACCAAGTGTTTAAGGTAATTTGAAATCCTTT
Source organism: Zosterops lateralis (assembly GCF_965231275.1). Classification (NCBI taxonomy): domain Eukaryota; kingdom Metazoa; phylum Chordata; class Aves; order Passeriformes; family Zosteropidae; genus Zosterops; species Zosterops lateralis. The sequence goes on along the minus strand of NC_139761.1, from coordinate 4,256,969 downwards.
ATCTGTCAGTGCTCTTGACAGCAATCAAGCACAATAGAAAATAAATAAATAAGTAGAAATCCCGTAGCCATGGAAGCACACTTTAGATCAGATTTCTATTTGCATGCTTCATACATATACATAAAACATATTTCATGTACCAAGTTAAATAATGCACAATGCTTAAACTATTCTTACTTTTTATCCTTTGGTTATTGTAATTACAAGTAATTTTGTGAAGGATTTTCTATTTTTAAGAAATCACACTTTTGTACTTGATCCAGCTAACAGGATTTTCTTACATTACTTCATAAAGAGACCATCTTTAAACTTCTAATGTTATTTCTTATTCATTAGTACATATGCCTGTAGGGTATGTTCATAAATGGGTTAAAGTTACAAAGTTATGCTTATAAAAGCTCATGGTAATTTGGAGTATCAGGAGGATTTATTAATTTTGAAATCTTAAAAGAGCAAAAGCTAAAATGAGATTGGATTAAGTATATTCTTGCATGCAGTTATTCTAAACACCCTTAAGGACCGCAGACTAACTTACAGAGGACATTATGCAAATATGAATATATCTCTAAGTGCCTCATAGGCTTGCTGATGTAATATTTTACATGGTTAGTTAAGTACATCAAGTAAAAGGTTTGACCTTGATATACTGTAAAAGGTACTTATCCCACAACACCCAATTGTTTTCGGTGCCATTGTGAAACGCATCCCTCCAACGTACAGACAATTTTGTGCACAAATCTCATTAAATGTAGCTCCAGCAGCCAAGCAGCTGTCCACAACACCCCATCTCTTTAGAAAACCAAAGAGCTGCTTTCTAATTTATCTTTATCAAAATGCCGTTTGCATTTATCGACAGCACCAGGCTGTACTTATGTAGTGAGGAGACAATTTCTTGGGAGGACAAATAGTGTTTCCAGGCTTTGTTGCTGGCACCTGTTCCCATTACACAGTTCAATTTTATTTTTTTTGAGGACACATAGAAGGTGGAGGACTACGATGCCCTGGAGTCAAATTATGATTTGGGGAAGGAAAACAAGCTCCAGGTTCCACTTGAGCTTGGAATTTCTGCAGATTCTTGGCTTTACTTGTCTCTTTGATTATGCAGAAATAAGCTTGACTATATGGACTTAAATGTTATATTTTCCTGTGGCTTCACTCTTCCCAATCTTACTCCATTCCACATACACATATGTATATGTGTGTATATTTATACACACATATATTTATATTCCATTGAGGGGGTAATGAAACAGAACAGAAAAAATGGATCGCTAAATGTTGTGTGTTATCTTTTCTCTGTGTGTATCTGAAGGGAAGATTGGCTGATGTGGCACCTGCAGATTACTTTAGGGTAAATCCTTGTTTGTTCTGTTTAGCATTTTCTGTGGTTATCACTGAACTGGAGGGAGAGACTCTGTAGATGGATGGGGTGGGTGTGGATTCCTTACATTAATCAGATGGAAAAAACAGATATCCAGTCTTGCACACCAAGACATCAGCCCCCTTCTAAAGCCTGCATCATATCAAGAACTTCCTGTGGGGCTCAAGCAGTAAAGTGTATAATCTCCCTCAAGTCCCTCCAGAGTGACCAAAGTGCTCAAAAATATTTCTGGTTTATTATGCTGGACTGTAAATACCCAGTTGGGATTGCCTTTCCCGTGTGGTGCTTTGACAGTGATCAAATAGTTGTGTTTATAACCCAAAATAGGAATTAAATAGTGCAATTTCATCGGGGTGATGTTGATGGTGTGAGATATCACACTCCAGGTTGTGTTCTTCCATTAGGTCTGTCTTAGGAGAATGATTAATTAGCTGTAAAATACTACTGAGAATATTTCATTAGAATTTGCCAGCTGCCTGGGAAAACTTGACCTGCTGGATGTGGCACAGAATGAAATGTTATTGCAGAAAAAAACCCAGAACAGCCCTGTGTGAGTAAGAGCTATTTCTGTGCCTGCCAGCCATGTTGTGGTTTTTCACAGTGGAAAAAAAAAAGGGAAAACCAATGGTTTCTATATCAATTTAATGTCTCTTGGCTCTTCTGTATAGGAGGAAGTTGTTTTCCAAAGTCAGAGTGCATTTTGTGGTGAAATACTAACTCTCAGATTTGTTTGGTTTGGGGCTCTCTTCTTTTGGAGTTTGTGTCTTGTGAGATCAGGAGAGCTTGGAAGCAAAGGGAAGTTGGAGGAATTTTATTCCTCTGTGAGTCTTATCTGTAAGGAAGACTGTGATGGATATGTATCATCAAATAAATCATCCTTGTCTGGAATTCAAACAAACCCATTTCTATTCTGCAAAGACACATCCAGGAGTGTGTGTTAGTAGGTCCTCAGCAGAGAATAAATGGAATAAGATTCCCAAATATAAATTATCCTTTTCCTTGCCTCTCTCCCATCTTCAAACCAATATTTCTATGTAATTCTGGATATCCATTCCTCCCTTTTGGCTATATCTAACAGAACAAGGCTGTTTGCTACAGGATAACGAAAAAACCCCCATGGTTTAGTTTCTTTTGCTTAGAAAATATAATTACTATAAAGAGTGATTTTACCAAACACAGAGTTTACCACTGGGATCTGTGGGGATGAGATGGCTCGGAACAGAAGGTCCCATCTCTGCAGGAGTGGATGTTAATAAGGAAAAGGACTGATCTTCAACAAAGTCTGGCACTTGAGGTAATGCACCCCACACGTTGTAATTTAGGACCTGCTCCACAGAAGTGAGGTATTTGGGGAAGCAGTTGGGTGCCTCATGAATTTACAAACACAATTAAACAGATTAGGTGAGGTTGGGAACGCGCTAGAAATATTTGTTGGTTCCCCCTGGCATCTGTCTGCAACTTTGCTCTCTGAGAAACCCGACTATGTCTTAATTCTCTGTGGTGTTTGAAGGAATGGCTCTTCTGGAGATGAGTTAATTAAGGAAGTTCTTAGCCATGCTTTTTTTGTTTTGTTTTGTTTTAATCCCAATGTACATTTTTGTATGAGCCCACTACATTTATCCTTTTTATCCACTCAAACCTCATAAAAAACAACAACAACAACAAAGTCCTTAATACATCCACAGTGCTCCTACACAAAACCTGTGTAGAAGCACATGCAGCGCACAGAAGCTTCTGAAGCACATGAAGCAGCAAGTGCTGTTCCTCCATCCAAATCTGACTCATTTTAAATGCAGATGGGGGGAAATATCACTGGAAAGATAAGTTATCGCTCTACTGAAGATAGATTTTCTTTTCTTTATTTCTTTTTCCCCCCACAGTGCTGAGTGTGTGTGCACATGAGCTGTAAAAATCCAACCAGAGCAAAATGTGGATTTCTTACCTTGAGAATAAGCACAACACAGTTCTTTAGGATCCTACAGTTTTGTATCAGGGCTTTCCACCTCCATCCCCTTTTCTCACTTTGGAGGTGACTGGCCAGGGAGAGGTCTTTCTTTTGGACTGAAGTGGAAAAATGCAGAGTGGAAGAATGAGGTTCTTCTCACCACAAGAAAGGCACCGAGGGGCTGGAGCATGTCCAGGGAAGGGAATGAGATGGGGAAAGGTCTGAAGCACCAGGAGCAGCTGAGGGAGCTGGGAAATGGGCTCAGCCTGGAGAAAAGGAGGCTCAGGGGGAATTTCTGGCTCTGCACAACTCCCTGGGTGCAGCCAGATGGGGGTCAGGCTCTGTTCCCAAGGAACAGGGTGAGAAGGAACTGCTTCAAGTTGCATCAGGACAGATTTAGAATGGATATCAGGAAAAAAGTTCTTCACTGAAGGGAATGTCCAGCCCTGACACACCTGTCCAGGGCATGGTTGGAGTCACCATCCCTCAGAGTGTTCAAAAATTGTGTGTGTGTGGCTCTTGGGGCCATGATTTAGTGGTGGTTTGGCAGAGCTGGAGGAGTGGTTGGACTCGATCTTAGAGGGCTTTTCCAGCTTAATGACCTTGTGGTTCTCCACGTCAGAGAGGTGTGGGGCAGATGAGCCCCAGCTGCACACAGGCAATAAGTGAGCACAGCTCTCTGTGTGTCAGGCAGACATTTACACCTGGGACAGACACCTGGGTTGTGGAGGGGAGCAAAGGTGCACTTAGGGCACCATTTGATTGACTAGATTTGGATAGTTACTGTAAGAAAAAGTGAATTGCACTCTATGCTCCACTGATTTTCCTGGCTGGATCTTCAGTGGCTTGAAAGAGAACCCAGAATGATCAGCTTAGATGTACCCATGCTCACTTGGGCAGATGAAATATATCTCTGTAATCTAATCTTTGAGCCCTAAGCAGAATATTTCAATGCAGTGTGAAAGTCTTAATTTTTTTAACTCATGTAATTAATTTTTTTTATTAAACGTCAAACATATTTTGAAATTGGAGCATTAGTTTCAACTTGAAGAACCAAAACATTTATTCTGCAAAGTATTATCAAAACATTTTGCATTGCCTTGAGTTGCTGTGTGGTTTGTTTGACCACAGTTTGTCTTTCATGAAAGGTGTGTTGTGCACAAACAGCCTCTGGCTCTGCTTATTTCCTCTGTTTCCAAGGTCAATGTCTGGAAATATTTCTCCCTTTTCAGTCTCTTATTCCCATTTTCCAGTCTCAGGTCCTCTTTTGACCGTGCCCAAGTTAATAAGCTCTGATGAGAAATGTGTTCTGCACCAAGCCTGGCTCAGGCTGCATCCAGCTCGGATCCTTCTACACCAACCTATATAAACGTAGAAGGTAATTTTATTTTTCTTGAATCAGCCTCAAAAAAAATCTTCATGTCTCGTGCCTGTGGTTTTGCTGCAACAGGCAATCTGTTGTGTGCAGGAGTGGGGCTGTTGCGTCTTTCTTGGATAAAACACCTGGTGGTTGCACAACAGCCCATCTGTGACGTCGGTGCAGGACATCGGGAGCTGGTCGGAAGAACTGGCAGGTGTAGGAGTGATATGAAGGTGCAGCTGAAATTTAATTTCCTCCAGAACCATTCTCCACAAGCTGTGCAAACTTTCCTTGGCTAAATAAATACACTTAAAGACAAAGATTTTCCCATTTTCCTAGAAATACTCGTGGTAACAAACTGCCTGTGCTTTCTCTCCTGGAGCCTTAACAAACAGTCTGCGCATTAGCATTTTCTCTAATGGTCTCAGCAGTAAACTTCCTTCCAAAAAGAGGGGGAAAAAAGGAAATCTTGTGTTCCCTGAATGCAGAAAGAAATTACACATTCTGTCTCTGTCTCTCGTACATACAGATACACAATTTAGTACTTTACATCTTCAAAGCGCTCGCTCAAATAGGGACTAAATTGTGTTTGTAAACTCTCGCTTTGGGAGACAAGTTCAAATGGGGCTTAAGTCCCAAATGGAATGTTGATGGTCTCAGTCAAGTTCCTAGTGGACATTTGCCACAAAAGCACAGCATTCTTAGCTTGTATTGATAACAATTAGTATTATTGCTCTGTGATCAGCACAGCCCCCTTCAAAGACGTTTTGGGTGTACACAGAATTAAAGACCTGCCCTGCCTCAAAATGAAAAAAAAAAAAAAAAAATAGGAGAAATTTTCTGCTCCTCTTTCTGTTTTGCAAAGGAGAATCCAGGGGCTGCAGCCCAAGAATACAGTTAAACTGATGGTTACTGCTGTCCCAGTTCAGGACCTATTTTGCTAAATTTAAGGTAAAATTACAAAGTGGTGTGACCATGGTCCCAGGGGTGCTGGTGTCAAAGGCAGGGACAGAACCCAGCTCTCACCAGCCCTTAGAAATTGTGTTAACTGGAAGGTTACCTTTCCTCTCCAAGTGGAGTTTAATGAATATAACACACTTCAATAGGTGTATTCATAAAAAGTTACCCATTATGGATGTAATGCATGAGTTTTTCTCTCTTGGAAATTGGTTACTCTTACTGGCCATTTCCTGGTCAGGTTTTGATGAGTCCCTTTCAGGCACAGTTCCCATTGAAATAGGTTTGCCTGAATGAGGACTTAAGGAACAACAAGAATAAAGACCTCTATAATTGCTCTATAATGATTAAATGGTTCCCATGAGCAAGGCAGTTCAGAAAGACGTGCTTTCACTTAGCAACATTCGTGCTGCCAAAATGAAATAGCCACATCCACTGCAGGCAGAACTTAATTCATTGCTGCTGCTGCTGCTGTGACTGTGGCAGAGCAGAGAGTGGACAGGAGCAGGCCAGGAGAGTGGTAGACCCTGTGCAAACACACTGTGCATGGCAGTCCAACTCCACGTGTCTTGGAGTTCCAGTCCAGCTTCCCTCTGTGCTGGTGATGTGTCCATCTGGAACTGCTTCTTTACTTTGCCTTGTTTTTGCCCCATTTCTGTTCTGCTCTTGAAATGGTGTTTTGAGGAAGGGTGTCAGTGCTGTGGTTTAAGGCAATGTTTCTTCAGAAAGGTTAGGCTGGGGACAAGATATCTATATATCTATATATCTATATATCTATATCTATATCTATATCTATATCTAAACTTTATTTTGAGGTAAAATGAAAACTGTTCCTACAGGAATGGCCGATTCTTCAGGCCTTGTAAATTTATCCAAATAACTCCATTATTTTATTTTTTCAGTCTCTCGGGGTGTTGTTCCATTATTTGTTGATTTTTAAATCTCCATGCTATGACTTAAGAGTGAGGACAAGAATTGCATTGAAGTGTTTGATAATGAAAAGGAAGAAGGCAGGAGGTGTTGGATATGATCTGTTACAAAGCAGCAAGAGGCCACAGGAACTGGGGCTCCCAAGACCATCCTCCTGTCATTGTGCATCTTCCCTGAGATTTTTGGAGCTGTTTCTTGGAAGTCTGGAGATTCCCCCAGCTTGTTTTGGAATGCTCAGCCCCACCCTGGGAACCCAGGCCACAGATCAACATCATCCACTGAAACTTTGCACCCCAGAGGTAGAAATGGCAATGCTCTAAGTCAAACCATCTTTGGAGATTTCCCTTGAAACCATGGCTGTGTTAAACAATGGAGTAGAATCTCTTGGAAATGAGTTCAAAAAAATTAGCTCTGCATTGTCAGCTGTAAAGGGAGAGGAGTGTTTTCTTCCTCAGGGCCTTATTCTAATCTCAGATGCACAGCATGCATTACCATATAGCTTAAAAAAGCAGATATTTCTGAGATGATATGTGGGATTCAGTGCAAACCTCTCAGAGAAACCAATATCCTTCAGGAGTTTTTCATGCACTCTAACACTCCCAGGCAGGACGTGGGCCCCTGATAGAGCATTTTTGGCTAAGGGGTAAAAGGGGGGGATGAGGAAGCCAAAGAGAAGCTGAGGTGAAGAAGCAGAAAATGCCAAAATTGGAGCTGGAACTTGACTTCTGAAAGGGATGTGTGGTGGGGTGTCTATCCCATGATAATAGAAGTGAGATATCACTGGACTATGAGACTAGAGAGGGTATTTTGTCATACAGGGGTACCAAGACAGATAACACATTTTAAGAGGCAATGAGGGTTGGTTTGTTTATTTATTTTGGTTATTATTTGTCGTTGTTGTTACTGGTAATCTCAGCCTCCAACAGGAACAGGTCATTTGGGCCATTCAAACCAGAATTAATTGGTGTCAACAACCAACTGGTGCCTGATCTCAGTCTTGCTGCTGGAGAACAGCACCACAAACCCATCCTGGCAGCAGGAGGTGCTGAGCAATAGCAGAGACATGGGGCCAGAAGGAATCTCAGGAGATATATAATCAGTGGACAGACATCTCTTCTGTCCCTACAGGCTGTCAAAGTCTTCTCACATAAACAACCCCACCAGGTGTGTGCACCTCATGCCTTTGGGAGTTTGAGGAGATGGGGGGGATAGCAATGGCTCCTCACAGTGCTGTGCTGCAGGATGGGGCTGGGCCAGGCAGCTTTGGGGTGCAGGGCTGTTTGGCAGCCTGGCCAGCAATGCTTGCTAACTTTTCTCCAGAAACTGCAGAGTAGGGTTGCCAAGTGGCACAGGCCTGGCTGGCAGCCCTGGGATGCTGCCTGCCAGGGGAGCTGCACTCCAGCTGGGCCAGAGCCAAGTGCTGCCTGTGGAAGCTGGAACATGGAATCAAAGAGTCACAGAATGCTTTTGGGTTGGAAAAGACCTTCAAGACCATCCAGTTCCACCCCCCTGCCAAGGGCAAGGACACCTTCCACTAGACCAGGTTGCTCCAAGCCTCATCCAATCTGATTTTGAACAATTTCAGGCACAGCTTCTCTGGGCAACCTGTTCCAGCATCTCACCATCCTCAGAGTAAAGAATTTCTTCCTGTCACTCCATGCCCTTTTCAAAACTCAGTCTACTGCTCAACAGCCAGGCTTGCAGTGGTTAACTGAGGATGCTGGTGACCATAGGTAGCATTTCTTGTTTAGGAAAATTGCAAAACACTGTGTGGAGCCCTATAAAGATTGTGATATTTCCTGTATAAAAGGATGGGGAAAGCTCATGCCAATGTGCAGCATCCTTGTTTCTTTGTCTGCCTGGTCAGACATGGCTTTGTGCACCTGAGAGCTGCTTGCCTCATTTTCACAGTGCTGCTTGGACAGAGGGCTACTGGCTGGAATGGGAAGCACAGAATCATTTTGGTTGGAAAAGGCCTCCAAGATCATCCAGTCTAAATTTTCTTCCAGCACTGTCACACCACCACTGAGCCACAGCCCCAAGTGCCACATCCACACATCATTTAAATCCCTCCAGGGGTGGTGACTCCACCTCTGCCTTGGGCAGCCTTTTCCAGTGCTTGACAACCTTTTTTTGTGAAGATATTTTTCCCTTATACCAACCTAAACCTCCCCTGGTGCAACCTGAAGCTGTTTCCTCCTGACCTGTCCTTGGAGGAGAAACTGACATGATGCTTTGAAAGGTAGAACCTGATTTGAAGGTGTGCAAGAATCCTGTGGAGCAGCAGAATGCTCTTCCTGCTCTGTGTTAACCCATATCAGGTTTTTTGGCTTTTGGCAATCACCCTTGGATAGGACAGGAACCAAACACAGAGGGAGCACAGTGGTGGCAGCTCCAGGTTTGTACCTGAAAGGAAGTTTGCATTTCTTGGGTAACCAAAGTGTGGGGGTGTCTTGGGTTGCAATGCAGGATGTAACCAGGGGTGTGTATTCTATGATCATCTGCTGAAACCCTGTGGGGAAGTGTTAATGGACCAGCTGTTAAACCAGGTGGGGCAGTGTTCTTTATCTCTCCCAGGCCCCATCCTCCCTCCAGGGGATCTCTGCTGTTCATGGGCCACCCAGGCTCACTGCAGGGCTGATACAATTCCATGATCCCATGGGGAGATGCTCCACCCAGTAGGAGGAGCCCAGCATTCCCACCTGGATCAAACCTGGCATTGAGAACAGCAGCACAGCCTGTTTGCACTGGATTCCCAGAGGAAGACTGGACCCATCTCACCACCACTGGACCTTCAGAGGAAAACTACACCCTTCTACAGGATCATCTCTACTCCAACAGAACCACATCTGTCACTCCAGGAGGATTTATTTGGACTGCTCCCAACACCCTGACCAGGGTGTCAGGTTGTGTTCTGACTCTGACAATGTTTTCTAGGAATTTTGTTTGTTTGTTTGTTTGTTCTATTACATATGTATTTTTAATACTCCTAGTAAAGAATTGTTATTCCTATTCCCATATCTTTGCCCAAAAGCCCCTAATGCAAAATTATAATAATTTTGAGGGGAAGGGGTTTACATTCTCCATTCCAAGTGAAGCTCCAGCTTTCCCTGGCAGATACATGTCCAAACCAAGACGGGGGGAAAAAAATTCTTTGTTCAGAGAAGCTGCAGCAGAGCACTGCTGTCCTGATGCCACATTGGAGGGTTAAGATTTTCGGGTATTTCCTTTGCACGTTTTCCTCATCCCCAACATAATTTCCCACGAGCACGTGCTGGGCCTTTGCCAGCTCCTTCCTCTTTCATCTTGGAGCTTTTCTTTTCGGGGCACTGGGACAGCTGGGGGGAGAGAAGACAATCCTGGCTGTGGTCTGGCAGGCACTGGGGTGGAATCCCATCTCTGAGGCACATTCCTGGAGCTCTCACACAACCTGGGAGTGGGAGGACACGAGCTCATCTCTTGCATCCTTGAAGAGACAGAACAGATGCTGTTCCCAACCCTCCAGGATCTGTCAGAGAGGAAGGAGCAGAGCCAGCTCCAGGGCTCCATTTCTCCCCTCCAGGCCTGTGAGATGGATCCTGCCATGGCAGTGTCAGAAATTGCTGTCAGGTCTAGGAGGTGGATCTGGGTGTTTGTCACCTCCAGAGCCAGAAGCTCAGCTTGCCCCAGCGGAATCTTCCCTGTGCCATCAGCATACCTGGTCTTTGGGGAGGGTCATGGGTTTGTCTCCTGACTGCTCAAAATTCTTCCTTTCCTGCAAGGTTAAACTGGGAATAATCCTCATAAAATGGTTGATGCTGTGGTGGCTTCTCAAGCCTTGGCTGAAGCTCCGAGTGGCTTGAGGAAACCTCTCCAATAATCTCTCTGAGATAGACTGACCTCCCCAGCCAGCAGTGACCTGCTGTTGTGCTGTCCCCCAGCCAAAACTGCTGTGGGTTTGACCTTCAGATCCTTTCCTGTCCTTCCTTGGAGGAACTTTGGAGGAAATAAGGAAAAAAAATCCAATAAAAACAGGGTGGATTTAGATGGGAGTTGGGGTTCTGCTCCTCCCTGAGCATTCAAGGAGCTCTCCAAAGTCTTAACTGTGCATTTCTATGTCTAAATTAAGGTGTGACAATACAAGAGTTGTGCTCTGCCAAGCCCTGACCCAGCACTTGCTCAAGTGAGGACAAGGACTTGGACATCTCAAAACCCATTGAATGCACCTTTTGGCTCCAGCACATCTGTAAAGCCTTGCTGGAGGTAGGCAGGTGCCCAGCATCGAGACTCCAGGGCAGGGATTACTCAGAAGGGGCTCAAATAATAGGAAAACAATGACTAAAAAGCTGCCTGTTCATTGCAGCCTCTCTGGAAACACAAGAAATGCGTTTGGGGAGCAAGGACAAAATGAAAGGGGCAGAACAATAAGCTGTTTCAAGCACCTGAGAATATATTTAAAGCAAGAGAAAGAAAAAAAGACTTAAATTTTTGAAGCAGCACTCGAGTGCATTTTTTTTTTCTGCAGCTGGTTCATGTATCACCTTATTGATTTTTTTTCCTTTGCGCTGAAAATATAAATTATCTTCCAATCCTTCTTCAGTAAAGTAAATCTAAAACGAAAACAAACTACACATTTGGCCAGCCCTGCCTTAAAATTACACATCAAGAACATTCCCAGTGACAAATACTTTCAAGGCAAACAAACTGAAGAGAAATTAAAAAATCTCTGTGGGGCATAAATATGTAATTACACTCACACAGGGAGCATTTTATCAGGTAAACCATCCTACTTTGTTAATTGAAATGCTGCAGCACAAGGTTTTTTGACAAAGGGGCTGAATATGCATGCATATTTTTCACTGCTGCTGTTCCATTTCTCTCTTTCCTTTCCCTGTGTGCTCCAGCGATGGGGTAGTGATCACTCCTGCTTTCTTTGTTCAAATATCCTCATTTCTGCCACCTCCACTTAATTCTGGCAGGCAAAGTTTTCCTTTCACTGGAGGCGCAGGATTGTGGGGGGTTTTGTTGACTTGAAAAAAGAAACCAAACCAAACCCCAGAAAACCAGAAATCAAGCATTTGTTTTTTTACTTAAACTCTCCAGAAACAATAAAACACTGAGAATTAAAAAAGAAAGCAGACAGAATAAAAAGAACTGCAGGAAGTAGGTGCAGCTGTGTTGACCTAATCCCACAAAAACAACCTTACCAGGGAGAGGATGAGTTCCAGGAGCTGATGGGAGCAAAGCTGAAGTTTGGGACTAAAGAGGTTTTGAGGTCCAGAACTCAAGCCTTTGTTACAGGAGCATTTGTCAGTGTTTAGTGGCCATGGGCAGCAGCAGTCAGTGAAATATTTACAGCACAATCCCTTCCAAGAAGCGTGGCTGCTGGCAGGGTGTTTAATTGTCTAAATGCAAGCTGCAGTGCCAGCTGTGGGTTTGCTCACCCATCTGTGAGGGCTCTGCCATGCCAGTTCTCCTGCCCCGAGAAGGAAGCAGGGAATATCCTCCCTGGAAAGAGAGTCACAGAGCAGCTACCAGAGCCTGCTTGGCAGTGGTGACAACACTGAGACTGAGAAGAAACGGTGCCCAGGCTTCCTTTAAGGAAGGAATCTGGGATGCTGGGATGTCAGCACCTCTTCTCACTGGAAATGGATGGAGAATAATAATGCATTCCCTCTCACAACCCATTGTCTACTTGGATTTTTCTCTCCATTTTGTTCCCTTCTAATGTGCACTAGAGAAGGTGCCCAAATTGCACAGCCTTTAGTCACCATCATGTGGGGAAACTCAGAAAGGCTTCAGTGCTTTTCTTTGAGTTTTTATGTTCCATGTTCCCATTCTGCATCGTGCCTATCTCTGCTTCCCTGCATATATCCTTGTCTCTCACAGTAATGTCTCCCAAATATGATCTTCACCCCATTTCCAGTCCCTTTCCCAGGCTCTGCTGGTTTGTTTGGAACAGAAGAAGATTGCCTGACATTTCCAGAGAAGGAGGGCATTTCTATGCCATGTACCTCTTCAGGTAAGGCATGTCGAAGCCCATGGAAACCCTTGGAAAAAATTCTAAAATGGACAAAATAAGTTTGAGCGATGTGTTGGTCTGTCTCTGTTTCCTTTGTTTGGCTTTACATGACAACAACACTGCATCCTCTCCCTGGAGTGATGTGACTGAATGTGAGTTGTTTTAAAACTAAACCAGAGTGGATGAAGATGAAGAAGTTGCCAGCACTCAGAAATCTCCTGTTTTCCCTCTGACCCTGAATCTTGGATAATTTTGCACAAGGAGGATCAGGTTTGGTACAGGACATGTAAGAAATCTGGTGTGGTGTAACAGAGTATTTTAGCCATTAGTGTGTTCTTTCCCTTTTTGATTGAGTAGATCCTCCCTTTTTTCTCTCTAGAAGATTCCGTGCAAGAATCCCACCAGTGCTCTGCCATGTGAGTGCTCAGCAGCTGAAATTCAGGTGCTCTGAAGACTTTTTGGGTGGGAACACCCAGAGAATTTTATTATCTTGAGAATTAAGCACCATCTTGGCAGGGATTTTAACCCAGACATCCCAGTCCACACATGATTCTTGGTTTTGGTATTTTACCCTTGGTCTATTTTGTTAGACAGCTGGTTTTGGCAATAGAATATTTGCTATATTCTTCAATATCCTTGGCTGCCTCGTGTCCCTCCCGGCTCACATTCACAGGGACACTTCCCCATCTTTTTCTCTCCCCTCCCTTTGCCTTTTGAGCTGTGGGGTGGTTGTTTGCTCAATAAACAATGTTTGAAGTCGGCAGTCTCCAGGTATCTGTGTTGACTGAAGCCACTGGGCTGTGTCAGAGAGAGCAAACAGAGCAGCTTAGTAGACACTGTTATGGTTCATGTGAAGCCCTCAAACATGGCTGGTGAGGATTCCCTTAGTGACAGATCAGGGATGCTTGGAGGAGTTTGACACTGCATTACTTTTTGATTTTATTACTATTATCTTCCTAAAAATACAAGAATCGCTTACCTGTGTTTAGATAAAAAGCAAATAAGATACTTTGCTTCAGTTTGGCTTGGAATTTTGGTTATTCCAACATTCAGCTCTAATTCTTCACCTGGCATTGTCACAGGGACATCTTTCTTGGACATTTCAGTGTCTCAGAAGATTTGCAAAGCAGAGCACCCAGGCCTGAGTGGGTCAGGGATGGGAATGCAGGGATAAAGGCTTATTGAGGAGACATTCTCTGACACTCTGTTTTTGTTTACCATTTTAAAAACACAGCCTGGGATCACTTTCAGGCTTTGGTCTTGTCATGACAGCATCAGACAGGTTGGCCAGAAATTTCCAAAGGTTTTGATGATTAATTTTTCCTTGCATTTTGGTTAAAATATTATCCTCTTGCATTTCCTGATTGGGCTTTTTGTTATTTTTAATGTGCAGATTTGTGTTGGTTTCAGCGCCTGCCTTTTCTTCCTCATTTCTAATGAATAAATCCAGGCTGGTTTTGCTGAGAACTGTAACACTGGTGAGTAGGGCATTTCCTTAACCCAAACTGTGATGCCAGCTAAAAGTCCACCTGTCTGTCGTGCCTTTAAAGCCCCTCAGTGGTTTTATAGACCAGGTGATGAGACCAGGAAAGGGTTTAAACTCAGATTTAGTCTGTGGTGCAGTTGTAGGTGTATGAAGGGTTGAGATGCCAGCTGGATCATGCTGCTGGTGAGTCTGCTGTGACCCTTGTGAAGTGTTACAGGAACACCTCAGAAAAAGGAATATTGATTCCCCGTCTTTTTTTATTATTATTATTTTTTAAACCAGAATTCCTTTATTTTTTTTATTATCCATTATCCTAATTATCCATTGTTTTGCCATTTTAATTAGGTTTTAATTTTTTTTTTTCATTTTATTTGTATTTGTCACCATAACAAACCACCCAATTATCTTCTCTTTTTTTGCTTCCTTGTATGCTTCAGTCCAAATGGATGGAGGCAGCAAGATATGGGAGGGTTCCATGGTAAAGGAGGTGTAGGGAGAATTCCTGTCAGCTGGGCTTTATGGGCAAGGCCACAGGTTGGGCAGAGGGCAGAAAGTCCTGAAAGTGGAGTTTTGCCATAAAAGCACGTGAGGAATGGCCACAGCTGTTGGAGAGCAGAAGGGATGCCCAGTGTGTGGACATCACACTGGACTGGTTGGATAAAAACCCCATTTCTTCTCCTCTCCAGAATCAGTAAAGACATTTCTTCAGAAGATATTTCTTCTTCTTTTTGGAAGTGCAGAGGGAGCTCAGGAAATCTCCGGAGAGCAGCACCTGGGGACATGGTTTAGTGGTGGCCTTGGCTGAGCTGGGGGAATGGTTGGACTTGGGGATCTTGGAGGTCTTTTCTCACCTTAACAATTCCATTGTTCGGCTGAATCCTGGGAGAGCTGGTCAGCCAGCAGCCTGGCACATGCTCTGCACATCTCAAGGATGCTGCCTCACAGTGTCTTTTTGCTTCCTGGTCTTGCAGACAAACTTTTTTGCTGAACAATGTAGATAGCAGCTTTGAAGGGAAAACAGACCCTCAACCCCTTCACAAACAAATCCAGCCTCACTCTAAACCCATGCATTTCCTTGGCCCTGCAGCATCTGTCAAAGAGCTGCTTCAGCACCTCAGTGCTTG
This sequence comes from Zosterops lateralis, assembly GCF_965231275.1. Classification (NCBI taxonomy): domain Eukaryota; kingdom Metazoa; phylum Chordata; class Aves; order Passeriformes; family Zosteropidae; genus Zosterops; species Zosterops lateralis. The sequence goes on along the minus strand of NC_139761.1, from coordinate 4,241,785 downwards.
GGAGCTGTAACTTCCACCCTCAAACTATTTGGCTTGTTGTGATGTATTCTTGTGCTAATGCCAGTTTTCTGTCTGAGCAGGCTTCTCTGCTTTGTTGTGCTCACTTCCCTGCCATATTTCTACAGGGAAAGACGAAAGTTTCTGCATCTTCTCCTGGAAGATTGAAATTCCCATCTCCCTGGATTCTCTGTGCTTGTTGAAATGGGAGGATCTTTCCTGAATGAGGTACCTTGCTCAGCCAGTGACCCTGGAGAGGATCAGTGATACTCCCCTAACTCCATTGGCTGCACCTGGACAGATAAACCTTCAGACTTCACTTGGCTTTTTCCATTCCTACAGGATACTGGAGTGCTGTAGTCACCCTGGTAAAACATATCCCAGTTTTATGAGTCTGGATTTGTCAGTTAAGGGGCCTTTATTAAAGTGGACTTTCTTAAATAATCTTACATCTGTGATCCTGAGATCGCCCTCGTGTTCCCACAAGATTCCCATTTGTCTGTCTTCAATGGCTCTCAACCTCGTATTTCAGCAAGCTGGATTTGTATCCTCCCGTATTTCTCCCTCCTTTGAAGAAATAACTTTCTATTTCTCTTTAGAGATAAACATTTGATGCTTCATTTGACTTGGGCTCCTTTTCCTGGGCAAAACCTGGAGTCTCCCTGTGAGGGTGGTTAATGGGATGTGCCAGTGCAAGGAAGTGTCCTTGCTTAGCCATCTCTGCAAGGACTTACTTGCCTTGAGCTCTGCAATTATGTGACTTTAATTGGCTTTTAATTTGGGAAGATTATATAATACACTTAAATGAAAACCAGAGAGGTGTTGTTGTTAATACACAGGTTATGAATTGCAAACAAAATGATAAGTGAGTGAATTGTTTCTGAGCTCACACAGGCAGATTCACATTTTCTTTCCCACATATTTAATATGAAATATACCAGAAAGTTCATAATTAGGAAACTACCAGGGTTTAAAATCTATATTGCAAAAAATACATTTTTTGTGGCTCTGGAGGTTGTAAACACGCTTTCCATGTCGAGCTGTATGTTGCATTTATGCTGATTTAATCATTCATTAAACATTAGTAAGAGGCCAATTACGCTGTTCAAGAATAAGATGTTTTACGAGGAAATGACAAAAAGATACATGTAATCATTGAAATGCCAGTTTACAATCAGATAGGATGGGAAATAATCCCTTTAGCAAGCTTAAGCTTTTACATATTAATGGCAACATTGGGGAGAGTGGGAAGAGGGCTTTAACAGCCTCGTGGCCTCCCAGCCCTGATGGGAAAGTGAGAGCTTATGGTGCTCCAGACAGAGATTTAACAACTTTTATTCTGTGCCACAGATACCTTGAGATTTGGGCTCTTCAAGGGCCCTACCTGTAGTTAATGAGTCTGTGTCTACACATCCAACATCAACATAGACAAAAGAGGGCTGGAAATATAATTCTCACTCTTCAGAGAGGTCATGGAACCCCAGAATGGTTTGGGTTGGATGGGAACTTAAAGATCATCTCATTCCAAGCCCCCTGCCATGGGCAGGGACACCTTCCACTGTCCCAGGGTGCTCCAAGCCCTGTCCAGCCTGGTCTTGGACACTTCCAGGGATCCAGGGGCATTCACAGCTTCTCTGGGCAACTTGTGCCAGAGCCTCACCAACCTCACAGACAAGAATTTTTTCCTAATATCCAATTTAAATTTGGTCTCTCTAAGTGTGCAGCCACTCTTTCTTGTCCTGTCACTCCATTCTCTTGTTCAAAGTCCTTGTTCAGCTCTCTTAGAGCCCCTTCAGGCACTGGAAGGAGCTCTATGATCTCCTCAGAGCCTTCTCCAAACTGAACAACATCAATTCCTTCATCCTTTCCTTACAGGAGTGGATTCCATCCCTTTAATCACCTTCCTGACCTGCTCTGGACTGAATCCAAGGTGAGATGTCCTGGGGAGCAAAGAGAATTAAGATCCACGGGGACATTTCCATATTTATATTTTAAATGTCCATGTCAAGCACTTCATGGAAAAGGAAGGATGAGTGAAGGACTTACCCATAAATTCAGACCTGAGAAACTACAGTTGCTGGAGAAGCAGGAAGGGACAGAAACTCATTTTCCCACCTGTTTTCCAATACAAGACTTAGGAACACCAAGCAAAACTGTTGGGTCATGGATGAAAAATATCGGGAAGAAGTGGTTCTTTGCACCTGGAGTTGTCAAGAGGTGGAACTCCTGGCTGCAGCACTTGGTGGATGCTTGAAGTTCACCAAAGTTAAAAAAGCCACCAGATAAATCCATGGAGAGAAAGTTGTTTGGGGGCTGTTAAACACCATGTTTCTCTTTCTCTGGAAGCTTCTCAGCTGCCAGGTTCTGTGCACATGGAAATGTGCATTGAGAAGAAGACATCCTCCAGCAAACCATGGACTGCATTGCTGAAAGAACTGCCTTGGTGTGTATGAGATGAAAACCAAAAAGGTGACAAAAGGCCAAAAAAGCTCAAAAAAAGAGAAGAAAATAGATAATTTTTAAATTTTAATGTCCTCATGAACTCTAGTCCAAAATGTCTCCCCTTTGAATTGTTCTGAGTACTTTCTGTATCTGAAAGTTCCCAGGTTTCCTTGAGGATTTGAGTTCTCCTGTCTTCTGCTCTAAGCACATTTGGATTGAAGACTGAATAGGGTCAGGCAGAGAAAATCCATCATAATTTGAGCAAACACTCAATACTTATGAAAACTTAAAGACAGGAAACCCAAAGGCTAGGGAAACTTGTTTGCAATGAAAAAAATCATGGAATACGAAAGCGCCTTGCATTCCAAGTGAACAACAGAGAACAAAGAAATGATGTTTTCCATGCCTGTTTAACCAACAGAAAATAACTAAGACAATGTTCAGTTAATGGATGTGGGACCAGGATATCCTGGGGCAGCAAGAAAAGAAAAAAAAAAAAGCAGTGAAGACCCAGGTGAGCAGAACACAGGCTCCAGATAAACCTCAGCCAAGCGTCGCTCCAGCTTTCCAGAGCCATGCCAAGCCTTGATGTTCTCCAACTGCTCTACAGACTCCTACATCTGGCTGCCCAAAGCACACAGCCCCCTGTTCCCAAATGCAGTTGGTCAGCTGTCCCCATTGCCATGCTGCCCTCTGGGCAACGGACCCGAGCGATGCTGTTGAGAGGGAGAAAAATGTATTCCAGCGATAATGTTGAAGGGTTACAGCTGCCAAACACACTGTGTCTGTGGAAACACCTGTTGAGTAGCTGTTGCAGTGGGAAGAGCAAGATGAAGAAAGACAGCTGTAAAAGTGCCAGCAGCAGTGGGAAGCTCTGCTAAGAACTGCTTTGTGCCAGTTAAGAGATGTGCCAAATTATTTGGCTGCGTTTCAAATATCTGGGTGTCCACTACTTTTGCCAGCGCACGCTCGCAGGGAATACTCCAGCATTAACACCACCACTGCCACGCTCCTGCTGCTCTCCCACTTTTGATTTCAGCCTTTAGGTTTCCCTGCTTCTTTTATTCCTGATTCCTTCTAGTGTAAAGGGAAAGACCAGTTTTGCAGTGCAAAGCACAAAATGAGGGCTGGGATCTGCAGCTGGTGAGAAGACAAAGCACTGCTGTAAAAGGTTTTTGGCAATTGGCTCGTGAGATCTGCTGGGTTATTATTTTGTGTCTCCCCTTTTGTTGTTGTGTTGTTGTTGTTGTGGGTTTTTCCCAGAGAATAACAATTTTATCTTTTAAAAACACTTATCTAACCTGGACATTTCTGCCTGTCCATCTTGAAATACTTGGAGCTGCAGAGCTCAGCTTGGGGAAGTTTACAGTGGGAACAGAGGGGAAATTTGAAAGTTTAGGTGGGCTGGACAGGTGGTAAAGTGTTGTTAATACACAGGTTATGAATGAAATACAGTCCAGAATTCCATAGGGAAATATTCTAAATGTGTTGTAACTATAGATGTGGCACTTGAGGATGTGGGTGAGTGCTGGCCGTGCTGGGGGAATGGTTGGGCTTAATGATCTTAAAGTTTTTTCCCAGCCTATATGATTCCATGATACTCTGAAAAAGAACTGTGTGAAGAAACAAGGAATGCAGAGAAGGTGGACTTGTAGAGTAATGAAAATCTTCCTCCTGAAGTGCCCAGAGAGGGCAGGTTCATATCCAGGACCTCCCAGTTCCTCTTTATTTTCGTTTAAGACCATCTGCACTGCCAAAACTCTGAAAAAAACACTTCAGTGTAAATCCTTCCCCTTGTCCACAGTGAGAGCTAGGGGCATGCCCAAAGTTAATTTTACCTTTATAAGGGTTTTGAAAGCTAAAATAAGCAACTGAATCTCAAAGAATTAAATTCTTGCTCAAATAATTCCTGTTAACTCTCCTAACTCCTCACCTTGCCCTGGTGATATCCCAGACAGGCCAGGAGACTCTGGAATTACAGCACTGCTGTATCTGTACAGCTGCAGCAGTTTACTTGCTTTTCTATTTGACACCATCATCTATTGTCATGATTTCTTTAAATTCCCAAATCCTAAGAGTGATCAAAAACTCCCCTGGACCAAGGAGATAATACTTTTCTCAGGGAGCTTTTTTTCTTCCCAGGAAGGTTTATCTGTTAAGTGTTTGTGGGAAACAATTCATCTTCTTCTGTTTATTTATGAATATTTCCAAGGCGCAGCAGTTGATTAGCCCTGGAGGTGGTATTTCTCTAGGAGGCATCATTGCTTTTCTGCTTGCAGACAGAGATGGAAAGGTCTGAAATCCTAACAAACAGAATTGTAGCATTTTACCCCTTTTCTCTGCCTCCCCTCACCTCGTGACAACCCTTCTAGGGCAGAGATTCACTCCTGTGTGTTATTTTTTATCACAAAATGGGGTCTTGTTTGAGTTCAGTCCTCTGGACTGACTGTAATGCACATTACAATGTCTAAGCCAAAAACTCTCCACACCCCTTCCCTCAGAACAGGACCTTTCTTGAGAATAAAACTAATTTATTACAGAAACACAAATCTGTGCTTTTTGAAAGAAAGAGAAAACATCACACACCATTCAAATTGGCACAAGACCAGCTATGCCCAGGACAATTTATCTTTCCCTTTTGAGCTAATATTCCAAGCACCCTCTGCTGTAATTACAGATTTCATTTTCCACACCCCAATCCACCTGTTCTTCCCCTGAATTGTTTAGGCCAGAATTGCTACCTGTATGCCTGACTTATTCTGATTTTACCTGCAGGTGAAGGTCACAGAGCCAGTGGTTGTACTTCAACAGGGTTTGCAGGACTCCTTGGTTAATCTTTCCTCCGAGATAATGAGAGAAGTTCTCATTTTTTGAAGTTTCACAGAAATTCCTCCCCCTCTGTTCCTTTTCTCTGTGCCAACCACTCAGGGAAGGACAGAGATATTTTCCCCTGAACTTTCAAGTGTCCAGTGGAACTAGAAAGCTACAGCCTCTTGAAACTCCTCTGCCTGGACCTCACAAATACTGATAAAAGTCTCTGCTTGTTTTCTTGGCCATGTCAAACTTCTCTTCAGACAACCAGAAAATTCATCTTTCCTGTTAATCTTCCTGACTTTGTTGCCAGAGTCATGGGTGATGGTCTGTTCATCCCGAGAAAATGTTATCTGAGTCAATATTTAGACAGAATAAGCCTTAATCACAACATAGTTATGCTTCATTAAAGAGGTTTTCCATTTGCTTCGTTCAGAAAATAATGCAGGAGGTACCAGAAGCAAACAACTGGGGTAGATTTCCTATTCATGCAACTCTCTCTTTCTTGCACAGATAGAAAGAAGCAGAAGCCTTTATTTTCTTCCTTCAGAGGAGGCAGAGGGACAATTTTCCTTGCCCTCACCAATGTAAATCTCTTGTTGGGTGATGCCCAACTCCTCCCAGTGCAGCTGCTTAGGCTGAGAAGGACCCAGGCCGTTGTCCTCTAAAGCATCCCTTTAGGTGCCACCCAAAAATAACATTCAGCTCTGCAGACCACTCTGAACAATCTGCTTTTAGGAGTGGTCCCAACCTTGGTGAACTCCCAGGAATGCAGCTCTGGCTGTCTGTCAATCCCATCTCACCTTCAGAGGGGAAACACCCAGGGAAGAGTCACAGAATCATTTAGGTGGGAAAAGACCTCCAAGACCAGCCTTTGGCTGATCACCACCTTGCCAACTAAACCACGGCCCTGAGTGCCACATCCAGTTGTTGCTTGAACACCTCCAGGGGTTGTGGCTCCAGCCTGGGCAGCCCCTTGCAGGGCAGAGCAGACCAACAGGGGAAGGTTGCAGGGGAGCAAGGCCAAGCAGTCAAAGCCTGTCCCCTTCTCCAGGGCATGGAAGAGCAGATGATTTTTCCTGCAGTGCTCAGGAAAAAAAAATTTAAAAATCTTTCATCTCTTTCCTGAGAGAAAACCAATGCTGAGCCTAGCAGATTATTCAATAACATCCCATAAAAATATTAAACTTCTGTATTGGAACCAAATTAACATTGTATTTCATGATGTGAACAAAGGTGCCCAAGTCGATTTCGTCTCTCTCTCCCTCCTTTTTCAAATTTAATATCACACAGAAGAGAGAAATGAAATCTGTATTTAAATGGCTGTGGAACATTGTGCATTTAAAGTGCACAGCAAGTCACTCCCTAAAGCACTCCATATGATATGTAAATCTTTTGATCTTTCACAAAATGCATGATTTCCATAAAGAATAATGAGTGCTAGCTTGGGAAGTACAATATTGACTGTCACTGTACTGCACTTAGCCACAATTATTATTTGCATGGCTTTTGCAACATAACTGGAGGGGAGAGTCCTGTGAATATTTTTAATGCATTCTAATAGCTACTAAAAGAGATTTTATTTTATAATAGATGCATTCTTTCTTTTGGGTCTACAAGCCTTTTTTTTTTTTTTTTTTTTTTTCAATTTATTCATTACCTTTTTTTTTTTTTTTTTTTCCTTCTTTATAAGGAAGCATCTATGGGGAAAAGCAGAGGAGCACACCAGTCCTGAGAAAAGAGACAATTGACACCCTGCCCTGCCATGAGCTGCAGGAAAGCAGGGGAATCAACAATAACATTTATTTATTCTTGAAGCCAGTGGGTAAAGTTTAACTTGAGAAAGGATCTCAGGTGTGATCTGTGTGACAGAGCTTGAAGTGACTGTCACCCTTTGAGGCATTTCTGGATGGATACTCTGCAGGCTGTAAATGCATGGAGACCCCATGGGATCAGTCTGCCAGTGACCACTGGGGTCGGTGGAGCCTTTGGCATCAATTCAGCCTTTTTTCTCTGGCTTTCCACACAGGAAGGGCTCAAATGTCCTGACCCAGTGGCAGTTGTGCTTCTTTCCAATGCTGCTGATGGGGAGGGAGAAGCTGAGCCATGTCAATCTGTGTGCTGAGTTTTTTCCCATCAATTTTTCCCAGCTCCCTGGAGATGCATCTGCCCAGATCCCTCCTGGAGGTGAGGAGCTGGATCCTATCTAGCAGAAGAAGAGAATTCTCCCATCTTTCTCAGGGATCCCACCATCCTGATTGTTCACCCAAGAGATGGGAAGACTGCAAGCTCATGATGCAGGAAAAAGAGGTAGGAATAAGGCCTGTCACGTTAAATAAAGGGAAATTTAAGAATTATGTCATCTCTGCTTTGTTGATCCCTTCCTGAAGGTTTTGGCATCTCTCTGAAGATCTGTCCCAAGTAGCTCAATGCATTTTTTGCTTGCAATAGAGCAAAGCTGAGAAGCTACAGAGCAAGGCTAGGCTTGGTTGGGCTGGAAGGGAGATGATCAGGAAAAGGCAGATTATTGAAGATAAAAGTTTCTCATAATAAAGGAGTGATGGAGAGGTCCAAAGAGACTCAGGGGAATCAAGTGCTGTTGCAGGACTGATTACTCAGGGACCTGAGCATCCACACAAGTGACATGCTGTGTGTGCAATCAGAAATCCAACCCCAAGATGGGTCTGAGTCCCTGGTGACCCCTTTGGTGCAGGGCACAGACCTCTCCAGGCATCAGGCAGCAACAATTCCTGCTGCTTTGCACTGATCTGGTCTCCAGGTCCAGCCTGCAAGGAGAATGTAAAGTTTTGTCTTTGTGTCCCTCAGAGAAACTGAATTAGGCATAGTGACATTTTCTGTCTTTACAAAAGCGCTTTGAGGGCCAGAGAAGAAACTGTTGTAATGATGGTGTAGCGGAACAGTGATGGAGGTGAACTGAGCTGAACTGAAATAAGAAGTTGGTTTTCTGATTTGAAGCAGACTTCAGAGGACCAAGATGGTAGCAGACACTTTCTGAGCTCACTGCAGAGTCAAAGCTCATTTTCATCCAAAATAGGATTTGTGAATATTTTTTTTAAATGTATTTCAGCTTCATCCCAACCTAGAAAGAATTTAGAACTTGAAAAATTATTTCTGTCCATGGCAAGGGGGCATCAAAATCTCTTTGTTTGTTTGACTACTTGGTTCAAACTGTGACATGTCATGGAGAGGCATCATTCCCATTTTTTTATTGCTTTCATCCTCAAAGATTTAACTCCTGCTCAGCACTGATCATTCAGTTCCTCTTTAAAGGACTAATAATGCAGAGGAGGACTTAGATCTTGCAAGTTGAGATAATTCTTTCAGGTTTATTTCCTGGTGCTAGTTTATTGTTATATATTAAATGCTATTTATTGCCCTACCATTTCTGGAATAATTTTTTTATTTTCCCACCTTAGAAACATTGCTCCATGCATGTGCCCATCTTTAAGGGTAATAAATAGGCAAAAAAAAAAAAAAGTTTGGCTTGAATGGCTGCATTGCTGTGTGTAGGACAAAAACCAGATTGTTGATCTAAAGGCTTTCCTTTTTTAATTCTGAACCAATAGGATCATTTCAAATAATAAATGGTTCCCCTGTGAAAACCTTTGACAGAAATGAGCTGCACCAGCTCCCCAAAATCTCCTGAACTTGTTTACCTGGTAAGACTTGTAGTAATTTTCCATAACATCCTGCCATTTATTATGCTCTGGAAAGGCACTATAGTGATTTCAAGAGGAGAAAACCAAGAAAGATTATTCATTTCACATCCTCATGCAATTCTTTTGTAGGTGGCTTTCAACAAAGGGCGATATTGGATTACATTCATTTTGGTTCTTAATAAACTAGTAAATCTCCCATTGTTCTGTGTTGTCCAATTATAAAAGCAATGAATATGAGACTAAGCACTTCAAGATAACCATAGCTTTAAAGATAGACAAAAAGCTTTATAGATTAAGATCAGAATAAAACTGCCATTTTTGTAGCGTTTTGATGAATAATATTTTGTGAATTAAAGCGTTGTCTCTTAGGAACATCAATAAATTACTCTTTAAGTAGGAACTGCAGATCTCAGGAAGAGTTTCTGAATATCTGGGGTACTGAAAAGGGAAGGAAGTAAATCCATCCTAGAAGTCATTTCCTTGCTGTCTGAAGAAGTGATTATGAAGGGTTTTTCCTGAGCTCTGTTTCCCTGTAGGAGCCATCTGTTGGAATTTTCTTGAGCCATTTCTATTGCCTTCCCATTTTGGTTGTGGTGTCTTTTCAAACACACTTCTTAGCTACAGTGTGTTTCAAGAATTGAATCTTCAGTACTTTCTGAAGGCTTAATTGGCAATAAAAATCAGCGTTTTGAAGTCAAGATTTGCTTGTTTTGCTTGGTCCAAGGCAAAGATTTCCAAAGTTGTCCGAGACCTCCTTCTGCAAGATCTCTGGAGGTAGTGAAGAACAACATTGGCAAATGGTTTAAACATACTGGGCAAGGGCTGAGCCACTGTAGTAAAATTCTGAGCATTGAAAGTTGTGAAAAAAAAAAAAAAAAAAAAAAAAGAAGAGTTGCAAATCCCAGCCTTAAATATCACAGAGTGCTCTGTGGGCGTGTGAACTGGGATCATTGCCTTGCTCGACTCCGTAGGAATTCATGAGACATTTACAGAAAGATTTATTAATCTATTAATTGCCAACAGATTCTTTGTCAGCAAATCCTTAATGGAAAGCAGAGCCTTCCACCTCTTTAATCCTCATAATCCTACCTTGCATGCAACTTCCCAAAATTTGATGTGGACTGGCTTAGTATTGTAAAATTGTACAATTGTCCCTTGGCAGAGAAGAAGCAGTGAGGTGCAGCTCTCTCCAGTGGTCACACAGGACAAATGTCCCACCCAGGTGCTCATCCCAGTTCTCAGTTAAGCTGCAGTGTAAAAGGAATGTGCACCACAGGTATCAGCTTGGCAGAGAGGAAAATACACCATGAGGAGATGGAGAAGAAGCACATGGATAGATGGGGACATGTTTAGATCCCTAAGCCCAAGCATTAAATATCTGTCCTGTCATTGTGAAGGTCCAGCACACAAATCACCCCTTGGCTTGGGCAAGGATGAATTTTTTGCATCAGGAAATTGCTGCAGCCCCTAAAGAAAGTCTGGAATTCCTGTTTGAAGCAGGCGGGGAGGGGTGCCATGCTTGGCACACCTGGCAGCAGCATCAGTGGCACAACTCAGAGGGGAAATGAAGGGTAGATGAGAAGATGCTTCCATGCTGTCAGTACTCTCCTCATAACCCTCTCACTGCTTCCCAGGATTTCAGGCATTTCCATCTCTTCCCAAATGGCTCTTCCATTCCAGAGTGAGCTTCTGGGAAATAATAATTCCTTTGCTCAGGATTGTCAGTCACATCGTGGGACCGTGCCTGGAACGGCAATCGCGGTCTTTGATCAGTTCTGCTGAAACAACCTGTTGTCTTTTATAATAACGTTTCCATTGGGAATATTCAGATGCTGAGGCTAAAAAGAACCATTTCACAGCACACACACAACTACACACGCAGTGACTTTGCATTTTTATCTTTTTGATTTTCCAGTGGGTGTATTTGCCTGGGTTTTTTTTTCTGACCACATCCATCTGCTTCCTAGTTCTTACAAAAGCTAGTTTACATGCAATAATTGCCATTAAAATGTGAAGAGAAAGCTCGTTGCACAAATGCATTGTTTTGCTCCTTTTAAGACACACAGAAGCTACAAAACTAGATGTGGCTGACTGATGGATGGGTTTATTTAATTATTACTTTCAGAAAAATGTTCTCTATCTTGCCCATAGCAGGTGCAGGCTGTGACGTGGCATTTGCTCTGGTAATTATGCAGGTTTTTTTGTAAATAGCAGAACAAGTCAGGATGAAAGATAGCACTGCCCTCAGGTTGTGGGGACTGATTCAGCTTTCTCTTTACCCAATTTCAAGTGATACATTGAGATGATAAGGTGGCTTTGATTCCTATTGCACCTCCCACCTCCCCCCCAATCCTGTGACATGAAATTGAGGGAGGGAGAAGGACTGGAGGATGAATATGTGGAAGGGACAGTTTCTGATGGATGCTGTTATTGCAGTGAGTGATAAAGCTGATTTAGGGTACCCTGCATTGCAGGGTAGCATTAAATGACACTGGGATGTCCAGTAAACAAGAATTAAAGTGGGTTTTTTGTAAGCCTAGAGCTTTCCCAGGTGAGGCACTGCAGCTCAGCACTTCCAGCCATGTTCCCTCTTGCTCAAGTCTCCCCCAGTATTCTCCATCCTGTCCCTCATCCTGCTTCTCTTCTGTGTTCAAACGAGTCTCTTCTCAGACTTCAGGCTGTTCTCCAGCATCTCCAACCCATTTTTATTTCCCTAAGTAAGGGATAAATATCAGGGGCAGTGCAGGTGGGTGTATGGAAATTCTACTCTAAGGGAATGATGATTAACAAGGAATGTGAAGACAAACATCCCCCAGGCACCAGGAGATCCTTCCACTGGAGAAATGGGATCTCTGAACTGATCCCTGCCCTGCTCCCTCCTGCTGAAGAAGGGTAGGTTTGGACTGACCATTGAGGGATCAATGGGTAAAGTCTGTCCCTGTAAATTTCTCAGAGCAGAGCCTGCACCAGTGTTGGGTTTGCAGCCTCCCAGTGGTCTGAGTGGTGGGAGGAAGCAGAATCACAGAATCATGGAATGATTTTAATTGGAAAATACTTTTAAGATCAGCAAGTCCAGCCTTTAACCCAGCACTGCCAAGCCCACCTCTAACCCACATCCCTGAGATGTACAAAATCTCCAGGCAGCACGTTCAGACTTGGGTGGCTCAAAATTGAAACGGGAACAAACCCCACAATGAAAATATGTGTTGAGTTTATATAAAATCTCAGCTGAGCAATATAATGCTTCAATGGAAGGTGCACAGTATGTACATGAATGAAAATCAGTTGTTGCCATGTGTTTATCAAAAATTGAAATAAAGTCATTCACAAATCTCAATGTTTTATGGAGGGGAAGAATTTATTTTTTTTTAATTAGGATTAAAAATATTATCTACTTAAAACGTGTCCATGCATATAGTTCTGGTACAGCCTATGGCAACACCTATGATTTAAAAATAAAACTGTTTTTTTCCAAGAAGGAAGTAATTTTGAGTGATAACTAATTTAGATAGTGCTAATTATATTGGTTGGAACTTGCAAGGGAGTCAATGGATAAAAAGTTGATTAAAGCAAAGTTATAAAACAACAATAAAAACCTCTAACTCTGTACTTTAAAATGTTCTGAATATTTAATGTTTGTTTCTGCCAGCATTCTTAGCTGGACTGGAAAGTGTATGTTTCTGTGTATCTGACTGAAATGAAATCAGAGGAAAAAAGTGAGAACTTCTGAGTAAGTTTAAGAGCAGTGAGTGTGTTCTACACCCTGAAATACCCTTACTCAGCTGATCTGTTGATTTTCTGTGTTTTGAGCCTCTGCTCAATGTTTGCCTGGCTGAGACAAGCAAGGAGTAGCTGAGAGGATTCTGGAACATTTCTGTCTCTCTCAAACTTGCAGGACATTGCCTGGGGTTGCTCACTAAAAATCCTTCCAAGTGCATTCCATGTCTTGCAATGTGATATAAACACAGCTGGACCCAGCAGTTATGTCATTTCTTCTGGAAATACTTTCTCAACTTAGTTCCCCAAATGGATCATGTCTAATTCCAGCTGTTTCACCCTTGGTTTCACACCTGCAGTGAACCCTTGCAGGGCTGCTGGTTTGCAGCTGGATGTGGAGTCTCTAATTTAGGGGTGGACAGATCCATTCATGGCTTTGTGGCCGTGAGAAGAATTCAAGATTCCTCTTCTAGGCTGAAATTCCCTATTTCTGTATCTTTTAAGTTCTTCTGCTGGAAAACTGAAATAACTGACTAAAACAGAAAGTGACCAAAGCCCAGACATCCTCCAGAAGATGAAGAGAGACAAAAAATGAATGAGCTGTGGTTATTTTGAGTTGTATAATATTTCTGTTGATCACTTCACTTTGTTTCTCAAGCCATGTGTTCTCCACCCTCACAGCCAAGAATTTATCCTCAATATCCCAAGAACATCCCATTTAACTCTGTCCTGCACAGAAAATCATTACTGTGCACACTGAAGGCTGTGTGTGCCTAATGACTTTGTGTGTAACACAACATTCTGATTGGTAAAGTGATTATTTAATTTTATATTTCTGGTTCAAACTCATTATTATTATTATTATCATTATTATTACATTCTTATAGGGCCAATATTTTATTTTATTGTAACATATATCTGCCTAATGAAAAATCCACTGCACTCCGTGAGCACTTGAGAATGATGAAATTTTCAAAACAAGGGATAGATGTTAAAAGAAGGGGAAAAACAAGTAAGAAATAGAGATATTTAATGTACATAATTTAGGCTGCAAGCAGCCTGGCATAAGTTATCCTTTAATAGAGCTGTAAGAATAATTAATTTTTCAGTTCAGTGGTCAAACTGAAAAAACTGTGAGGGAGGAAGGAGAGGAGGTGAAAGGAGTGGGAAGAAACCAGGAGATGTGTTTGGGTCAACCTTAAGTAATAATTTCTCATTTTCTCTCACTGAAGCGAAACAAACACTTGTATTATCTGTTCCTTTGATAAATGGCCCTATCTGGGCTCTTGAACAAAACTTTCCTTTTAGAAGGTCGTGCCTAGATGAACAGAACATCTTTATTTTCCTGGATATTCTCCTTTACCTTTACCTTTCCCACCTTTCCTTTTGCAGCAAAGCTCATTCATTAAATCCGCCATTAGTGTGCAAACACTTTTATTAACCACATACTTTGTCAAAACCTGCTGCCCATCCTCAGTTTGCAAGGCGTTTCAACTCTTCTCCAAGTGTGGACTCTGTAAGACACTTCCTGCTGGGAGCAGGACTCCCCTGCTTTTAAGGCTATTAACTGTAGATTTACTTCTAACAGTAAGTTTACTTGTATGGCTTTAATTAGGAATAAATTCTTGACTGTGAGGATGGGGAGGCCCTGGCACAGGGTGCCCAGAGAAGCTGTGGCTGCCCCTGGATCTCTGGAAGTGTCCAAGGCCAGGTTGGACAAGGCTTGGAGCAGCTTGGGAGAGTGGAAGGTGTCCCTGCCCATGGCAAGGTATAGACCTGGATGGTCTTTAATGTTCCTTCCAACCCAAATAATTTCATGGTTCTAAGATTCTCTTAATGAACTTTCCAGGATTGTTCTAAAATGATCCTCTAAGCCCCCAGGGGAATATGGCCCAGGTTATGGGATTCACTATGGGTAATTCTATGGATCATCTCAAAAGATTTGGATTTTTCATCATGCCTTTGCCACGAGCTGCAGTACAGGCTTTGTCCTATCATCCTCTTCTTCCCTCATGCAGGAGCCCCTTGTTTTCAATATATACAAATAACAGATTTTCCCCCACCCCCTATTCCCCCCCCCCAAATATTTATATATAGGTGTCTGGCTGATAGACTCATAAGGGTAAATTTCTTTGTGGGTAATCATCAGTGAGCCAAAAACCAGAGACCTTTTAAAAGCATGCAAGCAAAAGAGGTTGCTAAAAGAAAAATCTTTGAAGGGGTATTATCCAATTAGCACTGATAGCTCTGCTAATATGGCAGCAATTAAAATGTTGTTTGTGAACTAAATAGGAGAAGACCTAAATATTCTTTGGACTTACATATGAATAATGTTCTAATATCTGGTGGAATAATTATAATGAAGCTGTAAGTATTCTCTCACGAGTTGTTTACTGAAATAGCAGTCTATTTAATCAGTAGCAATGCATTCAAGGTGACTAAATATTAAATATGATTGGCAGCTTGCTGCTTGGACTAAAACGATTAAGTAACATGAGAAAGAAAGTGACAGGTGACTTCAGTCCCCTCGAGGAAACATGCCCCAGCCAGGAAATGGGTTGAGACTTCTAATAATATTGGTAACAAATAAGTGCTGAAATGTTTGCTTGCAGCAGTCAGTCTGGAAAGGAATGCAAATCCTGTTATACATCTTTTTCATCTTGGTGAGGTTGCAGTGGCAGCACTCCCCAGCTCTGAGGTGCTGTGCATTTCAACCACCCTGCAGGGACACTTGGCTGGGGTGTGTCAGAACCAGCAAAGCCACTCCAGCCCTCGGTGCTGAGATAAATCCAACCATCCCTGTGGAGCCTGGTGCTCCATCTCTCACATCTCCCACGTTCACCCTTCCTGGGGTCTTCCCTTGTTGCTTCTCCCTTGTTACTTGCTTTGGATTCAGTTGGACAAACAGGGGTGAGGGATGAATTGGAAATGGGTTCCAGGAGCCTCTGGAGGTCAGCAGGAGCTGGACTGGACCCAGGCTCTGACCTGGGATTGCTGGTTCAGCTCTGGGAAGGGAACAGAGCAAGGATGGCATTTCCAGCCCACTGTTTCACAGGGGGATGCCAAATGTTCCTGTCTCTAAACTCCATATACAATGAAAGCATTTGCCACTGGGGGTAACTCCATGTTCCTTTTTTTAAGAGGGATGACAAACCAGCCAGGGTCATACAGGATTTCCACAACTGCACCAAAATCTGAGTCCAGTTCTTCTATTCTTGTATCTTCCATCCCAATGCTCTCTTTTCTAGCTGGTTCTCTCAGGTTCTCACAAGCATCTCCCTCTTTTCTGGTTCTGTGGAATAGGAGTGGAACCTTGAATCCTCTGCATGACTTGCTCTAGTCACTGCTGTTGTTCTTCCCTGTTTCTGAGCTGAAGTAGCCCAGCAAAGAAGTTGGGGAGCTTGGGGCAGCTCCAAGGGCAGGAAGAGGGAACTCCTTTCTCCCTCCATGTCCCTAACAGGATCCTAAGTGTGGTATAGACATGAGAGTCAATGCCCTTTTACACAGAAAGTAGAGAATGAATTCCAAACAGTACTGGAGACAGCTGACCCTTTTAGCACAATGCTTAAATATTCTAGTGCCGTGCCAAGGCAGCATGTGCAGAGTAAATATTTTAATCCCTAATTAATCACTTTGGTTAGATTGGTAAAACAGAAGTCTAATGAAAATAATTTGAAATTTCCTTCATGAATAATTGCATTGTTCAGGGGATTCTGGGAAGAGTCAACTGGCTGACCTTCCATTCTTGAGCTGCTCCATTGCTATGAGACTTAATTTGTGTCCTTCAACCCTTTTCAGTCACCGTCACGAGATTAGAAATACCTTTCATGCAGTTTAGCAGCAACTATGCAAAAGGACAGTGCAGTCAGCAGAGAGGTAAGAAATTAGCACATGCTTCCCTGTGGTGAAACACATACAGTACAGCACACAGGACAGGGCAAAGCTTCTTTTCCACTCCGTGTCCCTTTATTATGTCCTGGACATGATGGATTGCGTTGTTTATTGAAGTGCTCGTGGCCATTTTTAATTAGAGTTGTGAGGTCTGTGGGTGCCAGGGCTTTGGGTATTTGCAGGATTGGGAAAGAATTTGCTTGTTGTTACATCCTGGTGGCCAGCACCATGGTTGGTCCCGTGGTTCCAGGGGAATTTATTTCCTCCTGCAGGTCCTGCCTTTCCGGTGGCCTGGTGTGAGGCACCAGCTCTGTCTGGACAAGATGGTTTGGCTTGTAGGACCAAGATTGGTCCAGTGAGAGAAAAATCACACCCTCACTGCTCACCTCAGCTTGCATTTCTCTACAGACCAGCTACAGTTTGCTGTCAAGGGAAGATTTAACTGCAGCAAGGTCTGTGGTCCTTCCCCAGGATTTCACCCTTGTTAAAAAAAAAAAAAAAACCACATTAGACTGTCCTCAATCTCAAGTTTTTCTTGTGCTTGATCCAGCTGCAAAGGTGCAGCTGGAACTGTTCATGAGAAGAGGTTGTGCAGGCAAGGGTTTAAAAACACACCTTCAGTTTATAGACCTGGGAATGTCCTTTCCAGGGCTGTTGCTGGAAGATTTGTTTGATGTGGAGCTGCCATTAACACACAGGCTGAAGGTGCAGTTTCTGTGGAAAGGCAGTGGCATCAGACACTGCAAAGTTATTTGGTTTCTCTAGGTTTTGTAGAGTGTCTTCTTAGAATCATAGAAGGGAGGATTCATGAGGATTTCTGAGATCAGCTCCTGGGTCTGGGACACCTCCAAAAATTCTCATCCAGAATAGTGTGTTCAGATGATGCCTTAAATTTTAGCTTTCACGTTTTTCAGATTCTGTGCTGCCTAGGGCTGTAGTTCTGAGCCTCATATTCAGTGTTAGCCAGCTCTCTTCACAGAGCAGGGAGACAAAACAAATCCTTTTCCTGCTGAAGACCAAGGACAACTTTCAGACCCAACGGCACAAACAACAGTGACTGAAGGGAGGAACAAGAAAGATGAGGCCTCACAACCTGTAGCTGTAATTGAACAATTAAATGGACCAAAATGCAAATGGACCAAAATTTATAAGAGTGTAAGACCTCGTGATCAGCCATCCATTTTGTCACCATTTTGGGTCCACCTTGGGTGCAGCCCTGGTCAGGCCTTGTCCTTTCAATAAATACTCACTTTATTCTCCAGCTCTGTCCAGTCTCTGTTTCAGGTCAGCTTTGCTAAGGCATCAGAGCTTTTGAAGTGGCCACCAAAGCCTGTGGGATTGATGTGAAATGCAGGACAGGGCTGTCACTGCCTGCAGCCATGAGGGAGGACATGGAGAGGGATATGGGCTGTACTATGGGGCTGCTCTGGATGCAGCTCATCCACAAAAGTTGGGCTGGAAATCACCTCATCCCAACACAATCCCAGATTGTGCTGTGAGAGGAAAGCAGAAGGGGAGAAGTAACAACAGGGGCAGGAACATCCTCAGTAGGAGCTGGATTTCAGGCTATGGGAGGTGAGGAGGGTGTGGGGGAGCAGCTGTGTCCTACAAAGTTCAGGGAGGGAGTGCAAAGGTTTTGCAATAAATAGGTTGTGAAATGCAAGGCAAGAGGATTGAAAAGGGCAAAGTGGCTTTGAGGTTTTTTTGGTTGTGTTGAGGAGTAGAGTTACAAGTGTGGCCCAGAGCCTTGATTTGGGAGAGAGGAGGGTGTGGTAGAAAATGATCTCTTGGTCCAGGAGACACATCTTAGAGAGTTGGGAATGTGTGTGAGCGCAGCTCAGAACAGGGGCTGGTGGAAAAACTCCACAAGAGAGCATTTCTACCTGTTAAGAGAATGATTTTTGAAAGGAACAAACAAAATTGAGCTTTTCATTTACTTTTAGAGGACAAATATTAACCACTGTTCTGCTACTGATTTCACCTGACGAAGCCAAACTTTTTACAATAATTATCACTTCATAGCATCTTGCAGTCTCCACTCTCCTTTTTGGTTATTTTTTGGGTTTTTGCTCCCACATTCACTATTTTATTTTTCTATTCGTCTGCTCAGTTGTTGCTTATCAGCCATGGAAATTTACAGATATTAAATTAGCTACAGGAGGGCTCAGATATTGTTCCTTCAATGTTAGAGAACCTATTGAGAACTAAAGGGAAAATTATTAATGAAAACTGAATGAGAAGGCTATAAAGTTCAAACAAAGTGTGTTCCCTACCTCACAAGATCTGGATGCATGCGAAATTTCATGAAAATTACTCATAAAATGGTATATTATGTTTTGCTTCTTCAACCAAAAGCATAAGTGAAATTTTTTCATTCAGAGCAAAATATGTTGGATGATAATGATAATTAATGTAGTGAACCATTTAACAAGGGGATAATACAGGATATGAAAGGTTTATTATAAAAAAATGTGACCCTCACCACAGGACTTGAACTTACTACTTTTGACAATATAAAGCCCTCTGGGCTGGAAAATGTCTTCTCCAGTTGAGATGCAGATTATAAAAGAGTGTCATGGAAATGAACCTCGATTTTATGTTAAAAGGCTGTGGGGAAAGAGACTAAATCTGTGTGTGTATCCACTGATAGGGTAAATATTCATCACTTTGGGGGTTTAGGGTGGTTATGTCTGGACCAAAATGAAGGATAAATTATAAGACATTACCTCTCCACTATGATGCTGCTGCTCAGTACAGTGTGGTCTTTCTATGTGATCATAAACTAAAGCTAAACAAAACCAATTCCCACTAGTTAGAGTACAGAGTCTCCTTTAAGCCAGTCAGGAGAAGTCTGAAGCTTCTGAGTGTTTTGGACTTGCTAGGGTGAACTGAGTTTTGTTCTGTCACACAGAGTTGTTCCAATACACAGAGAAAAGTGTATTATATTGAAAAATGAGCAAAGATTCCTTTGCAATTCTCTCGTGTTATCGTTTTGACACAAATAAGAGAGAACAGATAAAGTTAAAATTGGGTTTTCAGCCTGGATTTCCTGGCTCACTCCTTTGCTCTATATTGGGGGAAAACAGCTAGAGCCGTTACTGAATTTAGCCACCTGAACCAACACCTGAACCAAACTGATAATGAATTCAGGAGGCTGAAATCACCTTCAACACCTCCAATCCCAGGCAAACCTGCATTCATCCAGACAGAACCAAACTTCCAGAGCTTTCCAGGGGCCCAGAATATCGACCCAGCATTTACATACACAGACCTTACCAACAGCATGACCTTAACACAGGGTCCTGCCCTGAAATCCAGAGCAAGAGCCATTGCTGACATTGGAGAGGCTGGAACTTTTTCCAGGATGTTGGAGAGAGTGCAGAGAGGGCTGAAACCTGTCTGAAACACAGACAAATATTTTTACAAATTAAAAACCAGTGTGGTGGAGGAATATGGTCAGAAACTACAAAGGCCCAGGAAGGCTGATGCTCAGGGCAGCCTGCTGGCTCCAATGTGCTGCTTGGGGTTCCTGGCGAGCCATTTTAATTGAAAGTGAGAGCGTCTGTGGCAAAAAGGTTGGGAAAGTCCTGCTCTAATTGACTCTTTCCGGGGTTAACCATGGCAAAGAGCGAGTCAGATCCCAGCTCTGCCGTGGGTTCAGTCCTCCCCCATCATTAATTACTTTGGTTGCATTTCTTAATCAGCTCCGCTCGGATCTATTGGAGAGATCCCTGGCGCCGCGCCAGCACCGACTGGATGAAATACACGGTGCAGGGAAGGGGAGGAGGCCAAGCCTGGCTTGTTATTCCTTCTCCCTTTGATGCTGAACGGGCTGGGTTTCCCACACAGACCTTTCTGTGCAGCTCCTTTCCCCACACCACACCAGAGCTGCGGGATGGTTGTCCCGGTGGCTTCCCTTTGGTCGTGTCTTTAATTGACCTCCCAGCATTTTGGAGGGTTGTGGTTCAAATGAACTGGTTTCTGTCAAGGCTGTGGAAGGGCACTTTGTCCCAAAATGCCACAGATCCCCATGTAGCTGTAAATCAAGGCAAAGATGCCCTTCAGGCTTCTCCACACTCCATCTCAGCTATTCCTGCCCATGGAAAGGGGGTTAGAACTGTATGAATTTTGAGGTCCTTTCCAACTCAAAGCATTCTGTGATTCTGTCTGCCTATGATGCCTGCCCTGCAACAGCTGGAAGTGAGATTCCATCTGCACCTGCAAATTTGATGGAAAATTGGGATCTTCACAGCCAGACAAATCACAGACCGAAAAGACAGGTTTGGAGAGTCTGGGTACCAGCAGGGCAGCACGAAGGGAGCAATTTTGCCTTGGAGTGCAGAGCTCCAAGATTGAGTCCTGCCTTGCTCAGGGCTGCTGCTCAGGAATTTTCTCTGGGTTTCTCACCTCACTTTCATCCTTTTTCTCCATGATACTTATTTTTTCCAATGAAGACTAAAGAGTTTTGTCATCTCTGTGTTAAACAGGAGGCTACAAGGCACTCAACACAACTTCTATGAATTCATTGGACATGTAGGGATTGAAGGGGATGGAAGAAAAGATTTTGTACCTCTGTGTTGCATTTCTGTTGCAGTCAAGACAGTAAAGCAAGTCCATTACCAGAAGTTGTACTCTGCCTTCATGTTCCTGGGAAGAATAACTGTTTGGACATGGTTAATGGTTGGACTTAATGATCTTAGAGGCTCCTTCCAACCTAAATGATTTTATGATTTTTAGGGAGATTTTCATAGAATCATTTAATGGCCTGAGTTGGAAAACCATCCAGTTCCAACCTCCCAGCCATGGATAGAGTTGCCTTTCACTAAACCAAGTTGCTCCAAGCCCTATCCAACCTGCCCCTTGGACACTTCCAGGGATGGGGCAGCCACAGCTTCTCTGGGCACCCTGTGCCAGGGCCTCACCACCCTCACAGAGAAGAATTTCTTCCCAATATCCCATCTAACCTTGCCCTCTGTCAGTGTGAATTCCCTGTGTTCTGTCACTCCATGCCCTTGTCCAAAGTCACTCTCCAGCTCTCTTGAAGCCCCTTTAAGGTACTGGAAGGAGGTTTCTCTCAGGGAAGGTTCCTTGTTTGGATGAAGCAGTTCAAGCCTCTCCACTTCTCTTGCTGAAGGGAGGATGAGAAGCAAGCACAGCCCATTTCAGCATTTTGATCTCCCAGATTTTGTTATCTCATCGTGAGACCAGTCCAGGGGGAGAGGAATGGTGAACCCAGAACAATCATAGCACATTCACTGTAAGGGATTACATTTTTTTTTTTCTTTCCCTCTTGGAAATTTCACAACTGGCTTTAATTAAGTTCTTCCTAACCCAGCAAACGCACACAAGGCATTAGAGAGGGAGAGGGTACGTGTGCCTGTGCGTGTTTGCCGGATGGGATTTCTGCAAGTTTTCCTTCCTCTAATGAAAGTTTCCTTGGCTGTCCCCATTAGAACAGGCTGTAGCCAAGCTTCTGGTGGGCTGACACCCCGTGGCTTGGCCCTGGGGTCACACACTGGTGCCAGGTGGTGAGAGAGCAGCGTTTCTCTGCTAATGACCCAATGGCCTGTGCAAAATATGCAAAGTTAC
Organism: Zosterops lateralis; assembly: GCF_965231275.1. Taxonomy (NCBI): domain Eukaryota; kingdom Metazoa; phylum Chordata; class Aves; order Passeriformes; family Zosteropidae; genus Zosterops; species Zosterops lateralis. The sequence goes on along the minus strand of NC_139761.1, from coordinate 4,219,658 downwards.
AAAACAAGATATACATTTCAGAGTCCTCCCCTGACATATTTTTATTATTTATTTTCATATACTCTTTGGATTACTGATGGCATGTGAGTTTTAAACAGCCCCTGGGACCTGCCTCCCTGCCAAAACCCTTAAAAGGTGCTGGTTTGGCCCATCAGTCCTGCTTGTAAACAGTGTTGTCTGAAACCACCTCTTCCTCAGCAGGATATTTTCTGAGTAGTTTTCTCTCCACCTCTGCAAATTCATGTGCTTTCCGTTCGTCTGCACGGGGGTTGCTAATCAAGGATGTCATGAGCTCTCAATGAAACGAAGCCTTTGGACGTGGGGACACAGAAAAATGGACACACTGTGCTCCCAAAATGTTCTTAGTAGCACATGTGAATTTCTTTGCACTCAAATTAAGCAGGATTAAAGCAGCTAAACTGTTGTTGCTCAGTTCTCTTGGATCATGTGACAAAGCCTGAATCGCTTTTAGTCACTGGTATAGGCCTAAGTCAGTCCCTTGATCTCCAAATTAATTTTTGAATTGAATGATTGTGTGGGGTTTTTTCGTCCTAATTGAGTTTTCAAGTGAAAAAATGCTTACCAAACAGATGGAAAACTGAGGACAAAAGGCTCTATTATGTAATAAAAAAAAGGGAGAGTTCACTACAACAGTTTGAAATTAGTACTTGGAGCCTTGATTTATTTTTTTTCCCCCTTTTTAAAATCCCAAACAGTAAGCGATAGGCAGCGTGTTTGGCACAGCTTGGTGGAAAACCACGAGAAAGGAAGAAGGTGAAAAACTCTTACCAGCAGCTCTCACAGCAGACACTACAAAGCATCTGAGTAATTTATTGATCCACTCCTCGTTTTTCATTAATTGATATGGCAGAAGAAATATTCCTTTTTCCCCAGGAAGAAAAAGGTTTCAAGGGGTAGCAGTGCAAAGCTCAAAGGTGGTTCATGGATATGAAAAACCCCCAGACCTCCCCCAGGAAATGCACTGGAGTGTTTCAAGTTCTGTGGGACCCTTGGGTTTTCTTGCTGTTCCCAAACACTGGCCTGGAAGCATGGGGAAATACCTGGAGTTTCTTCAAGGAGCTCTCTTTCATTCCTAGCTGCAGAGTTAATTAATATCCTTGTCTGCTAATGAGCAGGAGTAAATGGGTTTTATTGACAACTACTGAGTCAATGAGGTTTATTGATAACTACTGAAATCCAATCAGAAGTCCAGGTTAAAATGGGCCATTAGTTGTCTCCTTGGCATACAGCTAATAGGTGGAATTGCTTTTTTGCCCCTAAAATCCCTGTTGTTGCTCCCTGTAGTTCAACACAAAGCTAATCACTGTAGTTGTGCTTGTGCTAAATATTTTTCAATGTTTAGAGCACATACGTTTGATAACTCTTTACTTCTTATTGCCTTGGCAACTGAATGCTTTTAAGCTGTTCCAAGTTACAATCACTGCTTAATATAAAAAAAGAGAGAAACCACCCAAATATTAATTGATTTTTGGCCGTGGTTATGGAAGATCGTTGGCTCTGGTGAGGTGCAGAAGCCACCAGCACCAACAAGAAAGCAAAGAGTTGCCTTTCTATACCTTGACATTTCCTTCAAAGTGCTGCTGCCACATTTTGTGGGAGTTTTACAGTTCTGTGGTTGGATGGAGCTTGGACAGGAACCATCACTTGTCTTGGGCTCTTCCACAGCCCTGGATGTTTTGGTCCATTTATTATTGTGTGAATGTGATCCATGGAGCTCCTGTGTTCACCTGGGGTGTCATATTGCTCATAAATACTGTGCAAAGAGTTTGATTCTGCTCATTCCAAGAGTGCTCAAATTTCCTGGCATAACTTGTTGATGAGTAATGGAAATAGTCTGGCTAAGTGTGTTCATATGTTTAAGAAGATGATTTTCCCCAGTGAAGCATCTGGAGATGCTTGGAATTTAAAAGGTTCACAAAAACCTATATGGTTTCAAGTCCTTCTGCTGGCCATCATGTCAGAGTTAGGATTTCTCCCTCACTGGGGTCTTGTTGTGCTCCTGTTGGAGCAAAGGAATAGTTCTGGCATATGGAGAGGGAGTAAGAGAGTCTGGGCTACAGCCTCTGAAAGAGAAAGAAAAAATGGGAGCAAAGAAACCACAGACAGAACAAGTAATAGCGATTTCTTTCTTGAGGTGAAAATGTGGCACTGAGTTCAGAACAAGCAGGACTTTGTTCAGGCAATTAAACTGACGGGGCAGGATTAGATGGGTTACTGGAAAGAAATTCTTCCTGGCTGTGAGGGTGGGGAGGTCCTGGCACAGGGTGCCCAGAGAAGCTGTGGCTGCCCCTGGATACCCTTGGAAGTGTCCAAGGACAGGTTGGATGGGGCTTGGAACACCCTGGGATAGTGGGAGGTGTCCCTGCCCATGTAGGGGTTGGAATTGAATGAACTTTAAGGTTCCTTCCAACCCAAACCACTCTGATTTTTTGATTCTAATTAGTGAAAATGGAATACCAGCAGGGTGGGAGACCTGCAGGATATTACTCTGCAGTGGGATATTTCCGTACTTGTTGTAGATGTACTTGTGGTTGGTCTGCATTGAACAGTGTCCATGCACAGGGAAGACCACCAGGATGGAATGATTCCCACAGCAGCTGACCCCTCCTGGCTGAGCTGGGCACTTGGGAACCCAGTGGGTTTTCAATGCCATCCTCAGCAGACACACTCAGCAGAGCCCGACCACTAAACCAGCTCCTCTCCCTCTCTGGGCTGCTCCAAGCTCACCCCAAAAGTCTCCAAATCAAATCCTGTAAATCACCTCTCCTTAGTTTTCATAATTTTCCTGAATTAGAAGTTCAGGGAAGGCTTATTCTAATTTTGCCTGAAATAGCAGCACATGAGCTGGGCAGGAACAGGTCTAACCTTTCAGCAGAGTTCAGGCTCTGCCACGTCAGCGATTGTTCCTTGCCATCGCAGTGTAAAACTCTTTTCCCTTTCACTTCACATCATTTTCTTTTCTGCAGAACGCTTTCAGTGCAGATAATGCACACGGAGGTACAATGCAGGCAGTTGTCTGAGAAAAGAAACCCGTTTTCTTCTAGTGGGTGGTAGGTAAGAATTACTAATCCAATCTGCTTGAGTTAACGCAAAACAAGGATTAGGGTAAAGTTCCCGAATATGTTAATCTTCCTTTATAGAGGCAAACTTTAGCACCGCTATCAACCCCGTGGTTTATAGTTCATGGGAACAATGAACCAATTAAACTCGAGCAGAAAAAAAAAATCTTGCACAAGTTTTCTGATTGTTACCTAATACTTTGAATTCTTTTGATTCTTAATTATTTGCCACTGTGTCGTAGACAGGAGGGGAAATAAAACGTTGTTTATTATTCATTAGACTGTTTCTAAACATATCCATAATTAACTGCATCTTATTGTAGTTGTTCTTTTCATCTCTCGCTTTATGAAAGTAGGTATTAAATTACACATAAGGGCCTGGATAACTGATATAATTGTTGGCAGTGGAAATGGATGGCTTACTGGAATTGTTGTGCCTATTCATAGTCAGCTAGTTGTGAAAAAAAACTCAGCTTGTGTGAAGGGAAGAAAAGGGGACATTCAGAACCACTTCTCTTCGGTTTTGGGAAAGAAAAATTACCTTATTTCACTTTTTATAAATGAGCACTCAACAGCAAAATGTCCTCTGGCCTTACAGAAACAAGCCTTAAATACTGCTTTATCCCTGTTGGTATCCAAAATATTCTTACTTACTGCTGCTCTTACAGCAATCCATACAACTTGGAAAATTTTACTGTGAACTCTGGATTTTTTTTCTGCCTTTCAGATTTCTGACTGGGGAGCAGAGCAAAAGGAGAATAATTGGACTTTCTGCTTGAGACAGAAATGTCAAGGATTTACTTTTAAATGCTAAGGGGTCTCTTCTCCTGTCAATACCTGGGGGTGGATCTTGGGCACATCAATTAGAGGAATGTAGTCCTAAAGCAAATGTTACACTGCAGGATTTCAGCAATTTCTGTGCCAGTGGGTCAGAAAAGGCAGTTTGATTTTACAGTAATAATGTAGATGTTTTACCTAACCAGCTATTGATCCTGGCAATAACTAGACAGCAGGGTTGTCTTTGCAGTATCACTATGTATTTGTACTTGTTAGAGACTGAATCCCACTGCAATCCAGGGGAAAAGCTGTTTCTTGGATATTCTGATGTCTCCATCACTTCTGGAAAACCTCAGTAATTATTGAGGATTTAATTGGACCTGAAAGAGAAGGGAAGTAACCTTTACTAAATACATTTTTGTGTACAACCAATGCACTGTGCTTTAAAAAAAGGATGAGACATGTTGGATATTGCAATCTAAGCTCCAGTTCAGTTTATTAAGTCATATTTATAATGTTCTCAAATAAGAGAATTGCTGTTTAGGGAATACAACAGGTCACAGCAAGTCAGAGTACAGGCCTCTGTAGCAGAGCACTTGTCAAAGGCTCATTTTATTTAGTAAAAATTAGTCAGCTTTTACATCCTCTTGGTGAAAAGTGGGCCCTTGTGCAAGGCACTGAGCTGACCCCTTCATGCTGGAGTTAAATTTCTCAGGAGGAAGCAAGGACTCCTCAGGGGCAGTGACCCAGTGTCTTGTTTTTATTCCTTTTGTTCAACTCCCTTGATTTCTGCTTTTCACCTGAGAAGAGCAGACAACTCAGCCCTTGCCCTCCTCCTCCATGCCTTGACCCTCCAATTCATCCCTGTGCTCTCTCCATCCAGCAAAAACCTTTGGGAAGGTGCGAGTGAGGTTGGGGGACTTTTTTAGACTGCCATCAGTGTGCCATCAGAGAGTGCACCATCACCTCCCAGCACAGATAACCAGAGAATCCTTCAGTGTGGAAAAGAAATCTGAGACCATTGGGTCCAACTGATGCCAAAGTGACAACTAACGCATGTCCCCAAGTGCCACATCCACATGGCTTTTAAATTCCTTCCTCCTGTGCCTGTGCTTGACAACATTATAGATGAAGAATTTTTTCCTAATATCCAATCTAAGCCTCCCCTGGCACAACTTGAGGCCGTTTCCTCTCTTCCTATCACTTGTTACTTGCCAGAAGAGACCAACACTGATATAATAAGGGAAACCCTACATGGATTTAGCGAGAAACAAAGCACACCAAAACCTCAGACACAGCCAGGACATCTCTCCCAGTTTGGAGTGCTGTTTTCTGGGAGCTGAGGGAAGCACTTGGCTGCGGGGTGACAGGTTAAGTGTGGTCTGTCTGTGGGCCAGACACTCTGAGGTGTAAACTGGGAGTGCTCCCAAGATGCCAAGTTACATCTTCTGGAGAGCTGCCCTGCTCCGTCAGGCTCCGCCGTGCCGGGGCCCCATCCTGGGAGCTCTGGAGCCAGTGGGAACAGATGGCACTCAGCACTTGGCAGCATTAGACCCCAAATCCCAGGTCCTGGGTCTTTTTTTTTTTGTCTTTTTTTTTTTTTTTTTTTTTTTTTTTTTTTTTTTTTTCTGTCTAACCACCAAAAAAATCTCTTTCAGTTCACGAGTAGCAAACCAGCAGCAAAACCAAGGTGGAGTGAGAGGCACTGGGCAAACCCAGTTTGCTGCTCGAATAAATTTTCAAAAGTAGCCAGTGCTTTTTGCAAGCCCTCCAGTGCACAGCAGAAATAGTCCAAGTTTGAGGCTGGGGGACTTTTCAAGCTCGTTTCCCTGCTGTGGCACATAACGAAGAGACAAAAACCCCTTTCTGTAGCCTCCGCTGGCTGCGACATTTGTTGGTGTCTGTGGATCTTATTCAGAGCGCTTTGTGAGACACTCGTAGTAATGTAACTGTATTGTGGCAGGAGACTGGAGAGGGCAGCGGATCACTCGCTCGAAAACATGACCTTTTAATTTAAACAAAAGACTTGAAAAAATGAAAGTGGGTCTTAAATGCAGTTTAATCAGTCAGGCGAAAGATGTCTAATGAAGCTGCCAGACAGATTTGTAGCCAGACTGTCACTTTACCCATCATGTTTACAGCCTCCAGTGGTGAGATTAGGACTGGATGAAGGCACAGTCTATCCAAATTTCCCCAGTCTGCTCCTCTACCCTGTCTGTTGAGTTTTGACAATTTGACAAATTATTTTGTTGTGTTGTCTCTAGACCTGGAGGAGCTGAGCGTGTCACTCTCACCTTAAAGCGCAGCTGAGCGTTGCCTGGTGGAGGGATGAGAGACTCACAGAGATGCTGCAATGCTACAAAATCAAGGTAAACCCTCTTGGACTTCCTGCTTTATGACATTTTCCTCCTGAGTGATCTGTGCTAAACCACCTGCCTCTTGAATAAGGACAGCTGAAAAGTTTCAGAGCAATTTTTAAATGTCTTGATTCCTTCTGCTGTGAATCAATGAGTTGGTTTTTTTACCTCTATTTCTTCCTTAAAGCCCTTGGGACGCTCAGTGATGAATAGGGCAGTTACCTTTGGAAACCTCTTGGCAGTTGTGGCTGCATCAGAAGATGCCTACATGAAGAAGGTACTTGATATAATGAGAACCAAGTGAGAAACCTCCCTGAGAGTTAAATTCCCAGCTCTGTGACCACCATGGTGGCAGCGATAGCTCATTTCTCACCAACACCAAATTGGTTCTGTCTTAGCGTTTCTGGATGCAGGACTGCTATTTATTTTGTAGGGAATGCTTGCTCTTTAAGAAGTTTTCCGTGGCTGCCCATTGTAGAAGCCAACCTCTGTGTTTATCCACAGGCTAAGCAGGGCTCAGACACGAGGAGTCTGAGCTCCCCCACACAGCCATGTCAGTGAACCCAGCCTGGAAGGGGAGGAATTGCCTCTCTGGAAGATGAGAAGGGATCCATTTTCCATGCTACATCTTTCCTGGGGGGTTTTGTCAAGAAGAGAAAAAAAATCACTCACAGTTTTCTCTCTTTTCACCCTTTTTTTTTTAAAAAAAAGAACATCAAAGTTGTCACTCCTGCTTTCTCACCATAATCCCACAAATCCTAATGTTTGTCTCCCAGTCCTTTCACGCTAAAAGTACAAGTGTGTGTGTGTTTTGCAGCATTTAGGAAGGTGCTGGCTCCTTCCCCATTTACATATACACTGTGTCACTAAAAGAGCCAAACCAGGAAAAGCTCAAAAAAATTCAAACTCAAATATTTTCTTATTTTTCTCTGGTACTTTAAAGCCAATTTTTATTTTAAAAACACTTACGTGACAGGATGTCTAATTCTGCTTCAGCGGAACAAGACAAGTGGACAAAAATTACTTTTCTTGTGAGTTGCTTTTTTATCCTTCTCCCTTTCCCTAAACATTTTTTTCCCCTAAGTTTCATGCTTAGCAAAAAAAACAACCCTCTGTAATTGTCTTGTCATGATTGTAGGTTTTCCCATTCACCGCCACTTTACAGGGAAGCCTCGGGAAAAAGAATTCTGAAAAAAATGAAATTACATGCTTGCATGTGTTTCTGTGATCTGCAGTGTGTATGATCTCCGAGTGGAAAAACTTCTCTAAAAATAACTGGATTACCCTTGCTCCGACGCCATCTGATGCCTCCTGAGCAGATCCCGCCGCCCGCCTGTGATCTCTCGCCCACCGCAATCGGGGTGACAGGCATTGAGGAGAGGGGCCTGGCGGTGACAACCCCGCCCTCACCCCCCTTGAGACACGGGCAGGGGGACTGGGGCAGCCCCTCTCAGCAGAGCACAAAGCCCTGGCCTGTGGCAAACAGGGAAATTCCCGTTATCTGGTTATTCGGGAAGACCCGCGGTGTTTCGCCTCAAAGGTTGTTTTTTAGAATTATTTTCCTTGCAGGCCTCCTACATACTTTTTTTTTTTTTTTTTTTTGAGGGGATGGTTTGGACAATGCAGCTTGGGATGTGTGTGTCCAGTGGTGTGTGCAGGGCATCATCCCAACCCTCCCCATCCATCAGGAAGGCTCCCATGGAGCCTGAGGGTTGGGACCTGCCCCCTTTGGTTGTAAGACCCTCTTTTCTCTGCAGCGTCCAGCCCCGGTCTGGGGCCTGCAGGTGGTATTGCAGCCCAAGAAATAAATACTGATAGAGTCCAGAGATCCAAATATTCATCTTTCAAGACTTTTTTTTCTAGTTTTACAACCCTTTTTCCAACACCAACACGCTCTTTGGCTTCCTTAGGATGGGAACTGCAGATGCAGCCAGAGCCACAACAATCAGCTTCCTCTTTGCCTTTTCTCTTTTCTCCTTCCTCTTTCCTCTTTTCCCACTGATTTCATGGAAGTTTTTCCTGCCTGGAAGTAGAAATGACTTTGTAAGTCCTTGCTCCACCCAGCAATGGCACCTGCCAGCTGGGCCAGTGGTGCCGACAGGACAAAAAGAGTGTGTCCTTCTCTGGCATGGCTGCATCCAGCCCTGACCCACATAAGTAACAGTCCCTCAAGGGCTACCTTGAAAAGGGATTAGGTAGGAGTGGGTAGGAAAAAGCACTGAGCAGATGAGAGTAATAACACATTAGCAGGAGCAGGAAGGCTGGTCCGGTGACTGAACACCAGACTTGGACTCAGGAGATCAAGGTTTAATCCTCCATTCTTCCACAGATGTTGGCAAGTCACTTAATCTCTCTGTGCCTCAGTTCCCCATCTGGAAAAGGAAGATAATGGTAGTTCTTTTGTCTGCACTGTCTGTTTAGATTTCTAAGTTTTCCAAGGCCAGGGATGCTTCTTCAGGAGTGTATAGATGGCACCTACCTCTGCAGAGGGAATCACACTGCAGCCTTCCATGCTGGAAAGGGTAATTAATAACAGAACTATCAGTCCTTTAATCATCAGGGAACTCCTGCTGGTTTGCAACAAAATTGAAAATTAGTCCATGATCAGACCTTTAATTGAAGTTGAATAAACACTTCATGTAACATAATGGGCATGTCCAGAAAATGTTTTGTGGGGTCTTGGGACTCTCTGTTTGCATCTTCAGATGACCACAGCTGCCATCCCCATCCTGTAATGCCTGAGAGCCATTTTCAAGCTGGGTGTTGAGGTAGAAGTTGTAGTGAGGGGATTTTAACTGACCAGAAATATTAACAACAGCTTTGCTTGTGGTCCTTCCCAGCCCACCATGGATTCAGAAGAAATCAGACCAACTCCTGTTGTGGGAATCTGCAATGCCCCTGCTTTGGAACTCTCTGTTTCTCCATCACCTGAAGAGTTTGGGCTGAATTCATGGAATCATGGAGTCATAGAATATCCTGAGCTAGAAGGGACCCACAAAGATCATTGAGTCCAACTCCTGGCCCTGGACAGGACACTCCAAGAATCACACAGTGTACCCAAGAACATTGAATTTAATGCTCTCAGGGTTATGTATATGTTATATTATTAAAGGTGATGTTGTTATAACTCTGTGGAAACTACCACAGCCGAAATCACCCAGGTAACTTTTCAGGAGAAAAAGCCCAAAGTAACTATTTCTAAAAGTTTTCCTTTGCTGATGTGACATGAAAGAAAAATATTTTGAAGTCTGTTCACTCTGCTTTCCTGTGGGAGAGAATTGGTATCTGTCCTGATTATACTGAGCATCTACCAGAGTCTTCACTGAGGTTAAAAGGAAATTTCAGCAGGTAGGATTATCTCCAACAAGTGTTATATCCTGCCAAATTGTATTTGGATTTTGTTAGACTTATTTACTTGTTCATAACACCCAGGGAAGCAAAGACTTTTTTTTTTTTTTCCCTGTAAAGAATTTGGCTGTGTTTGAAGACATGGGAACTGTGTTTTTCAGGTGAATCAGACTCAGGTGGCATTTGGGGTTTGACACAACATTGATTTACTGACTACCTCTCTCTTCTGCAGGATATGCCATGGCTGCTGGGAGCAGTGCTGAGCTATTAGAGGGCTGTAGGAATGATTTCTGATGGTAACTTTGACTTAGGACAGTTCACTTGAAGTTTTTGGGATTAACTAAATTATGATTCTGTCTTGACTCCAGCCTGCTCTCCATAACTGTGGGATGTCCTGAAATTCCCTCTGCATGTCCTCTCTCCCTCCATCTCCTCTGGTTCTGTCCAAGAACTATTTCTGGGTGAAAATAGTGATGCCCTCACTGATGTTTCCCAGATAAACCCCTTGACTTCAGCCCTTTGATCTCCCATCCATCTCCTGTTTTCCCTGTGCTCATCTTTGTGCACATCTCTGCTTTCCAGTGCTTCCCATCTTGCTGTTCAGTCCTGTATCCCAGTTTTATTAATGAGACATCAGGCTCTAAAGTGACCTCTGTGCCTCTCAGTCCATTTCTTGTTTTTTCTATCCCTGATGAAAATCTTCTGTGCTTGTTTTATGCATCAAAGGTGGATGGTTCTTTCATATATTTGCTTTTAAGGAATGATTTGATTGAAGAACTTATGCCAAGCTACACCTTATACTTCCAAATCCTCTTTTGTGGAACAGGTAAGTGGCTCTGAGATTCCTGGAGTCACAGCAAATTCCTAATGGAGAGGGAAGAGTGGGGTAAGTGGAGCTTTGCAGTGGGTTATGTGTCCCCACAATGGAGTAAATGCTCTGGAGTGAATATTCTGGGTGTGCACGATAAGCCTTAACTAGCCCTGGTTATGTGCATGTTGAAAAAGATGGCAACAAAATTTCAGATATATTTTTTTTTTAAATTCCAAGTGTCAGTTTTTTTGGTTTTCTTCCCGTGACTAATTGCACTGAAATGTGGGTGGAAGAGGGCCTGAGTTTACCAGTTGGTTGAAAATTAAGAACTGAAAAAAAAAAAAAAAAGTATTTTTTCTTTTTTTCTGCTGAAAATTGTCTCTCATTTATTTGAGCAAAACCTCTGTCATGCCCCCTGTCCACAGTAGTCTGTGTTCTTGGCATCCTCCTTGTCCCATGGGGTGCTATTTTTGGCATCTTCCAGCTTCCTTGTGGTACTATATTCTTGTCTCCAAGTTAAAAGAACTGGGGGGGTTGTGGGGGTGCCAGGTGAAAATAAATCCTGGAAACATTTATACTTTTCCCACTGTAAATTTTCCATGAAAGAGGGAAATTTCTAAACAGCTGCAATTTACAGTTCTTTGCTGCACAAGGGGGTTTTAAAACATCAGATCTATTAGTTCTAGTCAATATAGGCCAAGTTATTCTGAGAGATGAAAATTCTACCTAGATCTTAAATCTTTCCTGGCAGTGACAGATGCCAAAGCCTTTCTGGAAAAAAAAATACAATTGTTTTGTCAAAGCTCACTTTATAAATACCTTTTGCTGGAATGATGATGCTTTGTTTGAAACACACTGCAGAAAACGCTGACCTAGTTTTATCCAGAACAAAAGCAGGATTTATTTTTTTTTGTACAATTTTTCCTCTTTTTCTATTTTTTTTTCTTTTTCTTTTTCTTTCCTTGTAAGAAAAGAGAGTTCAATAAATGCTAGGGCTTAGGGAAGAAGCTGGTAGTGGGAAGAAAAGCCAAGCACCTTCATGGTCAAATGTCCACAAGAAACCTTTATAATCCACCTAGAGTCTTGGGCAGGTCAGTGCTGCCCTCTCTCAGGTTTTGGGGTCCTGGTGCTTTTGATTGTTATAAGACCATCAGTCCTCAGCCCTACAAAACACCCGCTCTGAGCTGGATTTTTAGAAAAGTAAGATTAAAATGTGAGATGAGCCATTCCCCTTTAAATGAGATGGAGGTGTGGGATCTGTTTTGGAAGAGATGGATGAGGACTCTGGATGCCAAGTCAGGGAATTTTCCATTGGTTCTCCTGGAGGCCACATGAAATTCTGATTCCTGACTTTAAAAAATCGCCATTTTCCTACCCATGGATGAAAGACTCCAGAAAGTAGCTCAATAAATGCAGAAAATCCTGTTCAAGTTCCTGGTAAAGAAAGGCAAATTAATGGGAAAAATACTCCAGCAGAGCCATGACCTTTTAAAGTGCAACTTCTGAATCTGCTGAGGGAAACACAGTCCTTATTATTTTCCTTTTTGTATCAGGCTCCTGCTTAAGTCACACTTGTGGAATTAAGGGAATGGGATCTGAGGTCAGGCCCTGCACTGGTGCTGTTGATAGAGGGCACTGAAGGTCTGAATTCTGAGGGGAATTGATACAGCTCTGATGGTGCTGGAGGCCGGGTTGGATGGGCTTGGAGTAACCTGGGAGAGTGGAAGGTGTCCCTGCCCATGGCAGGGGGTGGAATGGGGTGGACTCTAAGGTCCCTTCCAACCCAAACCAGTCTGGGCTTCTGTGGTGTCAAGGCAAGAGGGGATAATTGGAGAGGATAATTGGAGCAAAAGTCATTCTTCCAGGAAAAATGTTCAGAGTACACACAGAAGCTCAAACAAAGCTTTCCTTCTTAAGTTTGCCCAAGACATAATTAACATTAACACAACCAATGAAGGAGCACCACAACATCACTTAATTTTTTTTCTTTTCATTAGAGCTCCACGAGCATTTTGGGCTCCACCAGGTTCTCATACTTTATTGCAAATTTCTTGGTGCCCACACCAGGTGCATCTTCCAGACCATTCCAAGTCGTTAAAAAATTAAAAATTCACTCTCTGCTTTTTAATCTTTCTCCGAGTTGTCAGCCCTGAGCGCAAGTTCCTCCCTAGAATGTCATTCCCTCATTGCTCATTGTCAGGAAGGTTTTCCCTCAGAATTTTCCCCAGCTGGTGCTGGTGGAGTGGGTCAAACTTTGCATCTCAAGCCATCAGTTTTCATCACGGTGTTTGTCACGAGCTGAGGATGTTTTTAGGAGATGAAACAACACAAGGGCAAATTCAGCCTGTCTGTTCCAGGTTGTAAACGAAGGAAATTTTTTTGGTGAAAGAGGGTAATTTGAAATGTTGTATATTTCAATTTTGTTTCAATGTATTATTGAAAAATTAAAAGTTTCTATATTGAAATACAGAAGAGACAAACTATTAATATTTGCTGCCACTGCTTTTCTTCTGTGCTGTTGCTAATATTGGCTTACATAGGGCAGCAGAGTGTTTTAAAAAATAATTTTAGAAATTACTAGTTTTTATTTAGTAATATTAAAATTTACTAATTTTTACTTAAAAATTACTAACGTTTATTTAAAAATAATAGTTTTACTTGTTATTAAAATAATATTTTCAGTAATATTTTAAAATTAGTATCTTAGTAATATTAGCCATTTAATAAGTTAATATTAAATTTATTTAATATTGTTTAATATTATTTAATTAATTAAATTATTATTAAATTAACATTAAATATCTCTGCTAATACTAGTTTTCTAATTCCAGAGATATGAAACTATGGAGAGGCTTGTAGTGCATTGAGTTCTATACAAACATACCGAAAAACTCTGAACAATGTAATAATTGTATAATTTTAATTATTGATAATTTCTATGCATTTTTAATGGTTATAATTTTAAAAAAATTTCCTTAAGACTGCACTGTGATTCTTTCAGAGAATCACATCCTTTCTAGAAAACTTAATCCTTTGTGGACTAGAATTTCAGCCACCAGAAGGTCCAGGGCAAGCTGTCACTTGGAGATGATTTTTAGGTTAAATGTTAGAGGGTTCTTAGGCAGTCAGTGCAAACAGCTGGGTTTTGTTCAGTGAAAAATGGATTTTATTATACAAGGAAAAAAAAAAATTCAACCTGTACAATTAACTGGCATTTTTGTGCCCACCTTTTGCCTTTAATTGCAAATTCGAGTCTGTGAGAGGTGAAGAACACTGAGAAAGGTGAGATTAAATGTGAAATATCCCACAACCGATGGGACTTTGCCCCTCACTGCTGTCACTGGTGCCCACCCACACCGTGGGGTTCCAGTCTGGTGGGTGCCTGTGAAAGGCTCTGCCCAAAGGGGTGGGAATTGCTGGGGAACATCACCAGGGGTTCCTGTGGAGATGCTGAGGGTTATCCAGCTCCAGACACAGCCCCTGACACTCCAGCTAGTGATGGAGTGTTAACCATCCTCATCTTCTCTGGGTTGTTTGGACCATGGTTTAGCATCCCCACAATAAGCCCCTGGTGAGCATCTCCTCCAGCAGGAGACTGGGAACTTAGCACTGACTAAATACCCCCAGGGGCTTCTGTTGCTCTGCTGTGGCCTCCATGCCTCAAAAATCTGGTGAATGGCACCAGTTTGCCACAGGGGAGAGGAGAAAAGCAGTGCATTTTTCCCAACAACTTTGGCTACTGAAATTATTCTTTTAAAAGGGTGATAACTCAGAAAGACACGACAGCAGAGCATGGAGGAAACAGAGTCTCTGTCTCAGCCCCATCATGGTCATTAATTAATCTCCCTACCTGTTGACCAGGTGGAATCACAGAGCAGAGAAGGGAGACAGCTCCATTTGTGAAACCAGCAGAGTGACCAAAGGAGGTGCTGGACACTCTCAAAGGTACCAGGATATGCTGAGAAATCCTCGTGTGTCACTGGCTTGACGTGTCGGTTCTCCTCACAGCGAATTCAAAGCGGGGACACATCTGAGAAAGAAGATAGTCTAATGAGTAAGACATTTGGTAAATAAGACCAATTAAAAATCAAAAGCAGTACACATCTGAGAAGGCAGATAATATGGTGGGTAAGACATTTGGTAAATAAGAGCAAATAATGATGTTCTAAACCTCAACATAACACACTCCTGTCAACACTCACAGTCTCACTCACAGCAGGTTTGTAGCATTTCTAAAATACAGACAGGTTTTAGGGTTTTGTCCTCTATGGGAAATATTTAGTTGCCTTCTAATCAGGTTTTTTACTTCACTTTTGGGGGTGCAGTAGGATTCAAACAGGGGAAAGTAGTTATTCCTTTATTTCCCTCTTCTGTTTGTTCATTTGTTGTGTGGTTTTGGCCTTTTTTTTTTGTTTTGTTTTGTTTTGTTTTGTTTTGTTTTGTTTTTGTTACATTTAGAGCACATGCAAGAGTAAGTTGTGATAGAAATGCTTTTATGGTTTTGTTTATTTAGAAGTGTTATTAGGACCAATTTTTAATGTTTAAACAGATGTATTTATGGGTCTATGGAAAATGCTGAACCTAACATATTATCTGTCCTTCTGGTGTAGAGAGAGAATTTCCCAAGAGCTTCAGGTTCAGCCTAAAACAAGCCTAGTCCTTAAACACTCTTTGACCGCAGCTTTAGAGCTGTGGGACAAACTGGACCATCTCATGAGGCAATGGCAGAGCCCTGTGCATCCCTTTGGTTTCAGGGAGACATCATCTGAAGTCTGGGTGGTCCTTAGATTGACAAACTGTCCATCCCAAACTGGATCTTTCTATTAATTTAAAATTCACCATTCCATGATGTTGAAATATCCATTCCTGATTTGAAGACCTCAGGAGCTAAACAGTTCCCCAGTTTGCTCAATTTCTGTCACTGGAGTTAATCACTTCCAGTATTAAAAAAAATTACCTTATTTCTAGAATTTCTCTGGCTGAGTTTTCAAGGCTTTGCTTCTTTATACATCTCTCTTTAGGTGTCAAAATCCATGTTTCTATCAAGTGTTTTCTTTAGATTAAAGCACCATCTAAAATCCTCTGTCTGGACAGGTGCTGCAAACCACAATTAGACCAGAATTGCTGCCTGACACTTTTCACATTGCAATTCCAACTAATCTGTGCAGAGCTCATCTCACGCGGTACTTCATGGGAAATTTTTTTGGTGGAAGAGTGGTGAAAAAAATAAATCAGATTTTTTTCAAATTCACTTCTGCTTCGAACTGCTATTGGAGAATACTTTGAAGGCTTTTTTCTTGTTTTGTTTGTTTGTTTAAAGCATGTCTTGCTGCTAGGAAGTGAATATTTGAGCTCAGCAGTGGCTGGTGACAGATGTCACCCAGCAGTGCTTCTCTGCCAGCAGTGACTGAGTGGGACTCCCAAGGCCAAGTTTCCAGTTTCAGTACTTGGAAAAAAAAAGAAAATGTGAATTGACTCTGCAGTGTTTCAAGGGTTATATAGGAAATTTTTGCTCAGCGAGTTTGTATTTGAGGACAATGCAAATTCAGGCTTTTCCTTGGCAGTAAAAATGACTTGGAGGAATAACTTGGAGAATAACTAATTCAGAAACAGGAAGAAAAAAAATCAAAGCATAATATTCCATAGCTAATATTTTATTTTATGGAATGTGGCATGCATTGATTTCAGCAAACCTGAATAGTGATAGTGCCTTTTTCTGGTCTCACTCTCTTCCTGAACACACTTTGGGGTTATTTCCATAAAGGCACAGGCTGCAGCTGGTACAGGTGGAGGGATGTCATGTAAGACACAGGGACAAACAGCTGGGAGGGTCCTGTGAATCCAGCTCCATGGCATTTTCTGGAATTATAACAGCTGTAACATTTTGCTGCATAGGCAGACCTTTCCCTACACTTATTTTGTTGCTGGGTCACAGCTTTTCATCCTCCAGGAGACAGTTTTCCCCCTCGGTGACCCCTTTCCCTGGCGAGCAAACACCTGGGAAATTACCCCTATCAACGACTCCAGGTCTTGATAAGGGAAATATCTCCTGCAAACTCAGGGCTTTGGTAGTGATTAGGGATGGATTTATTCCATTTTCAGGGGGTTGTGCTTTGGTCTGCCATCCTGCAGTCCTTTTAGAAGGGGGCTCACTGTTTTGCTGCTTGTGCTGCACAGCACATCATGAACAATAAATTTACATTTAATTCATGCTGTAGTTATTTGTCTGTAGACTTCAGATGTTTTAAAGCAGAGGCAAACATTTTGTCAGTCACAGATGATTTATGAATAGCACAGGACACAGCACTCCATCCTGGGATTCTCACCTCAAAACCTTTAAAGGTTGGTAGACCTGAGCAAAACTTAAAGGAAAATTTGCACAACTCCCTGAATCTCCATAATTCTCTATACAGTAAAAAATAATAATAATAATAATTATATATATATATATATATATATATCCTTCACTTATGAAGTATTTAAAAGAATTGTAGATGTGACACTTGGGGTTTAGTGGTGGCCTTGGCAGTGCTGAGGGAAAGGTTTGGACTTGGAGATCTTAGAGGGTTTTTCCAACCTGAGCAATTTTACGACTTTATGATCTTATGTAGATAAGCACTACAAAAAAATCCTCAAAACCGAAAAACCAAATTAATAATACAGCTTAAAACTCACTGATAAAATAATGACTGCAGGTGCAAGTGTGCACATGGAGACAATGTTTATAAATGAGTGGATAGACAAGCTGCTGTCCTGGTTCAAGGTAAGGGCACATCCTGTACACAAATATATTTACAATCTCACCAAATTCAGTGTAAAACAAATTAAACTCATCACCAACAATGCAAGGAAGAAAGAAAGATTGTGGGATAATGAAAAATATGACCCGATGCAGTTATCTTTGTTCCCACCATAAGAAATATAAAGAAAAAAAATAGAATTTAAATCTCATCAATAAGAACACTGTTGCACACCTGGGGTCTAAACATTTGGGAAGTGCTGCATTAGTGAAACCATCTCCAGGGTTACAGGGTGGATGAAAACTGAAAGCAGCAGCAGCCACCTGCAATTTTAAATCTCCAATTTGGGAAGACGTGCCTGTGCCAGCCTGTTTCAAAAGCCCCAAACAAGCTGCATCATCTCTGCTATTGCTGTGATCCCAACACATCCACATCCCAGTGTACAGGGATTTAGATACACACTGTGACTCCGTGTCTCAGGATGAGACTCTGCACCCCTCAGAATGCCTTTAATTCCAAACCTCCAGGGGTTATATTCTCCTCTTGATGTGTTGGGATTTTATATCCTGGTAATACTCATGGGAGTTGTAAACATGAATCTCTGTTCGAAAAGATGTATCCTCACAACTTATAGTTGCTGGAGTTTTCTCATGTTTCTTATCCATCAGGTTTCTTGTGCTTATTAGCAAGCTCACAGTTTCTGGATGAGAACTATTGAAATCTACATATTCCTGGGTGAAATTCTATTATTTTAAGGCAGGGAATGCTTTTCAAAGCAGACAGCATTTTGTGGATACTGATAATGACATGAAAAGGTGCACCTGAGCACCCTGAGAAGGGTGACATTTCTAAATAATCTGCAGAATTACATTCTGATCCCCCCTGGGCTTGCAGCTCTCACCAAAAGAAAAAGCAGGACTAAAGCCTGGTGGGTGATTTTTCCATCCTGAGGAACCATGGTCATAAGGTGTGTGCAAAATGGTTGTCAGGACACTAAAGAGAGCAGGCTCCACACACAGCATTGTTGCAGTAGCCTTAATTCAAGTTGCACTGAATTAGCAGAGCTGCTTTTCATATCTGCAGTATTGGGGAATAAAATGGCTTTTATTCTCTAGCCCACAGCTGGTCTTTGCTCCCAGGGAGGCACCTGGCATTCTGGATGATGTAAAAAATCCCTCCTTCCTCCCTGTCCCTCAAAGTTGGCTTAATCCATCCCATGCCATTTCCATCCCACGGACATGAAGGAAACCTCTTGCCTTGTAGGAGTTCAGTCCCAGCTTAGTGCCTCCCATGGGCTGAGCTCCCGCTCCTGAGCAGGCTCTGGATTGAGCCAAACACCAACTAACAACCCCATCACCTGGTTTTGATCCATGTGGCTTTGCCTGCTTGTGGCAAACAGGTGTCAGGGCTGCAGGACAAAATCCTAAATCGGACTCGATAAAGCCGCGCCTCCAAACCCTTTGTTGGTGGAGTCTCCCATAGATCTGCTCCTCTCCTGCCTCTGTCCGCACCTCTGTGAAACCCAAAGATAACCTGATTAGGCAACATCACTTGGAGTGCCAGCAGCTCAGATAACACACAGCCTTTCCCGTTTGCCACCACGCAGAGCTACATCCCTCACATCAGGACAGGCTCACGGAGGGAGAGGAGCTCATCGGAGCCGAATCTTAGCCAGGCAGAGGGAATGCTGCTGCTCACAGGAAGGGATTTCAAAGGCTCTGTAGCTGTAACACTGTCTCTTTTTTTTTGCTGTTGAAGGTGTCAATTCAGCTCAGTCTTCCCTGACAGTAATCTCATCCACAGCAGCATGTGCCAGTAATATCCTCTGTTGTTTCCTTCCAGCTCACAGACTCTGTCCTGTCTCCTCCAGTGGCGACCTCACCTTGTCCCCTCAGTATTTTGTCATTTTGCAGGAAAAATGCAGCACTGTGAGGGAGCCGTGGGGAAAGCCATCAGCTTTTGGAAAACTGCAGCTGGTAAGAAATGCCATCAGGTAATGTCACCTTGCATTGTCCCGACTGTCCTTCAAGTGGCTTTTCGGAGAATTTAAAATCCCGTTCGTAGTCTATTCTTTTGATCATAGTCTATTCTTGTAGATCTAACAAGTCCTGCAAAAGGTGAAAAAAAAACCCAAAAAAACCAAACATTCAAGAACCTCTAAGGTCTGTCCTCAAGGATTTTGCTCCTCTGGATCATGGAGCCCTGTGTAACTGGAGTGAGATATCACAAATGTCCTGAGTTGGGAGGGACACACCAAGATCGAGTCCAGCTCCTGGCCCTACAGAGGATAAAACTTCCCTCAAAGCCAGGGAAAAGTTGTGTCCCTGGAGAAGAAATGAACACCACACACCTCACTCCTTTCTACTTGATGAGTATTTTTCAATCTCACTTTCTTTACTACCCAAATCACTCCAAGTAAGAATTCTCTTCCTGAAGAAAACCCAACTAGTGCAGCCAACTGCACTGAAAGAAAAGGAGTGAAGTGCCAACAGTTCTGCTTTTGCAGCCCCAGAGTGAGTTCACATGTTGTAGGTCACGCTGTGGCCTGATCAAAGTGAATTTAAGCCAAAGATCCCACAGCAGCTGAACTTTAATCCATGTGAGGAGCCCTTCTTGGCTTTGGCTGCCATGTCCTACTTTCAAATAGATTTTTACAGGCATTGAATGCTGGTACTATCACTTGTGGAGAGTAATGATGGTGGAGTGCACCAAAGTGTTGGATATTTAGCAGAAATAACCTTTTTTCCCTCCTATTTTCTAGACAACAAGTTTAAATACTTGTTTCTGAACACAAAGAAACAAAAAACCTTTGAGCAATCGAACCAGCTGGACTCCTTCAGTTGTCCTGCATTCACAATTTAATTTTCAAAAGAAATGAGTGCCCTCCATGCCAGGTCAGGGCTGGATCTTCATCTCCAAATGAAAAAAAAAAAAAAAAAAAAATGTCTGGTACCTTTTCAGTGTAGAGCTAAAACTCTCCTCTGTCCACACAGCATTTTTCTACAAGCAGTTTTCCTCTTAAAATTATCCGGCAACCCCAAGCCTGCCTCTCAAAGGATGAGATATTATTGTTACCCTTAAGCTTATCTGCCAGACAGCAAAGACATCCTGCTTGTTTTTCCCTCTCCAGCTGAAGTTTTCTCAGAGTACCTGCAAGCAAGGATGACTCTGAAATTTGCTTGTACCTCAGATGAGGCTGCAAACAAAGATGAAGTGCTGTGACAAACACATAAAAAGTTGGTGTTTGCCTCTCTCTCTCTGCCTCATTCATACTTAGGAACCTCTGGATTAACTGACCTGTGTGTCAAGTCTGGAAAAAAAAAAAAAAAAAAAAAAAAAAAAAAAAAAAAAAAAAAAAAAAGCAGATTATATTCTGTCAAACAGAGAAAAAGCAATAAGTAAGAGTTTAGTGAACTAACCACAACACATCTAATTATTTGGGCTTAGGATTTCACTTACTGGGGTTTTTTTTCTTTTTCTTTTCTTCTCCCAGCCCCTGCCTGATACTTAAAGCACAAAACCCAGCAGGGAGAGAGGTAATGGAATTTGGAGGCAACTGGTGTTCAAAGACCTCTCTTGAAATGGGTCTATGCTAATGATGAGCTCTGTGCAAATTGGGTCCATGTCCTCCCGAAGGGGCAACTTCATCAGGACAGCCAACGTGGGGCAGGATTGTCTCCCTGAGGGTCTCACAGGGCTGCACCTTTGAGCCAAAACCTCAAAGAGTTTCTGGCTCTGAGTGACCCGGCCGGAGCAGGACACATCTCACCCCCCGAGAGTCACCAGGAGCGTGTGTGGTCTCTGAGCTGGGCACGGGGAGGGCATCCTCACCCCAATGTAACCGAGTTTAATTGCTGCCTCCTGACTTTGGAGAGAAGGAATCTCTATGCTTTAAAGGCTCAGAGCCTTTTCCTTGAACTTTCTTTCCCCTGGCTCAGCTGATATGAGTCCTTGATGGAATTATGTTGTTGAATTTATTGCCGAGATGCAGAACTGAGTTTGATGCAGAGCCTCGTCACAATCCCCTTTTTGTCTCCTCTCTGGACCTTCATGAAATATTAAAAATTGCATTGCATGTTTGCAACATATGGTTCCCATGCAAAATATTTCCCCCACAAAGCTTAAAAATTTAAAGGACTCGCCATAAATTTAAAAAATCGGTTTTGCGCAAGGAGCAACTTCCTTTTTTCTGAGGCAAAGAAAATGTTTTTCAGAAACAGAGCTTTAACAGACATGGCTCTGGGAGTTGGTAAAATATGAGCTGTAATTCAAAGCCCACGAGTCTCTCTGTTGAAATTGTGGGTGCGGGCATCGTGTTGGTGCCCATTTCTTTAAAAATAGCTATCACTAAGCAATATTGCCATAACCAAGTGTTTGCTGGCTGGGAGAAGAGGCTGTTGTGCATCCCTGGAGGGAACTGGTGCTTGGTTACACTGGCTAAGAAAGCACCAATCCATTAAAGAAACCTGTAGGTGCAAGCACAGCACCTACAGCTGCAAGGCCCCGTTTGGATAAATAGAGGCATTAAATGCATCAGACTCACAGTAAGCAATAAATGCAGGTAATTATGGAAATGAGAGGCCAGGGCGAGGGGAATGGGTGAAGTGCTTGTTCATATGCAGAGCAAGGCCCAAACAAAGCCAGCAATTCCTTTATAAGAGTCACCACTGCCTGGGTGCCTGTGACCTTTGGCTCTAGAGGGAGTTGCAATTTTTCAGGGTGGTCCAGTTGGTCCCATCCTGGAGAGAGACAATTTTTTGTTGTGGAAATGGTTTGTCTGTCCCGTTTCCAGTTATGCCAGCTGAGCTTTTACCCTCTGCCTGCAGACATTGCTTCTCTCACATTCTTGGGGGAGTGTAATTATGTCACTGCAGAAAAAATAATTAGCTTTTTCACTTTTTGTAGTAGTGGGTTCCACCATATTCATCTTTCCTAGTAAATTCACAGGGATATTTTGCCTCCAAAAACAATTTGCAGACATATCCATACCCACTGCTGTCCCCCAACATTTGCCTTCCACAGTGCAGAATGACCAGGGGCTGCTGCTGCTTCTTGAGGGAGAAACGCGGCTATTTCAGGTGAAATGGCCAAAAATGCACAGACAGCCTTGGAAAAAGAGATTCACACATCCAGTGGGAGACCTTGTGTGAGTGTTGGTGCTGTGTGAGGCATCACAGGTTGGTGAGCAGCTCCTGTGTGAAGCCCTTTGCCTGATTAGTGCCTGTGAACTCAGTGCTGATTCCACCTAAAGACTGTGAAGGAACTTTCAGGGAAAATCAGTGTTTTCCTTTTTGATCAGCTGCATCTCTAGCAATATAATGAGCACAATTACCCTTGCCTGACTGTGCAGCATCATTCTGGTTCGCCTGTTAATTGCTGATGATGTTTTAAGCTTATTAAAAGCCAGGCATTGTACTCACAAATGTTTAATCAGAAATTTCTGGTAACATTTAGAATAATGTCTTTAGTATTTTCCAACATTTGCTTTGCTTTCCCTCGTTTTTTACAAACAGACATCAAAATCCAAGAAAGTCTGTTTAGTGTCCTGAAGTTTTCCTGCTTTGAAACATGAAGGAACAAACACTTTATATTAGTGCTTGTCAAATAACCATGTTTGTTATCTGAGGCTCAAATCTGCAAACTTCCCCATACCTGAGGATGCTTTTGGAAATGAATTCTTCATCAAGGTATCAAGAGAGGTTCAACTCCAATTAAGTGGTAGATGCAGAAACAGGAGGAGAAATATCAGAGTTGCTACAGCCTGTTTGCAGATTATTGTGCTTTTAAAGGGAAACAAACTCTCACCAACAATTTTTTTTAATCCTCAAAGAATTTTCAGTCCAAGCAGAAGTTTAGGGACACCAAATGGATGATAAAAAGAACTTCCTGAGACAATGCAGATTAGTGTGAGAGGTAATGGTCTCATCAAACCTGCTGCCAAATTCTTTGCCCTGAGTGCATAAAGGAGCTGCTGCTCCACATTTCTGCCTCCCATTAGTATTTGGAACAAGAGGATCTAAGGACACCTTGCCTATCAGGACTGCAGGAAATTCAATTTTCCTTTGGTCTGTGGGGTGCTGGAATAGTCCATCCCCATTACCCACAGAAGCACAGGAGGTGTAAATAGAAGGAAAAACTCTTGTGGCTCAGAATCATTGTTAAATTTAGGTCATAAAGTCAATGAGGCAAGAGCAGCTCTTTCTTTGTGCTGCCCATAACTCCCAACCACTGATTGTGTGATGGGACATAGGAACACTTCAGCTGTGCCTTCTCCTGATGCATGAGATGGCCAGGAATCTCCTTCAGAGCTCAGAGTGTTCAGGATGAGTGTCTCCATGTTCACTCTTTCTACCTATACAAGATCCACAGTTTACTTTTAAATGGATAGCTGATTCCAGAAAATAACTATCCCAATGATTAAAAGCAGAATTCTGGGCTGATTTTCAACAAAACATTGGTAAGTGTTTCTGGTTTTGTTCAAAGAATATTGCTGTCTTTGCTTAGGCAAGTTGATAAAGGATATGAGTCACAAATACCAGGAGAAAAGTGATTAATACCAGGAAAAAAGTGATTAATTTAAACTTCATCTGTTTTCCTCTGCTTTATCATGCCATTCATTTCTAAGAGATTTTGGTGGGTGTTTTTTGCTTCTTGCGCTGAACTGTTTGACTCTGGTAACCCACGAGCTTTGCCCATTCCTTCCAGCAAAGCTGAAAGATCATTCATGGAACTGTACAGTCCTAAAATGGTTTTTGGGTCTAAAGGAACCTCAAAGACCATCAAGATCCAAAGTTCCAACCCCTCCTGCCATGGGCAGGGTCACCTTCCCCTAGACCAGATTGCCCAAAACCCAATCCTCAGTAAGTTTTTCCCCAGCCTTGCTGAACGGGCTGGTTTTTTCCCATGTGGTTTGAATCCCCCTGATCTGGAGAGATCTGCACCACCCTGAGCACTTCCAAATCCCTCTGGATTTGGTGGAAGATGGAGGTGTTCCTCTATCAGCAGCACAGAGCCTGTAAACACAAGCTTTAGAGCGATAATCGTGAAACTGAACATGGGCTTGATCGCGAGGGTAAGGGGGAGCTAAACATAGTTTCCCCTAATCTCTTGGGATCTGGGAATTTATCTCTCTCCTTAATTGAATGAATGGGAAATTAGATAAAACTTTGCAGAGTAAATCTTTTAGCAAATGTGATACCCAAGTAGAAAATTTTCAGCAGACTCTACATTTTCACAGCTGCTCCTTTGTTTTGTGGAAGTGTATTTTGAATGTAAGTCCTGCTTACATTGCATGCCTATTAATTCTATTGTACATATTAAATGTCCTCTTTGTAGGGTGTAAAACCAGAAGGGAGACCAAAAACAAATAGCATGTGTTTAAAATGTTTTATGGAAGATGGCACCAATATTTTCTGAGAGCCTCCATGAGTCCAAGGCACTGCTCTCTGATAACTGTTATTGTTCAAGGCCAAAACTGGAACCTAAAATTAAGTAGGAAATAATGGAAGAGAAGGAAAGAGAAAGGAAGAGAAGAGAAGAGAAGAGAAGAGAAGAGAAGAGAAGAGAAGAGAAGAGAAGAGAAGAGAATTTGCTACTTAGCTTTGCAAGGCAGAAAAAAAAACCAAACCAAAAAAAACCCACCCAAAAAAACCCCACCAAAACAAAAAACCCAAACAAAAAACCCAAACAAACAAACAAACAAACAAACAAACAAAAACAAAAACAAACAAGCAAACAAAAACCCAAAAACCCCCACAAACAACCAAAAAAAAACCAAAAAAAAAAAAAAAAAATCCCCAACCCTAATGTATAGAAAAGACACAAAAAATTGTTGCTTGCTTTTCTACCAGCCTATTTCCATCTGGGACAATTTAAGCCTGCTTTGCTCTCAATAGTTCAGAAGTAAATGATATTTTTCTTTTACCTCAGCAATCCCTGTAAGTCATTAGGAACAGCATCAGTGCTGTGCGTTTTCACCCACAAAATTGTGATGTCTCACCTTGCACCTGCTCTGAGAGGCACCAAAAAGTACCTTGGCTTCCCTTTTGTACAAAAGTTCTGGGCATTGGTCTGCAGAAAGTTATTCTCCTTCTAGTGATTTGTCTTTCTGATGAACTTTAAACTGGCAGAGGGGAGATTTGCACTTGATGTTAAGAAAGAATTCTT
The DNA here is from genome assembly GCF_965231275.1 of Zosterops lateralis. NCBI lineage: Eukaryota > Metazoa > Chordata > Aves > Passeriformes > Zosteropidae > Zosterops > Zosterops lateralis. The sequence continues at coordinate 4,194,379 of NC_139761.1, read as the reverse complement.
CCCTATGAGGAAGGTGAGACACAGGGTGCCCAGAGAAGATGTGGCTGCCCCTGGATCCCTGGAACTGTTCCAGGCCAGGCTGGATGGGGCTTGGAGCAACCTGGGATAGTGGAAGGTGTCCCTGCCCATGGCAGAGGGCTGGAAACAGGTGGTCTTGAAGCTCCCTTCCAACCCAAACCATTCTGGGATTCTATGATTCTGCGACTTTGTGGAAAAGGTTTGCACAAAACTCCTCATAGCAGCCACCCTGAGGTGCTCCTTTCCTTATCAGGGGATTTTCCACATGGAGCTGGATGTGCTCCCATCCCAGGGAGGATCCACAGCAGGGGTGGCTTCATGGGCTGCTTTGTGCTGGGATTGCTTTTGGGCTGATCCCAGGTGGTTTTCAAATTCTCTCTCATGAGAAGACACTAATTTTGCACTTCCAGTCCTGATCCAGAGCAGGGGCCATGGCATGGAGACTTCGAGTTACTCCATGAGTGGCATGGACCAGCCTCACCAGAAGATGAAAACACAGAAGTGTTAAAAAGGGTGATAATCCAGCAATTCTAGAGACAATACCTTGATATTTGTGTGATATTTAAAGCCTGGCCAAGAAACAGCAAACATGGCCAAGGTGTCCCACATCTTTTAGCCATCCCTGCCTGTCCTAAGGGAACCAAAGCAGCTGCCAAAATTTAAGTCATCTGTCAGGCTATTTAATTCTGTCTTAGAAAGACTGACTAATACACAGAAGGTTGGAAAAAATCCTGTTCTGGGTGGCAATGTGCTTTCTTTGGCTGCAGCTGGGGCTCCAGGTCTTCTCTTACCCCAAGAAAGGGTGGAAATCGTCCATCAAAGCTGCTACAGCAGGAAAATACCAGAGACAGACCCAGGGAGGAAGTGGATGGACTTTGCAAAGGTGCAGGAACTGGGCTGAGGAGAAGAGGAGCTTTGACATTCAGAGGATATGCAGAATTTGCCACCTGCTACCACAGAAGTAATTAAACTGCACTCCAGAAATGGATAGTCCATCTCCAAGTGAGGCAAAACTGATCTTTCACAGATCAGTTCCAACCTGGAGAGTTATTACATCTCTCTGTTTCTAATTACACTGTTACCCAGTATGATGCCAGCTCCAAAGGCAGAACCTGTGTCACTAAAGAGCCTTTTCTTTGTGGAAACAATGATTAGTGGAGGCAATTATTTCTCATGAGAAATTTTGGAAACAATTCCCTTTTCTATCTGAAGCACTTATCATTATTTGACCATAAAAAAAAGGGAAGAACTTTGAGAACTGAAACTGAGATTTTGTTTTTAATTTCTAGGATAAATATTCAATTCGAGATAAGCCTTTAATAAAACTTTTACCACAAAATGGCAATTTTAAAAGAAAGGAAATATTATAGGGGCTTTCCATACACAGTTGTAAAGTACCAAAACAAGCAAAAGCACCAACAAAATTTTCACATCTGTCCAAAAAGTTGGTTGGATTTTTTCATAGGCATATTTTGATTAAGAAGTTGAAACAGGCACTTGATTTACACACTGTCCAGAGATCTGTCTCTCCATGACTGGTCAGTGCACACCTGCTCAGCTGGGACAATGCTGCTGTGACAGTGACACCAGTGAAGGTCACACTCCCATCAGAACAGGCTGGTTATAGCAGGTGGAATCCCATGCACACTTGTCCAGGACTATAAATCCTCCAGGATTTATAAATCCCAATCCAGGTGGTGCCTTGAGCAAGTGCACCTCGATTAGGGATCTCTGAGTGTCAGCTTCATCCTCCTCCTCACAGATGCCACCAGCAGAAATGTGTGTTCATGGCTGGAGCTGCAGCCACCAGCTCAGTGAGTGACTTTTTGCTCATGGGGAGTCTCTGATCACCAGTCCAGCTTTACAGGTTCCACAGTGGGGGTTTCTACTCATGAACCTGCTGCAATCTGGGGCCTTTGCCTGTCCTCTGAGCTGTGTTTGAGGGGAGGAGATGAGTAAAGTGCAGATGTTTTTTAGGGTGCACTTTTGGAGTGCACATCAGTGTGTTTTACTCCACATGTCAGGAGAAGGGGTCTGGGCTTTGGTCTTGGCTTAGGTCAAATGTCAACAGGACAGACATCAATTTTAAAGCCTCATGTTTAAAATGGACATTTCCAAACATGTCATCACCACAGTGTCTGTTCATTTATTTACTGAAAAGTGCTGTTTGGCCCTGGTTTATGCTGGGACAGGGATGAGGGGATGCAGGGTGAGCTTGTCTGCCATATCCCTGCAGAAGCACCTGGGACCTTGGTCTCCAAAGGTGACACCTCTGCAGGAAAGGCATCTGCAGAAGGGACACTGGTGACTCCCCTGTTCCACCAGAGCTCCAGCTCTCCATCACACCTCTCCTCCTTGGCTGGTTGGTGAGTCAACCCTCCACAATCCATTTGGGGAATTTCCTCCCCGTCTCCCCATGCCAGCATCCCAGGTCCACCAGCAGGGAGAAGGTGCCTCCCATCTCCTCATCCTCACCAGGTTCCCAGCAGCAATTAGAGGGTGATGTTGCACTGGTGGAGGCAGGAAGAGGACGTGTCGGTGGCTCGGTGGCATCAGGCAGTGACGAGGTGTTTTTGGAAATGCTCAGCACTGCGACTCCTCGCTGCCCGCCTTGCCTGGCATTGTTCTGCTCCCTAATCCCGGCCCTTTGCCATCCAGGATAAAGGGAACCAAACACAAAATCACTCCCGAGAGGAAAGGAAGGAGGAAAAAACCCCAAACCCAGAGAATAAGGGTGCAGCTGTATTTTATTGACTGGATGTGGATGTGTCCCTCTCCCAACAAAGCCTTGGGAAGGGTTCGGGGTGCCCCAGGATGCCACTCCTGAGCGATGCTCTCACAGTCCCGCCCCATCTCTCACACAAAAAAACTTTTTGCTGCCATATCACAGGACTCGATAATCTCCTGCATCCCGTCCCGCTAACCCAGAAACCGCCTCCCCCTAAAATATTTTACATATTCCCTAAATTCGTTTGCAAGGGGGCAGGAGAGGAGATAAGGGCGGCGAGTTGAGCCGAGTGGGAACTGCTGACTGACAAAGTGTGTAGTGCAGTACGGGTGCTTTCTGCCTCTCTAATTATCCTTTTCCTTCTTGACTCCAGTATCACATGTAGCCATGTGTAGAATCATAAAATAATTATGCAGTGTACAAGCTTTCTGGGAGCATGTACCACTGTTTTCCTAATTCTTTATCGCTCCCATTGATCGTGGCGTGTGTGCATTGATCCAAGTCGGCCATCTGGTTGGGGAAGATAAGCGTGCGAGTGTCTTTGCATTGCACTGTCACTCAGGGAGGGGGGTACATTTTGGCTGTAGGGAATTACAGGGGCAGGATTAGCCCTCTTCCTAGGAGTAAACTGAATTTTAAATGCAGCGTTGCAGCTGCATGGACCACGCTGCTAACTTCTGGTTTTGCCCATAGACTGGGTGCATTGCTTTATTATTATTATTATTACTACTATTATTGTTATCGATACTATTATTATCATTATTATTATTATTATTATTGCTATTATTATTATTATCTCTTCCCTGCTTTCTGTCTTTGGAGATAGAGATAGGCTTGCATTAAATGGAGGGGAGAGAAGGGAAAAGCAGGAATGCCCTTCCCTGCACACACTGGACTTGTGAGTGGCTGCTGTGCTGCCGGATTTGGAAATGGCAAAAACCAGCTTTTAAATGCAAGCGAGAATCTGTGGGATTGCATTGCATTTTGCAATAAGATTCATTGGTCCAAAGAGAGAGAGAAAAAAAAAAAAAAAAAGGATGAAGTTATCAGCCTATGACAGGAAATCATAGAGTGGATATTAATCAGCTCCCTTAACTTGGGCTAATCAAGACAAAAAACCCTAATCACGCATTATTGGGAGGTGTGTGTTTAATAATCGGCAACAAAACAATGGAGATTTGGTTTGAGCTTTTTTAAAAATACAATTTATTTATTTATTTGCTTTCCTGCCTGCCAGCCTTCCCCCTAACAATGGGCACATCCTGCAGTGGCTTGAACTTGGCTGCAATATTTTCTGTCGACGGCCGCGGTGCGTGTGCACGCTCACACCCCTGGTCGTCCTTTTGTCAAAAAACGTGGTGGTGGCCATTGTTTGCCTCATATTCTGCAAGTGTATGGAAGGTGCCTCAAAAGCCTTTCCTCCAAAATTGAACAATTCTGTCAAAAAAGATTAGTTCTATTTTGTCTGCTGCTTGCTGACTATTCATGAATGTAAAGAGAGAGGGCTTGGGTGTCATACTAAGTTGCTAAGGTGGCTGGCTTTCGGCTATTGACTTGAGGATACCAAACCAGAGCCTACAAAAGAGCAGCCAGAAGGAGAGGAGAGAGCTGGTCTGCCATGTGTTTCAGCTATACCTTCTTTAGCTGCCCATTTATTCCTTTTGTTGCCACAACTTTTATTGTCATACAGTTGAAAAAAATGTTAGACACAGGCTTCAGGCTGCACCAAGCAGAAAAAAGGATTAGCATATCACTAGGATCATCTTACACTGAACCAAATTCTTTTCAGGATGTATAATTAGTGAATACAGTCTTACCACCCCCCCACCCCCCCCTTTTTTTTTTTTTTTTTTTGAGGGCATGGGGGAGCCTATGGATAAGGAAAATTAGCTCAGATCTCTGGGTAGGAAACAAGAAGAAAAGACAGAAAAGAAAAAGTTCTCTAGTTTCAGTAAGGATTTTATAAAGGCAGTTTCACCATTTTAGCCTTTTACATCAAGAAGCCTTTTGCACATTCACCAAATGTGTGGCAGTAGCTTGTTAAGAAGAAAATTTTAATTTTTTTTACAATAATGTGAATCACCTTCCCCAAAGGGATGGCAGGAGGAGAGAAATTGATTCCAGAGATGGGCCCAGACCAGATCAGCTGGAGCTGGGCAGTGCTCCTGTGGCCCTCTCCCTGACAAGGGCTCAGCATCCTGCATCCTACAGGATGCATTACCTTTTGCCAGCTCCCGGATGCTCCCAGCTCCCTTCTGCCATCTGGGAAGCACACACTGCTCTGTGTGCTGCAACAACAACAACAACAAAAAACTGCTTGGATGTGTATGAGTCACTCACAGAACTGAAGTATGATATGTTGTATAAGGATTTTAAAAATAGTATAGCAAAATTAATGATATTTTTAATATATATAATTATAGGCCACTTTCAGTGATGACAGAAACAGGCATGAACCAAACAACAGGACTGAGGGTTTAGGGTGCTCCTTGTCTGTGCAGGAAACTCCCAAATGTGGGTGGAATTGATGGAACTTAGCCTTGATGGAGGCTTAGCCTTCGCTGATTCTCCGGACAATTCAACCCACAGATACTCGGCCCTGAAAATCATTGATTGGAATCACATTTGCATCAGAGTGTGCTTGCAAAATAAACCTCTGCCTTGCTCTAACTAGGCTGGAGGTGTTTTTCTGCAGGAAGAGGAGGGTGAAGAGGAGGCTTAGCAAAGCTCCCATGCGCATCGCGGTCAGTGCTGCCTCCAAAACTCATCAGCACCTTTGGCCCTGACAGGTCCGGGTGTTCCCTGCTCCTGTCAGAGCAAAATCCGAGAGGAGAATTACCCTGGGAAGGAAACAGAGCTCCTTTTTTTTTTTTTTTTTTTTTTTTTTCTCAGCTGAACGGCTGGTAATTTCGCTGCGTTTAATCATGCCGCACATTTGACATCATTGCCTTTTCAGACTGTTCAAGCCAATTGTTCCACCAAACGAGAAATTGGACGTGAATATTCAGAAGCTGCTCTGGGGGTGCTCGGCAGTAATTGGTCACATCACTCACATGGCCTCATTCCCTTTTTTTGATGAGAAGAGGGTAGAAATTTGCTTCACGCGGATACTTAAACACCCACACATAAAAAAAAAAAATCTTATTTAGCACAACCATTGTTTGTTGGTTTTGTTGGTTTTTTGATTTTTTTTTATTATTATTTTTTCCTGCTTTCTACAGCGGTGAGAATGCTCAGCGTTGGAGGGCAAAGGAGAGGAGCAAATAAAAAAAAAGTCAATTAAAATGGTGAATGCAGATGCTGAGAAGTGTTTTTCTCTTTCACCTGGTGCGGTCCCCACTGTTGGTGGGATGTGATTTTGGAACGAGATGATCTTTAAGGTCCTTCTCACCCAAACCATCCTGTGCTTCTAAGACTCTGCAACAGAATATTCTGTGTCCTGGGGACAGGGATGAGTTTAGGTTTAGGAGGAGGTCCCAGCTGCAGCAGCACCAATGTTTTCATGCACCCAGAGGTGGTTGTGGAAAACCAGACCTGAAGTTCAGGAAACAGAGCATGGGGTGTGGTCTGGGTAATTCCTACACCGTGGGGCTAAGAAAAAATATTTTACAGCCAAGAAATATTCAAGGAGAAATTACCTGAGCCGTTTAGGGAAGTGATGCTGGGTATTTTGCAGCTGGGAGGGCCACACATACCTGTTGTCCATGTGGAACTCATTGATTTCAGAGAGGATATTTGGTAGGGGATGCCTGTAGAGAAGAGCACCAGGTAAAGGAACTGTGTCAGGACCTGTGACTTGTGGGATTCTTCATACTGACACTGAAAAGAGCATGAAATTATGAACAGGCATGACTTGAAAGCTGTTGTTTATTTACAGTGTAAAATAGAAATATTGATGTTCCTGTGCTGAAAAAAATTACTCATAAAGGCTAGTTTTTATTAATGAGGAGGAGGTTACCTAGAATGGCTGAAGGAATCCGAGGGTGTTAATCTTAGAGGCTGGTTAATGCTCACTATGAGACAGCACTTCATCTTACTCAACTCACACGTCCTCCTTCCAGTAAAACCTGGCTGACACAGGAGAAAGAGTAAATAAAAATCAGACAACATTAAGGACAGGATTGGGGTGTTTGCAATCTACCTCCTGTAATTTTGCAATCACATTCAAAACTCACTTCATTTGCAGGTGACCTAATTTGCCCATACCTGGGGCTGGGCTCCTTGGCAGCAGCTAAAAAAAGCACATTCCAACATTCCAGAGTTCACCTTGGGGCGTTTGGTCTGGGGGCTGGAGTTGGATATCCATCCCCAGTGAGTGTGGGTGTGTCTCCCTGAAGCCTGGAGGAATTTATTATTTTTTTTTCTGTAAATAAATGCTGTTTAATAAGTATTCCGTGTGCATTTTGTCATTAGCCCGATGCTATAGAGCCACGCGGACCCAACCTTGATTTATAAAGCTGTTAAAATGTTTGACCTTGTTTAAATAAAAGCCTGAAGGTTAATTACAACAAGCATTCCAGATACGTTCCCTCTGTTCTGGTGGCCCTGATGATTTAGAGGAGGAAAGGGTAATAAATTCTCGTCTTTTAAAAGTGACTGCGGTGCAAAAGTGCAAGAGTTTGCTTTGCTGCCAGTTTCACATTTTACCACACTTTGATATGTGATATATTGAGTGATGATTAGTTGCCTCTTCCTCGTGAGCACTAGAAATTTGGTATTTTTACTTAAAGTATGATAAGAAGCATGTGAGAATGGAAAAAAAAAAAAAAAAAAAAAAGATTGTTGGGAATAAAGAGTTTGAGCTTTACTCCTGCATAGGATGTATCCATAATGAGGTAAACAAAGGCATTGTGATTTTCTTTTTTTTTTCTTATTGCCCAGAAAACAAATTTCACAAAATAAAAACCAATTTAAGTTTCTTTTAAAAGAACTGGGAAATATTGAGGAAAGTTAATTGAAGCACATTCAAATTACAATAAACACATAGAGGCACAATTATCTTCTTTTGACTAGTGTGTGGCTTAGAGATGTTTTTATCTTTTGTTTATTGCACTATTAAAAATATGGAGAGGCATCAAGAAAGGGTAGATAGCTGCCATATGGACTTACATATTTTCCCTATTTATATTTAAATAACTATCCATGAGAAATTATGCACAAATCGTGCAATAATTCCCAACTGAAATGACTGTTTAGAAAATAAAAATTCTGAGGCACAATATTCTTTTCATATTAAATTGCCCATTTTCTGTACACCGTGTATGTTTGTACAATACCAAAAAAGAAAAAAAAAAAATTAAAAAACCTCCACTGCATTACAGCCCAATACAATTTGCTCACAATGCTAATGAAGATGGATAGAGGACATTGTAATGTACTGGAGTAATTCACCAGCAGTGTGGGAAAACAAGACAAACAGGCTCAGAAAGCCAGGCCATAATTTTTTGTTCCCATTTCCAAGAGTGAATGGTGGTAATTTTAATAACCTGCTGCTCTGACAGATTTAATGACGCCGATTAACTTTCATTGCCTGATTCATGCCACGCTCAGGTTTGGGGGGAAAAGTTTGGGCTTGCAAAGTTTGAGTGGCTGGGTTTAGACAACTCAAAAGGAGCTCCTGGTACCTCCCAGAGAACTTGGCTGGAACCCCAATGTGTTTGAGATACCACCCTGACCATGAGCTGGTGAGTTTTGAGCCCATCTCTGTCCCACTTCACAGCAGAGAACCTCATCCATGGACAGAAGGTTCTGGTGCCCACCAAAGCCCCCAGGATCACTCAGGTGTATTAATTCTGCCTTCACCTGCAGGCACAAACACAATGTGATGTCTGTGATTGCACGTCCTGATTAGCCGGGACTAAGCCGAGATCATTGTCACTTCTGATAAAACCCAGGGGAAGAAAGACTTTTCCAGCAAAATATCCAGCTTCGATCCATACCTTCCCCTAAAAAAAAGGAAAGCTGTGACATCTTTTGAATTTTAAAAGGAGAGTGAAAACTTCCAGATTAGGTGGTGTGTCCTTGCATGATCAATACAAGTCAAGCTTTTCTTGTCTGTCTGTCTGATAATTCTAATAAATTCAATTTCATGATTCATTCCACATCTCTTCTCTGCACCCTGAAATCAGAAACTTATAAATGTCTTGCTAAGCCAGATGAGACAGCTGTGCCTCCTCATTCTGGCCAGCTCAGCCTGGCACTGGGGGCTCCTCTCCCACCACACTCCTGGGGCCTCCTCCCCATCCAGACATCCTCAGCAAGGTCTTGCAGAATCAAATCTTGCAAAGTGATTTGCTGTGGGCATTTTATTTGTATACATAAGTGTGTGTGTGTATATTTATGTATATGTATGGAGGAATGTCCTGCTGTGGCTTTAAGAGGGTGATTTATTTCTTTCTTTTAGAAGAAACTCTCCCAAGAAATGTTCAGGTCTGTCAGAAATAGGCAAAACGATTCAGAGTCTTTGATCTGAGTTTTATGGCTTGTTCCTTTTTAAAATTTCATTAGATCCCCTCTTTGATGCTGCCTTGTAGATCGAAAGGCTTGCTTGCTGCATAAACTCCACTTTGTTACCAAGGAGTATTTCTGGTTGGTATTTTGGAATTATAAGGGCTCTGTAGTGTGGTAAAAATAGAGAAAAGAGCTTTCAGCCCAGTAAAAAGTGAACTTTGTGGAGAGGTGCTGTCACACTCTTATGGCAAAATACATCCCTGTGGTCCTGGTGCTGCTGATAAAGGTGTCTGCTCTGGGCTAAACTCTTAGTTTTCATCCTTTCCTTGTGCTTCCAACTCTCATTCATATAATTCATGCCCAGCCTCTCCATCTGTTCACATCAGCTTGAATGTGGAGTCAGGGGAAAGCTGGAGCTGCAGTTAAATTCTCGGATGAGGGGCTGAAAGGTGGGATAGTGGCACCACACCAGGAGCTGGGATGTGTTTTTGTGCCACCAGCCAACACCCCACCCAGCAGCCACCTCCTCACACAGGTGTGGGTGTTTGGAAGCAGAACTGTACAGAAAGATCTCTGGGAAAAAATCAATTTCTGGTCTCACCCCTATAGCTTGGTACTGGCAGCACCAGAGTTGTTCCCAACTGCCATCTGTAAAAAAAAAAAAAATGCACAAACCTTTCCTCCCACATTTAATTAGCAGTTGGCAACAGTGTCACTGTAACTGTGGTAATCTAAAGATATAAATGAAACAAATCTGGCATTAAGGAATAATGTGGTTTAATCAACTGACTGATACCTTTTCATTTTATAAAATTTCCATGAAATACTTCAGCATTTATTTAAAAAACTGAAAGGGCAGAAAAATTTGGCCACAAGCCTTCTTATTTTTACTTTAAAAAAAAAATCCTAGCTTGTATTACTAATTTTTTCACTTCATTTTGTTTCATTTCATTTCATTTCATTTCATTTCATTTCGTTTTGTTTTGTTTCATTTCATTTCACTTATATTCCAACAAACCCAAGAATCTTGTCTGCTGCAGAACTAATTAATAGGGGAAAAAATGTGTTTTGGTTGCTTTGGACCAATTTTGGGGCAAAGATTTGCCAAAGTGTTGCTCAGAAGTCGCCATACCAAAATAACCTTGTGTTTTCACCTGCTCTTAATGGCAGTGAATGGCAATCAATGGCAGTGAATGGCAGAAATGGTGGAGGGAAACATGGGAATTCTGGAGCTGATGAATGATGAAGAGATCTCCATGCTGGTGCTGCACTCCAGGCACAGGCAACTCTCCCCCACTCCATCTTTTTGTTTTTCTTTCCTTCTCTCTCCCTGGAAACACTGATGGGGATTCCTCATGGCAGGGGTGGATGCAACATAGTTTGAATTCAACCTGAACAAATCAAAGCATGAGATACCTGTGTGTGCAGTTAGAACATTCCATACCTGCCCTGTTCCTCATTCCTCCCTTCCCTTCCCTTCCCTTCCCTTCCCTTCCCTTCCCTTCCCTTCCCTTCCCTTCCCTTCCCTTCCCTTCCCTTCCCTTCCCTTCCCTTCCCTTCCCTTCCCTTCCCTTCCCTTCCCTTCCCTTCCCTTCCCTTCCCTTCCCTTCCCTTCCCTTCCCTTCCCTTCCCTTCCCTTCCCTTCCCTTCCCTTCCCTTCCCTTCCCTTCCCTGTTGTCTGTTTTGTCCTGGGAAGAAACCAGAAAAGTGCCTGGGAGACAAATGGGGTTGGCATCATGAGTTTCCAGAGGTGTATTTTCCAAACTCCAGGGAAGTTTAGGGAAAAGTCTTTTGGGTTGCAGCCATCTGCCATCACCTGGTGCTTCTTTCCCCAGGGAAAGGGGATAAATTCAGGTGCCTTTTGGGCAGTGGGATTCAAAGAACTTCCTTCAGCACTGCCCAGCAGGGCTTCTCACTGGGAAACATGGGTGAGGAGCTCTAGCATCCTTATCCCCATCCCCATCCTCATCCCAGTTGCCAGGATTCCAGCCTTACCAGGTTTATCTAGAAATTCACTATTTGGAAATAATCATATATTTCTCTCCCCCTCGACAAATTTTATCTTTTCCACAGGAACAGAGTCATGGAACACTTTGGTTTGAAAAGCATCCTAAAGTTCCCCAGCAATGGGGGATTTTTTTTTAGGCAAGGATTTGGGCACAGGATTCCCCAAACACAATTAAATCCAAGGAATCTGCCCTGCAGAACACAGGGTGTGGTGTTGTCCTGCGTTTGGCCAGTGGCGAGCACAAGGCGGCCCCGGCCTCCAAGGCAGGCAACACAAATAAATAACACGAAGCCCTGGAATGAGCAATTCTTGGGCTGCACACCTGCAACACCCGTCCCGCAGCTGTAGGGCTGGAAAGGCAAATAAAACAGCTGTAACTCAAGCCTGGAGGGTGCTGGGCACTCGGGGGAGAGGGAGGCCAGGCTTTCAAATCGCTGTAACCCAAGGAAAGAAAATCATCAGCCCTGTATGCCTTTCACAGCATCTGATGACAAAATGGTTTGTGGCTTAGCCATTGTTTAAAGGCCATTCCTCAAATTCCGTGTTTACTGTCAGCGGGGTGAGTTGTGGACTCTGTGACTTTAGCTGTTAATGGGCCTAAACACTTCTGCCAACAGATTAAGCTCTGCTGAAACGTCAAGAAAATTGGCCCAAACAGAGATAGGGAGGATTCTTGTTTAGCTGTTGTTTCATTTGCATGAGAATCATTGTCCGCAAGACAATAGCACCTCCCTATCCCCCAAAGTGCGGGCAATTGGGTGAAACTCATTCAATTTCTGTTAAAGGACAGAAATTGTTTGTTTGTTTGTTTCTGGAGGAAAAGAAAAATGCTCATTTTTCAACTACAAGGAGGAGTAGATCAGTAGTGAAATCCAACCCCCAAATACCTCCAGCTAGCGATGGACTGGGAGCTAACAAGATGGGATGAGCCAAAAGAAAACAAGGATGTCAAGCTGTGACTGTGTTTGAAACAATTACTGTCAGTGGAAGAAGAGGAATAAACAAAATTACTCTACTTGAGAAGGCAAAGAAGAAGAAGTTCCCTTCTAAAAAAGCTAAATGTGCTTCTGTTACGATTTGTGGTGCTGAAGTTCCCAGGTGATAAATATCCTGGTGATGTTTCAATATTTTGCTGTCCTGACAGGTACTGCCAGCACCTGAACTTCCCCCATGTTCAGTCTTCGGGAGAGGGTTAATTTGGGTTAATTTGATGCTCAGGCCATATATATATATATATATATATATATAAATATTTTTTTCCCATTTTCCCCTCTGTTGTTAAAAATAATGGCCTGGGTTATTTGAATTGCAGCAGCACCTGGAGCTGCAGGACCAGCCAAAGCTGCAGGACCTTGGGAGGAGGCACTGACCAGGAACATGGGGAGCTGTTCTCCAGAGAGCAGCTGGAGAAGGGGAGTCACAGGGATGGAGAGGGAGGACTCGGGGCCACCCTGAGGACTGGGGCACAGGCAGGGAGCCCAGGCACATCTGTGACCCAGGTGAGTGTGTTTGGCCAGGTGTCGCTGTGTGCTCAGGGCCACCTCGTGCTGGTGCAAGGAAGGATGAACCAGCCCAGCACCTTGGGGGCTGTTTTCTGTCTTTATTGCTGATTAGTGGCTTGGGATTTAATCCCAGCACAGCATTTGACATTTCCTTTCCTCAGGAGATCCTGCTGTTTTCTTTATATATTGTTTTTTCTTCTATCCCTGATACTTTTGGCCATCACTGCTGTTCCTGGCAGTTACCTGTGGCTGCTTCAAATGCCACTGCATGCGAGGGGATGTTTGCATTCCCCCAGTTACATTGTCTTTGAACGGTTCTAAACTTGACTTTGATTAAACACGCTAATAACAAGAGAGGCTCCTTTTTTTTTTCCCCTTCTCCTTTTTTTTTTTTTTTTTTGTGAATGTCACTTGCTTGAGTTGAAAAGACATGCTCTTAATACTCGCTTTTCATCTAAATCAAGAAAGCAACACTAAGCAAAAAAGTATTTAACTGTAGCATATAGGATTGTAAAGATGGTAATCAGGGACACTGGTAATTGAAGCTTTTGGGGGAGAACCTTTCTTCTGAATCCTTCAGTCTGTTTAATAGGATAAAATTAGCTTGAGTGGCTTGGTGTTTGAAGAGGTTATGATATAATTGGAGCTGCCTCCTGGGTTTGCTGCTGGACAAGGCGATCAGGTGGAGACATGGGAGGGCATGGGAACCTCTGAAGTAGAAGACTCAGCTTCTGCCATACTAATTAGCCTAAATTAGCTATGCCAGTTTTCTGCTTGCTTTTGAATTTCCCTGATAATGCTTTTATCGGGAGCGTAAGGGAAGGAATATGGAAACGCGCGCAAAGTTCGCCGCGGAACGGCAGAGGCGGAGGCAGGCGCCGACGTAAGGCTCAGCCTTATTGCTGCAAGCTCCAGGAAAGAAAAGGGGAGAAAAAAATACAAAAAAAAACAGGGGAAAAGAAAGATTGAATAGCATTAGGAAATAACAAATGGATATCAAGCACAACCCCTGGGGATTTAGAAAGTACTATGGCTCGCGCTCTCGAACACGGAAGTTTACAAAACATCTGTAAGAAATTGATTATCTTGAGGATTATGCAGACATTATTTTGAGGCCCAGCCTCCTCCCTCCAAAGCCCAGCTTTGCTCTTGAGTGTTTAACCCAAGGTGAAGGAGGCAGTTCCCCTCCAGGCAGAACCAGCTCCAGCACCTCTGCTTGTGCTCCATCATCCGCCAGACCCAGGAGAGGCCATTTGTGCTCTGTGAGCTGCTGCCATTCCTTAATTTTCTCTTCCGACCCCAATTAATCAACTTTAACCATGCAAATAGATTTGTGGCACATTCAGTATGGCTTGCATAAATCTATTTTAATTGAAAATGTGTGAGGAGGGAAAGAAAACAAGGAGGTTTGTTTTGTTTTTTTTAATGTTTTCTTTCTGTTCTGGGTGGATAGGGATGGATTCTGTTGTCAGTGGATGAAGCAAGTCAGGAGAGGACTTCTTCAAAGGCATGATAGAATGCATTTTCACAGATAAAAACAGCTCCATGCCTGGGGAAGGGTTGAGGCTATGGGGAGATGCAGTTTTTTCTATCCCAATTTTAGTACCAACCTTGTTTTGGGGATGGGTATTTGGGGCCAGAATTGTCCGTGTCTCTCATTGCACATTCAGATATTGAAAACTGAAGGAGCAAGCCTCACCTCAGCAATCTGGTCTCCTAGAAGGCTCCAGGAGGCCTCCAGTCAGTGGATGAGAGCACGGAATGAGGTTCTGGAAGATCTTCTGGACACTCTCTGAGGTTGTCATGATTCAGGAGCTCTCAGGCAGGAATTTTTTTCTGCTTCCCATGAGCCATTTTTCCACTCAACACCCTTGATTTCTCCCCACCAGGCTGTCCCGGCAATGATTTGAAAAGACATCTGTGAAATAAAGAGAAGATCCCAAGGTCATTTAAAGAGCAGAGTTTGCAAGACTCACCCAAACCTTGGTTTGCTTATGGTTTCCCACTGTATCTCCTGGGTCACATCAAAGGTTTTTAAACAGACTTGTGTCAACTCCATACTGTCAGCAGGATAATGGGATGGGAGCTAATCTGAGGGATTGTGATGGGCAGGGGGTGGCTTGTGCTCCAGAGGACAATTTCTAGTAAAACTGGACTTGCTTAGGCTCATTCTGCATCTTGGCATAAGAAAACCAACCCGAGGGCACTGCGCTGTTACTGTTCATCACTGTCTGCTTTCCATGGAAAATCAATAGGGATATCAGGGTTTAAAAACTCTGCTAAGCCATTTTATTGTGGTTTATCTTATTCTTTCTGGAGAGGCAACCAGCTGAGCTCACATTTCTAGCAACTGCTTGAGAATGAGTTTGGAAGGATGGTGGATAATGAATTTCCTTCACTGTCTCCTCCACTTCTGTGTACAGGGGAATTGCTCTTTGGGCCCCCTCTTAGCTGAGTGCACCTGGTCCTCAGTGAAAAATACAGTTCAGATTCTGGCTTTTAGGGCAATGAATCTGTCAGGAAAAGAGAATGAGTCTTGACTTCTCCTCTTCAGACTCCCACTCTTCCACAAAACTTGTCCAGGCTTTTTATCAGGTGCAAACACCTGAATCCTGCAAACCCTTCAGCTCTGACACAAACATTTTACGTGTTCACTTGAGTGCCTGCACACAGACAAGTGTTGGAGCAGCTTCATCTCCCATCCCCATGGGCCCCAAGGCACCAGAGTGCTCACTATTACCTGATCAGCTTTACTGGGGGCTTGGAGCCTGCAAATGTTTCTTCCCAGGAACAGCATCCCTCTTGTGAGCAAGTCCTCCCCACACAGACCTTGCAGAGATAGTTTTTTATCACTCCACTGGAGTCTCTTTACAGTCACAGGGTTTTCTTTTTGCATAGTTTGTTGTCTTCTCCAACTATATAGAATAAAGACAGTGAAATGGTTTTTAAAATCGCCTCAGTCCAAAACCTGGATTTTTAATCTTTCTGCTCTAAATTCTGCAAGGGAAGAATTCTCTTCCTGAAAAGTATGACACCCAGATTAGATTTTTGAGAGCTGAGAGGAGTCTTTCTTAATTAGACAAAAAAGAACCAGGAAATATATCTGGGTGTTTTTGTGGTTTGTTTTGTTTTGTTTTGTTTTTGTTTGTTTGGTTGTTTTTTTGGGTTTTTTTTTGTTTTTTCTTCAGACTTTCTTCTGTCAGACTTTCTTCTTTGGAGCACTATCCTCATTTGATAGAAATGTTTAACTGGTAGGAACAATGAGGCAAACTCCTGAAGGACAGACAGCTGAAGAAGAGACCTCAAGCTGTTGTCCTTGAAGCCAGTGGTGAGTTTTCCCCCTGACATCACAGGGCACATCATCCAGCCCAGCCCAGCTCCAGACAGTTTCATTCTGCAGCAATTCCTGTTCAGAAAAGGCAGAACTGTTCCCCAGAGGAGCTGTGCAGCACAGAAAGAGCCTTGCACAGGTTAAAAGCTGGAGCACAGCCCCACCAGAGACAGCATGAAGCCCCTCAGTGATCCCAGCAAAGCAGGATTCCATCATCAGTGACCAGACTGGCCACAGTGATGCAAATCTAGAGAAAATGTGGTGGAGCACAACCCAGCTCTGACCCAGCCTTGCACCTGTTTGAGCAGAGGGGGCTTTTGCTCAGTTCATGGCACAAAAGCATTTATCCCTCCAGTCCTTCTCTGCTCTTGCTGTTGTGCCCAGGAGAGAAAAGAGCTGCAGAGCATGAACCAGCTCTTTGGGAGAGCTCCCTTCTGTGTGGGCAGTGCCTCCAGCTCCCCTGACAGCAGAGAGACACTTCTGCTGTGCTTCTTGCTTGTCCTTGCCATGACTCCTGCAAGTCACATCTGCTCCTGTTCAAGCCACAAGACACACAGTAAAGCAAGAATCATTTCAGCAGTTTGTGTTGACCCTTGAGCTGAACCCAAAATACCCCACAGGTCTGACAAAGGGTTACCTGGCTGATGTCTGATCTGCAAACAGTGTACTTTTGCCTGGGATGTCCCAGGAGCATGATGATGTAAAGTCAGGATTTTGAGGGAGGAAAAAATAGAGAGGAAAAAAAAAAAAAAAAAAAAAAAGAAAGAAAAAATTAAAAGAAATATGAAAAAAAGGAATCAAGGTATTACTGGCTAAAGACACAAGCATTTATTGTTAGGGAGTGTTGGAACCTGTCCTCAGGGTCAGACCACAGCTGCAGGAGGGCAGGAGAGAGGGAGCTCTGTTCCATGGGCACAGCAGGAAGAGAATCCTCAGCTCCCATTCCTCCATTCTCCCAACAAACCACAAGGCAAAGCCACATGAAGCTGTTTCCCACCTTCCAGAAGGTGTTTTCTGGCTTGTGTCCCTGTCCCTCCCTGCACCCAAGACCTGTGAGAGACAGAGGCAATGCCTGACCCTGCTGCAGGTTTGCTTCCTGCTCCCTTCCAGGAGGAAGGGCTTTCAATCCCAGTGGGCTGAGCCTGTTGGATAGCTGGTGGGGAGGAAAAAAAATCCCCTCTGCTTAAACAAATTCCCTCAAAGTCTCTGAGGAGCAGCAAACCACAGCAGTCCCAAAGTGTGTGTGGGATCCAAGCAGCTTTCAGCTCAGCACAGCACGAGGGAGGGCTGGCTCAGCAATGAGAGTCCCCTCCTTGGCTCCATCAGGCAATACAGCAAACAAGTCATGTCTCTTAGAAGAGCAAAAATCTATTTCAGAGCTCTCTCTTTTTTTTTTTTTCTGTGTGGGTGCTTATCTCTGGTCACTGCTGTTCACCATGTAGAGAAGTCTCTGTGGCATGCATTTCTGAGAGGGCAAACTGTCTAAAATTAGCTGTTAGTTTAAAATAAGAGACTGTGCAGTTCTCCAGGGAGGGGCATTCATCCTCCAAAGGAAACTGTCAAGGATTGTTCAGGATTACTCTCCAGCTGTTCAGGACTGCTGCATCCTTTTAAATTATAATGTCAACATGTCGCAAATAATGTGGAATGACAATGTCTAATTTCTGTCCTGTGAGGAATGGAAAGGAAGGGAAATTGCTAGCACAGTAGATACATACCAGATTTGAGAGACCAGGTAACCTCTCTAGGTGGCTGTAGAAGAATAATTAGCCAAAACATTAATGCAAATGTAATTTTCTAGCTAGCCTGTGAAATCTAGAGGCGTTTACATTAAGCATTCCAGGCTAATGCTCTCCAGAATAGTTTGTGTTATCTCTGGGGCCAAGGGATGTAGCAACTCCTCCACTGATTGGATTCCTTATGTTGAGTAGCTGGGGGTTTATTTCCCAAAAGTGCTGCTACCAGCACTGCTGGCTTTGAGGGTGTAATTTCAATGCCAAGTTGCATGAATTGCTTATGTAGAAGTGTCCAAGGCCAGGTTGGATGGGGCTTGGAGCAACCTGGGATAATGCAAAGTGTCCTTGCCCATGGCAGGGGGTTGGAATGGGATGAGGTTTAAGGTCCCTTCCAACCCAAACCATTCCATGATTCCATGAATGTGGAAGAGGTCGTGGTTATCACTGACCTTCACACCCATGAGCAGCCCACTGTGAATTTATCCCCTACAAAAACTATGAAATACTTGACTTGACTACGTGAGAACACAGGAAATAATGAGGTTATTGCAGTTCACGGGCAGCTTGCATCATGTACATGCATATTCCATCAAAAATTTACTTCAGATCACCAAGAGGAGGGAGGTTTTTTAACAGATTTTACCTGGTTTTTTTAGGTAGTTGTAGCTCTGAGGACTGAAGCACACACCCACTCTGGGTTATGAGGTGAATCTGTGGACTCAGCTGAAGAATAGGCAACTCATGAAGTCGTGGTAATGTGGCTGCTTCAATCAGATGCCCACATCCAGAGCTTAAATATTCTCTCAAGCTCTTCAGGCTGGCTGCCTATAAAATACAAACAATGCAATATGAGCAAGAAGTGTCCCAGGGTACACATTTTAATGCTCACATTCCATGCAGCGTTGTATATTTTTCACGTTTAGTTAAAGAAGTAAATGAAACAGAAAGGATCCAACATGCTTTGCATTCCCTTGCAACACGGAGTTGTTTTGATAAAACCTACAAATGATCAGTATTGATATTAACTTTTTCTTTTTCTCCTTTTTTTTTTTTTTTTTTCTTTTCGGTAAACTTAATTTGAATTTAGAAAGTCTCTAAATGATAATTGAATCACAAGTCTGGATTAGGATTCTAGCAGCAACACTTGACTTGGTCAAAATCACTGTTATGAAGAGATGCAATTTTTACACAGTACTTCACATTGATTAAGTAATGTGCGAAAATGGAAAAAAAGCATTCGAATCCTAATCATAGTAATTTGCATGAAATAAAAGTCTCTGTCAAGGGAATGCACATTATAATAACTCCTGGGTGTTTTGGTTGCATCAGTGAGCAAAGAAGTTGCGTGCATTTTTTTCCTTGTCCTGATAATGCAAGGATTTCCTCTATTTTTAGTGTACCTTAGATTATGTGAGAATTTAGAAATGCGGTTTTGTAGTCAGTGAGAGACTGTGAGACAAGCAGGTATTTTAAGAGCAGCCAGGGTTCCCAGCTGACTGGCAGTGTGCACACCTGAATGGAGTGTAAACCAGGGTGTTGTAAACACAGGGAACTCAGTTTGAAGCTAATTAAGGCTCGTTTGGTTTTGACCTGCATCAAACAATAGCACCAAATCAGAAAAGCAGATGCATTTTGGAAGCTACTGAAGTGAAGAACCTTATCTGGAGCCCAGTGGAGTCAGCAGAGACCTTCTCACTGACTTCAGTCAATCAAGCCTCGGAAACATTGGCGTTTATTTACACAAATTGTAAATCTGGAGTAAAAGGGGTTTTAGAGGCAGCCCCTGCTCCATTGGGTGCACATGTCAGTGCTGCTCTGTGCTGTGCTGGTGGCACTTTTATCTGTCACTGGAGCAGACCTGGGAGCTCAGGCACATTTCCCTTGGCTGCCATGACCATTGTGCAACCTGTTTCATTTTAAAGAGTTGCTATTTCAAAAATCAATGGGCATCAGCTGCTAATTACGGAAAATCTATGCCTTGGCCCTTCAGGAGGTTTTGTTTTTTTTTTTCCACTCACCACGCTGCCTCAGCTGGGGGTTGGCAGCTCAGATCTGCAGCCATAAGTGATGAGCTCCTCCAGATCCCTTTTTTACATCTTTGGGACTCTGAGCAGCCTGGTCCAGTGGAAGGTATTTCCCATGGCAGGGGCTTGGAACTGGATGGTCTTGAAGGTCTCTGCCAACCCCAAACATTCCATGATCATGGAATTCCCTCCAGTTTCCTTCAGGGTAGACTTTGCCATGTGGAGTTTCTGGTGGATGGTATTTGCCCAATGATACCTGGACTCCCCACACTCATCTGGACATAAATTTGATGCTGTATCTTCTGGCAATGTAATAAAATAGAGGGTTATTTAAAAAAATATTTCCTGTTTGGGAGCTCATTTTTCCCAGTAATGTGATTTTTGTGGGTGGGAGGTGTCTGTCCTGAATGAAAGTCTGAGAGTTTGAACCTCTTCTTCATCCTCCAACAATCTTAAAGAAGGACAAGGGACTCCTCAGCATTTTTGAACTGTCAAGTAACTGAGTGCTTTACTTTTCTTAGAGATTTGCACTTGGTCCAAATACTCCAGGCTTGAGATTTTTTGCCATTTTTCTCTTCCCTTTCTGCAAGCTGTGCTTGTGACGGGGGGCAGGTTCAAAGGAGGAGGGCCCTTTTATTTTGAGGCATGCTGTACAAAATCTGTTGAGACCTGTGGAAGTCACGGTGATATCACTGCCTTGTATCAGGAGGGATATTTAGTTATCCCCAGCCACAATATCATTTGGGTAATTGCTTCTTGCAGGGGATCAAGGCAGGTGTGGGAGGAAAAAAAGTAATGAACGACTAAGCTTGGAAAGAAAACGTAGGTTGAAGTTTATCTCTTGTTGCTGAAGCTGCCAGTTAAGCTGGGAGCAGGAGGGGGGGCTTGTTTGGGATTTATTCTGGGGGAGAAAGGCCCTGCTGTCTTCAGAGTGAGATGAGATCAAGTTCTGCCTGCAATGCCTCTTACATGTTGTAGTTGCAGGCCAGGAGATTTTATTTTTTTTTACATCAAAATAAAGGAATGGATGGACCTGCACTTATAAGAGAGTTGGCATTCCTACAACAAGCATGTAGGTTGATAAGGATTTTCTTTATTCTTTTCAAAAATAACCTTTCCTGTGAAATGCAAGCTCGAGAACATTATCGGTTACATAGAGAAATCACATGAAAGGCTGCATTACAATAATGAGGAAAAGAGATTCTGAGAGAGAGCAGCAGCAAAGGTACTCGGTGCCTCCTTGGCTTGAGCTGCTCCTTCTCCACATGGAGAGGCTCTCAAACCTTGGGCTTTGGCAAAATCCCACTTGAGGGGGGAAATTACTGTACACAAACCACCCAGGTGTGATACTGGGATCCCATCCTGCTTTCCCCAGGGAATATCCTGTGTGTGGGGGCAGCCTCAGGGTGTGGGAGATGTGTTATTGTATTGGGGATATCTCAGTTTATGGGCTGAGGGGGGTGATGATTTGCTGTGTTTCTCCTAATTTGAGAACATGTCCCATATCAGAGGGTATTAATGGGGTGATGGCCATTCCCAGGCCCTGCAAATGCAGCCTTGGTGCTTTAAGGAAGGGAAGTCAAACCTACAGCTCTCAGAAAACATCCTACAGAAAGGGGAAGAAGAAATTCATAAGAAATAATCCTATTAATTAATGCCCAAATCCTGGTCCCTGTGCACAGCCTGTGGAAGAGCTGTGTGTGTGGAGGAGCAGAGGCAGAGGAAGGGAGGAAACACCACCTTCCTCCTCCTCCTCCTCCAGCTATCTGGGCTGCTGGCTCTGCTCTGCCCAAAGAAATCCCAGCACCTCCCATCAAACACCACCCAGCTCAGAGCTTTGTGTCTGTCCTTGCAGGACCATGGTCAGGAGCACTCAAGAAATCAGGGTGAGAAAATTGTGGGTTTGGTTTGCAAGGCAGAGATTAAGATATTTTGTTGTCCTTATAAAGAGGGAAAGCTACTTCTTGAAATCCTCCCTGCCCTGCATCCTGGTGTTCTCTGACTTTGGGCATTGGGATCCTGATATATTTCAAGGGACAATCCAGATGCACTAAGTTAGGAAGTGTGGAACATAAAAATACCTGAGATGGTCTGAGGATATTGAGAGTGCCTGGAGTAGGAAGGATTCTGGTTTTGCAGAGCCCAGTTAGAATCCTGGAGGCAAGTGATTAAACTGGCTGAGATTCACTCCTCAACTGCTCCTCAAAACCTGAAGTGTGGTCGAGGCTTTCCAAGTGGAGAGTCCTTTGCTCTGGAAGTGATACCTCCTGGTGAGTCACCAAAACTCCTCTCTGACTCCAGGTGCAAGTCTTGTTCCCTAAAACAATGCTGAACCTTGCCTTTTCCCTCAAGCAATTGTAGTCTTAAGATCTGAGGCCAAATTTCAACCAATTTGCGGGAAGGGCACAAGACATGCTCAATTTTTCTAAATGTCTTGTAATTTTCAATTTGAGAATGTCCATGTTGAACTCAGGAGAACATAAAAGGAAGCTTCAGCACAAAAGGTGTGATGGGAAGGGACTGGGGATTTGGGGTAGAACTTCTTTGAGTGGCTTTCCTTTAATTTCTTTTAATTAATGCAGAGGATTTCTCCAAGTCCTGGAAACTCAGAACATGACCTTTAACAGTTGGGAACCATTCCCATTGCAAAGAAAGGTTTTGATTCCCAGCTCTGCAAGGCTGCCCCGCTAAGGAAGTGTAGCAATGAACAACAGCAGTAATAAATAAATTACCCAGAGAATTTAAAATCAGCTGTGAGAGCAGCTGTCCTTGGATGGACACACATTTATGGAACAGGCCCCTGGTGTAGGAATCAGCAAATGCAGAGACTGAGAGGTGATATTTGACTTCTCAGCACATATTTTAGAGAGCTGCACTTCCCATTCATAGGAGACATCTTTCTTTTTGAGCCCCACCTTCTGCTCTTCTTATTAATCTTGAGATTTTTCCCTTTGCTAAACCAGGAATTCAGGGCAGATCCCTGGAGAATTGCTCAAATCTTGGATCCCCAAGCCCATTCAGGCTGTAGGATGCCACAAGGGCAGTGTGATCCCTGCAGGGTTTTTAGCAGCATCCCTTCTTCTAACCCTACTCGAGCAGGTCTGGTTTTAAGGGATGCAGGAACTGGTATTAAGATATTCTGAAGCATCATTAGCTCTATTTACTGAGCCTTTAGATGTGTGAGTGACTGCAAACATCTGGAAGGAACAGGTGGAATTCCACTGTACTTTCTGTACACATTTCTATTTTAATGGTGTTTGGCTTCTCTTTTAATTGAACAACAATTTCTTCCCGCAGACCCAAATGTTACTACAGGCATGCCTGAATTTAATTTAACTGGCAACGAGTTAAAAATTATTATTTCAGAGGAATTTTTGATGTCAGCTAATGAGGCATCATTTTCTCTGCCTATTCCTGCCATTTCCTGAGGAAGCACAGGTTCTGCAGTGCCACTGTCCATCTGGCAGATTGTCCTGGACACTTTTCACCTTGTTGATGAGCAGGCTGGGGCCAGGCTGTGCTGGAATGTGGTGCAGTGGAGATTTGGGAGATCATAACTATTCACAGGGTACCTGCTGCAGAGCTG
Source organism: Zosterops lateralis (assembly GCF_965231275.1). Taxonomy (NCBI): domain Eukaryota; kingdom Metazoa; phylum Chordata; class Aves; order Passeriformes; family Zosteropidae; genus Zosterops; species Zosterops lateralis. Next base: position 4,170,996 of record NC_139761.1, on the reverse strand, counting down.
GGCTGTGGCCCCAAGCACCTCTCGTTGCTGCCTGGCTTTGCTGTGCAAGGTCAGCCACATCTGGTTGTGTGCTGGTTTAATACAGCTGGTGAAGTGCAGTTGGTGGTTTTCTTTGAACTGACAACCAAAATAGCCAATTGCATGCAGGGATACACTTCTAAAAGTTAGAAGGAAGCCTGAAAAAGTTGCTTATCTTTAAAAAGTAACACCCCAAATGCCCTAACTTCCACAACCCATAAGGAGCTTTAAAAAAATGCCAATAATAATTAAAAAAAACCACAACACATAAAAACAAGTTTCCCCAAGCAGCTGTTTCTGTAAAAGTTCCAACCCACAACAAAACTTTTCCTAAGTTGTCAGTGAAAAAATTCCATAATAAACAAAAAACACCTCTCCTAAAGTTTGTGGGTTTTTTGAAAGTTTCCCCCTTTTCTGCAAAGTGTCCCTGCTGATGGCCCCTCCAAGTTCTGCAATGGCTGGTTGATTCATCCTTGTAAATTCTGCCTTCTGATCATCAGGAGACCCAAAACATTAATTGCTGATGTGGTAGTGAGATGTTTTGATGCAATGGGAAATGCAGATCTCTGCACCTGTTTGCTTAGCTGCATTTCCACTGGTCAACAAAACCCACCCATATGTGCTGGGGAAAGCACAAATTTTCTTGCTACAGACAACTCACTGCAGTAATTTTTGCCATGTGGAGGAAACAATTATTTTTCATGCCTATTTCTTATCCTTATAATTTTTTTTTATTATTATTAAATTGCAAGTTTTGCCATTACCTTAACTGTGGTTCATTTATTTCATTATGGTAGGTCCTTAAAATGAACTTCTAAATCCACTTTCCTCATTCCACCTCTGCACACATATCTCAGTTACTCTTTCTTTGTGTCAAGATAACACCAGCCCTGGCCTGCAAGTTTGTTTGCTCCTCGTTTCACCCCAAGGACTGAAATGAAATTCCTCATGTGGAGGTCCCCAAATAACTCATTGCTCCTCAGAGATGGGTCCTGCTCAGCTCCTCTTTGGCCTCCACAGCTTCAAGCATCACTCATGACTAGTGAATATTGAATTATTCACACAAAATAAATGGTGCTTCCAGGCTGAGCTGGAAGAGCTCTACCTCCAAGGCAGTAGTTGGGTAATCACCTGCTTGGGGAGACCCAGATTTGTGTCTTTCTGCGGAGTATTTGAGCCCAGCCTCTCCTTAGGGATCAGTTTCTCTCTAGGACAAAGCAGAATCCCAGGATCTGCTGAGCTGGAAGGGACCCACAAGGACCATTGAGCTCAATTCCTGTCCCTGCAGAGGATCATCCCCAAGAGTCACACCATGAGCTCAAGGATGTTGCCCAATCATCACATTCATCAAAACTTTAAGGAAAGAGTTTAAAAATGTGAAAGAAAGGTACTGGATGTTGTTGGAGGATGGGGCAAAGTGAACTGTTCCTCCTTTCCCACATTCCCAGCTCCACACCTGCTCCCGGCCTGGGCTGGGCGGTGGTTTTTGTGTTTTTGCACAAAAAAAAAGGTGAGCAATTACTAAGCCACACTTCCACACACAGCTTCTCATGCCTCTAAAGTTTCTAAAGCCCCCAGTATCAGGTTCCCAAAATCACTGCTGCCCAGGAGGGAGGTGTTGCACAGGCTGCATGGATTTTTCTCCTCTGACAGCAGAGTTGGGCTGCTCTCTGATACTTTTGGACTATGATGTTATTCAGACTTCTTTTTTGCACTGTTTAACCTACTTTTTAAAGAATATTTAAAAGACTGTCTTTTTTTTTTTTAAGGGTTAATCATGGTGCTTTTTGACTGTCTTAATTTTAGTGGCATTCTGTGCCTGTGTCTGTCTGTCTTTCTTTCTTTCTTTCTTTCTTTCTTTCTTTCTTTCTTTCTTTCTTTCTTTCTTTCTTTCTTTCTTTCTTTCTTTCTTTCTTTCTTTCTTTCTTTCTTTCTTTCTTTCTTCCTTCCTTCCTTCCTTCCTTCCTTCCTTCCTTCCTTCCTTCCTTCCTTCCTTCCTTCCTTCCTTCCTTCCTTCCTTCCTTCCTCCCTCCCTCCCTCCCTCCCTCCCTCCCTCTCCTTCTTTTTCTTTCTCTCTCTTTCCCTCTTTCATTTTTACTCATGTTTTATTTCAAATTTCCCTACAAACAGCAGCTGACATCTGGTTTTCCATCCCTCTGAACCCAGCAGTGCTGCTGCTCCAAGGCTCAGCTGGTTGGAAACCTATAGGCAGCAAACATTTACATTCAGCATGTCAAACATCATCTGGGACTTAAACCCAGAACGTTGGTGATGCATAGAGATAGATATTTAGTCACATCAAAGCTATTTGCTAATTGCAGACACTCCATCCTTGTTTAATGTTTCGTGTGCAAGATTAGTTGGTTGATTTAATTGGTTCAGGAAAACTTATGTTTTAAGGCAAAACATTAGTTAAGATGTAATGTATTCCCTTGTGGAAAATTCCCATAGAACTGAATACATCAGTTTGTGCTCTGGAACTCTGGTTTTGATGCTGTAGTCAGTCTGCCCCCAGAACTGAATAAAACTAATTTTTTTTATTGGAACTCAACCATCTAATACCAATCCAGCTAGGTATTGGATGTTGTAGGATTATTATAGACAAAACTCCATAGGATGGGGTTTTAATTGTTGTCCACAGTGTGGTTTGGTTTGTATTATGGGAATGGGTTTGTAACATATGAATGGGCTTGTAATTTAAATTGCTACAGAAAAGGAATAAAAAGGGATGTCAGGGAGCAATGCATATAATTCATATAAAGTCCATGTCTGGGATTGCTTGTCTACAGGAATATATCAAATTTATGTGCAAATATATCTGTTCATATGTGTCTGTGTGACACAGGATCAATGTAAACATTTACATGTGTGTCCTGTTAATGTTCACAGACAAAACCTGCTGGTGCAATACAGGTGGCACAGGAGATTCATCCAGGCTCAGCATGTCACCAGAAAACACCTCAAATCCTTGCCAAGATTCCCAGCAGTGCTGCCCAGCCTTCAGGGAAGAGGAAAATTTTAAGATCCTGGGCCCACACCAGAGAAGAGGAATAATTTGACCCCAGCACTGGAGTCAACCATGAAAGTTGGAACCCACAGCTGAACTCCCCTAGAATGGTCAGGGATTTCCATCCTGCATTTTTTTCCTGAAAAGCTTCAAGGGATTCTGAACTCATTTTGCTTCTAAAGGAACATTTTTGAAGCCCAAACCCTCAGTATGCTTCCATGTCTGCACATGAATTTTAAAATGTTGAGTACACGGACCACCAAAAGTTTGTTTAGCTTGAAGTTAGAGATTTGTTTTGCTTAGAATTGAGTCTCTTGATATTTGGCTGATCTCTTTGTACTGGCTTTAATCTTAATTGCTTTTTAAGCTATAATTATGGTGCCACATCCACATGGCTGTAACACCATTGTAGTTTGAGTTGAGTGCATTTCTATTGCAACTTCTATTTTTAAGTGTTTGGGTTTTTAAATTCAGATGTAAAATTTACATACTGCAGCCATGAAACTTAGCAAACAAAGTCTAAGTCGGGGAGAAAATCCTTTTTTTATCATGTTTGAGAAAATAAAATAATTTCCTGAATATTAAAATAGAGGCAAAAAAAAAAAAAATTAGTTCTCGCCAATGCTGCCATTAAAAAAAGGAAATATGTTCCATTTAAATATCCAGCTGAAATTTTGCATGCCATTACCCCATAAATAGAGACTTACACATTTGAATGTGTATATACCAAAGCCATATTGACACTGCAGACTATCATTGCTCCTTAAGGAAATGTCATGGGCTTTCCTTTCTTGTTTGAACGAGCTGTGAATTTATAATTCTTTCAGCCAGTTGGTTTTAATAAGGTATCGCTCCATTATTCACATTTAAACCGTTCTCTAAGTACCTATTTAAAGACTAAACCACATCAATCCATTAGGCCACTAACACAGCCCGGCTTTTAAAAGGTCCACGCAGGGCTGTTAGCACAGTGTCCTGCCAGCCCTAATCCCCCTCCCTGCAGAAACATTTCTTCTTTTTCTTCGGCTGGGAGAAAGAGAATTTCCAGCCACCGTTTCGTAGCATCCCTTTCTCCACACAAACTGAGGAAAGAACATCAGGACTGTGTCTAGAGTGGGTGAAAGAGGGAGGCAGTGCTTTCACCAACCCACCTCATCTGTGTTATTAACCCCACTGGTGCACATGCCGAATTTCTGCAGAATTCTGGGAGGAAATGAAGATTTCTCCATCTACAGGCCCTGGGGATAGGTTCTTGCCCCCTTACCATGTCAGAATAACGCCACATTATGCAAAATGAGATCATTTACACACAAGCACGCTTAATATTGCATTTCTCTGGATGCTCCTGTGCCAGTTTTATTGAATATGGGAGATCTGTTGTGTTGGGCTCGATGTCACGTTAGGGGACAGATCAGTTGTAAGCAAACAAAAGTTACTCCTGTTCTTTGCCTTCTCACTGCAATAATTTTAAGTCATTTTACAAGGTCCAAAGGTTCCAGACCAAATCCCTGTTTGACCAAATGTTTTTTATTGAACAACATAATAATAATAATAAAGAAATAACAACAAACATTCCAGTCTGGAGGAGAGACCAGGGAAACTCTTGTTGCGCGCAATCTGCTCGGAGCGAGGCGAGAACAAATTCGCCGCCGCTCTGTTCTTCCCCCTTCCACCAGAAAATCCCTGCGAGCAGCTGTTTGCTCCCCCCTCTCCTTCCCACCTCCCAGCCATTATTTCCTGCTCCTTTTCTGTGTAAATAACGTGCCTTTCTGTGGAGGGAAAAGGTGCCTTTCCCCGCAGACCAGGCTCCCCGTCCAGACCCCCCATGGCTGGGGACACTTGTCCCCAGCTCCTCCCGCTGCCCAGGAGCAGATGACGAGGACCTGGAGCCTTCCCAACAATGTATTTTATTTCCCCGAGATGCTGTGGCTCCATAACTCTCCCACAGCCATTTCCAGCCCCTCAATATTATTCCCCCCACCAACACACCGCCCCAAGCACCTCCTTTGTGCTCCATTCAAGGTTTATTCTGAAGTGAGACAATCTTTGCCGGGTTGGTTTTTTTTTTTTTTTTCTGGTGTGGGTTTGTTTTTTTTTGTCTTCTGTCTGCATCAAAGTTAGGACTTTGTTAGGGATTGGTGCTATCGGCATCTGTTACCTCTTTTTCTCAGGGGCTAAGGAGGAGGCTGCTGCAAGGCTGAAAAAGGCTCTCATTCAGCC